>NW_026555105.1:1852500-3052500 GCF_021234165.1 Pteronotus mesoamericanus | reverse complement strand
CCGTCCCAGGTCCCTTGTAAACACACAGGAACCGGTGATGAACAGAGCACCGTTCCCCGTCCCCACCGGAGCTGGCTTTGCTCAGCGCCCCCCTCGCCCAGTGGCGCAGTGGGTCGACCCAGGAAGTGAGATGCATCGTCCGGGCAGAGGGCTCTCAGGTGTGGTTTGCGTGGTGGGCTGTGGCCTGACCACAAATGTCCCCAACAAACTGGATTTTCTCCTGTAATTACCATAGTTCAGGCTTGGCCTTTACAAGGTTATCACCGTCCAATCAGGTGGGATTTTTTGGCTCTGAAAGAAACAGGTTAAGATTCTTTAATAGAAACAGACCAAGGCATGCTCTGTGCCTGGGTGGTCCTGACAAGGGTCTCCCAAGAGGAAACGCAGCCACCGAAATGTATACATTTAGAGGGCGGTGATACATGGTGCGGTACTAAAACTTGGAGCGCCAAAGGAGAGCTGGGAGCCGACCCCATGACTCAGCAGTTTCAATTCCTGGAACCTCATCCTCAGAGACACACGGGACCAGCAGGTGCACCGGGCTTTTATCTCCCTTGGGAATAACAGGAAGGACTGGAATGGCCTGGGCTCCACTGGGGGGAAGGGTCTGTGACGCACAGGCCAGGGTAGTATATCCCTGCGAAGGAATGCCTCCGCGCTGCTGAGAGCGATGAGGCAGTTAGAGGTGACATCCGGCGCCGGGCAGGGGACAGCAAAACAAGCCGTTTGCCCGGGCTACCTGCGAGGTCTGAGACCAGGTTGAGAAACCGCGGGCGGGCCGGGGTTCAAACTCAGCCTCGCGGGGCTGACACTGGCAGTTGTCCTGCGCTCTGCGGGGTGCTTGGCAGTGAGGCCGAGACGCTACCCCACTCGCCGCTACCCCACTCGCCGCCCCGGGCAATCCCTTCCCCCAGTTTCGACAACCAGAGACCTCTCCAGCCGCTGCTGCCGCTTGTCCCCTGGAGGCACAAGGGCCCCGCCCCCACCCCGGCCTGCGAGTCACCCGACCAGGGTTACCTATGACCAGGCTTCCTTGCGGTCCTCTCGGGAACTGCGGAAGTGACTCACGTCGCCCCGTTTCGCTCTCAAAACTGTCCAATAGAATTCGTGGTCGCCCTTCTCTTCAGAAAAAGGGGCCCTAGGCTTACAGCACCGTCGTCCCCCCGGGCGCCTGGCATCCAGGCCCCTTGGGCGACAACGACCCTACCACGGGGAATAACGCGGCGGCGGCCAGCACAGCCTTGGCTGCACTGCCTCCTTCCCTGCCATCTGGGCCCCCACCCTGCGTGGCCCAGTATTTTTCCATTTCTCCTGAAGACCAGAGTGAAATAACTAAGTTCTCTGAGTGAAGTTCTTCTGAGAGGATATCAGCCAGTTCTAGATTTTCCCACTTTTATATATATATGTAAAATATGTATACATATATGTATTTTTTTGAGATCTGAGTCCTGCTAGAAAGTCGGGATTCCCCTTCTAACTCTGGGAATAAATGTTGAGTGCCCGGACTGAGCGGCGGGACCGAGGTAGCTCCTAGGGGTTAGAGCCCTGACCCATCAGACAGCGCCCCCCCCCACCCGCTTAACCCGCAGCAGAGGGCCGTGGGGACGGTGACAGGGACCAACACGAGGTCAATAAGAAAAGGACGAATCCGTGGTGCACTGCACGTTGCAATCTTGCGAACGCCCAGCCCAGCGGGAGGTCCTCCCTGATGCCCTCGCCGCGGTGCTCTGGCTGGGGACAGCCGCCACCCTCTCGCCTGCCTTTTAGTTCTGTTTCTCCTGGGTCCCCGGCATCTCCGGAGGCTGCCTGTGTCTGGCTCGTTTGTGTGTTAGGTCCCGTCAGTGGGAGGGGCGTCAGGGGACGGAAAGGTTCACGTGTTTTGTTCACGGCGGCGTCCCTCACGCCCGAGCAGCCCGGGCACATGGCACATGCTCCGTGCGTCCCGTGGAATGAATGATGCGAAGGGACACCTGGGGCAGAGCTGGGGGACCCCAGGGAGCAGGGACGCCGTGGCCCCGGGCGGCTGGGGCGGCCGCCTGGGAAGGCGATGTGTGCGACCCAAGTCCAATACGAGGGGGACCGGCTGGTCGGGGCTTCTCCCGCACCAGTGCCAGGCACAGGCGGACACCGAACACCCCGCAGGGTGACCTTGGAAGAGCAAGGCTCCCGCTGCGAACGCCCCACCCCCGCCCCAGGGCGTTGCAGACACTGCTTCTCCCCTCCCCCGAACCCAAGAGGTTAAAAAGGTCACTTCTGTTTTAGATGTGTGGACACTGAGGCACGGAGCGGTCCTGTGACTTGCTAGTGAGGGGTGAAGATGGGATTTGACCTCAGAGCTCTGGGACCCCACGATCCCCCCCCCCCACACACACACTTGGGCAGCCCCGGGCCCCAGAGCTGCCTGCTCAGACCAGGGGCGCCCGGCATCTCAGTGGCTCAGACGTGGACCAAGCCGCCGGCCTGGCGAGGAGGACGGGCCGGTGTGGGACGGGTGGAGGAAGCAGGAGGTGCGGCATCCAGCTTGGTCCTCACCTCCCATCGAAGGGTCAGGGGTCAGGAGTGCCCAGAAGCTGCACAGACTTGCGGGCACCCTAGGCTGCCTTTGAAATGCTGGCCCTTGGCCGCCCTCTGCCCCTGATCCTGCTGTGAACCCAGGCCTGGGGGAGTGGGAGATCACACCCCTTGTCTGTTGCCTCAACATCATTGACCGTAAACATACATCCTTTTTGGAATGATTCTGATTCTTCAGTTGTTGATCCAGAAGGACAATGGTCTGGTACTAGTAAAAGGCAAAGCAGGCAGCCCGTGTGGCCTGGGGTCTGAGGTGGCCGGCGTCATGCCACAGCAGTGGGGAAAGAATTATTCACAAACTATTTTAATCAAAGGCGTTTTAAAAATGACACCTCCATGGTCCATCCCAGAGAAGAGACAGATATGGCAAAGAAAAAAGGCGCGAAGTGAAATCGCAGTAGAGACACAGCAGAAAGCAGCGCAGCGCAAACACAAACCCCCAGACTCAGGCGGGGGCGGGGGGAAGGCCGATAACACTCCCCCCATGAGGACTTCAGGTGGGAAAAGCACGAAGCCCAGAGGGCTACCGTCAAGGCCATGATGTCCTGGGGGCTGAGCCCCCGGCACTGAGGACATGGAACAGGCTTGGGGTGCTCCTCTGCGGACGAGCATCCCTCCAGCCGCCCCGCAGGTAGGCGCCTCCACTTTAAAGCTTCTCGGTCTTTTCGTTCCTGGGGAGGTAAAGATACCTGTTCTGCAGGTTTTTACATTGATATAAATGTATCATATTGATATACCATTGTTCAAGTGGAGGTAAATTCACCTCACATTTGAACCGTTCGGACGCATCCGACGCAGCAGTGTTTGGTGCGCTCGTGTGCCGCGCGCTCACCGCCTGCCTAGTTCGGCGACCCTTCCGACGCCCTGAGAGGCAGCCCTGAGCCCATGAGCAGCCGCACTGTGAATTGGCCCGTTCTGGACATTTCATTAAAAGGGAATCCTGTAACACGGGCTCTTTTGTGACTGGCTTCTGTCACCTAATGGGATGCTTTTGAGGTCCCTCTGTCTTGCAGCAAGGAACCGTACCTCCTTCCAGTGGCTGAGTGACAGTCCACTGTGTGGCCGGCCGCGCTGGCTTATTTGTCCGTCGGTGGCCACTTGGGCTGTTGCCACCGTTTGGCTGTTGTGCGTAGCGCTGCTGTGAACATTTGTGTGCGGGTTTGTGTTTGGACGCCTGTTCGCATTTCCTCGGCAGCACCGCAGTCACTGGGGTGTCAGAAACCCTACATTTACCTCCCCAAGGACGGCCAAGCCGGTTTTCACTGTGGCTGCCCCCTTTTGCATTCCCACCAGAGATCTAGGGGGCTTCCCATTTCCCCACATCCTCTCCAGTACTTGTTATTTTTCTTTCTTTATTTTGTTTCCATTCTAGCCATCCAGGGGGTGTGCAAAAAATTCTGAAGCCTTCTTAGCAGCGATTTTCCTTCACAGTATCTGGATCTGTACCCGTAGCTCACCACAGAGACGGGCAAAGCCTTAAAGGATGTGGGAGGGTTTGCCACCCCGACATACGCCGCCTTGTCACGGTCGTTATTTTGAGCTGACGGCCCCGGAGAAAGAGCAGTCACAGGGAGGGTCCCTGACCACCCTTTCTACCTAAAAACAGGCCATAACATTTCCCAGGAGAAAGATGTCTTCCCTGTACCAGGAAGAGAATGTTCCAGAAACTAGGAACAGACGCTGAGATAAACCTGTACAAACAAAACTACTGAAGTCGCCTTTATCTCCCACTAACCCTCCCCCACCGTATCTCCTCGTCACTTCTTTACAAATTACTCAGACCGCGTGGTCTTGTCATTTCTTCACACATGTAGTGCCTGTTTGTCTAAAAGGAAAGAACGCTTCTTGTTCGGGCCACTTCTCAGAGGTCTTCGCTCTCTTATTGAAGGCCCCCTGGGGACAGGTGAAAATTTAATAAATCTTGTGTGTCCTTCCCCGGCTCCCCTGAGCACATGAGCTCTTGGGCCCAGCCCGAGCCCCTCGGAGGGTGAGAACTTCTCCCTCCCGGTGGCCTGCGTGCAGCCGGCTGCCATCGTCCGCGGTCTCCCGCCCTGAGCCCAGCTGCCTGCATAGGTCGTTCGCGTCCTGGCCGCACCAGCCCAGCAACACCGGGCACCTTAGTGCTCCCCACGCGGCGGACGAGGTGGCTGCGGCAGACGTGCCCACCTGGAGGGTCCTGACTAAGGGGCAGCCTCAGCCATTGGCTCAGTACTCACCGCCTTTCTCCTCAAAAACTAAAGACTTGGTCTTAATTTGTGGGTAGGCTGATCTTTCACAATGTGTCGCAGAGCCGGGGAGGGCAGATGCGGGCCTCGGTCCCGTCCGCGGCACCACCTGCCCCTCGGGGGGGCGGGGGGGCGCTGGCCCGATGGTGGGCGCCCGCCGCGCCCCAGGCCTGGCTGGGGGCAGGACCATGGCCCGTCCGCACCTGCCGCTCTGTGTCCCCGGCGCAGTCTCCAACTCTGGTTCCGGCAAACCGCCGGTGTGGCTTACAGGCTTCGCGAGAGTCACAGTAAATTTTGTCTTTTGGTCAAAAATTCTTCATAGGTAGGATTGACAGATGGAGCTAACCAAATCACAGGATGCCCGAAACTGGAATTTCCGATAAGTAGCAAACACTTTTGAGCATAAGTTACGCCCCGTGCAGTGGTTGTGAAACCCACTTCTGCTAAGAACAGTATTAATTGTCGCTCTGAAACCCAGACGCCCCGGGCACCCCACACCGCAGCTGGCAACCCTGTCACGGTCATGGCTGCTGGCCGTCTGTTCCCAGGGTCTTCCTGCCTCCCAGCCGCTGCCCGCAGACCGGACCCCAGTTACGATGGCGATGCCCAGGCCTCTGAATGGCCAGTTTTGGAGCCCACCGCGCCAGGCACTGGAAATGCAGACTCGAAGGTGGCCCTGGCCCCCAGCAGCCAGCCACGGGGGCGTCGCCGGCCCCCTTCGCTCTCCTCCCTGCTCCCTCGCAGGCCCAGAGCTCCAGCTGGTGTGGTGGCTGTTCAGCCCCAGGCCCGCATGAAGAGCCCGCAGCAAGGTCACAGACCCGGGGCCCCACGGACTAACAGCCTCCTGCGCGGAGCTGACGTCTCCGGGCAGGTCGCTCTTGCGAAAGCCCAGCCTCCTGGAGTCTTATCTGTCCACCTTACAGATGAGGAAACCAATACCTGACTCATTGGGTGGGTTTGAAGTTGAAAACAGACAATCCGTTCAACAAACATGTTTAGGCTCCCTGATGTTTATCAGTAGGTGCAGAAATGGCATTGGGTAAAATTCCGTACACATTCAAGTTTAAACAAATCAACAGCATCTCCTTGTAAGAACAACAGAAACTGAGAAAGAGGATCCACCGTGAGCATGTAGTAAACATCATCCTTGATGATGGACACAGCTCACCAAAGGCAGGAATGAGACCAAAACTCAAACTATTACCACCTCCATTCCCTGCGACGCTGGAGGTCCTGGCCGGGGCCAGTGGTTGTCTTTCTGGGCCCGAACTCATGGACGCATTTGGATCATGAGAACGTTCTGTTTTTATCATGAAAAGCCAGTTCGTTTATTAAAAGCGTGACCAAACACACCAACAAGGCACAGAAGCCCAACGGAAATTGTCTTAATCAAAACGCCAGTGCCCCGCACCCCCCATCCCCCTTTCTAAGCCAAGCCCATCCCTGATGAGAGAAAAGACAAAGGAAGGGCTGAGCATAAAGATTAAAGGGAAAAAATGAAAAATCTCATAGTTCAATGATCATGTGACTGATTATATCCAAAATCCAAGAGGCTCAACAAACTATTACAAGTGAATGAGTTCCGTAAGCTTACTGGGGAAAAACTGTTAATATTTAAAAATAAAAAAAAGTAATAATCAATAGAATTGCCATACATGAAGAAATAAGAACTAGGCATATAGTTAAAATAAGATAGAGTATACCATAGCAACAAAAATGATTAGGAATACATCTAATAAAAGATGCAAAAAATTAGGGGAAGAAATTTATAATGTTTTACTAAATAAAAGGAAGATTTTTAAAAGCTGATTTTAGAGAGAAACATCAATTTGTTTGTTGTTCCACTTATTTATGCATTTATTGGTTTTTTTCCTGTATATGCCCTGCCTGGGGATTGTACCTACAACCTTGGCATATCAGGAGGATGCTCCAACCAGCTGAGTTATCCAGCCAGGACTAAAAGGAAGTTTTACGGAAAGATTAATTTTCCTGAAATCAATCTCTAAATGTAATGGAAACCAAAAACAAACAAACAAACAAAACCCCTAAAAAGCTCTAATAAATTGGTTGAAAAATTTGGCAAGGGTGATTTTAGCATTTATCTGTTCTCTATAGATTTTAGATTCAACAGTCTGGATTTTAGACTTTGGAATTTTGTCAATTTGCAAAGGATCAAGAAGCGCCCAAAAATGTTTGCAAAATAAAATAAAAGAGGACTACCTGAAAAGGTTTCACTACTTCCTCCAACGCCCTGTTCAGTGCAACAGTGTGGTGTCAGACTAATGGCTTTCGACAGAACTTAGGAGAGGCCCCCACTTTTATGGGGAGGTGCATGTGGTAAGGAAGAAATGGAGCCATGGACAGATGGTTCTGGAAACTGGCTATCACAAGAAGATAACTTAGATCCCTGTCATTAGCTCATTCACAAAGTAAATTCCAGATGGATTAAAGAGTTAACTGGAAATGCAGCACTGAAAACTTTTATTATTTTATTTTATTTAAAAAAAAAATGTTATTGACTGAGAGAAACATCGGTTATTACTCTGCTTACTTCTGCCCTCATTGGTTGATTCTTGCATGTACCCGAACTGGGGATCATGCCCACAACCTTGGGGTATCAGGAGGATGCTCCAACCAACAGAGCTACCTGGCCGGGGCCAACACCAAAAACTTTGAGAACACAGGAAATATCACCATGATATCAGGGTAAGGAAGGATTTTTAAATCAAGGTAAAATAACCAAAACCATCTAGAAAACGTTGATGCATTTATTGCATTAAAGTTTGCAATGACCAAAAAAAAAAAAAACCTAGGCAAAAACACCATCTATAGATAAGGATAGGACATGAACAATAGAAAGTACAAAAATTGGCAAAAGATGTGAACAGGCAGTTCCCAGAAAAGAAAACTCAAATGACCTATAAAGGAATGAAAAGTGCTCAGCCTTGCTAACGATATGGGGAAGTACAAATTGAAACCCGATTTCCTTTCTAACTCATCAGGTGGGCACAGATTAATGAGTCTAAAAGCCTGGACTCTGGTGGGGAGGGAAGGAAGTAGAAGTTCTTCTTGGGCATGCACATGCGCGCAAATGCATTAATAAGGCAATTTCAGATCATGGCAGAGCCGCGAGACAGGAAACACAGAGCGGGCGGTGCGATGAGAGTGTCTGTGAAGAGGCTGCTTGAGGAGAGAGGATCGCGAAAGGAGCGTCTTGCCCGGGCTGGGTCACTCAGCTGGAGAGAGCGCTGTCCCCACACGCCGAGGCTGTGGGTTTGTTAGGGATAGCAGGACACATACCAGCATCGACCCCTGAATTCACAGAGAAGTGGAACAACAAACGGACGTTTTTTTCTCTCTCTCCCCACCTCCCCCTCGCTTAAGTTAATAACAACAACAACAAAACTCTCTGTGAGACAGTGGCACCGTTGTCCCCCCAATTCTAGCAACAGTGCCTGGCCCAGAACAGTCGCCCAATAAATATTTGTTGGGTTCACCCAACCCCTCCCCCCGCGCCGCAGGTCCTCACCTGGGCCTGTGTGGATACGCCTGCATTGTCTGCCGGTGAATCAGGGACTGCGACGTTCGGCTCTGAAAGGTTACCGGCACAGAGAGGACAGCTTTAGACAGGGCAGACAGAAAGTGACAGGGAAGGGACACGGGGCTTGCTAGACTGGGGAGGGGGACTGTGTGTGGACAGAACTGATGACCATGGAAAGGGGGGTGAGCTGCTCACGGGGGGGGGGGGGGTAGGAACGGGGTGGGGGGGGGAGAGGGCGGGGCAGACGAGGGTGTCCAAGGGAGCCCCTTCGCTGGGGGTGGGGAGGGAGGCCTGAAGGTCAGTGCTACTTGAAGAGGCTGCCGAGGAGGCAGGAGAAGACGCTGTGCAGGGCTAGGACCCCATGTCCCAGGCTTGTTTTGACTCAAACAAAGCCCTGGAGGTTAGCCCTGACCAAAGCTCTGAAGAAGGGCATGTTTAACTTTCTGTCTACTAAAGTTGCTACTTAAACACGGTGGTCAACAAAGCCATATGACACAGTGCTGGAGCCCTTCCGGCCACCTGGATGCTAGACAGAGCGGCCTGTCAATTTTGCACACAAATTAACAGCACACAGCCATGCACCACATAACAATGTGTGTCAGCGACGAGCAGCCTGTGTGACAGGGGCCCCATCAGCTTGTAAGGGGGCCCAAATATTCCCATCGCGTAGGGACGTCGCCACCAGCGTAGTGTCCCAGTGCAACACATGACTCACGTGTTTGTGGTGACACACAGTTATGTACAGTACATAATCCTTGATAACGATAATAAACAACGATGCTACTGGTGTATGTCTGTGTGATACTTCTTACTATTATCCTTAGAGCGTGTTCTTTCTACTTATTTAAGAAAAAAAAGTCTGCTGTGACACAGCGTGTCCCATAGGCCTCGTGTTTACTGTGTCTCTGGATTACATCGTTGTCTCTCGGGCTTGATTTAATCTCGCGTCGTTCTGTGCGGTGGCCTGGCAGCCCAGGAGCGACCGGCTGCACTCACTGCAGCCCGGGCGTGTCGCAGGCTTGTGTGACTGTGCTCTGGGACGATGGCAGGGCGATGACATTGCCTAATGACACATTTCTCAGACCCTCTCCCTGTCCTTAACCTGCCCATGACTGCACTTGAAAAAAATGTAAGGTCATGTAAAGATAAGGAGGTGAATGGCTTAGGGAATGGCGAAGTCCACTGTTTATTTCCTGCCCTTCTGTTCTCTTCTCATTCTTCTGGGCCACACAGACGTCTTGTTTTTATTATTAAAGCCTATTTCTGTTGTTATGCGTAAGTGTAAATACATTAGCATAGGCATTGCGGACCAGCAGCGATTGCCCGCCTGAGTCCCCCCACCGTGCCCTTGCTCACGCAACCCCCAAGCCGCCTCTCGCCTCTCGGCCTCTCGCGTCCTCCTCCCCCGCTGTACTCAGCCAGGATCAAGGTCCCGCGGCCTGCGCTGGGCTCCTGGGTGTGGGGGCCTCTTTCCTTACAGGTCTCCCCACTGGACCCGGCCTTGAGGCCTGCAGGAGAAAGGGCCCCCTGCCAAGCCCATGGCAGGTGGCGGGTGTATAGGAGATGTTCATAAGAGGAATTATAGGCATAACTCATTTTTTAAAAAGATCCTCACCTGAAGATGTTTGTTGATTGCAGAGAGAGAAAGAGAGAGAGAAACAGCAATGTGAGAGAGAGACATCGATCTCTCTCACCCTGACCAGGGACCAAGCCCATAATCTAAGTATGTGCCCTGACGGGGGATCGAACCCGCAGCCTTTGGAATGACGTTCCAACCAACTGAGCCACCCGGCCAGGGCAGGCATACCTCATTTTATTGCACTTTACTCATGTTGCATTTTTTAACAAAGTAAAGGCAAGATGGATCTTCCAACAGCAAGGAGAACACAACTCATTTTACTGTGACACTCGCCGTATCTCGTGGTCTGGAACTGAGCCCGCAGCACCTCCAAGGCAGCCTCTCCCAGTGACGCTTATGGAGCGCCCACCGCCGGTCCATCTCCTGAGCGTGAATTCACAAGAGCCTGCATAGGCCATACCCTGCTGAGTGCCAGCTACAAGGGAAGGAACTGCTCTCTCTCCCACAGAGAGCAGGGGTGTGAGCCAACCTTGCACCGGGCTCCTGGAGGACAGCTGGGACTCAGGACCGCCAGTCTCCCTTCGGGAGTTCCAGGGCGGCTGGTGATTTGCATTTCTAATGTTGTCTCAAGGGCTGCGGGTGCCGCCTGGCGGGGGACCTCGCTTTGGGAGCCTCTGTTTCGAGTTTAGGAGGATGGCCGGTTAGGGGCAATGGGCGAGCTCCCAGCAGGAAAGGGGAAGGCCCTTTTGGAGGCGCAGCCTGCATTTCGGCTCTTTCCCGGGCTCCTGCCGCCCAGGGCTACCCTCACAGGGGGTCGGCCCTTCCTGGGGCCCCTGCGAGGAGCGGGCCTGCTGAGCCCGCACCAGTTGGCTTTTCCCTCTTACGGTGGGTTCTGCAGAGACTCACTGCCTCTCCTCGGCCCCAGGGACCGCAGCGGCTGTTGAATGGGGAGGAAACAGAACTCCCCACGCAGTCGGGCTGCGGCAGGACCAAAGGGTCACGCTGCGGAGCGCAGGGCCCAGGGCTGGGCAGGCCGCGCTCAGGCTCCGTCGCCGTTTCGCGTGGTCCTGAGGGAGAGCACCTGTGTCAGCCAGGCGGCCCGGGGTGGGGGGATGGGCACGCACGTCGCAGGAGGTTGCGGGCAGAGTGCCGGCGTTCGTACCGAGCTCTGCGTCCGCCTGGGCCCGCGGGTCGTGCCGGGGGCATGACCGACGGGCAGAGCGCTCGGAGGAGACGCTCCGCCGCCTTCTGGGGGCCGGGGCGGCCGCTGCTGGACCGTTTTCCTTCCCAGGTTGGGGGGCGCACATGGCGGGACGTGTGATCATCCCGTCCATTTCTTTAATATTTGAAATGTCTCCTATTTGAAATGTTGTGGTGGTTAATTTTGTTAATGTTTTTCTTCATACCTAGGCGGGAATGTCATATACATTTTGACTTTTTTTTTTTATCCCTTTATCACTTAATACCTTTAAGTCTTTGTTATAAGACTTTCAGGCATAAAAGTTAACCCCCCCTCTCCCAGCGTCACTGACAGAATCACCTGTTCTTTCTCCACTGGTGGGAAATGATGCCTTTACCATTTGCTAAGTCCCCATATATAGGTAGGTAGGGTATTAAAAGCCTTGTTCAACTCCCTTACGTGTTCCGATTGCCTTTGTACCAATAACAGACAATTTCATACAGCATTGAACGGGGATTTTTACTGAAAGAACACACGTTGAGGGCGAAGGCTGTCGGAACAACGCAGAGAAGGTGCCCTTCCCCACCACCACCGACCCCGCCTCCCAGAGGGAAGGGTTGGGGTTAGGGTCCATGGCCGGGTTAGGGGGAGAGCCGGAGATTAGGGATGGGGTGCCCGCATTTCAAAGGCTGCCATGGCCAGTCCCTGGCCAGCAGCGGGGTGGGGGGTCCGTCAGTTTGCCAATCCCGATGGCCCCATTCATTCACTGGAAGTGAGTGACATGTGACTGTCATACTTTACAGAAGATAGTCAGGCCCTGAGTAAATTCATTGTCTTATTCAAAGTCGCCCAGCTTGTTGGTAGCTGAAATTTTTCAGGTTAGAGCTGCTCAGCAAGATGCGGGCTGCTGCTCTTGCCTGGAATTGCTCCCCCCCACACCCCATGTTGTGTAGCTCCGTGGACTCCACTGAGGCTGTCTCCCCCAGTGGACCCGAAACTCTATTGGTGGATTCCTGGGGGATGCTTATTCCACTGCCTGGTGCCTTAAAAAAGGCTTAAGACATGCTAATAATTTCACAGGAGAGGGCTTTTATGTACTGAGAGACACAGTCTCCAAGGGGCTAGTGAGAACCTTCTGAGGGTCTTCCGAATGCCAGCAATTAGGCTTGCGTATCCGTAAGAGACAGCCTGCTTCCACCCCACCCCGGCAGAGGTGCAACGATCCTGGTTCTAGGAGGAACAGTGAGCCTGTCAGCAACCAAGTAACAGCGTTCACCACCTTGGCTTCTTTTATTTGAACTTTAATAACAAGCCGCCGTTGACAGTCAGCTAGAGCCGGCGCAGGAGAGAAGCCGTCACGCACCGGGCTCTCTGGGAGGCGGCTTCCATGCCAATGCGGTTTTGCTGCCGGGCTCCCGGCTGGAACATCCCGGTTTTACCACGCTTCTAGGTTGGGGGTGTCTCTTAGATTCACCGCCACCAGATAAGATAAAAGCTCTAGATTCTTCTGGGTTATTTTCTCAGCTACTGGAATAACCAACTCATCAACTCCTGGCCACGCCCCACAGCTCCCGTACCCCAGGAGAGAATTATGGTTTGTACTTAGCGATTAATTTAAATTCCATGAAGTGGACTATTCTGCAGATGGTAAAAAATGAGGGATAGCATAGAGCGTGATGCAGAATGGCCAAGGATATTGCTAGGTGGTAGATTTGTGTAAAATAGTAACAAATAAGAGTTTCATCAAGGTTTTGTGCGGAGACGTATATACTCGGATATCTAGGATTCCAAGGGCCCATCCGCCTTCTGAACCATGGTTCCTGTGGGGGAGAAGCTGGGGTGTTCCCACTCATCGTAGCAGAAGGGCACCGCAGAGGAAGACGCCTGCGAGGCAGAACCGGGTAAGGAAAAAGGAGAAGGAGAAGGGAAAGCCGTGGATGGATAACCTCAGGAATTAAGTTTCCTTTCGGGGAAAAAAAAAACTATGGAGACAGACAGACGCTTCCGTATTCTGGTAGCTGTACCTTTACACATGTCTCCATTACATGGTATAGGCAGAGTCCTCCATGACTGGGTAATTTTTAAAAAATATGTTAAAACAAACAAAAAGAAAGCCCAGAAGTTTATGAAACAAGAAAAATGCAAATGCCTGTCCCCCTCCTTTCGCGCGCCCCCTCCCTCCCAGGGAAGCACACAGACAGCGCCCCCCTTAGGTCCGTCGCCGCTGCTCTGTAAGCAAACATTGTGTTAAGAGACAATGTGCGCGGACAACCGTCTGGCGGACAGAGCGGGGAAGGGGGGTAAATGGCAATAGAAAAATATACCATAAAAATTAAATTTAAAAAGAAAGAGACAATGTTAACAGCGGCTTTCTTCAGTAAAGTCGGACGGGTGTGCATTGGGTGCAGCCGCAGGAGAGAGGAATTCACCCACGTCTTCCGCTGACAGAAAATAATAGTGAATGTCAACTGGAATTGAAAAATTAAAAAGCCCATATCTCCCCCCGGAAAACAAAAAAAAAAAGAAAAAGAAGGAGAGAGGCCGCATGATGAACACCTCTCTCTGAAATCTGACCTCCTCTGCATTTTGCCTATTACACAGACCCAGCAGTTGACTGCCCGTCTTTTAAATAATAATGATGTTGATTAGAATAATACTAGCAGCTATTGTGTGCTTGACCTGGCTTCCACTCCAGCTTAACAGCCTCCTCTCTCTCTTGAAAAATCAGGCTTAGGTTGTGTTTCCATTTTATTTGTTTTTGTCATTGTTGAGCGTTTCCAACACACCCAGAAATAGACTGAATTGTCCAGTGACCCCCCCTTCACCCTGGACCGCATCGGGCCATTTGTCTCCCACCCATCCCTCTGCTCCACTGCTCCCCACCCCCGTTCAGAATTTTACAACAAAAGTTAGAATTTGTGTCATTCCCCCAGAAAGACTTCAGTGTGCATCTCTAGCAGATACAGACTCTTTTCCTTGTTCATTATTCTAACCATCTAAGCGCAACAGGACTATCGCTCCCCGCAGAAGTTAATCCTACGTCCTCAACATCTAATCACCAGCGCCTTTTCAATTCTGTGCGTGTGTTTTAAGTCAGACCAGAGGAAGAGCAGACAAGCTTTGAAAAGCTGGCAAATGCCTTACACCGTCACGGGTGGTTAGAGATCGAAAAGCCCGGGCCAGACCCTCGGAACCCCAAGTGCCGGTGGAATGAAAACCGTGGGCGACTCATGTCAGAGGCTCCCTGTCTAACGGAGGGGGGGGAGCCGGGGGGGGGCGGAGTGGGGGGAGCCCGCGCTCTCGGAGGTGACTCGCTTTTCTCCCGCGTTCTGGGTCCTGTTGGCCGGCTGGGGGAGTGCGGGGGTGGGTGCTTCTCCTTCGAATTCTCCCACCAACAGTGAGAACCCTTGGGGACAGACTAGGCCCCCAGGGCTGGGGCTCCCCCTCCAGGGGAAGGTTGAGGGCAGCGAGAGGGGGCGCGAGGGGAGAAGGCGGAGGGCCGCCCTGTGCCACCCAGGACTGTCTGTTGAGCCGCCGGGGCAACCACGAGTAGTCACAGGCTTGTCACGCCTGCGAGGGACTCAGACGATGAAGGCAGGGCTTCAAACGGGCAGGATTTTTACATCAGTGCTGTTGGGGAAATCGGCCGAGGGCTGTCCATTTTGAAACTGCAACCTGAGTCTTCCCCCTCCAACCTCCAACGCGGGCAAATGCACGTCCTTCCTCAATTCCATGTGGGTTCAAGACCGCGACCTAATCACAGCCCTAAGAATGCTGCTTGCAACCAGACAGGTGAAGAGACAGTGCTAGGGGAACATGGGCAAAGAGCGTGAACAGGCAGGCAGTTCACGGCGCAGAAACACACGTGGTCCATCAACGCAGGACGCGTGGCCGAGCCACACCCTCCCACCATCGGGCTGGGAAGAGGCTCAAGAAGAGAGGGAGCTACAGAGAATAATGCAGAAGGACCGCCAAGAATGCTGCCGCAAGGTGAACCCGTGTGAAATGGCAAAGAAGAGTATCTTCTTTATAAAAGTTGTGTGTGAAAAAATATGGACTTACATGTACAGGAAAGGGAGTCCCAGGGCACTTACCAGACTTAATTATGGTTCCTTCGGGGAGAAGCTAGGGCGTCCCCTCGTTATAATGTCCTAATGGCACCATCCCGTGTTGGGAACCTTGTGAGGACATGGGCCCTCTGCACAGGTGGGGTGTCTGCTCAAATTGGGTGGAGCACTGGCGAAGCTGGATGCACTATGAGCTACAAACTCTTTGACATTCCACCCTCCCTGTTTGCATTCACCCTACAGAGCAGCAGCTCAGTGAGTCTGCAGGGCCCTGGATCCCATGGACGGTTGCCTTCTGCCGCACAGAAACTCTCGGATCCTCTCGGATCCTCGGCACCCAGGCCTGGAACAGCCTGTGGGTGCCTTTTGTCTGGGCCATCAGCTGTGTTCAAAGGCGACTCAAACAGGCAGGTAATGGCTCAGTCTGAAAGCAGTGGCTTGACACCTGGGGTTGGATTCTCACACCTGAGTTGCCCTCTGGGCCCTGAGGGGCAAATCTTAACCCTCTGTGCGCCTGGGGTCCCCTGGGCGCTCCGCGGAAGCCACCTCTGCCCACTGAGAGGACTTCCCACCACCTCCGTCGAGGACACCAGGCCCTTCACATCCTGCTGGTCACCTTTGCTTCACAGTCACACCTGGCCGGTTTTAGGTATCAGGTGTGCCATCATTGACCGCCCCCTGCCCCACGGTGAGCTCCCGGGAGCAGGGGCTTTGCTGAGCCAGACCGGGCGCCTTGGAGGGCCCCGGAGTGTGGTCTGTGACATGACCAAAGGGCCACCTCACCCACCACCCCTGCAGCTGCAGGAGCATCTTATTTACCAAACAGCTGGGTGCTGGCGTTTGTCATAACAGGAGGAATGTTTGTGGACTGGACTGAACCACTGCACTCCTGACCCCACCTCCACTTCCCGTTCCCGGCTCGGCTCAGGACGCCCGGGGCCTGGCCTCCCTCCCCTCCCCTCCCCTCCCCTCTGCTGCCTCTGAAGATCAAATCTCTGTCTTTCAGGATCTTCATGGTTTCAGGGTCACCTCCTCTGGGAACCTGTCGCACCCCCAGATGAGGCCCTGTGCCTTGTACCCACGGCGCCCCTGTTTCTTCATAGCTTTGCTTCGGTTAAGTGTTGGGTTGGTTGTGTGGTTGTTTGCCGAGGTCTGTCAGCCACCAGCCACGGGGCATTTGGGTCTCTCTGGTTGACTCTGGGTCTGGCAACCTGGGAGACCTGCCATAAATACTTGTGGGATGAACAATGCAGAAGGGACAAGTCAGGACAGGGACAGAATTCCAGGGTGGAGGGACATTGTGGACCCAGGGGACTGGGAGGGCCAGTTTGAGAAGGTGACATGTGTGACCAGCACCCAGTCCAGGAGGGGACCGGCTATTCAGGCTGATGATACAGAAGCATGTGGACACAGAACACAGCACACAGTGACCGTCGGAGGTGGGATCCTGTGTCCGGCGCCCACCCAGGGCTGTGTAGCCCTGCTTTTCACGTCTTACCCTCCCTACCTCAAACCCAAGAGTCTGAGAATGGCATCTGTGTTTGCCATGTGTGGAAACTAAAGCACAGAGCGGTCGCGTAACTTGCTAGTGACAGATGAAGATGGGATTTGAACCCAGAGCCGTGGGGCCCCACGCCCCCGCGCGCCGGAATGTCTCCGTTCAGCGTGTGAGCCAGCAGCCTCAGTGCGGGCTGCCCTCAGCTTCCTGCTGGCTCTGGTGCTGGCCAGCGCCCAGCTTCCCTCCTAACTCCCCTGAGCTTTTTCCTCACCTGGAAATAGGAATGGGACCAGGACGCGTCTCACAGGGCCCTCGTGAGGTTCACATGCAATCGCGCACACAGTGTCCGGGCGGGGGGCGGCGGGCGCGCAAGGCCGGCCGCCAGCCCTCTCGCGTCTCTGCAGAGCCCGTGCCATCCAAGTGGGCGCCTGTGTGGTGGGTCTCTCGTCAACACTTATTGGTTAGTGTGAACGGTGTGTCCCACATCCAGGAGGCCTTGCCCTTCCGTGGGAGGCAGGAGGCCACTGACGAGTGGTCAGTGCCAAACCCTGGCCGCAAGAGGCCGGGTCCAGCTTCCACCCCCGTGTCCGGGGACTCCCCTCTGAAAGCTGAGTCTGTATCGGTGACATGGCTGTGATCGGGGCTCCCATCTCATGGGTTATTAGGACGGTTACATGATGTCAGTGCACAGAGATCACCACGTGGCGGTGGCCGCGGACACAGCACCCAGTGAAGGTCTCAGCTCCCGTCCCTGCCGCCCACCCCTCCCCGACCATCTGGGCGAAGACCTTCCTGGTGGGATGGGGCACCCAGGCTCCCTGGGTGCACCTGCTCCAGCAGCTCCCAAGACTGAGACGTGGAGAAAGGATGCCCCCCTTCCCCACCCAACCCCCGTCCACAGGGGAAGCTTTGGGGGTGTGGACGTTTCTGAAGGGGCCCGGGTTGGTGCTCAGAGATGACAGTGTTAACCCTGGGACACTGGCGGCCACCACCAGCCAGATCCCCCTTCCCCTGCCCCTCCTTTCTCCCCCAAGACCAGGGGTACAGAGGCAACCCTTTTGTCTCCCCAGAACTTGCTGGGTTTCCCTTCCAGGAGCCCATCCATTTCCCTTCAGTCAAATAGGAGACACTCAGGTCTGAAGGCGGAGGGGGGAGGGAGGGGGAGGGAGAGCCTGGCCAGAAAGCCCTGGAGGCCTTCCCCAGCCCCAGTCGACCAAAATAACAAACAATCCAGGAGGTTTCTATTGTATTTAAAAGCTAGGCTTCCTTCCCTACCAGACTCTGGGCGCTGGGCTTGCTGCTGTTCCCAGTGGAATCTAAGCAGAATATTCTTATGGAGATCCATCTTTGTCCCACTTACAAAGGAGGAGACTGCAGCTGCCTTGAGGGGAAGCACCACCCCCCTTTCTGTGGGGCTTTACAGCAGCTCTGACCTACCTCCTCAGATGCAGCCAAACACATTATTATTATTCGTTCACTTGTTTATTTCTATTTTTCAATTATGGTTGACATTCAGTATTATTTTATATAGCCACATCTTAAGTGTGCAGCACAATCAACAGTCACAGAGTGAATACGTTCTTGTCACTTATACCCACGTGAAGGCCTGGGCCGTTCCATGACCCCGCGAGTCCCCCCATCCCTTCCAGGTCACCCCCCACCCAAATAAGTAAAGCGCTATTCTGACTCCCACTCCCATTAGTGAGTTTCAGCTGTTCTTGAGTTTGTATAGTGTATACTTCCATGTCTGGCTTCCTGTGCTGCGACGTCGGGTCTGTGAGAGCCACGCATGCTCTGGGCCCCAGTGATAGTTTATTCCTCTTGACCGCCTGCCGTGCAGACAGATAGCCATACCACGATTCATTATTCATCCTGCTGTTAGCAGACGTTGCGTTGCTTCCACTTCGGGGTGATCGCGAAAGCCCCCAAGAGCACTATGGAGCTCCCCTCTAAATGGGCAGGTTTTCATTTCTCTTCAGCAAACACCCTGGTGTAGAAGGTCCGAGTCCTGGGTAGTCCTGATAATGGCTCTGCGGTTCTAATGGGTTTGGAGACACTCGGGTAAAGGCTGAGAGAGAGTCCTGGCCCAGGGAACCATCCAGGCTAACGTCGTACATCACTTCTCAGAAGGTGGAGCGGAAGCAGCAAAAGAGCCAGAAATGGGACTGCCCATCGAGTTGGACGAGAGCGTCAGCTGTAACGTTCTGAATTTTTTAGAACACAAATACAGCCAGGTATTCCCATGAAGTAGAATTTTAAAAATAATTAAATCACCTACCATGGTTCCTGGCACGGGCACATGAAATGCTCGTAAAAGGCCATTCCAGCCCCAGTGAAGCAACCGGTCATGGCTGGGCCTTTCTGCTGTAAACAACTGCAAAATGGAATAAAATACACGGAACAGCTCTTCTCAGACACTGCACAGCCCGCACCATCAGGCTGTGGTTGCTGAGGGCAAAGCAGCGACGTGTGCTTTGTCACCGCCCGGCACGCAGCCTGTGGAGTGTGTCCTGCACACCTGCGTGGGGTCTGGAGCCATGTGCAGCTTGGCTTAGTGCTCTGCTGTTACTGTCCAGAAATTCTTAGCTCTGGGCCAAGGGCCTGCAGTTGCACTCCGCACGGTGCCGGGCCAATTCTGTAGGCAGCCCCGGGAGGCAGAGATTGGAGTTCAGGGACACTGAGTTGCTAAGAACTTGAGGAACTGGAGAGGAGGGAGTCCCTCAGATAAAGAGCCCCCAAAATCTCGGGGAGCCCCCTGAGTTTTGCTTGGATGTTGTGATGGGCGATGTTGTGTGTCAACTTGACGACCCACCTGGTACCCAGACATTTGGTCCAACACCATCATGGGTGTGTCTGTGGTGGGGTGGGGGGCGTGTTCTGGAGGAGATCAACATTTGAATCCCTGGACTGAGTAAAGCCGGGGCCCACCCCCAGTGGGGAGGTCTTCCTGTAATCAACTGGAGACCCAAATGGAAACCAAGGACACGGGAAGAGGGAAGTCCTGCCCGGCTGCGGGGCCAGGACACAGGTCCCTTCCAGCCTTTAGGCTTAGAACTGAACCCTCGGCCCCTCCTGGGCCTCTGGCCCACTGGCTTTTGGACTGGAATGCACACTCACGGCTTCCCCGAGTCTCTGGCTTGCTATCTGCAGATCTCGGGACTTGCCTGCTTCTGTAATTGTGCGAGCCAGTCCATATCTGTGTCTATAACTTGGGGCAGATAGACAGCCGCCGCCAGGAGAGCAGCGAGCTGAAAATTCCCAGAAATCACACATGAGGCTGGGTCTGAGGCAGGAACAGAAGCCGTACAGACGGAAAGGAGGGAGGGATGCTGTTTAGGGGGAAATCCTAAGGGATCGGCTGGCAAGCGAGTAGAAGTAATAAGTGAGCTTAGCAAGGCCCCGGGTTATGAGGCCCATGTAAGTTTTTTCCTTAACAAGTAGCTGTATCTTTATGTTCTAGCAACAAACAAGAAAATTTGAAATAAAACAACAATAACAACATTTGAAACAGCCATAAATTTCCAGTAGCATCCAACAATTTAAAACTTAGAAACAAATTTAACAAAATACGTGAGTGACCCCTATAGAGAAAGCTACCAAGTAATGCTGAGAGAAATAAAAGGTGGCATGACTAATGGAAAGATAGGCTCTGCCTGTGATGTGGAAGACTCGGATCGATTAGGGTGACAATTCTCCACGAGGTGCGCCAGGGACACAATGTAACCCTAACAAAAACCAGTGGGATTTTTATTACTTTTGGTAAAACTTGATCATCTGATTCTAAAACTTCTATGAAGATACAAAGGAATTAGATTAGCCAGAACAGTTCTAAAGAACAACCAAATTTAAGGAGAACACTATATGATTTCAAGACTTACTGAAAGCATGAGAGTGTGTTAGTGGCACAAGGATGGAACAAAATACAGAATCGGAAATAGAGCCACAACTATGTGGTCAATTGCTTTCCACCAAGGTGTCCCGGGCATTCCGTGAGGGACAGATGGGCTTGTCAACGAACTGCTACCACTGGGTATCCATCCATATACAGCGACCTAAAGCGCATCTGTGATCCAAAATGACCACAGAAGGAAAAGTAAGAGCTCAAACCATCAAGTTTCTAGAAGGAAACATGGAAAATTCTTCACAATCTAGGGTAAAGCAAAAGTTCCTTAAAGTGTACACAGAAAGCACAAACATTAAAAAGATAAGTTGGACTTCATCAAAGTTTAAAACTGTTGCCTTATGAAAGGCGCTACTAAGAAAACCAAAGGGTGACTTGTGTCCAGAATAAAGAAATCCTGCAACTCAATGATAAGCCCAACACCCAAGAAAAAAATAGGCAAGGATTTGAACAGACACAATATAAAAGAAGATAGAAGCACATTTAAAAAAATTCTCAACATCGTTTACCATTAGGGCAATGCAAATTAAAACCATAAGGAGACACCCCTATATACCCACTAGAATGACTAAAACTAGCAAACTGACAATACCAGGTGAAGGTGCAGAGCAAAGGGACTCTCGGTCACTGCTGGCAAAATGGTATCGCCATGTTGGGAAACTGGCAGCTGGTTTGTTTGTTTATAAAGTTTCACATGTTCTTATCATATAACCCAGCAATACCAGTCCTAGAAATTTAAGCAAGAGATTAGAGTACATGGAGGGGGCCTCATGAATGGAATTAGTGCCCTTATAAAAGAGACTCCCTCACCCTTCTGTCATGCATGGGGAGCAGGCCCTCCATCGGGACCAAGTCCTCTGGCACCTTAGTCTGGACTTCCCAGCCTCCAGCACCTCGAGAGGTAAATGCTGTGCACAAGCCTGTGTGTTTAGTTACAGCAGCCAGAGCTGACGAAGACAAGCCCCGACCTAGAAATCACCCCAATGTCAGTCAACAAACAGGTGACTGAATAAACGAATACAATGGGCGGTCCCTCAGCCACACCAGGAAGGAAACACAGGCAAACCAGCCGCACACACCACCTCAGAAACCAACGTCACGCCGGACAAAAGAAGCCAGACGGAGAAGGGTGCACGCCTACCTACGTTTTATTTCCGTGGCATTCGGGAGCAATTCAAGGTGACCCGGAGCGATGGGCGCAGGTGGATGGCTGCCTGGGAGTGGAGACAGGGCGGCCTTGGCCCCAAAGGGGCAGGAGCGAACCGTCTGGGGCGATGGAAACAGCCTGCACCTTGATCGGGGCGGCTGCGACGTGGGTGCAAACCTCCGTCAAAACTCACCCGCTCTGCTCTTGATCAGTATGTTTTATGGCATAAAAAATTAGACATCAATAACGTTGATTTAAAATGTTAGCAAAGAAACGTATATGAGGGGGGACCCCCAAAACCTGGAATTTCTTTATAAAAACTTGTGCGTTTACTATTGCACGTTTAAACTTCAGTCGCCTTCAACGTATTCTCCATTTGATGCGATGCCCTGTCGAGGCTCTTTCCCCCACTGATCACAGCAGCGTTCGAACTCGTTGATGTGGGTGCCTTTTAGTGCTTCTGCCGTTTTGTTTCACCTCTTCCACATCAGCAAAATGTTTCCCTTTGAGGACATTTTTCACTGGGGACACACAAAAAAAGTCGCTTAGGGCGAGACAGTGAATAGGGAGGGAGGGGCATAGGGGTCCGGCCATTTTTGGTCAAAAACTGCTGAACACTCAGCAGTCTGGGCAGCTGTGCTCGTAAATCACGCAATCATGAAACGCGCAAACAGGCTGAGTCTTCCAAAAAATCCGTAGACGCCTAACCAGCCTCTCACCACAGCGCCAGCTGGTGCACTGATACAGGTGGGTTCCTAGACCACTCCCCTCGCGGGGGACGCCTGTCCTACAAGGGGCCCGCCCAGCAGAACACAATTCCAGTTTTCTGGGGTCCCCCCTCATATGGTAAGAGTTAATGTTATACAAGCCTGTGTTCCGCACCCTAATGAAGGGCGCCTAGGAGGAAAGGGGTCGGATACCTGCACCTTGCACCTGCCCCTGAGCCCTGAGCCCTTCTGCAGGGGCTGAAGGAGCCCTGGGCTAGGCTGCAGGTGAGTCACTGCGCTCCGTGCCCTTGTGGACCTCCTCCAGGTCACCCTTCCGGGTTTTTATTACTTTCCACCGCCACGCTGCTGCCGTTGTGGACCAGACAGCTGTCTGCATGGGGGGGCTGTTCTCTGCACTGTGATGCTCAGCAGCAGCCCTGGCCTCTACCCACGAGATGCCAGGGCCCTCCTCCTCTGGATGGGACAACCAGAAACACCTCCAGATATTGTCACATGGCCCCGGGGGACAAAATCTTCCTGTGGAGGGCTCTGCCTCAGGCCTTCCTTTTTCTGGCCTCTTCGGTCTTCAAGAGCCCTCATCTCAGCGTTACTCGTTTTAAGACACCGAGGCCTTTGTATCTCTATATCCTGAGTAATTGCACTCAAAACTGACGCACTGTGTGTGTGTGTGTGTGTGTGTGTGTGTGTGTGTGTGTGTGTGTGTGTGAAAGGGCGGGGAAAAAGGTGACACACAGATTCTAAGACGTTCCTGGAAGACTTGAATCAGGGAGTGAGGCAGACTGGAAACAGGGTGAAAGGTGAGAGCAGGCTGGGCGCTGGCGTGGGAGTCGCCGTGAAAGGGGAGGCAGGGCAGGGCGGAAACACTCAGGGGTGAGTGGAGGTCCACTGGTGAGATTCGGCGGGCATTTCAGCTGGCCGTCCGCGTCCGCACTGCGGAGCCCCCATTTGGGGAAAAGAGAAACTAGGCCTGCCGGCCCGAGGCCCCGTGTACTCCCCCTCCCCCGCCCTCCCCCAGTACCGGCTGCATTCAAGGCCTCAATGGTAACACAGTTATGGACATAATTGAGAAAATATGGAAGAGAACTTGACAGAAAAATGGGCAAGTAGCACAAATGGTTTGTGAAGGTCACACAGAAGACCCGCAAATATTAAATCAAGCGTGCCCTTTTTTTGAGGCGGGGGGAGAGCTTCCCGTTTGGCAAAAATGAAGATGTGGTGAAATAACCCCTCCCCACAGTGTGACTGTGAGGGGCCGACATGCTTTCTTCTCTGCGGAGGGGGCTGCGGAGGGGGCTGTGCTGGGGGCCGCACCTGCTGCCGCCACCCCAGGCCCCGAGCCCCCAGTGCACGCAGGGCATCACACCGGGAGAAGGTCGGGCTGCGTCCCCCCAGGCCCCCCGCAGCCCCCGGCCGTAGCCGTGTGTGCAGCCGTCACCGGGCAGGTGAGCGGGGCCCCGGTTACCCACGCCTGCCGCCTGCCAGCTCCTAAACAGCTATGTTCCTGGATTCCCGCAAATGCCAAATGGAAACAGCAGTAGCCCCGCCCTGGTGGTGTTCCCGTGAGGATGAAATGAGACAATAACAGGCCCAGGGCTTAGAACATTTCTTCCTCCCTTCCTCCATCCCACGGCAATAGTTTACCGTAGTCTGCCATATATAACACACACTTTTTTTTGCCCAAGTTTTTGAAGGAAGACCAGGATGCGCATTATACGTTGGTAGCACTAACATGTGGGTGTGCATCACACATGGCAAAACCCAGTAGTTAATGCTGCGTCTCCAAACCAGTATACATTTCATGGATTTGGGGATTTTGTCACTTCTGTCAATGTTCTGTGTCCCCAGGGCAGAGCCTGGCCCTCCGCAGGCCCTCAGAACCCTGGCTGAATGGAAGAACGTGCGTCCCCTTCCAGACTGGAAGTCACAGGGGAGCAGAGCACCTGCCTGTTGACCGCCCCACTGAGACTCAGGCAACGGCTAGTTGAACAAGGAAGGAATGTCCGCGAGCTCCTCTCACTTGCTGACGGACCAGTTGGACCCCGGGGGCGTGGGGGCGTGTGGCGCGCAGCCAGGCTGAGCAGCGGGTTTGAGCCACGGGCACAATGAGCCGACTGTGCTCCGAGGGTAAGTAAGCGTCCAGTGCTAGCGACGGTAGCTGATCCCGGGTAACATTTTCATTATCAGGCACTGCGGGATCCACTCCCCATAGGTTATCTAGTGAATCTTCAGCCCGGTGTGGTCGGTCCAATTATCTCCACTTTTCAGATGTGAACGCCGAGGCACTTGGGAGCTGAAGTATGTGGCTGGTGGTATGCAGCCAGGATTTGGAAATGGCCTGGCTCCTGCGCCCATGGTCTTCACCAGAGAGAGACGAGGGTGTGGCAAATTCCAGAAGTGCACACCACCCATCCTCTCCTGTCTCAGGTGGGCAAGTCACTGTCCTAAATGCAATAGGACATTTCAACTCCTTGGGACCCATATAGATATTTGTTGGCTTGGTACCAGTCCCCTGGGGGTACTGGCTTACCCCGTGCACACAGGCCAGGCAGTGCTGGAGCCTGAGGTTACAGGAAACGAATGCCCCTAGATACGCTTATAAAATCGCTCTGCAAAAAGAAAAAAATGAATCAAAGCCCCTCCTTGCCCAATCTGTTCACCTGCCATTGTCAACTGTTGCCCACCCACCTGGTAGGGGACACAGGGCGGGGGCGGGGGGGCCTGATTAGAAATAACTGCTTGCACCGCACTGTGATCCAGGGCCAGGAAACAAACTGTAGCCGATTTGCACAGGTTTGAGATTTTGATAGTCTGTTCATCAAGGATTTTTTGGTGTTCGCTTTAATTTTCCGAAAGAGTGCATTAAAATGATTGGGTCACTGCGTGTTTTGGTGGCTGCTTACATTTTGCTCCCTCACCCTGATTCCAGCCATGGTCATCCTCCTCCTGTTCCTGACCTTGCAAGGAACTGAGCTGCCCTTCTTTGGGGGCAGGGCGGTCAGCAACAGCCGACCAGGAGGCCCAGGTGAGAGGAGCTCGTAGCTTCTGACTCGTCCTGGGGCTGGAGGTGCGGGTGGGCTGCTCGCCTGTGAGGATGGGATAGACTGGGGAAGCCCTGGTTTCTTGACCTCATTTGGGGCCTCTGGGTTTTCCTGAATATAATCGAAAAATAGGATTTAGAATCTATTCCTCTGGGTGGGGGAGAAGACAAAGGAAGAACCAAATTCTCTTTTTTTAAGTGTTTAACTTAAGATAAACTTCCTTGCCTCTTCTTTTTACCCCAAATCCATATGAATTATAGAGTTTTTATAACAAATAGTATACATGAAGGAAAAAACTGTTTAAGGCAAAATGAAATCAAAGTCTAGATGAGTGGTTTTGAGTAGGGTCAATCGGCTGTCTTAGTGGGTTTGGGTAGGGAAAATCGGCAGTTTAAAAGGCCAATGTAAGATAAAATTAAAGAACACCCTTTCCATATAAAAAGCCTTTACAAGACCTAGATCACAGGGAGGAAGAGAGGAGTCTCTTGTGCTCTGAAGCTACGGTTTGGGAACATGCGAATATGATTCCCTCTGTGCAGCTGGAGACTCACCTGTGAACAAAGGAAGGAAAAATTCCGCACCTGTTCTCATAAGCATCACTTATACCAAAGGGTCTGAACCCCAGGCACACAGGTTCCGTGGGTCTGCCATGGGGCCTGAGGTTGGGAGTTCACAGCTGTGTGCGAGATTCGAAGGGAGGGCTGCTTTCCAACTGACAAATAAGTGAAATCAGACCCGGCTGTCGCAGGTCTGCCTATGCAATAGAACACGAAAACTGGTTATTGCCTCGTAGGATGGGCAAGGCAGGGCAGGGCAGTGCTCTGGGTCTGCTCTGAACATGTCTCAAGCCTCTTGGCAAGAGAAAATGTTGGTAAAAACATTTCCAATTCTTAGTTTTCGAGATGACAGATTTTATTCAGGTGAGGAATAAAATATATATACATAGGCATTAGTCTTTCACATTTTTCAGTTGGTATGCCTGGCTGTGAGAAGTGAGATCGATTTCCTGTTAGAGAGTGGATCTGGAGAACACCATCCTTTCCTCCTTTCAGGTTCTGGTTTCCACGTGCTGTTGGTTTGTGCTGGCTGGGGTTCCCCTCTGGATTCCCGGGTTGCCATGGTGCCATTTTGGCTTTTTAAAATGTTGTTGTTGCTCTTGGGCTAATGGCCCCCACTGAAATGAGTTCTTACATGCAGAACTCCAGCGCCTGGCATGGCAGGCAGGGAAGCCAAGGTCTGTGTGCCACGTGAGGGAGAGGCAGCCCGGCTGGTGGTACGTCAGAGGCTGGGCAGGGGAAGAAGGGACTCCCAGACCACCGGCCGGCGCGCTGAAGGCCGTCCCAAAGGAGTCTGTCTCCCTGCGGATCCCACGGGTGGACACTGTTTGGAGTAAGGGGCCCTGGGGAGGCTGCAACCTTGCCCCGGTGCCAGTTTTTCATAGTCATGCACTGTGACCGTCAAAGGCACTCATATCTGAGGTCAGAAGATGTATTCGAGCACCAACAGTAGTGACAGCACCGTTTCAAATGATAGAAGTAGGCTACGATCGCAGCCGCGACAAGGGAGACCAAGAACGTATGCCAACAAGATTCCTGCCTGGAAGAAATTTTGAAATACAATCAGGATGGTAACAGGGATGAGTGTATTCACTTAAAAAATAATTAAAACAAGACAACTGCAACCCCTCCCCCAAAGAAAACAAAACCCCGACCATAAGGAAGTAGAAAGTCTCTGTGCCCCTCCCCCACAGCCCTGTCCTATTCCCCGGGCGTAGCTGCCGTCCAAAATGTGGCCTGAGTCCTGTTTTAGCTATTCCTATAACGATACCCAGAAGCAGCGTGTGTGTTGGTCTTAGGAGAGAAGAATATTAACGATCAAAATCATAGTTACACCTTCAAATAAGCTAATTTTTCTGTAGGCTTGTTTTCTGCCTACTTCTGCCCAAAGTGGTGGTCCCAAGCGAATGTTTAAGTCCCTTTACACTAAGTTGTGGCTGTGCTTACATCACTTTCTGATTTGAGGAATGTAAAAATATCTGTTTCTGTCCACAGATACTTCTAGCATAAAAGCTTCCTGGTTCATTTTAAAAACCGTGCCTTTGAAGGCTATCGGAGACCAAAACTCGGAGAGAGTTTACCACTAGGTGGGGTTGAAACCTGACGTTTTTCCTACCCCTTCTTTATCTGTCCTTGTAGGCAGACTGTAGGCAGACATAGGGGGATTATGGATCAGTTTTCAACTCATCTTCCCTAGGGGGGTGGAAAAGCTTTTTGGGTTGCTAGGGCAGACTTGGCGTGGACACCTTGTGGGGTGCAGGGTACCCTACTTGTGCAAAACTGATTTTTCCTGCTGGCCTGGGCAGTCACAGGGAGTCGGGTAATGTCTGAATGGATGGTTTAATCAAGAAAGGACATTTCTATCTGCGTTTCCAGTCTTCCTGAGGAAGACTGTATTTTACTGGACTCTCGGCTAGGTTGTTTTTGACTACTGTAACCAACGCCCTATGCTTCTTTAACGTTAATAGCATGGATAACCAAGGTGCCAACAAACCCCTTTGCCCCGTAAGGAAGACCGCATACCCACCTACCTTCTTCTCTTCCCCGGAACTCAGGACCCCTGGTTCAATTTTTCCTGGAAACCTGCGAGGTGCCTGAAGCGAGATCAAGGCTGAGAATTCACAGAAATGGGAATAGGTTTGGCTTTGGAGACAAAATCGATTAAAAATGTCCTTTGGCAGAGAGACGTGTACCACGTTTAAAACAATGTCCTGATGGAAGGAGACCTAGTAGGCCTGCAATATACAGTCAGAAGGAATGACCCTTCTCTACCGGCCAGTTGTTCCCTCCAAGGGGAGGAGGGCAGGGGAGGAGTAAGAGGACCTTTCAGGTGTGTCCTCCAATCGCGATAGCCCTTTTGCCTGTGAATTGCCCCCCTCCCCCTTCCGTTAATTAAATAAACGCTCAGAGCACCTTACAGCACAGGACTTGGCGGTTGGGAAGCTCTACCTTCCTGGCTTCCATTCTTGACATTCTCAACTCACTGAGGGTCCAAGCGCTGGCGAAATGAATTTCCAATTTCGAGGGGTGAGAAGAACAGAGCTGTTGGGTAGAGGGCAGAGGCGACTCCAGGGACGCGCGGGGAGGAGAGGCGCTCGCGGAGCCAGGCTGCCAAGGGCCAGGATGCGGCTGTATGGCGTGGGCGCCATGGGGGGTGCAGGGTGGCTCCTGGGCGCTACACAGTTCTGGCGCGGGAGGCGGACTCGGCGGCGCCTGGCCACAGTGGGCCTCTTCCTCGCCTGGTGGTGACCAGATAAATGCATTACGGCCACTAGCCTTAGCGGGCTTGGGGCTGTGCAGTGTTCTAGGGTAGCGAGCCTAGAAGGCCCCACACTCGCGCCTGAGGCCTCCCGCCTGCGCTCCGGAGCGGTCGGGTTGCCCAAGAGCGGGCTTGGGGATGTTAGTGGAGGGGCGACAGGCACCCTACAACCCATCGGGGCCTCTGGAGGGCGGCGGTCCCCTGGGGTAGGGGAGGTGAGAGCCAAGTTTGTCTCTAACAGGTCCCCGACATCCGCGAGGGAGGTGGCCTTGAATTGCAGGTAAGTTTCTGGCTTTGAGGTGGCTGGAGAACCGAAAATGTACCTTCATCTGCTGAGAAACGGGGCGACGGCAGTCAAGTGAGAGACTACACCGACGACCTCACCGCTTGGCAGCGCTCGGCAGATGAGCGCGCACGTCCCAGACCCGGAACAGAGATGGACCAGGGACCTCCCCGGAAGCGGGGTTCTACAGCCCCCGGGCTCCGCATCCGGCTTTGGTCATTTGGGGAAAGCCGAGGTGTGCGCGGAAGAGCTAAAGGCTGCGAAGCCCCTTCCAGCGCGCGGCGCGGCGCGGCGCGATGAGAAGGGAGCAGAAAAGGGAGTAGTGGGGCTGGACTCGGGCTAAGACGAGAAGCACCTAGAGGTGTGCGGCCGCGCTTTGCACACGATTAGACCACTCTGCCAGCGCTCTGTTATTTCGAAGTGGCCGCGAACTGATGCAAATCGCGCCGCAGGGTGTGCGCCTCAGTGGGTTTAGACAGCTCGGCGGGTGCTCTTTGACAGTTGTCTGCCCAGTGGGTGCCTTAGAGGGCAGGGCACGAGAATGGGCGCCCTCTTCCCGGACTGCTGGCGGCTCTGGCTTCTCCGCTGTGCCTCACCGCGTCCGCCACTTACTGTCGTCCCAGCCGGAGGTCACGCTGTCTCTCTCGAGGGGCGGAGGTCACGCCGTCTCGAGGGGCGGGAGGTCACGCCGTCTCGAGGGGCGGGAGGTCACGCTGTTCCGAGGGGCGGGACACGCTTGGAGGCCACCCCTGGCGCTCGGGCTCCCCCTCCCTGGGGAGGGAAGAGGAGTCGCGGGCCAGCCCTAATCCCGCTCTGCCTGCCCCGCCTCCTGTCTCGGTTTGTGATGGGGGTGGCGGGCGGGGGGCGGAGGGGACTCCCACCCAGCGTCCGGAGCGCTCTATTCAGAGGCGCCCGCCCACGCCTCGCAGGAGGCGGTTGCACAGCTGGGGCGCTGTTGTCCTTGCAGACGCCCCGTCGCCTTGTGTCTCGGGGTTCTTGGGCTGCCGGAGCCGCTGGGGACCTTGTTCCAGGGCTCACGCGTGTGAGCGCTGGCTCCCTAGGGGGCGACAGAGGGGAGCCGCTGACAACCCAACCGAGATCTGGATTCGGCGAGGCGGCCTGCTTGGTCTGCCCCCGGGATCCCAACATTCTGTTTACAGTTTGGCGGCACAAAGCCCCGGAGGGTCCGGAGGAGGTGCCCATCCCGGTCGGTGACTGCCCAAGGGCGCAGCTACGCACTACCGCGTCTTATGCGGCAGGCAAGGGGGTGGGCTCTGGAGGTGGGTCTGTCTCGCGTGCGGGAGCCCTCCCCCAACCCAGCTCCTCGCTTGCCGCTCAGAGAATACTTAAGCTTTAAGAAGGGCTGAGGCTTCTGCCACCTTTACCAAGGCGTGCGTGCTTGGGCTCGGGCTCCGGCCCCGAAGCCGAGGGTATGCGCGTTTGGGCAGAGTCTCCCTGGCAGGGAAGGTTGAGGGTTTGTCTGAGCCGCCTTCTATACCCAGGGCGCGAAAGTAGCGATCTAGTTGGAGCGCCTGTCCCTTGGAAACGCGGCATCACCGCGGTCCAGGGAGCTTCCTTGGGAATGAATGGCTTTTGCCAAACTGTTCCGAAACCCGGGCTCTCTAGGGGTCCCTGAGCGGAGGTCCTCAGATCCTTATGGCCTCCCTTTGCCTCTGCCATAGACACCCCGGGCTGGGAGGAATCTCCTTCCATCCGGGTGGCTTCGGCGAGCGCTTCGGCGAGAGGGAAAGAAAGACAGGAAGGGTCTGGGGTCGGGGGATGGATGACACTTTGCTACTCAGCCCTGGCCCCAACCTGCCTGGCGGTAGCTGCCAGCACAGACTAGACAACTTGTTCAAGCTGCACTCCTGGCCGGGTCTTCGGGTTTAGCGGGGTGGCGGGGTGGGTGGGTAGAAGGCCCAGTGTGGAGGAGAAGCGCAGAGACACTGACCTGCAAGTCTGAGGCTCCCGAAGGAGGCGCCGCAACCTCCCTGCGGGGAGTGCCCAGGACCCCAACCTTCCACGCTATGGGTGCCAGCGCACCTGCTGCCCCCGGGTGTGAGACCCGCAGGGCGGGTGTTACCCCCTGCCCCCACCCCGAACACCCACCCGGAGCGCTGCTTCTGCGGTTTTTTCTTTTACCCCCAGGTCCTGGTGTTTTAGAAGCAAGGTGTCAGGGGTCGTCTGTGCACTGTCTTTTGTACTTCTTTGTACAAAACGCCGAAAATATGCCTCAAAGCCCCCAGGGGTCTCACTTCCAGGTTGGTTGTCACATCTGGTCCGAACGATCACCTCGGATCTGCCCACTCTTAAGGCGAGGGGGACACTTTGCTTGGAGGTTGCCTAGCTTTTATTTCTTTTTTTAGGCCCATCTGGGTTTTAGAAATGCTCAAGTTTAAACACACCCGAGAGGCAGGGGGAAGGCAGCGGGTGCAATCCTCTGTGGAGAGGGAGCAGCATCCACTCCGGCCCGGACGCTGGGCTGGAAGGTATTGATTACTGTACTTGGAATCCAATCTTCACCGTCCCCTTCTCCTACTCCCTCCGAATGTTTAGCTCCCAGACCCAGATAGGGCATCCCAACAAAATTCGCCCTTCAGAATTACCGACTTTCACCTGGAAGTGAAAAGGGTCAGTTGCAATCATCGGGCTAATGGATTTCGTTTATTTAAATTTTAGAAAATAGTGCCCTTTGCTTTCCAGTTTCGGTCGCAAATACAGATCGGGAGGCGAGGCCGCGTTCATGTGGAAGGAAGTTTTGTTTTCTGCCCAAATCTGCAGAGCTGGGGTGCTCACCTCCCCAGCGCGGGCTGCTCTGCAGCCCCTCCCTCTCCCCCCGCCCCCTGCCTGTGGTTCTCGGGTCTTTTGGGGCTCCGCACCTCTTTTCTCCGCTGTGCTGAGGCTTCTGAGAGTCTATCGGCCGAGGCAGCTGCGGAGCTGGCGCAGCGCAGCGTAGCGCAGAGCAGGGCCGGGCTGAGCTGGGCAAGGATGCATGGGTTTCCCCGGCCACAGACAGCCGAGGGATGCAGCTTCGGGAGCAGGCGGCGACTCTGTGGTCCTAGGCTTCTGTGCGAGTGGAGCCCCGAGGCGCTTGGGGTACATAGACCCCCCTGAAGGCCTACCTGCCCCATCTCCTCGAAGGTATGGGACGGAGCCAGGCGGGAAGGGAACATCTCAAAGCGGTTGGGGTTCCAGCTGCAGGATCCCAGCCTAAACTTTGTCTGGAGCGGGTGGGGTGAAACGTGTTAGGAGATATGGGGACCCCAGCTGCTGAGACGCCCCGAACGCGGGGGGTCTCTAACTCAGCATGACATCTTTTAGAAGATGGGGGAAAGCGCTGTAGGCGAAAGAGCGGTGCTCTTGGGTATTTGGATTCGGGTCCCCAGCGCGGTCAGTTCCTGGTGCACGCACTGTGGGGAGGGAAGGCGCGAAAGCGGCCCCCGGCTTCGCAGGTCCGAGGCTGTCGGAGAGGTGCCGCCCACTCCTCCTCTAGCCCCCTGCATCTTAGGTCTCCGCGTGGCGCCGGCCCGGGGTGCGGGGCGGAGCTAGGCTGGGACTGGCTGGGGGCCGCCCCGCCCGGCGCCCGGGCCTTCGCGCCGGCCCCCGGGGAGGAGTTATGATAATTTCCTTCTCATTAAGGCGCCCGGGTCCCCCGGCTATCGCCTGGACACGCTGTGCGGGCGCGGCTTCCCGGGTCCCTGCCAGCGGCCTGTACGCCGGCGGGGCAGCTGCATCTACGCTCGCAGAGCCGCGGATGAGCGTCCAGTGACCGGTTAAGCGAGACCCGCGCGCGGCGGGGGCGGTGGCAGACGCCTGGTCACCGTGACACCCATTTTGGATTTACCGCTGGGGGGGTGGGGGGAAGCTGGATTTAACTGGCGGCTGTTTTGGGGGACGCAAGACGCCATGTTGTGGAAAATAACTGATAATGTCAAGTATGAAGAGGACTGCGAGGTGAGCTGGGCACAGGGGCGCAGCCCGGCCCCGCCCGAGCACCGAGGTCGGGGGCAAGGGTGCAGGAGCGGCAAGCAGGCACCCGCCGCTGCCCCGCGACGGGACGGGGTCCACTTTTCCGGACACCCCCTAGTCCGTTTCTCCGGGGCCCCCTTCCTGAATCGGGCCTTTCGCTAAAGCTCTAGCCCCGGGAGCGGGCCCTGGAAAGAGAATGGTAAATCCCACCCACAAAGCTTACCGGTCGGTTTCACGCGAAGCAAAACAGCCCTCCTTCCCGTTTTCTCGGAAGAGCGCCTACAACCCTTCCTTAGACGTGGCTTTTACGCACGAAGTCTCCGTCCAAAGGGGTCAGGCGAGGCGACCTGCCGGTGACACCTTTGCGGAGTCTCCTCGGAGGCGGGCTTGCCAACCTGCCCCGCTACCTTCTCGGGAAAGAAGAAAACAACATAAGTTTGGCTTTCAGGAGAAGTGGGGGCTGGGGAGGGGTGGGGGGGGGTGTTGAGGCCAGATGGGGCCGTAAGCGCTCGGAGTGCTCCAGCCTGTCGGACAGGTTGGTCTAGAGTTTCGGAGAGTGGGAGGGAGGGAGGTGGCGAGCGGGAAGAGGAAGAAGACGCAGGTGGCGGGAGGCGTGAGCCCGGGCGCTGGGTGAGGGGAGCCGGGCCGGGGGCCCGCGGGAGCGCACCGCGCCCTGGGTACCTCGAGGGGGTGCCCCTGCTAGCAGCCCCGCGCTCTTCCGCCAGGGGGCGACAGTACCCTGTTTCTCCTGGTTCCCACTACCCGGTGAGCCCCGGAGCACTGGAGACACGTCCTTCAGGAATTAAGTCGGACCGCCGTGGGGCGAGGGGACGAGCGCAGGCAAGGTTGCCTAATTTTCGGGGTCCTTCAGTCTTGCTTGTGTTCCCACTTGCGGGGGCACTGACTGTGGCAAGGCAGGGCGGTCTCACTTCCTCTCCGCGCACGGGATACGCTCCAGGGAGGGCAGCTCCGGACGCGGCGCGTTCCTTCCAGCGCTCCCTCTCGAGTTCCCCGGCGGCGCTGGGTGGCAGGCCCTGCTAGGGAGTGTCAATCGCCGGGAGGTCTTTGTCCTGAGGGCGTGGAGGAGAAATTCCCTGGGGCGGGGGAGATGTGCACTTCCCGCGCTGCGCGCTTTATCCGCGCCCGCCGCCTCCCTACGTTCTTTCGCTGGGCGACGCGAACATGTGCGGGCTGGTGAGCGAGAGCGCGCTGCACCGAGCGCACCGCATGCGGACTTCCTCCCGGGCCTGGAGCTCGCCCTTGGTACCTCCGAGCGCCTCGGGCGTCGGAGCGCCCCGACTTTTGCCCCCGGGCTTCGAGGTCGCCCCTACTCAGGTCTTTCTCGTCTCCTTTTCCTACGCGGTGCACAACGAAATCCCCGGGGCACATTGCTCCTGGGCGCCCTCCGGCCCCAGGGCGGGCCCCGCGGGTTGGATCCGGGCTGGTGCGTTGGGTCCTCGGGGGCGCACGGCTGCGCGCGGTAGCTGCGGCCGGTTCGCAGTAGCGGGGTTTCGTACTAACCGGGAGTCTCTTTCTTTATCCCAGGATCGCCAGGACGGGAGCAGCAATGGAAACCCGCGTCTCCCCCACCTCTCTTCCGCCGGGCAGCATCTCTACAGCCCCGCGCCGCCCCTCTCCCACACCGGAGTCGCCGAATACCAGCCTCCGCCCTACTTCCCACCTCCCTACCAGCAGCTGGCTTACTCGCAGTCGGCGGACCCCTACTCGCACCTGGGAGAAGCGTATGCCGCTGCCATCAACCCCCTCCACCAGCCGGCGCCCACTGGCAGCCAGCCGCAGGCCTGGCCCAGCCGCCAGAGCCAGGAGGGGGCTGGCTTGCCCTCTCACCACGGGCGCCCGGCCGGCCTGCTACCCCACATTTCCGGGCTGGACGGGGGCGCCATGGGCGTCCGCAGGGATGGCTACCGCCGCTCGGACCTGCTGCTCCCGCACGCACACACCTTAGACGCCGCGGGCCTGGCGGAGAACCTGGGCCTTCATGACATGGGCCAGCCCATGGAGGAGGTGCAGGTGAGCGGCGCTAGGCTCTTGCCCCCGTCCGCCCGGACCGTTGGCGCGTAGACTCTGTCCCAGTTCCCTCCCCAGGCGTCTGGAACTTTAAGGAAACTTTGTCGTTTCTCCCGCAGATCGTGGATGAGCAGCACATGCTTCTGCATGATCAGACTGTTATTCGCAAAGGTAGGGCCGCACACGGTCTGTGTCCTGGTTACTGGTTGTAACTGTGCTGTGAAGTTTTTAATTTAATGGTAAGGTGGGAGCTTTCCGTGATTTACTGGGGACGTTGTGGTGGGCGGAACAGGAACTCGGGGAAGGCAGGTTTTAGGAGAGGAAAAGGGGTTTCTTTCCCACCCAAAGGAAGGAGAAGTTACTCCTTGAGTCCGAGGGTGTGTTTTTTCTGTTGGAGGAAGCCTTCCAGAGTGAGTGAACGCGGCCTTAATTTGGGGGAAAGCCACACCACGTGCCTTAGTTGAGTGGCTGGTTCTGTGGCAGCAGTTTTAATTGTCGAAGGAGCCGAGGTGATTTTTATTGTCGATTGCAAATCCGCGGAGAGCAAGGAGCCTTAATTCTGGCCTGCCAGAAAACGTTCTGAAGCCGCGCGACCTACCACACAGCCCTGAAAACAGGCCGGCGATCTGTCAGGGTGGGTTTACTCAGGATAAGCGGGAAGGGGATTTGGAAAATTGGATTATTGTATTTGGTGAGTGAGTGGCTTGTGAAATTAAGTTACATGCTGATAGGATTGCCAGTCTGGCTGTTTTGGGGAAGGGAGTGGGCCTAAATGAAAGGTAGCTACAGTCTGTTACTTGACGTTAAACTGCTTGAGATCAACTGGGGGAAAATGGATTAAAAAAAAAAACACTCAGAAAATAAACTGCCTTTCCCAGTAAATTTATAACAGAACAGGTTTGTTTGTATTTAAAAACTTACTGCGATCAGTTGCGCTGAAGGTTTTGGCAAAGGATCTGAGTGTGTCCTGTGATTTTGGTTGTTCCTTGGGCAAGAAAAAAAAATCACCATTGATTTAGCATCGAGGCAGTTTTTTTGAAAACGAATGTTCTAATTAAACAGATTTTTAACAGGTGGCTAGAGAATGAAACTCCTCCATGCTTGGGATCTTGACTAATTAACTTCCCAAGGTGTTAACTTGTGAATTTCAGATTCGATTATTCTTGAAGAACAAGGCTTTAAAAAATCTGCAGCTTGTAGCCCGACATGCAGTGTTTATGGGTTTAAAGAGCTCGTTCCGTGTCGGGTGTTACCGGCGGGAAAGGGCCCCTTTTGCTGGGATGGGGCTCTCAAGGCTGCCGCTCCCACTCGTTCACAGGCCCCATCTCCATGGCTAAGAACCCCTTGGCTCTCCCGTGTCCGAAGGAGCTGGTGGGGGCTGTGATGAACCCCGGTGAGGTCTTCTGCTCCGTCCCTGGAAGATTGTCCCTCCTGAGTTCCACATCTAAATACAAAGTGACAGTTGCTGAAGTCCAGAGGCGATTGTCCCCGCCTGAGTGCTTAAATGCCTCCCTGCTGGGAGGTGTTCTCAGAAGGTACGTGGGACGCATGCCGGGCAAGGTGGCTGGGGGTGGAAGGTGAATATAGGGAAGGACCAGGAGGTGTATTTTTAACATTTATGTAACTTTGAGACCTAACGCTGAATTCTAATCAGCTCAGAGAGTTTTAGTACATGTCTTCTTTTTTAGAAAGTGCCAAATGTAGAAAGAGGTGCTAAAACAGCGCTAACCAATTATCATTGGGTTAGAATTTATTCCATGTATGAAGTGGCGGCCTCGGTTTGACGGGGAGTGAGGCACCAGGGGTTTGTTTCCCTAGGGGGTTTTTCAGAGCGGCTGCAGTTTTTACAAGTGAAAATTTATCGGCTCCAGTACAGCTCGCAAGTCTGTGATTAAAAAAAAAAAAAAAAAAAAAAAGAGTTTTGCATTTTACAGGGATGAATTAATGAGGACTCCCTGTGTCGTGTGATTATGATCCACATGATGTAGATAGTCTTGGACAAATGTCAGGTTTGATGGCAGTCTAGGAATTTGGGGGTTTAAAGCGTGGTTTCTCGAGAATAGCCACAATCTGCTTTTCGGTGCGTAGAGCCAAATCTAAGAATGGAGGCCGGTCCCTGCGCGAGAAGCTGGACAAGATCGGGCTGAATCTCCCTGCCGGGAGGAGGAAGGCTGCGCACGTCACCCTGCTGACGTCCTTGGTGGAAGGTCAGTGGAGTTTTCTGGTGCTTGTAGTTTGCTGGGTTGTGTCTTGACTATTTCTCTAAAGAAAACCTTAAAAACACCTCTTGGTCATGGGCAGAGCAGGAGGAAGGCGATGCGAACGGTCATAAGTGCATCAGAATGGATTCTAGTCATTTTGTCAAATAAGCTAACATTTAACTCTGTTCTGGGTTCCCCAGGAGATCAGGGAGGAAAAGAAATGGGCTTCCCTACGCTGAGATATCACACTGTAGGGTGTGGGGACATTTCCTGTTAAGTGAACCAGGTTTTGAAGATACCACCCATCAGTTAATATGCCTTTAAAACGCTAGGTACTTACTGGTGGACAGAGCTTGGTTTCTGGTTTTTGTAGTTGTGGAATATCAAGATTGCCATGGCCAGCGAAGAGACGCCCTTGTGTTCAAGGGCACTGGCCCAACTCGCAGGTCCTTTGTTTTGTTTCTCCCCACCAAAAGAAAAACGTATGGGGGCCCGAAGGTGAGCCCCCTCCTCAACCCTAAGATAGTGGGAGGTGACATTTCAGTTTCTTGAATGGGCCTGCACCGCCCAACCTGGAAAGTAGCCAAGAATGCTATACAGCCTTTCTGGGGGGAACGAGAAAAACAAAGTGAAGTAATTTTTATTTTTTTTATTGCTTTTTTAGAAAGAGAAGAAGGGAGGGAGTGAGAACATTGATTTGCTGGTTTATTTATTTATGTGTTTGTTGGTTGATTTTTGTGTGTGCCCTGACTGGGGATTGAACCCACAGCTTTGGTGTATCTGGGCGACGCTCTAGCCAACTGAGCTAGCCCCCCAGGGCTGCAGTACTTTTAAAAAAACAGAACAGACACATTTAATGGGCAGGGGAAAGTGGCGTGGGCCACCCAGTGAATCCTGCAGCCTCCAGCCACCTCGAACGCCTCGCCCAACCAGTTGAGTGCTGGGCACTGGGTGCTGGCTGGAAGAGCCAATGAGGGGTGGTGGCCTCCCAGCCAGGCCATCTTGTGACCGCTTTCTTACTCTGGTCTCCTGGGTGCTGAAGAGCCTTGGCAGGGCGCTGCTCCGCCTTTTCACGAGTGGGAGGCCAGGGGAAGGAGCAAGGAGCTGCCTGTGAACTGCCTGTGCGGAGCAGCTGTCTGCACAGGCGGGCTCTGCGTGCAAAGCATGCGAAGGTGTCTCCTCTCGGTTTTCTTCCGGGCCTGGCGTGGGGGTGCCCGAGCGAGGCAGTGGAGAGGGTGCCCGAACAATGGCGCTCAGATTCTGATTCAGCACGTCGCACGGGCGAGCGGGTGAGGGGCACCATCTGGGTTTCTGAAAAGATCTACTGGCCTGGCCGTGCGGAGTCAGCCCGGGGCCCCTTGGCCGGGGGAGGTGACCCCACTGGTTCTCGCTCTCTGCCCCCCAGCTCTTGGACAACGGGTGTGGGTGATCGAAGTTGGTAATTTGGACCCTTCACAGATCCATCAGGAAAACCACTCCTGCCTCCCCTTTTTAAAGAAACACTCTAGAGACTCGTCCCCTTCAGTAACGGGGTGCCCCAGTTGGACAAGAAGGCTCGGCGTGAGAAGACTTGGTGACAGTTTCGTAAAAAGACGTGAGCAGTTAGCGGTTGTCAAAGAGAATCCCCTTTAAATTTTCCTACTTCTCCACCGCAGGGTCTATTTTTTATTAGCCAGAGAAAACGGGGGTGTGTCTCCAGGTCCTGGCCCTGGAGCTGGGCAGGGGACAGGCTGCCATTGTTCCGGTGCTGTTACAAGTGTTGGGGTCTGTTCCCCACCCGTGGTAGGATTTCACCGCCTGTGCCTAGAGGGGAGTCCCCCCTTATCCTCCAGGCCGTTGTCCCTGTTGGTCAGAGCCTTCATTTAGAATGCGCAGTGCCTGGTCGAGGGAGGAGGCGCGGCCATCCTAACGTCTTTCATGGTTCCAGGGGAGGCTGTTCATTTGGCTCGGGACTTCGCCTACGTCTGCGAAGCAGAGTTTCCCAGTAAACCGGTGGCGGAGTACTTAAGCAGACCTCACCTGGGAGGCCGGAACGAGATGGCGGCGCGGAAGAACATGCTGCTGGCGGCACAGTGAGTACGCAGCCCGACACCTGCCAGCCAGCGGGCTGCTCTGACCTTGAAGTGGAGAGGTCACCGCAGCCTCTGGTGCACAAGAAATGCTGGGTAACTAGGTTGGGGCGGGGAGCAAACGAACAGGGCAAGGAGCTGCTTTCCTCCCGCCACCAAACAAAATCAAATACCTTAAAAGAGCAAGTGAAATGAACAGATGTATTGCTCCATTGCTCCAATAACAAGGGTTTTTGAGCAGCTTAGCTGTCCCCATCGTTAAACTACCCTTTCGTATTTGCATAGCTTACAAAAACTGTGCTGAAGAGATTGTTTGTTTTGTCACATCCAGTAAAGATTGTGTGCCTTCTGCCTCCTGGTAACCAGACTTTTGTTTCTTAAACGTAATGATGGTTAGATTTGCAGGAGACAAGTGGGCAAATTAAATGTCTCAAACAGGACTTAATGCAGCTGTGGGGGTTTCTCATAGAAGCCAGCAGTAAATTGGTTTTAAAATCATGGGAAATGAAGCAGAACTAGTCAAGTCAGGAAATGGGGCCAAAGGGAAGGGAGCGTGGTGAACCAGCCTGGATAAAACGGGAGTTTCAGGGAAATGCGGGAGTCTCCGAATGGTTTATTGGTTTATTGAACTGACCCCTCACCAGACATCCCTTAACCTCCTGGGCTGGAACCCTGACCCCCCCCCCCCAAACCAGTCCTGGTGACCTTGGCCACTGGACTGGGTTAACTGGGGTTAATCCTGTTACCTTCTCATTGCAGTTAGGGTTAAATAAGATAGTGCTGGAAAGAGTTGACTAGCTCCTAATGGGTGCTAAGTGCCCCAATGGGCTATTATATTAGTTGTAGCGTGAAGCCTCCTGCCTTGACTCAGGCCAGAAGGTCTCCTTGAGGCGATTTGTCCTCTCTAGGAGCTAGGGTGAGCCCATGGGTGTGTGTTGTCTTCACAGGCAAGTGTGCAAAGAATTCACTGACCTCCTCAACCAAGACCGAACCCCCAACGGGAACAACCGGCCTGCCCCAGTCTTGGAGGCCAACATTCAGAACTGCTTGTCACACTTCAGCCTGATTACCCACGGGTTTGGCAGCCAGGCCATCTGTGCTGCCGTGTCTGCTGTGCAGAACTACATAAAAGAGGCCTTGCTCGTCCTGGACAAGTCCTACATGAACCCCGGAGACCAGAGCCCAGCCGACTCCAGCAAGGCCCTGGAGAAAATGGAGAAGCACCGCAAATGAAGTGGGCGGGAATGAAAGGAAGGAAGAGTCTGGAAGGGAAAACATTCTCCAAAACCACTCTGGACCAGCACAGATGGGGGAACTCCTCTTGCCTAGGGGACAAGCTGAGCTCATTACCCTCCCTCCCGTTAAAGGGGCCTCTGTGGGTCCCCGGATCCGGACTTGAGCACAACCTCATGGAGTCCTTAGTATTTCTCTGGCGCTGATGCGTTGGCCACCTTATCAGAAGGTGACAAGTACTGGTTCTTTACTCACTAAGCTTCCGTTTTGTTATTTTTGAACCCCATTCTTCCTGTCTCTGAAGTGGTGCTACAAGTTTTTGAACCTTTTCAATCCATCCCCTGGGCAAAAAAAAACACAACCCCACATGCTTAGCTGTTGAAATGTCAAATCTGATGTGATTCAAATCAACAATAATGCGCAGTGTTGAGGTAATTGCTGCCTTTTGTGCCCACTTAATATTTATCTTTTAAAAAAAGTATTTATCTAGTGTATTCGGATATCATACCCTACACACAGTAGGAGGCAGATTCTACCTGCTTAGCCACTAATTAATAGGTGGTATCAGACACACTTAAAAAAAACCCTTTTTCAAAGGGGCCTTCGGGTTTTACACAACTTGTAGAGACAAAGCCTGCTGATGATTTTTATGTGTTTTGTTTTATTTTAACTTTGAAAATTAGCTCTTCAAATGGGAAATTCTTTGGAATGACGCGTTCGTTCCCTTAAGGTACTGAAGCTTTATTTGCATATTTATTTCACATCTTGCTGTTTGAGAAAACTTGAAAAGGGTAGACATGAAGCGTTTTGGCTGCCGGTCACCCCCGAGTCCCGGAGGAAGCGCTGTTACTTTGAGAAATAGTGTGTCGCGTGTACAGATTTTATTTATGCATAATTTAATCGGGTCTGTAAATATGGGTGCACTTCTTAATGACTTTTTGAGAAATGGGGTTCCATTTTAATAACTTTTCAAGGTGATGGGGTCATCTAAAACATATCCTTAGGTTTTATTCATATGCACACAGGGTATTAGGAATTAGGATTCTCTGGGCTCTCTGTTCTTGGGGCGAAAGATTCTCTTTTAATTGAAGCTCTCTTTTCACGAAGCAATAACTTGGTGTCTCAATCCTCTCGGGCTGATCCCGAACAGGAGGGTGCAGTGCAGTGCATGGGGTGCCGTGGAGATTGGGAATTGAACTCCGTGCCTGTAAACGTTCCCTCATTCATTGTTGTGTATATGATACCTGTACAATAAAAAGTATTCTCGATAGATGCTGTGCCGGTCTGGTGGTAACTTGGTGGCCAGAAGCCTCGCGGCTGAGTGCAGCAGGGGCAGAGCTGTGGACGGCTGGACTGAGCTTGGTTTCCAGGACTAACTGAGTAGGGAGGTTGCGGCCCAAGGGAACTCAGAAGTGTCCTTTACTCCCCCCGCAGCATTGCTCAGCCGTCCCCGCTCCTGTGCTCACCAGTGGCACTCAGCTGTGTCCAGGACCATCCGACTCACCCCAAGACGGGTGGGGAATCGTGTGGGGTACAGTTTATTATTGACAATAGTGAGAGGCACGGTTTGGGAATAATGTCTCTTGCGTAAGGCTGCCCTGTTGAGAAACACTGTACTCTGTCCAAGTTGCCACCTCAAAATACTGAGAATGGAAATGATTGTAGGCACTCCCTGGGCAGGCATTCCTTAGGAGGACCTGGCATTCAATCAAATGTAAGCCGTGCTGGAGGTGCAGGCTCGTCCCTCCGATCAGGTGAAGTCGCCCATGTGTGGGGGTGGGGCGGTGCGAATCTCCCCAAGGCGTGCGGACCGTTTTGTCTGCCAGTTAAATCGGAGGAGGGGTCCCCGCAGTCCCCACGGAGAGCGGGAGGGCCTGGCAGGGCTTGCGAGCTTGCTGGATGTTCTGAGGATCTTGGATGCACACCACCGGGACTTGATTTCAAGTTGAAGTGGCCTGGCACGTCCTCCAGGAAGTGATGTGTTTATAGTTTGGCATGAGTGGCTGGGCTTCAAAGGGAAGTGGGAGCAGAGGATTTTCCACATTGGATAAGGCCTTTGCTTCGACTCCAGTCTCATAATCCTTAATGCATAACTCTACCAAATGCCCAGCAATTCCTGACTTCATGTTGGCATTGGAGGTTAAGTAACTTAAACTCTGCCAACCTAATACTTTGCTCTTGGCAGCCTGTCCTTGGCCACTGAACGTTCTCATTTAGTTGGATTTATCTGGTTGACTTGTCAAAATCACAATTGCTTTGCTTCAGAGCAGCTAAAAGAAGTCTTGGGTTGGCAGTTATTTCTCAATCAAGACGTGAGATACTGGGTGTTAAAAGGAAGTTGCGGGGCAAAGGGCCGAAGGTAAAAGGACTATTTTGTTCTCAGCACCTTAGCTCGCTTTTGGACTGCAGTCTGGCTTTTAGGAGCTGTGCCGAATCGCAATGCAGACAACGTTCTGGAAACTCCCCAAAGTCAACCAAGCATCGAAGTGAGTCATGAGCAGAGCTTATCCTGGCTCGAGGCTCAGTTCTCATTCCCACTGGAAGTCCGCACAACGGCCACTGACTTCCCTGAGCCCCATGCACACTAACACCAGCTTTTTCTCCCCAACACCTGAGCAGGCACCGTGCCAGACAGCCAAGGCCCCTCCAAAGGTCCATCCAGAAACGCGGGCTGCCTCAGCTTTCCCGTGCTCTCGTAGATTTGAGAGGAGGGCGCCTTACTAGGGCTCTAGGTGAGGCGGGGACATCGGGTGGGTGGACCTTTGCTTCCCATTGGCCAGGGTGGTTTTTGTTTCAAGCCCTTGCTAGTGAGCTAGCACGCACTCATCCTTTTTCCCTTCACCCTGTCGCATTGTTTGACTCTGGCATTTCGACAAATTGGGCTTTTCATTAAGGCACATGGCACTGCTGAGGTCTTTGCCCTCTGGGAGAAGAAATGAAGGTTCTTCCTTTTTTCCCCTGGTTTCACTGAAGGGAGAGCCCATCATTGTCTGGAGGCACGCGCGTGGAATTCCGTTTATGACAGAAATGCCTCAGCAGGACCGTGCATCTGCTGCCTGGAGACTCGCCCAGCCAGGCACCTGGCACCTTGAAGATGCCCCTGCCTCTCAGACAGCACACGTTCAGGTTCCCCAGGAGGTCAGACAGAGTGTTTTCAATAGCATGTCATGGTGGTTTTACCTTCCTTGTGCTCACGATTGACGCTGAGGGTTAGAGAAGGGGCGACCAGCCTGTTTCTCATTGTCGACGATTCCATAACAATCGCTGTCATTCTTTGCGGGGCGGGGTTTAGGGTCGGGAAGCTCTGGGACCTAAAGTTGCTGTATTTGAATCTTGAAAAACAGAACAGGATAGGGTCATGGATGGGTGAGAGACAGAGACTCCTCTAAAGGCTTGGCGGTGGGGGGGTGGTTTGGGGGACCCATTGCCTAGTTTCCTGAGGGGAAACATTGGACACCGGCTGCTGTGAATCGTGTAGAGGTTGCTGTGCCTTCTGAGGACTTCTGATCTTTCTCCAGTCCTTTCCTTTTGCAGGGGCGAGAGTGGTATCATAAGGTGGCGGTTTGTCTTCCTTTATAAGCAGGTAGAGACCCAGAAAGTAGCTACCAGAGGTCACAAAGGCAAGGGCAGCCTGAGGTTCCCTGAAGGGGGCTTTCAGGTGAGGGAGCCTTCTGTGACCTTCTCATCGCAGTGACCGTCAGCCAACGTCCTCTCCAGCTGCCCGAGCTCAGTGGGCAGTGGGGGTCTGCCCGCGTTCAGAGACAAGCCTTGCTTTCGAAAGTTCGACGCTGCGATCCACGGGCACACTCTGCCCAGGGCTGCTGTTGCCTCCTCGACGCCATGATCACGGTTGACCTCCCTGTCTCAGATCTCACGACAGCTTGGATTTCTCCTCCAGGGGACAGGCATCCATTTGCTTTTCTGACATTCAAAGGCCACCATGCGGGGAGGCTTGGTGACACTTGGAGCCATCAAAACGTGACCCCGTGCTGGTGTTGCCCCCCCCCGCCCCCGGGCTGGCGTCATGCCTCAGGGCCAGGGATGCCCGTCCTGCTGCGCCCTGAGGGTCTGCGTCCGCTCAGAACAGAGAGCGGAATCTTCTGCAGAAACAAACTTCTCGATTTTAAAAAATTACTGTGACATCGGAGTTCACAGCCTCATGGAATGCTCAGTTATTTTTGGCACCACCATAAGCTGCGTGGTCTCTCTGCCTCTCAGATAACATCTTGATGAGGCAGATGAGAAGAAAAACATGGAAAGTGAGTAGGTTTGAGAGGCGTAGTTCCAGGGACCTCTTCAAGGACTAGCTGTGTTAAGAATGTTTACAAGGTCAAATCTCAGTGGTTTTTCTTTTCACGCTCCATGGAGTGTTCCTTGTGGCTTTTCACCATTTTTCAGTGGAAGATCTCGGACCAAAGGAAGGACAGTCCCAGGTCAGAGCTGGGTGGGTTGAAAGGGTGTCTTGGAGCCTGGCCCTTGAGACTAGAAGCCGTTGGGACTTCACGGGTATTAGGGATTGGATTATGTCCCCAAAGAGCTCCATGGCCACATGAGGGGAGAAGGCCGTGTGACAACAGGTGGAGGTTGGAGAGTTACAGCTGCGTGCCAGGGAGCCCCGAGGCTTGCCGGCCACCGGCAGGAGCCGGAAGAGGCCAGGGAAGCTTCTGCCTCGCAGGTTTCGGGGTGAGGTTGCCCAGTTGGTGCTTTGTCACGGCATTGCTGCGAAACTAATGCCATGGGAAAGTGCTTTTTCCTGTGGTATTTCCTTCCCACTGGTCTGTCTGCGGGTTCTCTTCCAAACACGGGTGTCACGTCATCCCTGCCCGAAGAATGAGCAAGCCACCTCTGTGGCCCAGCCTAGCAGCACCGAGGCTCCTCACTGTTAGCTGGAACGTCGCTGCCCTGCCTGTCCCTCCCCAGCCACACTGACGGCCGCTGTCGTTGCCCGGTGGCCTGGGCGCTGGCCAAGGGCCTGGTCGTTCTGCTTCTGGGGGAGGAGTCACCCCTGCATTTCTGTCCAGAGCACGTCCTAAGCTCTTGGAGGTCTTTTTCACTTCTCCGTTCTACTTGTTTGTTTCATTGAACGAGGTGCCTCTGGATATGCCAATATTGACCCTCAGAGCAGTGGCCGCTAAACCTGGCGGGTCACCAGAGACATTGGAAGGATTACATACCAACACTTCTCTGCCTTTGACCCACTGAACCAAATTCTGGGTCTAGGAGGTAGGAATCACAAAGGGGCTCTTTGCAGTTCCACTGCCCGGCCCTCCCGGGAGACCCTCAAGCCCACCAGGGCAGGCAGCGCGTCGGCCTTGTCCTCCGCGGTCTCCCCAAGCCCTGGCTTGCTCAATGCCCAGCACAGGGCACTTGCTCAATAAGCATCTGTGTTGACTCATGGGCTGAGGGGGGCTACGGCGTGTGCCTGGGAGGTCCCTGCACACAGCCCTTCTCGAGCTTCTTCATTGCTCAGGGCCACGTGGGCATCCAGAGCGGACCCACCAGAAGGGAGTCCATCTTCGGGTCTCCTGAGCGCAGCCGACACACATGGTGAGCGCCGACTGTTGGGCTGTGGTCTGGCTCCCCGAGGAGACTGTGCTCTGCAAGGCAGGGGCCGGGGCGGCTCTCTCGCTGGCACTTACCCAGGGACCAGCATGGTGGGTGGGTGGGTGGAAGTGTGGGTGGGTGGGTGGGAGGATGGGTGGATGGGAGGGTAGGTGGGAGGATGGATGGGTGGAAGGGTGGGTGGGTGGGAGGATGGATGGGTGGATGGATGGGAGGGTGAATAGATGGGTGGATGGATGGGTGGATGGATGGATGGATGGATGGATGGATGGGAGGGTGGGTGGGAGGATGGATGGGTGGAAGGGTGGGTGGGTGAATGGGAGGGTGGGTGGGTAAATGGGTAGGTGGGTGGATGCTACTCTCGTCTAGTGAGTAGGGGCCAGGGATGCTGCTGAACATCCTACAATGCACACAATGCACAGGACGGCTCCCCACAATTAAGAAATATCCAGCCCTAAATGTTAACAGTCCAGAGGTTGAGAAATGCTGCTATAAACATAGAACAAAAATCTGAAGCATTACTCACGCTGCTAAGAAACTATTTCTGCGTGGTGGATTATCGGTTCATTTTTTTACCTGATATGTTTCTATAGGGTATAACAGTTTAAAAAACAAATACACATTACTTTCATAAGTAAAAGAGAACTGACAGAATGTGTACATGCATGGAAAATGTGAAGTGAATAAATGTTTAAAGAAATGAATTAACGGAGTCTGTGCACAGTTCCCTGGGAGAGGAAAAGACCTGCCTCCCTGAGCCACTGCTCCCTGACTTCGGGCTGGGAGCAGAGGTTTCCACCTGCAGCAATTTCCTGGAGGAGAGGAGGCCGCCCCTCCCCCACACCACCCAGTGGGGGCTTCACTCCGTCCTTGTTCTTTTCCTCTTTGGTCTGAGAATATTTATTTTCTGTGAGCAGAAGACATTGTCCCACTGCTCTTTTCCCACAAGACAGAAAAAAAATTCCATGGTAGAGGGCACCAACCACTTAGGAAAATCTTCCGAAAGACAGGATTTCTCAATTCTTTGTGTTTAATCTGTTTCCCTATCCGTTGTTGCTAACTAGCTCTAGCTGATGACAGAATGAATTCCAAGTGTCACAAACAATTTCTTTTTTATTGTTGACAAAAATAATGGACATTATGTGCCCTTACACACTTGGGATGCCTTTGGGAGGACAGAGGAGGCCCCATGAGAGGCTCCTTCCTCGGGGCGGGGCGCACGGGGACAGATTTTCCACTCATTCTGTCCAGTAGAAATGTTTTAACTTGCATGTGGTCAAAACAAACAAAACCTGCTCTTAAACTTAGAAAAACACAAGGTTTAGTAAACACACACGTAAAATCGGATGCTTACTGTAAAACAAAGAGCCACCAGAAGGAGAGAGAACACACCTGCATTGTCACTTAAGTCCCCAATAACCCTATCTTAGCCCATTTAACAGATGAGGTGCTGGAGGCCCAGGCAGGGGGCGCCCAGGGAGGCCGCCTCCAGGGACCTCGCTTGGGACCCAGTGCCATGGTGCCCCTACAAAGCAAGAACTTACACACCGAGCCCTCAGAATATCAGCCACTGTGTTAGACTCTTCTGACAATGGAGGAGACAGGCATTGTACCCCCACTGGGCAGACAGGGAGGCCGAGGCACAGGGCTGCTGTGAGTGGCCTGGTGAGGACCCTCCCCTGGTGAGCGGGATGGCCCCTGGGAGGCAGTGGCTGTCCTGGAGGCCACTGGGAAGGACTCGGTGCCTCAGTATCCTGTCTCCTAGGAAGGGCTAGAAGGAGACCAATACTCTGAGAGAGAAATGCTCCGCATCATGCCAAGCACTTGGTTCTGTGCCTGGTACGCAGGACGTGCTCAACAAAACTTGATCTTTAGTCTTTTTGAACGAGGTGGAATGGAACAACCTCGGCTCCAGAGAGGAGGGCGAGAGTGAGCAGGAGAGGAGGGAAGGGAGAGGAGAGGGAGGCGGGGAGCCCCTGGGTGTACGGCCCCCGCCCCTGTTGCACCCTGCCCAGCTCCCACTCTTAGCGGAGCAGTGGGGAGGCGGGGCTCCTGCCGAGCTTAGGGTCCCTGCTTGGTCTCCAGCCCCTCGGTGGCAATGACTCAGCCTTCAGGGCTCCTGCTGTCATCTCCACCTCCCTTCCCATCGCTTGTCTTTCTGCCTGGAAGGTTCCTTCTACCTCCTGCAGCCTCACCTGCTCGCCTTGTTCTCAGCTGAGTCTCACCTTGGGCATCACTGCCTGGAGCCTTCCCAAGCCGAGGCTGGCTTAGGTGTCCTCTCAGTTCCCGTCACACCTCTTGTCACACTGTGTGGCAACCGGCTGTGCTGCATCCGCCTCCTCGGGGCTCCTACTCTCTAGGAAGTCCCCGTGGCCTGTTCATAGTTGTACCCCGATAAGCAGCTAGGGATCTGGCTCGTAGACGTTCAGTAAATATCCATGGAATGAATGAATAATCCCATTTCTACCACAAGGTCAGGAATTGCTCAAGTGAATTTCTATCAGGACAGTGGAGGCATTCTTCCATCCGTCTGTCCATCCACCCATCTCCCTGACTACCTGTCCACGTGTCTGTCTGTCCATGTACTCACCTGTCCATCCACCCACCTGCCCATCCACCCACCCATCCACCCGTCCACCCATCATCCTTCCACCTGCCCATCCGCCCACCCACCATGCTGGCCCCCGGATCTGCACCAGTGAGCTAAAGCTACCCTGGACCCTGCCTTGAGGAGCCCACAGTCCATTAGGGGTGCCCACTTCCCTGCTAGGGACACATGACCAAGCAGGTGTGTATGAAGAGGCACAGCCCTCAGTCCGCCCATCACGTGCATCCGTGACTACCGGCTCGGTGGGCTCTACGTATGGGAAGGACAGGCAGCAAATGGACACGTTGCTGCCCCAGGAGTTTTTGCAACAGAAAAACTTTAAAGCGGGGTGTCCAAACTTTTGGTGTCCCCGCGCCACACTGGAAGAAGAGTTGTCTTGGGCTACACATTAAATGTATTGCAACACCTAATCACAACAAATATCTCAATGTTTTAAGTAAATTTATGATTTTGTGTTGGGCACATTCATAGCCATCCTGAGCTGCACGTGGCCCATGGGCCACCGGTTGGACACCTCTGCTTTAAAGGGTGACGTTCCCAGTAGTCAGGAGCCGCTGGGGAGACATTTTTTCATTTTCATTTTTGGCCTGGGGCAGTGTTCCCAGCACCCGTGAAGTTGTGGCTACTCAGCTTAAGTTATACCCTTCAGAGATAAGCTCTCCGCTCTCAGAAGCCACTGGAAGCGGGGACCTGCAAATAAACAAGCCAGGTCATATCAGGATGATGGGCATTTTTTATTACTATTATTTATTATTATTATTATTTTGTGTACACTGGGTCCTGTGACAAAAATGTAAGCGGCACAAATGGGACACAGAGATGGCTGTGGTCCCTTCCGCTCCTGTCTCCCAGTGCCCACTTCCCTGGCTAGGGACACATCGCGTCACCGATTAGGTGTGCATCAAGAGGTATTTTAGGCGCAGATGCACAACTGCCTGTATTTCTTTTTTTAACCCAGCCGCAGTCTGGCACCTCACTCTTTCCCTTGATTTACCATGTGAAGGTCCCTTCCAGGTTCCTACAGGGCTGTGTTTCTGTGTGTGACGTGCAGGTAGCCATCCCCTCCGGATGGAGTCTGGGATGTTTCCAGCCTCCTGGGGTTACGGGCAACGCTGCGCAGGCCATTCCTTGCACTGGCAGGTCTGGGGCGGATCCCGAGAACCAGCGCTGCGTCTCCAGTTTTGGTGGATTCCACCCTCCTGCCCTCCTCCCCGGTCCCTGCACACACCCTTGCCGTCTGTGTGAAAGGGCTGGTTGAGGGCGGGGTGGAGCAGGCGGTGCTTTACCTGGGGTGTTCAGGGAGTGTCGGAGGCGACGCTTGGGCTGATGGGTGACAAGGATCCAGCGGTGCAGATCCAGGGACAGAGCTCTCCTGGCAGAAGGACCAGCCTGGTGGGAGGAGATGAAGCCGGGGTAGGGGTGCGGTGGAGGGGACCAGATCAAGCCTGTGGGCCTTACAGACCTGGGAAGGAACTGGAGTGTCTTCCTGGTGCCACGGGAAGCCATGGAAAGCTGTGGAAGGCTTGCAACAGGCAGGCACTTGGATTTACATTTTAAAAAAATCACTTTGCCTGGAGAATGGGCCTCAGTGGGTAGGGGACCACGTAGGCACTGAGCGGAGCCGTGGGATGGTGGTGGCTTGCCGGCTGGTGGGCGCCCCGGTGGAGGGAGCTGGAGAGATCTGGGAAACCTTGGGAAGGCGGAGCTCCCAGGACTTGTTGCTGAGCCGGATGGAGCTTGGGCATGGGGTGAAAACCGGGGAGGGATCATGTAAAACTCCCAGGACTGGATTTCAACAGAAGCTGCTGAGATCGAGAAGATGCCGTAGATCAGCTTTGCGCAAGTAAGACCCGAAAAGTCAGCGGCAGGGAAGGAAAGTGCATGGAAGCTGCTCCTAGTTGGTACCCAAGTCCTTGAAGTGGGGCCCCTGTGGCTGGCACTTCCCCACAGGCGCCCTGTGTTGGAGCTTCACGGTGTATGGCTCCATATTGGTTCTGAAGCCTGACACCTCCGGTGCCCTGACCCCCCAGGACAAGGAATGGCAGGAATGGGCTGCTGGGCGGGGCCGGCGTTGCCTGCTCAAAATTCCTCAAGCTCACAACCCGAGGAGGTGGGGCTGGGGCGAGCCCCAGGGCGGGGCTCATTAGAACTTTATTGACTGTCAACAGAATGGAGGAACCTTCGCAGTCCTCGGCTACGCCACTGGTCGGGAAGGAAAAAATCGTCTAAATGGTAAATTACACTTATGCCCTTTAAATAGTTACTTTTAAAAGTTAAAACAGTAATACATGTTGTTTCTCGAGCACTTACTATGTACCAAGGTCTAGGCCAAATGTTTTCCATCCATGATTTCATTTCAGTCTTCAGGACGATGCTGCCATTATCCGTCCTGTGAGTGACAGAGCCTGCTGGCCCAAAGTCACAGCTGAGATGCGGTCCCAACCGCCTCCCTCTCACTTCAGGACACAAAATTGAAATCTTCAAGGGCACTTGTTTTTTCAGCCTCCTGTGTCCAGCGGACAAAGCAAGTCCCAACCAGGAGCCATGGTGTCACCAAAAGACAAAACTACGAGAAAGTGAAAGACTGGCCGTACAATTCCTGGCCTAACAGAACGTGCCCGCCTCTGTGGCTGTGTTGAACCTTCCTGCTGTGCTGGCCCCAGGACAGAGTGACCCAGGAGCTACTTCCTCCACCAGAAGATGGCAAGGGCTGGATCTAAATGGGAGTACTATATTCTTGTCTTTATATATTTTTAAAAAAATGATTTGAGAGAGAGAGGAAGGGGGAGAGAGAGAGAGAGGGAGAGAGAGGTGGAAATGTCAGTTTGTCGGTCCACTTATCTATGCATTCATTGGTTGCTTCTTGTAGGTGTGGTGACCAGAGATTGTATTTGCACACTTGGTGTATAGGGACAACACTCTAACCTACTGAGCTACCCGGCCGGGACAGAGCACTATATTCTTAATTTTTGCTAGTCTTATAGATAGAAAAATATCCCATGATTACAATGGATGCATTTTAAAGAAACATACCAAATGTTGATGGGCCACACTCATTCCCTCCGCAGCGACCTCGAATGGAGAAGCTTCAGATTCTAGATTTCCTCTCTTTTATTGTTAGTGAAATTCGTTCGTTCGTTCATTCATTCATTCATTCATTCATTCATTCATTCTGTAGGTCTTTGAACTAAGTGGTGTCTGTAGTGTGAGAGACACTGTTCTAGATGCTGGGGACACATCAGAAAGAAATCGGCCTTCATGTGGCACGCTCTGGTGGGGGACGCAGGCAATGAACACAATGGATATGTAAACTACATTGAGTGTTCAATGGTGAGAAGTGCTTTGGAGGGAAATTAAAAGGCATTGCATTAATGTCATGGCTGATGTGGCTCAGTTGGTTGGGCGTCATCTGCAAAGCAGGAGGTCGCGGTTCAAGTCTCAGTCCAGTCCATGCCTAGGTTGTGGATTTGGTTTCTGGCCGTGGAGCATATGAAAGGCATCCAATCGATGTTTCTCTCCCTCCTTTCCCCTCTCTTTAAAATCAATAAGCATGTCCTTGGGAGAGGATAAAAAAAACCCCAACAGTGTTGCATTGGGAAGGAGAGGGAGTGAGCTGTTGGGGACATGGTGGCCTAGGAAGGGGACACAGCAAGTGCAGAGGCCCAGAGCGGGGATCGTGCCCGGCATATGGAAGGGACAGCTGGGAAGACTGAGCCTAGAGTGCGGTGACCAAGCGCAGCGACTGGGGAGGACCATACCTTTTGCTCCTGCTGTAGTGGGGCCTTCGAGTGTTTACGCAGAGACTGATGGAAGCTGACTTATTTTCAGCACAACTGCTTTGGTTGCCGCACTGTAAATAGACCAATGTAAATAGACGGCAGGGGGTTCAGAAACTCGGACACAGTTTGGAGACTACAGCAGCCATCAAAGAAGGGACGGTGACGTGGTGTAATAAGCTGCATCGTGTCCTCCCAAATGTGTGTCCACCTGGAACCTCAGAATGTGCCCTTATTTGGACAGTCTTTGTAGATGTATTTAGTTAAGGATCTTGCTATAAAATCGTCCAAGATGGAGGGCACTAAATCCAGAGATTGATGTCTTTATAAAAAGGAGAAGGCACAGGAAGCCACACGCAGGGGAGGTGATGTGAAGACGGGAGCAGAGGGCAGAGTGGTGCTGCCATGAGCCAAGGAACTCGGGAGCCTCCAGACGCTGAGGAGACAAAGAAGGGGTCTCCCCTTCCGAGGAAATTCGGCCCTGCTGACATCTTCATCTCCTATTTCTGGTCCCCAGACCTCTAAAGAAAAAATACACTTCCGTTGTTTTAGCTACGAAGTTTGTGGCAACTTGTTACAGCAGACCCTGAAATTAAATATACTTGTGCTTGAAAATCGATCAGAGTTGGGATATATTTTGAAGGCAGAACCAAGAGGACTTGCTGATGGATAGGAGGCGATGTGACAGAATGAGCGGCATCCGGGCCGGTCCAGCGTGTTTGCTCTTTGTATCCAGGAGGGTGACCGAGGATCTGGAGGGCTGTGGGGAGGAACCTAAAATGCGTGTCACGCGTCTGAGTGGAGGTCACCGGAGACACGTACATTCTCATCTGCCCTTTATTTCTCTCTGGGTCTCCCCTCTCTCTCTTGCTTTATGTTTCGCTAAAGAACGTTTCTTGCAGATCTTTCTGTCAACGCAGAAGGAAACGCCTCACTGTTTTGGAGCTGTATAGTATTCTGTCGCATGGCTGGGCCCCCTTTCCGAACCAGAACTGGGCATACATTCAAATGATTCAACGAATGAAACTATGTCTATTCTTTCAGGACAAGTATTTTGTGAGTGCTTACGGTGTACCTGCCCCAGAAGGAAGGAATCACTTCACGGGGGGGGGGGGTCCCAGGGGAGGGGCCGCGGGTTCAGATCCATCACCCTCTGTGAAGTGGGGTTGTTGTTTTATCCAAAGAGATAACCCACGCAAAGCCCCACCCTGCCAGATTTTGAAGCTAGCACCCGGCAAGCAACATCGGCTGCTCCCATTTCTCATCGAACCACGTTCCAGCCACAGGCGTCCACGGGAGGGTTTCGTTTACCTCTGCAAATCCCACCGCGGGTTGTCTCAGGGCAAGATTTGCCATCCACTGCCCGGGGCAGGAGAGGGAGTTCTGGACTTTTTCCTGCAGGTGGATCAATTCAGGGTTTCGGTGGTGAAGGCTTCTGCCCACAAGGAGCAGAGCAGACCAGATCAGATATCCACACCCGCAAAGGGCATAATGCCCACGCCCCGACGGCCCGCAGCCAGAAGCACTACCCCCTGCTACTGGCTCTGTGATCTGTGGTTGAGTCTGCCTGGTGGTGGTTTCTGAGAAAGGACAATTACATTAATTGAACCTTTCAGGAAATGGTCCCTGAAGAGGTAAGAAGACTTTAATTATTGGTCTGCCTGCCAATGAGAGGGCGATCCTACCGGAGGGACCCAAGAGGGTTTCACCAGACTTCTGCTGCTGCTGACTTCCAGCTCCCAGGACCTATGCAAGGTAAGGGGGGACCCAGGATTTAGGGTGGAGGCCCCGCTGTGTCTCAAATTTCAGCGGAAACCACTTGGCTGCTTTTCCTTCAAATTTCCTGACTGTGATACAAGAGAGTTTCCAGTTCATGACCTTCTGAAGGGACCCCCAGTATCCCTTCCTTTCTCACTTGTGAAGGCACCCAATTAGCTTCTAGGAGCACCTACTCTGTGTTAGGCTCCGAGTACCCTGGGGGCCAGACCGGTTCTTGTCTCTGTGGATTTGATAGCCCACACCAGCCCCTGCCCTCTGACTGTCCCTTTGCAGTGTGTTTGGGGACAAGGCCTTCACCCTGCCCTAGTCATGGCGAAGCAGCACTCACAGGCTCTCCTGACTGACCCTGGAATTTTTTTTTTTTTTTAATTTATTGGTCCTACGGAGAGAGAAGAGAGCGGGAGGGAGAGATTGGTGGGGGGCGGGGGTTGACCTGTTGTCCCACTTATTTATGCCTTCATTGGTTGATTCTTGTGTGGGCCCTGACTGGCAATGCAGCCCACAACTCGGGCCTATGGCAGGGAAATGATGCTCTTACAAGTGAGCTATGTGGCCAGGGCTAACCCCGGAACTTTGAAACTACCTTTTAGTAAGTCTCTATGGACTCTGCATCTCAGTTCTTCATTTATAAGGTATTTATTGAGCACCTACTATGTGCCAGCCCATTTATGGCGTATGGCAATGACTCAAACAGACCCTAATGACCCTCACCGGTGCCCTTTGCCCCCACAGGCTCCTAGCAGCAGCTCCCCTCTGAAGTGGGCACCCTCCTGTTCCCATTTTGCAGATGGGATCATCAGAAGGCTGGTGGGAGCTGCTGCGGCCCACCCAGCCCCACCTCCTTCCATTCGAATGCAGACATGGGAGCAGCCGAATGGTGCAGCGTCTGCCATCCGCCGGGCCGCCGTGTCCGCCTCGGAGGCCCAGAGTGAATTCTGTGGGCCCCGCCCTGCAGCCCCCACTGGGACTAGCCTTTCTGGATTCAAAACAGACACATTTGCATAAGAAATGAACAACAGACCCTTCTGAGCTCCGCCCTGCTGCACGATTTACAATTCCTCAAAGGGGCGGCCCGCTTCCTTGGCTGAGCAGGCTGCCGGGCCTCAGTTCCCATTTATTGCTATGGACTTTCCACCCTTCAAAAGCAGGGGCCCTCAAAACCAGCCAACCACCTAACCAACCAAAGTCACACACACACACACACACACACACACACACACACACAGGATAAGGGAAATTACGCTAGCTTCTACAAGTTTACATCAAACAAATAGACTTTTTTTTAAAAAAAAAACAAACAAATGCAAAGGTAATATAGTCGTATTGCTAAAAAACTATGGATTGACTCAAAATAGCAGAGCTGCTAAAAAGGGCTCTGACGTGAGGATTGGCCTGGGCTCAGTTCCTGCTCTGTCCCTTCAGAGCTGTGTGACTCCCGGTACAGAAATGAGCCGCTGTCGGCCTCAGTTTCCCCCAGGCAGCGTGCATCCGTGGCTGGGTGGCGCCTGCCCACTACAGGGTTTTACCCCGGCAGTACCAGCAGGCAGCCTCACACGGGGCCAGGTGTGCCGCTGTGGGTGGCGTTTCCCCAGTGTGCCTTGGTGACGGCAGGGATGGTCCCACGCGCAGAGGTCCAGAGTCAGGGCTCGCGGCCAGCGGTGAAGGTGCGGCCATGAGGGAGGGCTCAGCTCTGCTGTTCTCTTGGAAGAAGCCTTGGGGCCCCACCAGGCTCAGCTGACCCGTCATGTCTTTGCCTGGCTGAAACAGAGGCACCAGCAGGACACCTTAAATGGAACCGATTGCATGGCCACGGGCCAGTGAGGTCCAGGAGGTCAGAGGCCCCGTTTTACCCCACTTTGTGCCTCTCCAGGCCACGCCAGCCAGCAGAGTGGTGGCCTAGCAATGCTCAGGGTGCGACTGCCTGGGTGTGGGTCCTGGCTCCCCACTTACGAGCTGCGTGTCCCTCTTGTTGCTTAATCCCTCTGTGCCGCCCTGGGGATAATAGGAATGGTCGTGCCCAAACGAGAGAATAATAGAAATTATGTACATCAAGCACCTTTCCCTGTTCCTGGCACATAGCAGGTATTCCTTTCCCTCTGGGACTTGCTCAGCACATGCAGGTCCTATGCCATTTCTGTACCATGACTCCTAAATGACAGGGAATCCACAGAGGACACCTGTCCCTTCCCTCCCAGAACTTCCATTCTAGTGGGGCGGTGAACACGCTGGGTAAGGACAAATACTGCGGAGGAAAAAAAACGGGAGGGAGGCCAGGGCAGGGGAGCCCCTGAAGGGGGTGTCATTACGGTCACAATTGGATCTATCATAAATATTTGTGCATTGATGAGGAAGGGGTGACCCTGGGCTGCTCGTGCCTGTGTCTCAGTGAAATTGCACAAAGCGGGTCAGTGGGGTAAATTCAATTAAGCCCCCCACCCCCCGACCCCGCATATCATAATCAAGTTTCCTACATGGCAGACTTATGTATACAATCACATTCACAGTCGTGTAGGTATACAGTCATACACACGACAGGCATATACTGATTTCCTGCCTCTGAGTCACTAATTTCCTGCCTCTGAGTCATTGGGGGAGGGGACGACGTCAGGGGAGGACGGAGGTGATGGCTCTGCTGGCTTTGCTTCGGGCTCACTGTGTGCCTGGCAGCAGCCAAGCCCTCTACGCACATTTCCTTATTTAATGTTCCCCCTCCCCCGCCAAACCGGAAGCTCCAGAGCTTGGAGCCCCCACTAGACCAGAAGCTTCCAAGCACAGAACTTTCCACGCTAGACCGGAAGCTCCCTATCGCTGAGCTTACCCCCATCAAACCGGAAGCTCCCGGGCGCGGAGGCCTTTTCTGGACAATTAACGGCTGTGCCCAGAGTAGAGCCTGGCGTGTCATGGGTATGCAACACATACTTGGAGGAGCGAATGATACTCAATAAGTGTTTGTCGAATCGGGCGACGTTTCTGCCCCCCAACACGCATGGCCCGGCAGTGGCGAGGTGAGCGCTGCGTCCTGTCTGCTCAGACTCGCTGTGGAGCGTGCCCGCCCCAGCCTTTCCCGAGTGTCACGGGGGTCCTGCGGATCCCAGGGCGCGCGGGAAGGGACCCGGGCAGAAGCTCCCGCAGAGATTCCCCGGTGGCTGGGGCGGAAGGGCGGTTGGTGCCAGCCCCGGGGCTTACAAGGGGTTGGACTTTTTCGCCCACTGGCTTCAGATTCCCGGGACAGGCAGGGGACTGGGCCCCCAGAAAGCCCGGCGGCAGGAGGGGGCGGGGGCGTGCGTTCCAGCGCGAAGCCGGGTTGAGCGAGGGGGGGGGGGCGGTCTGCGACGCAGCAGCCTCGGAGGCCCCACCCTGAGGCAGAAAGTGCCTCCGATGCTGAGGGGTTGGGGGGCACTCTGGTTGCTATTTCCAACGTTTAAAATTTCCAGATTAAAAAACGTTGACACGAAGAGTTCCAACAGAACAAAGGCGATGTATTTGCTGAAAAGTCCCTGGTCCCCATTCGTCTCTCTTGGAGCTGCCACCGTCACCTGTCAACGCTTTTCTTCCAGAAAGTCTGTGCAGATGTAAGTGTGAGGAGTAGACCCTTCACACTCTTTATCCCTTTACACCTTACACGCTCCTTTGCACGTTGTCTTCCTTTCCCTTAAAATAATAACACACGGACCGGTGGCCTCATTTTCCATGCCTGTGTGCTGTTCTATCGGGGACACGGACCGTAGTGCATTGACCGTTTAACAATGATATTTTGTGTTGTTTGCTAATAAAAACAATGCTGGAAAGAACCTGTCTAAATAGGCATCTTGAAAACGTATGTACATTCTGTTGCAGATCCACATATATTGTATAGAATTAGAACTTCTGGAGTAAAGGGCAAGATCATTTAAAACTATTATGGTCACTGCCAAGTTACTCCCCACCTCCCCCTGGAGTTGTATCCATTTTATTGTTGCTCATCTCAGGATTGTTTCCCCACGTCCTTATAAACACTGTATATTATCAAACTTTTCGGTATTTGAAAACCTGACAGATAAAAATGGCATCTCCTTGTCTACATTGATATTTATTTATGAGGTGGAGAATGGTTTTCGCATATTTGTTTTTATTTTTATATGAGCTTCCTGTCCATGCCTTTTGCCCTTCCTTCCTGTCGGGTTGTCTTCGTGAAAGCGTTTTGTAGCCGAAAGGGCCTAGTGCTTTGTCTGCTATCCCCCTTTGGGTTACGCAAGCCTGGGTCAGCGGCTCTCAGCGTAGCGGTGGGGTCGGTCTCTCCGGGAGCAAAGACAAAGGGAAGGTCCCACGATGCTGCGTGAGCAGGCGAGACCTGCGAGGAGGTGGTAGAGAGGCGAGTCTTGAAGGAAGACACGGAGGAAGAGGATGTTTCGGAAGAGCGGATCACACAGGCGGGGTGTCATCGCAGGAAATTAGGCGAGTGTTGATGGGAGGTTGGGGAAATGATGAAAAATTCTCGCCTCTGAGGGAAGGGCCCGAGGAGGAGGTTGGTGTGGTGGCAAGAAGTGATGGTGGAGGAGGCCGGTTACGGAGTCCGGCACTCTCCTGTAGGCAGCAGGGAGGCGTGGAGAGGGTGTTAAGCCAGTGATCAGCGTGGGCTGCAGGAGCCCGTCCGTCGCGGCTGCTCGGTGCAGGGCGCAGGAGAAGGAGCCCGGGGAAGGAAGACCAGTCGGGAGGCAGCCTGCAGGAGGGAAGCGGCCGGGCCAGGACGCGTGGGGGGGGCAGGGAGACGGGGGCACTGGAAAACCATTCCTGTTCGGGAGGCAGGCTCGGCAGAACGGTGAGGCGGAGCTGCGGAAAGTAGGGACTCAGGACAGTCTCCCTGCGTGCAACGGGGGTTTGGAAGAGGTGGGTGCGCTGGGGATGAGAAGAGTTGAGAACAGGGCTGCGCTGTGGGTGGAGGGTGCGGTAGGGTTTTATACGCTGTCACTGGACGTTCTGAGGGTTCCGGGCCCTGGATCAGACATGGTTTGGGGCGTCTGCCCAGCCCCCAGCCCCTGCTGCGAGACCCCCACAGCCGTGGTCTCTCAGTGCCAGTCAACCCTGCTTCTCCACAGTTACCTGGGTCAGGCCCAGACACGTGGCCCAGAGAACACCAGGCAGAGCCTCCTTCCCTGGAATCCGGAATTTGAACCGGGAGAGGCACGGGGTCAGGCATCCGTGGGACAGGGCTCACCTGACGTGTCCATTGCACGCTGGGACGTCACGTGGGACTAAAGCAGCAGAAGGGCACCCGCAGACAGGGATGAAATGAAGGTCCTGGAGGGAGAGAAGCAGGGACCTCCAGCTCAACAAGACAGACTGAAGCCCCACGACTGTCCCCCCCACCCCGCCCCCGCCCCCAAGGCCGCTAACAGGGTGTTCACGGAGCACGGACTCGGGAGAGGAGCGCACGGGAAAGGCCAAAGTGCCCGGAAACAGGAACGCCTGTGGATGAGCCGGAACTGGCCCAGCACCCCAGGGAGCTCTGTGTGGCTCCGAGTCCGCGGAAGAACCCCGGGGCACCCAAGCTGCTGGGAATGTGTTTCTTTCCCTTGTACCAAAGGGTTCTTCTCCTCCCGAGAAAAAATAATTCTTATCCGGGATGTTCCTGTCCTGGTCCCTTGCCCGCTGACCACACTCAGCCTGGAGGAAGAGGCCTCCCCCAACCCCTGGGCCAGCAGTCAACCCAGGGTCTTTGCCAAGTGACCGAGGCAGCTGCAACCTCCTCGTGCCCCTGGGAGCCAGGCCACGTCCAAAAGGCTCCATCTGAGGCTGGCCTGAGTCCTGAGTGTCCTCTTGGCTGGCAGGGGATGGAGGCAGTTGGCTTCGCTTATGAAGCGGGAGTCACAAGCCCACACTTGGTCTGCCCCTCGCGCTGGCCTCGTTCCTTCGCTTCGCTGAACCCGGCGGGGTTCATGCTCCTTTGCCTCTTCTCTCCTCCCACGTCCAGAAGCTCTGAGAGGGGCGGAGGTCTCCATGAAAATAACCATCTTCCAATTAATGGAACAGCCTTTAAAGACCTGCGAGGCGGCCATGAACATTCACTCGATTCCGTTGCCCCACATTTATGAGGCGTTTCCTCTCTGCCTGCAGAAGTTCATCCTTTTCTCTCTCTCTTTTTTTGTAAATGAGCATAGATTTACTTTCTAGGTTCCAATTGCTAATATCGATCATTTAATTGATCAAGAAGAATGAGGTCATTTTGGTAACACAAACGTTTGAAAGCGGGGTTTGAAGGTGGGGTGGTCAGCTAGTCATGGAGGTGTTCACGCCATGGTGGATGCCAGGGCACTTTTGAGAGCAAAACTGGGCCATTTCGCCGATAATGCTGGGACAGTGGGTGTCAACGGGGACTGTCCTGCGCAAGCTGGGTATATGTCCTCTTCATAGATGACTGGCTCAAGCCTTGGCAGCCTGTTTATTTCTAAATTGTTATTTTTATTTTGTGTACTTATTTTTTTAGTGGGGCCGGAGGGAGGGACCGAGGGAGAGCAACGTTGATCGGTGGCCTCTGGCACACGCCCCGACTGGGCACAGCGCCTGCACCCCAGGCCTGTGCCCTGACCGGAAATTGAACGGGCAACCTTTCACTTTGCGGGACGTCACTCCAGCCGACTGAGCCACACTGGTCAAGGTTCTGAATTGATTTTGATGGTGAGACCCAGGGTGGAAATCTGGTTCACAGAAGGAGCGACAGGGCTGTGTTGCTTTGTTTTGGGCATTTTCGAGTTGCTTTACAACAGCAGTTCCCCCTCTCAGCTCATCTAGGGCAGGGACTGGCAAACAAAATCCAGCTGCAGCCTCTTTTTTGTAAATAAAGTTTTATTGGGACACAGTCACGCCCACATTGGCTCTGGCTGCGTAGCTGCTCACACCTCAGATGTTTGGTATATGGCCTTTTATGGAAAAAGTGTGCCGATCCCTGACCTGGGGAATTTAAATCCTCATTCCCCTCTTCCCAGAGACTGCGATTTCATTGCCCCAGGGGATAGCCTGAGCACTAGGGGTCTTCACAGTGCTTCAGCAGAGCCCAGGGTGCAGGGGGGCTGAGCAGAGGCTGTGGGGTGAGGCGGGAGAGAAACCCGGGCAGAAGGGCTAGTACTGGGAGGGCGCGGCTGGGGAGACCACGTGGGCTGAAGGTGCGCATGCTGCGGGGCGGGAAGGGGGAGGTGTGTTCTGTGTGGCCCTCAGAAGTTACTCTTGGATGGGCGAGTCAAGGTTCCAGAAAAACAAATGTGGTTGTGACTGAGTTTTAAGGCAGCTCTGTATTCCAAGGCAGCCGCTGCTTCCTCTGACAGCCAGGCTGTGCCCATCCCGGGTGGCGGGGGCAGGAGCTGGCCACTCGCTGGGGTGTTGGAGATGACACGTCAGGCCCGGGTGGGCATCTGGGTTAGATGACAGAGTGGCAGGTGGGAGGTCCTGGACGGTAGAGCCCGTCAGACTCAGGTTCGGGCCCCGGCCCTGCGCTTACCACCTGTCTTTGGATGGGTCCTTGGGAAACAAACTTTGGACCAGAGATTCGTGCGCAGGAAGTTTAATGGGGTGTGTTTTCAGGGGCCACGCTGTGGGGGAGGTGGGCGGCTGGGCTGGGCAGCAGGGGGTCTCAGCCCCTCCACTGGGGGAGCTCTGAGCTGAGTGGGCCCTTCAGAGAGCCCCCAGGAAAGGTGGTACCTACCAGTCACTGGAGGCCGGCTGCTCCCCGGGGACGGGCCGCGGGCTTGCGTGAGGCAGCTCTCTGAGGCCACGGGCAGTCACCCGGGAGGAGCCCCTGCTCCAGCCTTGGCTTTGCGGGGCAGATGTGCAGCTGCAGCTTCTACAGCTGCTGTGTGAGCCGAGTGCCCTGCCTAGCCTGTCTGAGCCTCCGTCGTACAAGATGGAGTGGCTGGGCTGCCGAGGTTTGGAGATACTGGGCCCAGAGCAGCTGGCCCGGCCCCGGGCTCGCGGAGGCGCGGCCTGTCTGTCCAGCTGAAAGGATGGGGGATTGCGTCGCCTTGTTATCTGAGCGGGTCCGAGCCCTCCCTTTCTGGTGGGGAAATTGTGGGGATGTGTCAGGAGACAGTGGTCTGTGTCACCACCCGCTGGTGGTGTGACCCCAGGCTGCTGCTCAATTCCACTCTCGGGGCCTTAACTTTTTATCTTGTAGATAGCGACAAGGACACTCATGTGACCTCCTTGGAGTGTTGGGGAGGGAGTGGAGGTCAGGAGCTGGGGCGAGAGCTCCACAGGGGTGGGTGTGGCAGCAGGTGGCTGAGCAGGAAGGGTCCCAGGTGAGCGGGGACCCTTGTCAGGCCTGGGTGCGGCCCCACATCCACGTCCACACACCCATGTGGACACGCGCATACACACGTGTACGTATTTCTTTTTGACACATTGGCATGTGCACACGCTCCACATAAGCCCATATAGCTATATGCACAACATATGCAAATGTGTGCAAATGCAGTCAAGCACATGCACGTGCTTTTGTACATGCCTCTCACACAAGTGTGTACCCCACGTGTTTGCACCCACTCACACCCTCACACTGGAGCCAGCTGGAGGCCAGGGGCAGAGTCGTCCCAGGGCTCTGCGGAGGGCCGAGGGACAGGGCGGCCAGGCAGCTCCGCCGGGGCCATCTGTGCGGAGGCCAGGCTGGCAGGGGCCGTGTGCCGGGCTAAGGAGTCCAAGCCAATGTAAACGGGCTTCTTTGGGAATAGGGCTGGTCTGCAAAGCAAACAATGGAGCACGCAAACCCAGCTCAACTTTCCAGTTACTGAGTTGTCACCGAAAACTCTGAAATGCACCAAAGAGTTAATGGTGTTCAGAGCTGATCAGTGGCTTTGAGGGCGATTTTATTTGCCATCCCTTTGTTTTCACCCATTTTTCTATGGTCAGCGCACGTTGGTTTTGGGGAATAGGTTCATAAATGTGGTTGAAGACAGGCGTTGATGATACTTGTCCAGTGTCCTTTCCTCTCCCCCCGCCCCTCACTCACTCTCCGGTGCTCCTTGTGGCTCTGGTGGAGCTGACAGTTGCAGAAGCGGGGACCCCAGGCTGGCAGGCACGGGGGCGTGGCCTGGCTCCCCAACTCCGAGTCCACAGCAACTGTCACGTTGACCCATGCTGGGCCAGTCGGATCCCTTTTGTCGTTACCTACACAGACCTGGAGGAGACGCGCTCCCCACCCCTTCCCTCTGGGATGTGACACTGTGTCTGGCCAGCCCCCCCCCGCCCCGCCCCCCTGCGACGCCAACCCCACCATGGGAGAGACCCCTCTGCAGTGGGCAAGGGCGAGGCGGGCGCCTGGGAAAGCCAGCCGTGTAAACGAAATCCCTTTGATGGTAAGACAAATTATTTTATGTAACTAAGAAAGAAAAAAAACCCTGCCTGTTAGACTGTGATGTGCCCTTGGCTGTAAGTCACGGGCTGATTTCAGACATATTAATATGTGAGAAACGGCGAAGCAATGAAACGTGTGTGGGGATGGACGGATGGATGGATAGGGAGAGAGAGATGCAGCAGGAGGGTGGGCACGAGGGAGCAGGAGTCCGCCTGAGAAGAAGCGTGTGTGCGTTTCTGCGGGCGGGGATTGCTGGAAACGCCTTTGATCACCTGGCTTCAGCCATTCCTGAAGCTGACAGCGCGGTTGATGAGCCAGTAAAGACCCGCTGTTTCTTCAGCGCCGGTGAGTCAGCGCGGTGATTCACGGTGGAAGGAGACTGGCCTGATTCATCCGCCCTGACCCCACTCGTTGCCCAGACACGGGGAGCGGGAAAGGTTCTCCTGTTCGGTTGCCCCCACATGGCGGAGGACCTGTAGCGGCTGGTTTGGACTGGGCTGGATCAGGCCGACAGCAGGTCATGCAGGATGGAACTGGGATCGCTGTGGGAACGCCTTGTCCGCAAGGGTCAGATACCTCGTTTCAGAGTAACTTGGGCAAAAAGTAGGGTTTCTTGGCTCCTGAGTGTGAAAAACCCCAAGAGCAGTCAAGCTTCAGGCACAGGTGGATCTCGGCCTCACGTGACTTTTCAGGACATGGTCTCTGTCTTTCTGGGCTTTGCTTTCTTCCCGTCGGCTTCGCTGTCGGACTGGCTGTCCCGGTGAGGTGACTCTGGTCAGACATAGACCTTCCAAGTTAGCAGTCGCAGTGGAAAGAGATTTTCTTCAAAAAGTCCTGAGTGCCTAGGATTGAGCATCAGTGACCAACTGGGCAGGAACTTGTCCCCTTAGACATTCCTGGCACTGGATGGCAATGTGCTGATTGGCCGTGTTGGGTCATGTGACCCCAGAGTGGGCGGGGCATCCGACGATAGAAGCTGAAAATGATAGACGATTCCCTCAAAGGAAAATGGGGTTCTGTTACCAGAAGAAGGGAGGCTGGGAGCCCAGGAGGTGTCCCCGGCAGTGCTATCCCTCTCTTCTGGGTTAACGCCCCCAGATGTTAGCCACCTGGTCCTCAGGATCTGACCTCTCCCCAGCGAAGCTCCTCCCCGGCTGCCATCCCGGGACCTCCCAGCATTTGGAAGGTTCTGGGGCCCGACTTTCCCCGCAGAAATGAAACAAAGGAGGCCAGCAAGGGGCGTCCCTTGCGGGGGCTAGATCCCCTCCCGCCACAAGGAACCAGGAGCCGTTTCTGGGCGCCGCCGTGCGATCTTCCTCCTTCGTGCCTGCAGAAAATGTGGTCTTAATACAGCATGTTTAACAACGCGGGCAGGATTAAAGGGCGGCCCTAATTGACCAAGGGGTGGGCTCCCACCTGTTTACTCTCCGGAGTAATTCCGCGCGGCAGGCTTGATTAGTCATGTCGTTCTCATGTCATTTGCGGGGCAGGACATAGCCAAACAGTTTGTGGCTGGACGGCATGACACTGAACAGGCACCGGCCCCGTAGGTCCACAGGAAGGATGGAGCGTGACCAGATGGCAGCCTGTCCCTGCGTGTGCCGGGCGCAAGCGGCCGCCTGTCTGGAGGAGCATCCTGGGGGCCCCGGAGCCCAGGCGCCCCGCTCAGCTGGGCGGGACGAGGCGACTGAACGGCCCTCCCTGGCGTGTTCACCTGTGCCGTGGGGCTCTCGGAGGGGGATCGAGTGAGAGGATGCTCATCATGGGTTCGGCATGCTGTCTAGCACATAGTAGATGCTCACAAAAGCGGCAGCACCGGCTGTTCTTGTTATTTATTATTAGGCCATTCCATCTTCCACACTCCCATCAGAGGAAGTTTTCCATATGAAACTGGGCCCGTCAGCCTCTTATGACCCCTTCTGCTTACAAGCCCCCGCAGGCCTTGTGTTCCCAAAGCTGGGTTCCGCAGCCTCGGCACTGTTGATATCTTGGCCTGATAGTTCGCCGTTGTGGGGACGTCCTGTGCCTTGGAGGATGTTTAGCAAACCGGCCCTCACCCAACAGGTGCCAGTCACACCCTTTCTGCCCCCACCCAGTTGGGACACAAAAGTGCTTGCAGACACTGCCAAATGGCCCTGGAAAGGGTGCCCTCCTCCACTCCGGCCCTCTCCCAGTTGAGGAGCACTGCCTCACACCACGCCCAGGGCATCGTCCCGGCCTAGTGTGACCATATGGCCGGCTGAGCTGGCCCCCACAGACCCCTCTGGTTTCACCCAGCATGGGCTTCCCTTGCTCACTGTGCTTTGGCCGCTCTGGTCTCTCTGCCCCGGGGACTTTGCACTTGCCGTGCTCTCCGTGAGGAGCCTGTGCTGGCCTTCCTTGCCTCGCACCTCCAGCTCATCCTTCAGGCCTCAGCTCGGTCGTAACTTTCTCAGGAAGTCCTCCTGATTTGCCCAGACAGGTTGCTTTCCCCTCAGTCTCAGCTGTCACTGCAACAGCTCTTTTTACAGCACTTGTCACAGTTGTCATTCACTTATGTCTGTAGTCTTTTAATTAAAGCGCACCCTCCACAGCGGCGTGTGAACTGCCTAAGAGCTGGGAGCGGGCCCCCCGTGCCCAGCGGTGAGCACCGGGGGCGTCCTGAGGACCATGTGCTGGAGGAGCGAATGGTTCTGAGCCAGGTGGCCTCACTCAGGGGCTAGCGGCTGGCCCCTCCCGGCCACTGCGCTGGGCCCCCGCGCAGAGGGAGCACCCTGGGTTGGATGGAACCCCGGGAATGACAGTGTTTCTATCTCGTTCTGTTCCGACACTTTTTACTGGGGGACAACATACATAAAATAAGATGCGCTGGTCTTAAGTCTGCAGCTTGATGACTTTTTACAAAGATAATTCTTGGTGAAGCCAGCGCCCCGATCAAGATACAGAGCATTGCCAGCGTCCGGGGAGCGCCTTCACGCCCTCAGTGTCCTGCCTGCAGGTGACCACTGCCCTGTTCTCTGCTGTCATAGGTGGACCTTGCAGGCTGTGGGTGTTGTATTAGCCAAGGCTTCTCCCAAGAAACAGAAGCGAAAGGATGCTTCTACGGAGAAGGGTTTAGTGTAAGAGACTGGCTCACACCGTTATAGAGGCTGACAAGTCCAGAATCTGCAGGAAGAGCTGGCAGGCTGGAGGTGCAGGGAAGAGCTGATGTGATAGTTTGGGTCTGAATGTCAGCTGCTGTCAGAATTCCTTCCTGCTCTGGAAGGTCAATCTTTTGCTCTACTCGGGCCTTTAACTGGTTAGAGATGGCCCACCAACATTCTAGAGGTCAGTCTGCTTTATGCAAAATTAAATGTTCACTGGTTAAAATGTTCATGTCATCCAAAAACACTGTCATGGACACATCCAGAATAGTCTTTGACCATATCCCTGGGCACCATGGCTCAGATTAGTTGACACACAAAGTTGACCATCACAGACGCCTATCGCTGGAGTTCTGTAGCCCATCGTTTTTTGTGTCTGGCTATTTTTTCCCAGCACTATGTCTGTGAGTTTCATCCATGTTGTGTTTCAGAAGCTGTGGTTCACTCCTTTTTTCTCTCTCTCTCTTTTTTTTTTTTGCTGTGTCATACTCTGTTGCATTAGTATACTACCATTTATTTTCATCATTGATGGACACTTGGTTTGTTGGCATGAATTTTTTTGGTGGCCCTCCATGCTCATTTGTGGAACTATGAGATTGCTGGGTTCCCAGCACACACGCGTGTTACTTAGTGGACACGGACAGGCGTTTCCATGGTGGGTGTATCAGTGTACGTGCCCCCAGTGGTGTGCGAGCATTCTAGTCCCTTCACCTCCTCGTGGGCTCTGCGTGTGCTCAATGCTGTTGATTTCAGCCATTCTGGTAGACGTGGGTTGGCATCTCGCTGTGGTTGTAATGAAGCCTTTGTTTAAAAGAATTCTCTGTTAGATGAGACCGCCTATAGCCTCCTGCGCAATTAAAGAAGTTTCTTTTATTAAGATCATCCTATGCACCAGTTGTCAGAGAGAAGGAAACCAGCGCTTCCTTTGCGCCGCCTGTCTGTGGGGCACGGAGTTTGGGGCTTTCCTGATTTCACTTCACGTCATCCTTAAAACAACTCTTAAGAGATGTGGAAACCCCTGGGCATAGACTAGGGACAAGCCATGCTGCTGCTTCCCCGGACCTGAGCATGCAGACGAGACGTGGTGTGCTCACTCCCTGGGGAACTGGCAGGCATGGCGAGTGTGGCAGACGTTCCCACGGAGAGAGCCGCTTTTGAGGAGCACCTCGGCAGGAATCGGCCTGCTCTTGGGTGTACATGTTTTATTTCCCGTTAGTCCCCGCATCCGGACCACAGGTTGCGTGTCAGGGAGCGGGGGCTTTGCCTGCGGTTTCCACAAAGACCTGTGACTAGCAGATCGATGTGGCATCAGCCCCGTGAACTCTGGGCCAGTAACATATTCTCACCAAATTCTGGTAAACATTTTAAGGAAGGTTATGTGGCTGTGTGAAGGCATTTTTAAGAGTCCACTGTCATTGTCTTAGGTTCAAGAGAGGACATTGGAACACTAGAAAGCAGGTGGACAATCAGAACAAAAGCCAACCTTCAGGTTTGTTACACTGTATCTATGGAAAAAGCCAGCATCTTGTCCCTGCTCTTCCCACCTTGCTGTGGGCTAGTGGAAAAGTAACCGCAGAAAAGTACAGACACTAGCGCCAAACCTGGGTTTGGACCCCAAGCCTGGTACCAAGGGCTGCGTGACCTTGGCAAAGTCACTCACCGTTTCATGACCCAGCGAAGAAGGTCACCTGTGAGGGGCCCCCAGCGCGGGGTGCAGGCCGCGGCAGGGGGTCCCTAAGTGTTAGCACACCGAGTCTCTGATGAGGTTCACGTCTGTGATCCCTTGGCCACCCAGTGCAAAACCTCAGACGCTATCCAAACAGGAGGTGCTTTTTTTAATGTTTGGTGCAACTTGTTTGGCAACAAAATCTGATGCAGAGCTTTTTAGTCTCTGTGGGTCCCAGCCGGAGAGAGTACGCATGTTTTGCTTCAGCCACACATTAACATTTGTTACCGAGGTACTTCCCCAGACCTCAAAGAGCACATGTCGCCTTGCATAGCACAAGCAATGTATTACCTTTCTGTGATCTGGAACATCCTGAATTCTGACGTACCTGTGCGTTCCAGATGTCAGAGACTAAGTTCAGATTTACGGAGGGAAAAAAGTTTACATATTATCTCAAGGGCCTGAAAAACAGCCCGGGATCCCCTGCCTTCAGGTGCGGCCCAATCCCGGGGCTCAGATGAGCTCTGCCTGCCCCTCTTCCCTGTCATCGCTCAGCTCTGAGCAGCTCTGCCTTCTCCCCGTGGTGGCCCCATTCCCAGCCTTGCTTCACCCAGTGGAGGGGACAGGGCACCACAGCTGGCTCAGCTGGGTCGCTCCTACAGCAATGCGCTGGGCGGGGGGCGCGGCAGCAGCCCCTCGAGGGGAGCGTGGGACGCAGCGCACCAGCGGGCGCCCGCCGCATTGGCAGTGAGCTCGTTCCAGGGCAGCCAAGCCTCCGTGTGGCATTTCCAGCCCCAGGGAGACCCTAACCCAAGTAAAGACGACCTCGGAGGAGTGCAGACGCTTGTCTTTGAGCCGCTCATTTTGGACGAGTCCCCACTGCCTGCCTGTGACGTGTCTCAATGTCTCAAGGTAGATTGACCTCTTGCTTCCCCACTCGGAACTCCAGTTCTTAAACCTGTAGCGTTTCCGATTCTCTGGGTGATCAGAGAGACACTGCATGTGCCGTTCCCTCCGCCGGAACGTCCTTCTCATCTTTCCCCGGCTCATTCCAGGTTCCGAGTCGAAAGGACGAGACTTCTCTGCCTCTCTAGGGTTCTCCCTTGAAAATGCTGCCCAGTCCCGGCCCTTCTTTTCTTCCCGGGGTCAGTTCCACTGGGCAGCTCCGTGTCAGCCACCGTCACCCTGGCCGGCCTGGCCTCTCCCCACAGCCCCCTGTCAGTGGCGGACACCCCGAGGATGGTCAGCGGGTGTATTTGCGAGTCAGTGAACGGACGAGCGAATGAGCAGCAGAAGGCGCGTTCCAACGCTGGCCCCGGCCCAAGAGCTCGTGCTGCCAACCGCGAGCATCTCCCGGTGTCCTCGGAGCTCAATGGGAGGGCCCGCGTCCGTCTTCCTCCAGGGTGTTCTAGGGCTCACTGCCGTGGCTTTGCATTTACTGCTTCGTCTGCAGGTATTTCACATGGGGTCGCTTCCCTGAGAAGGGCCAGGCTCCAAGGGGCCCCGGTCTGGCTCCAGACGCCCTCTCTCCCCGCTTGCCTCCGCCTGGAGCGCGGGACCCCTCAGCTGGTCCCGCAGCGGGCAGCGCCCCGGCCGACGGGGAGCCTGCGCATGCTGCTAGTCTCTCCCCTGCATTCGCTGAGGATGGCTGTCTCAACCCAGGCCCCTGCAGAGTGCTTTCCCACGACGTGCTGCACAGGGGTGTGTAAGGGACGTATTGTACCATGTCTTCTCTGAGTCACACGGCTGTCCTTGTGGGAAACTGACCTTTGCGATTCTTTACATGTCTGTATTGATTTATTTAATCTGTGTGGTTCTGACGGCAATGGCCGGTCTCAGTATTCTCTCCCGGAACCCACTTGGGCTCAGGAGACTGAGCCACAGCAGTCGCTGTGGTCCGGGCCCATGATGCCAGCGAAGCCAGTCCGGGCTCTTCCCTGACCTCTGCTTGTGAGGCTGGACCCGGTGGCCACGCTGCCAGCCTCTGAGGGCAGCCTTTCTGATAGAATAATGCCGGCTCACCGAGAGAAGTAAGGGCAGTGGAATGGAAGGCCCTTAGCACAGCAGTGACCCCATTTACTGGGCGCCCCGGCGTGCCAGGCACTGTGCACAAGTTGTTCCTAAAGGCCCCACCGGCATCGCGACAGGGGGAAGGTGGAGATGGGGAGGCCCTTGGAGGCCTGGGCCTCAGGCGTCTGCACGGTGGAGCCAGGGCTCCGGCTCAGCAGGGTCGGCCAGGAAGCCGGGCGCCGCTGCGCCAGCCGTGGAGCCCTGCCGCCTCCCCGCGTGGGGCGCCCCCCCACCGTGAAACTCGGCTTGCCCCAGGAGAGCGGGGGTGGAGAGTATCCTTTGCGCTGCTCTGTTATCGCGGTGGGCGAGGGTGGGCGCACGCTGGGCTGGGTGTGGGGTGAGCAGGGCCCGTGCCCAGGCCTGGGATGCCTTCCTTCCCGCCCCCGCCCGCCCTCGGGGCACATGTGCGGGGCACATGCGTGGGCCGCAGCGGAATACCTGGGAAACAAAGGGCTGCCTTCATGAAAGAGAAAGTCCCTTTGCCTAGCCCCCAGCCAAACGCCCAGTTAAACAAACAGCAGAAAAGTGTGCCCCATCCAAAGAAGCAGTTAGGAAAAAGCCCTCCATCTCTTGCTCGGCAACCACATCCCCGGGGGCTAGGTGGAGGGACAGGCCCGGCGGCCTTGCCCAAGGCTAGACGGCTGGCTGGCACGTCTTCGAGTTGGAGCACACCAGCTCCTGGCTCCTCCGGCCCGAGCAAAGGAGGGAACACGCTCCTGCGCAGGGCTCCCCGACCCGGGAGCAGGGCTGGGGGCTCTTCTGAGGACAGGAAGGCCCCTCTGCGCCAGGTTTTCAGCAACATCAGGATGTGGAGAAAGCCCAGCTTACCACATCCCCTTGGCGAACTTGGGCAAGAAATGCACCGGCTTTCAACACAACTCTTGTTCTCCGTCAATGGCTTCCATTGTCGGCACGGACTCCCTGGCTCCGCGCTTGGTCCTGTGCCCTGGCCGGAGTCTCAAACCGGGAGACCCGGGCTCATCTGCCCCCTTCCTCGGCATTGGGAGGCATCCCCAGAGCCCTGCCCCAGAGGTCTACTGAGGAAGTTTCCTTTGCTCCCCATCAGTGGAGAGACAGAGAGCGGGAGGAGATGTTCTGCCACCCTCCCTCGGGGCATTTGAGCCTTTGAGGGACCCCACCATGTCCCTTTCTCATTGGCTTCCACAGATACTCCTGTTAGAGCCCCGACAGAGCTCAGCGAACTACCACCTGGGGGCCAAACCCAGACCCCTGCCTGTTTTTCTAAGTAAGGTTTTATTGGAACAACCATACCCATTCATTTACATACTGTTTATGGCCGCCTTTGTCTTTCGAAGGCAGAGTGGTAGCACCAGAAACTGTGTGGCCCACAAAGCCTCAGATTTTTACTACCTGGCCCTTGAAAGAAAAACTTTGCCCACTCATGGTCTAGGTCCAAGGGGACCCGTGGAGAATTTGATGTTTGCATCTTCCATCTCTCGCTCGGTTGACGGGTAAATACTCCCCGCGTGTCTGCCGTACTCCGAGCGCAGAGCTGGTTGCCAAGGACACGGCCATGGACAAGGCAGATGCGCCGCCTGCCCTCCAGGGCGGCGGAGGACACGCCACCCTCCAAGCCGAGCAGTACGCGCACTCCCCTTGGCTGTGCTGTTACAAAGGAAGGGCGGGGAGGTACGTGGACCCAGGGCAGGGGTCAAGAATGGCCCCTGGTGGGAATAATGTGTCCGCTGGGACCCTGAGGATGAGCGGCACCAAGCAGGGTCAGTGGGCTGGGGAGGGGGAGGGGTGGAGAACTCCCCGGACAGAGGGTCCAGCCGGGCTGCGGAGGGGCAGAGCGCCGCGCCCTCCGGGAATGAAGTGAGACCCTAGGAGGGATGAGCTTCCGGAAAGGCGGCCCGGGACAGGGCCGCTGCTGCCTGTGGCCCATCGGTCCCCAGCGCCTGGTCTGGTGAGAGACTGGGATGTCTTCTGAAGCGGCGTCTGGTTTGGTAGCCACTCTCCATGTGTGGAAATGTAAATCTAATCTAAATTAATTAAAATGTAAAATGTTTGGCCCTGGCCCGTGTGGCTCAGTTGGTTGGAGCATCGTCCTGTAACCGAGGGGTCACCAGTTCGATTCCCAGGCAGAGCACAGACCCGGGTCGAGGGCTCGATCCCGGGTCAGGGCATGTGCAGGAGGCGGCCGACCGCTGTGTCTCTCTAGCTCCAGGGCTTCTCCCTCTCCCTTCCCCCTCTCTCAAATGAGAATAAAATAAACCTCTAAAATGAAAAAGTAAAACATTCAGATCCTCAGTCCCCTTGGCCATGCAGCCCTGGCCAGCGTCACGTGGCCGCAGCGGGGGACAGCGGACGCAGAACCCCCCCCCCCCCCCGCACAGACGCTCCCCTGGGCAGCACTGGCCAGAGGGAGGATCAGGTCCAGTCTCCCCCCAGGTGCTGGGAGCACCTGCCTCTGCACCGGGACAGTGCCCAGGCCGGGCTTTGGGCTCTGGGCATTTCCATTCACAAGCCGTGCGATCCTGAGCAAGTCACTGAATTTCTCCGAGTGTCCATTTTGCCACCTGCCCAGCGGGCGCCAGGCAGTGTGCAGCTGTGTGCAGGCGCACCCTCTCCGTGGCAGCGGCACCAACGCCAGCGTCTACAGCAGAGGAAACAGTTGCGACCTTCACCCTGAGAGTCCCAGCGCGGAGGAGACTGTCTTCATTTGTGGGAACGGAGTGCTGAGTTGCTGTCGGGGGAGGGAGGCGTGAGGAGGCCTGAGTCTGCACGGGAGGCCGCAGGGACCTGTGTGCGGGAAGAGCGGGAGGGAGGCAGGAATGCGTGGGAGGCTGGGGCGGTGTGCCACGGGGCGGTCAGCTGGCGTGGCCGGAGGGCTTCCCAGAGCAAGGGTGTCCGACAGTACATTGGAAGCTGCTTGCAGGCTGAGCTGGGGGCCCACAACCCCTTTCCCTGAGAATGTCGCAGGAGATTGGAGAGGGGTGGGTGTGGAAGCCGAGGCTGCCTGTCCCACATGGCTGCCCAGGTGCGGGAGAGGAGGGACACTGAGGCCCAGGGGACCGCCCACCATGCCAGTTCAGTGAGGAGGACGCAGAGTCTCAGGACCCACGGGGTCCCCGAGAAGACTGGGCTCAGGGGAACTCATGGAAATCGGGGTGACGCTTTGGACCTTAACAGGGCAGGGAATGGGGGAATCGGAGTCGCCCCCAGGGCCAGGAGGCCTCGGGTGACATCTGGGTCGTATGAACCTCATTCAACCTTGTGCTAAGCCCTGTGTCCTGGACAGGTGGGCTGGGGGCTGAAGACGTCCACCGCCTTGAACTGGAGGTGAGTTCTCCAGTCATTCATTCAGACGTTTAAGGGGGGAAGAAAGAACGAACTGCAGCAGCGCTCAGGGAGTGGATCCACGCCGGCTTTAGGGAAAGCTGGACCCGGGGCTCTAGCAACGGAAGGACCGCATCTCTGTTCCCTACGCCGGTCCTGCATGTCGGCCCAGCAGGGGCTCCCGGATGCCAGAACCGGGGGAGCGGGGGCACTTTCTAGAAGCGCCAGTGACGACCTGCTGGTGAGTTACTGGCTCTGACTGGGCCACACGCACACCCCTGACCGCATGGAGCAGGATGGTCTGACCGGCTTGGGCCCTTGCGCGTTCCCCTGAGCCACGCCACAGAAACTGAGGACCAGAGGCGGTCAAGGGAACCGAGTCACGGAGAGAGGGCGGAGCGGGTGCTGGGCATGGCACGAGGGACACCCACGGTGATCAGGCCGCCCGACGCCCCAGAGCTGGTTCTGGGGCGCAGCCGAAGGCAGACCCAGCCCGCGGTCCTCTGGGAGGTCCCTTTCTAGCAGGAGGCCTGACCCCTACCCCAGCGGCCCTTTGCCTCCCGTCCCTTCTGGCCTGAGTCCAGCCCAGCAAGAGCAGTGAAATTAACTGTCCGTTGTTATCGCGACACTTCCTGAGAGCAACAAAGGGCCTTTCACAGAACGCGAAGCCAGGAGGTGTGCGAAGACCTGGAAGTCACAGAATTTGGTTGTTGAGGTGCCAGATGGAAAATACCCAACAGGTCATGTTCAGAGTTTGGCGCTAAAACAGACGTGCTCTTTTAAAAAGCCCATATAAGGCCAGCATTGCAGGTACACCTTTTGGAGTGAAGGGCACTGGGCTGGTGCTCAGAAACTGAAAACACGTGGAAGGTTCTGGAAAAATCAGCGAACCATGGGGCCAAGTTCTCTCCCAGGTTTCCCCTTCACCCTGGATGGATGCACTCCACAGGGGGAACCGGCGTGTCAGGGACTGGCTCTCAGAGTCCCCTCTGTCCTCCGGCCACCAAGACCCCCTTGCAGGGAGAGTTTTAGGCAGAGGGAGCAGCGAGTGACAAGACTGTGGGCAGAGAGAATGTGGACACACCAAGGAACGACAAGCAGGCAGGGGTTGGGGGGGGCTGGGGGGGGAGACGAGGACAGGAGGGGGCTGGCCGAACCCGCAAGGAGCCGGGAAGCAAGATGGGCTTCATCCTTATCCCGGGCCCAGGATGCCCCTGATGGGGCGAAGCCGCAGCTGAGCAGGGTGGGGCCGTGTGAAATTCCTGGGGCTGCTGTTAAAAACGACCACAGCCCGGGCTAGTGTGGCTCAATGGCCTGAGCACCGACCTGTGATCCAAAAGGCCGCTGGTTTGATTCCCAGTCAGGGCACCTGTCTGGGTTGTGGGCCAGGTTCCCCGCTGAGGGTGTGCCAGAGGCAACTGATCGATGTGTCACATTGATGTTTCTCTCCCTCTCTCCCTCCCTTTCTCCCTCCCTTCCCGCCTCTCTAAAACTAAATAAATAAAATCTTAAAAAAAAAAATGACCACAAATCGGGTGGCTTCGAACAACGGTAATGTTTTCTCTCAGGGTTGTGGAGGCCAGAAGTCCAAACCTCAGGGTGGCAGCAGGGAGGTGCCGCCTCTGATCGCTCCAGGGGAGGCTCCTTCCAGCCCCCCGTCCCCCACCCCTGCCTCCGCCTCCACACGGCCTTCCTTTCCGTGCGTCTCTGCGCATCCTCTCTTCTAAGCGCCAGGCATGGTTTAGGGTCCGCCCTGATCCCGTAGAATCTCGTCGTAACTAATTATATCGGCTAAAACCCTGTTTCCAGATGAGGTCACGCTGGAGGTTCTGGGTGGATGTGACGTTTGCAGGATGGGGAGGATACTGTTCAGTCCACAGTGGTGGCCTGGTGTGAGCTTCATTGGGCACCAAGGGCTCCGGCAGCGTGGAGGACAGACCGAAGGAGGTCGGTGAGGAAGCAGGAGGCCAGCTCGAGGGCGGGGGGGAGAGGGGAACCCTGGACCAGGTTGGGGGGCAGGGATGGGGGAGCAGATGGGGTAGAAGGATGTTTGGGAAGCAAGCTCAGCAGCACTTGGAGGTGGGTGGGAGCTGGGCAGAGTGGAAAGGAGATTTTAAGAATAAACCCCAGGTCTTGGGGTGGCTTGTCAGCCCAGTTATCAGTGAACCCCCTTTGGGGAGGCTTCAGCCGGGGTACAGGTGGACCCGCAGAGAGGAAAAAAGAAAAACATTAAAAGAAGGAGGAGAAAGCTCCAGCTTGTTTACGCCCCATGAGGTTTGCCTACCAGCTGCGGTTCCCTAGGGACCTCGGAGCCGCCTGGCTCAGTGCGTGGGCCACGTGGAAGCCGCGGACGGCCCAGCCGTAGAATAAATAACCCTCCCAGTGAGCTCATTCTTCACCTGGGCCCTTCCTCCTGGCCCGCGCCAGCCCCCGGACCAGGGAAATTGCTGCTGGCGTGACTCAGTGCAGCAGCCCCGACCCTGGGCTGGGTCTGCCTAATGCCAGGTGACCAGTCCACCTCCGCCTTCCCCCGATGTCCGGGGGACACAGCCTGGCACAGGGTGGGGGTAGGTGTTCAGAGGCCGTATCGCTGACCCAAAGCGCTGGGAAGGGCTCCCAACTTCTCCTTTCCTGCAGTTCCCCTGGGGGCTGCTGGTATCTCAGAGGTGACAGCCATGGACGTGGGCGTGGCCTCGCCTCCGCTGGGCCCAGACTGAAGCCCCTTCCTGCTCCTGGGGTGTGACTTGGCCAAGTGGCAGGGCTTGTCGGCGCTGGTGCTGCCTGTAACCAGACGCACAGATGTTCAAAACTCAGAAAGGTGCTAAAGAGGCTTCTGGGCAACTGAGGGGCTGGGGGAGGGGAGGGGAGAAATTTCTGGAAATAAACCAAGTCAGTCACCCAGGATGGGGTGAGGGGGGCTTGCTGGGATTGAAAGGTGGTCCTGCCCATGGGAAGGTTCAGGAGTCGCAGCGTCGTGAGGGGCCCAGCGTGGGGGCACCACCTGCCCCCCAAGTGCAAGTCAGGGGGCTCACCCTCCCCGCCCTGTCAAGGGTCCCAGGGTGCCTTCCGGGTCGGTCCCAGGTTCCAGGTGCACCCGCTGCCTCGTTCATTTCTCAGCGTGCACGCTCTTCCACCTGCCGTGGTTCTAGGTGCCGTCTGGGTGGCAGTGAGCGGGAGGCAGGGTGCCCGTCCTCTGGCTCCGCCATCCAGTGGTCAGAGGGCAGTGCGGGTGTGCAGCGCCACGTCGGGAGCTGGGGGAGTCCCTCGCCCCGACTCAGCGCCAACTGCCTTGGTTCCCTCTCAGCCCTCTCCAGCTCTCCACAGACGCTCCCGTGTCCCCTCCCCCTGTGGACCTCGAAGGTCCCTGCCACCCGAGTCAAGCTGTTCACCACCAGACCTGGGCACCCCTTCCTAGACGCTGGAGGGGGAACGCGCTGCCCCCGGCGAGGGGACGGGTGTGTCGTCATACGGGTGGCTGGGGGCGTGAGGGTAGCTGCTGTTGCCACCTCATAAAAGCAAAGGACAGGAAGGACTGCACATCCGTTGGGCGTCGTACCAACAGGTGGCGGGGGGAGGGGGGTGGTTCTACCCTGCCTCGCGTTTCTATGGCCGTTTGGAATCATACATTTTCTCGTGAGCATCCATCCTCTCTACATGTTTGAAATGACCACGCTGACGTTTCCTGGGTGCTTCTGTATGCTGACGTCCTTCCGAACACTTGATAACTACTTACGCGTTTAGGCCTCGCAGTGCCCTGTGAGGCGGGGACCGTTGCATCCCTGCCTGTGGCGCGGCGAGTTCAGGCACAGAGAGGCTCAGCGGGGCGCCCGGAGATGCACCGCTGAGAGGAGGAGGAGTCTGGGACTCGAGCCCGGGCTCCAGGTCCCAGGTCCTTAACCCCTGCACTCCGCTGCTCTTTTGCTGAAGTGAGGGCAGCGGCCATGCCTGCTTGCTCAGCACGGGGGTCCCGGCATCTGGCCCGGAGAGCTATTTGTGGGATGAATGAATGAATGGATGAATAGATGAATGAATGAATGAGGACACCGTTACTGGGGAGGGTGGTGCCTCTTTCTGTGAGGGGCTGCGAGGCTGCTGGGCTGTTTTTTTTAAATTCATGTTTGGCGAGTGCTTGGCTTTTGGTACATATATGTGAACTCAGGAAATGTCCGCTGAATGAATGAATGAGCGAAGAAGTGAATGATGGGGAGAGAGAGTGACTCTGAAGTTGCAGGAGGCTAAAAGGCAAAAAGAGAGAAGGAGGGAGTGAGCCCATGGCCCTCCCTCCCTCCCTCCCAGCAGCCCCAGGGGAAGCAGCAGCTGTGAAGTCCTGGCCTTGGGGCCTGATCAGCTGGACATGATGAAAACTGAACTCCCACGGGAGGCCTGTGTTCATTCTGCGTGTTCCCAGAACGTGGGGTGCCGTTGGCTCCAAGCAGGTGGCAGGAGCGAGCGCGCTCCTGTGTTCCCGCCTCCTTTCGTTGGCTGCCCTCGGCCAGGTGGCCGGTCCTGGGAGCACTGACTTTGAACCCTCCCTCCCCACACCCTGGGCGAGCTCATGCCCAGGTGCTGTGAGCTCCGTGTCCTGCCCTGTCAAGTACAGGTCACGGGGGCCCCTTTTGGCCAGGTGATTGTGGGTTAAATGCCACAAGGTAATGACAGCGCAGGGTGAGGCCTGCAGGGGACCCTTCACATCCGCGGAAGGCACCGGCCTCTGTGGGTGTCGGGGTGTCTCCAGGAGCCACGTGATGGGAAAGAGCAAAGGGACTTTTCCACCTTCATTTTTATGTTTGTTTTAATTTCTAAAGAAATGTGCTAAGAAGAAGGGGCAGGGTGGGGTGACGTGGGGTTGATCCTGGGGATTTCTCTCTCTCTTTAGGTTCTTTCCTGCGAAGATTTGCAAGCCAGGGCAGCGGGAGCCCGAGCCAGGGGGGGCTGTTGGGAGAGAACCGTCCTGCCTTCGGAAGGACATGCGGGGACCCAGCGCCATGCCTGGACTCGTGATGAGAAGGTTTGACTCTGGTGAGTGCCCAGGTGGTGCTAGGGTGGGCCTGGGGGGTGGTTCTGGCATTTGCTAACAAGGAAGAAGATGTGCTTTCTTTTGGGTGTGGCCGAGTGGCAGGAGGAGGCCAGGCCTGGGGCTGGCCCCCTGCCCCCTTCTAAAGAACTGCCTCTCCCTGCTTGTGTGGGCAAAGCCACTGGTCCTGGAGCCAGGACACTCGTAAGGAGGGTGCCGTTCATGCCTCCATCCCTTCACTCATTTGTGATGTTTATTATTAGTAACTGGGAAGGTCACAGAAGGCGCTTGGAAACAAAGAAAGCCCTCCAGGCTTTACCACTAAGCTTCCATCAGAGACATCGGTTGGCTTGCATTTCCAAAAATGGCATAGCTGGAGGCATCAGGTTGGAAGCAAAGAACAGGGAGACCAGCAGCCACATTATCACCGAGGGTGTCTGACGGGGCGTTAGCACACAAGCCAGCAGGTAAGGCCCCCCAGCCTCCACCTGCTGAGCAGCCCGAAGCCTATGGGTCCTGTCCCACCGCTCTAAGACAGGGAGGGCGATGGGCTCGTGGCACGTGCTGGATGGGGACCGAAGGTGTCCCAGGAAACAGGGGAAGAAATCACCATCAGTCATGACGGAGGGGCACTGACCCCTGGTGCCTTGGCAATGAAGCAGGGTTGCGGTCTGCTGGCGGCGGCCCACGCGGGCACGTCCCCTGGCCCTGCCCATGCACGCCGGCTGCCGGGCTCCCACCTGCTAGGGCAGCGTTTCTTTGTCCAGGGGCTTTTTGTGGCCATTAGGTGTCAGATAGGACATTGTTGGGGAGGGTGGCTGAGGTGTTGGGAATTACTGTCCCCTGGGAGCGGTCCTCAGCCAGTGACAGGCAGGGGCGGGGCGTGGTTCCCTGCCAGGGACAGCGCCCCACGTCTCAGCAGCATTGTTTAGTCCCAGGGGTGGGTGCCCCTACAACGCCTCTGAGCTGGCTCTTCTCACTTCCCACTCCCTACCAGGGGACCCATGGGCTCAGCTCCCAACTGAGTCCCTTGCATTCAAACCCTTGCCTCAAGGTTGTCTCTAGAAGCTCACGCCGTGCATGCGGCCTGACGCTCAGGCAGGGAGGGTAGGCTGCAGCGAACACTGCCCAGGGAGAGCGGTGCGGGGCGGGGGTGGGGGGAGCCGCTGGGCCTGGAGGCAGTGGGCACCTCGGTGTGGGAGGGCTTGCTATAAGGGGCTTTTCTGAGTGCAGGAAAGTTCAGGGGAATTCAGAAATGTTCATCGAGGGCTTCCTCTGGAGCAGGTGCTGAGATACCACGTTGAGGCCAGAGAGGCTCGAGGTCTCACGCAGTTCGCAGTCTGGCGGCGAGACAGGTGACAGGCACTGACCAGGTGCCCCGGGAAGGAAGCAGATGTCCAGGCACAGCGGCAGTAAGTGTGGGGATGGGGAGGCGGAGGCGGCCCCTTAGCCGGGGGCGGGGCGGCTTCGCTGAGTGGAGCTCCGGGGCACAGGGAGGGAGCGGTGTTCCAGGCCCAGGGCCCAGCCTGGCTAACCGCCCCCCCCCCACCCCGGGGAGTGGGGATGTGTGTGGGAGGAGCTGCACAAGGCCTGTGTGACCCAGGCACAGTGAGCAAGGTGGGGGTGGCGGGACAGGCGGGGAGATGAGGTCCAGTCTGTGGCCGATCCCAGATTTTGCCCTTGGAGCTGTGCGGCTGGTGGTGGCTTCAGCAGGCTCTGCTGACGTGATCAATCTTCGGTTCTGAAGAGATTGCTCAGGCTGCTGCATGATGTGATCCAGCCGGAGTCCATCTGAAGATCCCCCCCTGCCCCTCCCCTTGGCCCTGCCCACGGGGACCCTCCAACGGAACCGGGGGTGGGAAGGCGTGACACAGGGACTGTCCTTCACGTGAGGCAGCCCGCGGTACAATGACGCTCGTCTTGCCAGTTGCCTTGCAGTTTCCAAAAGCACTTCCGCACTGGAAGCAGGAACGGGCCTCCGCTGCGCGGCCTTATGTAACAGTTGGACCTCCCTCTCCGCTGGAAAGCAGGGCTCCTGTCAGCCGTCAGACCGAAGAGCACGCCTCGGAGCTGATAAACAGGCGCTGGCAAACGCGAGGTTTGAAGGTGGCGCCAAGCTCTGCGGTTTGGACGGGGCCTGCAAGGGGAACAATTGCAGCAGCTAACCATCTGCAGGAGGGAGAGCGGGGGGCTCGGCTGAGGCACAAAGAGGCAGTGTGGGGGACAAGGCCGGCCGTGGGCGGCACACAGGCGGCCAGGCAGGTACCTCGGCCTTGCAGAGGGCCACCAGCCTGCCCGGCGGGACGCCAGCCTGCCGTCCGCTCACCTTCCTTCCTGTGGGACCTCCTTCTGAGGTGAAGAGGGTTGGATGGGGTTCCGGTGGGCGGGGCGGGGGTTGGGGAGGTGGGAAGGAAGATGGTGGACAAGAAGCTGCCCTTCCTATTTGATGCTGTGACTTAGAGGCTATGAAACCTTGGCTGGTTTTGCCGTTTGGATGGTTCTGCACTGAGTGAGGCGCCTTCCCTCACCCGGAGTTGCCTGTGGCCACAACCTGCCCGGAGCCTGGCCGGGGATCCCCGCTGTGGGCCTGGTGGGGGTCGTGGAACCACAGAGAGACCCCACGCCGGCGTTCTTTTAGGGCAGGCAGAGGGCAGCGTCACCTGCAGTCAGGATGCGCAGGGGAGGGCTGGCTGGCTCCGGGCCGGGAGCTCCCGCTTGGTGCCCTCTGGGCTCCCCTCGTCCCGCAGGCTGGCCTGGCTTCGCCTGCCCTGGTGGCAGTCCCAGGGCCTCATGAGAGCCAGCCTGGACCAGCGCAGCACCGCTCCTGGCCTGCTCCCCTGCGGGGGAAGGGGTTGAGGGAGGCCCACGGAGCTGAGGAGCATCCTGTGCTCGGGGACGGAGGCCCAAGAATCACAGAGAAGGGCCGATGTCCCCGAAGTCCCCATTGCCGGCGAAGAGCGAGCCCTTATCATTCAGGTCGCTCCTGGCAGCCGAAGCAACCCTAGTTAACGCGCCTTGTCCCTCCCCCCCCCGCCCCCCGCAGTCTTCGAGCCTGCAAGGCCGTGAGCCAGCCAGCGGGAGCCCCAGCCCTGACGTCGGGCTTTCTCGGCGGGCCCTGCGGTGCTCTCGTCGCACTGCGGGGTTTACAGGAGTGACTCTGGGGGTCTTGCTCCAGGGCCGTCCTCTCTGAGATCCGGCATGAGACCAAGAAAGGCCCTGGCGCTAGTGACGTTTGGGGCCAGTGCTTCCTTGCGGGGCCGTCCTGTTCCCTGTAGGATGTTTAGAAGCATGCCGGCCCTCTACCCGCCCGATGCCAGGGGCACCCCCTCCCCAAGTTGTGACAACCAAAACATTGTCTCTGGGAGAAGCATCACCCCTCGTCGAGAACCAGGGCATCAGAGGGGCGGTCTGCAGGCAGATCTGGACGCCGTTTGCTGATGTTCCAGGCCGCCTGCTTTTCTATCAACCTGTCTCTTTACCTGTGTCAAGGCTGTTGTGCCTGCAGTCTCACCCACGGCCACAATGCACTCGCTCCTCTGTGAGGGGAGGAGGGAGCCACTTCAGCTGCCCCACCAGGTGTCCAGACATGCTCGGGAGAATTCCAGATCCCCCTGGACCGAGCTGGGACTTCGAGCAAATGTTCTGATGGCTTCTTCCTGTTGTTTTCACAGTTGGACGGAAACGGGGCTGTAGCTAGAAGGCTGGGTGACATCCCCGGACTGGGGCCCAAATCGGCCCTAGGGGCAGGCTGGAAACATTAGAATGGAGAGTGTGTCTCCTGCAGGACGGCCATCGCTCCTGGGCTGGAGGTGCGTTAGCTGGGAAAGGCCAGAAGCCCAGCTTTCGGTGCAGTGGCGCTTCCCATACCCAACGGGCCTTGAAGGATGAAGAGACACAGTGTGCCTGAGACCTCGACGCCAGGGGCTGACCCTGGGCGAGGGGTGGCTCCAACCAGCCTGCTGCCCCTCCTGAGGCCGAAGCACCGGCCCGTTCTCAGCAGGGGGAGCTGGGGGTGTGGGTGTTGTCTCACATCTTGGAACGATTAATCGTTCTTCTGCTCTCAATAAAACCCATCGGCCTTGTGAGGACCTTCCATCATCACCAAACTCTGTTTTGTATAAAATAAATTGGATCTGTTGGCGTCTGATTCATCTCCACTGAATGCAGCAAAAATAGCATTTGGTGAGAAAGAGCTGCTGTCCAGTAAGGAGGGCGAGGCATCTCTTGGAAAACGCCTCCCGCCCTTTGAGAACGGGAAGCGACAGCGGCCAAAGGGAAACGAGGTCCATGCGGCCAAGCAGCTCCAGAGCCTCCGCCCCGCCCCCGCCCCGGGGGCCGCAGGCCTGCCCCCAGCCTTCCCTCTGGCTCCTGAGGCCCACGGGTGAGGGAGCCTCTGTCAGCGCGGCCCTCCTTTTTGGCCCGGCCTTTCTGGTGCCACGATGTCCCTGCTCTTGCTGAGAGAAGGTCCTGTCCTCCCCTCCCCATCTCTCCGCGTGGCCCCTCTCTGAAGCCCCACAGTGCCTGCCGTGTCTGCAGTGCACTCTGAATGCATTTTCGCTTCAGATAAATTGAAAAAAGGAGGCAGGTGCCAGAGGGCCCAGCCAGCACGGGGGGTTCTTTCTTCCTGGCTCTGGGCTGAAAGGAGCACTGTTTCATGATTCTTGAGCACAGGTTCCTGGCCCAAGGAGCTTCCTGGAACTTACTTAATTGCAGGTGAACAGAACCCCTATGTGAACTGCCTCAGAGGAAAGAGGGCATTTCTGGCTCATATGATTGAAAAGGCTGGTGGCTTCAGGCACAGCAGGATCCAGGTGCTGAGCAGGGCCATCAGCAACTACTCTCTTTCCCAAGTTTGCTTTTGTTTCCGGACTGCATGCTCAGGTAGACTGTCCTCTTCAGGAGGCGAGATGCCCACCACCAGCTTCAGGCTCACATCCTGTTGCTATAGACACTCCAAGCAAAATGGATATTGAACAGGCCACAGTGACACTACTGTTAGTCACAAAAATGTCACAGCTGAGAGGTGCCCATGCAACTGCTTGTACCTACAAGAACAAAAAAAATTATGTATTCCAGCCCTTCCCAAACGTTAAACAAAGACCATAGGCTTCGTTAGGGATGATTTGGTTGCAAACAACAAACTAGCCAAAGCACAAACATCATCTTTTTAAAGAACTGGTCCCGGCGGGGGCAGGGGCGGGGGCAGAACCCCGGGTCGGCGGCGAGGCCGGACCGTGTGAGGTGTGGCAGTGAAGTCGGGCACCCACTGGGAGTCCTCCCGGGAGCCTCTCTCTCCGCGCTCGCTCTCCGGCCGGCTGCGGGGTTGCTTTCGGTCCCCGCCCTCTCTCCGCCGGACGTTTTCCTGTTCTCTGCTCGTTGCAGGACACGGGCCACTGCGGCAGCTCCCACTGCCGCTCAGAGGTCACCCGACGCCCGCGCTCCCCTCCCGCTCCCAGGAGAGGGAGTCCGACGGGGCCAGCTTGGGAAGGATCCACCCTCAGTCCAGTCAGCTGTGGCCGGGAGACAGGACACGCGGCCTGGGTGCCCCCTGTAGGAGCAGGGGGAGCCGACCATCGGGGAAGAGGGGGCCGTCTTCCTTCCTGCTGCGGCGGAAGTGGAGTCTTGTTCCTCTCAGGCAAACGCCCCACTCTGGGGTCCTGGTGTGCATGTCTCTAGCTTTTGGAGGGCTCTGCTCCTGAAACTTGCCGCTTTTCGCCTGTGTCTTCTGTCGGACTCCCCAGCACCCCTGCACCCAGCCTTGGGGTCACTCCTGTAGACTTGGCTATTTCTCAGCCTTGGTGGTCTTTTTTTTTTAAAAAAAATTATTTTTAGAGAAGAAAGGAGGGAAGGGAGAGAGAGAGGGAGAGAAATATTGATATGTGAGAGAAACATTGATTGGTTGCCTCTCGCAAGACCTCAGGCCGGAGACCTGGCCTGCAACCCAGGCATGTGCCCTGACCGGGAATCAAACTGGCCACCTCTTGGTTTACAGGACGATGCTCAGCCCGCTGAGCCACACCGACCGGGCGCGGCCTTGGCACCCTGGACGCATGGGCTGGTTAACTCTGTCTTCGGGGAGGGGCCGTCCTGTGCATCGTAGGGTGTTGGTAGCATCTGACCTCGGCCTAGGAGATGCCAGTGTGCTCCCCGCTCAAGTGTGACAACCAGAAGGTGTCTCAAGACATTGGCCAATGTCCCCTGGGGGGCGAAATCTCCCCCAGTTGAGAGCCACTGCACAGACCCTCAAGCGTACCTGGCTCTCACCCTCTTTAAAGGAGCCAGCACACTGGAGCATGGGCCACCTCTGCGCTGGGGCCTTGTCTGCGCCCCCCCGCCCGGTGTACCTCTTCTCCTGTCCACCTCTGTTCTTGGGTTCCATGCCCGTTACTGTCCTGCAATGGCTCTAAGGCTCCACGTTAAAGCCCTTGGTCAACTCCGTCCTCCTGGTACGTGACCTCTCAGAGAGGTCACGACGACGAACCCTGCCCCTGGATTCCCGTGCCCCTGCACGCACCCGTGTTCATGCTGGTTCACGGGCTCGTCCTTCTTAGTCTCCTTTGCTGGCACTTTCTCTGTCCCCCTCATAGTCCCTGGCTGGGGACCTCACCTTTTCCTGGTGACTGTCCGGTAGATCTTCTGCCTGGATCTCTTCCCTGAACTTTGAACTGGTACCTGCAGCTGCCCACGTGACAGCTCCACCCGGACATCTGAAGGCGTGTCAGAGCCACCACCGCTGGGTGAGGGCATGGTGCCTCCCTGCCGCTCGGCCTCCCACTCGGCCGCCTCCCTGCGGCCCATGGTGCTCCCGCCCATCTAGCTCAAGCCGAGGTTTTGGGGTCATCTCGATTCCTTGCCTTCCTTGCCTTGTACATATCAGTCGGTCTGACCACCGTGACTTCCAGACGCACCCCCCTCCCCCACTCCCATCCCTAAGCCTCTAGTTTTGGCCCCGTTGCCTCTGGGGCAGACCTGTCAGGGGGCCTAACCAGTCTCGGGCCCTTGCCCCTTTGTCCCTCCTGCAGCCCGACTTTTCCAAAGTCTGTTCCATCAGCTCCGATCCCACCTCTTACTTAAAAAATGCTTTAGGTCTGTACGTGGCTGGCTTATCACTTGCGTCTCTGAAAGGCAACATCAGCCCCAAACACACAGAGACACCTTGAACCTCTCTCTGCCACGCCACCCTGCGGGGTCATCCTCCTAACCCTCATCTGCACGTGAAATTGCTTGCCACGTGTTTCCTGTCTGTCTGCTTTCGGGAGACTGGAAGGCTCCCACGGCCGCGATGGCCTTGCCGCCAGCGTGGCTCCTCATCTGCCACAGCCTGTGCCACAGAGGAGGCACTCAGCAAGTGTCTGTCGGCTCCGCGACTTGTATAAGCGAGTATGTAAATCAGCATCCGGTTAGGAAAGCAGAAGCCATGAGGCCTATTGAAACAGCAAGAATTTCATGTGGAGACGTCATTCGGCAGGCATTTGAGGACTAAAAAGATGAATAACGAACACAGTAGGTACTTTACAAAGAGGAACAATGAAAGGTTATAGAATTAGCATTATCAGTGATTTAAGGAAAAAATGCTGGATGAATGATAAAAATTATTAATGAAAAACTAAAATATACTTGACTTTGGAAATTTATAAAGGCTCTAAATTAAATCAAGTTAAAAATAGGGTACTTGGCTTTGTGAGTCAATTGTTAAAACAGTTTTTTCTTCAAACAAATGAAAAGCATATTAGACAAGGTTGCAATATTTGTTTCTTTTTTAAATAAACTTTTAATTTTAGAATAGTTTTAAATTTATAGAAAAAGTGCAAACACAGTACAGTTTCCATATATTTATTGCACATGTAGTTTCTCCTGTTAACATTAAAATTGTATATTTGTTACAGGGAATGAAGCGCTATTGATTCATTATTATTAACTGAAGTCCAAACTTCATATAAATGTGCTTAGTTTTCCCCAATGCCCTTTTTCTGGTCCAGGATCCCCCCCCCCAAGGCACCACATCACACTCAGATGTCGTGTGTCCCTGGGCTCCTTCTGGCCAGGAGCTTCTCAGACGTTCTCTGGTTTGGATGACTTGGTCAGCTTGGGGGAGACAGGTCAGAGGTTTTGCAGAATATCCCTCCCTTGGGAATAATCTGATGTTATTCTCACAAATAGACTAGGGTCATGGGTGGGGGGGAGGGAGACCCCCCAAGATGGCCTATCCTCTTATCCTGTCATATGAAGGGGACATGCTGTCCACGTGACTCGTCACTGCTGGTGTCGACCGCAGTCGCCAGACTGAGGCAGTGCCTGCCAGGCTTCCCTGCTTTGCCTCTGAAAGCTCCCTTCCCTTCCTACTCCTGGCCAACTCTTCCCGTACTCTGATGTTGACGTTGATCTATCAAGTACCCATCATTTTATCGTTCTCCGCCTGCATTTGATGCAAGAGGGAGATAGAAGGTCTCGTCCAGTCAAATACATTTGGAGCACAGTTTCTTTGTGTGTGTGTGTGTGTGTGTGTGTGTGTTTTTAAAGAAAAGCCTTTTCAAAACATGTGGTTTCCTCATGGGAAGAGAGCATTCTGGCCAAAACACCGTGGCCCTCCAGAGTGAAATCAGGACTGAGGTTTGGTTTCTGTTCCATGGTGATACCGCTCATATTGGAATGACTTACCGAAAGAAGTAGATTTCTCTCCAGTTTCCAGTTCTCTAAGTACTGTGAGTTTACGGGGACATAAAAGGGTGATTCAGAGGGTTGGGGAGCCCCGAGTCTCCTTGTGGACTCACTGTAAGCTTTGGAAGTAAGTTCTTGCCTGGAGAAACGGGTCTTTAAGCTTCCCTACAATATAAATGAAAATTCCATTTTGTTTTTTAATTTATTTTTTATTTTTCGAAAATTAATTTAAACAAACAAACACGCTCTCTCACATCCCACGTCTGTGCCTCTAACAACCTGACCATTTTTTCCCCCCAAGCAATTTTGGAGAAAGAAAAAAATTTACTTTTTTTCACCATGGCAGCCAAACCGTTTTCTTTGTTAAAGCTGCCAAATATTCCTTACCCTAAAGAAGGTCCTTTGGGGTACCAGGAAGAGGCAAGCCAGATGAGTGAAGGCGACACTGTTTGAAGGGGGTGCTTCTGAGAGAAGAGGCTGTGCGTCGCGGGGCAGGGGCATCAGCCGGGACGGCGGGGGTTGCCGACAGAACGTGGCGCCTGCACACGGCCCGGGTTGCTGCTCTGGGCGCCTGGGCAGCTCCTGGGGAGCTTAGCGTGTCCTGCGGGGGGAGCGAGGACAGGGTGCGTGTCCACCCCGCAGCTCCACGTGGCAATATGCTAATCTACACGCGGTCTACCTGTCAGCGCTCTTCAGGGGAAAGGGGGCCCGGCTCAGAATGGCGTGAGCGTGAGCAAAATGGTGGTCCATTGGCTGCCCCGATCCAAGGCAGGGCCGCGTGACCAGTGCTGCTGGGCTTCCGAAATGGTCTGGTGTCGACGATGGGTCAGCGATCTCTTGAGGCAGGAGAAATGGTAACAACCCTAGCAAGGTGGACCGGGCCCGGCCAGCTTCCCTGCACGGCCCACCGGCTGGCCTGCTGTGGGCGACGGGGCGTGCCTGTCGCCGCACAGCCCCGGGGCCCCGCTGTCACCCACGGAGACACCCAGGAGCCCTGCTTGGCGCCACGGCCCATCTGCCACCCTCATCTGCCGCTCCTCAGGCTGCTCAGCCCAGATCCGCCTTGCTCCACCCAGTGGGCTCTCCCGCCGGCACAGAGCCCAAGCCCGGGCCCGGGTCCAAGCTCGCGGCACTTGATGGCTGGAGAGAATGTGAGCGGCTCGCGTGGGTCGGGGGGCAGCCCCTGGGAGCAGAGTCCCATGGGACTCGGGCAGTTTCTGAAATAGGCGCCTGTAACGCACTCCCTGCCTTGGGGTGCCGGGTCATGGCCTCTGTCCCCGTATCTTCATATTTGCACCCGCGTTTTAACACTGTAAGAGAGAGAACCCGAGCAAGTGCGTGCGCCACCTCAGCTGGTTCACTGTGCCCTCGCCGGGGAGGGAAGGGCGGTGCACGCGCGCGTTCGCGTCCCCCGCCCGCCAGCGCGCACGCCTCGCCGCGCTCCCACTCTCCGCCCTCCCTGTCCTCCTGCGCACACTCCCTGCGCGCAGGGTTTCCTGGGCCCGTGATGGGATTTTCAAGAGCAATTCTGACCGCACCCAGTTTCTTTTATTTTAAGCCTTCTAGAAGGCCTTTTCTTTTTCTGTTATGACTAACTGCTGTTTGCCATTTTCCCAAATGATTTTACAAATTTTGTAATTTTTATACGCCTAACTGGGACCCCGGAAATAACAACATGCGGTTCCCCATCCCGAGAAACAAAAGCATCGGACGTACCGGGCGGCTCCCGTTCAGTTTGTTTTACACTTTCGGTGATAAATGTGCCCGCGTACTCCTTTTATGAGATGGCATGTTGGTAAAATTTGCATAGGATTTTCTGACAATTTGTGGTTTTCCATGATGTTTTTTCAGGTGACGTCCCACCAAGTGACAGCCCCCCAAAGCCGTCGCGCTGTGACAGCGGCGACGTGACAGGGGTTTCCCTTAAAACCAGGAGCAGGCTGGGTGTGGCCTTCTTGCCAACGCCGCAATGTAGCTTTGTGTGCGGCTGTAGAACCGTGATCTTCTAGGTTCCCATTACTTCTAATCAAGAGTGATTATACTCTTGTTGAAAAGTAAATTTACGTATGAAATGATGAAACTTCGGGTTGTAATGAAAGTGAAAGAGAAAAGAAAAATAGACGTCTTTTTGACTTAGGCTTTAATCAGAATGTCTGGTAAAGAAAACACGGTATCCTAACCTAAAAGAAGAAGTGGAATTGTTAAATATTTTCTTTTTTGTCATCTATTTATTGTTGCAACCTCAACTAGGTATATACAGTACATTAATATGAAATGCTTGTAAAATACATAATCTTTTTAAGAAAATGGAACCTATGCAAAAAGATCACAAAGTCCTAGACAGGATGTTAAAATGACTGGTGTATAATTTTTTTAAATTTTATTTAGATTTTATTTTATTTATTTTTAGAAAGAGGAGAAGGAAGGGAGAAAGAGAGGGAGAGAAGCATCAATGTGTGCTTACCTCTCACATGCAGCCCCACTGGGGACCTGGCCTGCAACCCAGGCATGTGCCCTGACTGGGAATCAAACTGGCGACCCTTTGGTTCGCAGGTTGGCACTCAATCTATTGAGCCACATCTGCCGGGGCATCAATATGGGAGAGAAGCATCAGTCAGTAGTGCCCCAACCAGGGATCGAACCTGCAGCCTTTTTGGTGCATGGGATGATGCTCAATCAGCTGAGGCACCCAGCCAGGGCAAATGTAATTATCGTCAGGAGTGGATTGGAACCCATGCCTCAGGGGAGACGGCAAGCTGAACGTATTTTTTAAAGCCTTCATTTTTGTCAGCATGAATTTCCTTTAGTTATTTTCCATTTCTAGTAGGATTCATTTTGAGGTTTAGTGTAGGAGCTGGTATAAATTTTACAATTTAGTAACTCTGGATTCCAAGGCATTTAAGGTAAAAATGGAAATGTGACGTTTACTTCAGAAAATTAATGTCCTTCTGCTACATCTAAGTCTTCCTCCTCCTCACCATCACCTCCTGCTTGTTAAGCCTTCCTTAGCCAACAGGCGGGCACCTGACCTGTGCTAGCACACACTGCGCTGACAGTGGTAGCTGAAGGGGTGACCTTGAGTTTGCTCTTACACCATCCAAACAAGACGGTCACCTGGTGGACGCAGAGAATTGCAGAAAACCTCCAAACCTTCTTCATCAACCTTTTGTATATTTGGGTGGGCAGCATGGTGGGCCTCTAAAGCTTTGCTGTGAAATAACATTTCAATAGTGATACATTCGGAAAGTACAGTCTTTACGTACATCCTTTGTTTTCTGCTTTCCAGAATGGCCGGTAGCGTCCTCCGATGACGAGCCGTCCGGAGGCACCGCCACAGCGCTCCGTAGTTCGCCTCCTGCCTGTGAAATAACCTGTCGGTCGGGTGGGTTTTGCTGGCGTGTTCTTTCTGAGTTGACTGTTAAGCTTCTCGAGCCCTTGCTGTTAATGTTGCTCTGAGGTCATCTCGTCTCATTTTTACAGCACTCCCCTAAGTTGTTCAACTACTTGGACTTCAAGCCTTTCAACCTCTGCTTGTTGATAATCCTGAAGTTTGGCAAATGCACCAGCGAAGCTTTCCAGGCTCTGCTTTACGCCGAGGGTCTCTGTCGACACACGCGTTTATTTCATTCCCTAGGAGGTCTGCTTTGGCTCGCGGCCTGGCGGGTTTCTGCACATAGGCAGCAAATATATGGTGCAGCTCCCCAAAATGCTTCTCCGCATTTGTGCCACCATTTTGCAGTTGTCTGCTTGGAGCGTCCAGGTTTTCCAAGCTGTGCCTCAGCACCTTGCCTCGCGCGCCGCAGGGACCCTGGACCAGGGCCCAACAACAGGGCTCCAAGGGGCTGGGTGGGCCCTGGGGGTCACGAGCCGCCGCTGCTGGAGCCTGAGAGCCCACCCCCAGTTCTTTCTATAGGTACTGATTTAGAATCTGAACAGGATGATTTGGGGGGAGACCAGGCGATTCCTGGGGAGAGGTCCAGGAAGGAGGCAGACCAGGCCCAGGCTTGTGTGGGGCTTCCATTCCAGCGGGCAGTTTGAGGCCGGCACAGCCAGGACTCGGTCTCGGGCTTGTCAGGCTTACGGGCATCGCGTCCTTCCAGGGCTCTGGGGGACCGAGCTAATTCATACCCACCAGTAGCAACGCCAGACTTCACAAGACATCTTGGAACCATGCAGTAGATGGGAAAACATGACAAACACAGGAAACAATTAGAGCTCATTAAGACATTCCTGGCTTGTTACCTGTGTGATCTAAGGCACGTTTTTAACCTCTGATCTCAGCTTTCTCAGGTTCTATACGGAACCCACTGTAATGGGTCCACTCCATGCTGTTCATGAAGATGAAAGACAGTAATAATGCTCTCCAGTTGTTGGGCTTACATTATATTCCATGCATTGTGTTCAACATTTTACATTCATTACATCACTTAATCCTTCCAATCATCTTAGGATAGGTAACCGCCATATTCCCATTTTACAGATAGGCAAAGTGAGGCTCAGGGAGTTTAGTAACCATTGCAAGGTTACACAACTTTTTAAAAACATTTTTATTTATTGATTTTAGAGAGGGAGAGAGAGAGAAACACCGATTTTTTGTTCTGCTTACTGGTGCCTTCATTGGTTGACTTTTGTCTGTGCCCTGACCAGGGATCAGACCCACAACCCTGAAGTCTCCAGACAACGCTCTAACCAACTGTGTGGCCAGGGCTCCAACCGGGGTCACACAACTCCTAAGTGACACAGCCAGGGTGCCACAGATCTCAAGGAAAAGTCATTTTACAGATGCGGGAAGAGACCCGTAGGGAGGGTAGTTGCCACGGCAGAGTTGCGGAGGACGTGGGATGAAGCAATGACATCTCACACTCTGCAGCTCCTCAGTGCACCAGGGCCCTGCGTGCGGAGAGCCTGAGGTGGCACCACGGCCACCAGCATTTGACACATGAGGAAGCTGCAGCGCCCGGAGGAGGCCGACTGCACAGGGACGCGCAGCCGGGAAGTGTGGGGGCCAGACGAGAGCTGCGCTGCGTCCCGGGGCGGGGCTCTCCCGCTCCCATCCCGCCCACCGCGCGTGTATGAAGCCTCGACACCGCGGCACGCGGCAGCGGTCCTGTGGAAGCTGTTGTTAAATTCCTTAAAAAAAAAAAAAGATTGGGAAAGCAGTTCTTGGGATGATAATATATAAAAGCACAGAGGAGCTCTTGCTGTATGAGAAAACCATCTGACGTCTCCACAGCCCTTGTGACGTGCCTCACTCTGACGCCCTACGCCCTGTCCGCACAGCTCACGGAATCCTCGTGACATTTGACAGATAGGAAATGGAGGTGCAGAGAGGGTAAGTAACTTGCCCAAGGTCACACAGAAAGCAGCCACGCTGGCGCGCAAACGCAGGCCTCCCGGCTCCCAAGGTCATGCCTGCAGTCCCGGACCAGGCTGTTGTCTTGCAGGCTGTTGTTGGACTGCCCGCAGGCCCCCCCCCCGCGCCCCCCCCCCCCCCCCCGCTGGTCTCCCTGTGTGTTAGAGCGCAGCTGAGGTTGAACAAAGCAGAGGGCATGTAGCCAAACACCTGCAGCCGGCCCTTGCAGCACCCTGCCTCAGCCCCCCGCCAGTCCCGTCGAAAACGGCACTTATCAGTTGCGAATTCGCAGTCGCGAATGCAAAGATATGGTTTTGCGAGCCTCCTCGGTGGCCTGAATCTGTGGATGTGAAACCACAGGATGCAAAGGGCCGGGCGTGGAAGTGGGCTGCGCGGCCCGGACCCACGGGGCCCGGGCTCCATGGGGAGTGGTGACGGAGGGGCCAGACGAGGACGGTAAGTTCTAGCTCTTTTTTAAAAACTTGCATGTTTGAATCCTAATATAGTCAACGGTGTTTTGGTGTTTTCTAGCATTTGTTCTGACCGAGGTTTCTGTGATGAGCAACCCTGCAGAGACCTGCCCACAGCTGTGAATGGGTGCCCGCAGGGCAACCTCTTGGTGGAAAGGTAGGACTTTTTAAAAATTTTTTTTACACGAGGGTTTTGGAACCTGGGTTCTCATAAGCTGGACGAGGATTTTATTTGGGGCTTGGATCGTTGATGGAGTCCAGGATTTATTGTCTCAGTATTTTGGGCCAAAAAGGCCCTGAGTACGCGTGGTGGGTTCAGACAGGTCAGCGGTGTGGCTCCGGCCAGGCCAGTCTCCTTAGCGAGGCTGTCCTGGAAGGAGGCCCCGGGCCAACGCGAGGCGCTCTTCCGGTGAAGCGTGCAATGGTCCGGCTCCCCACACGCCGCTGCTGTCCTCGCCCTTTGTCCCTCATTTACGGAGCAGGGGACATAACAAGAGTAGCCGCCTCCTGAGGGCTTGGGGAAATTCCAAGAGTGCGTGCGCTCAGCACAGCTCCTGCCTCATGGCTGACCCTTAGAAGGTGCCAGCTGTTACTACTTGATAGCAGCATTTCCATGGAAAAGGGAATTCACAGAGCTGAGTTCTCCCACAAGCCCCTGCTAACCTTCAAGCCATTCTAGCTCCTCACGGAACATTCTGGATCTTAAAGGCTCAGAAATAGAGCTGGTTGAAGGATCTCCATCCCTCTCCCAGGCCCACCTCCCCGCAGACCCATCACGCTGAGCCTGAACTTGCTTTTATTGTACACTCCAGGGGGCAACATTTTTGACCACCCGCCCCACTGTATATGCACAATTTAACAATACGCGATACTTTCATTTCTAGTTGCATTATTTACTTATAAGTTATAAATTGTTCATAAACATACACATGGATTAGATCAAACCATAGGCAATGGCTGTTTTTGTAGATCACAATAGCCAAATGGCTGTGATTTCATGTGGCAATTTTAAAACTTAAATATTAATCTCTTATAGTAAGATTAACACATGTACCTGAATTACTTTATTATACTAGAGTGCAAACCGAAGCCATTATTAGCTCAGCGTTTTTAATCCCATTTATATGCTCACGTTACAAAAGTGGAGCCAGCCTTCTCTCCTGTTTGCTAACACACCAGCACGTGAGGACATGGGTATAGAGTCCTCAGTGTCAGGCGGAATGGCTGCACCGCACGGGATCATATGCATTTTTGCACGTTTTAACGAACCCTTGTTGCTGGCTGTTCGGGCTGTTGGAGTGTTCTCTGTCTGTGTGGTTTTAGCTCAGGGCACAGCCTGGATTGTTTTTTAGGGGAAATCGCTGGCCGACGCAGCCTTTTCTTTGGTCTCTGCTTTGTCGTTTCCTTCCCTCCACTCTGCAAGGGCAAAGCGTGTTTGAAGTGAACAAAAGAAAGTTTGGGAGGGAAAGTTGGGGTGCTGGGGAGAGTGGGCTGCTGCTGGCCCAAGTGCAGCCGTAAAACCAGATTGGAAGGCCGGGCTTGCAAGCGGACAGGAGCCCAGATACACGCACGCTTGCGAAACCCTCCATGCAGGTAGTTTTAAAGGTGCCCTTCTTTTGTGATTTTAATGTGCCCCGACTCCACCCACAAACTGAAACCCTTCAGGTTTGAAGGCTGCAAGGAGCCTGAGAACCAGCGAGACGCCTGCCCTCCAGCCGCTGCTTCTCGCCTTTCGGGAACACGCAGCAGGTGGACCCTTGTTAAAATCAAGCGCCCGGTTCCGCAGGTCTGGGGCGGGTCCTGGAGCCTGCAGCTCCACCCAGCCCCCAGGTGTCGAGGTGCGGTGGTGGGCGGGCCATGCCTCGGGGCACAAGGTTCGAGAGTGTCTTCGTGGTACGAACCCTACACTTGGGGGTCAGCGCGGGCGGCATGGAGGAGGCCCAGGCCAGGAAGGGGAACCGGCGTTGTTCTCAGCCCGGCCCTCGTTGGGCCCCTGGCACTGAGCGCTGGGGTTTGCCCCGTCTCTGCGGCCGTCGTCGCCCCGCCCCGTTGTCGATCGCCATGCCCCGCCTCCTTTGCCTCCCGCCTGGCTGCTGTCCGGGGCCGGGGTGGGCAGGCCCGTCGGAGGCTTTGCCATTGCCCCGGACCCCTTGGACGCCTGTCTGCTCGTCACCTGGCACCAAAAAGGCGCCCAAAAACAACTTACTGAATGAGGGGCACAGTGACGTCATAGGGTCCCAATCGTCCCCTGGACTCTGTTGTTCCGTGGGCTGTGCCTGCCTGTCACCTGCAGGGGTGAGCCTCCCGGGGCCCTGCCGCGAGCTTTCAACGCTCTCAGCACAGGAAGCCGCTGCCTTCGCAGAAGCACTTGAATGAGCGAGTGTTCTCCTGACTGACCCTCAGGCCACCACAAGCCACCTCGAGGCCAGAGGCACACGAGTGCTCCCAGAGAGGGGACCCAGGCTCAGGGCTGCCCTGCTGGCGAGGCTCTCCCGCTCTCTTGCTTGCCCTTTTCACTCCTTTGTGCCTCATTTTTCTCATCTGTGTCATGGGGATAATATGTAGCCGGAGGTTCTAGGGGACAACCTCGTTTCTTGACCTTCCCAGCGGTTTCCTGCCTTCCTTGCCCTGTGGCCCCCTGGTCCACCTTCAAAGCCAACAGAGTAGCATCTTCAGATCTCGCCCCCCGACTCCAACCTCCTGCCTCCCTCCGATAAGGACCCTAATCGAGGACAGTCTCCATCTTGAGGCCTGTAGCGTAACCACAGCTGCCGAGTCCCTTTGCTGTGTAAGGTGACATAGTCACAGGTTTCTGGGCCTTAGGACATGGGCATTTTGGGGGGCCATTATTCTGTCTCCCTCAGCATGCATAGCAAGGACGAGCAGGGTGCCCGTCCCACTGAGTCTTCACTTGGTTCGCTGGCCTCTTCGTGTCTCACCTTCGCCGTGTGTGTCACGGGGGTGAGGGTGTTGCTCTTTCGTGGGGCTGTTGGAGGAGTGAAGGGGCCGATAATTACACAGTACTGACCGTGTTCCCGGCACCGAGGACCTGCGCCCATCCTCATCCCGGCCCGTAACTCGCTGTACCTTTGGGGACAAGTCGCTTGCCCACCTCCGCCCTCCCCATACTTTCCTCTTTCCCTGTCCCTCCAGTGACAGGGCTGGCCTGTGTGACTTGAAGTTCTTTCAGCGTTGTTGACATTTGATCCATCTGTGGCTGTGCGTGTGCGTGCGTGCGTGCGTGTCTGTGTGTGTGTGGGGGTGGTGAGGGTGGGTGGGATGGAGACCGGAGAGACACTTTGTGAGATGTTTATATTTTATGCCTTTTGATGTAATTCCAGTCAAACCAGATCTTAAATCATGCAGCAGGAAGCTCCTTTAATTTTTAATTTGTTTTTCTTAGAAATGATTATTTCCACATTGAGCTCCGAGACACTCGAGTCTCATCCTGTCTTCCCTCCTTTATTGGTCCTAAAACTCCCCGGGCGGCTGTTTACTGCTGCCAGGCAGGTGGGCTCTGTGCAGACCAGGTGCGTGGACTGGCAGCTGCCCCGGAGGGGCGATGCACAGAGAAACCTGGGGTCCCCCTGTCCCCCGGGAAGGCTGTCCTCACTTTAGGGGAACTCTCTGTAGCTTGTCCTGGATAAGCTGGGGTGGGGTGTCGCTTAGCAGAAATCCAGCCTGTAGAATTCTTTGCTTGAAGCCGCCGTTCTGTTTTACAAGATGGGTTGGGAGGGAGAGCTGGGGTGGGGGTGAGGGGAGGTGCGGAGCTGGATTTCTTGTGGGGGGTGGGTCCTTCTCTGTGTTTAAATTTTGATGCCAATACGTTGGTCCTGGTTCTGAAGGACAACAGAGTGAAGAAGAAAAAAGAAAAACAAGTAAATTTCATAAGAACTGAAGCAACAGATACATTTTAGTTTTGAGAGACTTCATCCCCAAACAAGTCAGAGGCGGCCACCAGCAGCGTCCCTGGTCCAGGAGGGTGTAGGGTTGGAGCTGGGGGAACGTTTGTGAGTGGCGGTGGGCGGGGTTGATGCCTCACCTGAAAGTCAGCTTCAAAGCCTTGTTCTGTGCTAGCAGCAGGGGCACCGGGGAGCCCCCGTGAGGGGCTGGGGCTGCAGGAATTCGGCACCCGCCTCGGAAGGGCTCAGGGAGGGGGCTCCAGCCCTCCGAGGCACGGGGTCCCTTTGCAGGGCAGACTTCCGGAGGGTCAGGACAGGGGCGGGGGCGTGATGGCTGGCTGGAGCCAAAGCATGTAACTGGCTGTGCCTCATTTTCTTCTTCTGTAGAAAGAGGGTGGCCTTTAGCTCATGCCGTTGCCAAGGGGAGATGAGCTAGTGGGGGCAGAAGACGCCCAGTGAAGAGCGGCTGAGGCCCTTCAGCACCGACGTGGCTCCGCGGTCGCTCTCTGATCGTGACTGGGGTTCTCTGCTCGGCCCGTTCCCATCTTGATCTGGCGCTGCCTTTGCGGGGGCCGTCCCGTGCGCTGCAGGGTGCTCGGCGGAGTCTCTGGCCTCTGCCCTCGGGGTGCCAGGGGCAGCACCCCTCCCCCGAGTCGGGCAACCACTACTGCCTGCAGGCCTTGCCGCGTGTCCCCCATATAAACAAGTAATAACTAAAGTGCGTGCCTATGGGAGACGAAACCAAAACTGGAACCAAAACTGTATCAGGCAATACAGGAGAGCATAAAAAAGCAGTAACTATCTAGAGGTTCGATAGAACCACAGTTACCGTTGAAATATGTATAATCACAGATATGTTTCTAAGCAGATGCGCACACATGGTATACACACACGCAAACACCATCTATGAATTTAATTTTTAATACAAGAGGTCATAAATACTATTTTGTTTTTATATTAAGTAACATTTTTATTTTACTAAAATTTTCTAACCATTCCCAAAGGAAAGCGCGCTTCCTGCTAACAGGTGGAACAACGCCGAGGCCCTACGGGCGGGAACCCTCCCTGCCTGCCCGGAGGCCTGGGCTTGGGGGTCCGTCACAGCATGTGCACACCCACACCTGAAATAAAAAGTCTGAAAACCGCTTGGCTGGAGGACAACACGCCTTGGCATGGTCAGTGAAAGTTCTAAGAGAACACTTACCCACATACTTTGTCAGTGAACTTAATTAAGCAAAAGGTGGAACACTCCAGAGCCTCCATCGGGCGGGTCACTGGGATGCCTGCCTGGTGGCCGAGGAGGAGCCAGGCCCCTCTGGTAGCTCAGGGACGAAGCAGGTTAGCGGGAGGACCAGGCCCCTCGTCATGGGGGTAGCGCTGGGAGCCGAGAACAGCTCTTGAACAAGGAGCCCCATGTTTCCGCCCGGTTCCTGGGCTCTGCATGGGCTGAGGCTGGACCTGCTGCCAGCCCCTCCCCCGCCACCTTGAGGCTGGGACACCCTCCTCTGGAGGGGGACCGCCCAGACCTCCTGGTCTCTGCACGTGTGTTCACAAGCCAAACCCCAGTCCTTTAAGCAGGGTTTGCAAGAACCAGACACCGCGCAGGGGGGCGGCGGGGGGGGGCACAGGGGCGGCCCCTCCGATCTGGCCACGCCTTCTCATTGGCAGCACACTTTCAGATTTTGAGATCAATGTCAGACTTTTAAAGGCTAGTTCACGTTTCGAAAAAACAAAGGTAAGAGACTTTCTACTAAAAACTAACCTGGATTCTTTAAAAATGTCCGTGTCATAAAAGACAAAAAACAAAAACAAAAATGACAGTGGAACAGTCCAAGACAAAAGGGGACTAAAGAGATATGACAGCTAAGTGCAGGGCGAAGGGTTACAAAGGGCGTTATTGCAACAGCTGGGGACGTGGGGGTGTGGACTGTGTATTAGGTAAGAGTATGTGTACTGTTGTGTTGGTATGTTAATAGTATAACCATATGCTATTATCATGCTGATATATGTTTTATATATATTATTTCACACTAACTGTGAGAACTGAATTGTGGTTATGTCAGAGAATGTCCTTAGGAGACACGTGTATACATCAGCCGTGTGTCTCAGGGAGAAGGCAATGTGAGAGAATAGCATCAAGTGGTGAATCTAAGTGAGGGTGTGGGAATGCTCATGGTTTATTATATTTTTCTGGTAGCTTTTCAAAATAGAAAGTTGGGGAAAAAGTGATATGCGCCCACCCCCGCCCCTACTTAGCTGATCTGCAGGTCAGGTCTGGCTCACGAGCCCCTGGTCTACATTTACATTAAACCACCTGCCCCATGGGGAATTTCCTGCCTGGCTTGTACTTCCATGAAGCTTCCCTGATTCCCTGAGCGCTAACCTGCTCACTTGTTCTGGGCACTTAGTCCCAGTAGGGTGGGCCCCTGGCTTAGAGGTGGGTACCTATTTGTCTTCTCATAATTAGGCTGTGAATGGAGAAGGGAATGTTTCATATTCACTTGGTAACCTCTCCCTTCTGCCCCTTATTATTGATATTAGGACTAAAATGAGCTGCTACGAATATAAAGCCCACAACTCAGAGATGTGAGCAATAGAAGTGTTCCTTCCTCTCTCCTGCTTAAAAGGTCAGCAGAAAGGGGATCCAGGTCTAGTGTGGCCGGCACTCCACTCCATGGAGTCAGCCCTTCTATATTTTGCCCCACTACACAAGGCTTCCCATTCACCTGGATAACTCATGGATGAAGGCAGCTTCTGGAGCTCCAGCCATCACATCCACATTCCAACCACCAGGAAAGAGAAAGGGAGAAAGAAAAAATTGGGGAGAGGCTATGTGCTAGTTACCTTTTGTGGAAGATTCTCAGCAGTTTTTACACTGCCTCCATTTGCACCTCATTGGGTACACTTAGTCACATGGCATTGCCTAGCTGCAAGGGAGGCTGACAAATGGAGTCTTTATTCCAAGAGACCATGAGCTCACCTGAAGCACAGGGGTTCTGTTCCTGCAGAAGAGAATGGCGATACTGAGGAACTAACAGGGCTCTTGGCCACATCTCCTGTCCAGCTGAGGGCTTGGCATATACTTAATCAAGGGTCAGCTAACTGTATCCCACATGCTGGGTCTGGCCAGCTGGCTGTTGTTTATAGTCCATGAGCTAAGAATAGCTCTTACATTTTAATGATTACATTTAAAATGGTTATATAAGTACCTACATAGCAGCCTCCATGTTGCCTCTTAGCCAGTAAAGCTTAAAATATTTACTGTCTGGCCCTTTAAGAAAAAGTTTGCTGTCCTGTCCTAGATACTTAATACATTCTTTTGAAGAGGACTTACCTGTTCAGATATTTACCACTTGCCATGTGCGAAGCCCCGGAGATGCACCCGCTAGTTGTCCTCACGGGCTCAAGGCCACCAGGGGACAGAGATCAGAAGTGACTCGGGAGATGTAATTAATTACGATTGCGCTTTGTGCTCTGAAGCAGTGTGGGGGTGCCGTGGATATACAGGATGGAGGAACCTAAACTATGCTGGGCAGGCCAGGGGTGGGAGGGCGCTGAGGAAGGACTGGCTAGCTGAAAGCTGAGGCAGAAGGAGTTAGCCTGGGGTGCGTGTGCTGGGGGGGAGGAAGGCATCCCAGACACAGGGAAGAACAGGGTGAAGGCCGTGTGGGTGGAGGTCTCGGCATCAGCGAGGGTGCGGGGAGTGGGAGCAGCAGAGAGTGGGGGAACTCCTCCCGCGCCCCCCCCCCGGGCCTGCAGGAAGCCTATTGGGAGGGACACGCGCTGTCTCTGGTTGTTTGTTCCCAGCAGCCTCTCAAACCCCGCGGAACAGCCCCTGCACAGTGTGCCCGCTGCCCTCCTGTCTTTTCATCGTTCCCGCTCCCTTCCTTTGAGTCTCTTATGGAAAAAAAATGCGGGGATTCCAGAAAGACTGGTCCAGCCACATGGAAAGCGGCCTAGGGAAGCGCTTGATGATGGCCGCAAATGCCGTGAGAAGAAAACGATCCTGTCGGTGAAGGGGAGATTCTCTATTAGGATTGTCCTAGGGCTCTAAAAGCCGCTTTCATCTGCCGCCTGCTCCGCACTTTAATTAAATGGGATTCGGGAGACTTCCCAAGCCTCTGGTTGCACCGCCCCTCTTAGGGATTTGGGCCTCTGTCGCAGGTGGAGAAACCGAGGCTGGAGAAACCCTGGGTGTGGCGCCTGGGGGTGGCCCTGCGACAGAGAGGCGGCCGGAATGTGCCGAGCCTCGGGCCCTCAGGAAAGAGAGAAGGGAAGAGTTTCTATCCTAAGGGGGAAAACGGTGTTCCTGTTATAAAACTGGTTAAATCGCATTTTACGTGTAGCTAGAAAAAAACCAACGTGTCGGCGTGAAAACCCGTGACTTATTTTTATATCGCAACTGGCTAAGGCGAACCCTGCTCTCACCCACTGAGTTACTCTCCTTTTTACTTCCTTCCTTTTTTTTAAAAAAAGATTTTATTTACTTATTTTTAGAGAAAGGGGAAAGGAGGGAAAAGAGAGGGAAAGAAACATCGATGGGTTGCCTCTCATACGCGCCCCATCGTGGAACCAGTCCCGCAGCCCGGACCTGTGCTCTGATTGGGAATTGAACTGGTGACCCTTTACTTTGTGAAACGATGTTCCAGCCAACAGAACCATGCCGGTCAGGGCTAAAATGACTTATTTTTTAAAAAAGAAGAAGAAAGAAAAAAAAAAGCGGGGGGGGGGGATCTCATAAACATAAAAGCACAAATCCCAACTCTAGTAGCAAATTGTAACTCATAACAAACTAGACTTGGGACAGTTTCATAGGAGGCAACCAGATGCATTAGAATTCGGTTTCCCTTAAAGGCAGAGCCTAAGGCAGGATGGAAGCAGAGAGGATCTTCAGGGAGAGGATTCCTCAAGGCTCCCATGGCAGAGATTTTAGTAATTGCCGGCACTACTGCATTTTATTGAGCACTTGCTATGTGCGGGGCACTGGGCTACGTGTGTTGCCTGTTACTGTCAACCTTCCAAAGGCCTCCTCTCACAGAAGAGGACGCAGAGGCACAGCAAGCTGCGGTCGCTTGCCCCCAGGCACTGTTTGCAGGCCGTGGAGCTGGCCCTCAAGTCTGTGCTGCTTTCCCCGGAGCTCCCTGACCGCGGACCGCCACGGCCTCTCTTCAGATCTGGGATCTGAGCAAGTTTGCAGAGCGAGGCTTCTGGAGGGAGGCGGGGCCCGAGGCCGACCGCGCTGCTGGTGTCCAGGGTCTGCTGCGTTTTGGCCTGGTCCACACAGGACTGTGTCAGGCTGGCTGGAGAAGGGCAATTAGTCCTTTTGATTTCCTGCTCCCTGGATTTTTCGCAGAGTGAGTGGACTCCAGCAAGGCTGGAGCCACCTGGTCTGCTTGGGTTTTTTTTAAGATGGAAAGGAAGCAGAGCACAGTGGACCCTTCCAGTGGGCACATTCCCTGGACTTGGGGAGGAACCAGAGTCGCTTCTCAGGCTGCCTTTGTGGGAGGAGACAGATCTGAAAGAGCCAAGATCACTTTACCTGGGGTACGTGCCAAAAGGACAAGAAAGCAAGGTCAGGTGCCAGAGAGGACTACTTCAGGTGAGATCAGGGAGGCCCTCTCTGAGGAGGCGCCCCGAGTGATGGGAAAGAACCAGCTATGGGGGCACCTGGGGAAAGAGGGCCACAGGCAGAGAGGGCAGCCAGCGTTAGGATTTGAGGGATGCCCAAGAGCTGGCTGGGGAAGAAGGGGCGGAGGAGTGGGAGGAAAGGCCCCCTGGAGGAAAGAACTGTGGCCTGCCATGCCTGGAATGTCTCTGAGCACCGCAGAAGTTTCCACCGCCGTCAGCTGTGACATCATCTGATCGGACGCCTCAGCGGTCTGCCCACCTGGCGGCCCAGGGAGAGAACAGGGTCCTTTGCGCCTGCAGAGGGTGGGGGGAGCAAGTTGCTGGAGAGGAAGGTGTGTCCCCCCCCCCCGTGGGAACTCTAGGGCGAGCTCCCCAGCTGCCTGCTCCCTCAGCCTGGTGGCCCCGAGGCAAAGAGCCTGGAGGGAGGCAGCGCAGGCCACTGGGGCGCGGCGCCAGGAGGGAAGAGCAGGCTTTGCTGAGAAAGCATGAGTAGTCACTTATAAAATGCTTTCTTGTTGCTTTCTTTTCTTCTTTCCACTTGAGAGCAGAAGGCCCCGCCTTCTCCTGGAGGCGATGTCAGGTTGTTTTCCAAAAGTGAAAATTGATATTTGCGCTCTGAGCTGTGCTGCTCTTCATTTTAGTGGCCCTCCAGGCAGGCAAATAAAATAGCAGTTTCCGGGATGGGAGCGCTGAGAGACGCAGTAATTGAAGCGGCAACAACCCAAAATTTAATATGGATGATTTGTTTAAATATTCATTGGGTCTGTTTAAACATTCCAGATAGCCAAAATTATATCCTGGGGAGGCAGCAGAGTGCCTGTTTAAACAGCCAAGTGCGTGGGTCATGGAGATTTGGGTTTTGGTCTTACTTTTGCCTCTTACCAGCGCTGAGAATTTGGGCAAGTTCCTACCCTTTGAAAGCCCGGGTTTGCTTGTGTAAGAAATGGGTATAATAAACCTCCTCAAAGGATTTTTGTGCGGAATAGCAGATGGTCAACACATGTTTGAATATACATAAGGTGCTCAGGGTAGTGCCTGGGATGTGGTAACAGTTCATGACATTTAAATTATTAGTAATTAATAATAACAGGTAGTATAGTAGTAGCACTAGTAACGAGTGGTAGATGCTAGAGCCAGACAGTCTAAGTTCAGCTACCGGGGTCTGCCGCTTACCAGCTCTGTGACCTCAGGCAAGTTACTTGACTTCTCTGAGCCTCAGTTTTCTCACCTGTAACATGGAGGTGATTGTGAAACATGGTGATGAGGAAGAGCGCATGAGTGAAAACCTGGACCCGAGGTAGGTGCAGGACGAGCACTGTGTGACTGTTTTATATTATTGTGAGCAGTCTGTTGCTGTTCGGGTGCTAGGAGGTATCCTTCCTGAGAGCAGGGACTGGTCTTTTTCTTCGCTGCACCCCTGGTGTCGGCGACGGTGCTGGGCTCGTCATAGATACGCAATGAAGTCTCTCCCGCGCTGTTGAATAAATGACGTGGAAGGTGATGACTCAGTCCTGTGTCCCTCTGTGCGCTGAGCACTCAGGTAGGTCTGGACTGGGAGTCTCTCTCCTTTGTCTCCATGTCGGGGCCTTTCGTGCCCAGATCTGGTGTCCCCAACATACTCGACGCTCAGCAAATGGGAGGCAAGGGCCCCTTGCTTCGCCACTGGCCCAGGGGCCTGGGGTCTCACTGGGGACCCAGGACGTTCAGTTCCTTTGCATCTCCAGCGCCTTCCGCCTGGCAGGTGCTCAGTCGGGGTCGGGGGCGGGGGATAGTATCGATGCGCGCCAACGACATCCAGTAACGAATGCCGTTTGGGCGGGGTTTAGGGTTCGCACCCCCATAGGAGGGACAAAGGGCGCCTGTTCCCTTCCCGAGCTGGGGCACACAGGCTGCTGGGGGCCGAACCGGAGGAGCGGCTGGGCCAGCCCAGCAGCCCCGGGGCAGCCAGCATCCCTGGGGTACTCACTTCAGTTGGCAGGGCAAGACCTCCCCTCAAAGAAGAATTTCCCCCAGGCTGCCTCCACGGGAGCGCGCCAGTGGGCGGCGGGACGCTGAGCGAGGCGCGCGCAGGCCAGACCCGGATCGCAGGGGGTGAACCTTACGGTCCCCTCTGGCTTTGCTTCTTTTCTATTTTTGAAATAATTTTTTTTTTACTGATTTGAGAGAGAGAGAATGAAAGAGGGAAACATCGTTTTGTTGTTCCACTTATTGATGCATTCACTGGTTGAGTCTTGTACGTGCCCTGGCGGGGGATCGAACCCGCAACGTTGGTGCTGGTGTATTGGGACGGCGCTCTAACCAACGGATCTACCCGGGCAGGCCTGGCTTCTTGGCTTGAAAGCCAGTTCCCCAAGGGATCATGTCTGGGCCCAGCAAGCTGTGATGAGCCAGGGGGTATGTGCAGCCACGGCTTAACCCTGGCACGGTGTTCACAGCTGGTTAGAAGCCCTTTTTAAGACAAGCTGAGGTAAGTATTAGTATATCATGGAGTAGAATGGCAAACTTCTTCATAGAGCTTTAAGGTAAAGCACAAGATTTCAAAAAAGTGTCAGGCCTGCCTCAGCCAAATCATCCAGACCCTCGGATAACTGTTTGCTTTTTTCTCTGAAATTAGGAGTGTTTGGGCAGACACAGTTATGAAGACTGGTATTCTTAAGGCCCTGAAGGGGACCCAGCTGACTGGCCATCTCTCTCTAATTCTTCCTGTGAGACTGATCTCTGGATGGAGGTGACTTCTTTGACCTTGAACTCCCTCAGAGGGGCGGGCTAGAGTTAGGCTGTGCTTAACATCAGTGAAGCATTTGGGGAGCAGAGTTCCTTGGTTTCTGGGACAAAGCCCCAATCAAAACCAGCTAAAGCAGAGTAAAAGACGGTGCTTGGCTCACAGAACTGGGGAGCACAAAGGGGGATTCACACGTTGTCCCCAGAAGTCCCTTTTCCCCTGGCTCATCTCTCTGCCTGGCCTCTTGCTGTTCTTCCACAGAGGGGCCTCCTTTATGCAGCTGTGCAAAGTGCAGGGCGGGTCAAGGACGGTAACAGAGCCCGGCTTACCCCCAAGGCAGCCTTGCACGGGGCAAGCACAGAGGCACGAGAGCTTGGATTTCTCAGGGTCTGCCTATAAAATCCCAGGGCAGGGCTCTGCTTGGTCTGGGCTGGACCATGGGCATATGCCTCAGCCAATCAGAATGGCCAGGGAGATGGAGTACTGTGATTGGCCGGACCTGGATTACTACACCAATACTCTAAAATTGGTGATGGGGAAGTACGTGATTGACAGCCCAATCAGAATCACATGGGGGAGCGGCAACTCCCCAAAGGCAAGAGGGAGCCACTGGATGGAGTAGGGGTGAGCACTGGGCAGAAGTAAGCCTCAGACATTCGCCACCGAAGAGAAGGTCTTCTCCTTGGAGAAATGGGAGGCACCGGGTGTCCCCTTGTGGTGTAGCCCCAGCTAGGTGCGGGCCCTGACCTTCATACAAAGAGGGTGAAGTTGAGGGGTTGCAACATCCTCAGGGGCCCTATCTGCCTTCTCGGGGGAACACTAAATGTTAGAAGAGAACCTGTTTTCATGACCGGACGTGAGCTGGTTCTGATTCCTCTGCACGTGAAGAGACGGGGGAGAATGGCCTGAGGTGCGCGGCTGCGTCCCGTCGCCGGCCCTCGTCCTGCACTCCGGGATCCACGGCTGGCTGCGCAGCGAGACCGACTGGCACACTGAAGAAGAAAGGCTCAGGGGCAAAACTTCTCAAGTACCTTCTAGTTTTAAGCCAGAGGCCACAAAGCGATGGCATGCTTTCTTTGGCCAGCATAGGGTTTAGGAAAAAAGAACACCAAATGCTTGCCAGCATTTAGGAACTGCAGTATTGCACATAAAAGCACGGATTTCCGGCTTCTCTGTGAAAACCAGAAGACCTGGCCCTGCGGGCCGCGGACCCACACGTGGCCACAACTGCCTGGAGCTGAGGAGCAGCGACCTCTTTAGACCGAACGCAAGGCTCTCTTTCGCCACAGTTCCCGCCGCTCCCTATTATCCCGTTTCCCATTACCCATTTGGCCTCTGAAAGCATGAAAGCATTTGCCTTTTTAATCCCTGTGTTTTGCAGCAAAATCTCTGAAGAACCAGGTCTTATCTAGTTTTGTGACCTGAGGCAAGTGACTTCTTCTCTCTAAACCTCAGTTGTCATTTTGTTTGCTTTTTTTTTTTAATCAGCAAGTGGGGATGAACTCCTTAATGTAATCAGTCCTCCTGAGCCTCTGTTTTTCTAGGGCCGGGTTTACCGCAGTGAACCGGCAGGCTTGTTGGGGCAGACAGGAGTGGCTGTCACTGAGGCAAGGGGCGGGAGCACAGGCTGGGCGGGTGATTAAATGGCAGATTGCATCTAAGTCGCTTAGTCCCGGGCTTGGCACCCTATGGCCCGGGGGACAAATCCACCTGCCACCTGCTTTTCTAAACATGGCGCAAGGGAGCACAGCCACGCCCGCCACGTCACACAGTGTCTGTGGCACTGCGGACCCGGTACAGCGGCAGGGCCGAGCAGTGGCAACAGCGGCCACGTGACTCACAACGCCTGAAATATTTACTGTTTGGCCCTTTACAGAAAACGTTCACCTGCTCCTGCCTTTGCACAAAGCCTGGATGAATAGAAGGAACTCGATAAACTGTAACTTACTGAGAGCAGTCCCCACGGTCCCCCTCCCAGACCCTCTGCGGCTCCCTCCCCAGGCTGGGAGCTGTGACCGGGAGCCCTAATCCCCCTGCCTTTCTGTTCGCCCGCCTGACAGCCGCGCTCCCTGTTGAGGTAAAACTGCAGACCCAGTGTTGGCTGCAGCCTTGTGCAGCTTTCGTAGAGAGTCTGGTGCAGCCCCAGCGAGGGGCAGGGCTGGGCCGGGCCAGGGTTTGCCTACTGTCCCTTTCTGGGTGCCGGATCCGGTTAATCAGACCAGATCAAATCCGGATTAGGCAGGCCGCAGCTTGAAGGCCCATGCAGAAAGGGCTTATCTGTGTTGACTTACATTTTTCACTGGGGTGTGTGGCGGGCTTGCTGAGGTTTTATGGTCTCATCCGTGGTCCTGCCCTCATGCCAGCTCCCGCAGCCTGGCCCCAGGCCGGAGAGCCGCTTCTCAGTCGCTCCAGGCGCTCTGTTCTCACCCAGCGGCGGGCGCTGTCAGCACAGACCTCCAGCCCGGGGGTGGGTCACAGGGAGACAGGAGGTGTTACCCAGACACGTGGAGCAACAGCAAAGGGCCTGGCCGGGCACCCACGAAGGTGGGGCAGGCTGGCCTCGTGGGCGTGTGACCTGGGCAGTCCCGGAGCCTCGTGCACAGAAAGGCCCTGTGCTCAATTTAATGCTCTGTTGTCCGTTTACATTCTTAGTAGCTTTTTAACCATTTGCCTCTTGCACAGGGCCCTGCACATCCTATAGCCAGCCCTGTCCTTGGGGGTACGGGGCTTGCCGGGTGTGTTCTGGAGCCCATCAGGGCGATGAGGGACAAGCTGGACCTCTGGAAATGGCCCAGCTCCTGGGTGGCTTCGCAGCTCCAGGTTCCTGTGCTCGCAAGATCCCCAGGTGGGCGGGGGCTCATCCTGTGGCTGGGGTTGCAGACAGGTAGGACATCCCTCCTTTCTCTGGCAGCTGACGGGGCAAAAGCGTGACAACCGCGCCTGCATCTCTTGTTGCCGCCACTTGGCAAGGGCTTTATAGTCATCGTTCCTTCCGCCCCCATGAGGACGCCGTGAAGTGGGCACCCCTGCTCCAGTCTGCCAGGTAAGGAATTTTCCAGGAGTGTCACAGCTAGTGATCATATGGACTGGGGATTTGTCTGTCTGAGCTCAGGAATCCAGCGCAAGTTGATTTAATTGCTCGGGTTTTAGTGGCCTGGCCTGGGAAATGGAAGCCCGTAAAGCTGCCTTATAGTATTGCCGGGAGGGTTGGGGGAGGGACATGCAGCGCCCGGCACACGGCATGTAATACGCGCTTGCTAGATGACACCTGTGAGGGGGAGGATGGGGGAGGCGGCGGCGGTGGCGATGCATGGAGATCACGGTGACGCTGGTGTAGATGAAGGTGATGGTGATGTCTAACTATATCAGACTGTCTCTAACTCTAGCTTTGCTGACCCTCATCTGCCCCTAAAAGGGCGTATCTTGTTCCAAAGACAAACATGGAGCCATGTCATTTTGCTCTAGGTCGCCACTACCTGGGGGGCTTAGAGCAGCAGATGGGTGTTCTCTCACAGGCCCGGAGGCCCGCAGCCCGCCCTGCAGGGCGGGCCGGGCCGGGCAGGCTCTCTCCAGAGACTCCGAGGGGGCGCCGCCCGCGCCGCTCCCCACGCGCCCCGTGTCTCCAGTCTCTGCCTCTGCCTTCACGTGGCCTGCCCCTCTCTGTGCCCTTTGCCTTCTCTTATAAGGACACTCTTATTTGATTTAGTGCCCCCAATCCAGAGCGCTCTTAGCTCTATCGTTACCTGAATTCTATCTACGGAGACCTTCCTTCCAAGTAAGGTCCCATTCTGAGGTCCCAGGCGGACATAAATTTGGGGGGGGCAGACACAGTTCAACACACAACACTGAGGTCTGGGGGGACCCCGAGGAAGTGACATGGACATGTCATGCCTGGCTCCCTGCCAGGGCCCCAGACCCAGGGCGCACTGACAGACCCAGGCATTCCCGGCGCCTACTGGGCGGCTGTCCTAGCGGCCCTTGTTCAGTGCTGCGGGGCGTCTGGTGGGCTCGTCCTCTCGGAACCTCCGAGGGAGGTGACTCACCATGAGTTGTCCTGGCGTGTGCTGGGCCAGGGAACTGATGGTGGATGTGGCCTCGGGGCTCCCGACTGTCCCTGAAGAACTGCGGGCACAGCCCAGGGCCACCGGCCCCTCTCCACGGACCACATGAGCCCCCCCCGGGCCTGGGCGAGGGGAGGCCTGTCAGGCCATGGGTGGCTTTCACCTTTCCCTCCCTTCTTTGAATAAAAAGCTGGGAAAGAGGATTGGAGTTTGCCGTCATTGTGGGCAGGCTGCAACCCGCGGAGGGAGCCGAGCCTGCTGTGTTGCTTCCTGGCAGCATCTGGAGAATTCGGACCTGCACGTTGAGGTCCCCGTGGACGGGGCAAGCCCGCTCTGACGTGGACACAGCTTCTGAAGCCTATTGCGCCTCAGCGACGGGAGAGTGAGCGTGTGGCTGGGGAGGGGAGCACGTGACTAAGGGAGGCGGGGCCGCGTCCACGCTGGTGTGAGGTTAGATTGCAGGTAACCCCTCGCCCTTTCTTTGGAACAAAACAGAGCTCTCTTGTAAAGGGGGTTGCCCTACCCGCCACCAGCTCGCTCGGGACACCCCCCTCCTGCCACCCGGCCCCGTGCCAGCCCCATGAGTCTTCACATCTCCTGAGGGAGGAAGGAGAGCCGCTGGGAGCCTCACGCACCATGTATAGAGAAGACAATATACACAGAGGGGCGTGTGGTTGGGGAGAAGGGTTCGTGTGTTTGGTGGGAGGGGGCGTGGCCTGGAGGTGACTGTAGATAGCAATGGCCTTTACCTCGTTTTGGGTGTTGGACGTCTCCAGGGGGTCTCCCTTCCTTTGGGGTCCTGACCCCAGCATCTGGGGAGGGCGCAGGCTCTGGGCGCCATGGAATTTGACAATGGTTCAGACAAAAGCAGGTGATTTCTTCACAAAGAGAACTTCCCTTTATAAAAATGGACTCCGCTGGTTTTATTAGTCGGAAAGACGGACGTGGTGGGCAGAGTCTCCCCGTAATGTGCTCGTGCGAACGGGGAGGGCACTTTGAGCGCCTCTGGTAATGATGCTGAGGAGGAGAAATAGGAAGGAAAAGAGGGGGGGAAGGAGGGAGAGAGGAAAAGAAGGGAGAGAAAGAAGGAGTAAGGAAGACCAAAGCAGAAAGAAAGAAAGGAAAGAAGGAAAGAACGACATGTCAGAGAGTCGCTCTACGGAGTTGACATTTAGGCAGAGACCTCCCTGGGCCACAGAGGGCCTCAGGGGGTGAGCAGCCAGGCAGGGAGCACGTGCGAGGCCCTGGGGTGGCAGAGAGTGCGGAGTGCTTAGCAGAGGAGTGGCTGAGCCCTGCGTTCAGGGGAGCGGGCTGGATCTGGAACCCAGGGCCAGGCGGGGCGGGGGCATGAGGCGGCAGAGCCACGTCTGCCCCCAGAAGCCTGGCAGCGGCTGCTTGGCTCCAGCCGGCTGCTGCCACCTGGGCGTGTCTCCAGGCCGTTGCTGTGTGAGAGCAGGACGACAGATCGCCGCGTGAAGCCTCACGTCTTTGGGATGCGGGCTTCAGCGCTGACGGCGTAAGGGAGGCTTTGCAGACTGAACAGAGGCTGTGCCCTGGGACTGACTCGGGGCCACAGTGCTGGGACTTGCTCCAGGTCTCCGGACAGGCGGACCAGGGCCTTGGTCATCTCTGGGCTACTGCAAGCGCAGCAGTGGCCACCTCTCGTTCCGTCCCCAGCAGAGCTGGGCCAAGTCCCCGAAACGGTCCTCTGCGTCTCCATGTGCAACGCTGGCCAAGGGACGGAATCCAAACAAGGGCACAGCCCCGAGGAAAAGGGCGTGTCTTCCTTAAAAGGCCTTGAATAAAGGGATCCTGTGCAAGACCTGGAAAGACCGACATTCCAGTGCGTGGCAGCCTGTCCAGGCAGGTCTGTGCACGGTGACCTCTTACAGGACGCAGGCTTGCTGTTCCCAGGTGCACCGCTGCTGCCCGCGGAGGGTCTGACCCCCTTGCTTGCAGGCTCTGCTTCGCTGCTGCAGCAGCTGGTCCTTCGCCTTCCTGCGGGGAGATGAGAAGGAGCCCCCTGCACCCTCGGGCTCCTCCTGGCTCCGGAGGGGAGAGCTGAGGCCCAGGCGAGGGAAAGGCCACACCCTGAGGGTCTGTGAGCAGGTGGACTCGCGTTCACTGCGAGGCAGTTGGCCTCCGCTGAGCTGCGGAAAGTCAACCAAATTGCCTCTGGTTGCAAGTGACAGAAAGTAACTCCAGCTGGACTAAGAAAACAAACAAACAAAAGAAGGCAGCAACATGGATGGACCCCGAGGGCATTAGGCCACTGAAATTAGTTGGAGGAAGACGAAAACTGCATGATGGCCCTGAAATGTGGAGCCTGAAGAAGCCAAACTCACAGCGAAAGAGATCGGGCTGGTGGTTGCCAGGGCAGCGGGCGGGGCACGGGGAAATGGGGGAAGGGGGTCCCAAGGTCCAGACTTCAGGTTAGAAGATAAGTCAGTCCTGGGACGGGAAGTGCAGCGGAATGGCTGTAGGCAGCGCGGCCCTTTGGTGTACTTGACAGGCGCTCACCGAGCAGACCCTGAAAGGCCTCGTCACAAGGGGTACACGTTTCTGTAACTAAAAGAAGTGATGGATGTTAGATACACTTACTGTGCCGATCATTCCGTAGTCCATACACGCGTCAAGTCATTGTGCTGTCCACCCTAAGCTTACACAGTGCTGTCGGTCGACTGCCTCTCCGCAAAACAGGAAGAAAGTGAGGAAATACTAAACAAGCAAAAGAGGGCGTAGATCGGCTGTGGCACGGGAATGTCAGCCCCTCGATACCTCGGGAAATGAAGGGGAGGAACCTGCGTCCCCTGACCCTGATGCCCAAGCACCTTCGTGTCCGCATTCCAGCCAGGAAGTATGAGGGATGGGGTGCAGGGGAGCCCACCCCGAGCTGAGTCAGCCCCTGGAAGAGCCCCCTCGCGCACCCCATTCACTGACTTCTGCTGACTGGTTGGTGGCCACTCCCACTGCGAAGGAGGCACCCAAATGGCCCTTCAGCCCAGCCCGTGGCAGGCTTCAGGGACCCAGGGTTTCTGTTAGAGGGGGGCGGGTCCTCGTGAGGACAAGGCACCCAGCAGTCTGGCCCCCAGGGCCTTTTGTTCAGTTGTTTTCCTTTTTCTAAAGGCACCATGCGTACCGAGTTTAAAGCAAGAGTCTCAAAAATCACATGCTCACAGGCAAGTGTCCTTGAATGCAGAAGGCAGGCTCGGAAGCGGAGAGGCAGCGGGGAGTGGTGGGGACTGGGGCAGACCGGAGAGCTCATGCTCGTCCCTGGGGGCTGCCAGTCAGACCCGCTGACGCCATGAGAGAAGGAGGAGCCCAGATGACCAGAGCCCCTGGTTTCTCAAGGAAAGTGTGTCTACACAGTTTTAGGGGAAATCTCCCAATTTGTTAATGATGATAATGAATTCCAACTTACCCCCCAAATAATTCTATGGTCAGACTAACACAATTACAAGCTGGATCTCACAATAATGGGGCTGACATTTCTTAAAAAGTCAGACTCCTTGAGGAATACCTTACATACAATAAAACCACCCCCTTTCTAGGTGTACAGTTCTATGAAGTTTTGGATTTCTCCAGCTCTTCCATGAATGTCCTTTCCCCTGTTCTCGGATCCAATCCAGGACACCAGGTTGTGTTCAGCCAAGAGTGTTTTAGATGCATATTTTAATGGCTCTAGAATCAGGGCCGATCTTATAGTCTGCACTGTCTTACCATGGTAGCTGGCTGCATTTTTTTCTTATGTGGCCCATAAAATGATAAATGTCTCGGAATGAAATATGTTGTTATGACCTGATCTCCTTGAGCCTCCACTTCCTCTGCTGTAACCTGGGAGCAGCACTAGGACTCACCTCGTACAGAGGCGGGAGGATGAAGTGGGAGACACCTGGGTGGGGCCTAGCAAGGAGCCCGGAGCCCGCTCCGCTCAGCGCCCCCTGACCCAGGGTTCGCGCTCAGCCCGAGTGTGTGCTCTCTGCAGAGCCTGCTGGCGGGCGGCGGGCACACCTTTCCCCGCTTTTCCCTTTGTCGAAGACAAGTCACCTTGAGCCCTGCTTTCTTAGCAGCTTTTGTTCTCCAAGCAGGAGCACACAGGAATAGCTACCAATTAAAATAGTAAAGTTTCAGGTGACAGCATTTGCAGAAGACACTGCAAATGTTTAATAAAAGCCCAGTTGCTGGGAGAGTGCGACAGCTACCTCCTCTGGGAGGTCTGAAGCCGCGTTTCGAGGTAGCCAGCCGGCGCGCTATTTTTGCCCAAGCTCCAGATCCCAGCCGGCCCCTTGGGAGGTGTCTGGGGCCAGGCCCCCGGCTCCGTCACCTTTTCCGCGTTGCTTCCACCTTCTGAAATGCCTTCCCTTGTTCTCGATGGCTTGTGCATTTCCCATGTATGCCGGCCTCTCATTTCTTGTGGACAAATGAGATGGTTATAGAGAATTGAAATTTGAAAAAGGGAAATAAAGAAGTGACCCAGTGCCGCTGTTCAGAGATCGTCGCCACGGACGGTGCCATGTTTTTTTAATCTTTTTTCTGATTGTTAAAAAATAATACTCACTGTAAAAGAAATGTGAAAATGTAGGAAAAGCGCAGAAGCAAAACACTCCCTCTCATCTCACCAGATACCAGCACAGAGACATACACCCTTTCAGGGATTTTCACACTTGTCTCTTCGCAGACGTTTAAAGATACTGCAAGTCTCAGTAGCTGGGAGCCGGCCCTGGGGGCAGACCAGCTGGATTTAGATTTTTGCCATCGCTGCCAGCGAGCCCCAGGCAACGTGTGACTTCTGTAGGCCTCAGTTTCTCGGTGTGACCTCAGGGTGTCATTGGAACCTACTCCAGTTCTGGAGGACATAGCCCGTGCTTGGCACAGTGAGCTCTGAAGAATGGCAACCGTGAGAATGTGTTCGTTTCCAGAGGCTGCCTAACAAACTCCCACACAAACCTGGTGACTTAGGTCAACACCTGGGCATGATCCCCCACTTACTGTGTCACTGTGTTTGTGGCCAGGGTTCCAAGCACTGATCAGCTGGGTCCTCTGTTCAGAGTCTCACAGGCTACCGTCAAGGTGTTGGCTGGGGGATCAGGGTCCTCCTCCAGGCTCACGCGGTTGTGGGCGATGCTCACTGCCTTGCAGCCATAGAGCTCACGGCGCCTGGCGTCTTCTGAAGCAGCAGGAGTGGCTGCTGCTGTGAGTCTCTGGCTTCTTTCCTCTCTGATCTCGAGACCTGCCCTTAAAAGGCCCCCCTGATTCGGTGGGGCCCACTCAGGATGGTCTCCTTTCAGCAAAAGCCAAGTCTACTGAGCCAGGGCCTTAGTTACGCCTGCAACCCCCTCCCCCTCCGCCCCTAGCTTTGCCCTGTAACATAGCATCAGTGTGTGTGTGGGGGGGGGGCATGCCGTCCTACTCACAGGACATGCACCACACAGGGAGGGACCCTGGGCCATCTGAGCACTGAGCCCACCCCAGTCGGTGCTTGTAAGTCCCTTCTGTCACCCCTGTCTCTGTGTGGGTCAGATGGGAAACTTCAGCTGTTTCAAGGATTCACACTCAGTGCTAAAGACGATCTCATTTGTCCAGCCAAACACTGGGATTGGCCAGGCCTTTGAGTGAGTGAACAAGCAGTTTACTTTAGGAAATGGTGACTAAGTAGCTAGTTCACCCATTCTCTCCGTAAGTAAGAGCTGCACCCCCGGGCACCCCTGGGCTGAGTGCTGGAACGTGAACGTGCCTGGGCACCGATAATAGCAGGGCCCGTTACGAAGCACTTCCTCCAGCCGGGCGCTGCTGCCGGGGCGTCCCGGGTGTTAGCTTACTTCGTCCTCACGACAGCCCATTGCGGCAGGCCCTAGCCTTACTTCTGTTTTGCAGAGAAGGTGAAGCCAAGAGAGGTTTGGCCTGGCCAGGACCGCACAGCTAGAAGGCAGCTAGGCGGGGCGGGGCCCAGGCGTGCACCACGCCACGCTGCCCACTTAGCATGGGCAAACATGGCTGCAGGCGTGATGTTGTCGGCTCGGAGGCGGGCGAGCTCCTCTCCTCTCACCCAGAGCCAAACCGCCTCTCTCCGGGCAACTGGGGAGGTGTGGCGGGGGAGGGGCAAGCCTGCTGGGGGGCAGTCATGCCCCACCCCCGCATCGGGGAAGTGGCCACGGGAGCCCTGGCCTGAGGAGGAAGACCTGAGCCCTGGACAAGGGCATCCCAGGGCCCCCCATGGCCATGACCCCCTGCCCCCCGTCAGGAGCCCCTCCCAGTGAAAGGGGTGCGGGGAAGGGGCTGGCCTTTCCCCACCTGGAGATGGGCATCGCATGTGCAGCCACGGCCTTGTTATCTGCCCTGCAGGGCCGGCCAGTGCCAGGAACTTTCTGTGCCTCAGAAAGGCACCTCCCTGGTGGCTGTGGGACACATGGATTTAGGGAAGCCGAGGGCAGACCTCCCGACAGCACCTGGGCACGTCTGGTCCCTCGTGGGGCAGTGGGCGGTAGGGACCAGGAGTTTTGGCGTGGACGGCCCAATGGCCAGGCGCAAACGCCGCAGCCCTGTGCCTCTGCTTCTCCGAGGACAGACAGGACGGTGCCCGTGCCTGCCTTCCAGGGCTGCGCTGGGAGCATCGCGCATGGTCACTGAGGCGCATCACAGCCGTGTGTGACAGGCGCGAAGCGCTTGACGCCGTGCCGGGCGGAGGCTGAGGCCTCTGTGAGTTATTAGGGCTCCTCAGCAACGGGCCTCTCTTCTTCCCAGAAGGCAGAACAGCGTCTGCTTCCTGCTGCTCCTGGGAAACAGGTCATCGATAGGCCAGAAAGTGCTGAACAGGAGGAAGATAAGCTGCACTTCCCCTCTTAGAAGGCTAACGTGTGTTTGAAAGCCCTGAGTGCAAAAGAGAATTTTGCAGACTCAGTTGACCTTGGAACATTCTCTAACAAAGGCGCCATTTCCCCTAAAGGGGCAAAAATTGGTTCTTGGGGCTGGGGACCAAAAAAAAAAAAAATCCTTTTTTTTTTTTTTTTGCATAAAGCACAGATGTATTATATGTCTGTTGTGTTAAGATTTCATGGGACGGCAGTGACTAGGGAAATATACCCAGAGAAGCTCCTTAAGGGAGTGATGAAGAAAAAAGAAAAAGGTGAGATTTCTTTTTGTTTCTTTATTTCAGCCTCAGTTTCCTCCTATGTAAAAGAGGGGTGTTGATGGCGCCCCATTCAGAGAGCCGTCGCACGCCCTGAAGGCATTTAGAAGAGCAAGCGCTGTCCTGCATAGATTGCCATCATGGGCCCCCTTGCTGATGTCTTAGGCGCGTTTTATAAGTGCTGCGAAGTCAAAGGACACAGGCCAGGTGCCTGGCGAATTGGGTTTAGAACCTCCCTTTACATTTTTTTTTTTTTGGACTTATTTTTCCTGTTTATTTAAAAAATTGTTATAAAACTGATGGCACAGTAAAAATTTCAAGCAGCAGCAGAAGCTGCGCATGGAAAGGCCATTCCCTCACTCCTCGGTTCCACGCCCAGGGGTCTGGGTGGCATTCTAGAACGTGCTGCCCGGAAACAAGTGTGAATGGTTTTCATTTAAAAAAACACGCCCGTATTTTATGGGTGTCCCCCCACATTAACACAGTCCAACCTACTTCGGTCTTTTACGACTCGGTAATTGTTGGAGCCGGTTGCTTGTAGGTGGACATTTTGATTGATCCCAGTGTTTTAGACACAGCATCCATACGTACTGTCACTCGAATGGAGGTGGGTGAATACTAGGAAACACTTCTCCTAAAGTTTTACACTTTTCATCCGTAGGAATAGACTCTAATGGTTGGAATAGACCTTGGAAAGCAGTCTGGCTGGGCTGGCCGGCAGACTTGCGCTTTGGATCTCCCTGCCGCTAGGAGAACAAGGTCGTGCCCACGGCAGTTCTGGAACAGTCACATGCCCACACTCTCTCAGGTGAGGGACCGCAAGTCGCAGCCAACAGCAGAGGAATGACTTGTATGCAAAAGGTCACTGTTGCTGCCCATGGCTCAGCAAATAGCAAAACCAAAAGAAAGAAATGTTTCAGAACAAACTTATATTCGTTTGGTATCGGTAAAATGGTCCAAAGTACACCAGAAGACCACGGCAGGTTATAGCTGTATAAATGGTGAAATCTGATATTTACTGTTAAAGTTCAGCAGCTGAAAGAATCCCTTTGTAAAGAAGATGAAAAAGAAGTTGATGCCTCACTTCCAGACTGCGTCCCTCTTTGGAAAAATACGGTCTGCCGGCGGGAGTTTGGGTATCGTCGTCACCTTTTCCTTCTCGGCCGCGCCACGGGATGGCCCGCGCCCTCCCTGTCCAGGCGCGTCCTTCCCCCGAAACAAGGAAAACAGCGGACCTTGAGTGAAAGGAGGCTGGGTCGCTAAATGGCCTTCCCTTCTGAGGCCGTTATCCATGTCCTGAAATGGTGCGAGAACTTGGAGAAGGACCCCCTTCGCCTGTGCCATCGTACAGGGAGAGGCACGATGGCTCCACGGGGACACCATGCAGTCCCTCGTCAAGGCTGACTTTTCAGACAAATTCCAGAGCCGTTTCAAAACTTGGGCCTCGGCGCTCCCACTTCCTGGAAGCAGCACTGGAACAGGTCCGTGACGTAACTGCAGAGCGTGCGCTGGTGGTGGCCGGTAACTGTCGCTTCTGTGAGCAGCCTCGGTCCGGCTTCTGCACGCGGGGGCTCCGGGGACCAGGGGGGCGTCCTCACCGACTTGATGGGCGCCGGCCTCTCTCTTGATTGGATTTTCAGCGCTCACACTCAGCGTACTCACTGCATTTAAAGCTTCTCTTTAATGCAGGGGTTGGGATTGCTGATTGGCTTCCAACAGCTGGGGTCCCGTCCAGTTTGTGAACAACGACTTGGTTAGCTGAAAGGGCTGCCCTGCTGCCTGGAGGGGCCCAAGCTCTCTCGGTAATTCCGGGACCCCCAGTTGACTCAAGCAAATGAAGGTGCTTCTGCTGTTCGTTGTTCAGCATTTAAGACATCACCGCATGAACCGTGGGTTAAGGAGGGAGGCAGCCCAAGTCCCCTGGCTGCCTTGCCACACGCCTGGCGTCAGCCTGTAAATGTGTTAGCGGCCCCAGCCGGGGACCAGGCCTGCCGCCACCCCGTCCGCGGGCTGGGTGCCACCCATGCTGCCGCTGGGGCCCGGGGCCACGGTGCAGGGGGGACGCCGGCGCCAGGGTCTGAAAGCAAGCGGGCCCCCCAGCCACCTGAGCTGGAGCTGAACCCTGAAGTTCCGCATACTGAATTTTCTCAACTGCAAATGAAGTGAAAAGGCTTGCCTGGCGGAGTGTTAAAGGGAATAATACAGGCAAAGGCCCTGGCGTGGGTTAAGCCGCTGTACGGTCACCCTTCCGCGGGTGGAGAAACCGAGGCCCTGAGTCCTGGAGAGACTCGCCCAGGGCGCAGTAGCCAGCCCCCGCACCCCCGCATCCAGCCCGTCGCCGCCACCACAGCTGTGGCTTGCCAGTTTCCTCGGCAAGTCACACCCTGGCCTCCCCTTCCCCGTGACAGCGCCTGCGTCCGCCCGGGTTGGCTCGACAGGCGTGAGGTCTTTGTCCCTGTTACCTTCCGCCACAGACTTCAGTTCTGCCAGGGCAGGATGGCAGCTAGGGCAGACAACGGGCTGCCAACGTGCCGGGCGTCTCCCTCTGTACCCCTCTGCCGAGCGGGGCCTCCGGCCCACCACGGCCGCTGCGGCTGCTGCCCCTTCCACCGGAGGGGCACCCGCAGGCCCAGGTCCGGGCTTGGACTCGGGACTCGCACTGGCTCTCTTCACCCTGACTTTCTGTCAGGGTGAAATCTCCAGTCCCCAGAGCCTCTGGGCTTAAACCCGACTCCACTCACCGACTCCAACGCATGCGCCCTTTTGAAACAAGAGGCCGAGGGCCCCGGCTCTCACGCTCCATGGTGGATGCACACTTTTTCTTTTGGTCGTCATTCCATCTGCTTTGAAGCTGTGCCACCGTGCAGCCCCCTGGGCATGACCTCTGCCTGGGGGCCGTGGAGGGAGGGTGAGGGGTGCCAGCCTCAGTCACCACCAGCTTCCACGCCTGCCTGCCGAAGGCTCGGCCTGCCTTGGGGGAGAGTGCGGGGCAGAAGAACCTTCCCGGGCCTTCCGGTGGCCCGGTTCTGTTTTGAACAGCGGAGTCCAGGCGCCGCAGTCGGACGGCCTGCAGCCCGTCTCCTTTTCTTTCATCCTGTACTGACTGCGTGACCCTGGCCAAGGCATGGACCCTCTCCAGGCCCCCGTTTCCTCATCCGTGAAGTGGGCACAGTGGCCGCCCCTTCCTAAGAGGGTCGTCATGAGGATGAAGGGAGTGCGTGCCCCGGAGCCCCGCACGCAGCGCCCACACGGTGATGTCAGCCCCCGGCCGTCGCACGGCAGGGTCCCGCCTGGGCTGGCCTGGTCCCCCCGGACGGCTGCACGGCTCCCCTCCCTCGGCCCCGCGGCAGCCGCACCGGCCCTCCCAGCCCTTCCTCGCACACGCAGGCCCGTGGCCTCACTGGCTCCTCCCGGGAGTGTTTCCAGATCTTTCCACGGCAGGCCCACCTTCCGGCCCTCAGGTCAGAGTTCACCTCTCCCAGGAGGACCCTGACTGGCCCCGGCCCTGCCACGTTCTCATGACCCTGTTTTATTTTCTTTGTAACCTTCCCCTCTTTTTGATGCATTTCCCTGTTGGCGTGTGTGTTGCCTGGCCCGCCCCAGGACAGCCAGCTCCCATCTTTAGGAACCCTGTCTGCTTAGGGGACCTCGAGTGCCCAAAATGGTGGCAGCCTGCCGGGAGCAGTCCGCAGGTGGCTGCGGAGCGGGTGGCCAAGGACGCCGTCAGGGCTAAGGCTGGCTGAGCCGCGGTCCCACGAGGCGCCTGGCGTCCTGAGGGGCCCCACTCAGCTGCTGCTTCTCTCAGTTCTGCGACAGCCCTCCACGGTGGGCGCCTTGTTGACTTGCTGCCACAGAGGAGGTGACGGCCTCAGACAACATAAATAACTTCCCAGGGTCACACAGCTCATAGGCAACGGGGGCTCAGAGGGTCGCGGTGACTCCTGGCCTCCGTGGGAAGGAGGTCCTGGAACTCTGAAGGGAGCAGGGAGGAGGGTGTGTGCGTCCCCACAGAGCGTCCTGTTTAAAGCACGCCTTTAATCTTCACTGACCACGTCAACGCCCAGGGCTGTGCGCGCGCCGGCCCCCGCCCCGTGTGGAGGGCTGTGCAGGCAGGGTGCGGGCGGCGGCTCCATCTCCCGCGGGCCGGCGGGGCTCTCCGCTCAGCCGGCTGTGCGGGGGGCGTCCCACTCGAGACAGGCCTCAGCTGAGACCCTGCCTCTCTGAGGCGCCGGCCTGGACCAGCCTCCGTGAGCTCCTCCCCCCCCGATGTCACCCTGCCCGTGTGACCCCCGCCCTAGCACTTGCCCCAGCACGTCACAGTGGCTCATCACGTCGCCTCTCTCTCCTGCTAGACCTGTGCCGTTCCGTGCAGTGGCCGCCGGGCCCGGGGCAGTTTTGCTCCCCGCCCTCAGGGGACATTTGGCAATGTCTGGAGACATCTGCGGTTCTCGCAGTGGAGGATGGGAAGCTAGATGGTACGTGCCTGGTGAACTGGGTCTGCTGCATCTGTCTGGGCGTGCTGATCATTGTAAATGCAGCACAGCGCAAGGCTCAGCACGGACGGGGCTCTCGGGAGGTGGTCGTAGGAGAAGGGAGGGAGGGAGGGCGGGTCCACACTCCCAGGAGCCGGCCTAGTAGGACCCGAAATACCCATGTTGAGCCCAGATTCTTTCCAAGTCCAGTGCGTAAGGCAGCTGCTGAGGAGAGCACCTTCCTTCGGGAAGGTGCCCCAGTTGCCCCCAGCCCCTGACGCGCTGACCAGCCTTTGGGTCTTCCTGCAGGGTCTCCTCCCATTCTCCCCTGGCCAAGAGTGGCCGTGGCTCAGTCACACACGCCCTCGTTCAGGAGCTTCTGGGTGTGCAGCCCGCCCTGCCGCGGCCCTCGGCGGCACTGAGGTCCAGGTAGAGGCTTACGTCTGCGGAAAGGGGAGCCGTCGCGGGCTTTCTGTGGCACATGGCTTGCTCGACCCCAGAGGAAAAAGGCACGGGCTCCAGAACACGCATTCGGAAACCTCTGTCCTGCCCTGACAACGGGTTTCTGAGAATAGGATGGATTCTTCATCGTTACACAACAGAGGGGTGGTTGAGCAAGTGTCAGCCGCGGCCAGTGCCAGCTGGATCCGAGGACTGAAAACAGGCCACTCCTCCCTCATCCCTTGAGAGGTTTGCAGCCTGGCTGGGTGTGGCTTTGAGGGCAGGACACATTCTAGGTGGCACTGAGAGAGGATGTCTAGAGGGACATATTTTAATCACGAGCCTGGCCTTTGATTCCGGAGGTAGCTGTGACTGTCAACGCGGAGCTGCCTGGCTGGGGAATCGGAATTTACAGAAATGAACCATCAGTTTATTTTAGTATAAACGTTTCTGGGTTGTTTTTGTTTTTCTTTTTCCTTAAAAAATTATGATCGTGAGAGGAACAGGCTTATTGTACTGAAATTGGAAAATGGAGGAAAACACAAAGAAAAAAAGAACCCCAGAATCCTATCCCGCAACGATTATCATTGTAAACGTTCTGTCTTTCAGCCTTCCTCTGTACGAAAGTGTTTATAATTTACTGTGTATAGTATTTTCCAATGTTGCTAGCAAGCAGTCCCTGCCTTTAAAATGTTCGCTTTGCCTTATACCAAGAACGTTGTTTTGTCCCGTGCAGTACGCAGCGTCGCTGTATCTGTTTGCATGGCCCTTCGCTAGGGAAGCAGCCCAGCACTGCACTGTTGACACAATTCTCCATTGTTCCATTTCTAGGCTGGTTCCAACTTCTTGCTATCGTACGTAACTCTGCAGTGGACATCCTTGTACATAAATCTTTGCACTCATCGCCGATCCTTTCCTAAGGGTAAATTCCTAGAAGTAAAATTGTTGGTACGACAGGTCACACGCGCAAAGAGTTTCAGTAAGTGCTGTCACAGGACTCTGGGAAGTTCGTGACAAATAATGTTCCCAACAGCAGTGCACGTGTCTTCTCTCCCACGCCCGCCCCACCCTTGCCAGTCCTGGCGTAGAGCGGTCGAAACACAGAAAAGCAAGCAAACAAACATAACTCTGCCCCCTAAAGAAAACCACTCAACCGTTTGGTACATATTTTTTCCAGGTTGTTTGCTGGGCACATGTGTCCATGCATCTGTGTGTGCTTTAGAACTAGAATGACATATACATGCTTGCTGTTTGTACGCTGATTTTTAAATTTCACCAGATGCTGTCATCTTTGATGAGGCGTCATTCTTCCCCACGACTCCATGCGCTCCGCCGTGACTCTGCCCTGGAGTGGACGCCACGGGCTCCTTCCTGCGGAGCAGGGAGGCTGCGGCCAGCTTTCCCACGTGATCGGCACGGGGATGAACTTCCTTCCTCATACACAGTGTCTCAGTAATGCCTTGGAAATGAAAATGCTAGAACAGAAGTGACACGTTTTTATGGCGTTTAAGATGCCCTGCAAAATCCGGGAAGGCTGCGCCCGTGGAGGTCCCTCCGCCAGCTGTGAGCTGCCCTTTCTCCTCATCTTGCTGACACCGTGTTTCCATTCTCGTCGCTACTTGGGAAGGCGTGGAAAGTGATCTCATTGCAGCTCTCACTTCAATTGCTTTGACTACTGATGCTTTCGAACATTTTCATACGCGGACTTGCCATTGGCGTTTCCGCTTTGTGACTTGTCTCTCATTTTGCCTTACTGCTCTGGGAGAGCTTGGTTTCCTTTCAGAGTCTCAATACGTTGTCATCCGTGTTGGGAGCATTTTTTCCTCGTTGTTCTATGTCTTCTCATTTAATCAGCTTCGGTTTTTGATGTCCAGGAATTTTTTATGTTTATGTTGAACTGTTTTGTCTTTTCCTTTGTGGTGTCTGCCCTCATAAGCCTAGAAAGGCCTTTGGGGGGATGATTTTGGGACTTGCTGCCACGGTGGGCAGGTGGGCAGATACCCAGAGTGAACCAGAGGACATGGTGTGTACGGCGAGCAAAATGGCCTTTTAGCTTTGGACAGGCTGTGACCGTCACTTGTCAAAGCACCTAGGCAGTCAAGAGCTCTCTGTCATTCCCTAATTTTCATCATTCTTAATTATATAGCAGAGAACGCACTGGGCGGGGAGCCAGGACTGCTGACTTCAGAGGCTGCCGTTTACTCACGGCGGAGCCTCGGTTTCCTCATTTACCAAGTGAAGGTGGGAAAGAGTGACCAGGATTTTCCCCTTTCATCCCTACCTGATCATGACCTATGACCTTAAGTGGAGCCCTAAATATCACTCCCTAGTGAAGTCCTTCTTAGGCGTGTAGGGCCAGACACCCCAAACAAGAACAAAAAGACTTGAACATGTAAATACGAAAGATTCCAGGACGTCAAGAGCCACCACAAATACAATGAAAAGAAAGGAATAAACGAGGAAAAATACTTTCAACAGTTAACTCATCAAACCACCCCGATCCAATCGGGGGGCAGATAATTCCCGCCCCGCCTCCCCTCAGAGGGCTGAGGGGAGGTGGGGCAGGAGCCCTTGGAGGGTCCCAAGTGGGGCGCAGCGGGGTAAGAGCGTAGTCCGGGTTTTTTATTCCCTGAGTGAGTAAGTGAAGTCCAAGCGCTGCATCCTCAGCAGAGTGGGTGCCTTCCTGTGAGTACGAGGAGCCGATACCTGACCCTGGAAAGGAAGTGGTTTCGCTTCTGGTGTTTTACTGCGGCGTGTCCTCCGCAGAACCTCCCAGCTTCCTCTGAGCTCATCTGGAAAATGGGCTGAGAAACGCTGACTCTCCCGCCTCCTGCCTCCCCATTCGGAAGGCGTGTCAGTGGGATGAATCAGCGCCTGGGTATTTTGGCCCAGCCATTGTTTTGACAATAGGAATGATTAAACAGATAGTTTATTTGTTTTATTTTCATCTTCTGCACCCACGTTTCCAGAAGAGCTTTGTTTCTAGGTGTAGACAAGAAAGGGACTTTCTGCAAAGTCAGAAACTGGTCATGGGAAGAAAACAAGGGTTTCTCTCATGGGGAAGACAATGCGGGCATCTTTGAGCTTTTATTTTTTCATGAGATTTCTTGTCACTTTAAACTTGTTCTGCTCTGCTCTTCTTGGCTTGGAATGTCTGTTGAACTCCTGGCCTGAGGAAGGCTTAAGTTGCAGCATGAAAGATTGGGTTAGACATCAAGAGGGACTTCCTGGTTAACGAGCTTGTGTCGGCAGAGGAAGGAGCAAAGGGGGACAGTCATACAAACTCCTTCCCTGTGAGTAACAGGTAGTTTGCTGGAGACAATTGCGCACCTTCGGGGCAAACCAGCTTGCCCCTTCCCTGAGGTATGGGGAGCAGTGATAGAAGCATGGAATAGCCCAGCAGAGAGGCCCTGAGAGAAACAGTAGTAGCACTTCCCATCCATTTCACAGGTGGAGAAACGGAGGCAGGACCATGCAACAGGTATTTACCAAGGACCTGCTATTCTGAGCCCTGGGGCAGAGCAGGGGGTGAGGCCGGCGGCAAGCAAACGAGGGCATGAACAGAGACTGGACCATCCGGGAATGCTGGGGCTAGACCAGGGCGGGAAGTGATAGGGGAGGCGAGACTGGAAGGTGCCTCTGGGGCAGGTCGTGCAAGATGCAGTTACTCACCCGGGTCATGGGAGACACAGTCAGAGCCTGGTTTCCTGGCGGCTGGTCCAGGGTTTCTCCAGAGTGCTTTGGCTGCAAGTAACAGAAAACCCAATTCGTAAACTCATGCCCAGGAGAGTGTTATTGGCTGAAAGGTCTGAGGGCGACCCATTGCGGGGACGTCTCAATCCAGGGTGTCAGTGTCGTCGAGCCCTGTGCTCTCCGCCCCCCGCCCCCCCGCCTCCCGCTCCCGCCTCTTCCACGGAGGCTTTAGTTCTCAGGCTCCTTGTGGGAGCAAGAAGACGATCCACGTGTTCCCGCCCACATCCTCCGAGTCCAGCTCAGCAGGGCAGAGCTGAGTCTCCTTCCCTAGTCCCTTGAACTGAGGTCCTGGGCCTGGCTCCGCGGCCAAGCGTGGGCCATGGACTCGTTCCGGGGCCAGTCGCAATGGCTTGGAGGATGTCCAGCACCATGGTCTGGTGGGGAGTGGGTCACAGGCCCCCACGGAACCCTGTGCTGGGAGAATGGAGGGGCAGGGGCGTTGCCAGGCAGATGGGAGCATTGTTTGCAAAGGGAGGAACAGGGATTCAGGCTGGTCCAGACCCGGCAGGACAGTGACCTCCTCCGGCCTCTACCTGCTGGGTCGCGCCAGCCACTCCCTGTGTGCTTCCAACCGTTTCCCACCAAGTGTAGCTTTCAAGATACAGGAGGTGTTTTTTAATCCTCAAGGATCTTATCATCGACTTGAGGAAACGAATCCTATATCCTTATTTTCATCCTGTCTTTTTGTGGTTTGCTAATGACATGAATGTTCTAGCCACAAAGGGAAGGATATCTGTGGGTTGGAGGAGTCAAGGCGGCCCCCAGGGCGCCTCAGCGGTGGGCGTGGCCCCAGGGCGCCTCGGGGTGGGCGTGGCCCCAGGGTGCCTCAGGGGGTGGGCTGCTTCCCGAGGGGCTGAGGGAGGGAAGAAGGCGGTGGAGTCGGCAGGAAGCCAGCCATGGGGACTGCACCCAGAGCCCTGGGGTCGGCACATTTCGCAGGATGCGTGGTTAGAATTTGTATCGTTTTTGTACCACGGGTGGGCTACAAGATTATAGGGTGGGACACAGGTAGATGCATAATTTAGTAATCAGGTCTTTATTTCAAATTTGTCTTAGAAAAAAATGTACTCTTAATTCATCAGACATGGGTAATATTCCTGGGGATGAAGCTAAAATTAAAAAATAAAAAGGAAGAGGAGTCGATTTAAAGAAAGATCGTAAATACAAGTAGCTTCCAGAAACAGCAGAAAGGTCGGCGTGAGGACGAGCAAGGTTTGGGAGTGCTGGCCTCGAGCTTGGGCTCTGGGGCCCGGCAGCCTTGGTCGGATCCCAGCCGCAGACCCCCCAAGCGCGCGCAGTGGGACCGGGCCAGCTGGCTCACCTTCCTGGGCCTCCGCTTTCTTACCTACGAAGTGGGGCTGAGACCGGGCCGGACTTTGGAGGGGCCGCGGAGGGGCCCTCGAGACAGGCGGCTCGTGAAACCCTGGGGCGGGGCCTCTGATGCGGGTGGGCGTTTATTCAGGGAGCTCTTAGGAACCCCGGCTCATCTTCACAGGGAAGGAAGGAAAGGAAGGAAAGGCAGTGCAGGCCCCTTGAGGGCTGCGACCGGCCCAGCGTGGGGCTGGCCTGCCCGTGGGGGCTGTGGGGTGGAGGGGGGAAGGCAGGGCTGGCGGCTGGAGGGGTGGGGGCGGTGGTCCTGGAAGGGAGGAAGTGGGGGCTGACAGGACACGGCAGAGGGGCAGCAGGCTCCTTGGGAGGCTGGATGCCCTGCTCCCTCCCCAGTGTCTCCCCCTCTCCCCGCTCCCTCTGGTCCCCCCCGCGGTCCCCAGCGGCCACCGCGGTCCTCCCTCCCCCACCCCGGGAGCTGTCCGTGCAGAGGGATGCAGGGGAACTGGGTGGTACTCCGTGGAGTTCATCTGTTGTTTATCTTTTAAACACCATTAACCACAAATTAGCTGATTCTTTTGTGGCTATAAATTAATAGATTCCATTAGTAAACAGTCAATTATGGGATGATTACTTCCCCCCTCCCCCGACCATCGAGCCTTTTTCTAATCGAGCTGTTTGAGAGTGTTTGAGTCTCCTCTTCCCCCCCTCAGCGTCCTTTCTGGATCCTCGGCTCGTTGGTCCGGGTCTTCCAAACAGACCAGGAAGCGGAGGGCGGCATGGGCTCCCTCTGTAATGAGGTTGTAAGCGGCGGCCTGTTTGTTTTGCAGAAATAAAAACGACCAACCCAGAGGTTTATTTTTAAGAGAATTTCTCTTTCAAACACAGAACAAAACAACCGAGTCCTCGTCTCTTTTTAGTCCTGAGTTTGCCATAAACACACCCTTTTTGTTCTCCCGGAGCTTCCCTGCTTCTGGGATCTCATCCTGGTAAACTCCTGATAATCTTTTTCTTGACCTCCACTCACCCCTCCCTCCTCTTCTTCTCCCCTCCCACTATTCATTCCTTCCAACATCCGTCCATCTGTCCGTCCATCTGTCCATCCATCCATCCTCTGTAGACGCTGTCTAGATACATCCTCTGTCCTTGGCTGGAGTTGCCAAGAGGGGCACTGGTCCCACCGTTTCCATCTACCAAGTTTTCAAGTGTTCAGGGAGGAAGATGGGGTTAGCCTTGGGGACCCCCAGCCATAAACCCACTACTGGAATAGCAAAGGTGGGGGGCGCCCTCAGGGGTTAGGCAGGTAACTTAAATACCTCAAGCAAAAGACGGCTCCCGGGGCTTCTGTGAGCTGTGAGGTTCGAGCCCTTCCTAAGGCCTTCTAATTCAAGGCAAAAATAAAACACAACTTTAGACCTTGGGTTTGCAACGTTGCTGTATCAGCCAGAATTCTTTGGTTGCAAGTAGTATCAACAGAACTTGAAGGCTGAGCAGTGGTCCCCAAGGATGCCCACGCCCTGTCCCCAGGACCTATGAATATGGTTTCTTACCCGGTGAAAGGGTCTTTGCAGAGGTGGGGCCCAGGCCCTTCCCTGCGCCCGGGAGGAGGTGGGCTCGTTCGCCTGCTCCCCACAGTGGCCAGCCCTGCTCGCGCATCTTCCGCCCTGCCCCCGTTTCCGGAGCAGGTCCATCGGGGGTTCAGTTGCACCTCTGGGGGCTGCCTGCCGGTACGGAGAGGACACTGGTGTGCAGATCAGTCTGCAATAGGACCCTATGTGCTGGGAACGCAGCCGCCTGGCAGGCAGCCGCTGGGCTCTGGGAGGGTCAAGGTCCCAGACAGGGGGCTGGGCCCCGCCTCCTCATCCTCTCGTTCCTACTGGCCCGGCGGGACTTTCAGGTTTCCTGGTTTTGCCCACGTGTTGATCCAGTTATTTTACCTCAGGCCTTATCATTTTTCACGAGACTGAAGGAACATGAAGCATGCACTCCGTGCGCCTTTGCCGCCTGCCCGTGCAGGGGTGGGACGGCAGACGCGGGGCACGCAGGACACGGAGGCCGGCCTTGCGGGGGCCGCAGTCTGGTCGGGCAGACAGACACCAGCATCCGTCGGAGTCGTAAATACATGTAAAACTGCAAATAACGCAACAGGGGGACGTCACCTAGGGAGGTTAGAAGAGGCTTCCGGGGAGCTGTGATGCCTCAGCTCGGAGAGGAAGGGAAACAGGAGTCGAGTGGGGCGTCCAGGTCATCGGGGGGGTGGGGGCCCTGTGTGGTCACAGGGTCTTTAGGAGAGAAAATGGAGGGCGTGAGGTGAGAGACAGATGTGAAGAAGGAAGCAGAGCGTCAGAGGGAGAGTTGAGGAGGCTACACTGCTGACGTGGAACATGGAAGCTGGGTTCGTGAGCCAAAGAACTCAGAAGCTTCTAGAAGCTGGAAAAGATACTGAAACGGATTCTGGACTGCAGCCTCCTGAAGGAGCGTGGCCCTGGGGAACCCCCGGTTTTAGCCCAGTGAGGCCCAGGTAGGGTTTCTGACTCCAGGGCAGGAATGCACGTGTGCTGTTCGAGGCCACCACGCGGGCGGTGATTCGTTACAGCAGCAGCGGGAGACTCGTGCGGCCCTACGGTGGGACGCCGACCGGCAGGCGGGTTCCCTCGCGCCTCCGTGCCCAGCTCGCTTTCCCAGTCTTCGGTGAGGTTGACTCTGACCGTATCTCCCCAAGTCCCAAAGCCCGTTGTGAATCCCGCTGATACAGCACGTATCGCTTTCTGTTCCCACTGTCTGTCTACTAGGGTCTCTGCCGTGGGTCGCATGGGCTTGTGCTTCATCTCCCTGGCCGCCTCCATTTAATTAACTAATTATGAATGCCGCCTCTCTATTTTCAAAAGGGACTTAGGAACCAGACATCCATCTGTCCGTCCTTCCCTCCATCCATCTACCCATCTACCTATCAAACATTTACTGAGCACTTATACTAAGGACTAGGGACAGCCCCAGGTGAGGTGAACCCCAAGTCCGCACCGGGTCTGCCTTGGGCCAGGACTGTGGTGTCACGCTGGGTTCCTAGTGGGGCCACGTTTCTGGTACTTGGAGCGGACGTCAGCTGTTTTGGAGCCACAGCGTGTTTCCCGTTTCCAGCCTCCTCTCAGGGTGGTGGTACGTCCGGGTACCTGCCTTGCACCAAAGGTGCCCAGGGACTTCCTGACTCACAGCCTCCTCCGTCCATTCCGTACTGACGTCCGTTCATTCCGGGCAGTGGTCCCGTCCCCCCACCCCCGCCCCGGGCTCCAAGCCTGGCGCCCTCCTGCAGCCACCTCCAAATCCTTCCGCTTCTTCTCCCCGGAGCTCTCCCGAGAGCCTTAACGGCTGCAGGGCTCCTTGCTGGGAATGGAGGTGCAGGACAGTGAGGTGCCCCCAGCTTTGGTAGAAGGCCCCCCTGCGGCCCGGCTCCTAACCCGCCACCCGCTCGCTTACTTGCCCGTGACCTTGGGCAATGACTGGCCTCTCCGGGTCTGGCTCTTCACCTGCCGAGTGGGTGCTACGGTAACGAAGGGAGAGCAGGACAATGTATGCGTGGTATTAGTACACCCTGGAAGCTGGTAGGAGTTCAAGGTTGTTGAAGCGTCGGGTGCTGTGCATTTTGAGGGAGGGCCCGTCGTCTGGGCTTTGTGGGCTGACAACGGCTGGCAGGGACGGACCCATCGCGCTGCTGAGTCCCCATGCCTTCACGGGGCTGTGTGGCTGGCTCAGGCCCCCAGAAAACAGGCACCCCGACAGAAGAGGCTGCAGGAGGCACACTGGGGGAACTGCCTGTGAGGCACAAGGGCCAGGGGGATGGCGGGGCGGGGGCACGCTTCAGCCTGAGTGTCATCTGGTGCCTGGGAAGGGCGAGCAGGGAGGAGAGAGGGCGGGCAGGCAGGGAGAGGCTCGGACCAGGGGAGGCTCCATGAGAGCCCCAGCCAGCCCGTGGGGGTCCCCGCGCAGAGCCTGCCTGGTAGACGGGGTCTGTCACGGCCTCGGCACGTCTGAAGGTCTGGCACCTGCCAGCTGTGGGACACCTCTGTTTTTCGTGGCGTCATCTCCCAAAAGGAGATCTGTGTCGCGTACCCACTTGGCTGCCCCAGAATTTGATAAATACGTGTGACTAGTGAACGATTAAATACACGAGGAATGATTACATACATGAGTCATGGAAACGGAGGGCCCCTATCAGGTCTGGTTCTAGCCATTGGTGCTGATTGAAATTTCCTTCTCAGTAAATATCCGGGGTCTCACTCTTTATTGGAGACCTGTGGTGCCCCCAACCTAGTGCTGGGCCCAGGGCTCCCAAGGTGAGCAAACGTCCCTGCCATCCAGAACTTTCCCTGGTGGATGGAAGGACTAGTTGCATCCAATCAGCGACCATAGACCAAGCTGCTCTTGTTCAGACTTCAGAGCTACTTCTGAGGCGATGGCGCCATTGGCCGGCCACGCCAGGGTGCCGGCCACACCAGGGGACCCGGGGCACAGCAGCTCACGCACCCCGGGGGTCCTCCCCACCAGGAGCCGGCACGCGGTTTCCCAGGCAGGGCGAGTGCAGGGGCCAGTCAGCATCAAAAATGTCAGATCAGGAAGAAAGGAAAAGAGACATTCTTTCAGCCACAGCCAATATAGGAAAAAAACAAATGTTTGTCTCCCTACGGATTTTCTGGTCAGTTGTGGGTTTTCAGTAATGCCATGCCACAGGCTGTGGGCCGACCATCGCGGAGGAAAACGGACGCTTGCCATCTGGCTGCCGGGATGAAATGAAGATGATGTCCGTTGTGGTGCCTCGTTTGGGGTCTCACTCATGGGGTCCGAGGTGACTCCCGTGGCTGCCATTGACAGCTTCCTCTCCAGGGGTGGACGGGGCATCACGGGTCCCGGCTGAGATTAGGCACTGCAGGGACCTCTGTGACATTTGGGTTTTGTTCCTGCCTGGCCATTTCTGTTCCTGGTGCCATTTCTGTCAAGGAAGGAAGGGAAGTAAGGAAGGAGGAAATGAAAAAGAGGGAGGAGGAAATGAAAGAGAGGAAGGAAGGAAGGAAAGAAAGAGAAAGAGAGAAAGAGAGAGAGAAAGAGAGAGAAAGAAAGAAAGAAAGAAAGAAAGAAAGAAAGAAAGGAAGGAAGGAAGGAAGGAAGGAAGAAAAGAAGGAAAGAGAGAGAAAGGAAGAAAGAAAAGAAATAAGGAGAGAGAAGGAGGGAAAAAAAGCAAGGTCATTTTATCTCTTTGGTTACAAACATCTTTCATTTCTCCAGAAAGAAATGAAAACACACATTGCTGTGTAACGATGTTTACTGAAAAAAAAAAAAAATCCCCGAGTAAAATCAACAGACACAATCCGAGTAAAATAGATCATTCAGCGACTTCCTGGCGAACCCCACACCTTAATCCCTGCCACCAGCCCTTGCGCTCCGGGCTCCTTGGCGTGTATTTGTTTTACTTTCTTAAAAGTGTGTGAGTGGGAGAGGCTTGTCCGCAGTCGTGCCGGGTGAATAGCGGGGAGACATTCCCCGAATAGCTCGTCAGCGTGTCCATCAGTAGAAGTTTTTCTCCTCGGCTCATGGCAGGGAATCAAATATTTAAATGTGATTTTTAGACCTCAAGGTACATGAAGAGATTTGTTTGACAAAGAAGGGAGTGAGTGAGAAAACGCCACCCCAGCGACAGGGAAGAATTTTCTGCCGGGATGAGGCGCACTCACCTGCAGCAGAAGTATAATGTCCTCGTCAAGTTTTCCCACAGGAAAAGAGCCGACGGGCCAAACCCTGCGTTGAGGGCCAGGGCTGGACCCCCACCAGTGGGTTTGGGGACTGCAGCCCCCTGGCGACAGGCTCTGAGCCCTAACAGCACCTGGGCAGACCCCTGGCAGCTGGGCAGCTCAGGGCTGACGCCTCCGACTTGCCAGCCAGTGGGGGACTCAGAGGGACCCCTCCTCCTGCTCAGTGCAGTGGGAAGGGGCCGTCGGGCCTTCCGCCCGCTGTGGCCTCCGGCGCACAGGAGCGCGGGCGGAGGAGGGCAGGGGGCTGGGGCTGGGCGGCTGCGCAGAGTGGCAGGAGGAGCGGACCCGGCCTGGTGAGGGGCGTCCCCGGGGGTCCGCTGGGCCCTGGGGGGCGGGGCGCCCAAAGCCCCGCCCCCCAGTCAGCGGTCCCACCGGGAGCACGGCCCCAGGAGCAACCTTTCACCAGCAGCTGGGAACCGCCACCTGATTTAGGGTGGTGCCTGGGGGGACCCTTTTCATCTAGAAAAAACGAGCATTAGTGAAAACACACTAGCCCTCCGAACCCACGATTTCAGGCGCTAGTGAAATTTTTCTGAGAGAAATAACAATAATCCCCAATCGGGAGGACTTTGCTGGGAGCCAGGTGTGTGGTATGTCTGTATACACACTGACACGCACACGCACTCCTCTATGTATTTATTTTAAGACTCGAGAGAGCCCTGTGAAAAGTTACCAGCGCCCCCACATCACAGAAGAGGAAACCCATGCCAGACAAAGGTTCAATCTGTTACTCAACACTCATCGTCCTGCTGTTGATTTTTGTAACCCAGTAATAATTCAGCTTCTTTCTCCCACCAAATGCCGTCCCCGGAGGTGCGCAGCGGGACCCTGCTGATTAATAGCTCTGTCAACCCGTGGCCCTCGTGTTTTTTCAGTCCTTTCTCTTGGACCCGTCCTGTGATTTTGCTTATTTAAACCCTGCTCACCAGCGTCGTCTCCACTGGAGCGGAGCTCGCGCTGCCTCTTCCAGAAAAGCCTGCTTTTCTACAGTTAGGAAATGGTGGGGGAGGGAAAACACAGGGGGTTGGATCAATCAGGGTTTAGAAAACAGCCTCTCACTTCCAAGGCAACCGCGTTCTCACTGAGGGGCGGAAAGCACCGGGCGAGGTGGCTGCAGGGGAGAGGAGAGCCTGTCCCACCCCCTCCAGGCGCGCCCTGCGCAGTGTCAGACCCCCGGGGGGGGGCGGGCTCCACGCAGGCCAGGAGGCTGCCTTCTCTTCGGGCAGATCATCGGCCCACTCACGCCGGGGCTCGCAGTGCCGGCACACGGGGCCCTGCAGCGGGCGTGTGCGCACACACATGCAGCTCACAGACACACACGGAGGCGCTCAGAGCGGCGGCCACGTGTGGGTGTTTGGCATCCACGGTCAAAGCCTAGGAAAAGCTCGTGGGACGGGCACCAGGGCCGGGATGAGTCTGGGTGGCAGTCGGTCCTCGGGGCTCGGGTTCCAGTGGAATTGATCCAGGAGCCTCTTCCAGGCCCCAGGCTCCGTGCAGGCCTCGGGGGCGGGGACAAAGCAGGACAGAACCCGCAGTCGAGGCACAGGGAGCGTGGGCAGGCGGAAAGGTCCGGACCCGCCTCTCCCGGCTCTCCAGGGAGGCGGGGTCTCCTCTGCGGCCCTCAGTTTCCCCATTTGTGACAGCCCCTCCCCTTCTTCCATTCCGTGGTGCTGAGGGACTCGACCGCCCCTTACCAGCCAGGCCGCTGCCTTCAGGCCCGGGAGGAGGCTCTGCCTCCTTTGCTCCGGGTCAGTCGAGCAGCGAGCGCTAGGGCAGCAGCCGGCACCTCGGCTGATCGGGCCTCTGCACCTGCTGAGCCACGTGCCGAGCCCCCACCCCCCCGGGGGTCGTGGGGCCCACAGCCTGCGTGCTGACCCTGCCTTTGCCACGGTCAGGCGGGGTGGCCTCAGCCAAGCTCCCAGCCTCTCTGGGCTGGCCTCACTTGTCGCCTGCGGACCGTGCTGGCGCCCTTCTGTTAGAGATGTAATGAGCGAATTCAGGGGGCTTCTGCGAGCAGCCCCTGCGAGGGCGGGGTCCTGGGTTAGCGGGGCCGCGCCCACCCCGGTCCCGACCCTGCACTGTTCCCAGGGACGGACACGCGCCTCCTCAGCGAGGCGGGCGCTGCACCCGGCCACCGTGCGTCCCTGCTCGTTAGTTTTCCATAGCGCTTTGCCGCAGCTTACAGCCTTATACATGCGCAGGCATTTACCCCTCCAGTCTGCCCTTCCCCACTGGACCGTAGGGCCCCGTGACCAGGGCCGCGTCTGTTCCCACTGCGTCTCCCCAGAGCCCAGCGGCGCCCCTGGCATGGAGGAGGCACCCTGTACTTCGGTGCGGAAGAGCTTTGAGGCGACCCTGACAGATAGCAAGAGAGGCCACCCTGTAGAGCCCTGTGGAATGTGCAGCAGGAGGAAAAGTCAGGGCTCCTTTTACAGCGCCCTCTCCCGCCTCCCCACCCCCGCCCCCCAGAGAGCTCCTCTTCTCCTCCCCCCACCCAACGATCCCACCTCCCTGTGCCCGCTCTGGGGTGGAGCAGGGCCAGCCGGGCCATCTCCTGCCCTCCAGGCATCCGGCCGGTGGCCCCTGGGGACTGATGCCAATGAGAGGCTGTCCGGGAGGGTCCCCTGTGGTTAGAGGGCATGGTGGCACCCGCCTCACCGTGGGCCAGACGTGGGTTCTGTAGGACGACCTCCCGTTAGCCCAGTGACTGACAACTGGAAGGGCATGTGGGTCAAGGGACAGCGTGTGTGAGGGTCCTGAGTGTCCTTCAGGAACAGAGGGAGCCTCAGGGAGGTGGGGAAGCAGATGTCAATAGAAAGAGGGCAGCTTGGGGAGGCTGAGAGGGGACGGGGCCTTAGAGCGGGGGTGGGGGGCAGACTGGACGTCCTCAGAGTGCGAGGAGAGGCTACTGACCAGCCCACCAGACAAGGAATGGGAAGGCCCCGTCTGGGGCACACGGGGCGGGGGCACAGCAGAGAGCGCCCTGGAGGGGCAGGCGTTTATCTGAAACACAGCAGGGTGCCACTCCAGCCGTGTCCTCAAGGGAGGGATGTGATCCAAGGTGCTGTTGCCAGCCCCTCTGGCTCCTATGGGGAGAACGGAATTATAATCCCAAATTTGAGACGTTTCTGCATTGTTTTTAAACTAGTGGAAAAAAAAAATTGGTATTCTGGACCCATGGGCATGGGTAACAGTGGGAATTGACTGTGGGAGTGGGGGGTGGGGGTAGGCTGGGTGGAGGGGGGTAAAGGGGTAAAAATTGAGACAACTGTAATAGAATAAACATGATTTATAAATTTAAATCAATCAATAAAAATTAAAAAATAAAAAAACTTTTTAACGATAAAAAGAAATAATTGGCATTCTGTAGTGAAGGGGCTTGTGACCCGCATTGGCTTTGGAGTTCAAGGCCAGGACTGTGTCTCGTCTCCTTGCTCATTAGAGGATTAGAAGCCCTAGTGACGGCTGCAGGGATGACCGCCAGTGTGACCGCCCAGTGTCCCTGGGGTCCTCCTTTCTGCCAGCTTCGGGGGACGAGGCCGCCCGGGGCATGGGCCCTTTCTCACCCTGGCGGTGGGCAGCTGGGCGCCGTTTCCTCCCTTGCTCATCTCAGGGACTCGCCCTGGCCCACCTGCTGAGGTCCCGCGGCACCTAAGACGGCGGCCTCAGCTGTGGGTGGAGCCGGAGGAGCTGAGAATGGGCGTCATGTCTGAGTGGCAGCTCACTGACAAGCCTGGGGCGCGGACCCTCCCCCTGTCCCCAGAGAGAGGGAGAGAAGGAAGAGACTCCTGGTCAGATGGGAAGGACAGGGAGCAGCACACCAGGTCCCCAGCAGGGCGCTGGGGACATGCACACACAGGCTCCGGACATCCCCTGAAGGTGCCCGCCCCTGCCCCCAGAATCTGGGGCTGCGTTGCAGTCCGGACTCATCCCCGGGACCCTCGCCCACCCCCACTAAGGGACACCCTCTCGGAGGCAGGCCCGCCACCTGAGAATTCTGTGCACCCTTTTGCTAACTTTCGCATCCAGGGCCTGATTCTCCCGGTCTCCCTCCCTGTCAGGCCCAGGGGCCTTAGGACGCATTGTATCCCTCCGGGGAAAATTCCTGCCCCCTGATGTGAGTCTCTGGTCACAAAACATCCCTGCTCCTTTGCCGAAATCTCTTCCTGACCTCGCTGAGCTTCCGCTCATTCACCGGCAAAAGGGGACAATCATAGCCGGGCTCCGCCTGACCACGAGGGGGAACGTCCTCGGGGAGGTGGGACTCCGCTGGTGGGGGCGACTGAGGCAGCCCGTTTGTCCACCAGGACCCGTCAGGGCCTCTGCATCTCATTTCCCACAGCCCTGCAAGAGGATGAACACCTCGCTGCTCAGGAGCGTGGGGAGGAGAGGCCCAGGGTGAGAAGTTTGAAACCCGGCAGTTTTGCCCCGGACAGAGTGAGAGCCCAAGGCAGGGAGGAGGCGCTGGGGCTCGCGGGCTGGGCTCTGCGGCAGCGTTCTCACAGACAGGAGCTTGTCCTTCCGGATTCTCTACCCGCCCCCCCCCCGCCCCCGCCCAGCTGGCCTGCTGAGGCTCCCGCGGGCCTGGTTCCCGCCTTGCCTCCCCCCCTGTGTACAGGTAATGCTGTCCCTAGTGTCTGCTCACAGCAGCTCTTAAGTTAAAGGAGGCAACTCAGAGAGGGGACACGCGGTCCCTACTTGACAACCTCGCAGGCAGGCACCAGCCAGGCGCTAGCTAACGGGGCCCTCCCAGGCCCTCCCCATCTGATCTCCAGCTTCCTGGAGAGCCTTCAACACTGCTGACCCGAGCCTGAGGCGCCAGGGAGGGGGAGGAGGGTGGGGAGGGGGCGGGTGGCAGGGAGGGGGCGGGAAGAAGGCTGGCGCAGCCTGGGAAGCGCAGGCGGTTTCCGCATCCTTCCCCCTTCCCCAGAAGTTGCTCAGGTGCGTATCTGCGCAGTTGACAAACCTCCCCTCTGCGGGGTAGCTTATTTGGTGACAAAGGCTTTCCTTCCTCACTTAATGTCTGCTAGGTGTGTTGTACAGTCACTTCTGTGTGCTGGCTGGGGCGAGGGTGGGGCAGGAAAAGCCCCTCACTCTTGGGTTTCCAGCCACCTCCCCATCTTCCTCTTGAAGGGGAAGACATCAGAGATGGAGGCTGGGAAGCCCACCCGGTTAAGGAGCGGGGACCAGTCTCCACTTGCCACTCAGCCTCCCTTTTGAAGTGTGATCACCTTTCAGATGGGGCCCTGCCCACCCCGTCCCTTTCCCAGGAAGAGGCGGCACCCCCCACTCCTACCCACGCCCTGCACGCATCCGTGTTCCATGTGTTCCACGTGTTCCATGTGCGTGCGAGGCACGAGATTCGCACGCTGGAGGAGAACGCATTGTCTGACCACTTGTGTTCATCTGGGTTCCTCCTTGAAGTCAAGTCCAAAGTCATTTCCGTTGGAAAAAGATCCACTCTTGCTGTAGAATCACTTGTTCATTTAATACATGTTGACTTACTGTCAACACCAGATGGGCCACTGGGCCAAGCTAGGGAGGAAGAAGAATGCGGCGAGTAAATCAGACGGTGGCCCAGCTGGCAGAGGGGTGGGGCCGGGGAGGGGGAGAGACGGGGGAGAGCGAGTGTGCGCGCGTGGCATTGAACCACAAAGAACAGGAGCGGACTGGGCTCTCACTGCCTGCCAGACACCAAGTGCCTTCCCTCGGGCGCCTCATTTCATCTGTGGGAGACTCTCTCCATGAGGTTGGTCCGTGTTGCCCCCACGGAGGGATCTGTGGCTGGGAGAGGTGGGGTAACTTGCCAAGCTCACACACACAGACACAGCTCATGGGCCGCGGGTCTGGATTTGAACCCAGGCCCCCAACTCCAGCAACCACACCTGTACCCAGGACCTTGCACACCCAATGATGTGGTCTTACTCACTGCGAGAAGGGCCAGGGGAGAGCAGCGGGGGACACTCTGGGCGATTCTAGAAAGGGACCTGAAATAGACAGCATGACACCAGGCCACCGGGGCCCATCCCTTCCTGTCTTCCCCGAGCCCAGCTACTCGGCTTCAGAGGGTGAGTAGCGGGAGCAAACTAGAACAGAATCACATGTGGGAATAGAAATGACGAGGGGAGGACAGGATCGATAATTTTTTTTAAAGTTTTCAGCAAAGGAAACTGATTTTTCCGAGGAATAAAAAGCAATTAGGTCTGGTGGCAGCCGCGCACAAAGGAAGCACAGTTGTCAAAAGGAGGGCTGGGACTTTTCAAAGCACTTACTGGAACGAAACAGAAATGCTGAACTTTGTTTTGTCTTTCCCCGAGAACACGCTCTTTTCGGAATGAAAGGGCTCCGAGGGTGGCGAAAGACCTGGGAGCGTGAAATTGCATTACTGGAAATGGTTCGGGGCTTTTGTTCCCGAGGCTGGGGCCTCGTGAGCGATGGGCTTAGCAAGAAGCCCAGCCAGGCTGCAGAGGGGTCTGGAGGGGGGCCAGGGGGCAGTCTGGGCTGCTGCCCCCAGGAGGGCCTGTTGGAAGTGCCCTCTGAGTCCCCTGCTCCTCAAATGCAAACTGAAAAGCCTCAGGGGCTTCTTCAGATGTTGCCCTAAGGGAAGTGGCGTCTAGTGTCTTGTCAGATGCGTCAAGGGTACATTCAAAACGAAACAAAACAACAAACCATTGTCTCAGTCCAAAACAGCAGCAGCAGCAGCAGCAGCAGCAGCAGCAGCAGCAGCAGCAGCAGGAGAGTAGGATGAAGTGGACCAGAGACGGCGGGCGAGCGTGTGACCCCCACCCCATGCCCACCTTGCGGTCTTTAAATCCTGCGGGATGACCGCAGCTACCTCCTCGGGGGTCTCCTCACCCGGTTTTCGACAAGGCGGACCTGATCTCATTACTTGCCTGCCTCGGAGCCTCGCGGGGCTCACTGTGGGCCGGAGGCAGGCTCCCTAACCACGCACTCCATGGCACCGGGCCTTCTTTTATCTCCACTTGACCTCACCTCTGTCATCTCTCCCCTGTCCTCTCCGCGCCAGCAGCACTGAGTCACCTCCGGCTCCTCTAGGGAAACCGACTCCCCTTGTCTCGGGGTTTTGCACGTGCCGCTCCATCTGCCCGCCACACTCTTTTTGGTCCCTCTTTGCCCACCAACACTGTGCATTCTTTTGGTTTCAGCACAGACGTCGCTGGCAAAGGGCCTCTCCTCTGTACCACCCAACCTCCTACGCCCCCTCCCCCGCAGTCTTCTGGGCTTTTCTCATAACTGTTGTATTTATGCCTTTATTTGTCTCTCTCAGTGGACTTTTAAATTTTTCACTATTGAAATTTGGGGTTGGATAATCCTCTGTTGTGGGGCTGTCCTAGGCATTGTAGGACGTTTAGTGGCATCCCTTTCCTCTACCCGCCAGATTCCAGTAGCCACCCCCCATTTCCAGTTGTGGCAACTGAGCTACATCATCTGATGTTCAATGTGGCTGCCGGAGCTCCAGCCATCACATCTGCATTCCAGGCAGCAAAGCACACAGGGATGTTCCTAACACACATGCTGTATTACACTGTTCTCAATGTTGTGCTAGGTGTTAGGAATACAAGAGTAAACAAAACAGACGCTCCTGTGTTCCTTGAATAACTAGCAACAATATGAAGTCTTTCCTGATGCCTTTCAGTTTCTCACGTGCCTCACCTGATTCTATGGCAAATTCTGCCAGCTCTACTGAGACCCATGTGCAGAATCCCACCGCTTATCATCACTTCCTCTGACTGGTCAGAGCCACCTGGGCCTGGGCCACCCCATTACCTCCTCCTAGTCTCCCAGCTTTGCCCCTGCCACCCCACCACCCTCTCGCTACTCCATGTCCCCGGCTAATCTGCACAGAGCGGCCAGAGAGGCCTTTGTAAACAATGCAGGCTGCTCCTGACGTGCTGTTGCTTCAACCCTCCTGTTACTCCCACCTCTCCCAGAGTAACAGCCAAAGACTTCCCAGCAGCCCTTTCAGTAAACGAGTCACCCTTCAGATGGCAGCCACGAGGGCGGTTTGTCGCAGAACGTACAATAGGCAGCAAGGCAATCTGGGTTTCAGGTGAAGCTCTAAAATTGAGTTTTCCAAAGTATCCCGGGGCCATTAAAGTGGCCATTAGGAAGAAAAACATTACCATCCACCCCATTTAATTCAACAAAACAAGCCTTGAAAGTCACGTATGGGCTTTTAAGAGCTTATAAAAATAATAAATTAATACCAACTTTAAATGAACCCAAGTTCCGGCTCCTATCTAGGAACCTTTGCAGAGCCCCATTTAGAATTTAGAATTATTACCCATTTCAAGGATGAGAAAACTGAGTCTCAGGGTGACTTGCTTGAAGTGATAGGGGTTTGGGACTTCGTCGGTCACGCATGTCGTGAACTTGATAAAAGTCTGCTTTACCCAAGGGGTATATGCAGGGTCCGGCAGAAGGAACGCCTGCTTGAGTGTGGTTGGCAGGGTAATAACCTGGGTGTAGTAATTTATAGTTTTAATTTGAACAATTCACCTAAAATGTCCTATGGTGTGCTTGAGCGTGATGTTGTTATGTTATAGAATTACATGCTTATGATTTTGTAATAAAAGATGTTGTAATAAAAAGGGCGTTCTTTGTGCCAGATCCTGTATAAAGGCTCAGGGGTGGGAACATTTACTGTGGAGCGCCAAGAAAGGGCAGAGCAGGTGAGAAAGGAAGGAGCTGGAGTTGAGAGATGGCTACTGCCCATCCCCCCACCTTCCTTCGGGGCTGGCTTCTCCAGCGGCCCCTGCCACCTGCAGGGAAGACTCCACCGAAGCCAGTCCCCTGCATCACAGCACTGGAAACAGAGCTTCCCTCTCCCAGCCTCCTGTTCATTTCCCAGGGAAGGACTCTAATTGGCACTGCTTGGATCACATGCTTCTCTCTGAACCAATAGTGAGCCCACAAAATAAGCCACTCTGATTGGTCTTTCCTGAGTCATGTGTCACGGGGGTGGGGTCTGTTACCAAGATATGGATAATAGGGGAAGGGGTGCTGGTAGCCAAAACACAACAGCTACTTAGCTCAGAACCAAGATGGGCGCCCAGGTTCTGATGAGCTCTCCTGGAAGATGTTCACCATTACCATACGTATTGTTGAAATACATCCCTGAAGCCCTGGCTGGGTAGCTTAGTTGGTTGGAGCATCGTCCCATACACCAAAGGGTTGCAGGTTTGATTCCTGGTCCAGGCACCTGCTTAGGTCATGCGTTGGATCCCAGGTTGGGGCACATGTGCGAGGCAACTGAGCTTGATGTTTCTCTCCCCCTCGCTCTATCCAAAATCAATAAGCATATCCTCAGGGGAGGATTTTTTAAAAGTAACTCAATAAATGAATACTCCTCCTCAAAAAAACAAACTACTTAATCTTTATGATGCTACAGGAAAGAGATCATTGTCCCCATTTTGCAGATGAGGAAAGACAGGCTCAGAGAGCTTTGAAATGTGCCTGGGTAAGTGTCGGCCGGGCCCAGTTCTCATTCCCAAATCCTAAGTCCTCATCTCCATGTGTTAGTGCCTCCCATAGGTCTCAGGTCTGTCCCAGACAGACATCGTCCTGGTCCCCGCTGCCCCTTGACCTTGACTCCTCGCAGAGGACTCAGGGGCCGGGGTGAGAGAGGCCCATTGGGAGACAGAGAAGAGGGGCGGAGGGAGGGCCCAGTGGAGGAGGGGTCCCCTCGCTGGCCTTGTCGGGTGAGGCTGGGCTGGCCCGCCCCGCCATGGGGTCCAGACGGGGACGCAGCGCTGAGGTCCAGAAGCCAGAGTGCCCTTCACCTTCAGGGAACCAAAGACGCTGCCTGCGTCTGGGGCCCGCGAAGGGGGAGTGACAGCGCAGAAGACGCAGCAGGGGTCAAGCACCACAGGACCTGGAGACGGGCTCAGGGGCGGGAATCTACTCTGAGAGCAACTCGGGGTGTTTGAGCCGAGGGGGTGGGCTTCGCGTCGCTTGTGCGCTTGGGAGGGAAGACCTGGCTGCAGCATGGAGAAGGGGTAGGAGAAGGGGTAGGAGAAGGGCTCCTGGTTCTTGGGCACCGGGGATGTGCCGGGCACCGTTTCAGGGTCACCAGAGTCCCAGGGGACGTCAGTGAACCACACAAAGTCCCCGTCCTCGTGGGGCTCGCATGCCAGTACGGACACAGACCATGATCAAAGCAACACGTGAATACGTTCAGTGTGATGCACCTCCTTCAGGAAGGGCTAGAAAGGAAAACCCCGCCGGAGGAGGCAAGGATGGCAGGCGCTATTTTAGCCTGAGGAGTCGCCCAGGAGGCTGGACCGGGCAGCGGGGGGCGGCGGAGGACGGAGTTTTGTTTGCCCGCGGCGGCGTGGGCTGGCGGTCCCTGGGCTCAGGCCTCGGGGTGCCCACGCGGCCTTTGCTTTGGAGCAGCTGTCGAGTCGGCATAAACATTTAAGAGTGGATATAGCTTGGCTCTCATTCAGCATGTAAATAGTTGTCAAACCTTCAATTTTGAAAGGACCGGTTCCCTGTGATTTGTATAAATTTTCGACCAGAGCAGAGGCCGCACACACTGAAAACCAGGGCTCCCCATGTCAGGGCGGGGCCTGGGTTTCAAAGGCAGAAGGCTTTCAGATGGGAGCTCATTTCAAAGGAGGAACCCAGCGGAAACTATCAAGGCTAATGAAGAGAGATCAACTGTGTCCACGTGTAGCGTCTTCTCGTTAGGAAAGTGGAAACACTTAGAATAGAGATCTGATGCTTGGGACTTCTTAAGCTAAAAATGCAATTTGATTTGAATTCTTATGTTCCTCCACTGTTGCCCAGGTATATTTAGCACTAAGCAGACTATCTTTGGGGACTGGTTTACTCTTGTCTGAAATTGTTAGACTTTGGGTGTACCACCTAAGTCGTCAACTTCCAGGAGAGCCAACGGACTCAGGTGTAATATGTTTATTTCCCCCATGACACTGACTGAGATGAAAAAGATGGCCGGGATCGCTGTTGGGGACGATGCCGAGACCGGGCACGTGTTCGCGGGTGGATAAAATGGAACACTGTTTTCCAACGGCGATTCGGCAGGGTCCGGCCAAATTTCAAGGAAGTTTACCCTGCAAAACTGAGCAATCAACTTGCAGGGATCCTATCATAGAAGCCTCTGAAATAGTGAGCAGAGATGGTAGTTATGAGAATGTGCACTGTGCCATGGTTTCATTCATGTATGTGTGTATGTATATAAAAACATATGTATTATATATGTGTACATTAACCGTCAAGTGATTTAGGAAAATGATTACCGTATTTTGCCATGTGTAACGCGCACTTTTCGCCCAAAAATTTGAGGGAAAAGTAAGGGTGCACATTCTACATGGATATAATGATTACATGCCATGGGTATAAAAATGGGCATAATAATCCCGTGTATAATGCACACACACAAAAATAAGGCATACTTCCCAGCAAAGGAACACCTTGCAGCTGTTTAAACACGCAGTGGACCTGGGCCAGGCGATCAAGGTCACCGTCAACAGCGGTGTCAGGTTGGTGGCCTGTGCTCTGATGGGACGTGAGGAGCAGGGCGCTTCATCTCTGCCGCCTTCCCCCCCGGAAGCCATCGCCCCCATCCAATGGTGAGGAAGGTATCAGAGAAATTGCCACGGCGGGCCATTCTACAGCATATCTGGCCAGTCCTCCTCTACACTGATCAGGTCATCAAAAACAAGGGACATCTAAGAAACTGCCACAGGCCAGAGGAGCTAAGGAGACGTGACAGCTGTACGTGGTGTGGTGTCCTGGGCCAGGAAAAGGGCCCTAAGGAAAACCCAGGGCAATCTGAATAAGACAGAGGTTAATAATGCGTATCAGCGTTGGTTCATTAATTACAGCAAATGGACTGCACTGCGTGAGTGGCTAATGAGAGAAACTGGGTGCGGGGGATATGGGAACCCTCTGCACGTCTCAGCAACTTTTCTGTAAATCTACAACTGTTCTAAAAAATAAAGTCCATTAAAAATGAGGCGGAGACTCATGGACAGATGTGAAGGTTGCTCAAGGTGTGTGGCTGAAGAGGCGGTGACCCCGCATTTGCCGGACAGGGCGGTGAGGGTGTCGGTGTGGGTGCAGGCCGAGTCCAGAGGGACGCTGCCCCTTCGCACAGAGGGAACTATTTTGAAGGTCTGGGGTTAAAACACACAGGGGAGAGAATCTTTCATGATTCTAAGATGTTTTGAAATTTTTACCCTACACATGCAAGCCTTTTATGATACAAAGCTCAGTAAAGATACTTCGCACCCACGCACAGTGGAGAAGAACGCCGCGCCGGGCAGGAGAAGGCAGCAGAAGGGCGAGTAGCCTGCGCCGATTTCGTTGCCCATAAACAGCCCCTAGTTCACGTCCCTGGATTCATCATTCAGAGTCAAGGGCAAGGAAGAATTAAACTCCCCTCCATGTTTCTGGGCACATCAGAATGGCCTTGTTTCTAGGAAGTCTGATCTTGACAAGCGTCTGTGGACTCTGTCACTGCCCAGCAAGCTGGGTGGCCGGCCTTGCAGTCACTGCCACTTGCTGGGCACTCACTCGGTGGCCGGCCCTGGGAAGGACTCCACACAGGCCCTCAGTTAGTCTTCAAAATAACCCTTTGAGGTAGGTGACCCTTTCAAATGTGCCGTCGCCGGTCACTCAGCCAGAGTGGGAGAGACCTGTTCCAGAGCTGCTTGACGGAGGGGTCTGGGCCTCTCACCCCTGACTTCTCAGAGGCCGGGCGAAGGGAGCTGCCCGCCTGAACCCGAGTTCCCCTCTCGGTCCCCTCGAATGAGGTCCCTGCTCAACAAGATGGTTCCAATGAACTTGGATCTCTGCTGCCATTGTTTATCTTCCTGGCGGAGTATTTTGGTCCCATAACCAGGTGCACGTGGAATTTTGGTAACAATCAGCTTCAAGGGTGCGTGAAAATCCAACATGTGCTGGCTGAGGTCGGGCGGTCCGGAAAGTATACGTTCGTCATCAGTGTTTATGTTTTACTTATTTATTTTTTCTGAAATCCCATCAAAATAAAAAATCAACCGTGTTGCCTTGGAGCCCCTTCTGAAGTGGGGGAGGCGCCCTGGGCATCATTTCCTGTTTGGGGACAGAAAGCCGCAGAAGGGAAATGCATGGCGGGGGGCGGGGGACACAGGCCCTTGATGGGAGGGACAGGGACATTTTATCTAACCCAGGTGCCCTTTGGACAGGAAAGCATGTGTCTAAAGGTCAGCTCATTTGAGCAACTGAGCTTCAAACAGAGTCGAACGAGTTCTTCTGGAAACCACACTATGGGTCTTGCTTAAATGTTGACCTTTACTTCTGCAGCCGCGGTACTTACCTCACTTTTCCACATATCCGTCCTCCTCTAACGGACCTGCCGCGTGCACGCAGGCAGAGAGCGAGCGAGGCCCCGTTTCTCCTGGAGAGCCCCCCGCAGGGCAGTGGGGCTCTGTGGCCTTCCAGCAGGGAGGTTCTTCCTTTGGACTTGTTCTGCAGTGAAAAGATTTCACACCTGATTCCCCCACCGCGTGCCTTTGACGAGCGAGTCCACGTGCGCTGCGCACGTGGGGTCTCTTCCACATTGTGAGTGGACAGCTTTGCCGTGTCTGTGTCCAGTGCCTTCTCTCTTCCGGCCACGTGTAAAATGTCACGCGATGCCCACGCCGGGAATCGCCCCCCCCCGCCGACCCTCTCTGGGGCCCTCACTGACAAAGACCAAAACTCATAGTAAACACATTTCTGGGAAGTGCTTTTCTTTCTTTCCGTTTTCTCCTTCCTCCGTTTTTATTGTGGAACTTCATCTGGCGCGAAGGTTTCCACTGGAGAAGGCATTTAGAGCGTTGTGGCATTTCCTCTCCTAATTAAACCCAACTGGGGCTCCCTCCCGTGTGCGCGCACCCGCAGCTGATGGCTCCTTCGCGGGCAGCGGCCCTTCCCACGGCATTTGTAAACACCGGCCGCGCTGCGCTCCCGCGGCTCTGGTTTAAATTAAGACCCCGGCTGGAGGATCGACCCAGCTGTGCTTCCCTGTGAGCTCTGTCAGGCTTCCAAAGCTTGTTAACATGCTAATATAAAAGGGACTAGGGCGAACTTCAAGGAATTTACAACTAGTCTTAAACTTCAAAGTCGAAAGCTACGTCTCTGCAACACACACACACACACACACACACACACACACACACACACATCCAGTAGGTCCCTCCGCCCCACCCTCCTCCAACACGCCCCAACGGAAAACAAAAAAACCCAAACTAATAAAAAACCAAACTAATCAAAGCAGCCCAGGGATGGCTCCACGCGTCTGAAATCTCGTGGCTCCGGTCCCGGGTGTCGCAGGCCAGGTCAGGACACGAGGCCTCTGCGCGTTGTGAAACACAGGGCAAAGCCAGCAGGTCTGATTGGAGACGTGATAAATATTTCTTCAGCCCTCGAGACAGCGACGCCAGCCCAGCCCAAGAAGTTGGCTGCCTTGTTCTTCCCCTAGGCCGAGCTGGCCAGGTGGGTTGGGTGGGAAGGGAGGACCCGGCCGTGCTCACCTGCCGCCTCCCCGGTGCCGCGCGGCCCGGGACAAGGCACAGCACATCCACCCCGACACCAGGCTTGCGACGATGGCAGGAGGGCGCGGCTGGGGCACGCTCCCCAGCACTTGGTGATTCATCCGCAGAGCCGTCTCTTGGAGATTTTGACAACAAATAGAAAAGCACAACTTTTTAATTTCCTTTTCATGTTCTCCTCTCTCCAGGGAGGATCAGCAGATTGTATTTATCTCAGCCCGCCCGGGGGTGGGTGCCAAAACCCAGTTCACAGATTCTTGTTCGCTTCCCCTGAGCGTGTCCAAATCACAGCCCAGCTCGGGGAACCAAAGGTCCCACGCGGGGGAGGTGGGCGGCCGTGGCTGCGGCTCCTTTTTTCCGGTCACACTCATGGCTGACCATGGGCAGCGTGTTCACACAAATGCCCACGCGAGTCTGTTTAAGTTGTCCAAGAGTTGCTGCTGCCTTTAATGTTCGACGCTGGAGACAGAGCGCGCCGCGTCCGCCAGGGCGGGGGCTCTCAACCCTGCGCTGTGGGCGGTGTGGGCAGGAGAGCGCTTTGCCGTGCGCTTGCGGGCGTTGAGGAGCGCCCTGGGCTCTGCCCCTAGAGGCAGTAGCCTCCCCCTCCACCCCCAAGTCACAACAACAGACAATGTTGCCAGGTATGTTGCATGACCCCTAGGGTAGAGTTGCCAGGCTAAATAGAGGGTGCCGGGTTCAAATTGAATTCAGATAGAATTTAGATAAACTTTCCATAGTATGTCTTATGCACCACTTGGAGCATGCTTAGAAATTGTTTTTTGTTTGTCTGAAATGCAAATCCACCCGGGCATCCTGTGTTTCCTCCTGCTAAATACGGCAACCCTGCCTGGAAGGCGATATCCACCGCCCCCAGCCACGCCCCCCACCTTGAGACCCTCTGACTTGGGGAAAAGACAAGTGAGAAGAGCAGCTTCCGGTCCCTTGTTTGCCCCGTTCTTGGCCGTATGAATTCAGAAAAACCACTTAAATTCTGGGGGTCTTCTCTTCACTGTAAAATGTGGTCATGATGTCTGTCCCCATCTTCTCCTTGAGAAGGTTCGAGAAGACAAACCTGCAATGTGCTGGCCAAATCCCCTGGTGGCTGCCCTGTCACTGACCCTCAGCTCCCCTGAGACCGGCCCCCTCACCGGGGTGGGGGTGGGGCGGGGTGGGGGAGAGGCCTGACCCAGCTCTGGCTGCAGGCTCGACCCACCAGGCTCAGGAATCACCCCAGAGGAGGGAGCTGGGCTTTGTGGAAAGAAGGGGCCTGTTCAAGGTCACACAGCAAGCCCGGATCCTGGAGGGGCCGTGCCCGCCCGGTCCCGTGTCCCCCTGGGTGCTCCATACCTCCAGGCCCCCATCCGGCCCCGCCCCCGCCCCGGCCCCCGCTCTCCGGCACTGAAATCCTTTTATCTGAACAGAAAAAAAAAATGACAAAGTCGCTCATAAACCGAGCTGTTTTTCACACTGTTCTGTCTCTGACAGGCTGTTAGAAAAGTTGGGAGAAGAGGTGCTACTGTTATACTTTTGTTATTCGGTGCTAATTAGAAGGAAGCCGAGCAGCCGTGGCAGGGAGAACCGCTGCAGAGGTGCTCGCCGTTCCTGGTGGGGCGGAGGCGAGGCCGGGCGAGAAGCCTCCCGGTCCCTGGTCCTGCCTCTTAAGCAAAATATTTTGTTTTGCTCTTAAACAATTAAAATTACCTGGCCCATCCAGGAGCATAGATATGTTAAAATTTTTAGAAAGAAAGAAAGCCTGTGTTGTGAATATTTGGAGTCATCCGACTGTTAGCTTTTTCTGAAACCATTCTAATGAGGGTGCCGAGCAAGTTTTCTGTGTGGGAAAGTGTGCTTTTGATCAGCAGAAATGCCCATTTTTTTGTCCGCAGCCTGGACGGAAGAGGTCGGCGGGAGCTTCCCCTGCTCCGGCGTGGCAGGGTGCTTGCTCTCAGACAGCCCTTGCCCCGGGAAGCCTGGGCAGGTGAGGGGGGACTACAATCAACATTTTTTCTCTAAAGACCACTAGATGCTGGTTGCACAGCCCAATCTGTGTTTTAGTAGAAACACTACTGTGTTAGAGGCGGCTGTATCTTTTTTTTTTTCAATTGTTCAGTTACCGTTGTCCCAATTTCCCCCCCAACGCCCTCCCCTGGCCTACCTCCCCCACCCCCAGATGTGGCCCTATCTTACTGCGTTCTCACAGAAGCCCGGGGTGGACACGCTGGCTTCCGTTCCCAATTCTATGGAGGAGCACAGTGCGGCTCAGAGAGGCTAGGCTACGTGCCCCAAGCCACACAGCAGCTGAATAGTGGTACTGGGGTTTATTCCAGCGCTTGGAGCTCCGGCGTCCGTGCCTTTGGCTGCGGTGCAGGGCCACCTTGATATGGGAGTGTGATTATCTCCCCACCGTGCAGGGGGAGCACAGGGTCCCACCCGGTGAGAAGGGGTGGAGCCCTGGCCCAGACTGGCCTCGGGCTCCAGGAAGAAGGGAGGGCAGAGAAGGGGGACTATGCCTCCATCCCCTTATGGAGACAGTGTGTGTCGAGCGCTGCACAGCACGTCGGTCACCTGGTAACCCCCGGCTAAAAGCGGCCTGTTACCACCGTCCTCACTGACAGTCTGATTCTGAAGCCAGGACGCCGCTGGCAACGGCCCTCCGCCATCAAGTTGGGTCACCCCGACGAGGCCCATAGCCGCTCTGAGATCCTGTTTCTCCCAGAGCGGAACCGGAGCATCAGAACAGATGAGATCAAAGGCGCCGCGGGGCTCTTCTCACTGCCCTGCCCTGTCCTGAATCCTTGCTGTGTGGCATTTCGTTCATTCAGCGATGCCACTCACAGTGCTAGGCTCTGAGACAAGCAGCAGAGACCCTGTTATGCCCGAGTCTTGTGTGCACAAGGACAGAGATCCACGAAGCCGGTCGGAGTAGTAACCACCCTGCAGCCGCCTGGTTTCTGCCTCGCTCAGAGGCAACTGATGGTAGGGGGTATTTGTCAGCACGTTTATTTTCCAGAATGCTTTCACTTCCGCCTTCTGAGACCATTTCATCACCCCTGTCCGAGCTGTATGGCAGGCTGAGCCACCCTCATTTACCCCATTTGACAGATGGGGAAGCTGAGGTTCACAGAGGTTGAAACAATTTCCCAAGGCCAGGGAGCTAATTATCTCAGAACCAGGGGCTTGCTCCCCCACGCCCTTGCAGCCTCCTCCTGCCCAGTGAGGAGATAATCCTGGTGCTGTTGCCATTGGCAGGGGCCTGTAGGGGCGGGTGGCTCTGTGCTGGTAACTAGAAAATGGGCTGGTAGCCAGCCCTTCAACTACCATCTTATTATGGTTTCTCCTTCAGTTCTAGCCGCTCAATGAGTCAACCAATAAATGCCAAGTGAACACTTTTTTCTGTACACCTGGAAGGAAGGCAAAACCCACTCATAACCTCCAGGGTATATTCTGGGTGTAAGAGCCTTATCAGTAAGGTACTGAACACCTATTATGGGCCAGGTACCGTATCATATCATTTATGCTTCTCCAGATGAGGAATTCATATCATGATCGGAAAAGATGCTTGCTATGGAATCAGTCGTCTCAAATTCATCAAGACTTGTTTTGTGTCTTGAGAACATGTGGCCTACCCTAGAAAATGCTCCCTGCCCGCCTGAAAAGAATGTATCTTCGGTTCCTTTGGGGTGGAATACTCTGAAAATATCAGTTAAAGCTGCCTGGTCTGGAGTGTCATTGCAGGCCCCTGTTTCCTTGCTGATTTTCTGTCTGGAAGATCTGCCCACCGAAGTCAATAAGGTGTCAAAGAAGCCCCTCCTATGAGTGGGGTAAGTCGCCGTAAGCCCATCGATATTTGCTGTGTATGTTTAGGTGCTTGGTACCTGTAAGCGTTATAGCCTCCTGTTGGATTGATCTTTTTAGTTTAAAGTCTGTTTTGTCTGATACGAGTATTGCTACCCCGGCTTTTATTTTTAATTTCCGTTTGTGTGAAACACCTTTTTCCATCCCTCTACTTTCAGTCTGCTGTGTCTTTCAATCTAGAGGGGACACTTGTGACAGTGTTAATATGGGTCTTGTTTTCTCATCCGTTCAGCTACCTGATGTCTTTTCATTGAAGCATTTACTCCATTTACGTTTAAAGTGATTATTGATAAGTATGTATTTATTGCCATTTTATTATACATACTTATGTTCCACTTTTTTTTTTCCTTAAAGAAACCTAACATTTCCTATAATGCTGGTTTGGTGGTGATTCAGCCTTTTCTTGTCTGGGAAGCTCTTTATTTCTCCTTCAATTTTAAATGTTAACCTTGCTGGGTAGGGAGTTTTGGTTGTAAGGTCCTTGTTTTTCATCATTTTGACTATTTCATACCAATCCCTTTTAGCCTGAACTATTTCTGCTGAGAAATCAGCTGACAGTCTTATGGGAGTTCCCCTGTAGGTAATTCTTTTTCTTAATGCTTTGAAGATTCTCTGTCTCTAACCTTTGACATTTTAATTATAATGTGTCTTGGTGTTCATCTTGTTTGGGACTCCCTGTGCTTCCTGGACTTGTGGGTTTTCTTCCTTCATCAGGTTAGCGAAGTTTTGCGTCATTATTTTTTCAAATAGGTTCTCAGTCCCTTGCTCTCTCTCTTCTCCTTTCGGTATCCCTCTGACGTAGATGTTGTTACTCTTGAAGTTGTCCCAGAGGTGCCTTAAACTATTCTCAGTTTTTGAAGTTCGTTTTTCCTCTTGCTGCTCCAATTGGGAGTTTTCTGCTACCTTGTCCTCCAAATTGCTGGTTCCATCCCCTGCTTTACCTAATCTGCTGTTGATTCCTACAAGTGTAGCCTTCATTTCAGGTGTTGTATTCTTCATTTCTGACAGATTCTTTTTATGCTTTCTATGTCCTTTTTAATGCTTACTGTCTCTTTTTAAGTTCTCGCTGAGTTTATCCATTCTTCCGTTAAGTTCCTTGAGCATCCTTATAACCACTGTTTTAAACTCTGTATCTGGTAGGCTGCTTGTTTCCATTTTATTTAGTTTTTATTTCCTGGGGATTTCTCTTGTTCTTTTATTTGGGGAATGTTTCTTTGTCTCCCCATTTGGGCTGCATCTCTGTATTGGTTTCTGTGTGTTAGGTAGACCTGCTACGTTTCCCAGTCTTTGGAGGGGTGGCCTTAGATAGTAGGTGTCCCATGGGGCCCAGTGGCATGGTCTTCCTGCCCACCTGAGCCAGGTGTTCCAGGAATGTCCCTTGTGCGAGTTATGTGGGCCCCCCTGTTGTAGCTGAGCCATGATTTCTGCTGGCTCTTCAGTGGGCAAGGCTGACCCTGAGGCCGGCTGACTGTGCGGGCTGACCTTGACCCCAGTGTCCAAGCTGCTGGGTGGGGGCTGACCCCACGAAAGGGAACTTGCCCCTGTGGGCCCTATGCTTGCCTAGACCTCCCTTGGGGCATGCCATGTGTGGAGCTAATTGAGTTGTGCTCTGATGTGGTCTGACGCCCACCCCTGGGTGTGTTGATCCTGGGGCCTCTTGGGAGGGACTCTGGTGCAGGCCAGTATCAGACGCTGCCTGTGGCCAGCATCCCCCCAGGGCCGATGCTGAGTGGAGGGGAGTGGTCGACCCAGGGAAGATGGTGTCTGTGGACAGTATGGGACAAGGGGGTGCACAGGGACCTTGGAGGCTGTCCCTCCAACTCTCTCCCCGATGGTTCACCACCCAGTCTCTTCCTGTATGACTCTAGCTTGCTTTGAGCCATCGTCTGTCTGCCGGAGCCCAGGGTGAGTGGCCGCGAGTGGGATTTGCGTGTTGACCCTTTAAGAGGACCCCAGGGTTTCTCACAGTCCCTGTCTCTGCCTGGTGGACAGAATCCCTGCTGATTTTCACAGCCCGGCATTCTGCGGGCTCCTCTTCCTGACCTGGGGAGCCCAGGTGGGGCTGAGACCCCGTGCTCTGAGGGGAACCTTTGCAGCTGAGACATCCTTCCAGATCTCAACCGCCGCCTGTGGGCGGGGGACCAGCCCCTTTCACGTCTCCGCCCTTCCTCCCAGTCTCAATGTGGCTTCTTCTGCAGACCCTTGGTTATAGGACTTCTGTTCAGCCAGGCTTCCGTTGCTTATTCAGGCTGGTTATTCTATTATGTAGTTGTAATTGCGCTTTGGTCCTGGGATGACGGGAGTGTACCTTCCACCTACCCCACTACCACTTTGCGTCCCCGAGGTTAGGCATTCACTTAATGAAGTTACATGTCCAGATTCAGGAGAGGGGCGGCAGGAGGCTGCAGCACTTGCAAGGGCTGCCGCATGAAACGCAGGACACGTGCAATTTGGGGCAGAATTATTTGTTATCTGAAACTCACATTTAACGGGATGTCCTGCATTTTTATTAGAAAAATCTGGCAGCCCACAAGATCGACAAGCCTGGAGATGCCAAGTCCCCGGCCCATACCCCTCGCTGCCAGGCGAGCACCCTGGCCGACGTCGCCGATCGATTGTAGCACCCGACAACGTGCAGGGGTCAAGGAGCTTCTGCCCGCGACCAGACTGGCTGCTTTGAATCCAGCGTTTTTTACGTTCTAGTTGTGTGTCCATCGAACCTCTCTTAGCTTCTATTTCCTCACCTGTAAAATAGGCGTAAACAGCACGACCTCACAGAGTTGTTGTGAGGATAAAAGAAGGCCCGCGTAAGGCACTTACCGTTGTCTGGCCTGCGGTGACGCTCCGTGGCCAGCCCTGGATTCAGTTACAGAAGCCTCCTTGGTCCAGCGGATGCAGCGAAGCACGGTCTCACAGGGAGCTGAAAGCCTTGGGCTCTGCTCTGCTTCAGGCATCTGTTAGCCACCCCTCCGTACCCCATGTCGCCTCTGCTCCGAGCACACGGGAAGCCTCGCTGGGGGTCTAGGGTGCTGAGGTCAGAAGGACCCCCAAGGAACTCATAGAGTTTGGGGACACCTTCGTAGGTCTTGCGTCATCCCAGGCAGGCAAGGCCTCTGGAAGCAGTGCCTAGCTTTCATTCGGGGCTAAAGGCATCGAACTGTGTGTCCTTTGTCAACCTCTGAGTTTGGGGTTTGGCCGTGGGCAGCGGAGAGAGAAGTGAGCCACGGAAGCCTTCGCTTTGTCCCGGGACGCCGCTGTGAGGGGCGTCTTCATCTCCCTGTGAGCAGGGACCACAGTCGGGCCCATCCACCTGCCCTCCTCCTCACCGAGAAAGGCGTCTGCCTGTGCGCGGTGGTGCCCAGGGACGGCCGCTACCTGGTCGCCTCAGACAGTGAGTTTCGGAGTCTGCAGTTGCTGCCGGGCCAGGCAGGCCGGGGAGAGGACCTGGGAGAAGGCTGTCCGGAGATGACCGGGGGAGCGCACCGCCAAGATGGGACGGGTCTTCGCACCCGGGCACTCCGGCAACATGCGGGGGGGGCTCAGAGAGGCAGAAGCTCCTGGGGGGTGCACGCCCCGGTGTCCCTCAGCCAGGCGGTCTGGGGGAGCCGTGACAGCTGGGCTCCCCTGCCCAGGCCGGGCGGGCTCCCTGGGGTGACTTACCCTCCCAGGCCCCCCACGGCGTCAGGCCCAAGCTGCCCGCCCGCTCACCCGGAGTCGCGCCTTACTGTCCCTCCCCTCCCCCGCCTGCCTCCCCACGTCTGCATCGGTTTTCCTGGCGGCACGTTCGTGACAAATCCGGTGTCAGGCTCTGCTTCCGGGGAGGCAGGTCTAAGACAGAGGCCGTCTGCCTGAGTCCAGAGCGGGACACGGTCAGGACGAGGGCGCGGCCAGGGACAGGTGCCCTGAGGAGGGGGTAGGAGGCGCGTGCAGGTGGAAGAGGAAGTGCTGAGTGTTGGTGGGCCCACGGTTTGGGGACGGAGCAGAGAGGCCCCAACAGGCCTCCCCCAGAAGCCCCTCCTCCCGGAGGCAGCAAGACGGGCCCTGTTAGAGACGCTTACGAAGGCCCTTTATGAAGAAAGTGGTAGACAACGTTTGGCTTCTCACTTAGTTCGAAGGTTTTTTGCACACGGCCCAAGACACCACAAGGAAGGTGCTCATTCCCGCGGAGAAGCGGACTCTCCCCGGGGTGTCTACGGCACCAGAGGGCGCGAGGGGAGGGGCAGAACCCGGGCCAGGCTGAGGGTGCCCAAGGTCTCAATGCTGGGACGTTGCCCCGGTTAACGGCTGCTAGAAACGCACCATTTGCGCTACAGAGGGGTATCCCGAGCGGACGGGGGACATGCTCCAGAAACTAGACAATGTCCTCCCTTTGTCCTCAGAGCTGTAGTGACCTGTTCAGCGCTGCCTGGCAGGGCTGGGGCAGAGCAGGGCGGGCGGGGCAGGGGGGCCTCGCCAGGGCTGGGTACCGAGCTCCGTGCTTGTGAGGCGCCCTTTGCCTGGGGCCGTTCTCGCTGCAGCGAGGCCCTGTTTAGAGCTGGCTCGTTTTAGTCCTTTGTAGCATTGATTAAGTAACCATCACGTGGGAACACAGTTCCCCGTCCGCGGTTGACCATAACAACAGCCGCCATTTCCTCTACAGGTTGAGTGCTCAGTAGTATTGGGCTTTTGTGTGTGTGTGTGCATGTGTGTGTCTCAAAGCACCCTACAATTATCTGATTTCACAAATGAGAAAATCGAGGCTCAGAGTAGTGAACTCACTCACTCATGGTCACACAGCCGCTGGGAGGCAGAGCGGAAATCCAAAGCCAGGCCTCTGGACTCCGTTGGGCACAGACCCACCCCAAGAGTCGGCCACTCAGGCTCCTTCTGCATCTTCAAGGCCCAGGGCTGCTCCCGCCCCCGGGCCTTGCCGTGCGCCCGCCCCTCTGCCTGAGGCACGGGGCACAGACCTCGCGCCCTTCAGTGTCCGCTCACCCGCCGCCTCCCAGGGCTCTTCCTGGCTCCCCCCCACTCCCGCTCGCTTCGTCCCCTTTTCTTTACAACCCATATCACAAGTTACACTTCCATTACGTATTTATGAACTTGTTGGATCAGCCCCTTTAAAGAGCTTTCCCGGAAGCCCTATTTGGAACTTCTGCTCACATCTCGTTGGCCGGAACTGTATCACATGACCATCCCTAGCGGCAAGAGAGATGTGATTTGCCAGCAGGATGCATTGTTGATTAAAACGTGGGTTGGTTTGCCTGGAAAAAGGCCAGGATGCATATCTGGTAGGCTGGGTGGCCGACTCATCCGGGTTTGCCCAGAGCTCTCGCGGTTTTACAGAAGGATGTTCAGTCACCCGACTGGTCAGCAACCTCCAGCGTCCGGCCCAGCGACCTCCCTCGGCTCTGCCACAGCAGCTGCCTCGGAGCACAGACCAGATACTTGGTGCCTGGCATCCAGGCATGTGTCAAACATCAAGCAGCCTGGACGATGCCTTAAAAAAAAATGCACGCAGCCCCGGGGCCGGATTATAGCAGCGGACCTGCTGTCCTGGCTGGACACGTGTCCACAGGCCACAGAAATCCCGCCTCCGTTAGGAATAAAGGTGGGCTTCCAGGTTCCCTCTGCACTCTCCCTTGTTTCAGGGAAAAAGTGTCCCTTCCTTTTGTTGTATTCATTAAAATGGCAAGAAGATGGGCTTTTGCAAAATCTCTTGCTATGGAGGAAAGATGTAGGAAATGGGAGAGGTCCCCCTTGGGGGTAACCTCTCTTTAACCGAAGGGCCTCTTGCCGGCAAAAGGGGGTGACCAGGAAGAAAACGTGACCTATGTTAAAAATTGCTGGCAACCGTTCCCGGCCGCTTCCTGAGTCAGGCCCTGGCCTAAGCGGTACATCGGCTGTTGCATCCTCAGTGATTGTCCTGTGCCCCACTTTGTAACGGAAGCTTCCAGAGGCTGAATAATCTGCTGAGTCTACACGGCTAGAAAGCGGGTGCTGCAGCTGAGGTCCAAGCGCACACGCGGCTGGCGTCAGGCCCCGGGTAACACTGCCCGCCTCCTGGAGGGAGCTGGGCTGACCAGGCTGATGTAGGGGTTTGCAGGGCAAGGCCGCCGGGCTGCCCCCAGATCGGCCTCAGCAGCTCTGTCGGGGGAATGAAGGAAGGCGGGGGTCTGGCCCCGGCCATACACACTTCCCAGGGCACTGGGGGTGGGGGGGTGTCAAGGGCCTCATGTTGACAAACAAGTGTCATTGCAGTTCTTGTTACTTCTGCCTGTTCCTCTGCGTTGCTTGGCATCCGGCGTCTCTGTAACTGCCCAGTTTTCCGGGGCTAATTTCACAGATTAGAAGTTGCAGGGCAGGTTTTGACACCTTATGGAGAGACCAGGGTGACTTCCCAGGTGGAGGCTCCTGAAGTCCCAGTCAAATCACAGTGGAGATGCCTCCCAGAGACCCGATGCTGCCCACGCACTGTGCCCTCCGCTGGGCGCTCTGGCTGCTGGGCGTGGGCGCCTCTGGGGCTGGGCCGGTCCGGCCGGTGCACGCCAGTCCTGCCTGCCGAGATCCCCACGTCTCCTGAGGCCAGCGGCGGGCTGTCCCCACTGACCCTGAGTCTCAGGCGGGGCCGAGGCGGGTCCCTTCATCTGCAGATCGGGGACAACAGCGTCTTCCTCACAGGGCGGTCGTCGGGGGCTGACTGCCTGCGCCCTCAGTTGGCCTCGGCCTGAGGAGGGTTGGTGGGGCAGGGGGCACGGAGGAGGGACATCTCTGAGCCTCGGTGTCTGCAATTATAAAGCGGGACTAACAGCAGAGCCTCTTTCCTAAGGTTGTAGAAAAGGTTCATTGGCAGGATGTCAGTTAGGGGCTTGGCATTCTGCTCCTCGCTCCTTCAGTGTCCGTTCAATAAATCTTAGCTATTAACACAAAATTGGGATAATGATAAGCCACGTTCCTCAGAGTGCTGAGGTGAAAATTCAGCAACGCAATGGATCTGAAGTGAGGAGAAAGTGCCCGGTGACTGACTAATCAGGCCTCAGGGCGCAATTACTGTCAGGCAGCAGTGGAAACTGGCCGGCGGATGGGGCCTAAGCCCGTGGCCCCCGCGGGGCCGGAGAGGGGCCTGGGAGCCTCCCCGAGAGAGAGTGGAAGGGTCCTGCGGGCCACATGCTCTCCTCAGGTGAGCCGGCGCGAGGGGATGCGTCTGCTGGCTTCCGCCCTCATCGCCGGCCCCCCGGGCTGGCGGCGGGTGTCACTCTCTGTCCACGGGAGCCCCCTCACCAAGGGCCAGGGAGGCAATGTGGGGGCCGGGGCCGGGGCCAGCGCGAGCGCTGCCCCTGGGTGGTCTCAGCGCACGCGCCGCTGCCCGGCCTGCTTTGACATCTGCCTTCTGTAGAGCACATGTCACCAGTTGACACTTACATAAGCCAGAAGGGCCCGGCCCACACTCATCGCCATAATAAACACATGCGGCAGTTTCTGAGCAGGCTGTCCCATCCATCAATCCGCATGACACCAGAAGAGTCCCTGCGGGAGGAAGGCGTGACTTCAAAGGCAGAGCCTCACAGCTAGGTGTGCGCAGCAGGGACGCCGAGTGCCCCGGGCCGAGGTGGATGGGCCCAGGTGCGCTCCGGGCGTCGGTGGCAGGGGCGAGCTCCTGTTGGTGCACGTGTGTGGGTGTAAGCGTGCTCGCTTGCATGTGTGCACGGAGATAAGCATGCACGGATGCGTGCATGAACGTGTGTGTTCGTGCGTGTGTATCCATCTGCGTGCGTGTGTGCGCACACCCAGGCACACACAGCAGAGTGAGTTCTGAATTCAAACACTTCCCGGAGCTGGCAGGGTTGTGACAACGGGATGGGGTAGACAGAAGCTGACTTTGGTCCTCGGAATGCAGGGGAGAGCAGGGAGCGCGGGGCCTGGGAGCGCGTGCCCGTCCGAAGCTGGCGGACGGGGCTCGGCTCCCCGCACTGCTGCGTGTTGGAAGGCCGGCCCGGGGCTGCCAGGTATTTCCAGCTTTCAAGGTAAAAGCTGGACTTTCATGTGAAAAGTCCTGATTTTTAAGACTATATTGTCAGCTCATCTGGGAGATTTTCTTTTTTAAGAGTTTATTTGTTTACTTTTAGAGCAAAGGGGAGGGAGAGAAACGTCGATGTGCGAAAGACGTATGGATCAGTTGCGGCTCGCACACCCCCAACCGGGGACCTGGCCCACAACTCAGGCATGTGTTCGGACCGGGAATCAGACCGGTTCACAGGGCAGCACTCAGTCCACTGAGCCACATCAGCCAAGGCTCATCAGGGAGATTTAAAATGTCTCCTGAATCAAACAGAACACACCCACGGCTGGAATTTGGCCTGCGGACCCCCGGTGGAGTGCAGACTTTTCTGGTGGGAAAGGCCTGTTCTACCAGGCTGGGCAGTTCCCAGGGATCCCTGCATTGCCCTGGGGCTGTGGTTCCCAGTGATGCGAGCGTGTCCCCCAGGGACACTTGGCAGTGTCTCCAGACGTTTTTGGTTATCAAGACTGCGTGGTGGTGGTGTGAGTTGGGGGTTATCACTGGCAGTTACTGGGTAGAAGCCTGCACCCACCCAGCAGGGACGCTGCTAAACACCTGCAATGCACTTGGCAGGCGCCCTCCCGACCGTGGCGAAGAGTCAGTAGTGTCGGGAGTAGGAACCTGCCCGGCAGTCACCCCCAAGCTGGTGTGTGAAAGCAGCTTCGTCCTGCCAGAGTCCCTCCTCTGGAGCACGGGCCTCTGGGGGTCAGCTGTGCGACCCTTGTAAATCCATCCAAGGGGAGGGGCTTCTGACTGAGACGTGCCCAACGCACCGGCCTCCTGGTCCGTACCTCCCGTGCCCCGTCACCCACCCTCTGACAACCACCCAAGAGATGCCACTTTCATCCTCTTTCCACAGACAAGGAGACCGCGCCACGCGCGCGCACACGCACATGCCCGGAGTGTAACTCCGGGGGCCAGTCTGGCTACCGAAACTGCCACCCTGTGAGAAAGCCTGGACTGGAATGGCTTTGCGTCCCCTTGCGCATCTGAGAATTGGAAGTGACCGCCCCCTCTGCCTGGAACTATTGTCGCCTTCTCCCGAAGGCTTCCTCTGGCAGTGAGACAGGGTCCCTCTGCCACCTAGGGCATCATCACTGCCACCGATCACCTCTCATAGATCATCTCCCCTGTCCTGCGACTGCTTCAGTTTCTGCCGTCATACTGGGAGCCTCTGTCGTGACTGTGGATGCCTGGCGCGTTCCCAGCACAGACGCCGTGGTTTTGAACGAGCGAAGCCGTGAACGGAGGGCGTTCCTCGCTTCGCAGGCTAGCTTTATTTCTGAACTTTGAAGTGCGTTGTTGGACCTTTGTGATGAGCCAGGCAGGCACGGCTCTCAGTGCTTGACGTGTGTGAACTTGCTTCGTACTCGCAAGAGCCCCACCAGGCGGGCATCGATGCTGCCTTCGTTTATTCTCATTTTCTCAGCTCGTCGGGCAAAGGGGAGTTAAGGCGCTTGGCCAAAGTCACACAGCTTCTGTGTGACAGGACCTCCCCCAGCGGCTCTGCGCGCACAACGGCCTTGCAGGCCCAGGACGGAGCTGAGTCCCATGCTTGTCATTGCTCCCCGGATCCCGTGGTGAGGGCTTGGTGAGCTATGCTTACGTGACTCAAGACAGGTTCAGGCATCAGACGACCGTTTCATTGAACGTCTGCAATGTGGAAGGCACTAAACTAGACAAAGTGGTTTCAGTTTCTTTGTCACTTGCGTCTCCTATTTAGATATTGGCCTGTTTATATCCTATTAGTATATTTGACCTTATTTCTTATTGATTAACAATTATTCTTTATATATTAAGGCTCTATGCCATACATTTGTCATGTTTTCCCTATTCTCCCTAATTTTACCAGTTTTGTTATTTCTCAGCTTGTTTATTTGATATGCCATTCAGAGTTTTTAATTTAACTTTTAGGGAGTCAAAACTGTAGAGTGTTAGTCTTCAGTGCCATCCCTTAAAGCATTCTTTACTTACCCGAGATTATAAAATAGTCACACCTATTTATTTAGTCCTTTTAGCTTCATTGTTTCTTTTATTTGTTTGCTTGCTGACTTACTATTTTAATCTTTGGCCCACCAGGAATACATTTGAGCATATGGTGTGAGACAGGACTCTCACTTTATTTTTTTTAACTAGATCAACTTGTACACTCTCCATAAAAACTCGCCGAGAGCCCCTCTGACTGAAGCAGGCAGCCGCCCCTCCTAGGGTCCCCTCGAGCAGCTCCGCGTGCAAGTCACATTGTCTTTCAGTTGCCTAATATGTAAAATTTGTACAAATAATAACCGTTCCGTCAGTGGATACGGTCACGTGACCCTGTGCGCTTCTGGAAGGCGAGTGTTTTAGGGCGTTTCCTTGCAGGGGATACCGTCCTGCCACCATCTGTCACTTGTCCGTTCCACAGCCGTTACTGCACTGACCGCGCCCCCAATCCACCTTCTTCGCTGGCAAATGACCGCTGCATGCACGACCGGCCCGCATCCCTCGATGGGTCCCATTACAGTCCTGTGATCCCGGCTTTGTTGACCCGATGGGCGGGGTGAAAGAGTTCGTGATTCCTGACGTTGGTCCCGGCCGGTGTGAGCGTGGAAGTGGGCGGGAAGACGCGGCTGGAGAGCCACCGGGCCCCGCGGTGCTGGGTGCCAGCCCTGTGCTGTGGGTTTTGTGTCCATCGTTTAGGCCCCACGACCGCCGGGCACTGTGATCCATTCATTTCCCGTGGGCGGACACTCAGGCACAACGAGGCGAAGTAACCCGCCCAGGGTCAAGTGTCCGTCAGGTGCCGGCCGGGCCGCCTGCCCGTCTGCCCCGCAGCCTGGCGGACGGTTCGCTGCAGAGCCCGCGAGGTCTGCTCGCACCTCGGCCCACAGCTCCCTGGGGGCGCCGCGCCGGGAAAAGCGCCGCCGGGCAAAGAGTTTGGGACAAGGCTGTGTGTCCCAGGGCTGCTTTCAACAGTGAAACACGGGAAATAACCTAAAAGTCCACCAATAAAAACACAGAACTCTTATCACAGTATTCGCATCTCCTGGGTTGCTATATAGCTTTTAAGGAATTATAAAATAAATACATTCTTTTGATGCCTATGATTTTCCATATATTATCACATGTACAGAGCAGGCTATAAATTGCATGCATTGTATGATGTAATTTTTGTTATTTTTTTTTAAAAAAAAGGGCATCGGAAAAAAAGGAGGTTAGAGCCAGGTTTCTCAGTCTGGGCACGGCTGACACGGAGCTCCCTGATTTTTTAACTTTAAGTTTATTGTCCAGGCTGTTCCAGATTCCCTGTTCCCCACCCGCCCGGCCACGCTCCACCAGCCCCTGCCCCCCCTTCCCTTCCCTCTGGCCACCATCACGCTGCGTTGTGTCCGCGGGTTACGTGTGTGGGTTTCTTGGCTGACCCTTCACCTTCTCGCACCCAGTGCCCCGGCCCCCCGATGGCTTTGGTTGTGCGGCCACGCCGCGCTTGTGTGGGGTGTTCAGCGGCACCCCTGGACTTTACCTGCTAAATGCCAGTGACATCCGTCTTACCGCTCTCACCCTTTCCATGTGACAGCAAAAAAGGTCTCCAGTCATTTTCAGATGTTCTGTGGGGGACAATATGTCCCCCCCCCCAGTGAGAATGACTGAGTTAGAGCTCCTCCCTCCCTCTCTCCCTCCCTTCCTTCCTGTTTCTGCTCAGGGGCTACCTCTCGAGCGGCCCTCCCCGGCCACCCTGCCCAAACCAGCACCCTCCTCCCGCCCAGGCACCCTCTGTCCCTTACCCTCTTCTTTTCCGTTACTGGACTCAGCACGCCCAATGTCCCCTGTCACCCTGCCTGTTTATTTTCTGTCCCCTGCCCTAGAGTGGGAGCTCCCCGAGGGCAGGGACTTCGTCGAGTCCCCGTCTGTCTGTCTTGGCGGAGCCCGGCGCTCGCCACGGTAGGTGCTCATCACGCGCTGGCCGCGTCAGTACACGCCCCGGCCAGGGCCAGGGCCAGCCCTGCCGAGGCCCCGCAGCGCACGGGGGCCTGCTGTGAGCGCGTCCCGCCGGTTCGCTCGCACCGTCCTCCCGACCTTATGTCCGCCCAGAACCGGAGCGCGGGACCTTGTTTGGAATAAGGGTCTTTGCAGGTGCAATTATAGTAAGAATCTTGAAAAGAGATCATCCTGGATTAGAGCGACCCTAAACCCAATGCGCAGTGTCCTTAAAGAGACAGAGAAGAAGAAGCAGAGAGGCCTGAAGGAAGGCCATGTGGCAACAGAGGCTGAGATCGGAAGGATCAACCTGCGAGTCAGGGAGGCCGGTGCCCACCAACGAGGCGCGGGAGGGAGAGCCTCCAGAAGGAACCAGCCCTTCTAGAAGGAACCAGCACCTCGATGTCAGACTTCTGGCCTCCGGAGCTGTGAGAGACTTCCGTTGTTGTAAGCCACCACGTTTGTGGCGATTTGCTTACGGCAGCCTCAGGAAACAAACACGGCCTTCCCGCCCTCCGCATCCCGGCAAAGACAGCTGCAGGCGACATGTCTGGCCCAGGTCGCCTCTGCCCCAAGCGTCTGTCTTCTCACCTGTGAAACGGGGGTGTTAGCCATGCCTGCGTGGGGGAGGTACAGAGGAATAGGGGCCAGTATTCTAGTCGAGGTGACAATGGTATTTCACCACATGATTTATAGTAATTAATAGCTTCCAAAATATTTCACATCCTTCATGCCACTCCTTCCAACAGTTTTAATACTCTGAGCATTGGATCCCTTCCCTAAAATGTTCAAGATCACTACCTCTAACCTCAGTCACACTCCAGCTTTGTGCTCAGTTTTCCGATCTGTAAAATGGGCCTGCCTCGCGAGTTGGCTGGTAATAGCTCAGTACGGTGCCTGGCACTTAGTAGGTGCTCAGTAAACTCTAACCGCCATTCTTACATCTGGGGCGGGAGCCTAGTGGACCGTTGCTGTGGAGACCGGCTCCTCTGGGGCTTTCTTCCCACCTTCGGCGGCTCCCAAGGGCTGAGGAGGGTGCGCCGGGACCCTGGGAGACCCCCAGGGCAGGAGGGCAGGTGGGAGGGCGAGAGAGCGCGCCCGCGCTGCCTTCCTACCGGGGCAGCCCCGTTTCATCTTGGCACATGACAACTTCCTGATTCAAAGACCAAAGGCCTTCAAAACAGAAGAGAAAAAAGGCTTCTCGGACATCAAATACTCCTTACAAACACTGTTTTGATGGTTTAAACGTAAACGAATCCGAAACATATGGATTACATTTCTCCTGAAGGGCTTAAAAATTAAGGGGGAAAAGAAAGGGAGTTGTCTCGGGCCAAATGCATGTTGATTTTTTCCAATCTCCAGAATCTTTGGGAAATAATTGGAGACATGTCCTCACACCCCAACTAGTGCAAAGCTGTACTTTATTTTTTTTAATTGCTGTTATGACTCACTGTTGAGTTGGTGATTATTTTTATCCAGTTAATGAAGGTAATCTATAAATTACCACTGACCCAGATTCATGATTTAATAAGATTTAAATTACACACCCATGCTCACTCGGAAGAAGCAGGCTGGAGCCTCTTTCTGAACAGAACGCATACGTCTGTCTGTTCTCAAAGGTGCCGAAGCTCAGATGTTCTCCCATCGCCCCCTCCCCCACCCGAGCGCATGGCCTATGCAGTGTGACATCGGTGGCCACCTGGTCGGTTTCCAGGCCCCGTGACTGCACAGGCTCTGAGGGGTCTGGCTTTGGGCTCAGCAAAGACACCAAACGGCTGGCCAGATGGCAAACCACCTTGCCCTCATGTCGGTTAGCTGCGGCAGCCTCCAGCTCCACCTGCGCCTCAGTTTCCCCCTGCGTGACCGAACAGAATATCGGTCTTTCAGGGGTTTCCTCGTGCTGATGTGCCAAGCCTGGGTGGCGCAGAGTGTGGCCCGTGGACCCTGGTCCCTCGAGATTCTGTGCAGAGAAGGGCTCCACCCTCACACGTGCCTGGGCGCGGTCACAGACTCTCCAGCTTGTCAATTCCTGCGCCATGCTAGTGAGCTCAAGGTCAAAGTCTAGGTTATTGCCGGCTCTCACCCTGCGAGAACCGAAGCTCCGCTGGTTTAAGATCCAGGCCTTCCCAGTGCCTCTCAGGGCTCAAAACAAATCGCACTCCTGAGCTTCCAAGACGCCAAGGATCTGTACCCAGAGCGAGCTCGATAGACAAGGGACGTGGCAAGACACACAGGGTCCTTGCTTAGAAGGACCCCGAGCCTAATTGAATGCTTTGTCTCTGTCTTAAAATTCTTAAGTTTTGTCCACAAAGCCTGCATTTAAATGCTGCTGTGGGCGACCTGGCTCCTGCAGCCAGTCCTGCCCAAACCCAAGACTCGCCTGCTGCCTGTGCGTGAGGCCGGGCTAAACTTAAAACATTCTAGAAGCAGCCTGGAAGGAACGTTATTGCGAAGGCAATGGAACAGGAGCCCAAGGCCATGCACAGACTGCAGAGCTGGTTCTCATGATGGTGGAAATTAGGAAGAAGATCAGCCACATCCTGTGGCTTTTGGATTTTCCCTCGTCTGTGACCTTCATGGCAAAACCCAGGTCTTCGCCCCTCACAGCTGAATTTGAAAGGGTCTCGGTTCTAACCTGCCGCCCAAGAGGAGGAGGCAAACCCCCTGGTCCCCACCTGGGGACAGCTTTTGATGACTTTTCTTCTTTCCTTGCGTTGGCCAGAAATAGCCCCTGGAAGAGTCTGCAGCGATCAGACGAGGGCTGGGTGCGCGTTAGAAGCATTTTTCTCCTTTTCCACGAACTAACACACTTGTGATAGTCAGTTTGGGAAACGCAGGTCCTTAGAAAGACGAAAATCCACACCACCCAGAGCCCACCTTCTGGGAACAACAAGAGACATCTGGGGACTCTCGTTAAGCTCCAGTCGTAACCCCCTAAGTGCGGGGATGAACCTGCAGCTTGAGGCTTCAGCTCGGTGTCTGTGGTCTTGTCTCAAGAATTTTGGCAGCTGTGCCCGGTTTGGGAAGCAGGAGGAGAGGTGAGGAGCGAAGAGAATGGAGGTTTTGTTTTTGTGTTTTGTGAACTTGGATGAAGTTGGAGTTGCGATCGGGTTAAGGAGCAACACTAAAGTGAGTCCCCTAAGGCATACTTGACCCTCCCCCAAACCAAATTCCTTGTCCTCTTGGAGGTTTTTCAATAGCACGAATTTTTGTTTCCAGGAAATTGGCATGCTGGCAGTCAGACTGTGAATATTTTAATGGTTTTTGCAGTATTCGTTTTCATTTGTTCTAGAACAGGCTTTCTCAGCCTCAGGACTATTGGCACTGGGACCAGACAGTGCTTGTTGTGGAGTCGTCCTGAGCACCGTAGGAGGTTTAGCAGCATCCGTGGCCGCTGCCCATCAGATGCCGGCAGAAACCTCCCCCTTCCGCCCTGAAAACCAAAAGGCGTCGGCGGACACATGTCTCTAGGGGACAAAAGCACCATCTATGGAGAAACCACGGTTCTAGAAAGTTCCAGGAAGAAGCCTCCTTCTATCTTCCCCAGCCTAAGCCAAGCTTAAACTACCGTTTGTGGCAGTGGACTTTCTGATGGTGTTTTTTAAGGGATCCTGCATAAGAAAAGAGCTAATTAAGCAAGAGGACTCGCAATGATAATATAGCTAATGTTATATTCCATGTGGTTGGTGTTTGTGTACGAACATTTTCATATCCATTACATTTAATTACAATTAGCATTGCCTTACATTTACTATTAGATTACTAATTTCATTTAACCAAAAGAGGGGGTTTTGGGGAAATGTAAGCTCTTTATTTCTTTTATTTTAAATGACCAGTTTCCTGACTGATGTATACTATTACATATCGGGTAGAAAGAGAGTTTTCCCAGCAGACTTGAAAAATCCCTATCGTTGAGTAGAAAAGGGCTGTCCAAGAAGACCTGCCCTGGAACTTCACACCTGGGGGCGCCCAGCGGGGACTAGCTGCCTTGGAGACGGTTCAAAAGCAGACGTTTTATTCATTCAGCGGCCAATCGATTTCTATGAAGATGCACCCCGTGCAGGGAGTTCATAGTAGAGCAACCTCTAATTTCCTGCAAATGGAGAGGTGACCTCCTGTAACGAACCAGGAAGCTTTCGTTCTTGGACTTGCGACGACGGATCCACCAATGGAGGGATGTCGAATGAGGTCGGGGAAATAGGATTCATTTTGCAGGGACTCATTTGGCCGAGCTCCACAGTCAGGCTGGGAGAAGTCTCAGTCTGCACCAGGTGTTCTCATAGGCGCGCACGTCTGCACCGCCACGTGCAAAAAAGAGGCCTGGCCATTTCCTCCCTTGTTCCTCACTTTGCTTCAAAGTCAAAAATTGATGGGAGGATTTTAAAGATATGCATTTTTTTTTACTATGTCACCATACAAATCCAGCCACCTGTATTGAAAAAAAGGAAGAAAATAATGTATGCATTGCCTCCATTTTTCCAACCAAATAAGTCATTTCATTTATAATATCTGTAACAGTGCAGGTATCTTATAGAAAATTTGATGAATACAAAAAAGTATAAAAAAGAAAATTAGTATCATACCTAAATCTGCCCCTTGATGATAGTTACTATACCAAGGTTGGAATATTTTCTTCCAGTCTTTTATTTGTGTGTGTGTATGTGTGTGTGTGTGTGTGTGTGTGTGTGCGCGTGCACAATTTTTTAACAAATTAAGACCATCCTTTTTCAGAGTTTCCAGTTCCCTTTCACGCTCTGCTGTACCCTGAGCATTTGCCCCGGGAAATGCAATTTAGGAGAATTTCCTGGCGGGACCAAGGCCCGCAAACAAGGCTGCTGTGGCGGAGGGTCATGCAGGGCTGCGGGGTGCCACCCCGGGGGCTGCAGTGTGAGCCTCCCGCCTGAAAGAAGATGCTGGCCATCCTAGATCCAGACACTTACAGAAAAAGCCCAAGCCCGTGCCCCTTGTTCCACCCTCTGGACCCAGCTCCGGAGTGGCCGCCTCCCTCCGTTTGGGGTGGGAGCACGCGTTGTTCGGGGCCACGGAAGCATCCCTAAGGGGAGCGGAGAGGGGGCTGCACAATTGTCTGGGTGCACTAAAACTCATTGAACTATGACTCGCAATGGGTGAACTTTATGGTATGTTAATCATACCTCAATAAAACTGCTTCTTAGCGAGGAAGGGTTCACCCCACCCCCCAAGTCCATCAAGCGCCAGGAGGTGGGACATTGTTGGCTGCGTTCGCAGATCAGGGCTCGGAGAGGGTCCATCAGCTCCTTGCGGCCACTTCCCTGCCTGGGACTCAGCCCTCACGGTGCCACAATGTGCTCATCACGCGCCACAGTGGCTTCTTCGCGGGACGGCAGGCCGGGGCCCCGCCCCCGGGGCAGTCCCGCCCCCTTCCTGTGTTCGCAGTCTGTTTTCTACACGTCGGCCCGCTCTTGTTCTGTGTTCCAGCCTGGGTGGCAAACACCCGAGCTGAAAACATGGATTGAGCAACAGAAAAGCCGGGGGGCCCTTGATCTGAAACGCTGCGATGAGAGCCGCTTCGCACCAAGGCACAGCCCCCGCAGGTCGCGCCTGTTCCCAGCGCTCCTCGCGGACGAATTTGATTTATTGCCTGTGCTCGAAGGGATCCTAAAACAAAGCCGAGCTTCTGGTGGCCTGTCTGAAAACACGCTCACACGCAGTCACCCAGCCCAGCTCTGAGTCACCCTCTAGAGGGTAGAGGGATCTTCAAAGTCCTGTCTGCTGGGTCTCCAGCAGACGGGGCTGCGGGTTGGGAAACGCTGTGGAAAAATTGACTGTGTATGTTATTGTCGACTGTGGCAATGGCTTGGAGGACGATTTCGTCACGCGGAGCCCCTTTTGTGTTTTTATTGTCGTTGTGTTGTCGTTCCAGGGGGCGCTCGTGGGAGGTCAGGCTGTGGGGACCTGGGGCCTGCAGGCTGGTCTCCGCGGTCAGGGCTGGGGCTGCGTCCGCCAGGGGCCCAGCTGCTGGCCACCGGGGGAACCGGCAGGGCAGCAGGACCTGTGCCCCGTGCGGCCTGTGCCTCCCCTCCCTCCCAGGCAGCACCGGCCAACCCATCAGCCCAACGCCTGATTCCCGCACAGCCGATCAGAAGGGCAAACACGCTGCGGCGCAGCCGGAAATGGAATGCCACCCAGCAACGAAAAGAAACACGCTGTCACGCCGTGAAAAGGCATGGAGGAAGCTTCCATGTCCTTCGGGGGAGAACGGGTGAGCCGGTTGGTGCACATCCACACGTGGAGTAGCAGCGCCGAAAAAAGTGGGCTCTCCAGCCACAAAAGGCAGTGAGGGACCCTCCGTGTGCCACTGAGTGAAAGGGGTCGCTTGGGACGGGCTGCTTGCTGTATATTCCAACTCCATGAGATTTCGGAAAAGGCAAAATCTAAAGACGATAGGAAGTCAGCAGCTGTCGGGGCCGGGGGTGGGGGGGCGAGAAGGATGAAGAGAGGAGCACGGGGTGTTTAGGGCCACGACTGGGTTCTGTGCGGTTCTGTGAGGTGCCTACAGGCCACTGTGCGTTTGCCAGAGCCCGCAGAGGGCGCCGCCCCGACAGTGGACCCGCGTGCAGGCCGCGGACGTGAGCTAAGCGTGATGTGTCGGTATTGGTTCCTGAGCAGCCGTAACCGATGCGCCACATCACTGCACGATGTTAGCAGCGGGAGACCCATGGTGGGCGGAAAGAGGGGAGATAGAAGCTCTGTACTTTCTGCTCCATTTTTTAACAAACCTAAAATTGCTCTACAAGGTCTATTGAAAAAATCGTACCTCTCCCCAGACCTTCCCACGACATCCTTTGGCATTTGAAATAAATCCCCTCGGCCTTGCCTCGCTCTTACACAGGGGGCGGCATGTGTGCCCGCCTGCCTGCCTGACCCCCACTCCCCCATCCTGACGCTGCCCCGCTGGCCTCTGTCAGGCCCTTCAGTGGGCAGGCCCCTCGGCGCCTCCTCCTGGGCTCCTGCCCCCTCGCCTCTCAGGCCGACTCTTACGGCCAAAGCTTCCTAAACGGACCGCCGAAGGGAGGCTTCTCCTGGAAGTTCGGACCAGGGAGCCCTCCTTGTTCCATCCACAGCAGCTTTTGAAAGCTGCTACTATTTCATTTATGTGGTTATTTGTTGTGCTTGGTCCCTATTGTTTCTCCATTCTCCCTCGCTCCAGTGTTAGGCAGGAAAGGTCGGGGAAGGCGGACGGCTTGTCTGGTTGATTATTGCTGCACCCCTCATACCTTGGACTGCGTCTGGCACACAGTAGGTGTTCAATAAATGACTGACTGGCTGAATGAACGAACGCACCTTTACTGACAGCTACCGTATTTGCTGGGGTTCAGTGTAGGAAGTAAAAAACATTTTAGGTCTTTTAAGCTGAAAGTGTTCTAATGCACAGAATTAGGAATTATGAAATTTGTAAGGGACAACAAATGAAACAACCATGGCTCTTAGCCACCATTGTGTCAGCCCACCTTAACCCTCCTCCTGCGCCCGCCGCGGGAATCCCAGACACAGCCTCCCACGGCCCCTTCGCAGCTCGGTCCCTCCCCCGCCTCCCACAGTGGTGCCCCCTTCCCAGCAGCACGCGGGCCAAGCCATACGGCGTCAAGGCCGACAGGTCCAGAATAGAGTCCCCTTTCCAATGCTTACTGCCTGTACGGCCAACCTCAGGTTTTTTTTTTAACCTGTAAAATGGGATAACTATGGGACTGACTCTCAGGCTCTTGGGGAGGATTCAATGCCATGGTGCACGTCACGTGCCTGGCCAAGGAAAGGCCCCAGCTGCAAGCCGTAAATACCCGCACCCCTGCCTGTGCCGGGAGGGGTCCTGGCGGAGCGGAGAAGCGGGGAGGCTAGGGCCCTGTCCCCGTGGAGGCCCCGTCCTTGCTGGGCACAGGTGTGCTAGGCCAGCAAGGAGAGCCTGGGGGCAGAGAGGCCTGTCACCTGCGACACGGGGCAGCCGCTTAAGCCAGGGCAGCTGCTTTAGCCAGGGCAGCCCAGGGAGAGTCCCACGCAAGCGAAGCTGAGGGAGGGGGAGGAGGAGGGGATGGGGAGAAGGGGGCAGCAAGCACCAAGTGGGGCAGAAATAGTGAGGAAGCAGGTGGATCAAAAACAACCAAAAAGGCCCTCTTTTAATAAACCGGTTATTATTTAGTACTGGAACAGCAAAAGTGTCTGTTTTCGTACATTGTATCCCTCTACTTCTTCCGGTTTCCTCCTCTCCACTAAGATTTATGGGAAATCTTACTTGGATATGATTCATAAAAAGTTTCATAACTTCACAACTGAGGTTCTGTACCAGTTACCTATTGTCCCCAAACCTAGTGGCTTCGAGCAACGGGGAGTCCTTTCTGTCTTGCACAGTCTTTCTGGGTCAAGGATGCGGCAGCAACATAGCTGGGGGGTTCTGGCCCCAGGTCTCTCACGTGGCTGCCGTCCTCCGGAGGTTCGCAGGGGGCCAGAGGGTCCATTTCTGGGGTTGCTGGAGCGCACGGCAGCCCCGTCAGCGCTGGCTGCTGGCAGGAGCCTCAGCTCCACCCCATGGGGCCCCTGCACAGGGACACTTGTGTGTCCCCACAATATGGCAGCTGGGTTCTCCCAAAGCACGCGATCCCAGAGAACAGGTCGGAGGCCCCGGCGCCTTTTATGGCTTCTTCTCGGAAGCCCCAAGCTCCACGGCATTCTCCTGGTCATGCAGGCTGGTCAGGGAGACAGGGTTCAGCATGAGGGGGCCCGCGTCCAGGGGAGAACGCCAGGGGGCAAGGATCGCGGGAGGCCACCTCGGAGGACATTTCTTCCTCACGTGGTGAGACCTTTGCTGTTTAAGCGTCATCCTCTGTCGGAGGCAGCCTGAGAGACCAGCCCAAGCTGATTCAGTCCTCGAGACGACAAGATAGGAATTCGTAATTAAAGTGGGAAGCAATGGATGTTAATTTGTCTGGCAAAAGCCTATAAAGCGCTCTGCTGCTAGACACAAAACCTGCCATAGGAAAACAGATGGAAATATTATGTAAACACAACAAATGCCAAGAACAATCAGGCAAGGAAACTTGCCGCTATTTGAGTGATTTTCTAAAATTTTTTTTTACTGGAGCTGTACAGAATGCCAAAACAAGCTACGGGCGCGCGAGGCAACCCGTCAGCCCGCCTGCGTGCGCAGACGGTCAGAAAGGAGGCGGGGCCATCGGAAATCCAGCAGGGTATCAGTCAGCACTTCCCCAGTGACGGGCAGGGGAGGCAGTTCCCAGAAGCAGAGAACGCAGAGTCCCCGCGGCCCGGCGGTGCCTATCATGGGGTTCTGTGCCTGGAACTGGCTGGCTGTCAGGGGACCCCTGGGTCTTTGTTGTTTCAACATGTTCTCAGCAAGAAGCATTTGAGGTTTGTGACCAAAGATAAAGTCATTATTTTTTATTGGCCTCTTTAAAAAAAAATTATTTATTTTTAGAGAGAGGGGAAGGGAGGGAGAAAGGGAGAGAAACATCAATGTGTGGTTGCCTCTTGTGCACCCCCTACTGGGGACCTGATCTGCAACCCAGGCATGTGCCCTGACTGGAAATCGAACCCACAACCCTTTGGTTCACCAGCCGGCACGAAATCCACTGAGCCACACCAGCCAGGTCTATTGGGCATTTTTTCCTTGTTATTTTAGAGAGAGGAAAGGAGAGAGAGAAACATCGATGTGAGAGAGAAGCACTGATTGGTTGTCTTCTATATGCACCCAGACCGGGGGTCATATGCGCCTGGACCAGGGATGGAACCCACAACCTAGGCATGGTCCCGGGAGAGAACGGGCCTTCTCCGCGTGCCGACCCAGGACGACCGCCGACACACGCAAAAGCCGGAGGCAGAGCAGTGTGCACGGCACGGCCGTGGTGTTGGGGAAAAACAGAAAATCAGTGCACACGTCGGCAGGAAGCGTCAGCGACCTCAAGGTGCAGGGACAGCGATCAGGTTATCCCCAGGGAATGGAGCTGAGAAACTTGGGGGCTCTGGGGCCGGGGGGAGGCTTCCCTTTCCCCACATAGCCTCGTACTGCGTTGGAGGTTTTATGCTGTGCACACACACCATTAACAGACTGAGTGTGCTCATGTTTAAGAGAAAGTGAAACGTCGAAACAGCTCCGGGGCTCTGGGAAGTGCTCTTTAAGCACGCGGGGGGCATGTCCCTCATGAGAGCAGGCCGTGAATGCAGGAGCGGGGTTCCCAGCGCCCCGTTTCAGTGAGCCGTCTGGTTTCCCTCCGACGCGCCTTCCAAGGGCAGCCCCGTGTCCTCAGAGGCTGCCAGCCCAGCCAAAGCCACTCAACTCAGCCATCCTGCGGTCCACAGGCGCCTCTGGGAAGGGTCACTGTTCAGTCATTACGGTTCCTGTCGCGTTAGTGTCCGCAGTCATTTAAAAACGATCCCTACCAGCTGCCGCCTCGAAGCCGACCGCGGTCTGTGCCGAGGGCTGCGGCTCTGCTGGCACCCCATGTGGGGACCATCTCCAACGGCCCCTGTGGCTGGCCCAGCCCGGCTGCAGGTGGCCTTGGCGGCTGCCCTGCCCTCTCAGCCACACCGCAGACCCCTGGGAGGCGCTGGGATGGACGCGGGAAAGCACGGCCTCCGGAACGACCCGGTGCCCCTGGGCACACGGAGCCGGGCCGAGACGGCCACCTGCCAGGGGCTGGCCTCCCGCCGGGACACCAGACCACAGGCCCCTCCGTGCCCCTCCCAGCCCCGTCCTACTTGATCCTGTTCCCCCGTTTCGTTGTCTTTCTGGACGCGGCGATGCTGACAAAGCCGGGGCGCCGTGCCGAGCACCCACAGGCATTCCATCCGTGTGCCCACACAGGAACCCTGAAGGGCGGGTTGTATGGACCAACGTTCGCCCCTCGGAAACCGGAGCGCAGAGAAGGCGGGAACCTGACCAGGGCTGCTCAGCTGAGGGAGGAGGGAGTGGGCCAGGTTTAAACCTGGGCCTCGCGGGCCCCACCGCACTCCGGGCTCGCCCCTACATGAGCCCAAGAGGACACCCCTCAAGGGTCCACGAGGCTCCCCCCTCAGCCCAGATGTGCCCTACAAACTCAGTCGAAGGTCACAGGCAGCCACCACCTGCCAGTGAGACCAAGGCTCTGCGAGGGCCGCCCAGCCTGGTTCAGGGCAGCACGTGTCCCCGGCACCCCCGCGGCGCGTGGCCCTGAGGAGCGCTCCCTGAGTGTCCCGGGAGGAGCGGCGGCGGGGAGGCCGCGTGGCCGAGGGCCCCGGCCTTCCCGCGACGCGCGTTTCCTCTCTCGGCAGCGTGGGCCGGTTACTGGGGCGCAGCCGCCCAGCCGGCTCCGCCACTAGTTGTCATCAGGTGACCGCCTCTCCCCAAGGAGTCAGGAGCAGACGGAGCCCAGGCTTCCAGGAAGTGGTGTGGCCCCTCCCTGCCTCTCTCCTGGGCGCCCGGTGACACCTTGCCCCGGGAACGTCCCCTGCGGCTGTTAGGCGGGAAAGAAGGGAAGGCTGGGGAATGCTCTTCCCGGGCGTCTTGGAGGGGTGTCCAGGACGCCGGCAGCCACAGCCCTGGCAGCTGCCGGGGCGGCCGTGCCATCCACAGGGGCCCTGGCCAGGGAACGCGGGGCCTCTGCCCCAGGCGCCAGCGGGGGCCGGCAGCGGGGGCAGGGGATGAGGAGGATGTCGAAGGTGCACGCCACCGCCTTTGACCCTCACCACAGCCCCACGGGGAGGGCTCTCTCATTGCTCCATTTTACAGGTGGAAGTATTGCGGCTTAGAAAGCTGGGGGTTTGCCTAGGCACCCAGAGGCTGGAGGGCGCAGAGCCTGAACTCAGGCTGATCCGACTGCACACCTCTATCTGTAATCACTGCGTGACCCCGCCCGCCCCGGGGGAGCCCGGCAGGGAACAGGGAAGGGCCACGTGACTCCTCGGAGCACCTGGACATCATGCGCAGGCGCTCGCCTGGCCTTCGTCTCCAGGTGCAGCAGCGCGGAGCAGCTGGTCTGGCGGGGGCTCCACCCAACGACTGCAGACAGGGCGAGGCCTGCGGTCCCCCGGGCCACGCCGCCCTGCGGGTCCTGCCGTCATCGCTCTGACTCAGAGGCCGCACGGCCTCCTGGGTCGCTGACTCTGCCAAAGAGGCAGCTGTGGCCGCTGCCCACGTGCGTGGGGGTGCCCGGCTTTCCTGGGAGTGGCGGAGAAAGGGAGGATGTGTAAGTCAGAGCGAGAGATGCACCGAGCACCCGGGTCCCCCTGAACTGCAAAATCGAGGGCCAAGAGGGACGCATAGGGACGCATAGGTGCTCCTGCCCCGCCACAGACTTGCGCCCCGCCTGCCTGGCCGCCTCTGGCAGCGCCCCTCGAAGCCCGGGGGCGGCAACAGGCTCTTCCTCGCAGAGGCTCCATAAGCACCGAGCGACTGCTTGGAAGTGCTCACTCCATCCCGGGGACTCAGTTCGCTGTCCTCCTCGGGAGAACGTGGGCCTTCTCGCCCAGCCCCCACCCCTGGGATGGCGAAGACAGGGACCCCCCGGGATAAAGAGTGGGCGACACCTGTGCCGGCCCACGTGGCAGCCCCTGCAGTGCCCTGGTGCACTGCCCAGCGCTTCCGTCCCAGGAGCCAGGCGCCCATGCCACCTCGTTTCCCATCGGGCCCCCCCTTGCACGTGACGTGGACGTTGAGCTCTGGAGAGGAGTGGGACACTGTCCCCGGCCACCACGTGCTCAAGGTGTCCTGGTGTCCGCTACCTCCCTCACCTCACACTGAGTCACCCCGGGTGCTTGCGTCCTGGTGATACAGCCACACGCAGCTTCGACCAGGTCGCAGCGCGCACGGCGCTTCCAGGTAAGAGGCACGGAAACAGCCCCGTGAACAGGATCGCGGGGGGTGACAGCAGGTCACCACAAAAAATGAGACAGGGCCGTGGGAGAGATGGTGACGAGCTGGTCCAGGTGGGCGGCATTTGAGAAGAAGCAGGGGTGGAGGAAGAGGGGAGGCTGGGGATTCCTGGAGAGAAGCTTCCCGTGCGGAAGGGCGGCGAGCCCGCGCCTGGAGGACGAGCCGGCCCGGGGTGGCGAGGAGGCCAGCATGGCTGGCGCAGCGCGGGCCCGGGGGAGGCAGGGACGCAAGAGCAGCGAGGTGACCGGGCCCTTCCCCACCGCCCTTTTTAGCTCCTCAGTGCTCGCCCCGACTCCCTCCCCAGCTGCCCCCCCACTTTGGTGCCAGGACACCAAGGACCACTTTGTGCCAGGACAGAGCATCGGACAGCCTGAGTCTCTGAGCTCCTCGCTCCTGCTGAGCCCAGGGAGCTACTGAATGTTCTTCAAAGCTCTTTACATGGGCCAACGAATTTACTGGTAACAGTAACCCTCTGAAGGAGGGACTATTATTATTATTATTATTATTATTAGCCATATTTAACAAAAGAGAAAGATGACTAGAGAGGCTTAGTGACTGGTCCAGGGCCACGTGGCTAGAAAATGGAAGAGGGGGAATGTGGCCCAGGCAAATGTGACCCTACAAGACAGGGCTCGCATATGGTGAGCACCCCTGAGTCCGAGCTGAAGGGCTGATTACCGCACAGATGTAACATGAGGTTTCCATTCCAGACGGCACATTTCTGCTGACTCCCGGCGCCCCGGGCGCATGCCCTGGCCCCAGGCCCTTAGACCAGGGCCGGGCCTGTGGCGCCAAGACCCAAGCCGACCTCCTCCGCCGGCTTCCGCGATGGCTGTACGGCGCTCAGCCACGCCGGTTACCGGCTCCGGCGGCTGCCATCTTGCCACAACCGCAGAATCGCGTAGTTATAACAGCGACTGACCGTGGGGCTCTCAAAGCTGAAAGTACTTCCTCTCTGGCCCTTGACCAAAAGGGCTCACCAGCAGCGTCTCCGTCCACAGGGGGTGGCTCTGAAAAGACTCCTTGAGGACTCAGGGCCCAGCCCAGGCTGTGGCACAAAGTAGGCCCTCAACGCGGGAGTTTAATCTCACCTGGCCTTGCCTGGAACAAACGTCCCCTCCCCAGGGGAGGCAGTGGGGCCCCCGGGGGCGAAAGCTCTTCTGTATAAGGTGCCAAGAGTTGCCAGACTTACAAATAAAAATATAAGGCACCACCGAAATTTGAATTTCAGGTAAATAACAAGTTTTTATTTAGTATAACTATGCTCCAAATATTACATGGGACATACTTACACTAAAAATTATTCTACTACAATTCTGAAGTTACGATTAGAAGATACTAAATGCCAAATGTATTATGCCAAAATCTTTAACATAAGCATGTCCCAAAATATTGCTTTGAAAAATGTGTTCATCGCCCGTCTGAAATGCCGACTGGGCTGGCTTCTCGTGTTGGTTTGGGGACACCACGGGGGAGTGGATTGGGAGGGAGAGGAAGGAAGCTCGGAGCCGCAGGGGCCTCGTGACGGCTGGACGCGTCCCCAGCGGAGTTGTCCCTGTGGTGGCCAGGGACCCCATGCGCCCTTTCCTGAGCCATGGTGTGAAAGCAGGAAGTCCTCCTGGTGCAAAGGTGAGCTCCTCTTTCCCGAGGGGTTCCCCCAAACGTAATTCTGGTCTGTAGTTTTAACCGCCGGAAACGAGTCACAGGTTAAAAATGAGTCGGATTTTTTAAATTGCTGTGGTTGTTTAGCTTTGTTTGGATGCTTCACCTTCACAGGCTGGAGGTGGTTTTGCAATCCAAGCTGCTGCGCCGCTCCGTCCCTCTCTCTGGCTTTCGGGCTCAGCCTCTCTCTCTCTCAGGTATGCGCTGGCTCAGGGAACGGGTCAGAGATAAAACGCCTCTTGACAGGTGACAGGGTGGAACCAACGTCAGGGTGGGTTGGGGGCTGTAATCCACATGACAGAAGGGAGGGGCAGTGAGGCTCAGAAACAGAAGGAAACGAAATCGAGGCGGGGGCTTGGGTGCAGCAAAGGGGGCCGTGCAGGGATTCCTGCTCTCCTTGGATTTTAAAAATAACGATTCGGGGCCATTCTTCTCCGAATTGGGGCGCGGAGCTCCGTGGAAGCGGCACCGGCTTCCAGCTTTGGGAGCCCGGGCTGTGCCGGCTGCCCGCGGGCGAGCTTACAGGATGAGGCTGGAGCGAGCACCTGGTCCCCGTCCTTACTGGGCAGACCCCAAGGCTGACAGTGGCTTTGTGACTTGCTCAAGGTCACACAGCTGATGAGAGGCAGAGCTGGGAGCCGGCGGAACCCCAGGGGAGCAGACCCCCCTCCCTGTGCCCTTGTTAACTATTCTGTCCCGTCAAAATCTTGCCTATTTTAACCTTTTATGTGCTCTGCCGGCTCAGAAACCCTCCAGCTCTCCTGGTGACACCTTGGGACCCTGCATTTCTGAGGTTACCGCGGATCTGTCTTGGGGAGGCTCACATGCAGTTGGAGGGACAGACGGGGCAGGGCCCAGTGCGCGGGAGGCGCCCGGGGCCACCCGCCGGCTCCGGCCACCGCTGAAACGCGCAGCCCTGGTGCGGTGCGGTCCTCGCTTTTATTCACAGCACTTGGTGCCAGGAAGGGACCATACCTGGTAGGTGCTCAGTAAGTGGTAGCTTTGAACACGTCCGTGCCGGGGGCTACACGAGGGCCCATCCAGGGGCCTCCCAACAGGAGCATCTCCCGCGCCCCAGCTCTGCACCCAGAGCCACAGCCCTGGACACAGGGGGCCGGGCCCCCTCCTGGGGATTGGGAGAGAACGTGGATGAGAGACAGGTGCCGTGTGCTTGGTGGCCACTGGCGCAGATGTGCAGCCCAGTGCCCGGCGGGCGGAGGAGCCTCCTCAAGCATCCAACCGCTCCAGGCCCTGGTTTTCTCACCTGTGACGTGGGCACGACGAGGAAAGCTGCGTCGTGGGGCCCATGGGGATGTTAGACGGTTGCAGGGGGCACCCCTGGACCTGCAGGCAGCAAGGGCTGGCGGTTATCGTCAGGGCAGACGAGGCCGGGCGGAGAGGACGGGAAAGGCTCCGTGTGGGGGGTGGTCAGAGGAGGCGCCATGTGGATCTTCGGGAGGGGGGGTTCTGGCAGGAGAGGGAAGAGCTCAGGCAAAAGCCTTGAAGGAGATCATGGTGGTCGGGTTCAAGTTCAAGGCCGGGGATGGCGCTCCTCAAGAGCGTGATGAGGCAGGAAAAGGGCAGGCAGTGAGAAGTGCTCCGTCGGCCTTGCATTTTGGGTCATGAGGGACGGGGAGCCGCTGGGGGTTTCGAGCAGGTGTGACAGGACCAGCGCGCTTGGAGAGGTTGGAGGAGGCATGTGGGGGGCCAGGGCGGAAGCTCGGAGGCCGTGGGTCCAGGTGAGAAGTGAGGGCGGCTCAGGGACGGGCGCGGATGGGAGGTCGTCCACTCTGGAGATCCGGCCGAGAGGGGCTACGGACCGGCAGGGCGAGCGTGTGAGAGGGAGGAGTCAATGCGACTGAAGGGTGTGGGTCTCACTAGGTGACAGTGGAGCCGTCTGGGCAGGGCCCAGAGTGGACGCCCCGCAATGGTGATGGTCACCGCGTGAGCTGACTGCCCGGGCCACACCTGCTCCGTCCAGCCCCGGCCGGCGGGGTCGTCAGGTCGGCCTCGGGAGGGCAAAGCGTTCTGTCCTGAATAGAGACACCGCGCAGGGATAAGCAGGACTCAGGCCCCATGGGAGGAAATCACCCTGTGTCCGTGCCTACAGAAACTCTCCTTGCTGGGAAAACATCGCAAGCTGTCAACTGTCCAAGACTGGGTCCTCCAGCCGTCCGACTTCGTAAATACCAGCTTCAGCAGGTCGTCAGGTTGTATCTATTCCAAAGCACTTGGGGAAGGAGCTCTTTCTCCAATCCCATTCACACTTAATAGGTTTCAAGGACAAACCTAACAGGGTGTTCGGAGTTTTCCAAATAAAACGTTGCCCTCTCTGCACGGTGCTTATCGAGAGCTGGCGTGTGTTTAAAATGTACATAGTGCACGTGTGTGTGCGTGTAAATCCTCCATATCTTTTATAGCGTCCTCTCCACATGCCGGTTGATTGAGCTGAAGTTTCCTAAACATTTCTCTAAGGCACAGAAGAACAATAAAAGGCAACTGACCACACACACAAAAATATCCTCAGAAAATGGAGGGACTTCCGTAACGGTAAACTGAGGCCACGAGGGAGGGCGGGCGCGGAGAGGAGGCGCTCACCTCGGTCGGCTGTCTCCTGCCAGCGCCATTCTGCTCGCCGCCGCCAGGCCGCGCCAAGACCCGCAGCCACGGCAGGGCGCTGCTTTCCCCAGCACCGCCGCGGTGCTCCCTGGGCCCGTTCGGTAGCAGGGAAAACCCTCTTCCTAGCGTCTCTGCACAACATCTCCCTCAAGTTCAAAACTCATCTCCCGTCATTTATAATCATTTGGCAAGTTTCATTTAAAAAGAAAATCCATTTAATGAAATATTTCCGTTTAAATACCAGCACATTAGATTTGCAAAAATGTACCCATCTTGAATATATTTAAGCAAAAATCAATAAAGGTTAATAGCATATTGCTAGAGCATTGCGATGACAGAAAGCCAAATAATTCCTTTTGTAATTGAATAGCGCCACTGGAGTGTGGGAGCAAATCAACGGTGACACGTCTACCGCATCTTTGCAAATGGCGTGTGAAATTCAACCATTGGGCTGTGATAGCCACATACAATTCAAATTTGACTAATTAGGTGCAATTTTCCATTTTTTAATAGGAAAGGGGGATGGCAAGGCAATTTTGAGAGGGTCAGGACCGAAAAGGATGGGGGGGAAAATCTTGTACAGATAGCAAAGTCTTTAACAACAATGTAATTTTTAAAAAGGATTTAATTGGAACCTATTAGGAGACAAGCCAGCTGGTTTGAAGGACAAGATTAAAAATATTTCATTAATGCACACGTGACTTTGGGCTTGGAAGCTGGAGGGACGCCCCGGTTTCCTGCGCTGCCTGCTGCCCGGTGCCTTCTCCACAGGCAAGGGGACTGGCTGGCTGTGAGGGCTCGGGAGCTTCCTCATTCTTTCTGGTCCCTGTTACTGATCCCCACCCCCGCCCCCAGCCGCGCCATAGGGATGGGTCCTTGTTGTTGAACACGTGTTTCTCCTCTTCCTTGACCTCAGCCCTGAGTGTGCTTGGAGAGCCCACACCTCCTCTCTTCTTAGCCTGGAGTTTGGAGTCAAGAAGTACGTATCCCGTCGCCTGCCCCGGGCGGGGCCCTGATTGGCTAAACCAGCTCCACACCCGAGACACAGAAACCGGCTCTGTGAACGGGCACATTGCCAGATCCAGTTCCCGAAGATCCGACGGACACACACGCCCTTGCTGCGTGAGCCAAGGGAGCCTGGAAGCGGCGACAGCCCATGGGCAACAGGTGCACCTAGGGTCCGGGTCTTAGTTCCTAACATCGTTCTCGAACGAAAGGAACCGGGGCTCCTTGCAGAAATGGCTGATCCCAGGGCTGGGAGGGAGACAAGATGCGCCCGAAGGCTCTGGCATCGCCGGAAAGTAAGGAAACTGGTTTAAAAAGCCACACCCCCAACAGTGGAGGGACAGGAAGGAGACACAGGAGCCGGCCCAAGGAGCTCCCAACTGGAGCTCCAGAAGCTGGAGCAAGTTGAGAAAAGTCACGTGGAGTCAGGTTACAGCCCGAAGTATAAGACATGTAAATATGTAGGGGCCACATAGAGAAATAATTGCATAATGGATAGATAAATAAATAAATACGGACAAATTTCTCACATAGAAAAATTCCAAATAATTTATGTGGACGCCCCGCCGTTGGTGAGGTGGAGGGTAACCTACCCCCAGCTTCGTAAGTGTGGGCCGCACTTAACGACTTTCTTCCAAAGAGCAGGGTACGGACGGGGAGAGCCACCTCACGGCGGACGAAGCCGCGGGACGTGGCCTCCGCTAGGCGGCCCAGGTCCACGTCAGCAGTGGCGTCACGCTGATAGCGTGTATCCTTGATGTGACGCGATGAGAAGGGGCCTCCGCGGCCTTCCTCCCTCCAACCCATGACCCCGAGACCGGCAGGCGCACCTGATTCTTTCTGGTTCCAGGGCTTCTTGCTTCTCTGCGCCCACCTGCCCATGCGCAGCCTTCCGGCGTGTTCTTTAAGGGATAGCCTTCTTGCCTGAGTGGCTCGCGACACCCCAGGTCCTCCCAAACCCTTTGAGCACAGCTCCAAGGAAGAGTGGCCGGAGGCGGTGGAAATTCAGGCCCGCCCAGAGCCAGGAAGGAGCCCCGCGCCTCCTCCTGAGCTGCAGAGGGAGCAAGGGGTCTTGCTAAGGCTGCCAACCTTCTGTGAAAGGTGTGACTTCCAGTTGGAGACAGATGCCTGCCTTCTTACCAGCTCCTTCGTGTTCTTTAATTCAGCCTCACAAGATTCCGAGAGATTTTATCCAAGGTCACTTGTATCTCCCTAACCTCCTGATGCCTAAAATCCTAATCTCCAGTTTCCCCAATTGTTTTTTTCTGTCACATTACCTCCTGCTTTGAAGGAATCCATCCTTCCTTCCACCCGTCCCCCCATCCATCCATCCACTCAGCAAATTTGAATTGAACACCTACTGTGCACTGGGCATTTGAGAACTAAAACCAACAGCCTTCCCGGTGTCGGTGTCAAACAATGCAGAGACCAAGCAGAACGGTGAGAGTTGCTCACTGCAGGAGACACACGATCCTGGAAGGTAAGACTGTCAACTCACTCACTAGCGTCCTTAGCGAGAGGCTTTCCCGCAGAGGGTCTGCGGTTGGCCGAGCAGGGCCCCCCTGTCTATATCCTGGTGCCTGGGACCTGTGAATGGGTTTCTTTTCACCGCACAAGGAGCTTTGCCGGTGGGATTGGACGAAGGATTCTGAGGTGGGGAGGGCATCCTGGATTCTCCAGGTGGGCCCCACGCAACGACAAGGGTCCTTCTGAGGGGCAGAGGGAGGCAGCAGCGGTGTCAGAGAGCAGTGGGGGGCAGGCGTCCGGCTGCTGCTGGCTTTGAAGCTGGAGGAAGGGGCCCTGGGCGGAAGACTGTGGGCGGCTCCAGCAGCTGAAGGCAAAGAAGCAAAGGCTCTCTGCCAGTCTCCAAGGGAAGGGAGCCCAGCCTTGGTTTCAGTCCGGTGAGACCCCCTTCGGGTTTTGACCTCTAAAACGCTAAGATAACACGTCTGTGCTGTTTGAAGGCGCCACGTTTGTGGTGATTTGTCGTAGCAGCAAGAGGAAACTAACACAAGCCAGGGTAGGCGGTATTTTCGGCTTGGCGGGTCACGTGTCCTCTGTCACAACGCCTCAGCTCTATCACTGTTGGTAAATAAACGAGTGTGGCTGAATCCGGCCCGTGGGCCATGAATGTGCCTCCTGCCCTAACGTGTTAAGTAGGGATTGATAACAGCACCTTCAGAATGTTGTTCTGTGAGCCTTGAATGAAGTAATGCGTGGAAAGCTTTTAGCGGTGCCTGAGAAATAGCAAGCACCCCCTAGATGTCCATTATTATTCTCATTTCTATCACAACCGTTATTGCTATTTTGCTATTAGTTATTGCAGTGGCTACAGGCGGAGGAATGCGCTTGATTTTCCCAGCAGCCTGCCTGTCAGGCCACTGCAAGGACAGCCGGGGACCGTCTGTCCGTCAGGCATTTCTGACTGGAGCTCTTCTCCAGGAGCTCACGGGCAGCACGCGAGAGGGGAAAGCCGCTTGGGGAGGAAGAGTAAACGAGAAGAATCGTCCTTCCCGGAAAATGACACCCTGGAACAGACAGGATGGCACACAAGCATCTCTGAGCCTCAGGATCATCCTAGCTTTGAGCGGCATGGGCTACCCTGGCACTATTTTCCCATCCTGCATTGACATATTTTATTACTAATTGCTTCTTCAAACCTCATCGATGATCTTTTGCACTTTCCGCAAAGAAATGTTGAAAGCTTTTAATGAAGAAATTAATTATGTCTAGTCTTGAATGCAAATTAGGCTAATTAATTGTAGCATTGATACCCTCTCCCAGCGCAGAACATGAGAACTGGCGTGATACATATTTATAAGGTGCGGCGCATTTTGACAGATGCCTGCAGCTTGTGATGAAAGGTGGTCAAGGTGTCTGAAGAGATGCTTTCTCCCTGACAGATAAACACGGTTACATTTCGTGAGAAGTTCAGTGTAGTTGTCAACAGTAGTGGCTTAGGAATGTTGAGACGTGAGGACTTGGGGCACACAGTGGGTCTTCCCCAAAATGGAAAACTTGAGCGGCGGCGATTGGAACTGGACTGAATGTGTTCTAGGAAACTCCATTTGAGTGTTCTGGGTTCCTGCCACGCAGTTCTCCAGGAGCCGTTTCCATCGGGGCCAGATGGCTCAGTGGTTGGGATTGGCCTCTTTTTTGTGTGTTTTGTCCCATGCATGAGGACAGAGAGGGAACATCTATGTGACAGTCATTTGGTCACTGGCAAACAGTGTTCTGCTTCACAGAAACCTGTGCTACGTAAGGACTCCACTGAGGGGAAAAATGGCCACAATATTTTACAGCTTCTCCGATCAAGGAGTAGAGCATATTTGTCCACCCTTTGGACCTTGGCTTGGCCGTGTGACTTGCTTGGACCAATGGGACTTTATCAAATGTGATAGAAGCAGAAGACTGAAAAGAGCTTCCGCCCTCTGTTTGCTGTCCCTGCTGCTTCTGGAAACCCTTCCACTGCCATGAGAACAAGCACATGGTGACCCTCCCAGCCATCTAGACACGACCCCAGACCAGCAAGTGAGGACTTTCTAGACCAGCCAGCCCGCACTGAGCCAACCCAGGCCAGAAGGCAGCTCAGCCAACCAACGGAATCATGAAAAGTTTAAAGGGCATGTTCGCTGTTTCCCACCACTAAGCTTGGGATGACTCGTAACGCAGCAGAGGCTAACTACCTGATGCAAGTTAGCACCAAAATTTCACAGCACTTTCCTCCTACATTTGGGGAGGGTGGGTATTAAGGTCCTTGTTCATGGGTGACAGGTACTACTTCCTAGGCAGCCTTTCACAGATAAAGACCAGTGTTTGGGGGACAATAGACAATAAAGAGGTAAATGGGTCAGCATTTCATTACAGATTGAAGGAAGTAATTTGGACAACGAGCATGGCAGACTGTTGCTCTGAGTATGTGCAACAGACACTGTTGCTGGCTTCCAACAGCTATCTCCTTCCTCCATCTCCTTCCTTCCTGGCCAGGCCCTTAGAGGCCGCGGTAGAGGTCGATGGTACCAGGGCTCATCTCCCAGCTTCCTTTGCAGCCAGGTATGGGCATAGGACCCAGTCATGCCAATATGCGGGGGTAGCCTTGGAAAGGCCTCCTCTTCCCCACCCCCCCCCCCTAAAAAAAGGCCCATGCTTTCTGATGGTGTGGCTCTGTCCTTCTGTCAGAGGCAGACTTCCCATGGAGCCCCGCCCATTTCCTGCCCCGGTCCCAGGAAAGGAGAATATGCCGAGACACCACGCCCGTGGTTATGTTACTTTAAATGGCAAAAGGGATTTTGTGATGTAATAAAGACTGTTAATCAGCTGATGTTGAGCGAATCAGGAGGGAGATTATCTGGATGGGCCCAGTCTGCTCGCAGGAGCCCCTTAAAAGCAGAAAGTCCTCTGCAGTTCGGCCAAACTCAGTGCGTTGAGGGGAGGGCCCGTCTCTTCCCTTTGAAAGCACAACCTCATGAAGCCACAAGCATTGGTAAGAGAGGCTGGGTGGTCGTTGGCAGAAGCCTCAGGGAGCAGATGCGAGATGGGGAGAGAGAGGGGCAGACGCGATGCCCTGCTCTAACCTCCCCCCCCCAGGCTCGGCTGCACCCCAGCCCGCCGGTGTCTCTCAGAGATCACCGCATCCTTACAATCAGTTCTTTCGTTTCAGCTGTGGCTGGTGCAGGTGCCTTGTGGGGGAAAGTGCTTCCCCGGATACCCTGCCCTGCGGCATCCGGAGTGAAGGCTCAGGCGGTTAAGTGAGCCCCCGCCTCCCGCTCGGCCCAGGCCCAGCCCCAGTCGGAGCCTGCTTGTTCCAGCCAGCTTCACCCCCACATACTCACGCCCCCACACGGATGCTCTAGACCTTGGCCCCTCAAAGTGTGGTCTGAGGTTTTGATGCCCACCTGCGACGGGTTGGTTACTTGTCTTTGAGGAATTTGAGGCGTGTGCTGAGAAATTTACAGCAAATTGACGTTGCACCTCATCGAAACATGGGAACGATCAGCGACTCTCTCATTGAGCAGCAGTGGCCTGCAATGCGCTGACAAGTACGAAAAGCGATCTGTCACCACCAACAGCTTGTGAAGTGCTGCCCTGGACTTGGGCGTGATGAGGTGTTCCCCGCAGGTGTCATCGTCTGAAGCAGCCTTTTGCGTTCAAACCACAGTGTTCCGCCCTGGAATACACGAGTGCATGTCACTGATTTCCTCATTTCCTGTGTGGGGGGATCTCGTCCTCAGGACCCCCAAGCCAGCTGGAGAAGCCCCTGACGCAGCCGTCTCTGCCCCGGTTTCCTCGGAAGACGGTTCATTAAGGGTGTTAACGGAAGAGGTTATCGGGCCCTCACCTCCCAAATCGTGTTCTTTGCCACCAGGCGCACCTGGAAAAGGACCCCGTTAACATGGAGATGCCACGCAGAGCATCTCCCTCTGGAACCCGGGGATGGGGATGGGGATGGCCAGGAAGCCAGGCCTAGCAAACCGAATGGGGAAAGGACCACGGGACGACTCAACGGCTCCGGTTCTGCTCCCGGGAGAACGCAAGTCAAGAGATGCCAATCAAAGGGCTTGTCCAAGGCTACGGCCTGAGCCAGTGCCGCGTCCAGATAATGACCTCGACCCCTTGAGCCTCTGGCGCCAACTTACCTTGTTCGGTTATTAATGTGGCTGCTGTAACCAAGATCCAGGTGAATGCAGCTGACGCTGCATAGAAATTTGTTTCTCTTTTGTGTCTTAGTGTAGTAGTTCGTGCTGATCGCTGATCAAGTCAGAAACCTGGGTTGCTTCTCTTTTTCTCTTCCATCCTTAGGAGGAGGCATCGACTTTAGAGTCTCTCCTGGTTGGGCGGGTGGCGGGGGGCGCAGTGGTTCTACAGGATCAGGGTGAACTTGTAGAAAGACAGGCCGCCGGCAGCCCGGGCAGTGGGGGGCACGTGTGGGATCTGGCCAGGGAGCCGCCAGCAGGAGCTCCTTTTGGGCTAGGATCCTGTGGGGCCAGACAGTACTGAAAACTAACAAACGGCCCATGTAACATGACAAAGGACAGCTCACTTTGGGCTCCGCTGCCCAGGAAACAACGGGGAGCAGCGGGGACCGTGGTGAATGCGCACGCCAGTCCAGACTTCTCAAGTTGGGCGCTGTTGGCACTTGGGCTGCATAGTCTTTGTTCTGGGGGCCTCCCGGGGTCTCAAAGGAAGGTTGGCAGCATCCCTGGCCTCTCTCCACTAGATGCCAATAGCACCCCCCCGCCAGTTTGTGACAAACAAAAATGTCTCCAGATACTGCAAATGTCCCCAGCAGGTAGAAGAGTCCCTACCTGAGAAACAGGTCGGAGGAGCAGCCAGCGCGCAGCATCTGCCATAGCTGCCCTGTAGGAAGGCCGCCTGGAGCCCCCAGCCTCCCAGCTCTTCAGAGCACCTCTTTGTATTTAAGTTTGGCAGGCGATCCATTTTTTACAAAGTTCCAGTACCGTGTGGAAGAGACGAAACAGCCCCCAGTTGGCACTTTTTGAGTTAACAGTCTTCCAACCACGAAACGGTGGATTTATTCTCATATTCCCCGAAGGACCTGCTGTCTGGAGCCTTCCCCAGCGTAGGAGCGTGTTCAGTGTTTGCTGAAGGAGTGAACGAAACACTCTGACGTTTGTTGTGCCGGTCCTGGTGGGCCCCTGTCGCTCCAGCCCCTCATTTTATCTGGCAGGCAAACCCCGATCTTTCTGATCATTCCGGCCCGTTTCTCGCTCCTTCCTGTCCCCTCCAGGGATTCAAGAATTCAGAAAACCACCTGACCTCGCACGATCCCAATGCCACACAGCTGCCAGCCTCTGCCCTCACTGCAATCAGTCTTCGAGAGACACAGAAAGAGCCAGCCATGCCCCTCTGCCCCCTCCCCCCATCTCTGCTTTTAGGGGAAAAGGCTAGGCCCTGTGTGGGAAAACACTGTTAGCTTTGTGGTGGTCGCGACGATGAGTTTATGTTGAAAATGTTCTGCTCTGGGTAAAAGTAAATAAAACAAAGTCTTGTTCCTTAGCATTAACATCAATATTTATTTTTCACGTTGCTGGCACTTTGGACAGCCCCACGCACTGCGTCTCGCGGGAAGGGCCCCTGGTAACAGACCCCGCACGGTGGCTTCTCACTTGCACGGTCCTCCCTGGCCCTCTTCTCTTCGTAGCTGGTGTCCCTGACAGTCTCTGCCTCTTGTTTCGAGCTCCGGTGGAACGGTGCCGGCTCAGGGGCCCTGCTCTCCAGGGGCAGCGGCTGCCAGCGCCCCAAGCTCCCAGCCTGGAGGCAAGTTGGCCACGGGCACTAGTATCCGGGGGCTGCAGCAGAGCCCAGGGATGAGCACACACGCCGGGCTCCTTTATTAGGGGCGTCCTCTGAGCCCGCGCCGGCTGACGCTCAGGGGACACTGTCAGCACGGGGAAAGGCAGGAAGCATTGTTACCTACACTCCCTTCTAAGGCCTGTCTTCCTGCCACACTGGCGCCTTCAGGGCCCGGGCTCTGCTCCGTCACGGGCATCGTGACCTTGGGCAAGATGGTGCCTCTCTGGGCGGGGCCCCCAGCCGTAAAAGCACAGGACCGCGAGCAGCGTGACATGCCGGGACAGCTTCTCTGAGGCCTTGTGCCAGCAGAGAGTGGCATTGTTTGAAGAGATGCCTCTTGGATTCTCAGGACCTGGCTCCCTCCCCTCCCCCGCCAGGTCCCAGGAGCCCCCAGCGCACCTGCTGCACTGGGAGGCCTGGGGCCCGGGAAGGGGCTGTCCCCGTGCGCCTCTCTGTGGATGGTGCTTTTTCTCTTACCTCATGGGCGTGTGGCCTGGGTAGCTCCACATGGTCACAAGCAAAGGGCCCTGGTGCTTGGTGTGATGCTCTGCTGTTACTGTCTTGAAATTCTCAATTATTGAAAACAAAAAAATTCCTTGGTTCGTGGCCCCTCCTTGATCTTCAACGCCAGCCGCGTGGCACGTTCAGGGTCACATCGGCTGCTTCTGTGCAGCCAAACCTCCCTCCGCCTTCCTCTGACAGGGGCGCGTGTGATTGCATTCAGGGCCCCTGCGGAGCAGCCAGGAGAACCTTCCATCCAAGACCCTTCTGCCACGTCAGGCCCCATTCACAGGCCCCAGGGGTTTGGCTCGCTGTCTCTGGGGCCATGACTCAGCCTGTCACAGCTGCCTTCCAACGTGCGTCTCCCCTGATGGGGCCCTCCCTGGGGAGATGTGTGGTGGCCCAGAAAGGGTCCCTGCAGCCACGGGGTCTTGTGGCCTGTAGGAGGCAGAAGATCCCCCTTGAGGACCCAGCCAAGAGCTCCAGAACCTCCCAGGCCAGACCCCCGACCCCAGCCATCCTCGGCGCCCTCTCTCACACCTGCGCCCACCCCGCCCCCGCCCCAGCCGGTCCATCAGAAACTCGTCTCTACCGTCAGCATGTGCCCTTTGTGGCTACTACCCTGGCCCAGACCACCTTCGTCTCTCTCCTCAGCTCTTGCAAGGGTCCCCTCCTGAGCGTCCCTGTGTGTTCTGCCTTCTTACCGCCTCTCACCCTCAGGCAGCAGGAAGATTCTTTGAAAACTCAAGTCCGCTCAAGCCGTTTCTCTGCTCAGGGCCCTGCGATGATTCCCTGCTTCCTGCTGAGTCCAAGTCAGCGCCCCTGCCCCGCGGCTCGCAGGCCCTGTGGGATCAGCCTGCGCGCCGCCCCCGGGCCTCGCTCCGCACCCATCCGCCGCCTCCCTGGCCTCCCAGCTGCGCCTCCCCCAGGCTAAGCGAGGTCCTGCCCCAGGGCCTTGGCCCTGGCTGTTCCCCTGCGCAGATGCCCTTCCTGCTGATGGCCACACGCCCGGCAGCCTGGCCTCCTGCATGCCTGGGCCTCAGTGTCTCCAGGCCTCCCGGGCACAACTGCGTGGAAGAATAACCCCTCTATATCTTCTCTCGACACCTGACGCGTGATTTCGTTGTGATTTCCTGGTTTATTGTCTCTCCTCCCGCTACGGTGCCGGTGCCGGCTCCGTGAAGGCAGGCCGTGCATCCCTTTTGCCCTCTGCTGTGTTTCTCCTGGCACCTACTACGTGCGCACCAAGTGTGTGCTGAATCTGCAGAAGAACGTACTGGGGACCGAACGAGAGCAGGGCCTGGGGCTGTTGAGGGACACCGTGTTTCCTGCTGGCACCAGCACAGTGAGGCCAGTGCCCATCCCGTCCGCCCCTCCCCCACTCACACCCGCAACCCAGGCACGTGTAGCGGGGAGGGCGCCGGGGCTTGGGTGGCCCACGCGGCCACCAGGCTCTGGCGGGCAGGCGGCCACGCCCGGTTGGAACCCAGGCTGTGAGGGCCCCCGGCACCTTTCACTTTCTGCGCTGCAGGGCTCTATCCATGGGCTGCCCTTGTCTCCAGGCTGCTCCTCCGCGTGCGAAGCGCGGCTGGTCCTAAGGGAGACGGGCCATGAGTGTGGAACACCGACTTCAAACCCTTGTGCCGAAAAGGAACGCGAAATACCTGAATGATGCATTTTTACATGGGTGGCAGCTGCAGTGATATTTGGGGTAGATTGGGTTAAGTTAAGTATATTCAAATTAATGTCACCCGGCTCTCTTTAAAATATGGCTGTGGCAGAACTTAAACCCGCACACGTGGCCCCCATGTGCGGCTCTCGCTGCGCGCCTGCTGCACAGCCTTCTTCCACAGCAGCTCGAGCGTCCCTCGCCTGAGAGTGAGCGGGTCGGCTGCCCGGGCACCGCGCTGGGCCCCGCTGCGCTGCCGCACCGACAGCCTGTTCTCTAAAGGCCCTGCCGAGGGATTGGCGTGGCTACGTAGCTACCGTCTGAGGTTGCGTTTCTGACAGCCCCGCGATGCCCGTGGACTTCCTGTAAACCGAATCAGGCGGCACCGGATTTCCATTTCAAGCGCCTTTAATCCCCGTAAAGGAGAAGAGACAACATCCCCTTCGAGTGCTGGGCATCTGTGTGGGAAAGGGCCACCGGGGTCTGCAAAAGGCAGGGGCTGCTCTGGGGCGTTCCCCCGGGGCTGTCATTTTGGAAGTAATAGTGGTGTCTGTCAGGGTCAAATTCGATTACTTTCCTAACCTGGTTGAGGAATGAAAAGTTAGGAATGCTAAAGGCTCCCAAGACCAGACTCCTCACCCCAGCCCTCGCGGCCACCGCACTCCGCCCGCCCCCGCCCCACCACTGGGACTCAGCGCAGGACTTTAAATTGCTGCTACTGAAGATGTTGGTTGGATGTTCAAGGACTGGAGAACTCATTTGTTGCGGGACATGGCAGTGAAGGTGAAACTGTGTGTGAGCTTTAAAGCTCTCTCATTTCATCCGCTTGGGCGGCGGCCACTGTTTTCTGTTTTACGAATTCCCAAGAGGGAGGCGGGGGGGACACCCTGGGCCCCTGTTTGCAGTGACTGTCCGTGGAGATGGGCCACGGGAGAGAGACTTGGGGAGGAACCAGGAGAGCTCAGAGAGGGACGTGCAGGCCGCTGGTAATGGGAGACATCTGCAGCGCGGCCGGTTGCAAAAGCTCGGGTTGCACAAGATGGGATGTGGGCTCTGAAAAACTCGCAGGGCTTAAACCAACTCATAATTAGAAGGTAAGACAATTTAGTGGCTACCAAAAAAAAAAAAAAAGATTCTTTCTATTAGAACCCAAGAATCTTGTTAATGGACGCATCATCTGAAGCTGGTTATTTGAAATTCTTTTTCTTTTTCTTTTTTTATTGTAATGAAAAGTCTCCTATTCCTTGAGTTTTCACTTCCTGCAATGACTGGTAGTGATTTTTAACAACTGGAAATTGTTATCCATGACTTCGAGAGTGCACTTTGTATTACCCTGATGGAGCCGTCTTCCTGAAAATTAACTAATTTTCAGTCAGGGCCCAGGGATTTAACATGGGGCCAGTCCCCTGACATTGGGATACCATTTCACACCAAGGCTAAGGTTTTGCGCTCAGAAACCTAAAAAGGTTTTACCTTAAAAAAAAAAAAATTCTTTCCTTTGGCCTTTGGAGTTTTGGTGCCCTACTTCCAAGGAAACGATGGCATTTTCCTTCAGTTCTGGCCTCTCAGCAAATGGTTATTTTAACTGACACTCAAGTCAAAAGCTCGTTTGTAACGCCCTTTCATTTCAGTTTTATGGCAAATTAAATTATGGTTGCGGTTAAACAAAATCACATTAAAAACCATATGTGCTGAAGAAGTTTTGGGGAGAGTATCAAGTTTATCTTTGAAAAGCCCAAAAAGCTGTTTTAAGTGGATCTTTCATAAACTTGGAGCCACGGAGCAACAATAGCGTCCTTCACTGGGTCAAACAGTTTGGAAGGAAACGAACTGAAAACGGTACGGCGAGTCCTTCTGTCAAACCACGTTTGAAATTAAGGAATTCGTGTAAATTGCCATCTTTTGCATCAGCAGGAAGAAACGTACACAGTTCCGCTGCTATATGGAGTTGTTGTGACATAAGAAAACAGAATCTTTTTAAACGCTGAGTTTAATGAATTCTTAAAAAAAAAATTTAGCAGCAGCACGTTAAAAGGAAAGAGGAGAAAAACACCCGATTAGTTCCACATAAGAGTCTTTTAATCACCCTGATGAAGGGGAATTTGCAAAACACTACCATGGAGTAACATCTTTTTAATTTGGGGGGGGGGCGTGGGGAAGTGCATTGATAAAAATAAGTAGAACATTTTAATTAAAACTCATAAAGTTGTGGACATCTGCTGGGGATTGTTGAGCGTGGCCGCGATTAGCGGTCCATGCACCTAGATAATGAGTCCCCGGTCATCGTTACTGGCACAATGGCTCGGCTCCTCTGTGAGAACGCTGCGGGTTCACTTTGTGGTGCCTGGCATATGCCTATTAGATTCCAATAAGTTTCGCCGAAAACAGGGGAGGAGGGAAGGGTGGGGGTGGGGGGCCGGAGGGAAACACAGGAAACAAGCGTTGAGTGTGTGCCAATAAAAATGATCACAAATCGGGCTGCTGATGTCATAACCCTGGGGGTCGGGGGTCAGGGGGAGTAAATGCGCCTGAAAGGGACCGCCTGTCTGCGGCCCGAGCAGCGGCGCGCGAGGGGGGCGCGGCGCGCACAAAAGGCCCGGAGCGCCTCATTAGAGACGCGCTTGATGGGCTCCGGGCCCCCACCGGGGCCCCGGGCGATGTCAATGGGATAATTACGATGATCTAATGGCCGGCTCTTTTGCATGCAGGCCCGCCTGAATGGGGCGCCTGGAGGCTGCATTGAGACCGAGCTGTGTAAACTGTAGGGTGCCTCGCCGACTTGGAGCCGCGGAGACTGGCGGCCGGTCAACTTGGACCACTTTGCATTCACGCTCTGAATAGGCGGAGCGGGAGGCGCCCTTTTCCGCGGTCGCCTTTCAGCTGAGAGAGTGACAGATTGGAGGTCAGGGGCTGGCGGGATGGAGGCCCTGTCTTGGCAGATGGACCGCGCGGCGATCCGCGGACCCCAGCTACCCGCGCGTCTACGCAGACGGGCTGGGACCCGCGCCAGCGTATGATTGGCAGTTGCGAGTCGCTCTATGCGGTTTTCCACTTTTTCTAAAAACTGCTCTCTTAATTACAAGAGTAATGCATTGGACAAGTCCCACAAGCCTGCGCTTGGCTTCTCTCCAGGCACTTGTGCGTTTCCCCATAAGCGACCGTGGCCCCTGCCAAGAGCACCACAAAGCGGCCACACCCCAAATATTCTGGAGGAGGGGGGAGGGGGGAAAAGGAACTGGATATTTGATATTTCAAAAGAATGCTCAGTGGATGATGTTGAACCACATGACTTTGCCGGTATCCGACCGCTTTCGACCTCCGAGGCCGGCGATTTCATGTGGTTCAACCTAAGGCTCTCCTGCTTTCATCAGCACTTGGAGTGAACGTGGACCTTGTGAACGCGCGTGCCAACGTGGGAATCCTCGTCTTTCCAGTTCCTGGGATTTATGCGGAGCTTCATCTGGGCCATCCAAGCACATCACAGGCGCGCCGTGACTATTTGCGGAGTGAATGAACTAATGAATGAGTGTGCAACTGGCTGCGGAGCAAGCGCGTAGTTCCCTGCGCAGCCCTCTGCCCGCCCGCGGCCCCGCCCCCTCTGGGCAGGCCCGCCCAGCAGCCCGGAATCCCGCCTTCGCCGCCTCTCTCCCGCAGTGAGAAAGGCAAACGACTGTCTCTAGAAAACGTAAACCATACTAACAGGGTGAAAAGAAAAATTATGACCCTTCCAGTACCATTCCAGACCTGGGCGTGTGCGTGTGTGTTTTCTGTAAGATTCTGCCTGACACGTCACACATCATGGGTCACATGGTCCTGCTTTTACATGGTAGGGATCATAGGATACATGACATTTTACCGCCCGATTTAACCTGCCCTCACCGACATTTTTTCATATTGATAAGTATTGATGTACATGCTCCTGTTAAATGGTTGCCTGCCACTCCCAGCATGAAGTTCCCCTTTTTTATTTAAGCAACCCCCCACTGACGGACATGCAGGTTAGTTCCATTTTTTCCTCTTTAAGACAATATTGTTATGAACATATTTATACCTGCTATTTTTGTACACTCTTTCGATTATCTCCTTAAGATGAATAATTATTATTTCACGGGTAAAGGATGCTTCTCATATATTCTATATTTAGAACTAGAATTAGGCCCAGACAATAATCTAGCCTTTGTTGATATGAATATGCAAACATTTAAACGATCCTATCCTTCTCACCCAGAAACTTCCTTTTTCTTAGCAGAAATTTGGGGGGGTCACCCAAGGGAAAGAGGTGTCTCTGATCTTATTTAATCACTCGTTTCTTCAGAAAAAGGGAAGTCCTTTTTCTATAGCCAACAATTAAGAATGATTTCACCTTTGATGTCTTCCCTGGAGCCTTAACCCTTTCACAGCTGAGCTGAGGAGAGGTTCCCTCGAGGCCCCAAAGCCGGGCTTGGAAACAACACCCGACTCAGCGAATGTCGTGGTGGCATTGTGTAACTGACGAAATGGAACTGTCACTTCCATTTAATGCACTTCATTAAAGTGCAGGCCCTGCCGTGGACAGGGATGATGATGTCCAAGCCGAGCCAGGTCTGCAGGGCAGGTTCATCATCCAACAGAAAACAAAGTAAGAGTAAGAAGTATTTAACTGTTTTAAGAGGCAATTCAATGTTAAAACAATAATGCACACAGGAAACATTTTTTTCCAGACACAGTGGAAAGTTTCTCCCCTTCCTCATTGCCACCAGCCTCACCCAACCCATTTCATTCCCCCCAGTTTCTGGATTTTCCCCCCTCGAGGTATCTGCTTCCATATTTTTTTTTGCAAACACACACAGCTGTATCGATGCATCTCCTCATTTAGATAGGAAGTTAACATAAAGTTAACTTTTGCATTTTGCTCTTTCCCTATAGTATCTAGCTCCATATCCTTGGTGTGAGTTAACCAGTTTAACCAGAATCCTTCTATGGGACACTTAGATTAGGCTCAGGTTTTCGTCATTACAAACAAAACCCTCCTCACGCTGCTAAGCCAGAGCCGTTCGATGCCTAGCAGTGGAAACGCCCGGCCGGAAGCTGTGTGTACAGAGGCGTGCCAGCCATCCCTACATTGCCCTCCAAAGAGACCCACCCAGTTTGCACTCCCCAAATCAGGCCTGGTTCCCCAGACCTTTGCCCACCCCGTGCCTTGTCGACATTGCAAACATCTATCAGTCGGATCTGTGAAAATATCTCAATGGTGGTTTTGACTGCTGAGTCCCCCCTGTGAGGACCAGACCTCGGTCTCAAAGGGAGGGTGCAGAGATGGCCTCCGGTCCCCCACTGAACCAGGAGGTAGGATTCTGGGGACACTGGCCCCATGGAATTTCTCCCCGCGAGGGGGGAGAACTAGCCTGTGGGTTGTGTTTACCCGGCATGAATAGGGGAGGTCCTGCCCTCTTGTTTGGGTAGTGTCCTTTTCTCTGGCTGGCGTCACCCTGCCACTGGCAGTCACCGTACCCACCTCCGGGGGCCCAGAGCTCCCTGGGAGCCCAGCAGCGTGAACACGGCCCGGCTGTTTTGGGAGGTCAAACCTGGGGCAGGACCAAGGCACCAGGCACGATGGAATGACGCACCCGCTCAGGTGTGTCTGACGGCAGAAGGGGGGACGGATCTCCAACTCAACCAGGGTCTTCATGCAAAGCCTCCCGGAAGTTTCCGCCCCTCCCCACCCCCACCAGACCCAACTAAGAAACAGGGCAGTTTGCATTGGAAAGGAACAACCCTGCATATTCCTCTTGCATAAACAAGGGGACTTGGGTAGGACTCTTGCATGCGATGGGACCCCTTCAGGTTCCTGCGAAGCCCACTGTGAAGGTCTGGTAGAAAACACCCCCTTTCACCGTGATTTGGGGCAAGGCCAAGGGACCTGGGCCTTTCAGCTCTGCAACCTGCTAAAAAGACCACTCAGCCCTTTTGTTCTTCAAACCCCCCACCCCCAACCGGCCCCACGTCTTGCTTCCTCTTAGATGCGCACCGAGGGCGAGATCTGGAGTCCTTCGTGCCTTGCTTCGGGGCTGTTCTTCACCCAACCAGCAGCATTTTCTGTGAAAACACGGTTCTCACTCAGTTGCCTTCTCTGGGTCGGCAGCTCTCTCACCCCAAAGAAAATGACCCTCAGCCACGGTTATGGATATGACACAGAGGTGGCACATTGTTTTGTATTTGGAAATGTGCAGACTTTCAGGTCATGGAAAAATATTTCAAGCAGTTCGGCTTCTGCTGCAACAGCCCCTCCATCTAACTTCATCTGCTGTTGTTTAGAAAAATGCCAAACAGCTTACATTGTTGCCTATAAGCCTTTTTAAGAAGCCAGAGATGAATAATCTGCAAACAGCCAGAACGGGGGTAAGGGGTTCTGGTGTTCAGGGCTGGCCTTTCCCACCCGCTCCGTCTCTGAAAAGCAAACTCCATCCTCAGCCGGGCTCCAGGTGTTCAGCCAGCTCTGTGGGTGGGAGCCTCTGGAAGCCCGCGTGCTTCAAAGAGTTAAATGGAAATGGCTCCTCTTCGCAGGGCCCTTGGCTCCCGCTCTAAGGAGGCGGAGTTTGGAATCCAGGGTCCCACAAACCCTTTGCATTTTTGGCTGATTGTTTTTAATTACTTCTGAGGGCTGAGCGAGGTTGCTCATTGCCTCCAGGCGCTCACGACAGACGAGGAATGTTTCTTACCGCATTGTGAGGAGCACATCACGAAGCATCAAACAGAGCAAAGTGACAAGAATAGCAAGTGTATCATTATAGCCTGCATTTAGGTAGAAGATACATAAACAGGAAGGAAAACCGGCCGCGTGGGGGGCAGATTTATTTGTTTGGATTGCCTATTATTCAGAAAGGCATTTATACCAGGGTATTTGCTGAAGCCCCTAAGTCTGTTGAAGGCTGGAGGGACAGGAGGCGTGGACAGGCAGGGAGGTGCTGACTTCCTCAGGAAACCCAGGGAAAAGCCAGTGTTGGATCTAAAAAAGAAAAAACTTCTCGCCAATTATCTCTCAGAATGTTTTTCTGGGGAGAAATGCAAATATGGAGATAGATGTTCCTGTGTTGCTAGAATTAAGATAATCTGATTTACCACAAAAAAAAAAAAAGAGAGAGAAAAGTAAACAGGACAGCCAACTCCATTTGAATTTCAGATGAACAATGATCTTTTTTTAATGTAAATAAGTCCCAGGTAATATTTGGGACAGACGTATACTAAAAAACTTAATCCCAGTTTATCTGAAGTTCATTTCACTGGGCGTCCTGTGGTTTCACTTAGAACTGTTGGGGGTGGGAGTACAAACCCTGGTTCCTTGTTAGTCCGTCGTCTTATTCCATCGTCTGTGCGTCTGGATCACAGGAACATGTCGCGCTTCTCCATAAAAAGAGAAATTAGACCGGGGTGTGGGGGCGCGGTGCCCATCCGCTGGTCAAAAGGCTACATGGGTTTGTTTTGGTGATTGTGGAAGCGCGTGGCATGGCAGCGAGGAGCCGGGGGCGGCGCTGGGCCGGGACGCAGCAGCACCTCTAGCTGCTTCCTCCTGCGTGGCTCTGAGAGACGGCTTCACTTCTCAGAGCCTCGGTTTCCTCGTCTGTCAATATCTGCACCTCCTTCCCAGAGCCCTCCTCACCCAGATAACCGGCTTCGAGCCTGAGGCTCAGAGACAGACGGAGAGCCCTCTAGATACGGTGGCTGTGGTTGCGGAGAGACCGGCCTCCGGGTGGTTTCGGGCTGGGGCCCTGGGGACAGAGGAGACAGAGGTTAGCCCTGCACACTCAGGCCAGCGACTCCACCCTAGAGGACTCCGTTTCCTCACTCGAGATCCTTTTAAAATTTAAACCACAATCATCCTTTTAGAACAGAGGTGGGATCTCCTTGTTCCCCTGTTTAAATGTTACGCGTGGTTCCCGGTCACCCCTGGAATAAAATCCAGGACTGTGAGATGACCTAGGGGACCCGGGGCCACATCTCACCCACCCGCTTAGCAGTGACCTTCCTCCCATGTTCCTGCCACTCAGACCTGCCCACTGCATCTGAAGCATCTCAAGCTCTCTGGCGGGGACCAGAGTGAGGCCAGACAGAGAGGGCCCTGGGCGGGGTGGGGGGTATTGCAGAGGCCCTCTCCCTGCAGGAGCTCCTGGCTCTCCAGCACAGAGGCAGAACAGGTCCCGCCCCCACCGCCTCCCAAATCACAGTCCACTGGGGGAGCAGGTCGGCCAGGGATAAACATCCTTGCTCCCGAGGCGAGGCCAGCGCCGGAAGCTCAAATAAACCTGCAGCGCGCCCCCTTCACGTGTTGAAGGCGGTCATCGCGCAGCAGCGCTGAGCTCCTGCTGTGTGCTGGCTGCCCCTCTGAGACCATAATGAACTGCCCGGAGAGGCTGTACGGAGGAGGCCAAAGACAGGACTGCGGTGTCAGTACCCGGAACACAGTCTATTCTTGCATTCTCGTTTATTATTGTATCATTTTCCGTACAAACAACTGTAAACGGCTGTAAAGAGGGCTCATCCCATATTTTAAAAGGGTAGAATTTCCATTTTAAGCCCTTTGTAGAGGCCAGGCATCAGGTCAGGGGCTCTGGAACAATGATCCCGATTAGCAACAGCTGTCTCTCAAGGTTTTGCTGAATAGGTACACTTAGTAATCAGCAAGTAATCTAAGGACCGTTAATACCGCCATTGCACGGGCGAGGACACTGAGGCTCAGAGAGGAGAAGCAGCCTTTTCAAGGTTGCACAGCTTGGAAGGGACGGAGCTGGGACCTGAACCCTCAGTGACCTGCCTTCAAACACCCCTGCCTCACAGACAAGAGTGCACATCTGAGCAGGAGGTGATTTCCCTGAAGAACTGGAGGCCAGTTGACTGGTCAGATTAGTCAAAAGGCATTAGTTCTGTTCACCAGATATGGCTTAAAGAAGGGACAAAAAGCAACAACGACCTTTTGGCCCCTGACTAGTTTTCCTCTCAGTTGTTGGGCAATAAGAGAACGGGCCAGTGGCAAAAGAAAAGCGGTATTTTAGGTCACCGTCTAATGGCCCCCAAGTGTTTGCTCATCGTCCTTTCACTGCAGATTGATTTCCTTGTGGGATTACGCAGCGGTTGGAACCTCCCTCCGCAAAGGGCCGCAGAGCAAAGACGTCCCGCTCTGTGGGCCGCGCAGCCTCTGCTGCCAGGCACTCAGCCTCGCGGACGCGGCACGACAACAGCGTAGACAGCGCGTGGCCGAGGGAGACGCGCTGCGTTCCAGGCAACCGGCCGGTCCCCGCCATGCTCCACGGGCCTGGCGGGTGGAGAATCATTCCGCGTCTTCAAATCCCAAAGCAATTTGTGTGATTGCAGGGGGGTGGGGGATGGGCGGGGGCTGCTGTCTGCGTTTCCTGTGGCTGCTGTCACCAACAGCCATGCACTCAGCGGCTTCCGAGCACACAGGTTCACAACTGTCCAGTTCTGTAGAAGTCCTGCCCGGTCACACATGGACCCACCCAGCTAGAACCAAGGTGTCGGCGTCCCTTCTGGAGGCCCCGGGGGAGAAAGAATCTCGTCCCAGCCCCTTCCTCCGTCCTCACAGTGGGCAGCCCAGCGTCTTCCAGGCTCTCGCCGACTCCCACCCTCCTGCCGCCCACCTATAAGGACCCTTACGTTTCCCTTGGGTCCCAGATAGCCCAGGATCACCTCCCAGTTCGAGGCCCTTCATCACACCTGCAAAGTGCCTTTTGCCGTGTAAAGTAACCATCACAGGTTCGGGGCAGTTAAGACACGGACAACGCTTGGGGGCCATTACCCTGCCTGCCTCGCTGTCACTTCCGGCGGAGGTCAGTGTGATGCGGAGAAGCTTCTTCCCGGTTCGGGCCTCGGTGTCCTCGTCTCCGCAGCTTCATCCTTCAGCGCTGGGGCCCTCCTGTACCCCTGTGGGTGCACGGGCTGCGCTCGCAGGACACCCCCAGCCCCTGAGGTCACGAGGGCGGGGCAAGGATGCTGTTTTGTTCTTTTGGGTTTGTAAACAGGGACTTGGTTCTCCCACCAGGCGGACTGGCCTGCCCTGGCTTTGTCGTTGCTGTGTTTTTGTTGCTGTTGGGTACAGACGCTCTTTCAAACAGACCCCCGATCACTGCAATGAGCAAAATGTAACTATGTCGCAGCCTTCCCAGCAGTGCCTTCTAGTGCCTTCCATGAGGGCGGGGGCCAGGATTGCCTTTGGCCATGGGAACCCCGAGGCCTGCATCCTAACCCAGCTGCATGCCTCGTTGGCCAGGAGAAGGGGCGGGGGGGAATCTCTGAGCTTCTCCAAGCCTCAGCTTCCCACTGTGTGGAACAGGAGCGGGAATCGCTGCACCGCGGCGCAGGCGCTTTGTGATGCGTTAGTAAGAGGAACAGTGAAAGGGGCAGGCTCGGTGCACGGTGCATCGTGAACCCACACAAGCGTTTGCTCCTGAACGTGTGCTCGCTGCTCACACACTTACCAACAAAAGACCCTCTTCCGCGTTCCAGCTTCAGTAGTTACAACTGATAAATCAATATTTGCCTTCACAATAGCGCCTCTTCGGCTGCAAAGAAACATCAGAGCTTCTCGGTTGGATCAAACAGGCCCAGAGTTGCGGTTTAAAAACAAGACAAAACAAAGCAAAATCCCCCACCAAAAAGGACCTCGGAGCTGCTGTTTTTCCTGAGGGATTTTGCTAATGCTTCCCAACATTTAGCAGCCCCACCCATGAGGAGGGTGTTGTTGGAAGGCTTTAAGTCACTGAAGGAAGCCTTTATTCAGGCGGTGTGGGCTCAGCTCATAACAAGGACCCCAAAGCCAAAGGCTGAGGGGCCACGGGGTGGCTTTGTAGGGACAGTTCAGAAGAGCAATGGAAAGGGGCCAAGCTTGCCTGCGTCCGGGTTCCAGTTCTGCCGCTCCCTGGCTGGGTGGCCCTGGGCAGTGCTAAACCTCTCTGTGCTCCCGTCTGTTTACATAGAGAGGGGCAGGTGTCCCCCTCACAGGGAAGCTGTGATGATGGAATCAGCGAATTCGTGGCATGCGCTTCACCCAATACCTGACATCTAGACAGAGCTTAACACTGTTAATGATTGGCTGGTACGTCTAAATGTGCCGAGGTGGCTTAATGCACTGGCCTGATGCATTGGGCATTTTTCATCTAGAAAACAAATGCTTGGTTTAAAAAGGGGAGGCGTGGGAAGGGGAGTTAAAGGCTAAGAACAGGTGATTCACTAAGGGCAAAATGCAGAGTCAAAACTCTGTATCAAAAGATGCCCACCTGCACCGCACATCTGTCTGTGAATGCCCATCAAACACCCCGGGAGTCAGTTTTCACTCATCATAGAGGCAAGGACTTCAAAGGCTGGTAACATTTGGTGCCAGGATACAAGGGTCCGAGGAGATGGGACCCTCCTACAAAGCGCCTGGAGAAAGGAGACGGTGGCGTGGCTCCGTCGGAACGTGCGCGTATCCTCGCTTGGGGGGGCGCGGGCCTGGGAAACACAAGGGTCAGTGCACACGCAGGAGCTGATGAGGAAGTCCACGCGACCTCGCCAGAGCAGAACCTGGCCACGCCCCGCGTGTCCACCTGGCGGCAGCCGAGACGCACAGCAGGATGTCCCCATCCGGATGCTGCAGAGCCATCGGAAGGGAGCATGGGAGCTACGGGCAGGGGCAGGGCAGCTGCCGCCGTCGCGGTGCTTTCTTCAAGGCAAACCTCGCAATGACGGCTTCCTGTGCACGTGCTGTGCCGGCTGCGTCTCCAGCCGTGGGTCTGGTCCTTTCCCTCACTTGTAGGTGAGAAGACTAAGGGGCTTTGACGGTAAGCAGGTCACCCAGAACCTTCCAGTTCATGAGTGGCAAGTTGGATTTGAACCCACTGCCTGAGTTCCAAAATGTGAACTCATAAACTCCAGGCTCACTGGAACCTCGTGGCCCTGAAAAACGTAGCCTATTGAACAAAGGAAGTTGCAAGAAAAGAGACTATTCTGACCCAACGTTGTGTAACAAACAAAGAAAATGAGATGGCACCGCCCACTCTGCGCTCTCCAAACTCTCTCCCTCCTTCATTTCTGTTCTGAGCACACACCCCCGCACAAAATTGGCTGATCGCACGTCCGTCGTTCGTCTTCCTCCCTGGAACGCGAGCTTCCGGAGCGCGGGTCTTGACGGTTTTGTGTCTCCAGCCGGCAGACGGTATCCAGGTGACCTGTAGACACTGGATAGATGTTTGCTGAATGAACAAAGGAATGAACGCATCGTCTTAAACTTAACCCTGGAAGCCACCACCCAGGCCCCTGGTATGGGCACAGGGAGCCTGCGGCCTGGTGCTGGTGACGGATGTCGAGGACAAAGCAGGTTGGAAAGTCATCTGGGCAGCACGAGCCGGGGACCATCCGGGTCTAGGGAACGGCACGCCCACCGCCGCCCCGCTGCCTCTCTCAGCGTCAGCCGGGCACTGGCGAAGGACTAGACAACAACATCACAAATCTGGGAGCTAAATTTCTTTTGGCGGCAGAGCGGAAGGCTGTTGGCAGCTTCTAGCTGCATAAATTAAAACAATAAGCTGAGCTTTAAAAAAAAAAATAATAGCATTTCTTAACACGCATACACTTGAATTAACATCTAGCTTGGAGCCCATCATGAGACCGTCCACGGAAGACGGAGAGGATGGCCACGTGCCCGTCACTACCCTTCGCTCTCTGCGGCAGTGAGAGCCACGACAGGCCCTTCCGAGGTGTCCCAGAAGGAGCAGGGTCAGGAGCAGCAGCCTCCCTCCAGCGTCTCATCCTCGGCGGACCAGGCCGGCGAGCGAGGCCGCGCGGCGCACACCCTGCCAACCGTTTTCCCCTTCAGCAGGGTCGGCTGCAGCTGCAGTTAATTTACTTCTGATTAGTCTAACCTTTCCCCCTCGGAGGAAGTTGTTTAGCAGGAGGGGAAAATGCGGTCACAATATTGTTTTATGACTGTTTATCTTTAGAGCCCAAGCGATACTGATTGCAAATATTTATGTGCATTTTTAAAAATCACGGCTAATGTTTGGAATGCATTTTTTTTAAAGTGAAATCAGATTTCGGGTGGATCTAGCAATTTTGGAGGATTTCAAAGTCATAACCAAGCTGTCTCGACCAGCCCACTGGGACTAATTGCATAAAGGCAGCAATTAGGCCGACATGATCAAAATACAGAATATTATATTCTGTTTGGTTTCGGAAGGCTCGTCTCAGTTTTACATGTACACTATCAATGACTAGTCTAGAAATCTAAGTCTTGGCGTATGTTCTAGTAAAGAAAAAAAAAAACGCCAAATGAGAAAACTTTGCTTTTCTGTGACAAATGCCGCTTTCCCCTTGGAGAAAGGATTAGCTAATTGTCAAAGGAGAGCCCTGGAGGCCCTTTTCCCACCTGCCCTGAGCAGGCCCTGTCCCTCCTTGTCTTCCCTCCCCCTACGGGAGCTGCTTGCATGCCCGCTGCTGGGAGGCCTCTGAAGGCAGCGCTGGGGAGGGCAAGGAGCCGCCTGGCGTGGGCGTCTCTTTGGCTTTAGCGTTGCACAGATTTGGGACTGAATCCCAGTTTTGCCAGTTGCACTGCGGCCATAAAGAGAGTGACTTAACTTCCTGCACTCTGCACCCGCTTCGTAAAGTGGGGGAAGCGGTGCTCAGTACACTGTGGGCTGCAAACTGGCCTCATTAAAAAAAAAAGGGGGGGGTGGAGTTATAGACTCAAGGACACACGGAGCTGGAGACAGCTTCCCGCCGGGCTGCACGCAGGGTCCCCGGGCCCGTTCGCCGCCTCTGACATTTGCTTCCCACTGGGCACCAGTCCCCATCAGAAGGTGGACACTTTTCTTCTGCCCTGTGAGGCCCTATGACTGGGGCCTGCGAACTGAGCTGACAAAGGGCAGAGGAACAGTAGAAAAAAAGCACGCAAATTTAATTTTATTTGCTCTTGCTGTTTTTACATGACATGGGGAGGTGCTTCTTCACAGGACGAACTTTGGCCCGAGAGTTTATATGTTGTTGAGACAAAGAACAATAAGCTGGCGGGATGCGTCAAGACAAAGCAATAGGGCTGTGGGGGAAGGGCGGTCGATCGTGGGAAAGGGGCTAGGAAAGACCAGGGGCTCTCGCGGAGGAGATGGGCGAGTCCAGCAGGTTGGTTTGCACAGACTCAGCCCGGTGTCGGCCTCCCTCTCCAGGGGTGAGAACGTCTCCTCCTCCTGGCCCAGGGAGGGCACCCTTCCCACGCTGTTAGCCACCCAGCGTCAGCATTCCTCCTCCCTCCGGCGAGCAGCCGAGTGACCGAGGGAACGGCCCGGCGGGCCGTGTCCACGCCGGTCGGCAGGATGTCCGAGAACTGGGCCGGGCGGGTAGGTCCAGCAGTGTGATTGTGACATAAACTGAACACGGCCACTTAGGTTAATCTGCATTGAGACCGAATCCCAAGGCAGAAATGGTCCCCGGCAATCCCTGGTTGGACGCGGTTAGAAGAAATGTCATGAATGAAACAAAACAGCCCCCAGTCCCTCGGTCGGGATCCATGACTGTCCCGGACCCTCAGCTCTATGGAATCACAACCAGTTTTTAAACCATGGACGGTGGTCTCTGAGACGATGTGCATGCACGGAGAAAATCGAACACACGTGTGCAAAGCATGTAAGTAACCTGGCCTCTTGAGAAACAAAAAGGGCGGAGGCTCATATTCAAATCTGGAGAAGAAAAATGAGAATAACTGCATTAAGGAAAACCGCTACCTACGCTGTGTTGCATGTACAAAACCCTTCAGACACATCACCTGATTTAACATCCCTACCGATGCGGGAGGCAGGGGCCAGGGCCGGCCCCGGGAAGAGGCTGGGAGGGCACGGCTTTGCGTCTGGGTCTGACCGAGTCTATGCCCAGCCCCTGTGAGCTCCACTGTATTGGCTGCCTCCTGCGGCATCCTGTTCTCTTTAAAAGAGGCCTGTGAAGTACATGAATATTTTCTTGCTTTTTTAATGTGGAAAGTGACAGAGATGAGTGGCGTGTCATCTGCACACAATGAAGAGGGGAGCAGGGAGCTCATGAACGTGGCCTTCCGACCAGGTAACCCCTCCTCATCCCAGAGGCGACTTCCTGGCGGGCTCCTGCGGGCTGCACGCCGGTGCCCGGGCGCGGGGCGCCTGTGTGGCGCTGAGACCAGTGTCCTTCCCAGCAGCCTCTCAGCGCCCAAACAAAGGTCAGTGTCTGTTTCTGGAGGATGACTCCATATTGAAAAAAGGAAAGATATAGAAAAGCAAGAGCTGGCCAGTTTGCAAGAGAAAAATCGCTCTCTGCTGGACATTGGAAGGCGTTCTGCGCAGTTCTCAAGAACCGTCTTTGAAATAATGAACTGACTTGTTTGCTTAGTGCAGCTTTTTTGTTGATTTCCCTTGATGACATTCTTGACAAATGGTGTTATTCAAAAATTATAGTCTGTCTGAAACCGATACAGACAGAGCTGGGTGGTTGGACTGTCCCCCAGTAATTGGAAACAGGACGCCCACAAGTGGCATTCGTTTTCCCGAGGAGGAAAAGGCAGCGCTTTCATGGAGACTTGGGACGAAAAGGGAGGTCTGGGTCCCTCTGCCGATCCAGTCCCCAGGCTCCAGGCTTCCATGCCCCTTTCCCATGCACCGGCGCGTGTCAGGTGTCCGACCTCGCTGTCAGCAGCCGCAGATGCTGAGTCCGCTGACTTCGCCTCCGTCTGCACCGCAGGTCCCGGGTGACAGGGTGGGAAGGAAGGACCCCGGTGGGGAGACACCCGCTCACCCCAGGCTGCGGGCCTGGGCACCCACTCGGGTCCCCAGGTCTCAGGCCTGCCTGGCGAGGCGTGGCGGGGCCGAGGTGCCTCCCCGGGCAGACGGCAGCCCGTTGCTGGCACATGGGACGGAGTCAGTTCTGGTAGTCACTGCTGCTAGCGTGTTGTGGCTTGTGGTGGACACATCTCCATAACAAGGCAAGAGAGCAAAATACAGAAAAAGGTGTTGGTGGTGATGTGTGGTCCTTTCTTAGCATCCAAGTTGGGGAAAGTCTGTTAGAATCCACGTTATTTAAGATATGACAGGATACGACGCCACCCTCCCTCGCGAGGCATGCATCCTAGTCCCGGTCACCTAGGAATACGTGACCTGACATGACAAAGGGAAAGTCAAGTCGCAGAGAGAGTCAAGGTTGCTGAGCGACTCGCTTCCAGGCACAGAGACGAGCCCGGATTATTCGGGGGAGCCCAGTGTCGTCACAGGGGCCCTTAAAAGTGGGCACGAGAGGAGAAGACAAGAGGCAAATGGTACCACTGGGGACAAAAGGTCAGAAAGATGCTGCGCTGCTGGCTTTGAGGCTCGGGAGCTGGAGGAGGGGGCCACGGGCCAAGGAGAGCCTGTGGAAGCCGGGAGAGGCAAGGGAACGGACTCTCCTCCGGGGCCTCCGGAGGCGCAGCCCTGCCGGCCCGGGGACGGGAGCCCGGTGCAGCTCATTTTGGACTCCTCGTAAAGGAACAGGTGACATTAATTTTTTTTTTTTTTGTGGTATAAAACATATGGCATTAAATTTACCATCTTAACCACTTTTAAGTGTATAGTTCCTTTATTTAACCCAAACTATTGCAAGCATTCACACAGAGTGTTTGGACTCCTGGCTCTGCGAACGGTGGGATAACAAGTCTGTGTTGTTTGAAGGCAGCCCCAGTTTGTTGGGGCAGCCGTAGCAAACGAGCGCTGTGCCTTTGAGGCGCCAGGTAAGTTGGTTATTGTCCAGATCCCCATCTCTTTTCGTTTGTAAACTCCTGGGACGTGGTGAGGGAACGGAGGTGCCTGTTCACAGCTCTGGTAACGTCCCGTGACAGCTAGTCCGTGCACAAGCTGTCCCTCTGACTGCAGCATTGGACCAAAACCCCCAGACACCCTACCTAAAACAGGAAAGAGAGTCATGGAAAGAGGAAACAAATTCCAACATGGACATTCTGAGCTCTGTTTAGAGTTGTAAAACCATGATATGTGAAATACACTTGCATGCAGAAAGACCTACAGTCGCCTCGTTTACATTTCAGGCTGTCCAAGGGAACTCACACACCGCCGTGGCTGGCATTTTCCAAAAGATCAATTATGCACTGCCGCCTCCGTGCACGTAGGCGCGCGACTATTGACAGCCACCACGCGCGGCTGAGACGTGCTGAGAATCTGGCCTTAAGCACCATCCAGAAATTCGTGTTCAGGTGGCTGAGAAATGAAAGCCAGTCTGGAAGGTCTCTGGGCTGTGGGGGTGTCTGACACTGGCTGTCATGCCGTGGCCGGTGGTCGGTGGATTGGCCTAAACCCAAGGTGGCCCGGTCTCTTCCTCTTTCCCCTCACGGCTCTGCCGTTGGCTGTCCAGGCGGGAGTCACCCACCGCCACGCCACCCTCTGTCCTGGGACTGAAGGGCTGGGAGGCTTTTGGCGCCTCCCCATCAGTCCAATCCCAACATCTGTCGGGAGAGACGTCGCACGTCAACAACAGAGGCCACGGGATGGCTCCAGCACAGCCCGCTCTGGCTCACGACACTCGAGGCATAAATTAAACCGCGCGAGCGTCTCGTTGACAGCGCGCAATGACAGGTGCTGTGAATACGCTGGCACAGGGGCCACCACCCTCCCTAGCAATTGTCAGTCACGGCCACTCCCCGCCCACCGGTGGGGACGGCATCTAGCCCGTGGGGGAGTGCGATTTGCCACTGAGGCAGGGTGGGCACTGGCTCCAACGCGCCCCGGGTTCCAGCGACAACACTGCGACCCCGCGTGGCCGCTGCGTCTCCCACCTGTGGCTGGGCTGAGGGCGCTCAGGTGGGACGCCAAGCGCCCTGGTACCCACACGGGGAGCACATCTCGCTCCACCGCCGCTCCTGCCACCTGTCCCCGAACGCTGTGCCCGCCGCCGGAGCTCTCGCTGAGAGTGACAGCAAGGCAGGGACGTCCCCAAATTAACCCTGGAGGAAATAAATTGAAAGTGGTATTTAAGAAACAAAAGGCGTCAAGCTGGCCTTCCTGGGAAATTGCAGAACTCTGTCGGACTTCCTTATTTTCGGGCTACGGTTCATCGCAGTGTTTTGGGATTGTGTATAACGGAAACCCGGGCATCCTTGGCTTCCTAGGATATTTCCTGGAGCTCAGAAACTCCCACCCCAGACCTCCACCCTTCCACCCTGTGGTCAGGCTGGCTCTGTCCCTGGGAAGCCCTTGGTTCTCTGTTCCCTCTCCCCGCGTGGCCCTGGGCTGGTGTCTCATCTGGCATTTTTCCGATCCCACCCTGCGGGTCCATGTGAAATCTCCCTCTTCCGAAGGCGCTTCGAGGACACCCTGGGCAACCCGCTGCCCCACGGCTACCTGCAGCCCTGTCCTGCTTGTCCCTGTCAGACCCCTTGTCACGATCTGCTTGTTCACTGCCTCAGGAGAGATGTCCACCCCTTAGGGGCCAGAGCCCCATCCAGCTCGCTCACTCCGACAGCCCCCTACGCCCGGCCTGGCCCCTGGTACAAGGCACAGCCCTGCGGGCATTAGCGAGTGACGCGGAGGGATGTGGAACTCAAGCGTACCATTGCCCTTGGCATCTCCTGTCCCCAGCCCCAGCCGATGCTCCTGTGCTCTGAGCCTTCAGGGCGCAATGACCCAAGACGAGCGGTGACAGCTGTCCGAGTGCATTACTGCCACCGTAGGCGAGGCTTCACCTTGGGCCACTCAGAGCCCCGGCAGCGCCAACCCGAGACGTGTCTTGTGCTCAGCCTGGGTCCCACGCCAGCTGCAAAGGCTGTCAGCACTCTGCAGTGGGGAGTGTTCGGGGGGCGCGGGTCAGCAACGGCTGGCCTAGGGCGCCTCTGTCGCCGTCTCCTGCCTTTCCCCAGGCCGACCACTAACTTGGGACGGCTGGAGTGAACGGAGAGGGACCGTGTGAATGGTTCTGAGAACTGGGACACGCAGGGCAGGGCGGGGAGCACTGCGGTTAGACCAACAGCGCGACCAACAGCCAGGCCTCTGCTCGCTGGCGGGGAGGCCCCAGCCGTCACCAACACCGCACGGCGCGGCCTGCAGACCAGCCTTGGGTGCGTACAGCCACCTGGGCCAGGGCTCGCAAAGCCGGACCGTGTGCTGAGCGCTTTGCACAGATTGACTTCTTTTCTTCTTCACACCCTATCAAAGCATTTTTATTGTTACCATTCTATAGATTAAGAGTTGGTCCTTAGAGAGGTCAAGAGGCGTGGCCAAGGTCACACAGGTAAGGTGGTGGGGATGTAAATAAATGCAAAGCTTAAATTTCGCTCTCTCGACCTGCAAAGCCCAGGAGGGAAGCTGCTTCTCGGGGCCCTGCAGCTCCGCACGCACTGAACCCTGGGAAGCTCCGGGGAAGGAGGACATGACCCCCTTCGCCAGAGGGCTTCGGAGACGTGCCAGGGAGGAGCGAGGCTTTCAAACGCCAGGAGCCCCGTATTTTACTACGGCTCAATGGAGAAGAGGAAGGAGGAGCGGACATGGGGGTGACCCTCAGGCACCAGCTTCAAGGCTGAGTCTCCTTTGATTAACTGGGCTGACAGTCGCCGGGCAGGTCGCAAAGCCAAGCGCAAAGCCAAACTGTCTTGTCTCCCAATGTTACTCCTCCTCTGCCCCCCACTGGAAGCAGAGAGGGTTTGGTGGATGGAGGCAGTGGGAAGTTTTCATCCCAGACGTCCCGGTTGCAGTAGAAACTATTTCCCTGGACTCTGAAGCCTCGAGTCTGTTACTGTGGAGCGATGCTACTTCCTCCTCTCAGCAGGCGGCTGGGCCCCCCCGGGGAGGGTTGCTGTCCACAGACCCACCCGGTGAGGCTGCGGACGGGTTGGAGGAGGTCATGTGTGCGCAGCTCTGTCCAATAGAAAGATAGTGGGAACCACTGATGTAATTTTACACTTTCTAGTAGCCACAGTCTAAAGAGTTTAAAGGAACAGGTGACATTAATTTTTTTTTATTGTGGTATAAAACATATGGCATTAAATTTACCATCGTAACCACTTTTAAGTGTATAGTTCCAGAGTGTTATGTGTATTCACATTGTTATGCCACAGGTTTAGGTGATGTTAATTTTAATAGTATAGTTTATTTAACCCAAACTATTGCAAGTATTATCATTTCAACATCCTTTATTTTTTCAAAAAATCTTTGAAATCTGCTGTGTTTTTCACACTGATGGCGCACCTCAATCCAGGCAGTAAATTTTCAATGAAAATGCTTCTCTCTACTTAGAGTTTGTCAACTTTACAGTCGGAAGAGCAGATTCACACGCCCAAGGGGCTCCACGCATACTTAAGAGTTTTCCAATAACCCAGTTGTCAGTCTTTTGATGGAAAATAATGGAAATTGAATGAAATTAAAAGCCCAGTCCCTCCATTACACAAGCCTTATGCCAGAGGCTCCAAAACCACACGCGGCTGGTGGGTGCCGTGCTGGACAACACAGGGCAAGAACTCGTAGGGAGAGCTTTGTAAGCGGTCACTGCTGTTGTCCCTTGGAAGAGCAGAACGAGAGGAAATGGAACGTCCCTCCCCCTCGGCCCTGACGATGCCCCGCGAGCGGGATGGGTCGTGTGCCCCGCCCCCGGCGGCAGCACGGGGCCAGCGCCTCCCATGCCCAGCCTTCTCTCTCTGCAGCAGACGCACGGGAGGCCTTGACACGAAGCTGGTGACCCAAGTTAATTAGGAGATTGGACTCGCGGGGGAAAACAGACTCAGGCTGAAGATTAAGAACCACCCCGCTTATTTTACCCCAGGAAGATCATTTGAACAACTTCCTCCAGGAAATTGCAAAAGCAAATTGTTAGCCCAAGAACGGGCAGGAAGGACCGTCCACGTGAAGCCCAGGTGCCGCCCTCCGTGCAGGGCGGGCTGGGGGGCAGGTGGTGTTTACTGGGTCATTTAGCCAGGTCCCTATTTTTAAAAGTTTCCTTTTCCGCGAGTATTTGTTGACCCTAATTGTTGCCATGCTCTGAGATGCAGCCCCCAACTTCCTCCTGCAGCGCAGCATCAGGAGCGGGCGGGCTCCCTCTAATTGCCTGTGTCCTGCCTGTCCCCCGAGTCTCCAGGGCAAGCCCATTCCCACATATGCTTCCAGAACCATCTTAACAGAGGGGCAGCAGCACCCAGCTGACGACATATGTTCAGCCGCTTGCCGAGGTCGGCCAAGCGTGCGATATCACGTTACATGAATGGGAAGGTCAGTCCCAAACAAGCTGCTTTTTACAAGTGCTGGCTTAAGGAGTTGCTGCTAAATGGGGCTTACATGGAGGGGGGCAGGTGGGTAACGGGCTTCTTGTCCAGCCCTGTTCTCCAACTCCGTTTTGCATTGATTAGAAAGTTTTTGGTCTCCCAGGACAACGCTCCTCCATTACAAACTGGCTTCCCAGCCGCTGCGGTTCCCGGACCCAGGTCAGCGTCTGCGCCTACGCCCGGAGCAGGGAAAAGGTGGGTTTCACTCTCCTGGTGCCCGGGAAGAGCGCTGCTGTGGGCAGAGTGCACTTGCTGGAGGGCCCCCCCCCCCAATGCTCACAAATGCGTTCCTGCCCCCTGTTAACCCTGTGCTGGCCGGGGCGGGGGTGGGGGGCAGGCAGAGGCTGCGGCTCCTCCCCCGTGGCCCAGCTCTGGAGAGGTGACAGACGTGGGCAAACCCAAGGCCCCCACTCACCTGCTGGGTGGGGCCTGGCCCCCAGAAGGCACCTGCACCAGCTCCACCCAGGAACCTAGAGAGGATGCCCAAGGCTCGCGTTGGGTCTGAGCAGCCAGCCAAGGGCCTGGAGAGTCTTCTGGACAGAAACCAAAATACCACGCAGGGTGCATTTTGGTTGATGAGGACGAGGGCTCTTCCCGAGCACCTTCTGCGTCGCAGGCTGCACGGGGGCGGAACACGACCCCTCAGTTGCCCTGTGAGGCCAGCGCCACTCCCAGCGTCAAGCTGAGGAAATGGGGCCAGAGCAACAGAAACGGCTCACCAAACATTTGCTTCAGCCCATTTATCTTGTTCCCCTCCTTCCTTCCTTGACGACAAAAGCTACTTTTTTAATCAGCTAATGAGATAGAGGTGAATTAGGTGAGACCTAAAAGTATCCAAGCCTGTGCTCACTCCCTCTCCTCTCGCTGCCGACCATTTGGTGAGCGTCCAACGTGCCCAGTGTTTTTAGCAACAAGTCGTGGGTTCGTCCATCAGACATTCAGTGCGACGCCAGCACGGGTCAGGGGTTATGCCTTGGGGGTCAATGGGGGTCTCTTAACCTCGGCACTGCGGACGCTGGGGCCGGGTCCTTCTCTGCTGCAGGGGGCTGACCTCTGCATCGGAGGGTATTTAGCAGCATCCCTGGCTTCTCACCAACGGACGCCAGTAGCAACCCACCCACCAGCTGTGACAACCAAAAATGTCTCCAGCCATGGCCACATGTTCCCTGGGGGCCACCATCGCCCCGGCTGAGAACCACTGGTCTCAGTAGATGTAGCCATGTGTGGTCCTTCGACTGGCTCTTCCCCTCGACACCACATCCCGGCAACCTGACCCTTCGGTTCCAACGTCGCTACTTCATGCTTTTGCATCAGTTTCCAGAGTTCAGAGGTATGAGAACTGAGGAAGTTTCCCTTTAGTAGACATTTGGGTGGTTTCCAATATTCCCCCATCTACTTCCATGTCGAAATTGTTCCTAACTCCGTCTGTATACACACCTTTGACTATTTCTACAGGACAGATTCATTCAAGGAAAACTGTTGGGTCAAAGGTGTAAGCATTTAAATGTTTGCTACGAAATGCCAGCATTCCCTCCAAAAACAAGGTTGTCCCAGTTTGCACCTGCACCAAATGCCCCCAGCGCCTACACAGATAGAAGCCACCAGGAAGATCATTTCAAACAGAGATGTGGAACATGCTAGAAAAGAGAGATTATGCTGTGCTTCATCCAGACGGGCGCTTAGGTCTTCTGCTTACACTCTGCTAGTAACATATTCTAAAACAACATAAATAACTACTCAAAGTGGGCACTTTAAAATTTTCCAGTATGAGCACATAGAAGCTCGCTGTTTGTAATTTCAAAAATTAAATTACTTCATAAACTAAAGGGGGCGCTGTGTTAAACAGTAGCAAATTATACGCTATATTTTTCCTCACGCTAGTGCCCTGAACAGTGTGTCTTGGGAACAGCTCCATGTCGGCATCTAAAAAGAGCCTTATTCTCTTAACAGCCACACGGTATTTCACCTTTTTCACCAGCCTCGATGGTGCACAATTAGATTGTTTCCAGTCTCTCGCTGCTAGAACAGCGCTGCCAAGTTTACCCTCGCGCACACCTCTGTCTCACAAGTGGGGGTGTGTTTGGAGGATACATTACTCGAGGTGGAACTGCTGAGCCAAAGGATGTGTGTCTTTTTAATTAAGAATCTATTGCCTAATTGTCCTCCTTTGGAGTTGCGTCAGTTCGTGCCCCGAGTAGCCTGACAGAGGTCCAACTTGACACTGTGCCTGATTTTAAGGTCCACAGAACAGTGAATGTTTGCCGGGGCTCTGGGAGGCGTGACGATGCCAGAGGCGGTCTGGGAAATGCAGAGTCTCTTGATGAAGTGCCAGGTCCAGTTCTGTCTCCTCCAAAAGACAGATGAAGACAGAGAAGTCCCCTTCTCGGCAAAGCAGGCTCCCGGCCTGGAAAGCTGTGGGAGGGGCAGGGGGAGAGCTCCATTGGCTGGCACAAGAGAGCCTCTCTGCTGTCCTGGCGCCCTTCCGTTCTCTGTCGAAGAGGAAGTCAGCCCAGGGGGGCGTTCAGCCGCAGGTCCCCGCTTCACAAGCATTTGGGAGAAGATCCGTTGTGATAAAAGTGTGGGTCACAGGTTGATCATCAGGTGGCACCTGGGAAAGAGCACCTGGTCTACCAGTGTGTGCCAGCTCACCAGCTGGTCATCCCTGGGCTACGGAAGGACAGGCCCATGGCTGGTCTCGGGAATCTCTTCAGCATTTTACAACCCGTTCTCAAATTCCCTGACCTACCCCCTGCAGAGGGAAAGGCTGGCTCCGCGACTCCCGAGGCCGACGTCCACAAGGCAGCGTCACTTCCTCTGGCGCACGGCCTCCAGGGGAAGCCGGCTGCCATGTTGCAAGGACGCGCAAGCAGCCGGTGGGGGGCCGCGGGGAGGAGCTGAGCTATCAGCACCCACTTGTCAGCCCTGTGCCACGGGGCTGGCCGCCCTGGAGCTGGACCGCCAGCCCCAGCGAAGCCTCTGGTCAGCTGCAGCTTCGGCCAGTTTCTTGACTGTGACCTTGTGAGAGGCCCCAAGTCAGACCCGCTCAGCTGACCTGCTCTAAGCTCCTAATCTATAGAAATTGGGAGAACAACACGTGTTTACTGTTGTTCTGGGCCATCAAGTTTTAGGGACTTTATTTCACAGCCGTCGGTAACGAGCGCATGTGACCAGCATGATCAATTCCGAAGAGCTTGTTTTAGCTGCGCTTCTGCCCCCGCTTCAGTGTCTCTCACCCGTGCAAGGGGGCAGTGGGCCTTTGCAGGCGCCGAGGTGTGGGGCGGAGAGGTTTCTAAACCGTCCATGAGGTGAACATGAAGGCAGTGTGGCCCGTTCCAAGGCAGCAGGGCTCTGCAAGCTGTGTCTTCCACTTTCGCCACTACCTGTTGCTTTGGGGCCTGGGAGCATTCTGGGACCTCACTTACCCTCAACTGTCTCATCTGTCAAATGGGTTGCCAACCAAAGGTACAGGGCGAGCCCAGATAAGCTCTTGAAGTCCCTGGAAGCACTAAGCAGTGGGCTTCTGTAAGTCTTACCTCATCTGTCCACCGTTTATCCATCCAGCCATGCAGGAAACTGACATTAAACACCTACCAAGTCCCAGGTAACGTGCAAGGTTCTAGGGATGCAAATGAGAACAAGTATACATTTTTATTTTCAAGGGAACGCCGTCCCAACAGGAGAGATAGATGGAGAGACCCACAGGTATCATACGATGTGCTGGGGCTCAGACAGGGCTGCACATTCACCGTGAAGAGAGAGGTCTCCTCTTTAGGGGGATGAGTGGGGGGTGGTGAGCAGAGACATGATACCTGCTGCTCAGGGACCAGCCCGTCGGGCACAGTGTTCCAGGCTCCCGCTCCCCCATAAGGGTTGAAAGGGGAGTCAGGGAAGCTCTGGGTATTAGAGCAGACGTCCTGACAACCCAGCCAGACACATGCACTAGAGGCCCCAGACCACAGAGCTCCTTTCACTCCTCGAACTTGCCAAGTTCCTTCCTGCCCCAGGACCTTTGCACATGATGAGCCTCCCCTGCGGAGATCACTCCCACCGCAGCCCTCCCCCGGGGATCAGGGGTGGTGAGCTCCCCCTCACCTCCTGGTCTCTATTTAAATGCCTCCCTCCCGGGAGCGCAGACTTTGCCTGCCTTCTCCATTTAGCACGACCATTTGTTTTCCTCGGGCACTTTTCACAGCTGTCTCTTACTCTAGTCCCGCTTCCTTTTTTTCCCCTGTCTTCCCTGTTGGAGAGTAAGCTCTGCCCACAAGGGTAGGAGCAGCAGCTTGGGCACCACCAAAACCTCTGGGTCAAAGAGTACCTGGTACTGAAAAAGAAGTGTTGGGTGAAATAATGAATGAATGTATTAGTGTATATTCTTCGTCTCATTTATTTTCACATCGAACCTTCAAGGAATTGTTGGCCCCACGATTGCCCAGCCATCATCATCAGCCCACGCCATTCCTAGATGCCCACACCCGGTTTTTCCTTCCTGGGGAGCCTGTCCGTCCTTCTGTGCTCAGGGAAGGTGCTGCCTCCCCAGCCCCGCCCAGGGTGTGAGTGACGGCGATTCTAAACCAATGGGGTAATTCCATTCCTCTCTGCAGGGGGGCTGGTTTAGGTATTTGCTTGTGGTGTCTCCCTGGCCAATCAGATTTCAGGGAGGCCTCCTGGGGCACCGCTGCCGGACTGGAATGTGTCCGGGAATTAACCGGGCATCTTGTGAAGATGCTGCCTCTGATTCAGCAGGTCTGGGACAGGACATACAGTCCTGCAGGTCTAAAGAGTTCACGGGTGATGTTGTGCTCACGGGTGATGGTGAAGACCACACCTTGAGTTACGAGGCTCTAAGGAGGCTCTGGGAAGGCTTGTCCTCCTCTGTAGAAAGAGACCGACGAAGAGAAGCGGTCTCCTCTTGCTGTGGGGCAAGCAGCTACAATTGCGACTGGCCCAGCTGCATAGCGGGGAAATAAACCAGCATGTGGAGGGGACAGAGAGAAGTACAGAAAGCCCTGAGGTCTGGGTGACATTGGGAAGTCTCTTAACCAGCCTTGGAACTGCTCGTGTGGGACAGTAAGTGCTGATTTAAAAAAAAAAAAAAAAGGCCGATCTGAGTTTGGGGCTCTATCATTTGCAGCCCAAGGCGCCATGGCTGATGCTATAAGTAACGTGGTATATGTAGAGCATGAAAGATCAGCCTTTGAACCAGACCAGTCTGGGGCCTTATCTCTGCCCTGAGTGGGGCTGCCGTCCCTTCTCGTCCCTCAACCTCGTCTCCTCGTCTATGTCATGGGCGGTTTGGACCACAAGAAAATCACATGTGCCAGGGCCCTGGAGCACAGCACGGTCCAGCGGAAATCCCATGCCAACTACTCACGTACTCGTAACTTTTCTAGTAGCCGCATTCACAACATAAAAAGAAAGAGGAGACATTAATTTTAATAATACAATTTATTTAGCTCAAAATAGTACCACTTCGGCCTGGAAATAGACATTGTATATCTACTTTTGGTACGGGGCGTGTATTTCACACTCCCGCAGGTCTCAGTTCGGACCAGACACGTTTCCTGTGCCCAGGAGCCACGCCGGGTTCCTGCGCGCTGCTCTGCGCATGGGCAGCGGAGGAGAAGCTGCGTTTCGGGACGCGGGAACGCCCAAGCCGGAAGCCACCTGGTGTTGGAAGGTAGCAACTTACCACGCCGCGCACCTGCGCACCTACGCACCTGCACGGCCTGCGCGAAAAGCCAGCAGGGAAGGCGAGTACAGCGTCTCTCCGCCGCCCAACCGGGACTTAAGCAGTGACTCGTTCAAGGGATTTTATTAAGTAACTGCCGTGAATTCTGTGTAGGGACTTGCACAGTCCCTCAGTCGTTACCGTTTAGATGCCCGCCCTCCTGCTCAGCAGCCTGCAGTGGCCTGTTTCCCGTTCGTTTGATGCTGAACTCCTGGGGCTTCTAAGCTCTCCCAGGGCCGGAGTCCATCTTGGCCCATTCATTCCAGTCCGCCCATTGCCCTGATTTAGTCGAAGCAGGTGCCGGTGTGGGGGCTAAAAAAGGATTAATCCTGTTCCTTTCACCTTCGAAGCTCTAGCTGAGCTCATAATCACAGGGACAGAGACAGATTGCCAGGAGAAAGTCACGTTTTTAGTATACGTGCTTGGGGACTTCACACAAGCACGAAAATTCTAAAGACGATGAGGTAACATTGGGTGTATTGACGTTTTTGGACAAAGTACCGAGAATGGGTGATTTACACGTGGTCTCAAGTTTTTGCTGGGCAACTCAGAACCCATGAGAGGCCACGGGCATCTGGCTAACAGGCCTGGAGCCTTCCTTGCCGACGCAGAGTGAAGATCCTTCCGTGATTAAGCCAAGGCCCCCTTCCTGAGGCAGGTGTTTCTCTCTGAATCTCTTGGGCAGGAAGCGGGTGAGGGTCAGAGGTTCTTTCTGAATCTTGTTTAAAATCAATATCCCAAAGGGCAGCGTCAGGGTGGCAAAGCTTTGGTCCCCTTCACACCGCAGACCTGTGGGTGGTCAGGGAAGAGGAAGAGTAGGGAGAGGACGGGACAGAAACCAGGGGCCTGGGAGCGTGTGGGTGGAGCCGGGCAGCTGAGGTCCCAGCCACCCACAGTGGACCGGCTCAGTAATTAGGCGTCACAGAGCAGGTTCTTGTATGCCATTCTCGAGGTTTGTCACAGCGCCACGAGCTACTGTGGTGGACCGTCCTTTCCCATGGCTGCCTTTCCTGACCCCACAGCCTTTGAGGGTCTGCTCTCAGCAGTCCGTCCATGCGGCTCTGGTGGGTGCAGCCAAATCTATAGCCCACACCTCCCTCTGTGGCGCAGGGAAGCCTGTACCCAGGCCAGGACAAGCCCAGCGCCCCATTCCCGTGGCACAATGGTGGGACCTGGGAACTCGGCGTGTGCCGGGGGCCTGGCCAGTCAGAGCGGCCACCGAGCAGCTTAGGCACAGGAGAGAGCTGGGTAAGCCGCGAGGGTATACAGACGGCGCTCATCTTCGGCCAGTCCTGAGGCTCATGAAAGAAGACCCTCTGCAGAGGGAGGTAACAGGAGCAGCTGGCAAGAGAAGAAGAGATGAGACAGAGGGAGCAGGGAGGGAGAAAGGGAGTTCCTTTGAACCCCTGGCTTCAGCTGAGCCTGAAGTAGACCATCTTTTCTCTTCCTTCCTGTCATGAACCTGTTTGGCATCTGTAACTTCTGCCGTTGAGGGTGGAGTTCTGTCACGTGCAACCAAAATAGTTCCCACTAACACAAGCGAAGAATAGCCCCTCCGTTGCATGGGTGCAAGATGGGCGGAGGCAAAAAGAGACGACGTACTTGCTCCAGGCCTCAGGACGCAGAGCCAGGTCGAGTCCTTATCCCCGGGCCCCGCGTCCCGTGCTCCTTCCACTGTATCGCGCCCCCCTCCCCCCACGGCTGCCATGACAAATGGCCACAGACTTGGTGGCTAACACAACAGGAGGGTATTCCGTCGCACAGCTGGGGGGCAGGAAGCCTGATGAAGGCACTGGGCTAAAATCAAGGTATCGGCAAGGCCCGTGCCCTCGAGAGGCTCCGATCTCGCCTCTCCCGCTTCCTGGGCTTGTGGCTGCAACGCTCCACCCTGGCCTCCCCCTCGCACGGCTTTTTCTTCTCATGTATGTGCTTGTCTAATCGCCCCACCCCCTCTCTCTTACAAGGGCATGCGGTGGCATTTGGGGCCCACCTGGACAATCCGGGATTATCCTCTCGTCTTAAGGTCCTTAACTTAATCACATCTGCAAAGCTCCTTTTTCCAAATAAAATAACACATGTTCCAGGGATTAGGAGCGGAATCTTCAGGGGGCCATTATTCCACCTAACACGGTGTCTGAGCTACCCTGAGGATTTAGTGCTTAACCACGGTGACTCAGTCCTGACAAAACCTGGCCAGCATCCAAGTGTCCAGTCTCCCCAGCCACATGGCTCGTCCCTTCAGTGTCGGGCCCAGCCCCAGTGCCCAGCACAGCGGCCAGCGCAGGGCAGGTGAGCCCTGAAAGCCAGGTGTGGGCAGGTGCGTTGCTACCCAAGTATTGCACTCTTTCTTAGAGACCCCTCTCTGAGTCCTTAGGGTGCACCTGCTGTTCATCCTGCTTTAACGTGCGTTTTTTGGTCGTAGAAGATGGTCACCATGGCTGGCCCACAGAACAGGGCATATTGTAACACCGCACTGCTCGGCAGGCAGTGTGAGGAAGGAGCTAGGGGTACGAGCTCTGGAGTCTAACGGCCTGTGTTCCGGTCCCAGCTCTGCCACCTCTCCGCTGTGAACCTTGAACGACGTTCACTGCTGGGCCTCTGCTTCCCTGTCGATTGGGAGTGCTAATAGCGCCTAGGGCCAAGGGTCTCTGTGAGTGTCACCGGAGAGCAAATGAGAACCGTGGCAGGCTTAGAAGCACGATTAACAGAGGGGCGCAGTAAATGGTAGGTCGCTGTTACTACTGTCACGTGGGATCCTCATCTGCCTCTCGCGTTTTGCTATAAAAAGGCTACCTTGGGTTATAAGTGTTAAATATTATTTCTACCTAATAGAACCTAAGGTCTATAAAATGACTTCTTGGGACGCCTCACGGTGTCCTCAAAATCTCAGGCTGCGAATTGCCTTGGTTGGCTAGGGACCAGGGACCATGCCCAACACCAAAGCATCCTGTCTGCCTCCATCCCCGTCTGGAGAAGCCGATTGCACACACCTCCCGCCTCTTAGCACACCTGGTGAGAGAGGCTGTGGAAGGGTGGAGGTCGGCTGGGGACGTGGTTGAGGGTGGGGCTAGAGGTGGGGCTGGGGCGGGTTTGAAGCGTGGTTGGCGGGCGGGCCGGGGGCGTGGTCGAGTTTCTTAGGGCGTGGCTGGAGGCGTGTAGGAGGCGAGCCTTAGGGAGGGGCTGGAGTCAGGAGAGTCCCAGGTGCAAATTTTGGTCTCACTCCAGGACAGAGAGCCTGAGAGTAGAAGTTTGGGCAGTCCACAACCCTGGCTTCTCTTCCACCCAAGCCTGTCCCCGCTTCTGTGGCTTTATTCTCTGTATTCTCCACGCAGCTGGTTGTTACCCTTCTCCAGTCCTCTGTGAAATCTCCTTATGACACTATGACCTTCCCTTTTGGAGGGTCCTCTTCGTTGCCTACATCAAGATACTCATGGATTTGCAGATCATCCCCTAAGCCTGGAGCTCCGCTACTGTTTCTGTCTCCTTTGCTCCATGGGGAACAGCTACAATAGCTGTAATAATGGTAATAACAATCATAGCAGCTAATAGTTTTGGAGCAGCTGCTGTATTTGCCAGGCACTCTGCGAAGGGCTCTTAGGTGCATTCTCTTCACGTCACACGCACGCTATACAGTAGGTAGTTAGAAGCTCTATTTTATCGATGATGTAGCTGACGGGGAGGTTAAGTAACCAAATGTTAGTTCCCCCTCTTGCTCAATGAAACCAAAATAAGAATAAGTCACTGAAACCATGCTGCCCCAGAGCATGACTCTAAAAATAAAACAACTTATGATTTCTTTTTCTGATTAGAAAACAAAATCTGTTCACTTGGAGAAAATTACAAAAAACTTGGAAAATCATGCTAAAAGAACATAAAAATCACCTATACTAATTGGGGGTAGAGCTATTTCTAGTCTGTCTGTCTCTATCCATTTTCCATACATTTACTTTTAGGCCATGCTGTTTAATGGCTTTCAGGCCTCTAAGCCTCTCTGGACATTTATGTCACATCGAGTTTTACTGCTCTTACAGTATTTGACAAATATTCTTGAATGTGTTTCTTTGCTCCCGTGCCTAGTGTTTTTCTGTAGGATAAGGGGTGTGCATCTTTATGGCCGTAGTTACACACCTTCAAGTGCCAGGTGTCGTTAGCGATTACCAGCCCCTCGAGCCGAGTCTGAGAGGCCCCGCGTGCTCACCTTCTCACCGACGCAGGGGGCTGGTGTTTTTGTTTTTAAATCCTGGCTGGTGTTTTCATCTGCATTTACAGGTTCCCGGTGACCTGAGCTTATTTTTTCATTATGCAGTTTGCTGGCCCTTTGGGCTTCCTGTCCCATGCTCTATATTTTGAGTCTCTTTTCTCCAGTTCGTTTCTCTTCTTGTCTTATCACTACTTCATCTTGATCTCTTACGTATTTAAAAAGTAACGCTGGTTAGAAAAGCCTCTTGTCTGTAAAGGCGGGAGGAACTGGTGTTTCGGCATCCGCTCCACAAGTGAGTTGGTTTTCAGGTCTCCCCCAGCTAACCTGTTCTCGCTGCTCTGCCGTCTCTGCGCAGGAACTCCGCGGGCAGGGGGCGGCTGCCCGGCGCAGAGGCCTTCCTGAAGTGCACAGAAAAAAATATACACTGATACGAAATAATTTAACTTCACCGGGACTCCATGTTCACCCCCCACCTCGCAGGGCCACGAAGACCGAACGATACCGCGTGCACGAAAACCCCTCATTTTCTGCCCGGTACTTGAGAGGGTAGAAGTATTTAGAAAGAACACTTCAAAGTTATAAACACTTATCAAGGGCCTTCCGCAGCTCATTCCCAGGCTTTCCCGCGTATGTCCTGTCATCTGAAATGAGCGAGGCGTTGCTGGCTCCAGAAGGTTAGACAAAAGGAGACTTTAGACGAGGGGACAAACCGTCCCCACATGCCTGTTGGTCCCTGACGTTTCGCATGTCTTGTCCAGCCGATGGTAACCACCGTGCAGAGCAGGTGGCTTCACTTGTTCCATAGGTGAGTTTACCGCATGCCCGCTGTGCGCCAGGCTCTGGGGAGAGACTGGGGAAGAAGGGGGACAAATGCCCCGCCATCTAGGCTGTATAGTCAGTGGCCATATTCCCAGCAAGTCCTGTTCTTATATTACGGATGACATCTCAGGGTGATGCAGTCACTTGCCCACCTGGTCACCCGGCTGGGATCTGAACTCAGACCTCCTTGTCCCAAAGCCACTTCGGCTCCTAGGGCTCGCTGCTGGCACCAACCTAGAGGTGTGTCCTCACCCCAGTTGAGAGAGCACCGGCTGCACTTCCGGATGTCCGAGGGCCCAGCGGTGCAGTTGGTCGGATGGGTGCCGCAGGAGCCTGCCGCGGGGTCAGTGAAGGAGCGGGGCTGCCGCCCTTCATATTCCTCCCATCCCCCGCCCCCTTTCCCTGGGTTTAAAAAGGCAGAGGGGGCGCCTCTTGTGCTCACAGAAAAGAAACCCCCCGGCTGCTGGTAAAGGCACAAAGTAATGAGGAAATCTCTCCTTCCTTGACATTAGTGGAAAAGCAAGGGAAATGGCGGACACCAGCTTCAGTGGACATGTGAAGCGTTGGGCCCTGGAAGCTTCTGAGAGGTCAGGGAGGAGGGGGCAGATGAGAAAGGCGAGCAAATGGAGAAACTAATAACAAAAAGACATGTTAAGGGAAGGGCGCCCCGCCGCAGGCTCAGCCTGGGCTTGCCCTGAGCCAGGGCTGCTGCGGGGACCTCACTTCTGCCGCCGCCCCAGCCTCGCTGGCCACCGCAGACCAGGCCCCCTGCTGCCAGTGGGGGCTCCCCCCTTGTCTGCAGGGGACAAAACAGGGAATGACGGTACCAATAATGATAAACAAGTGAAATGTTGGCTTTCTGCTCAGAGCTCTTCCACGGGCTCAGGTCGGCTTTCTGGACGATTCTTTCAAGACTTTGGGGAACCGGTTTATAGTTTGCCATCACACATTCCCCGTCCTTTGCGTTGGAAGATTTTGTTTTCTTTTTATTTTTGGAAGAGTGGAGGCACCTGCTCTTATTTTCAGGTGTTTCTTTGCGGCATCAAGGGACTAGTGAAGTCCAGACTTCATAGTTACTTCCCCCAGAACCCCACCCCCACCCCCAAGTTAAGAGTCGACAAGAAGTGTCCAGCGGGATTCACAAAGCCATTTCAGCGTACAACAGTGTGGACAGTTACAACAGATCCTGCTGCCCTGGAATAGCTCCCGCGACCGCCCCCACCCCAGTTCTCTTAAAGCCCTTTGCTTGGCAGGAAAACGCTGCCCCCTCCTGGCTGAGATGGACAGGCGCACCAAGACAAGGGTTCAGGCCGGTAGGCGCGTCATTAAACTGAATAGGTTCACTGCAGGCCAGAGAAGAAGTCGGGCCGAACGGGGCTGGGCAAGACAATGCTGGACGGAGACGGGGATTTCGGGATACCCTCTTCACCTAACGAGACGCGTGCACAATTTTGGACAATTGCACAACCCAGGATGTCGTGGGGGACAGACTCTCCTGTCCAGAGAGGCTGTCAAAGTATCTTTGGGTTCAAAAGAGTCAATAATCCTGCCCGCTAACATGGTCTCCAGCCTGGACCCGTGTTCCTGACGGCGGGGCAGAGGCCAGAAGCCCCCGCCCCAGCAGTGGGGTCCTGCGGCCCGGGGGGTGACCTCTTTGGGTCCCGCGCCCCTCTGCACCTTTTCACCGCCTCCCTCACCTGTGTCTCTTCCATGCAAATGAGCCGAACAGGAAAAGCAGGCGCCTGATTTCACAGCGAGCACAGAGGCTTGTCTGTGAGAATATGTTTGTCCCACGCCACCTCCTGGAAGCCTCACTTTCTTCCCCATCCCCCCGCTTCCACGGGGGAGATTCCCTTGCTCCCCAAGTCAGCTCCTGTTTGTAGGGAGAGGTGCAGGAGTAAACGGATAGAAATGTGAGACTTCCGTGTGACTTATGACACTAGTTTTCTTCTCAAGGGTTGGGCTAAAGCCAGAAAGTGTTGGCAGGAGAAGTCCCCATAGGTCCCACCCCCGAGGGACCAGACAAGGCCAGAGAGGGAGCTAAAGATCCCATTGGAGAAACTGGGGTGGGGGGAGGGGTGGGTAGATGGAGGAGGGCGTGGCTCTAGGAGGTGTTTTGCTGTTCTGGTTCTTTTTCTTTTTGCCTTTAAACCTTTTTTTTTTTTTTTTTTTTAGTTGAGGTAGATTGACATGTTTTTCTGGAGCTAATTTTGTTCTAGTTCTAATTTTGGCTGCAGAAACCAGCATCCGGCAGCGGTGTGGACAACCTGTCTTGTGTGACTCCTCTCACGCCCTGTTACACCTGTGTGTGTCACCCCGGCCTGCAAGGCCTGTGGGTGGGGGACCCTGCCCTGTGTCCCGCAGTGGCTCAGCACGTTGCCTGTGTGGGACGAGGGAGGAGAAGCAACGGCCCCTGCCGCCCAGCGCCTGGCCCCAATTGGGCCTCATGCGCCTGCTTGGGAAAGGACGGAAGGGACAGGGTTTTCCCAGCTACCTGCTGGCCCGACGTTCGAGAATTCCCTGGATGGGCAAGGTCTGGCTTGGGCTACACAAGTGAGCCAAGTGCCTGGCTCATTTGTAGTCTATCAGGGAGCCGAGACGAAGGGAACGTCAGTACAGGGACTGGACTGCGGTTGCCAGAAACGCTCCTGAAGGCGCCCTCGGGGCTCCCGTGGGAGCTGGAGACACGGCAGCCATAGCTCACCAGGTCTCCAGGGGCGGGAAGACCATTCCCAGAGGAGGGCGGCATCGGCCACGGCTCCGAGGCCGTCTCTGGGCCGCGTCTGCTTCCCCGACAACGGCGCGCCTGACTCCGTCAGCTCCTCCCCTATCACGAATGCATAAGCGGTGCCAGGCGGTATAGGCCATCCCACGGCTGGCGGGGGAAGGCCGGGAACCCGCGGCACCGACGCTGTGGGCCACCCAGCAGGTGCCGGCGGCCACCTTCTTCCAGGTGTCTGTCACGTGAGAAACAGCGACTGTTCTGTTCTTTTCAGCCCAAGACTGGATCAGGGCGAAAAGCCTTCCTAAGTGGCCAGGCGTGGGGATGTGGTCAGGGGAACAGCAGAGCGGGTTCAAGTGCGAATGCAAAGCTCCCGCCCCCAAGGCCACCCATGCTGAGTGCCAGCCCTCCGGGCTCTGATCTGGGACCCTTTACTGCCACTGGAGTTGGCAGAATCCTTGAAGGAAATGTCGCCCCCAGGCCTCCTCCAGCTCACCCCCCGGGGGGGTTTCCCAGGCCCCAGGGATGGCAGGGCCCCACGGAGGCCGAGTCACCCAACTTGTTCAGAGTCCTAGTCCACCCTCTGTGCCTGCGGCTTCTTCCTCCCTGTGCTCTGAGGGCTGTGACCTGCCCTGATGGGGTACGGGGTCGCAGGGTCACTCCAGCTGTCTCTCCCTCGAGGGCGAGGCCTCCCTAGCTACCTGCCGCTGGGGCCTCTGGCAGGGTGGTGGCCCAGTTTCCTTACCAGTTTTGCTGGGATATTCGCTCCTGAACGGAGAAACTCCTATCATTTGGGTTATAAAACCTCCCTTTGAACTTTCTCCAGGGTCTGCTGTGACTGTCATAATCAAGTGGACCGTTCACAGGAAGGCTTTTGTCCGAGCACCCCAAAGCTCACAACAGACAGACCGTGGCTAGGTATCTCGACAGCCCCTCCTGGGGAAGCTGAGGCCAAAGGGGGTCAATGCAAGGCCTGAGGTTTTGGCTTTGGCTTCTTTTAGCCACTGAGGAGCCCCCCGGCCCTGCCGCCCCCGCGACCTTCACCGCGCCCACAGCGGCAACGCCGCCGCGGGGAGGCCAGGGAAGTTTGCCAGCGCTGCCCCGACGCCCAACGCAGGCCGTCTCGCTCCCCAGCTTCTTTGGGCAGAGGGAGCGCCGTGCCCCGACACCCACTGAATGAGGAAGCCCTTTCCGTACTCGATGCCTTGAGTGTTCGCGGGGGTAGCCACCTCTGACCTAGGAGATGCCATAAAGACCGTACAAAACCTTAAGACACACAGCCCGCGTGTCTGCGGACATCGCTGGTTGCAAGTGTCTCCCTTTGACTGGAGTGTGAGGTCTCAGGTGCAGGGGTCACAGCCACTATGTTCTGGTCTGTACCAGGCAGTGTCCAGCGTGCCCCTTGCGCTCCCTGCGTATTTAATGAGTGAAAGAAGGCCGAGTTACAAGGCGCTGTGCCGTGTGCCGGGGACACGTCCCCCTCTCTTGCACGGCCCTGCCTCTCATCTGCCTCTCACTGGCTGTGGCTCAGTGTCCACAGGCCAGACCGAGGGAAGAGTTTGTGTGGAGCCGTGCCAACCACGGTCCTGAGCCGCGGTCTGGGCTTGGGGTGTGTTGTGCTAACCACAAAGGCCCAGCAGTCACAGAAGCCCGGGAGCAGACGAGAACCCCAAACCAAAGCCTACGCTCACTGAACCCCAAACTGTATGAGACTCAGCCCAAACATGTTATGAGCTCGGTCTGTGGTTTTCTCCTTCCCTCCCTGCCTCCTGTCTGTCCCTAAAATGCAGGAGGGGTAGGAAAGGACCTTGCATTGTAGGAATTAGTAAACACTATAGCTGGTGTTGACCAAGAACTTCACATGTGCTGATGGTTTTCCTCGTCAGAAGAGATGGGAAGGGGCCAGACAGGCTCCGGCAGGAAAGGGCCTGCGCTGCTCCTGGTCTTTATTGATAGTCACGCAAATGACTGCCCAGAGACACGCAAATGACGGTGCACAATGGATTCGTGCCCTGCGACTACTGACCAGTTTTGCCTCTATTTGTAAATTGATTTCAGCTTCTCTGCTCCCCTCGATAGTATTTGCGAGTGTGTTTGACTTATCCCTTGAACCATTTCTGATGTGTTAGTGGTTCCCTGGTTCATTAAGGAGTTAAATAAAACCCTTGACACATCTTTATTTTGAATTTGGGAGTCGTGATTTTGTCTTTAAAAAAATGCGCCCTTTAACGACATGCATGATCCTACAGCCCCATGAGGTCGGGCGTGTCGCTGCCCTTGTGCCCATTTTATAGGTGAGGAAAACTGAGGCCCAGGGTGGCATGAAGTTTGCTCATGGCCATCCACAGGTAATGGTTTGAGTCCCCACCCAGGCAGTGGGGACTCAGAGCCAGAGCTCTTTGTCACTGTCCTGTGTGGCTTCTGGTGGTGGAGCCGGTTGCCACAGCACGGCGTGACAGGTTAACCCCACTGTGTACTGGATTCCAGGCTAGGGCCCTTGCCGTTGGCCTTCAGGACTGTCCGGTGCTCGGTGCCTTTGTAGCTGGCTGATTGGCTGGCTCCACGGGCAGCTCCCAAGGACAAGCATGAGGACGTCCCCTTTTCCCTTTGTGTCCCTCTCTGCTGTCCCGCACAGAGCTGTGCACCATGTGAGTGACAGGCAGGTCCTTCTGTGTTCATGGGTCTTAAGAAGCCAATTCAGAGAGAAGGCTTTAAAAGTTCCTGATAAAATCTGTACTTGATCCTCAATGACCTGGAGGGTCCACTTCTTTAATTGTCTTATTTTAGTAAAATAAATTTCAAGAAATAGTCATGCTTGTTATCGCAAGAATGTCAAATTCTTTAGGGGGTTGCAAAGGACGACTACAAATGAACACTTTGTTGACCAAAGGATGGAGTGATCGTTAAAAGCATTCAGGCACTCGCAGAAGCCAGAGCTAAACCCAGTTATTCTTTTGAACTCTTAAACCACAAATATAATCTGAGGGGAGAGTGAACAAATAGATGTTTCATCTGACTCTTGTTCCTGGGTGAAATTCAAACTGCAGCTCAAGGATCTCAGGCCGCTCACGTCTATGGTGTGTTCCTCGTGAGTGACGTGAGCATTTGCGCACGGCAGTGTGGCCAGTGTGCACTGGCTGAATTTTTACTGTGTATCAAGCACTTTTCCAAAGGTTTTACACGCAGGTCATCATTTAATCTTAACACGGCTCCCTGATGTGAGTTCTATAATTAGCCTCATTTTATAGGTGCAGTGGCCGAGGTCCGGAGAGGAAGTCACCTGTCAAAGGCCACAAGTCTGATAAGTGGAGCCACAGGTCAACCCCGGTGCACACACGTGATTCATTTATTCTCGAGGAAGAGGGAAGCTCGGCGACTCCCTTTCTGAAGGCGCCTTTCTATGAGAGCCCTGTCTTCCTCCGAACACGGCGCTCCCACTCTGGGGCTGGTGAGAGACGGATGGAGGCATCTAGTTGCTTCACGTGTCTTTTTTTTTTTTTTAATTGGAGGTGCCTGTGATGGAGCTTTCTTATTCTTCTCTTCCTCGTATTATTCTTGGTACACAGAGAAGCCAGACCAGTGTTTCCGCCAGGACTCTGGCATCCAGCAGGACGCAGATGGAATGTTGAAGGACTTTGGTGCTTGGATTCTAATGTCCTAGAAGGCATTGCTTTTTATCAACAGATCATCATGGGATGGTTTCCACACTCGGCCACAGTGAGCCCATCTCCTGCGCCTTTTGGATGGGAGAGGGGGTTCGCTGCAGCCACACACCCCTGTCCAGTTCCAGCTCCCCTGCTGCTGAGAAGCCACGTTCCATCACGTGCTCTTGAACTCTGTCGTCCCACTGGCAGCCTCGGAGGCTGTGGTCCCATGGAGGGTCACTTCTGCATGCTCCTGGGGTCCTGAGCCCACCCCCCAACTCCCAGCCGTTTTTCTAGCACCCTGTACCTTGTCTTACACCATAGAATGATTTCCATTTCCTGCTCCAAATGCGATTGGTGCTACGAGATAATTCAACATTATAGAAATATAAACAATAACATTTTCTTATCTGTTATTTCAGAAATTTTTTCTTTGTGAATCTCTCCCTCTATACAGATATAGGTAAAATGTAGTTAGTGTACAGTATTACTCAGAAGGGATCATACCATCACCGGAGGCAGAACTGGCTGGGTTTTTCTCCGTGCTCCGGGACTGCCGGGCTCTTAACTTTGCGCAGGAAAGATTTCAGGAACAAGTCTGAGTGAGGGCGAGAGCAAGTTTTATGTTGGTGTAGAAAGAGGCCTGGAGACAAGAGCAGGCGGCGAGCCCAGGACAGGCTGCCGCCACCCGCTGCTCTCCCGGGTGCAGGCCTCACAGGCACCGCTGTGAAAAATGCGAAAATACACATCCTAGTGGACACGGGCAAACTCGCACGTTGCGCACGTGGTCAGTTAGTTCTTGAGATTTTATGTGGCTCCAAGGGCGGGTTGGTCCTGAACTTTGTGGCGCCAGATTTCATCTCTGTCTTCTGGTTGGGAGGGGATCTTATTCCTCATATGGTCCCTTCTAGAAGCGTCATGGCGTGTGGCCCCCTCGCCCTGCCCCCATCTACCTGTGGTGTCAATTTTCATTATAAGGATGGTATAACAAGCTTGAGGGTTATTTCCCAGTCAATTATTCCTCCATCTTGGATGGAGCTGCTTTTAGCCAGTTCTCGTTGTTGACTTCTGAGATCACCTCCGTCATTTCCTGCCATGAACCATCTCCCTCCAATCATGCGTGGAGGTAGGGGCTCCGGTGGGAGGGTCTAGGGGCTCACCAGCCTGTGATGTCAGCTCCTACTTCCTCTGTCCCCTTGGCGGGAACGCTCCCTAACTTCTTTGCCTTTTGCCTCAATAATGTAACCATTGTTTTGCATATTAGTATTTTCCACTGAAAATGCTTTCTGAATCACAGCGAGATACTACAACACACTGACCGGAATGGCTAAAATAAATACGGGGGATGGAGGTGGGTGGTACCTAATAACACCAACTGTTAACGAGGACAAGGAACAAGAAGTTTCATATACTGCTGGTGTGGGAACGTAAATTGGTTGAACTTTGGAAAGCTATTTGGCTATTTTCATAAAAGTTACACATGTTCCTACTCTCTGACCCAGGAATTTGGCCACAAAAAGATTTGTACAAGAATGTTCAGGGCAGCTTTACCGACGTTAATCAAACGGAAGAAACGTCACAAATGTTGCATGTGACTGGACAACTGAATTGTGTTTTCTCCCACAATGGAATACTATCTGGAAATTAAAAGGAGCCAATTACTGATACCACACAGTTACACTTTAAGAACACAATGCTAAGGGAAAGACACAGGTACAAGAGCACGGGTATCAAGGCGCTCCTTTCACATGAGGTCCAAGAGCAAGCAGCACCCCGCCGTGGTCCCCAAAGCCAGCAGACAGGCAGCCTCTGGTGGCGCCGGGGGAGGGGGGTGACTGGCCAGGGGGTGAGGGAAATGTCGTTCCCCAGGTGTGTGCACAGGGGGACATTTCTCGGGCTACCCACTGAAGACCGGAGCACTCTCCTGCGTCACAGCCCCTCTTTTGCCCTCGGCTTGCTTGCGTCTAGTTCAGTCTGTTCCACCTCTGCAGAGGATGCGATTGTGCGCAGTGGGCATGATTTTAACTGCTCCTCTGCGCACGGACTCCAGGTTGTTTGCCACTTCTTTGCTCCTGCAGATGGAGCTGAGTCCTGAGCATATCTGGGAACTCTTCTGCCAGGTACCCGCTGGATAAATTCCTAGAAGTGAGGCTGCCTGCTCAGAGGAAACGTGGCAGCTGATGGTTCACAGACATTGCCCAATTGCCTTCCAAAAACATTGCAGCAAAGCGCTGGCCCCCGCCCCCACCAGCACACCGTCTCTCGTGAGAGCTCTGGTTTTCCCACACCCTCGCCCGCTCCAGGCATCACCAGCCTTTACAGCATTGGCCAATCTGAGAGGCAAAAAACATTATCTTGGTTAGATTAACAAAAAAAATCACATCTGCTCCATCTTGACCCATTTCCCCAACAAGATTTCAGCACCTGATTCTGTTTGAGGGAAAGGTTGGTTGCTAAATAAAATAGATTAAAATCAGAGACTAGAACAAAGAATAGATCATGTTTCTCAAAATGTAACTGCCCAAAAGAAGAGCAGAGCTGCTCTTTAGGGGAGTGTGGGGGAGGGGCGGGTTCAGCAATGCCAAGGTTGGGACGCCATGGCGCCACCACCAGCTTTGGGCAAGCTGCTCTGGTTTTCCAGGCCTCAGTTTCCTCGTCCGTGGGTCAGGGGTACTAAGAGCATTATTACTGCCGTGCAGATTAAGTGACTGGCACCCAGTGCTGAGACGGTGCCTGGACCAGCCTGGGTCTCATGCGACTCTCGCGATGACTTGTTGTCGAAGCTTCCCCTGTGGGCCTTAGTTTCTGTCTTTGTACAGCGAGGCTGAGCAAGATCCTTCCAGCTCTGGGCCCAGCCCTGCTTCCCTGCCCCGTGGCCTCCGCGGTCGGTGCCCGCATGAGCGCCCTGCTCCCCAGCCCCGGGCACCGCGTTGCAGGCTCCCGGAGCCACCCGCCCGCCAACATGCCCCCCAGGTGGCACTGCCTGTGGTTGTCTCCTCCAAGTGACTCGCCCTTGGTCTCTGGCCTCAGAGCCATGAGGCTTGTCCCAGAGTCTCAGAACCTCCGGAGAAAATGGCTTCCCCAGCAGTTTCTCTCTCTAAAAGGAGCGAGGCTCCATTACCGGGGCTCCTCAGGAGGATGACTGCCCTGTTCTCTCTGTCCCAAAGGGTCCGTACCCAAAGCAGGGACACTTTGTCCCCCTGCGTATAAACATAGGCACCCATTTCACTGCCTCCAACAGACACTGAATTTAGACTTGGGAGGGGCCCCCTACAGGTCACTTTCATGATGTCCCTGCTAAAGGCCCACCTGCCTTGGCCCACGTCCTGGACCCCAGTTCGCTCAGGTCCGCCCTCTGGCTCCGGATCCTGTGCTGGTCCTGCTGGGGAAGCCCCTAATTTCTCTCATTGAGAAATCCCCTCCCCCGCATCCTCATGGGTCCAGACAAAAGGATCAGATCATTTGAAAGCCAAACGCCCCTGAGCAAGTTTCAACACCACCTATTAATATTTTTTGCCTCCCCCGCCCCCACCCTCTGCCCACCTCTCCTGGGTAATCCGCCCCACGCCTGACAGCCACCTGTCACGTTCTTAACCCCACGGCGGGGCGCCCCTGCCCAGCCCAGGCCCCATCCCTGGCGGGGACGTCTCTTCTCGTGCCTCGGACGCCAGGGCCCTTCTCCAGCCCTGGCGTGTTTGCCAGAGCCCAGGACCGCGCTTTGCGTTTTTCCATTAAACACTCAGTTACAGACTCACATCAAAGGGAGGCAGGCAAGGGGGAGGGGCGAGAAGGGTGTTCTGACAGCTCCGTTCTTGTTCCCTGGAGGGCCGGGCCACCCCCCTGCGCTCGGTTTGATGAGATAATTACTCGGTGAGTCTCAAGGCACCAAGAGGCACACTCGTAGAAAGAAAGCGATTTTCACCGGTTACCCTGACAGGGACCCACTTCGGAGGCTGAGGCCGCCATTGCAGGGGTCTGCTCGTTTTGCATTCAGACCCTTGGCAGAAGTTGGCAAAGACCCCTTTTCTTTTAACACACGATGAGCTAGACAGACGTGCAGACAGACGGGTGGACAGGGGACCATCGCAGCCAGAGCTTATCGCGGGCCTACTCTGCGCCGGCGCCTGCCCCGCACAGACGCACATCGGCCCCAGGAGACCTCACACCTGTCCTGGAAAAAACTGGCCTTCCACTCACCCTGATTTGCAGCTGAGAAAAATGAGGGGTAGTAAGACTTAGCAACAGGAAGTTCAAGGTCACGGAGTGAACAGAAGCAGAGCCACCGCGGAAGCTCGGGCTGGGCTCCTTGATGGCCACCCCGTTGACCCCTGGGGCTGGGTGTTCCTCACTGCGGGGCCGGCCTGGCTGGGGAGGACGATTAGCCGCATCCCTGGTCTCTCCCTGCTGCATGCCAGTGGCGCCCCTCCCTTTATTCGTGTTGATGGCACATGAGGCGCACGTGGGGCTGAAGGTGGGAAAGGGTGTCCCGGATCCTCGCTTGTCCCCCTGGAGTCCCAAGGAAGGAGCGAGGGCTCCTCGGGCAGCCTTGCCAGGGACGCCGGTTCCGTCCCTGCAGAGTGAGTCCATCCAGGGAGGCAAATCAATGGAACAGCCTCCCCGGGGACTCCCTGGTCCGGCCCGTTTGTAAAACAACCACGTTAGTTTCTAGAAACGTCACTAGTTATACCAGTCGAGGGGGTCCTGGCTTTCGGCTGGGAAGCAGCCCAGGAGGAAAAATGGGCAGTAAAGTGTTCCATAAAATTGGTTTGGGAACTGAGGGGCTGGCTTCACATCAAGGCATGCGAGAGAGACGCAGGGCCTGAGCGACCGCATTTACTATCCAAGTGATGTAAGGGTGGCCATAAAATAGATATTTATGAGCGAGACTTACAGAGAAGTATTGCCAAGTGCTTTGGTGGCGTAATGAGAGAGAAAGGAAATTAAACGGCAGAGTTAGAGTTAATAACAAATTATGTCTAATGACAGGCCGTTGCTGCGCTGGCCGGACGCGGTGTCAGGGTAACCTGAGGGTCCCGCCCCCTGCCCCCTCCCTGGGGTTCAGGGCTGGACCCCCAGCGTGGGCGGAAAGAGCTCCTTGTTTCAAGTCTGACATTTTCTGGGGGTAAAGGAAGGGCACGAGATTATGTTTTTATAATTGTCATTCATTTTGCAACTCATCTTGTTCTTGAAAACACGAGAACATTCTAGATGAAGATAGGCAAGTGTTTGAATACCCCACTCTCCCAGTCAGGTCCTCTGCCTCCTGACTCCCCTTCCAAGAAACTTAGGTACGAGGCTGAATTCAATCCCTCCGGTGGGGCGGGGTTACAGGGCCACAGGTCCGGCTCCTCGCGATTCACACGAGAAGGTGAAGGCACAAACAGTGTGCATGACTCACTCACTCACAGGCAGAGCTGGGATTTGAGGCAGGGTCTCCCCGGGGTCACAATGTGCATCTGTCCATCAGGGCTGTGTGCCGGGCCGGAACCTCGGCGGACGGTTTCCTGAGGCTTCCCGGTTGCTGTCTCCTCCCTAGCAGCCGTCGGACGTCTGGTAAACTGAGGACACTCAGATTACTGTACCCCTGCTCAGAGACACAGGAGGGCCAAGTGGGCCTGTCTGTTAGTAAGGCCCCGTGACCCTCCTGCCAAGCCGGGCCGGGGAGCCCCGGGGACCGCCGTGTCCAGAGCGTGGGTTTGAGCACTGCGCCCACACTTGAAGTGGCCAGTATTCCTTACCCGCGCTCTGCCGGACTTACAAAGCTGTGAACCCAACTACCTGGCTCTTTTTAGGTTATAAATGATTAGAGAATGACATGGGGCCATTGCTGACACCCCCCACCCCTGCATAAGGCACAGGGCACCTCATTTTGGGGAGTTAATCACACCTGTCTCACGGCTTCCCTGATACCACATTCCTACTTATTTAACCCAAGGGTCTGCAGACGTTTCCTACAAGGAAAAAAGGGTGAGGTAGTAAATATTTTAGGCTTTGTTGCCTAAAAAGCAAAAAATGAGCAACCGTTCTCTGTGAAAGACTGATGTCTTTTTTCTTTTTCTTTTTTCTTTTACATTAAAAATGTAAAAGTCACTCTTAGCTTGTGGGCTGTATAAAAACAAGCAGTGGCTAGATCCGGCCCACGGCTCTGGCTGGCCGGTCCCACACTCTAATCTAGATCACTTCTGCCCGAATAGACTGCCAATTCCGTGACAGTGGGGACCCCTCACTGCTACCCAATGCCTCGAAGCCTCACTGAGCCCGCAGCGGGAGGAAGGGACGGGGACCCTGCTTGGAAACCTCCCGGCCCCGTAAGTGGGCATGGCTGCGATGCGTGTAAGGGCACCGATCGAGACCCGGAAGGCGTTCTTTCTTTGAAAAGCTGCGCTGAGCCTGTACCTTGTATCCAGAACCATTCTAGGTAGCAAGGATACCGCAGGGGAAAGAGCAAAGGAAAAACCCTTGCCCTTGGAAAGCGAGGTTCTGGTGGGGTGACCCGGACCGTTTAATACAGCGGACAGGGCAGAAGGGACGAGAGATGTGGGGGCGGGATTGGGTGGGGTTCTATTTCTAAATAGGATGGCGGAGGAAGGCCTGTCTGGAAAGGTGGCTTTGAGCAAAGACATGCAGGCGGAAGGGATGTACAGAGAGCTGGAGAGAGCCCTCCAGGCAGGGGAAGAAGGGCAGGGACCCAGAGGCAGAGCGGGTCCACCTGGGCTGGAGGCTGGCGTGGCCCTGAGCGTGGGGAAGGTGGAGCCAGGGCGTGCTGCGCACCCCTCTTCCTCATTCTGTTGTGAAGGTCGAGCTGATGGGACTGGCTCATGGAATGGACTGGGACTGGGTAGGGGTCAGGGGCAGTCAGAGTGAATACTCCATTTGGGACGTGCTAGGTCTGAGAGGTATGTTAGGTAGGACGTAGAGTTCCCCCTCGAACAGAGCAGGAGGTAGGGGTGTGGACCCCCTTCCCCTGCACAGCCGACGAGCCACGTGGGGCTCTTTTGACTCCCCCAAAACTCAACTATTACTAGCCTATTGTTGACTGGAAGTCTTATCAATAACATACATACTTTGGATGTTATATGTATCATACACTGTATTCTTACAGCCAAGTAAGCTAGGGAAAATGAAGTTATCAAGAAAATCATAGGGAAGAGAAAATACATTTACTGTCTTTGTTGGAAAAAATGCCGAGTATAAGTGGACGCCCACGGTAGAAACCCATGTTGTTCAAGGGTCAACTGGCATATCTGTATGAAGATAGGTCGGCTGTCAGGTGGGACCTGGCCTGGGGCTCCTGGGGGGGGAGGGGCAGCAAGAATGAGGACACACCCCCACACCGCTGAGAAAGTGTGGTGGCCTCCTGGGGAAAGAGCCAAAGCCACGGCGGTGCTCCCGGGGACTGCCCTTTCACTCCGATTTCTTCAGGCAGCTTCTCTTTGCAGGTGCGGAGCACCTGGCAGGACAGGTGGGTGCCCGGCGCCACCTTTATCCTGCCCCCAGAGTTTGGCCCTCGCAGCCAGGGGTGGGCCAGGCACTTGAGTGGGTGGTTACAGGAAAGAGAGAGAGGGACCTTCGGGTTCCTTCACAGCTCTGTTAGTTTCTTCCCCGGATAACTATGTTGGAGCCCCGGAGGTGTCAGGCCCCGGGGGCTGCCACCGACCTGCAGCGCAGGTCGCCATGGCAAACTTTAGAAACGCAAAAGGGTTGCTTCAAAAAATAGTACCCAGAATCGTCTCCATGGGATACACTCCACACGTTTACATGTTCTGTGCTGCTGGGATTAAATAAACGGCAGCATTTTCATCAAGATGAAAGAAAAACAAAGGAACACTCGGAGCGCCTCGCTTGTGCCACCTGGCGGCGAGATCTGTCAGTGCTGCAGCCGAGCAAGCGTCCGCGCCTCTCGCGGGGCCTTCCTCAAAGCCGCCTTCCCCCAGGCCTTCCCTAATCACCATCCCGTCGCGTAGGGTTGGGTGCGAGGAAGACCCCTGACGCTTGTCCGGGCCCAGGACCTGGCAGAAGCCAGAGGAGGGTGCTCAGAACCTTCGAGAACCACCCGCCTCTCCAGCTTTAGAGCCGAGGTGCCGCAGGCGGAAGCTCGTGCTGTCCTTGGACTGCGGGAGCCTCCCAGAGCACAGCCCTGCTCTTGCTCCGGCCTGGGGTGGCTTCTGGTTTCTTGCTCCCGAGTCTCCGCTTGGCTGGGCCTGTGCAGAGGAGGGCCCTAAGCTGAGATGCCTGATGCCACGAGGAGGGGTCAGGACTCAGGATGAGGGACACAGAGAGAGGGGAGTCACTGTTGCCCCATCACCAGCTGGCATTTCCCACTATTGATACAAGTCGGGACTCGAGACCACGGGCGTGGGGCACACGCCGGGGTGCCTCCGCGCATCTGAGGCTCCCTTCTCCATGCTGTGAAGGGAGTGAAATGTGAAAATGCCCCTGTTAGTGCTGCTGCCAGGGGTTGGCGAGGAAGTGCGCCCGCAGCAGCGGGGGCCTCAGGGCCTCTCCGCCCAAGAGCAGGATTGCCCCGGAGGACCCTTGCTAAGAAGGCACATGCCGCCTGGCCTCGACCCAGGCCTCCCAGCTAGGAACTGCTCAGAGAGCAGCCTGGAATCTGCTCCCACGTTGGCTCCGAGGATCAGCTCGGCTTTAGAAACGATGATGCGTCTGCAGAGGTTCCCAAATGTGCCTGCACGTAGGGACCACCCTGAAGCTTTTAAATTGTACTCATGTAGTGTCCCCTCCAGAGACCCTCAGTTACTCAGCCGGGGGAAGGGGGTCCTCACACGCAGACAGGGAGTTAAGCCTGGAAGAGCGGAGGAGGCAGAACTGGGCAGAGTACATCGGGGTGGGGGCTTTGCTGCTCACCTGCTGTGTGTCCGTGGGGGCGGGGGAGGGGTGTGGCTTGCTGCCTCTGAGCTTGAACTTCTCAGGCCTCTAACACACCAGCCGGGAAGGTCAGGTGAGCACGGAGTGACTGGCACATGCTGTGCCTCAGAGGGTGACCATTTTATACCAAGTTTCATGGGGATGCCAGCACTGCCCGTTGGAAGCCCACGCTTTGAAGAGCAAGAGTCCACCTGGGCCAGGGCTTGTTAGACTGGGGACGAGTGGCACTTTGGCCTGGAGACACTCTGCTCGGGGGACAGGGACAGCCGGGGACACTGTAGGAAGTTTAGCAGCATCCCTGGCCTCTGCCCACAGGATGGCAGTACCACGCCCTGTGCCCCAGTTGCAACGACCAAAAATGTCTCCCACCATCGCCTGAGGTCCCCTGGGGGGACCGAATCGCCCACAGGGGAGAGGCCCTGGCCTGGGCCTGTGAAAGGATCCCAGGAAGAGGATGAAAAACGTGTTGACTCAAGTGAGCTGCCCCATAGCGACCGGAAGCCCGGGCAGCCCAGTGCTGGCGGAAGGAGGCAGGGCCCCGCTGCGGCCGGGAGGGCTCGGGCGGGCTGAGACCAGACTGCCCCTGGCCTGGACGCCCGCCCCTGGCTGCGGGGGCAGTGAAATGCAACCACAGTGACTCACTCGGGAGAACAAACCGGGGCCAAACTGCTCAGCTCCGTTTGTCACCCGACAGGAGGGGGCGGAGGCCTCCGGTTCGTGTGCGGACACGACGTGGGTAAGTTTACCGTAGGTTCTGTTGAGGTTGGCTTTGAAGGGAAGCGACCCGAGACGGTAACACTAAACAAACACGCCTCTCTGCCAGGGGCCCGGAATTGCCAATCTAAACCTCGCGGGGGGGCCCCGTGTGCGCGGGCGGCGGAGATGACAGCGGCTGGCGTCCCAGCATGTCAGGCGAGAACACGCAATCACCTTGGTGCCGTCGCCTGGGCGACTGCGCACCGGGCCGGGCGCTCCGGGAACGCGGCGCGCTCGCGCTTTGTTTTGCCTGGGGTTTGAACCCCTCACCGCCCAACTCCACTGCCCTGGTTTCACGGAACGGCTCTGCCGTTCTTAAAGCCATTTTACTTTCGTGACAAAGGGACGGCAATCATAGCATGGCCACCTTCATTGCAGTCGCCCTGCGCCGCCCGCTTTGCACGCGAGCACCCAGAGAGGTGCAGCGGCGCCCCGGCTACGCGGCTCCCAGGCGGCGCAGCTGGGCTTTTGGTCCAGGGCCACCCAAGTCCCGCGTCCACGCTGGCGATGACGGCGCGGTTCGGGTTTCACTTTGACCCCGGAGCCTCTCTCCGCAAGCCGCGGACCCCAGATAAGAGCTTCGTCACGGGGGAGCTGGTTAGACACGCAGACTGGGGACCCCTGGACCCGTTGAGCGGCAGTCTGGCTCCCGCCGGACTCAAGGGGCGACAGAGGGACACCCCGACTCCTGGGGTTCCACAGTCTCCCGTCCCTGTCTGTTAAGGGCCTCTTTAGATTTAGCTTGAGTTTCAAAAGCTCACCTAAGAAATGTATGCTCCTAGTTTAAAAAGCACCAAATATGGTGCAGGGGACTTCTGACAACATGCAACGCCTCCCCTCTTCCTGTCCCCTCCCCCCACTCGGGGACAAAACCTAGGACAATCAGCTCGCCCCAACCATGTCTCCAAGACACAGGCTCCAAGAGCTGTGTGCCCATGACCCAGGTTGACCCCCAGGAGCTGAGGAGGTGGATGATGTTCAGGTCGCAGTGGGAGCCTCCTCGCCAGCCGCCCACGTGGTCACGTGTTCACGGCGCTGCCCCGGAGCGCCTCTGATGCCCCTGTGGATCAGCCAGCTCGCGGCCTCTGCTCTCCCTGGGATGGCGGCCCCTCGGTCCGCTTTTATGAGGTGGGAGTACCGGGCCCCCACGCCCTCCCTTTTCCCTGTCCTTTCCTCTCCCGCTGTGGGTCCGAGGGTGGGAGGCCCGAGAGACCGGGGACAGCGCTCACGGGCTGAGTCGCGCCAGCTGCCCAAGGCACGAGCAGAGAGACAGAGGCCTGGCGAGCTGCCTTGGACTCCAGTCAGCTCGTTTGTGTCTCTAAGCCTGACCTCAGGCCGGAGGTGGTCAGTGGGCTCTGCCGTGGCTCTGCTTCCCAAGGGGCAAGCCCCTTCACCCGTCTGGGCCTCAGTTTCCCCACCTGGGAGATGAGGAGGCTGTTTCTGGTGGTCCACGGTGGTTGGAGTCAGTGGCAATGGCTTTTGTCGCCGCCAGTGCGGAAACTGTGAGGTCCCCTTAGTAACTGAAGGCAGGGGGCCGTCTACTCTCACGGATCGTCCCTCCAGCTCGAGCCCACAGCCCGGCCTCTCTGTCCCTAAGGTCCACGGTGACCCCTTTCTCTGCTGCCATCTCTGTGGGCCCTGACAGCCAGGTGGATGAAAACACGGGAGGAAAGCTGCGTTTTTCTGTCCTCATGTCCCAGTTCCTGAAGAGCAGCGTGTCCTCTCTGCTCCTTTGAGCACATTCCCCCCTGCTGCTCCCACGTGGAGCGCCCTGGGGCAGGCGGGCCCGCGGGCAGCAGGGGGCCCCCAGCCCTCCCCCGCCCGCACACCTCTGCCCAGCCGGCAGCTGGCGCTTGCTGAGCCCAAGAGATGATGCCAAGCTTTGTGGAGGGTTGTCACATTATCACCCACTCGCTCCAAGGCAAACAAAAGGCTCTCAGAGCCGGCTTGGCTGCAGGCAGCAGGGAAAGTTATCTGTAGGTTCCGAAGAACAAAGCACAGCACGGACCTGACTGCTCCTCACTACGGAGACTGTCGCCGGAGCGCCTTTAAAATCAGGCTGCGGGCTTTGCAGGCCGCTCCGGGGGGTTTCTCCTTCCTGGATTAGGAGCATTAACAGTCAGCGTAGAACCTGTGATGTGTTCGCTCGGCGGACTGGGGGGTTTGTAGGAGGGGAGCTAAGTCTCTCTGGAGACCCACGGTGGCTGGGGACAGGCCCGAAGTGCACCGTGAAGAATGTCATGCGCCCAGATCTCTGCTGGGGCTCCCGGTGGTCTGAGCACAAGCCACCGTCCTTGCCCGGGCCTCCAGGACCCCACAGGGTCCCCTGACTTCCCTTGCCCTGCAGCTCCAGCCACACTTGATGCTCCTCCAACCTGTCACAGGGCCTTTGCGCTCATTCCATCGGCCTGGAACTACCTTCCCTGCAATGTAAACACGGCTCGCCCCCTGTTTCCTGAGAATGTCCTTCCTTGAGAGGGGTCTTTCCTGACCACCTGGCAAAGAACAAGAATCTCACCCCACCCTGGCGCTCTCTGCACCCCCCAGCCCCCTTCGCTCCTGCAGGGGACCAGCACCCCGACAGGAGCCACGAGGTTGTTTTGTGTGTCCGTTTTGGCTCACCGGCCGAGCAGTCCGAGAGAGCAGGGTTGCCGTGTGTTCAGTTCATTGCTGTCTCCCCAGCTCTAGAGCATCTATGTAGTAGACACGTTGTCTCTGTCAAAGGAATGGGTTCAGGCTGGGCATTTTGAGGGCCTGGCTGAGACCGCGACCCGCAGAGGGACAGAGACTCTTCAAGACCCGGCGAGCGCTGCCCCAGGGCCCCCGGACACACCGGGCCCTGGGGGGCGGGGAAGACGCACCGGGGGTGACACAGTGGCATGGCTAGCTCTACTGCCAGTGACTCGTTTCCCTGACAGCCCTGGGCACACAGCCCACGGTGACCGCTGGCTACCAGCTCCCCGCGCGCCCTCGGTCCCCAGGACGGACCTCCCACGTGGGGCCCCTGGAGAACATTTGTCCAGGGGCTGAAATTGTTTCTCTTTCAGTCCCCACAGACCCCCACGAGGTGGGATCTGTGAGCCTCGTCTCGGGGAGGATGAAACCCCAAGAAGGGGCGAGGCCTGGACGCCAACCCGGCTCATCCGTCTCCATCGCTGTCGGCTGCCTCTTCAGTGCAATCACGTCTACCAGGTTGGCCCTGGTGTCAGGCGGGACTGCAGCCAGACCAGGCATTCACAGCCCCGTGGGGACCACAGGACTGGCCGGGCAGGTCCAGAATCCGCGAGGCAGGCCGTTGGGAAAGGCTGGCCCTCAGGCAGGGGCGAGGCTGCCTCCCAGGGGCAGGCTCCTCTTTAGCCTGGAAGCCCACGTCCAGCTCCTACAGCCTTTCAACTGATGGGATCAGGCCCACCCAGACCACCCGGGAGTCTCCCTTGTTTAAAGTCAACTGATTGTGATCCTAATCGCATCTACGGATGCCCCCACCCCCACCGCAGCACCTGAATGAGGCTTGATTGGATAGCTGGGGGCTGCGGCTGCAGACAGGCCCTAAAAGGTGGCAAGGCCCCACGGTGCGGCCTGGCCCTGGCGCTCTCTGCCTGCATCTCCCTCCACGCGCTGGCCTCTTGCTTTCCCTGCAGCCAGGCAGCCACACGAGTACCCTAGGGCCTCTGCACCTACTGTGCTCCTGCCCCCTTGGTGCTGGTGGAAACAGGGCCCTTTCACGGGGTCACAAGGAAAGCATTCCGGGAAGCCCACGCCTCGGAGGCTAAAGCAGCACTCAGATTTACTGGAGACGCTGGAGCAAACACGACAGGCTGCCCCGGGTTCCGCTCCACCCCACCCTGAAAGAACTCCAGCCTTGTCTTCATGAGGCCGGGACAAAGGCTGAGGCCCAGGAATTTCGTGCCAGTGGTTCAGCCCATTATCGAGCTTAGCCCGGTCCAGTCTCCGTCCCCGTCTGGCCAGCGCAGCTTCTGTTCCGGGCTGTGCCTCGGCAGGCATCGCGTTGCTGTGCCCAGGCTTGTGCTTGGAGGCCGGGAGGGGGCTCTGCTGCAGGCCCCGGGTGGCTGCTCGGGGCGCAGGGCTGCTCCGGAGAGAGAGCGCCTGAAGGGGGAGCAAGCATGTGTTACCGAGGAGAGAGAGCCTTTGATAAGCTTGGATTATGTTATTTGCGCTTGGGAAAGACCAGGTGCTTTTTCAGAATAGCCAATCAACTTCCCAGTCTTTCACAGGCTGCAGTTGGGTTCTTCCCCCAACCGAGCCGTTTCCTAGACCTTCCGGGGCTCTGGGTCCCTCATCCAGTCCGATCCTCTTCCCAGGCTGCACAGACGGGCCTATCAGGGCGTCATCTTGGCTCCTACGTCATGCACCCAGCAGAGGAGTTTCTGCTGCCGTTTTTATTCCTCGCCCAGTAATGGTCCCTCCTGCTGCCTTGGGGTGGGGGGTTAGGTCCCAAGGCCAGAGGACGCCCTGGGGAGTGTGTGAGGCCATAACTTGCTCGTGAAGCAGGCAGGCGCACTGTCTGATTCCGCTACCTGGGTTATTAGGCTTGATGTCTGACCATCTTTGCTCCCTTCCTTTACTGGCATCTAGCTCCCTATGCTAACACCTTCCCAGACATAAACAGGGCTCCCTCCTCCACCTTCTTGAGCCCCCCCACATCCCTCTGTCTGCCATATTTGTATCAATATGCGAGAATCACTCGCCGACACCATATATTTATTTGTCTATTGCTGACTCCTAGAGAGCAGGCATTTTTTTCGCAGCTTAAGTTTGTGCCTTTAGACTCTAAGTCTTGGCACCTGGGAGGAGCTTAATACGCATTTCTTGAATGAATGAATGAATGAATGAATGGGAATTAAATCATTGTTCATATTCCCCTTGATTAGGTCTTATCAGCTTCTGCCTTTAATATCTTCCACGTGACCATGATCACACCCCTCAAACATTGTTCCCTCCTTTAAACACACACACACACACACACACACACACACAAATCTTTTTCTCTAGCGAGCCAAGTTTTTAAGACATTCAGTGATGGGGGGTGGGGGATGCTGTGAGCACCACATGGGAAGTTCCTAAGTGTCACCAACATAAAAGCCAGTCTACCTTGGGTCCCAAGGCACGGAAACCTCACAGCAATTACAGGACTGGGTGCAGGCTTCCCTGTGGAACAGGGTCCCTCCCCCCGCACCCCCGCTGTACCCCCTTGGCAAGGCATCCTGTTTCTCTGCTCTGTTGTCAGACCCGTGCGCGCCTTCCAAGGTTCGGAAGCAGGGGATTACCAAAGACCCCGAGAGTCCAGGTTAGGGCCAAACACGGAGGCTGAGGGGATTCTCCCCAGGCCCCAACCAGAAACTTCTCCAGCGGCTCCGCGGCTTCTAGGAACGAGTTAGCCGCCCTTGTGGCCAGCTTGCAGAATTTACAGAATGAGCTTCTGTTCTCTTGAGAATAGAGCCACTTCCGCCTTGGAGAGTTTTTGGCCTGAGGCTTTGGGGCTGGTGGTATGGGGAGAACTGAGAAATGGCAACATTTATTTATTAGCATCAAGGCACCTGGTTTTCTGGACTCCCCCACCTTCCCCCTCCCCACCACCACCAAGTCTGCTTCCCAGAAGGTCTAGGTCCAACTTTCTCTCTCAAAAGCTCTTTTTATAGAAATCTGCTTCAAAGTGCTCCCTGACATGAAGAAACGAGATTGCCAAGTTAAAACATTACTCAAAATTACTCCGGTAAGTATGAGGCACTGTCCTCAGGGGGAAATGTGGGTTTTCAAATAGGATTCCAAAAGGAGAGAGCTGATCGATCCCAAGATTCAGCCCCTCCTCCCCAACCGGAGGGGCGAGATAAGAGAAGAAGCACAGAGGGCTTGGCGCCAAGTCAGGCAGGGCTTAAACTCGTCTGCAAAGTTCATCTCCAAAAATTTGTAATTATAGGACTCTTACTTCACATTCAAGATCCGTCAGGTCAGAAAGCAAATTCTCTGCCTTTTCCCCCTTAGACCTAAAGGTTGTATCGTGGTGACTAACAGCAAAAGGTATTCTCGGGCCCTCGGTCTGTTTCATGAGCTGTTATATATTAAATACCGCCCTTTTGGTGAGAGCTGTCAAAACAGCTTCATGTAATCTTCCCCCGGGAGAAAGATCTTTGTGATGCCACATAACTCAAATTATACAAATAACTGTCAAAAGCCATTAAAATCAGCGGCAGAGGCAGACGGGGGAGGGGAGGAAAGCGTGCCAGCTGAATCCTCCCTTAATGGTAAAAGAAAATGCAAGACGTGGTATCTGCTCCCGCGGACGACCGGGAAGCCCTTCCTTGCCTGGAGCCTGGGGGGAGCAATTTGTGGGCTCGTGTCCCCTGGGAGAACAGCAGCGGAGTCCAGGCGGGGAGCGTGGGCTCTGGGGGGTCGATCGACCACCTGGCTTTGACCCCTGGGGTGTCACCTACTGTCTGTGGCCTTGGCGGCTGCCCATTAGTCCCTCGTCTCAGACACGGTTGTGACCTAACCTGTGGCCCATGAGCTGCCTGAGGCCTAGGATGGCTATGAATGTGGCCCAGCACAAAATCGTAAATTTACTTAAAACTTCCTTTTGCTCATCAGTTTTCATTAGTGTTTGTGCATTTAATGTGTGGCCCAAGACAACTCTTCTTCCAGTGTGGCCTGGAGACACCAAAAGATCAGACACCCCTGTGAATAGAGCCTGTGTGAGCAATGCTGTGAGAAGGAGCTGAGCTGATGGGAGGCGGGGCGGGGGCGGGGACTGACATCTGCCGATGGCCCCTGTCCTCACATGTTTGCGCCCCAACCCTGCAAGCACGGCCAGGGCAGGCGCGCCTGGCGCAGGGCAGACCCCCGGCTGCTTCCTCCGTTCCCCGCGCTGTGGGTCCGGAGGGAGGTGGACTTGCAGAGGCACATGGGACAAAAGTCTGAGAAGTCAACGAAGATCTTTGATGCCATCAAGGTTTCAAGCGTGTTGGGGGAACGGATTCCAGCCTTGAGGTGGCACTCCCTGGTCCCTGGGTGATGGGAGCCCGTCCGGGCGCCCGAGAAATTGTGAACTATCTCCCGGGACCTGCGGTTCAATCAAAGCCGGGCTTCCTTGACGCCTGCCCCCAGGAGGGCTGGGGAACCGGTCTCTCCCCGACGCCCCCGCTGGGCCCCGAAGCAGACACAGCTGTCGGCATGAATCGCGAAGCTCTCGCGAGGCCGGCTAACCCTGCCCTTGGGTGGTTGGGAGCCGGCTCCCCAGGTGTCCTTCTGCGCAGGCGCGTCCCTTCCCGCCTCTCCCTGCGCAAGCCGAGCTCAGCCCCGCCCGCGGGCCTCGGCGGGGTCCTCGCGCCCCTCTGCGTACCCGCCGAGCTGCACATGCGCCGGGGAGATCATTCCAGAGCTGGAATTCGATGAGACCTCCCTCCGTGGAACCTTCCGAAGCCTGCTGGACGGGCCCTTGGCTACGTAACACGTGGGGGACAGGCCAGGAGGCGTGGCTCCACCGGCCCTGTCTCCTGCAGACCCTACTTCCCTCTTAGCCTGCAGCACCCTCACCCCCGCCCCACCTGATAGCGGGTGCCCCCCAATGCATTTTTATTCCAGTTGCTTTGTTCTCTCACCCCTCCCCTTGGAAGGCCACCCTCATTCCCACCATCTTCTCCGGGTAATTTTTACTCACCTCCTATTGCTAAGCGGGGAGGGGGGGGCGGGGGGGGCGGGGGAGGGAAGGTGCCCTCCTTGAAAATGCCTTGCTGACACCCCAGGCAGGGCCAGGGCGCTCCCCCTCCCCCTCCGCCTCCCCCACTCCAATCTGGAGCGCCCAGCGGAAGAGCCACAGGTTACACCGGGTCTGCCTCAGCCCCACTTCTCAGCCACCGCGCTGTCCGCCCGCCCCATCCCCCTTCTCGGGGACAACTGTCTGCTTTTCTGTTCTTGATTTCTCTCTTTTTCTCTTTTCATTTTATGTATATGTGACTGGATTTGTGGTCCTTCTTTAAGTAATTGGTTGGCATCCAGATAACATCTGGAATGTGAGAGGGAAGAATTGAGTCATTTTTACAGCTCAGAAAAGGCTGCCGGGCGCATTACAGTAGTGAACAGAAGTTTCCCCAGTTTGACTCCCTCTGAGGCCCCACCCGTGAGACACTGCGGTTCCAGGCTGAGTCCTAATGCAGTTCCTTCCCACCTGGAGGGGGCGAGAAGCCACCCCCGGAACCTCCGTGCGGTTATGACGCTCCTCAGCCCTGCTCACGGCACCTCCCTCTCTCCCTGCTCTCCCTGCCCCTCTTTTTCTCTCTCAAGGTCTAGTTAACCTGAGTTGCGAATGGCTCAGTTTTATTCCCACAATACTATATAGAATATTTATTTTCACGAGCACAAAAAAATGAAAATATTTTGTTGTCACAAAGGTGAATGTTTCTCTTTGCGTCTGCATGTGCCCCCTGCGTTTTCTTTTTCCTTCTTGTTTTCTGATTTGAATTCTTTGGCCACTTCACAAAATTTTTTTTCCCCAGTCATTTGGGTTACTTTTAGCATCTCTTTTTCAGGGTTGTGACGTTTGAGAAAACTCCATCAGGTCAGTGAGTGCCTGCTGCCAGAGAGAATCTTCTGGAATGCCATTCTGATCTGGCATCACCTTAGTTAGCAAGTTCATGTCAAAGGTCACCGAACATATAAGGGCGGGGGTGGGGGGCAGCAAAGCCCAAACAAGTGAACAGACGTCAAGGGCAATTTTTTTGAAAGCAAAGCCCAAACAAGTGAACAGACGTCAAGGGCAATTTTTTTGAAAGCACCTGCGTTGACCAGCGAGCCGTGGGCTCCAGCGGTGCACAACCCCTGATGCGGTCAAGATGTTCGGTTGGGGCTGTGGGAGTGGCCCCTCCACAAACCTTCCAGAAAGTTGCCGCCATCCCCTGCCTTTCTCCGACAGGTCACTGCACAGCCTCGCATCAGCTGCCGAGTGGGTGTTTGTTGAGCTGAGCTGTGCCCCCAGTTAATTTACTCCTGAAATCAGCTGCTGCTTCCCGGGTACAGGCGTTTATGCAAAGCCTTCGCTGGCACCCTCGCTCCCGCATGTCCCTCTGATCTGCCCCGGAGCCTCATGCTCCGCCCCCACCCCCAGCCCAGACATAGTGCTACCCCAGCCCGCGTGCCTTCAGGTCCTTCTCCTGGACAGGGCATCTTGTCTCCTAAAAGTCAATTTACCTTTTTTAATAGATACTTTTCATGTTAGTCAATGCTCCGATGTGCTAGAGAAGGGAAAACAAACACACTCCACTCTCCCTTGAACTTGAGCCAGCTGGTTTCCCTTCCTCAGAGACGCCCACTGCAAGCACTTAGTTCCTGGTGTCCTTTCAAAGATGCTGTGTGTCGATGTTGCAAAGAGGGGTCTGTAGTCTCCTTTCCTCCTTTCTGCACAAATGTCAGCACCCTTAGCCTGTGTCCACAGGCCCCAGGGTGAGGCTCCGGGGGCGTAGGGGGCCCGCGAGCTCTGAGCAGGTACCTTCTGCAGAGCTTGCACACGTGAAAATCATGCCCGCTGATGTTTGCAGGGCCTCGGAGCCAGGCACTAGGCTCAGACTTCTGTGTTCATCCCCTCACTTCGTTCTCACCGTAACTAATGAGGTAGCTGCTGTTATTATCCCCACGTTGTGGAGAGAGGTTCAGAGAGATTCACTGGCAGATCTAGGTGTTATAGCACACAGCTAGGGAGTGGCAGAGATGGGATTTGAACCAGGTCGGTCTGATGCCGGAGGTTTCAGCAACATGGAAAGGTGGTCCCAAGGCAGGCCCGATTCCTAAAATTTGCCCAGACCAGAGCAGCCTGCAGGGATACAGCACATCGGATGTTTATTGCTCGCTTGCTGTGAGCCAGGCATTGAGCTGGGTTTTTGAAGAACTGGCTTCTCTGGAAGGGACACAGCCCATGCTGCCAGCCCCTATCTAGTGAAAACAAGCAAAGTGCTAGACATTGTGGGTAAATTTTAAGAAGTTTTGCCTCTGACCAAAGCCAGGCAAACTCCAGGCCACTTCCCAGAAATCCCAGCGAGTTCAAAATCAACATGAACCTTAGGGTTATCACTTTTGGAGGCGTGGCAACAAAAACTCTGGAAAAGGCCTACTCGAAAGTAGTCATCTTCCCCTCAGCCCTAGGAAGGAAAGGAAGAACCCAAGTGGGAGACCTCGGATTTGGAGGAACAAGCAAAAAGTCGACACAAAGCTTTTCCCTACTCTCTCCTCCGCCCAGCAAAGACCCCCCGCAGTGTGAGGGGCAGGAGCAAGACATTGGGGGCTGCAAGAAGAGAGCTGACATCGGGGGGCCCTGAATCCTGGGGATGACCTCATTCATCCTTCCCATCGCAACTTCCTTACCACTTCCTCCAGGAAGCCTTCCCTCCTGGCCTCCAGGTCGAGTCGTTTTTTACCTCCTCTAAGCTCCGATGGAACCACTGACTTTTTAAAATCGAGCAGTTGTCTTTTAGAATTGTAACTGGCTCGTTTACTTGCGTGTGTTCCCCTAAATCAGAGGTTTGCAGACTTTTTTTTTTCCCTGTAAAGAGCCAGATGATAAATATCATCGGCTTTGTGGGCCATATGTTCTCTGTCACAACTATTCAGCTCCGCCGTTGTAGCATGAAAGCAGCCCCAGACAAAACAAACAGTCAAGTGTGGCTGTGTGCCAATAAAACTCGATGCACGGACACTGGCATTTCAATTTCGCATCATTTTTGCATGTCACAAAGCATTATTCTTCTTTCGATTCCCCCTCCCCCAACTGCAGGTCATTTAAAACTGTGAAACGCTCCCTCAGCTCCTGGGTCGTCCAAACGCAGGTGATGGGCTGACTCGGCCATGGCCGCAGGTCCCACGTCTATGAGCCGTCGCTCAGGGAGGCCCGGGTGTGGACGTGGGAATTTCAGCCCGGGAATGCCAGGCGCGAAGTCTTCGGAAGAGCAGAGCTTGACAAATTGTTGTTGGAAGAACACGTTGCACAAGGGGGGTGGGGAGGGAGCTAACGGTTAGAGAGACATTAACGCGACAGAAAAATATTACATTTGCAAATGGGTTTTATTTGCTCTGAAGACTCATTGCTTTTTCTCTCCTGCCGAATGTTATGAAATGCTAATTAGTTCCCATCACAACGGCAGTTCGCAGGTCTGTTTGATCTCCTTTGCCGCGCCCTGCACATTGGACTGAAATCCCGCGGCGCTGCCGGACTGGTGGCAGAGACTGTCCAACCCAAGAAGCGCGACGGGGTGGCGAACAGCGCGCCGGCAGGGAGGCCGCAGAAAAACCCTGGTCCACGTTCGCGCGAGTTCTTCCAGAAGGCTGGAAATGGTGGTTCCCCGGCTGGCAGAGGTCTCCCGGCCCGGCCGTCCGGGGAGTGCCCGGGGCAGGGCACACCGGTCTTTCTCTGACCGCAGGCCCACTCGTGGCCAGTAGGCCTGTTCACCGGGCTTTCCCGCTGGGCGCTGTGGAGGCGTGGGCAGGCTGCTTCTCCAAACAGGCGGCGTCTGTGCCCGGCAGGGCGTGGGCAGCACCGCCCGGCCCTACCCGCTGGAGACCAGTAGCAAGCCCTTCCCCTGACCCCAGCTGGTGAAATAAAAAACCGTCTGCACGCACTGCCAAATGTCCCTTTGGGGGGGAAATCGTGCCCACCCCACCTGTGGGGGCTGAAGAACAGCCCCCCTGAATGCAGGGCCCAGGGTGGGCCTGGAATGGTTTGTTCTCCAGCCCTTGGCAAACTGAGAAACGGGGGGGGGGGGGGGGGGGGGGGGGATATGCCAGAGTGAGGTTTTTATAGAGTGAGATGTGACTGATGTAAAGAAATGCCTTTTTGGAGACTTTCCTTCCGATGTGTCCGTGCAAAAATGCCTTTGATGAAATGACGGTGCCTGCCGATGCCAGCCTTTTCTCCCTCATAAAGGCTCACGCCTGGCAAAATCAAGAGTTGGCAATTCCATGTCAACGCACTCTTTTTTTTTTTTTTTTTTTTTTTTTTTTTTTTTAGTTTTACTGGAGTCAAATTCCAGGATCTAAAAATGGCTGCGTTTGTAAGAGAGAAGTCAGATTTTTCCATTCTCTCCCCTTAAAGAACCCTCAAGTACAGTAATTCCTAGCGAATTGCCTTTCTTTTCTCAACGGTAAAACGAAGACAATCACTATGCCCATCTCATAAGGTTTTTGCAAAGAATAAATGAGAATCGCATTTAAACCGCAGGCTTAATTTATATCCTGAGGATCCTGCGGCTTAGAGCCTGTAATTCTCCTGGATCTGTGTAAGCCTGGGATAAATGTTAGGGATTATTATTATTATTGGTACTGTCCAACTCTGTACGATGTGGAACGTGTTGTATCTGCTTTATCGAGAGGCTCCGGTTCTGGCAGGGTCTACAGCCTGACCCTCATCATTTGTGCAAAAAAAAAAAAGAAGAAAGGTCCCCGAGTGTCTCAAAGTTCCGCACTCAAGGGGGGCAGTGGGCAGGGAGATATTTCTAGCAGGCCTTCCTCTGTGCACATTTGCCCACCTAAGGGTGGTATCCAGAAAGAGAAGAGGAGAGAAGGCCCGAGTACGGACCCCGTGGTCCCCGAGAGCCAACACGCCTGCGCTGGCAGCACCTTCAAAGATGTGGTCATTCATGTCAACACCACTAATTACGGGGCTCGGGAAAATGAGAGCGGGGGGGGCGGGGGGGGCGTCATCCAGCCTCCCTGCCGTGCCCTTAAAGGGCTCGTGAGGAGATAGTTCGAGCCGCCCACGTTCACTTCTGAGTGTTTTCCTGAAGGAAGGATGCTGCAGGGATCACGCGTGTCTGCCCCGAGATGGAAACTGTCCACACACAGAGTGAACAGCTTGGCGTGGACTGTGTTTTACACACATGTGCACACCCCTGCACACACCCCCTCCTACACCCAAGCCTCTCTGCACCTTGAGGAGCTTCGTGCCCTGAGCGGAGGGCAGGCCTGCGCGGGAACTGCAGGGCGCAGTACCAGGGCCTGCGGGTGCCAGCTTCAGCAACCGGCTCTGGCTCCCGGGCGGAGAGCGTCCCGCAGGACGTGGGGAACCAGGGCGCTGTGCTGAAGAACGTACAAGTGAACGAGCCTCGCACGGACTGCCGAGGGACCGTGGTGGTGGTCCCGGTGAGCTGCTGCCTCCCCAGGGAGTCTGTGAACTCGGTCTCCCTCCAGTTGACAGTATGTGGTTGTGGCCCACAACAAGGAGGCGCTTCTGTCGGCTGCTCTCGGGGGGTCGTTGCGGGTGACCAGAAAACCTCCCCAGACGGACGCGGGCAGTGTGATCCTCACCCCACGTTCCCACCGAGAGCAGAAGCAGCGCCTCCCGCCGAGCGGGCTCCACCCTCAGCCTTGGCTGCGGGGCGCTTCCTCTGCGAGTAGCTGAGTCCGAGCCTGAGGTCCCACCAAGATCCCGGCAAGGGAGGCGCATCCCTGACTTTCCTGACAGTTATGTTTGTTATCCCTTTGGGGACGTGGAGGTGGGACTGTGTGACCCCTCCCCCCACAGGTTCCAAGCCATTCTCGAAATTTTCGTGGGGACCCTCGGCATTTGCTCCAGCTCACCAGCGCTCCCTCCGGGACGCCCTCAGCTACCTCCGGGGCCTGAATGCTGTTGCCACATGCCTTCCAAAGGTGCTTGCTAAAAAACCCCGACCTTCCCGGCGTGCCTTGGTCAGGTGGCTGAGCTCAGGTGTAACCTTAGAGCTTTCAGAAGGACGCTTTTCTTCATCCTTCTAAATTTCAAGGCGTCAAGTGACAGCCTCTTCATTAGGACAGCGCAGGATCTGCATTTTGTAGGTGGAGGAAAAACTAACCATTCAAGGTGGCCAGGGCTTCTGCTACATCAGAGACCTGTGCAAGTAATTCTCAGTCTCCCGGTTTCCATCTCCAAACCTCGATGCTGCCCTCAGAGGACACGCCTTCTCTCGAGGGAGAGGAGTTCTTGAACCGCGTTGGAACCCAAACTCCAGCAGATTTGAGCTTGTCCTGCAAGAAGCAGCAGCCGGGAAACGGTTTCCATGGGGACAGATTTTGACATTATCAACTGCAAACGTTCAGCACCCCAAGATGACAAAACTCCAGCAACTTCAAAGCTGTGAAGGATAGCTGTAGGGCAAATTTTAATTAAAATTATCTAGCGTTTATGAAAAGCATCCAATTTGTACTCCCTGAAAGGGTTTGGGAAGCAGGCCCGCGGAGCCTCGGGACTCTGGCTGCGACGGTTCTGTTGCGACTTCTCACAGCACAATCACAACATGTTAATTTGTTAATGAGCCAGTCAGAGCAGGAGAGAGCTCCTGACGGCGGCAGGAAAACATCCGGCGTACATTTCCATGTCTATTTTTAAATGAATTAAATGATTCCAGTCAAACTCAAACTTCTCATGAAAGTTTTGGGTTTCTTCTGGCTTTCTGAGACTCAGATTTCCGGCGGAAATGAGAGTATTCAGGTTCCCCGGACTCCTCAGAGAGAACGAAGTGATTTCTGTATTTGAACGTGGCCACAATGACAAACGTGGCAAATGGGCCCTTGGAGAGGCGGTGACGCGGGGGGCCTATGTTCCGTTCTTCCTTTGGGAAGTTCTGGCCCTTACGATCGCGCGGAGTCGGGAAGGAGAGATGCTAACAACAGAGATCGTGAGAAATTTCCCTGTCGGCGGCTTTATTTCTCAGTGTGGTAGAAGGAAGACGGGAGGAGGGAGGACGGCAGAGCTACCAGGGCAGGAGTGAGGTGTCCTGCGAACGCCTCCTCAAATTTGCACCCCAGGTACCTCGCTCGCCTCACACGGGAACCCCATAGCCAGAGCTCACCAAACTCCAGCCTATCCAGTAAAGACGCACCGCCCCCGGGATCACCTGACCCAAGGGGCACGTGGTGAGGGGACTCGGAGTGGGAAGCTTTCGTGGATGTTCGCAGGTTTTATATAAAACACAGGCCTGAGAGATGAGAGGGAGGGGCCCTTCTCAGGGCCTTGGAAAGATCTGGACAAGCGAGCGTCCAGCCAAGCGTCCTCCACGTCCAGCATCTCATTGGTTCTTTGTCAAACCCTGGGAGACAGACACGATTATTAGTCCACCCGTGGAGGGGAGAAATTGAAGCCCAGGGAGGCACTGGACTTGATTGGGGCCCCACAGCTGGTGTTTGCAGAGCTGAGATGTGACCTCGCTTGTGTGGATCCCAGAACCTGTGCTCTCGGCTCCACTGGCCGCTGTCCCCCAGGGAAGGATCTCCGGGTGCTCATTCTTCAGGAAACAGGAGTAGTGTAACACACACAGGTGTAACGAGCAGAGGTGTCGCCAGAACAGGAGGCTGGGGCAGCAGGACAGCACAGCTATAACAAGCACACGTGCCGCAAGCACAGGTATTCCACAGCCAGGTGTTACAAGCACCGGAGACCGGAAGAGCGGGGCCAGCACAGATGTAACGCGCACAGGAGTAGCAAGTACAGAGGACCGGAACGGAAACTGTCATTGCATGCCATGGAGCGGGCTCCGACACCGGGCAATCCTATGGATGAGTGACGGCCACCACGTCCTGTCCTCCGCAGCCCTGCCCGGCTCCTGCAGGCTCGTGCCTGTGGCTTCTTTTATGGAGTCCACCCATGTCAGCATCACCCCCGTATCTGACGGGAACCCAGGCTCCAGCAGAGAAGAACCGTTTCTCCCGGGGCTGGTCTGATGCAGGAGCAGGAGCCAGTGAGAAGCCGGCTCACGGGGATGATGGGGTGCCAAGAAGGACGGGCAGGGAGGTGGGAGGAGCTTTTCCTAAACCTGGGCCTGGTTCTTAAATTTTTTTTGAGCCTTTATCTTCCGGGGTAAACCAGGTATGATATTACTTACTTCTGAAGGTAATGGGAAGCTTAAATTAAGGAATCTTACTACAGTGGAAAGATTAGCTTTCTTTTAATAGTCACTCCCTGCTGCTCTTTGGGGTCCAGGTTGGCTTCTCAGTTGCCCGTGTAAAAGGCGGGCACAGGAGCTAGCTGGCCAATGAGAGCATGCCATTTCCTTGGACACAGCGATTGGTCCAGAGGTGGGTCCAAAACCCAAGCAGACCAATCAAAGTTCTTCCCTGGTTTCAAATGCAAATATAGGTCAAGAAGGTTGCTGTAAAGTTGCCCTTGGATTGGGCCGCCAAAGCCTGTCTTTTCTTGCCTGTGATAGAAGCCGGATTGAGAATGACTCACAAGAAATTGAGGGAAGCGGCTTGCATAGCCGGGAAGAGACAGAGGCAAGAGAGCCCTGATAACAGAGCCCTGCAGGAAGCATATCTCACCGAATCCTCACACAGCCTCAGGAAGGAGATGCCATGATCACCAACCTGTTTTACAAATGAGGCAACGCACAGTTAATTACATGCCCAAAGGTCACAGAGCAGGTAACTGGTGGAGCCCAGGACTGGCGGTGCCCGTCCGCAGGCAAGCCCCAGGTGTAGTTGTTCTGCCGGTACCTGCTGAGCTCCTGCGGGAAGCCCATAGTCCGGGGGGAGGCGTGTGCGAGCAGAATGGGGACCCTGCGGCGTTACAGGGTAAGGCAAGGCACCGTGGGAGGAAGTCAGCCCACTTTGACCAGGGAGCTGGGGGGAGGGGCGGGGCCCCTAGAGAACTGAAGGAAAAAGGGACTGGACTGGCCGCGCCATTGGAGGGGTCCTGCTCATGCTACAAGGATGAGCAGAAGGAACCAGGGCCTCCGGGACTGGGGCAGGGGATTCCCCACCCCTCTGGCTCGCTCTCATCCCTGCTGGTCTCAACCTGCCTCGCCTCCCTGCCTCATTCTTGCCTCGGGCACCCGAGACTTCCTGTGGCGAAGAACACAGCCGCCCACTTGCCAGCTGCCGGGGAAACAGAATTCTTTTTCCCAGCAAAGGGCCAACAGCCCCAGAGAAGTTCTCATTGGTTGCTTGGGTTACATGACAACCCATTGGACCAATCACTAATGCCAGAGGCACGGGCTTACTAGGGCCAGCCTGAGCCTCGGAGCAGCCCGTGTGGCCTGCTGACCGTGGCCAGAGAAGGGGAAGAGAAGAGTTTGCGGAACTAAATACATACACACATAGGTACATAAAATGACCTACCCGACTACCGGCCAATTCAGTCCGCTGGGTAGAATAGGACAGTGAGGGGCTCGCCATCCTTGTCTACAGGGGATTTGTAACCAAGCTTGAGAGACAAGCAATATTTAGTGATTTGAGATGACCTCCGACCTTGGGTGATTCAGCAATATATATTTGGGTTTGACACCAAAGGCATGCGCAACAAAAGGAAAATACGCATACTGGATTTAGCTACATTAAAAACTTGTACGCCTGAAAGGACTGTGTTAATAAAAGGAAACAACAACCTACAGAACAAGAGGAAATATTTGCGACGCAAATATCCCATGAGGGTTTCTTATGCAGAATATATAAAGAACTCCTACAACTCAACAACAGAAAGACAAGCAACTGAATTTTAAAAATGGGCAGAGAACTTGAATAGGCATTTCTCCAAAGAAGATATGCAAATAGCCAACTAGCACCTGAAAATATTCTCAGTATCATTAGTCATTAGGGAAATGCAAACTAAAACTGTAATGAGATACCACTTCACACCCACTAGGATGGCTATAACTAAAAAGAAAAAAAAAGGAAAATAAGCGTTGTTGAGGGTATGGTTAAATTGGGATCCTGGTACAATGCTGGTGGGAACACAAAAATGGTGCGGCCACTGTGGAAAGCAGTTTGGCAATTCCACCAAACTTAAACATAGAATTACCATATGACCCAGCAGTTCCACTCCTATGTGTATGCCAAAAACAGAAAGAGAAAAGAAAAGAGAGCAGGCTCAAACAGATACTTGCACGCCAATATTCATTGCAGCATTACTCACAATAGCCAAAAGGTGGAAATAACCCACAGATGTGGTATATCCATAAAATGGAATGTTATCCTACCACAAAAGTAATGAAGTTCTGATACATGCTATACTGAGACTGATTCTTGACATCGTTGTGCTAAGCAAAATAAACCAGACACAAAGGACAAATATTATATGATTTCACTTATATGGAATATATAGAGCGGGACAACTCATAAATACAAAAAGCAGATTAGGATTCCCAGGGGCCGGGGCGGGCGGAGAGTGGGGGAGGTCAGGGAGTCACCGCTTAACAGGTACTGTTTCTGTTCGGGGCAATGAGAACGTCTAGGGGTGATGGCGGCACAACACTGCAAATTTAATTAATGCCACTGAATTAAGCAGCACATTCTATGTTGTATACGTTTTACCACAATAAAAAAAATTTTTTTTTACATGATCTCTACAAGTTGTGCTAAAATGTCTGGTCCTACTGCACCGTCAAACACTCCAAGGAGTGTCCGGGGGAGAGCCCTCCGGTGACCCGCTCTTCCTCTCTGGGGAGGAGTCGCTTCGGTCCAGCTGCCTGTGTCCCATCGTGAGTCACAGAAGAAAATCCCAACACAAACACACAGGCAGGGTTTTCCTTTACTGCTGCGGTCTCTGACAGGGAGCTGAAGTTGACCTAGAAGGAATGAAAGAAAAAGACCTTTTGGCCAAATTCTGTCAAGGAGTTGACAGCAGACCTGGCGGGGACGGGGGCGGGGCGGGCGGGACTGGCTCAGCTTGAGCCCTTCTAGGCGAATCCCAGCTGCTTCTACAGCAGCAGCCCTTCCATCGAAAGCTAGAGCCCCAGACCTACTTCCTGTTTTAGTGTGTGGTCTAAGGGTTCTCACCGCGGCATTGTTTACTTCAAAAACAAACACAAGTTCAAATGTCCAATAACAAAAGGTTAAATAAACAAGCCAGGGCACCACCACGTAACAAGATATCCGAGCCACAAAAACAGTGTTGCAGAACCAATAGTAATAACCACTGTGCACGGATGTCTGGTCAACATGCTAATTCCTGAATAGACAGTATCATATTTAATCCACCCGGCTGCACTGTGATGGATTACCACAAACGCCCCCATTTACAGATGGGTCAACCGTGGTGCTGAGAGATTACATAACTCACTCGAGGTCATGCCGCTGGCCTGTCAGACCCAGGACACAATCCCTGTCTGGCTCTGAAGCTGGCACTCCCGATACCTGCTCTGTGTTCTTCAGAAATGCATCCACGGAGCTGGAAAGCTGCTCGCAATGGATTTACTGGACAACGTTTAACACAGTACGCATTTCTGAAAGATATTTTATAGCAAACTTATGTGCATACAGAAAACACGCAAGGATATAAACCAAGGTTAATGTTAGTTGTGCTGTAGAGGTCGAGCGTCTGTGTTGAAGAGCAATGTGGGTTTCCCAGTGGCCCTCAGGCAGCCTCTCTTCAAGCCGCACTAGCCAGACGTGCATCCTGTGCCCTCGCCTGAAGCAACCGCTGCTTAGTGGGATGAGATCGCCACAGCTGGCTGAGATGATCCAGATTCGCCCCTGAGCTGGGGGTAGGGTTACATCTCCTCAGGGGTAGATGAGATAGGGGAGTGCTCGGTTGTTCCTGAGCATCCAATAGTGTCTGTCACTGTTCGCGAATGACGGAAAACTCCATGAGCTAGGCTAATGAAAAACGAAGTGCAGGCTCACCCACTGGATCAGATGCTGCTTAATCCCAGACTCAAACAACAGCACTGGGATTGGTATCGTTGTTCACAAAATGGCTGCGGCAGCTCCGGGTGTCACATCCTCATGACCATCCAGTAGCAGAGGGCACTTTTGGCCTCAGCAAACACCTCTGCATGCATATTGACTCTAACTGGGTCATTCATTGGGTCATTGGGTGACCCTAAACCAATCAGAGAAGTCTCAGGATATCCCCATAGCCCTAAGAATTGGTGGAGGGGCATCCCAAAGACAATTACTGCACTTTTTACTAGAAGCAGAGAAGAATGGATGCAGGGCAGCCAGGCAGACTTTCCGCTGCAAGCTGACAGCCCAATAGAAAGATCAGGCAAGGTAGAGGATTGCTGGCTGCTTGCTTGCCTCTGCTGAGAGGGCCCCCGGCTGTGGACGGACAGGGGTCACTTACGGGCGGAGTGAACAGAGAAATGGCTGAAGCCTTTGTTTCTCAATTACCCCAAGGACGACTTTTCAGAGGTCACCTGAGGAGGGAAAGGAGCAAAGAACATCTCTGAGCCTCCTGACAGTGAAAGGGCCCATGTCTTTGGGTGTTTGTCTAACCTTTTCTTAACCAGGAAACCACCATGGGATTAGCAATTTTCTGCAAAGAAACTTTTTGGGTGACCTTCCCCAGGAGCAAATTTGAGTGGCACCATATGCAAGCTGCATTATTATTTTTTTTACCTAAACAGATTATGCATGCCTGAAGAGAGATCTCTGTGTGCACCTGTACATCTGCTTCTGTCTCACTGTTGACGGAAATTAGTTCATCCGTCCGTTCATCTGTCTGCCCATCCATCCATCCTTCTAAATGTTCTATCTATCGGTTTCTTACACCTTCACAGATTTTACCATGGGGGTTTGAGGGGATGGTTGACTCTTTTCTGCTTTGCCCTGAGCAGCCACTGGTCTGTGCCTCGGCTCTTCCCCGTGGGAGCAGAGACCGGGCTATGAATCACTTACTTTCCTTTGTTCTTAGACATTTTTACCACTTTGCGTGCTGAGCACTCACCCTTTAGCCCTTGAGCAGGTTCTCATAAGCATAGACGTGGCTTTCCAAGGCTTTGGGGATTCGGTGTGTATTTCCTCTGAGCCCAGCGCCACACAGCCGGCCGCCAGCTCCGCGGTGCAAGTCGGAGCTCCGTCGAATTGGGGACAGGACTAATGTGCGCTTGAAATCAACAGGTAGTTAGTTCCTTTGGAACCACCTCCCCACCCCACCTGCAGGACCTCTTGTTAAGCTGAAGTCTGCGGCACAGTTAACAGCCTCTCAGAATCAGGGGAACGCAGCGTTTATCTACGACTCTTTAGAAACAGCTCAACCACAATGCTTGCGACACATTTTATCCTAATTTAAAACCCTCCTTGGGGAAGTCCGGACACAGAGGCAGACTTCCCAGCAGAGAAGGGAGGGGTGAATAGGTGTGTTGACGAACTGAGCTCCCGCTGCGTGCCAGGCTCGGGGCCCCGGGGAAGGGGGCAGGACCGGGCTTCCCGGGGGTCATAGAGCCCTCAAGCAGCTCACAACTTGCCGACTTACAGAGAAGGCGTCTGAGGCTGGGGGGTGGGAGGGCGCTAGGACTTGTCCCAGCTCCTGCAGGTAGGAAGGGAGCGCAGCTGGGGTCCTCACCCCTGTGTCAGTTGTCAATAGCAGGGTCTCTCCACTGGAGCATGGTGACACTGGGGGAGGACACTTTGCTGTGGGAGGGGCCGTCCTGTGCATTGTGGGGTGTTGAGCAGCATCCCTGACCTCCACCCACAAGAGGCAAGGAGCATCCTACCCCTGGTTGTGACAACCAGGGTGTCTGGATGTTGCCAGAGGGCTCGGCAGGGACACAGTGCTTGCCTGCCCTGTCCCGGGCACCCCCGCCGCCGTGGCCGGACAGAGGGTGGGGGAGGGGCCGGGGCGCCTCTGCACTGTGCCTTTGCCCAAGCCTGCATCCAGCTTGGAGCCTTCGAGAGCAGGCACTGGAATAAACTTCTCAGAAAAGAGGTGAAAAATTAGCCTTTCCTAACTGGAAGCCCAAAGGATCACAACACACCGGCAGAGGGAAGAAACCTCGTTGTGCCTCGGTTTCCCCATCTGTGAAAGAGTGATGATAACAGCTCCCACTTTGTTGTAGGGCTGTTTTGGGAACTGAAGGAACTAATTGTCATGCTTTTAGCTCTGTCTCGGGTCCATGGTAATTACTCATTAAGTAAAAAAAATACAAGTCCCAGAACAGAAAGGTCAGCTGGAGCAGGCCGAAGGGACACCGATGACGAGGTCACAGCCAGGCAGTGCCCGGCCCCACGGGATCAGGCCTTGCGTTGGGTTGGGCACGCTCCCCCCCACCGCCCTGCCCGTGGCACCCTGGCCTTTACAACTTGAAGGCTTCACACAGGAATGTAAATTCCTGGTTTTGTTTGAAGAATCTGGGAGGCTGGCACCCATCCCCGTCCCCGCCTGTCCCCCCAGCTGCATGGGGTGGGGGTGAGTCCTGGGGCCTTGACCTGGAGCAGAGCCTGGGCAGCTCCATCCCCATCTCCTTGAAAATCTCTGTGGCCTCCGGAACCTCAGCCCTTCGGGGGCTCTGGGCTGGGATCCAGCTCTGGGTTCAAAGGACCAGCCCTTGTGGTCTTTCAGCCATCGCTGCGGCCGCCAGGCCCAGGTACCTCCACATCCGGGGATTCCGGGGGGCAGTGCCAGCAACTCCAGACGCCCTCTCCCTGTCTGAGCTTTCCCAGGCTCTCCGTTTACATTTGCATGATTTTATCTCCTCGGGATGGCCAAGTGTGCCGGGAACGTGGAGAATTGAAACCAAATGGGCAGCGAGAGGGCGCGCGCTTTGTTCATCCTCACAGGGAACTTCGCTGGGGTCTCCCGGCCGCAGCCACGGGGAGGGGGGCGGGCGCTCGCAGCCTGGGAGCCCGGGGCATGAAGGCAGGGCGGGGAATGCCATGCACACGTCTCAGAGCCACAAGGGCGTGCAGAGCGGTCGCCGTGACCGTGGCACGTCTGAAAGGGAGAAACAGGCCGGGAGAGAGGAGCAGACTTGTCGTGTGTCCCCCGCAGTGGCGAGGAAAAGATTTTGATTCCGCTATGATTTCATCCGCTTCCTGGGATGGGGAGTTCTTTCAGAGAAGTTTATTTTAATCTACTCCTGCTTTGCATGGATTAAACACAGGTCTGTGTTAAAGCTCCAGCGCTTTGGCCGAAGATGCTGGGAAGGTGACTGTGACCGGCCCCAGCATTGATTTCCCTTTCTGTAAAACAGCAGCGGGGCGGCGGGGGGCCGGGGGATAACGCCACACGTCAGGAAGCGGCTTGTCCGGGCCTCGCTGCTGCTCCCGGGAAGGATGGCTTCAGCCGCCACAGCAGAGAAGCCCAGGTTCTGCGGAGCTGAGTGCAGACTCAGAGTGGAGGGGACACCGCGTGTCCCCGAGGGAGCCCCTGCCCTCGCTCTGCCAGGACCCACAGAGCAGCCGCTATACCCTCAGTGGCGTCACAGACCCTGACGGGGCAGGTCCCTGCTGCTGTCTGCCGCCTGGGGACAGGTGTCCCCAGCCTCCAGGGGCAGCTGTGGGTGCGGCGGCTAAGGGGCCAGGGAGGAAGGCAGCAGGACAGAGGCAGCGAGAGCTTGGGCTGAGCCAGTGGTGCCCATCCAGGGACAGCCTCGTATGCCCCCCGACCCCAGGCGACATTTGGCAATGCCTGGAGACATTTTTGGTTGCCAAAACTGGGGGCTGGAGGGGAAGCCACTGGCAGCGGGTGGTTGGAGGCCAGGGATGCTGCAAAACATCCTACCATGCCCGGGACGGGCCCCCACCGCAGAGTATCCTCCTGCCCAAGTGTCACTAGTCCTGGCGGTCAGAAATCTGGCCTGGGGACAGCAGTGAGGGTGGCACGAAGGGGACAGATCGGAGAGATGGTAAACAGGGTATGGGCTGTGGGGGCCCTTGGTTTGTGCTCATACTGTGTCACATGCCCTCGGCGAGCTTGCTCCTTCTTTGCCCGACTTTCCTTCCTTGTAGGGAAATTATGCGCCTCCAGAGACTACACACAAGGGCCCCCAAGACCCTGCCCCCTCCAAGAGCCCGCCCCTCCCCCGTCCAGGCTCCCGCTGCTGCAAAGGGCAGCCCCGCCCCTGTTGCAGCTTGGAGCTGCAGGGAAGAGATAGCATCAAACATTTTTTAAGAGTCAAACTCAGGTCTTGTTTTTCAGGTTAAAAAATAAGTGGTGGGGGTGGGTTGGGGGTAGGCAGTTGGGAACTTATGATGTGAAAAGGGACCTGGGCCCCTCTCGAGATGAGTGTGGGAGCCTTTGCTGAGGACAAGGGGGGAACGCCCTTCAGCTGGGCTCCTGGGAGAAGCCGGAAACCTTCTTCACTCCCCACAAGACATGAACCCAAACAACCACGAAATAAGCAACCGGAGCTAAGGCGACTCTGTAAGTGGCTTTTTAGGGAAACAAAAATAAATGGGAACACCCCCAACAGAAGATACACCCACTCAGTGGGGCCTTTTAGTAGACGGGCTCTTGGTCTGGAACCCGAACACGAGACCTGGCCCCACCCCGTGGTGCTGGCGCCGTTCCCCTGTGGACAAGTGATGGCCTTCATCTCTCAGCCTTCCCTGGGCCGGGGGGTCCAGCCCAGGACAAACACGGGCGTCACAGAGCAGAAGCGACACTGTTCCATCCTCACGGAGCAAGTGTTCGTTTGTCATTGTACAGGGAGCCCCCCGCTGATAATGCTCCCTGGGGGGGGAAGGGCGCTCCAGCAGAAGGGGTGGCAGGGTGTGGTTGCAGGCTTGGGAGGGCTTCCTGGTCCAAGGACCTCACCTGGAACGCCCCTGCCCCTCTTCACCAGGCTAACTGCCACCTGCATCTGATTTCAGCTCCCGTGTTGCTTCTTCCCAAGCCCACCAGCCTGGAGGTGGCCCTGTCCTTCTGGATGGCACTGAGCACAGTCCAGGTGACCGGCCCCTGTGTCACTGGGCAATGAGGTTGCCGGGGCCAGCGGGTCCGAGGCCACGTCTGTTTCTGTTCACCGCTGGGCCCCGGCTTCAGAACAGCACCTGGCATGCCCAGGGAGTGCGTGTTGAATGAATGGACAAATGAATGAATGGGTTGAAAGCAGGAAGGTAAACGCAGGACTTCTGGGAACCAAGGCAGCCCCAAGATGGCCACAGGCCCAGAGGAAGTCTCTCAGCTGCCTTAGCGACCTGGCCCCTGCCTGCCACCTGGAGCTGGGTCCTTGCCCCACCTTCGCTGGCAGATGCCAAGAGCTGAACTATTTTCTAAAAGAAGACAGGAAGTTGACATCATTGGATCATGGGGGAAAGATTCAGGGAACAGGCTTCTGGTTGCCATGGCAACCTTTAAATGCCAGGCCTCTGTGCGTGCGTGGGTGTGTGTGTGTTTGGGGGTAGGGCGCTCCGCTTCTGAGCTCAGACAAATGTTGAGACAGTGACAGGGGAGGTGAGCTAAGTCCTAAAGGTGTCAAAAGGGTGAATTTGAACTCGTTTCCCCAAAACGCATGGTACCAAATCCCCAAGGTCTTGGTTTGAGGGCAAATAAAAGCTAGCAAGTGGCAATCTCACAAAACCAACTCAAGAGCGGCTTGAAACAGAGGTTAACACCAGTCCGCCAGGCAGCCGTGTGGCCGGCTGGGAGCCGGAAGACAAAAATCTAGCCCCCCACTCTCCCTCTTATCAGCCATCTGACTTGGGGCAAGTGGCCTAGGGCCTCTGGATCTGCTTCTAGGCTTGCAAAACGGAGTCCTCAGACTGCCTTGCGCCTACGGTCATGCGGATGGGGGTGGGGCAAAGGTCACGGCAGGGGACAGCGGGCCAAAGGTCTGCGAGGACTGAGGAAGAGCTTCCTTGAGGACCTGCGGGGAGGCCAGCGAGCCCAGGGAGCGAGGGAGGAGTGGTGTGGCCTAGCCAGAGGGGTTGCCAGGACCACGGAGGGCCGTAGGGAGCGCGGATGTGGAGGATGTTGGACGGTCACGTCCACTGGGAACTTGTTAGAAGTGCACATTCTCGGACCCACCGCAGGCTTGCTGCATACGAAATTCTAGGGAAGGATTCAACAACCTATCTTCCAACCAGTTCGCTGTGCATCGAGTTCATGCACACTCAGAGCTGGGCAGAGAACAGCAGGAAATGGTTGGAGGATTTTAATCAAGGCAGTAGGAAGATCAGATTCGTTGTGGAAGTCTTCTTCTGTCTCGCAGGGTTTTGCTGGGTAGGTTTTGCGTAGAGGCAGGGTTGCCAGATACATAAAATATAAGACAGGATGCCCAGTAAAATATGAATGTCAGATAAACAACAAATACCTGTCTCCGTGTATGTCCCTTACGTAGTATGTGTTGTGTTTTATCTGGCAACCTCACCACAGCCGCTGGAGTCAGACCCCCCAGAGCCCTGGGCTGGTGGGGTCATGTTCTGGGAGCGGGGAGCCCGCTCGGAGGTGTGCCCGTTTCTCACGGGGCCATGACTTCAGAGGATTGGTCTCAGCTTCTTCAACGTGACTCATGCTGAACTGATTAGCTTCAGAGAAAAAAATCGAAGCGACCGAGTGGTTGTTGATGGCCACTGTGTTTCAGGTGGCTCCTGTGTAACAGTCACTTGATTTCCAGCCTTTCACAGGGGCAACCTCAGGGGGAGAGACGAAGCGTGTCCCCCGCCCTGCCAGCAGCCCTTCTCACCTGCCGGGGGCGCCAGGGAGCTGTGGCCGCTGCCCTTGTTCACAGAAGCCGGGGGGCTTCCGGGTGCTCTGGCCTCCTTGCAGGCCCACCCTGGGCAGCCCAGTCACTGTCATCTTCACTTGCCACCCATCAGCCAGTCTCAATGTATCCCTTACTTTGTAACATCAGCATTTTTACCTGTTTTCCAGGTAAATGTTTACCTGAAGACTCTCCATTTGACCCAGGGCTTCGCTCTCATTTGCACGATTCCATAAAAGTTTGGGAGAAGATAGGCTGACACAGGGCAGGGCCTTCCCCTCTTCCCGGCTAGGGAGGTGGGGCGCTGGCCCAGCTCCTCTATCCCCAGAGCCTCAGTCTCCCCTTCTGGAAAGTGGGGATAACAAGAAAGCTGGCCCCTTCATCACAACATTGCTGTGAGGGTTTTTTTTTGTTGTTGTTTGTTTTTTAAAGCAAGTTCAATGGAGATCCTGGGATTCTTTAAGACATTTTAAAATGATTATAAAATTGTTTTCAGCCTTTTTCTGCATTGCTGAAATAGTTTTCTATCCACTCTATTTTTTTTATTGTATTTTTTTCCATTACCATTCCTTCCCCGGAACAACCGCCCTCCCGGCGAGCACCACGCTGTTGTCTGTGGCTGTGAGCCCTTTTTCCTTTCCGCTCCATCCCCCCGCCCCCTAACTGCTGCCCCTCGCGGCCCCCACCTCCAGCTGTCAGCCTGCTCTCTATCGATGAGTCTGTCTCTATTTGGCTTGTGGGCTGTGAGGTCTAAATAAGGAGATGCCACGTGAGTCTTCCATACAGGAGCCCCGGCGGGGCACGGAGGTGGGGGCTCTCCTCCCGTGCAGGCGGGTCAGAGCCACGCACCTGGACAGACGAACAGCAAGGGGCTGAAACAATGCGGATGGGAAACTGGCTTCGGGGACCGGCGGGTGACACCTAGCCCACCTTGGAAGCTACCGCAGCTTGCTCTGGTTTCAACAACAGGAGGGGAGAAGGGAAAAGGGGAGGGCTCTACCAAGAAACAGATACAATCTTGTTTCTGTGCTTTCAAAGGTCTAAGTAGATTTATCTTTTCTCCTGGTTGGTATTTTGCTTTATGTGCTTTGTGCTTCTGCATCTTTTTGGAGCCGGGGATCGGGGACGTGCCGATGTGTCCAAACCCCATCCATGAGCCAACTTCAGCTGCAAATTTCTTCCCTTTCTGTTGACTTAATGTCACTTCCCTCCACCCCCTACATTATGGAATATACGTCCTGTTCTTTCCCCAGAAAATGGAATGAATAATACTCTTCTCCTTTATAAGAGTAGTATGTTCATGCTGGAAAGTAAAGGGTGCTCAATGAGAGAGGAAGAAAAAATCAGATTCTGACCATTCACAGAGTTACTCATTCTTTTAAAAATAACATTTTTGTTCCTGATCACTATCTGAAGCCAAAGGTTGTTGAAGTGGAAATTTAGAGAATAAAGATATAAAAAAGAAAATAAAATTCCACGACCCGAGGATAATTACCGTTACTGTTTTAGCATAGTTCCGTTGCGTCTCTAACTCTCTCTCTCCACACTCGAGATGTAATTATATAAACTCCCTTCATTACTTGCAGCTTAGAAGGCAGTTTTTAATCATCTCATTTCTAACCGTGAGACGCTTCCCATATCCTTTTGTCCTGGAAAACAGCTCCTCCTGGGGTTGCACAACCGCCGTTCCTTCCTGTGGTTTGGCCAGGAGTCACCATCCCCCACCGCTGAGCACTTAGGTTCTTTCTAGCCTTCACCGCGGCCACAGCTCCCTGAGTCCCCGCCCACTGGCCTGTGCCCACATTTCTGATGACGGCCTGAGGACAGATTTTTCAGACATCGAGTCCTCAGAGAATGAACACAGGTATTTTAAAGTCAAACGAATGAAATGGGAATCTTCTCATTTCATGTGGGTGCTCATAGAGCTAACTGGAATTCCCAGGCTGGAGCGGAGGCGGGGACAGGGTAAAACAGGGCCAGGAACCCCTCTCTTACATCCGGCAGCTTACGGCGGCGCTGTAGGAACGGCCGGGTACTCGGCCTGGAGAGAGAGAAAGGGAGTTTGGTTCTACCTGAAACACCTGTGCACACTTCAGAGCTTCCAACACAAACATGGGTGCAAGGAAACCACAATCAATCCCCTCGTCAATCCATCGAGCCTGCCCTGAAAACAACAAAGTGTGAGCTTGCCAGGGGATTTTCTGGGGACATTGGACTCTGTTCCCAGAAAGACACAGGTGCAGAACGTCGCCGGGAGTTTGCTTATAGTGTCCACTGGGCCCCGGGCCCCGCTTCTACCGACGGGAGCATCGCCGGCGCCCCAGCCCCGCGCCAGCCAGCGCCCAGCCAGCGCCCACGATTCAGTCACTTGCAATTTGGAATGGGTTGAGCGGCTGATCATTATCTCGCACGCATAAAGCCAGGTCTCCTGGATGAAAGGGAATCGCAGAGGTGAAACTGCTGACTGGGAGTGCGGTGCCCGTCCTGCCCCAGCACGCAGCGCCCTGCCCAGGACCCCCAGCTCGCTGCACCTGGGCCTTTCCCAAGACGCCGTGAACACCTGACGCTGTTCCCACGCCTGGCGAGCCTTCGTCCCCACCCCTGGGAAAGACTTAGCATGTGCTCCAAGCCCCAGGTCCTACAATAGGGCCGTGGGCAGTGCCCTAACCTCTCCGGTAATTCATACACCTATCCTAGAGGGTTGCCATTGAGGATAAAGCGGGTCTGTGCACGTAAAGCGCTTCTAACAGGCCCGCCACGGAGTCGTTACTTTTGCCACGAGAATGAGAGTTCCAGGGCACAGGCACTCGGTCCTGCTGCTGCAGCATACCGGCTGGGTGCGTGCCAAGCACACGCACCCTGCTGACCAGTGCCCAGGGCCTGAGCCTTTGGCTAGTACGTTCTGAATCCAGGAATGCGTGCTGCCTCCCCTGGTGTGTGGGCCTCTGGGTCTCTGCTAAAGACCAAAGACGAGCTGATGTTTGCCACGCGCTGAAAAGGGGACTCGAATGTGTTCATTCACACCGCCTGCAGCAAAGACCTCTGTTCCCATCTCCCGTGCGACGCCTGCGTGCCCCGCCCTGCGCTGGACACCAGGAGCTCAGCCTCTGTTCTCCGGGGCGCTCTTCCCCTTTCAGGGGGCTGGCACACACAGAGAACAATGACTTTTAGACTGTGCAGTGGGTCAGGCAGACAGGCTTGGGCATATCTGCACCGAGCTGGGTGAAAAAATGCATTGCGTTTAAAATTCTCTATAATTAGGAGACCAAATACAAAGGGTTATGGGGTAGCTTTAATACCGAGTTTTGTTTAAAAGTTTTAATTAGCCCTGGCTGGTGTGGCTCAGTGGGTTGGGCACTGTCCTGTGAACCGAAAGGTCACTGGTTCGATTCCTGGTCAGGGCACATGCCTAAGTTGCGGGCCGGGTCCCCAGTTTGGCGGTGCAGGAGGTGACTGATCGATGTCTTTCTCTCACATCGATGCTTCTCTCCCTCTCTTTCTCTTTTACTTCCCCTCTCTCTAAAAATAAATAAATAAAATCTTAAAACACAAAAAACCCTTTTAATTAAAAACTTGTCATCATAAAAAATAAGGAACCTTGAACTTGCTTTATAAATGTACCTACGTTATATCAGATTTTATGATTGGCATGACAACACACAATTGAGGCAGGTATCTTCAGATTCTTCATCTGAAACATTTGAAAACATTCAAATGTTTTGAATAAAATATTAAAAGTCAATTTTAAAACAACATTCAAAAAAAGGAAGGAAAAAATAACAGGCGAAATCACATTTTAAAAAATTCAAAGATGTTTTGAAATGACACCTGTGAAATTACCGCGTGGTGTTTTTCCTGTGTGCGTGGGAAACGGCTCCCCACTTGATCGAACTTTTCCACATCTCTATTTAGCTCCAAAATAAAGCCGCGGCGCTAACGCGGGCCGCGCAGGTCTCCCCAGCGGCTGGGGAGCGATTCCAGTCTGCAGAGCCCCTCCGTAGGAGCCCGGCCCGGCCCCCCACCCCACCTCCCACCGGCTGCCTCCGGGCTGAACACCATGCAACGTTCTCCTTATTTAATGAGAAAATACCAAGGCCGACGTCAGACGACAAGTTCTGTGCTGGAAACAAAGCGTGACCGAGGGGCTGTGCTGGCCTTGGAGGCTGTTAAAGAGGGCGTTCGGTGTAAAGGTGCGGGGGCCCGAGTCTTCTCCCACGGTGACGGTTCTCCACGTGGGGTGATTTGGCTCCTCAGGGGACATTTAGGAATGTCTGGAGACAGTTTTGGTTGTCGCCTCTGGGGGAGGGGTGTGACTCACATCTAGAGTCACAGGACGGCCCCACAGCAGAGAATGATCCAGCCCCAAGTGTCAAAGATGCAGAAGTTGAGGGGCTCTCCTCTCGGGGCTTGAGAAGGCATTACAGTAACCCTGGCTGTCACCCTGAGCCAGAAGGAATCCATTGCAGGGGTTCCAGCGAGGGACTATGAACCAATTTAGGTTTCACCAGCGCCCCCTGGCTGCTGTGCTGGGCACAGGTGGCACGGGGGCCCCGGGGGCAGCAGAGAGACCAGGGAGGCGGAGGGGAGGGCGTTTGGTGCAGAGGTGCGGGGGTCGGAAGAGGTGAGACGCGGGCGGGCTGGGAGAGGTGACGGTGCATCGCAGCCCCTCCCTACCCACGGCATCTCCTCACCCAGGTTTTCCACACCTGGCAGCCAGGCTAAAGAAACAGCCCCCAAACCCCTCAAAATTCAAACAAGATCTAAAAGGGGTGGGTGAGCCCTGGCCGGGGAGGCTCAGGTGGTGGGAGTGCCGTCCCACAATCCGAGAGGCTGCCGGTGGGCGCCCGGGGCAGGGCACACGCCTGGGTTGCAGATTCAGCCCCGGGGCATGTGCAGAGGCAGCCGATCCATGTTTCTCTCCCTCTCTTTCTCCTTCACTCCCCCTCTCTCTAAAAATAAATAAATAACATCTTTAAAAAAATTAAACGTAAAACAAAAGAGGTGGGTGAGGTTCAGGGGGAACCCGATGCAAATGCTAGAATTATGACATTAAAAAAAAAAAAACCCACTGGGCGTAAGACCCACATCCCATAATAAGGGCCCAGCTAGGTAACGCTGAGAGCAGGGAGCCGGCAAAGGGGGCAGCCTGTTGGTCGCTGTATCCCCCGCTGCCCAGAGGGGGTGCCATCTCTGCGTGTCACCTGAGGGGTCACAGCAGGACAGGGCACCCGGGCCGGGGTTGTTAGGACATGTGGACAACTCGTCCCCACAAAGGAGAGAAGCGAGGGAGGCAGGGGGCAGCTGGTGGTCCCCAGAGAGCAGGCCAGCCCTGGGGGCGGGCGAGGGGCTGGCAGACCTGAGTCCAGGTGGGCAGGGGCCTGGGCCAGGGCTCAGAGCCCGGCGTCACCTTCTAAAGGCCAGGCCCCTGGAGGTGCGGGGCCTCTCCTCCGCTCCCCTTCCCACCCGCCACCCCTCCCCCCAGCCCCACACACCCTTTCCCAGCCCGTCGGGTGTAATGACAGTCAGCAGTTTTATTACAGGCTCATGCAAAACAGGTGTGTCCAGGGCGCCCGGGCCGGCCGGGCCTCCCTGCGGGCGGGAGTTGTTTCCAATAAACCTGGGCGTTTTTAATGGGTTCTTTACAGCTGCTAAATGATTAAACCCGAGATTGACAAGAGTAACTGGGAGCCCCGAATCTTGGCAGCGAATGAGAGGAGCGGGCGCCGCCCTGCTGTCCCCGTGGGCAGTCCTGTAAATGATGGCAGCAAACGCACGTGGGAGCAGGCGGGGCGCAGCGACCGGTGCAGTTTAATTAAGAAACTAATCAGCGCCGTGTGCTGCAGCGTTGCCTGGGAGACCTTCCTTTCCTGTCCGTCGGTCCTGACACGGACGCGCGGGGAAATAACTTCTCAGTAACAGGTACAAGAGACCGGGGCCCACTGTTCTGTGGGTGTGGGGGCAGAGCCTGCCCAGCCAGGGTTGCCAGACAGCAGGTAAAGCCCCAAACGCCCAGGTACGTGCGAATTCCAGGTAAACAGCAAATAATTGTTTTAGTGTAAGTATGTCCCAAATGCTGCACAGAACATGGTTATGCTTAGGAGACTTATTCACGGTTGGTCTGAAATTCAAATGCAACTGTGCGTTCTGTCTGTCACCGGCCAATCCTAGTCCCACCGTAAGGCCTATCTGAAAAACCTTTCACCTGGGGAGCAGTGTGAACAATGATCTCTGCTTCCTCGCTGCGACCTTCCAGGGCGCCAGGCTTCGGAGGCAGCTGCGTGGTGAGCCTGTGGCAGGCAAGGTGCCACACAGCGGTTGGGCGGGCTTTGGAGTCGGGATTTGAGTCCTGATGCTGCCACTTTTTTGAGGGGTGATCTTAAGCGGGGGTCGCTCCCCATGTGAAATGGGCACAATGATAGGGCCTGGTTGCTAAGGACGTTTTGAAAATGTCACAATATGCTTCGTAGGAAGCAGCCAGCACGGGGTCTGGCACTTAGTAAGGCTCCAAACACAAGAAACGGCGTATTGTTTTGTTAAATGTCACACCATGGAATCCGTGCAGGGGCCTCCGATGGGCTTTCCGTTGGAAGGTCATGATCAGGATGCCTGGGTTGGAAGGAAGCATGGCTCCAGGGCCACTGGCACGACCCTCAAGGGTCGGGACCTTTGGCTGTCAAGGCCAGAGAGAGTTGACTCGAAAGGTGTTTGGGGTTCAAAGAGGACACCCCCATCACTCAGTCCTTGGGAGACCCGTGCAGGGCTGCGGGGGTCGCCTGGGTAGAGACCGCACTCCTGAGCTGGAGGCCCGGGGGCGAGGTAGCCCTGCCCGACCCCTGGAGATGCACCCCCCCAGCCCCCGCGAGCCTCCCTGCCGTGGAAGCCCTACAGGGCCCCGGGCCACCACACGTCCCACGGCGATGCACGTCACTTGGCATCGAGTCCCGGTGGCTCAGCAGTGGGCCCGGCTGCAGGCGGAGTCAGCACTCTGCCCTCCAGCAGCTGGTGCGTGCGAGGGGCGGGAAGCCCGCATGCGAGCGGAGACCCTGGTGCCTCTCCTTCGTTGAGCAACCGTGACTTGCCAGACGCCATGTGCATATGACACGTCATTTAATGCCGTCCTTGGGACAACAGTGAGAGGTCTGGTGCGGCGGGGACCAAGGCCTCAGAGGAAAGGGACAAAGTTCTGGGGAGGGAGGTGGGACCCCAGGTCTGACCAGAAGCTGGGCCAGACGTAGGCTGAGGAGAGACGAGGCGTTCAGACTCGGGGCGAGATTCACACCAGGTGCCTGCGGGGAAAGCCAAGCCCCTCCCCCAGCGAGCTTCAGCCTTCTCCGTGGCACGGCGCAGAAACGAATGGCTAAAATTCTGTGGCACGCCAAAAAATAGATTCTTGGCAGATCTGACCTCCCCCCTCCGACAAAAGGATAATTTTGATTCATTTGCACTGGATAGCAATTGTTATGTCGGCTGTTGTCAGTTTTGCATGTGACAATCTAAGGGAAAAGAGACCCGTGCCCCTGACTCAATAGTCAGGGAGGGCAGGTTTGAAACATTCCTGCAGCTCACCGGGTGAAAATTGCTGTCCACTGGAAAGAAGACAAAACTGAGCGATCCAATACGGTTGCCACAAAACACGTGTGACTATTAAAACTTACACTAATTAAAATTAAATATAATTTTAAAAAATCCTCATTCGAGGATACATTCATTGATTGAGAGAGAGAAACACCAATATGCGAGAGAAACATGGATCGGTTGCCTCCCATGCAGGCCCCGGCGCGGGGACCGAACCTTGTCCCCCAGGTGTGTGCCTTGACTGGGAATTGAACCAGTGACTCTTTGGTGCACAGGACAGCACTCCCACCAACCCACCCACACTGGTCAGGGCACAATTAAGTGCATTTTAATTTCCATTCCTCAGCCACACTGGTCACATGTGTGGGCAACCACACATGGCCAGCGGCCACCACGTGCGACACAGCAGACACAGAGTGACCTCATGCTGCAGAAATTCTGTTCCACACGCCTGCTACTCTAGAGACTCAAGAAAAAGCTCCTGAGTTGGGAGCTAAATTTTCCAAGACCTTAAAGAAAAGTATATCTTGGGACTCAAATGAAAAATTCAACCCTAAGTAAACATTTGGGTTGTGTAAGTCTAAGCACAAAATCTAAGTTCTGGGTTCCTGTGAGGAAGGTTCTAGAGCCTGAGGAAAACATTCAAGGTGGGGTATGTGTGCTCTAGAACTTTAACAATCCAGAGCTCTTAAAATAGAGTATATTTCCATGTCTGCCCCTCTCCCCAGTGGGTTGTCTGATGAAATGGTCATATTAAGATGTATTTGGGGACGATACAAACCCAGGATTCACTAGTTTCTGGGCACAGGTTTGTAAATTGACTTTTGGATGGCTAAGTGAAAACTGCAAAGCTGGAAACTATATGAACCTCTGGAGGTGAATTACAGCATACATCCATGGGGAAGGGAAATAAGCGTAGAAAAGTATGTTGTTAGGATTACATTGGTTGCCTATAACAGAGAGCTCAGATAAGTGACCTAAATAAGGTAAGCCTATTTCCTTCTCATTTAAGAGATATCTAGAGGAGAACAGGCCAGACCAGCATTGACCCTCGCCTTAGGCCTCTTCGTGGTCCAAAATGGCTGCTGGAGCTCCAGCCATCATGACTTATTTAGGCAGCAGAGAGGAGCAAGGGGGTTGCACTGAGAAAAGGGGCCCTCGGCCGAGTTACCTGCCTTTGGGGAGCCTACCAAGCAACCCCATGCAATGACTTCCTTTCCCTTTAGATCTCATGGGCCATTTCTACCTGCAAGGAATCTAGAAAGAAAGCCACTTAGCACATTACCACTCCAAATGAAAGCAAGGTTCTCTTAGGAAGGAAGGAGGGAGGGAGCGAGGGAGAGAGGAAGGAAGGACGGTTTTTGCTAGGCACTTAGCAGTCTCAGTCACGCATGATGCAGGTCACACAGAGCAGCTACTTTGCCCTCAAACGGAGAGTGGCAGGTGAGGAAATTCAGTCTGTTCCCTGAAACTGCAGTGCCTACGGAGGCCAGGCTGACAATAGGGAGCGGTGCGGAGTGGGGCAAACGGGAGGATCGCGTGTCGTTCCAGGAGGCCTCTGCCGCCCAGCTCTGGCTGTCTGCCGGAGCCAGCCCCTCGCTTCCGGTTTTGTTTGGGTTTTTGTTTGTTTGTTTGTTTTTTAAGAGCATCAAGAAACCCAGATTGTAGAGTGTGATCTCTCAATTTTGAAGTAGTTAACAACTACTTTAAAAGATTTAAACAATATGAGTAGCAAATAAATTGGGCAGGTTTTGACCCAGAGGAGGCTACAAGTTGTTATCTTCTGATTATAGGCAGGAAAATACAAGACCTTTGTCACATGGAATTACCTAATGAAACTGTAACAGTTGTGAAGGGGGAGGGGAGGCGACTAAACGTAATCAAATCCACCAGGGTCCGGAGGTGTCTGTGACCTTGGCTGCTCCTCATGACAGCCAGGCGGGGGCACAGGGCTGCCCCGCAGAGGTGGGCGCCCCGGCCGCACGCAGTAGCGAGCGGGCGTCTGGGCTTCCAGTTCAGTCTCCTCGTATGTTGCAAGGCCTCCCCCCCCGCCCCCGCAGTGCTGGGGTCGGGCGGCGGGGAGCGGGGGTAGGGGCGAGAAGTGGGGAGCACCCTGCCGCACCCCGTGTGCGCCCCGGGAAGGCGATCCCGGACCGAGCCGGAGCCTGCCTGCCTGCCTGCCGCCCGGGCCTTCTCCCAGGCCCGGTGTGACTGCCCGGGGCTGAGTCAGGTCTCAAGTGGGCATCCTGTGACCTCAGGGTCCGCCTTGCCCAGGGACACTGAAGGTCCGCAGGGCCGACCTCAAAGACAAATTACCGCCGGGGGAGGGGGCTCCCAGGCCTCCCTCTGGTGCTCTGGCCGGTCACAGCCAAGGCCACGTGTCAGCACCGCACACCTGACGGCTTGGCTTGCCCTTTTGTCACCAGCTAAGTGCTGCTGGTCACAAACGACCATCCTGTCGTGAGCTCACAGCCTGGTCCCAGGTTCTGGCCGTGTGAAGGCAGCTCTGGGCCCTCAGCAGAGGACCACTGTCCCCTGACCTCTGCACTCCGGGGAATGTATTCCAGCCACCAACTTAACCTCCTAACCTTGGCATTGACCAGGCTCCCAGGGAGGAGCTGACTGCTCTCCACCCGGTGGCCAGGCGCCCTGGTTTTCCTGGGATTAACGGGGTCCTCAGGGTATGAGGCTTTCTGCTTTAAACCACGGGCAGCCCCTTGTCCCTTGCCAGGGTGAGGCAAGGACCCCTGTCACAGCCTGAAAGGGTTAGACAGGGTAGATATCTGCCCCGGGGGAGGGGGGTGGGGCTGAGAACAGCCCATTTTCCTGGGAAGCCCAAGAATCACCCCAACCTGCACAAAGCCCCGGGCACCCCCCCCACCCCCAGCCCCCCACTCCCCCCAGCTGGGAACTGTCAGTAACATCATGGGAGAATCGGGCATCAGAGATTTAAAAAAAGTTTGTTCAGGACCCAGAGAGGTAAAAACCAGCCTTCACTGTGCTGAATTTTCCTCTCGTCCTTGGCACAGGGCCCAAGGTATTGTCGCAGGGGTGTCCGACCTTTTGGCGTCTCTGGGCCACACTGGAAGAAGAGGAGTTATCTTGGGCCACAAAGTAAATACATTGCAACACGTAATCACACACACACACACACATAATGTCTTAGGTAAACGTACGATTTTGTGTTGGGCCGCATTCGCAGCCAGCCTGGGTCGCAGGCGGCCCGTGGGCCACGGGGTAGACACCCCTGGTAGAGCGCGTTCACTTCAAAACAAAACAAGAGAAGCGGGCGTGTGGGTTTGCACCGTCAGCACGTGCAGAGCCCTCTGGGGGCGGGACCTTGAGAGCCCCCGCCTCCGTGGACCCTGCCCTGTGTTGCTTGAGTTTGTTCGCCCATTAAACAATTTTTTAAAATTTATTGATGTGAAAGAGAGGAAAGGAGAGAGAGGGAAAAAAGCATTTGTTGTTCCACTTATTTATGCACTCACTGGTTGATTCTTGTATGTGCCCTGACTGGGGATCAAACCCACAACCTTGGCACATCAGGACGATGCTCCAAGCAACTGAGCTACCCGGCCAGGGGCTGTTCACTCATTTTTGAGACCGGATACCTTCAAGGATTTAAAAACAGAACAATAATTTCTTAAAATTTAAAATGCTTCGAACTGAACTCTAAGCAGCCATTCGCAAGAAAGAGTGTTGAACAGTCAGGATATGGTGTTCAACGGGGAGAGCACATTGCAGACAGAATGTAGCATAATTGCACTAAAAACAGATCTACACGTTGCAGGTATTTGTCAAAAAAGTCTTGGGACAATTCGTGTCAAGATTGGAATGTAAGTTTATATCGGGGAGGAAGTTAGGGCGTCAGCTTGTGTTTTTAAATTCACCCTCTGCCCTTGGGCTTTCTTCCCCTAAAAAGCCCATATTTGCTTTGATTTTGTTTTCGTTTTCCTTGTTTCAAGGCATATATGGCGTTTCCAACTAACAGAGCAGGTGGACCAGACCCCAGTGCCCACAGACCCACGAGAACGGCAGGGCTCCCTCCCATAGGACGCCACCCTGGTGCGAAGCAGGACACCCTTCATACACCTTTTTAAGAACAAATCCCTCGTGTAATTAATTAAGCCTATAATTATAGACCAATCTTTAAAAACGTAATTTGTAGCTTCCCTACAATCCTCATTCGGAGCCTGACTTCTGATGTGGCCTGAATTACATTGGATCCAAATTTTACAACTTGGAGACTCAGGAGGCTTCGTCTGTGATTGATTTAGGTTGTTGTTTCCATATTTATTTCTTCATAGCAACTGGCGTTTCCGGAGCCATGTTACACCCAGGCATTGGACGTGTTAATTTTACTTGAGCCTCATGGCCACCTTCTGGGGGCTGGGGAGATGGGTTACTTCATTCTGGCTGTTCTTTACTGCTCATCATTGTCTCTCTTCCTCCTGAGGGTCAACGGTTTTATGAAACAGGCTTCATTTTGCATTTGCCATTAAAACAAAACAAAACAAAACAAAACCCCCGACAAACCTCTGGGTTTGAGTAGTTTCCCCTGTGCATGCATAAAAGAAGTGGGACTTTGAGAAAAGAGAACCGTGGGGTTTTGACGTCTTCAAGGGACAGCTTGCCAGACCCTGCAGGTCCAACGTCCCCCACCCCCCCTGCCACCAGTGGCTGAGCTCCGTAGGAAAAGGAATGGCCCAGGAAAAGGGATGGCCGGGCAGCCTTGGCCTTGGCGCTCTGGGTGTTCTTGCAGGTTGCGCCTCTTGCCTCTCTCGGCTGTTTGAAGCGTGAGGGTAGGGCCTGGAGACACAAACTCTCTTTAACATTAAAAAGGGAAGTGCTCTCCAGAGAGGGCCAGGGGCGTGGGGCGGGATGTCACTAATTTTGCCTCCTCTCCCGGGAGAGAGCCTGCGCTGAGGGATTATTGACATGAGGCTCCTACGGGGAGCAGGAGCAGAGCTGAGGCCCCACCCCCCAGCTGCAAGGCCGGAATCCCAGCCTGTGGGGTGAAGGCGGCGGGTCCCCAGGTCAGGGACAGTGCTGTGAGTGCTTCTGGCCCCGTGATGCACCCTGCACCCCACACCCTGCAAGGCTCTGAGGCCCGCCTGCCTCTTCTTGTCTCCAGATGAGCCACCAAGCCACCTAGGGGAGTCCCTTGTCCCTTGATTCCTTACACCCCGGGAAGGAGTCCCTACCTGTGAACACCTCCCAGCAGGGGCACCCCAACCAAACCCTCCGATGTGAGTAGCTCCTTATTTTGGATTTTCACCCTGGAGACAGTTTTCTTGTTGATCTCGTGTAGCCTTTCAGAGGGATTACTCATTCCTACTGTGGGAGGAACCACCCCCCAAATACCTTTTGACTCATTTGGGGTTTCTAGCGCCTTGCATAAACTTTGAATTACTGCTTTTGTTGAGCAGATTATTATTAGGAAACACCTTTGCAAGCCGTCTGTACATGCCACCGCATTGCACCGGCTTTGGTTGGAGCCCTTGCGAGTCTGGAAGAGCGCGGCTCAGGCAGGTTCTGGGGAAGGGGGCCCTCTAACCACCCTCCCTGCAGCTTGGCCCGGCCACCTGGCCGCACAGTCCCCAGGTGGGCCTGCTTAAGACACGGGCATGCCAGGAACCTCCCCCCGACACCGGCCTGCTCTGCAGGGGTCCGGGACAGCAGCTCCGGTGCCCTCGCCCCTCCCCCTAACCTTCCTGCCTCCCCTGGAAGCTTCTGCTCGGCTTTGCTGAAAACGGTCCTCCAAGAATGGAATGAAGATACTTGCTCCAGGCAGGAAAACCAAACCCAACCAAAACCAACACACTCTCTAAAATCTGTGAACAACCATATTTCCATGGTCAGTGTATTTGGTAGGAGTTCTCACCTCATTAGAATTAGAGTCGGGGGCAGGGGGTAGGGGAGCACAGTTAAAGTTCTGGCATGGCGCCCCGCCCCACCCCGACCCACAGAATCAGAATTCCTGGGCATTTTTATTTATTTTTTTTGCTCTTCGGTCGCCCTGCAGGTGGGTTTAAATGTGAAGCTGGGAACCACTGGTTTAAAAGCAAAGGGGCTTTAACTCAAGAAGACAAAATCCGAAATGCCGACAGGAATACAGAGTCGCCAGGTGCATTTCTCAGAATCCCGCGTCGCCCGGCTGATGCAGGGCGTCCCAGGTGGCTGAGAGGGAAGAGCCAGCTCCAGGCTGGCGGAGCCGGCGCAGGGCGCAGGGGATTCCGCATTCTTGTGGCCCCCTCTGCTGGCCAGGAACACCAATCCGTGCTCTTCGGAGGGGACAAGTGTCAGAGCCTGCGCCCTGACGCTGCGCGGCCGGATAATTCCCCAGGCAAATGCAGAAAATGTTGGGGGAGGGGGCCCCGGGGGCGGGGGCAACCTTTTATTCCCCCAACGCCAGTGTTCCAGGAAAGAGTAGCCACTTCCCAGCAAAAAATGTGAACGGGAAACAACTGCCAAATAGAAGTATTAGGCTTTAAGAGTAAATGCAGCCTTCAGGAAAAATCTTACTGCACTTACCGTATTTTCTCTTCTTTTGCTTCAGGCCAGCGAGCCACCTGCTGGGACTTGAGCTTGGGGGCCCTGGCTGAGTGGGAACTTTGAGTTCAGAAATGTCTCCTTCTGGTCGCTGCAAAGGCGTATCGCAAGCCGAGCCAGCTTCATGGGCTGTGGCCCAGGGTCCCACGCTCAGAAGGACCCTGCACTTGGTGTCACATGCAGCCATTGTCACCCTGAGACTCTCACGGCTCTTCGCACAGGAGCCCTGCAAACGAGGTAGATGAGCCTCGTGGGAGCGGGTGAATCTGCATGAAAACGCAGATTCAGTCACTCTTTGTTGAGGCCGAGGATGAAGACAAAGCCGGCAGGACAGAGAGCTGCGAGCCTCCTGAGTTGGCCAGCCCTGCCTGCAGCTGCCGCCTCCCTCCGGGCTTCTCGTCAGCGGAGTAGTAATCTCTTATTATTGGAAATGGCTCTCCTGTGACTTCTGGGCAGCCGGGCCCCTTCCGCAGGGGCGCTGAGGCTGGGTGTTGCCAAGAGAGGCACAGAACCTTTTACTACACTATCGAGTGGGGAAGAGGGCATAGAATTCAGAATAAATCACGAGATCACCGGTGTCCTGGCCTCTCGGCCTCACACCCTGTCCGCACAGAGCCTTGTGGACGCCCTGCCCTGCCACTCCTCCAGGCCTCCCCGTCGCTCTCATGGACAGAGACAGTGCTCCGCGACTCCCTGCATTTCTGCCCGTCTTGTGAGCGGAGGCACTGACAGCTTTCCTTCCGGTCTGTCTTTTCAAGGATGTGGGCAAGGGACAGTCTTGGAAGACAGAGCTACTGCCTCCCTCCGGGGCGGAGGGCAGGTTTGCTCAAAGGGCGATAGAGAAGCCTGGGTCTTGTGAGCTCGGGATTCCTCCGCTGAGGCTCACAGCCCTGCTTGTGCAGCACCCCCGGGGCCGCCCCGCCCTGCTGTGTCCCCTGGGCCTCGGGTGTCAGGGGCACCAGTGCAAACACAAATGCCACCTGCTGTGTGGTGAGCAGTCAAGTCCTTTGTCTCTGCCCCAGCAGCCTCAGGTCTTCTGCCAGCTTCCGTGGAGCTGCGAGGGGCTCACTTGTGAGCTTGGAGGTAGGGAGTAAGTAAGGAGAGGGGCGTTATCATTACCGCTGGAGCGACCCAATGTGTCCAGGCTAATGAAGAAGCACAGAAATTCTATACCCCAGGGCTTGGCACATAGGAGGTGCTCAAAAGAGAGTAGCGATTTGCCTGTGGCACATGTGGCAGTTGCAACTTTTTTGGTTAAATAACAGAAGCACAAATCAAACTGGCAAAAATTATATTCACTGGTTCACTTGGTTGAAACGTTCAGTGGTGGACTTCAGGCACAGCTGAATCCAGGCGCTCGAACGACGCTGTCAGAAAAACATCTCTCTCCATCCCCGCTTTCCTTTCTTTAGCTGAATTCACCCCGCGGCCACTTCCCCCAGTTCTGGGCTTACCTTCCTCCCCCACCTCAGCCCGCCACCCTCAGGGAAAGGAGAACACCTCTTTTTCAGGATTTCTTCTGCAAAGCCCTGGGATTGGCAATCTTTGGCCTGGTTTGGGTTAGATTTGCTTCTCTGAACCTTGCCCAACCCCCATGAACTTTGGGGAAGGGGCAGAGGGTGGAACCCTTAACAAGAAGGGACAAGGAAGCCGGGCAAACACCTAGCGTGCTCCCCGGGGTCTGCTGAGTGAGAAGAATCATCAAGGACTCAGCCGCGCTGAGGTCGGTGGGTGGGTGTAGCAATGGCAACCACACGGGTGCGCCCTCCCGTCAGCTTTTCCAGGACTGGCAAGCGTTTCTGCGGTGGTCCTCACTGCCTGGACACCCGGAGCTGGAGACACGGGTGGCGTCAGTAGGAGGGAGACACAGGGGGGGCCCCGGTGAAGTTCCACGCGGGGTGGGGGGGGGGGTGTGTGGCCAAAGAGACTCTGACTTTTTTTCACCTCAGCCACTCTCCTCCCCATTTCTTTTTTCAGCCAACAGCTGGAGGCCCTGGTTGTCCTCTTGGGCAGATACGAAAGTCACCGATTTAAAAATATTGGCGAGGACGGTGGCAAGGGCTTGGGCCTCTCCTCTGACTGTGGAATTACAGTGTCCAGCTGAGGACAGCGCTCGGACAGCTCACAACTCCAGAGGGCCTCACACTCGCCCCGGCCCCCGGCCCCACTGGGTGGCGTGAGCCACCTTGGCAGCCAGCTCGTCGCAGATCCCCTGGAACGTTTTATCTTCTCGCTCAAGTTCTGTCCGCACAACACAAGAGGCCAGTAAAGAAAGAAATCCAACGTGTCATCTTCTGCTTTTGCTGCCTGAGGAGAACAGGGCTGGGCCCACGCCGCCCAGATGTTTGGGACGATCCCTCCATCCCTGGGTGAGGAAACGCCCATGCAGGTGGCTAACGGCAAAGGCACCTGCCGGTGACAGCTACTTCGGGGCTATGGCCTCATATCTGCAGTGACATCCCAGCTGCCAGCTGGCACTCCGTTCCCACGCGGCCAAAGAGGCATCAGCATTTGCCAGTCTGGTTCGAGACTGGCCCTGTGCCCAGCCCTGGGGTTCTTGGTCATGGCGGTAGGCGGGGAACCAGGGAGGGTCGCCAGACCACCCCCGAGGGTCTTCAGGTTGTGCTGTGGGTTCCTCTCAATCCTCACAGGGTATTCGTCAGGACCCATGGAACATCTTTTCACATTTAGTGACCATAGATCGGTGTTTGGGGATGTTTTTCTGTGAAAAACTGGCCAAGCCTTTTCTCATGTGGGGCCAGTGTCTGTTCAACATGCAGTCTTCTATTTGGAAACATTTAATTATATGAAATCTCCACTCACTTCTCTGGTTTTGAAAGTTTTCTTTAAAAACCAGGAATTGCTGTTGCATTTATGAAATTCCTCTGTGACATCCATCAAGATGACAACATAATTTCCTTCCTTCCCCGCCCGGTGTGAATTGTATCAACAAGCCTCTCCTACTGGAGCCCGCTCGGCTTCTGGAATGAGTTCCCCGCCTCCCCGGGGTCGTTCCGCTGAGCTTTGTGGGATTCAAAGGCCCTTCTTCCTTCTTCTCCAAATCATTAACGTTTTCTTGGGTTTATTGGCAGGAAAAAAATCAATGTGAAAAAAAATCTACCATTGTTCTTTATCTTCTGTTAAATAATTTTAAAACATTTTTACACAAAAAATAGGGCTACCCCAGAACATGGTTCTATATCATACTTTTCTTTTTTTTTTTTAAGTTCAAACGCAGACATGTTTCCAGGCAGAATAGCACACCTGGCCTCACCCCGTTTCTCTGGTTGTTCTTTTGGGGGCATCTTCCTTTCTCCTGCTGCACTTTCAAGGAAGGTTTCCCCCAGGATTTTGTCCTGAGACGTCTCTTCTTCTGCCCTGCCCTCCCCAGGACAGCTTCCACGCACAGCAGCCCGCACATCCAGCCTCAGCTCCCCTCTGAGCTGCCAGCCCCCCCAGGGAGGCCGGTGACCCCGCTCCGAGGCCTCAGACCAGGGTCACGGGACAGACGTCCAGGCCAGGCCAGGCCAGGCAGCCCGGCGGGCTGGCCCTTGCGAAGTGCGCACCGAAGGTCATCCTCTCGTGTCCCCTAGAACAGATGCGATCAGTTCACAGAGGAAAACCAGATTTTGTTTAGTCTTTTCCTGGCTCAGGACGCCTGGTATTTAATAAACCCTGGAGCCAGCCCCGGGGCGACTGGCTTTTATGGGCTCCAGGCATCCCTGCTGGCTCCCTGCCGGCAGGTGGGGGGCTTGACCTGCCCGCTGCCCGTGGGAAGATCGGAGGTTTCTTCAGAGCCCCCACAGCTCCGCCCACCATGCCGCCACCTTTTCCATCAGCCGAAGAGAAACATGGCCTCTAAGGGGCCCTTCTGCCCAAGCCCAACTCTGGGGGCAGCTGCACCAGTTTAAAGGACTAAACCTGCTCCAGGGCTGACCCCAAAGGAACGTGAGGTGACCTTTGACCTCTGGTTAGCCCAAGTCACGGTTCCACCGAGTCCCAGTCCGTTGGGGTCTTGTGACCCCAGGAACCATTTACAGCCAGAGAAGTAGCAGTGGAGACAGCGGCTCACTTTAAGACAGACGGAGAGATTTTAGGGACCGCTCCCGGGGCAGCTCAGGCAGAGCCAGACGCGAGGCCCTGGGCTGCAGAGACAGGCCGACGCCCCGGCAGCCCCGTTGGCCGCCGGCCATCCCAACAGGCGGACCGCTCTTTCCTGCTCCGCGGGAACGGGCTGCGGGTGGACCGCTTCCCCTTGGGGCCCCGCCCCTACCCCGCAAAGCAGGCCTCCAGGGGCTGAAGCACCAGGGGATGGAGTGTGGGCAGCAGAGGGCACGGTCGCCGGCAGGGTGTCCCGGGGTGGCCGGGCGAGCGGGTCACAGTGACCACCGGCTGAACTCTTCCTTCCTCAGCCTCTTTCAGCTCAGCCGGGGTCCCAAGGCCCACGGTTTAACGAAGAGCAGTGTTTTTAAATGAAGGATTACACACTTAGAGAATGTTTCCAAAAAGCGCAGAGAAGGAAATGACAATCACGCCAAGGTCTGTCACGGAGGCACAGCCCTGTTCTGCGTCGGGGTGACAGGGTCTCCCCATGCCGGCCCAAGATCAGCCCGCGGCCCCGCACGACCTGCAGGACCTGGTCCATCCGCCCTGGGCGCTGCTCCAGGCAGGCAGCCGAGCGCCCCATCCATCCCGTTCCAACGCTTCCCGAGCGGTTCAGTGCGTGGCTGCCGATGTCGCGCCACGCGATGTCCCTGGATGTTAAAATGAATAAACGAACAAGTGAAAAAGCAAGTGGATGAATTCACGCAGGGAGGGAGGGAGCAGAGAGATCCCAAAAGGACATTCAGTAATGTAAAAAAAAAAGTAAATAAATAACAAATAATATACTCGTAAAATAACCCTTCTCCGCACTCCACACCCCCCCCCCCCACCAACGGCGCTCACTTGGTACCAGTAGAAGCAGCCACATTATGATGTGACCCCGATGTCCTGGCATCCTTGGCCTGGCCCAGAAATGAGCCCAAGAGCCGCCACGCCGAGCCAATCAGAGTTGGCGGGGAAACACTCACAGGGCATCTGAGAGGTAAGACGTAAGCCTTGGGAGCTGCTGAGGGCCATATTTTCATCCAAGTGGCCCAAGAAGCCCAGGAAGCCAGGGGCTCTGAAAGAAAAGAAAAAGCGGCGGCGGAGCAGGGAGCAAAGGCGTGTGAGCTGCTCTGGTCCGTGCAGCCACCTCCCCGAGGGCCCTGGGTTCTGAAGCCGATTCGGGTGGGGTTCCCATCCCTCGAGACCCAGAGGCCTGGACACACAGCTGTAGTTCACGCCCATCCACGTGCTCTGTGTGCAGCTCCCACCACGTGCCGGGCCCTGGAGGAAGGTCCGGGCTGGCCTCGGGGGGTGCGGGTTCCGTTTACACCCTGACCTCCTGCCCCCTGGCCCTGTGCTCTGAACTTGGGGTCTTCAGAGCCCTTTCGGGCACGTCGCCTCCTGTTCTGCAAGACGACTCGGGCGATGGGCTCACCGCCCTGTGGGACGGAGACGGGCTTTCAGCAGCCCTCTCCCACCGCCTCGTGTGCCAGATTCTGTGCCAGGTTCCGGACCAGGCCGAGTGGCTGGCTACATGCTGGTTCACCAGTCCCCGGCCGGCCCAGGTTGCATCACAGGGAGCAGAAGGGCCGGGCTTTGGGGACCCCTCCCAAACCCGCCTCACCAATCAGCAGAGCGGAGGCACGCCCTCCGCCACGCCCTATGCCACGCCCCCCGCCACGCCCCAGGGATTACTGTCGGCGTGGCCTGTCTCGCCCCTGCTCCAGCGCCTGTGGGTTCCCACGACCCAGGTCCTAACCAGGAACCCGCGGAACTGAATTTGGAATGCCAGTTCCGTGCTTCCAGTCATGTGCTGAACATCGGCCAAGTGGTTAGAGTCTCCAACCGTTCGGTTTCTCTTAAGTGCATGAGATAGTGATTCTCCTTGGTCCATGAAAGCAAAGGTGGTCCCAGGGGGCTGGCTTTATGGAGGCTGCGTGCCCGGTGAGATCTATGGGACCAGCTAAGCATCTTGTCTATCCGCGCTCACAGCCCTTCCCTACAGGGCGTCATTCTCAAACTCTGCTCCCGTGAGCTGGCTGGCGCTGGAGGAAACGGGAAACCAACACACAGGACAGTCATACACTTCAGTGAGGGCTCCGAAGATAGCAGAGTGAAGGAATGTGGGAAAGAGTGGCCGTGAGGGGGCAGTCAGGGAAGGCTTCCTGGAGGCAATCACTCAGATCGTGAGATCTAAACGACAAGGAGACAGGCCGCCGGCAGCTGGAAGGAAAGCTCTGCGAGCAGAGCGGGTGCAAGGGCAAAGGCCCGGTAATGGGGGGAGCTGGGGAGCGGAGGCCTGGGCGCGCCCAAGTGGCTGGGGCGAGGGACCCCGGGGACCAGCCAGGAAGGTGATGCTGCAGGGGGACAGAGGCCTGCAGGAGGAGTTGTGGTTTTGTCCTAAGACGCTGAGAAGCTATTGGAGAACTTTAAGCAGAGGGTGACAGTGGCCGCTCTGACCCCCGTGTGAAGGCGAGAATGGAGGGGCCACAGAGGGACCAGGCGAGGCAGCCATCGCAGCCGTCCAGGGCAAGCGGGTGCTTTCTGAGAAATTCTTTTCTGTCCCCGATCTGACCCAGGCTCAGGCAAGGCCTCTCGTCGTCCGGTGTCTGGGCCTCCTGTAATCTGACCGATTCTTCAGCCTTTGTCTTTGATGGCACGGACATTTTTGAAGAGGACAGGCAGGGGGTTCGATGGCTGAGTAGCATCTGGCTCCCCGTGTCTCTGTCATAATTATTCTGACCACGCGCATCCCACTCTGTCCAGGTCGTTCTGTCCGCACCTGCTCACAGTAATTATAATTACACCCCCGAGGGGGACGAAGGGTGTTCCCCCCGGGAAACACATCCACGCCCTAACCCCTGGAGCCCGTGGCTGTGACCTTATTTGGAAAAAGTCCTGGCGGATATGATTAAGGATCTCGGGATGAGATCATCCCGGGTTACGCAGGTGGACCCTCAGTCCAATGACGAGCGTCCTTACAAGGAGCTCATGGAGGAGGAGGAGGCCATGGGAAGATGGAGGCAGAGATGGGAGTGATGTGGCCACAAGCCAAGGGACGGCCAGAGCCACCACCGGTGGAAGAGACTCGGGAAGGTCCTGCCCTGGAGCCTTTGCGGGGCAGGGTGGGAGCCCAGCCTTGCCCACACCTGGATCCCAGACTTGGCCTTGAGAACTGGGAGCAAACACTTCTCTGGCTTTAAGCCGCCCAGCTTGGTGCTTTGTTAGGCCAGCCCGGGAAGACGAAGGCACCGCCCCTTTCCCTGTCAGGTCGGTTCTCTGCTCAGCCTCCCCCTAGCGCCCTCTACAGTCCATGAACGGTTTGTTGATTGACAGATACACAATACAACCCCCACAGTCTGGGGACCATCCGATGGGAAGATGGGGACCTTTAAAGGAGGGGCGGGGTCCTCCTCAGTCCAAGGAGTGATGGGGGTGGGGAAGCCTGAGGAGGCACAGCTGGGCGGTGCCTGGAGAAGCCCAGCTTCTCCATTCAGGGGCAGCAGCCCCAGCTCAGGAGACTGAAGACCTCAGAACACCCAAGTGCTTCTGGCATTACCCAAAGGGGACAAGAGAAGCCACTGGCATCTGGGTGGCCCTTCGGCGACAGGGAAACTCCCCTGCCACTGGGAACATGTGCTGGATGTTAGCTGGCCCTGCAGGCCTCAGAGCTGGGGGGAGGGCAAAACCACCCCGATTCAGGCACAGCCTCCCCCGCAAGAGACCAAGGGGGCTCCCATTTGCCTGGCAGCAATGACCAGGGACCCTTACTGGGGCCTCATGACAGGCTGTCCCATTGCGTGGGAAGGAAGCAGGTTGCTGGGGGGGTGCGGGGGGCGGTGATGTGGGGCCAGGTTCCCAGGGCCCCTAGCCGCTCTGGGACGCAGCGCTTGTCCTGCAAAGCCTGGATTCAGTTTGCACCCCGCCCTCACCCAACCCAGGCCTCAGCGCAGACCTGCCTCGAGGGCCCTCAGCCGCACTGGGCCATCGAGAAGCTTCAGGGAGGGGCTCTTTCCTGTTTTCAGTCTTCTTTGATGTATTTTGTTTTTAATTTTCATAAAAAGGGGACATAAAAACCTTAAAGAACTGTGGGAAGTGCCTCTCTTGTGCCACAGGGAGAGCTGGCGGTGCCCCGGGGGCAGCCCGGCGGGCCTGCCTCCGCTTTCCGGAGAGCCCGGTTTATTGTTAGCACCCTCCCCTCCCCGGTGCCCCAAACGGTGCCCCAGCCAGGGGGTCGCCCTCCCCCGGGGCTGCCCAGCTGCAGTCTCACCTCCAGCCAGACGCCCGCAGGGCCCAGGTTGGGCAACACCGGTCTACCTCAGGGATTTGTTGAACGAGGCTGTGAACCCAAATCTATGGATGTTTTTACATGTGGGCACTTATGAAGATTTTCAAAACCTGTGTTAACAGAACCAAGTTTTGGCATCAGAGCATGATTTCCGGAAGAAATCTTGGGCTGCCACAGCCGCACACGTAGCCTTTGCCTAAGCCTCTCTCTCTGTGCGAAGCCCCCTCCCCAGCATTGCCTTCTACCAGCCCCTGCCTGGCAGGGCTTGGCTGGGGTGCCTCTTCCTCCAGGAAGGCCTCCTTGACCTCCTAGAGCTGCCTGTACTTACTGCCTGGTTCCGTATCTGCACTGGAAGCACAGAGCAGGGGACGCCAAGCTCCCGCCTCACTGCTGGCGGCTTCTGCAAACACCCATGTGCACGCCAGGCTACCCTGTGAGCTCCCAGCCACCTACCCACCTGCCTGCCTGGCAATTTGGGAGGGCAGCTGGCCGCACCTCCCTGTAATCAGAAACACACTTGCCCCGGAGTTGAGACTCAGCTGCATCAGCACTGGCTTTATAAAGCAAAAATTGCCTAAACGAACATTCCCATTGGGAAGCTGTCCATTTCCGCACACGTCAGTACCTGTGGTTTTGTGTGCACTGGGCCAATTCACAGGCGCAGCTAATTTTCCTCTGGCATGAATCCGATTGGTGTTTTCTACTCAGCGCCATATAAAATCAGCGCAGTTAAGCCAGGAAAACCACGTTGGGAAGTAGGGAAAGGATAAACCTTGGACAACGAATCAGTCAGGAGACTTTAAGCTATAAGGCAACATACATCTACCAGAGGTTCTTTAAAACAAATCTTTGTAATTTCACATCACGATTCCAGAGGAGGGCTGGCAATGCCAGACTGCTCATTCAGGACCTTGTTGACATCATTGGAGAACCGGGATTCTTCTACCCTCCCTGGGTCAGCTTTGGGTCTCAGGCTCATCTCCTCAAGGCACAAAAGGGCTGCACCTGCTCCAACCATTACCTCCTTACCAGCTGTATTCGAATACAGAGAAGGAAATTTTCCATCTAGTGTTTGGTTTTGTCTTTTCCCTCTAAGACTAAGGAACATTTTCCCAAACTCCCTTCATCAACATCCAGTACTTGGGGAGGAGAATTGCGCGCCCTGATTGGCTAAAACAAAGGATTAGCAAACTCAGGCCTGAAGGCCAAATCCATTCATCACCCACTTTGCAAATAGCCACTCCCATCCATGTCCATATTGTCAATGGTCACTTTCATGCTACTGGCAGAGATCATATGCCTAAAATATTTACTAGGTGGTCCTTTACAGAAAAAGGTGCATCCCCTGGTTTAGACGCATCAAGATTGATATTGGACAGAAGGAGCCGTCCCTGAGCAACAGGCTTCTCCAGTGAGGGAGGCGGTGGAGAGGAGGGTGGGATGATTTGGGCAGGAACCCAGTGATGCCTGGTTCAAACCCAGCTTTGCCTCAGACGAGCTGCGTGTCTTTGGGAAGCCCCTCTTTCTGAGGCTCAGCTCCCCGTCTGTAACGAGGTAAAATCTTTTGCTGCTGTTGCTCGGATTAAACGAAGTGATAGACCAAAAGCACCTGGTACGAAATAGACCCTGGTGTGTTCTGTTCCCTTCAAGAATTTCCTAATGAATTTTATGCCTTTAGACTCCCTGTTCCCACCCCCAGAAGAGAGGCTGCCCACGGGATTTGTGGTTTACTAATTAGAATCAAAACGTTGCTCCTGTTCTTACAAAAGTCAAATGACCCAAAGGAGATGGGTTTTAGGAACTTTCTGAAAATCAGAGTGAGCTGACAATAAAGCTCCAAAGGGGGGCTGTGCAACATGGCGGTCAGGAGGCAGGAGTCCGCGAGGGGCCTTTTCTTGGGGCTTCGGGATCCAGGGGTGTCTCGCTGTCTGGGGGCTTTGCTGCGGGACGCCGGTGGAGGCAGGGAGCAGGACAAGATGCGGGCTGAGCGGGCCCTTGGCGACAAGCATCGAAGGCGGGGGCCCCAGCTCTGCACCCCCAAGAACCTTTTAAAATAGCACAGCCACCCCATGTTTTGAAAGAAAAATGACTGCCAAACAAAATGCTTTCATTAACGAGTTTATTTTCCCTTATTTTGTGGAAAAACAACCAAGAACAAAAGCATTGGCCAATCGGGACTTCTGCTGGGACCAGGGACCAAGAGTCATGAAGCAAAAGGACAGGCTGTGGGTTTGGACAGACCCGGATTTGCACCCTGGTTCTCTGCTTTCGGCCGGGCCCCCAGGGCAGGGACCCGGCCTCTCTGAGGCTCAGTGTCCTCATCTGTAAAGTGGATATGACGACAGGGCTTCCTTCTGAAGGTTCTTGAGACTTGGTGAGACCGTATAAGATGTAATGTGGTGAAAAAGGGTCCAGCCCAGGGTCTGGTACATCACCTATGCTCAACAAAAGTTAAATATTATGTGATACTATTTAACATATATGACTCCAACGCAGCAAGAGCGATTGATCACATTTTTCAGAAGAGGAGACTGAGACTCAGAGGTTAAGTAATTTGTCCAAGGGCACACAGCCAGGAAGTGGGAGAGCCAGAGCACGGGCCTGGGTGGCACTAGAACTCCAGTGCGTGGAGAGCAGGCTAGGGGACCAGCAGAACAGGGCCGGGGAGCCCCACCGAGCAGTGATCGCTCCTGCCAAAGCGAGGAGTTGGGGGTGCTGACGTGCCGGCCGCCTCCTCCTAGCAAACGGACTGCTACTCTTTACAGCGCTGACAGCAGCTTGTAGGGGCACATACCTGAGCCCACCCCAAGGCCGGGGCACCCGGGAGAGGGATTCTCTCAGCCAACTAGGAAAAGCTGGGAGAAGCACCCAAAAGGGAGCCTGGCAGACTTCCTTGCGGCCACCAGAGGGCAGCAAACACATCAGTAAGGGAGGGCAACCCTGGTTGGGGAGCCCGAGGGAGCTCGCACACACAGATGCCCCTCGCGCTCCTCCCCCCCCCGCCCCACACACACAGGTGAGTGGTGAAGCAGGGACTTAAACCTGGGCCGCTGGCTCTGCATCCTGTAAAAGGATCCTCATTACCTTGTAGATATTGCAACAGCTGGCACGTAGTAGGTGCTCAGGGAAGGACTGCCGGGTGCACGAGCGAGCAGTCTGTGGCTCGCTCTGAGAGCAGCTGCTCAGCTGCACTTTTGTTATTAATATCTGTGTCCGGGAAGTCCTGGGACAAGTGTAAATTAAAGGCCAAGCAGGGATTGTCCCGCTGGTTTCCTGTTGCTGGTGCAGGCGACTCTGCCCCCCCACCAGGGGGCGTCTGCGCTCTCTCGGCCCTGGCCCTGCGCGCGCTCTCACACGTAGGCACGCCCATACTCACACACACACAGCTGCGCGCTCACACTCGCTCACACTCACACACATCTTCCCACATGTTCGCTCTCACACACACGGTTCACACGCGGCCCCTGCAGGCTCACGCTCGCACACACCAACACATTCATGCTCACACACTCGTACATGTGCTCGCAAATAGACTCCTTTTCAGAGCCCGCGCGTCCACCAGGCCGCTGACCCCCCGCCACCAGGCAGGCGGGCGCCTGCTCCCCGTCCGGAGCCCTGGTACCCACAGACCCCCAGGCTGGCCAGGAGGGCTGTCACTCATTTAATCCTCTCGGCGACCCAAGGGGGTAGCGGCTGTTATAACCCTCCTTCCATGGAAGGGAAACTGAGGCACGGGGCGGTTACGGGACTTGCCCAGGCTAGTGCCAGAGCTGGGCCTCAAACCCAAGCAGTTTAACCCCGAGAGGGACTGTCCTCGGAGCCGCAGCACCGCCCCGGGGACACTGACAACGCAGCCCGGCCACCCGCCACAGCGGCCACACGGGGCAGTGGGCGTCCGTGCGGCCCGGCACCGCGCGCCTCGCAGGGGCGTCACCGGCACCGTCTGCGTCTGTGGGAGCCGCTCGGCTGCCCCGCTCAGCCCCCGTCCCCGGTGCCTTCCAGCGGCGCCGACTGAGTGCGGGCCGGTGCGGGGGTCGGAGCCGCGCCGCCTCCCTGGCCCGCGTGCTCCGTGTGTCTCGGCCCCACGCTCTGCTGTCTCCGACTCTCTTTCCTCTCCCTCTCTGTCTCTGTTGCCTCTCTGTGTCCCATCTCTGCCGTCTTACCGTGTCTCTGTCCCTGTGCTGTCTCTCTGTGAGTCCTTCTCTGTCCCTTCACCCCTCTCTCCCTCCCCGCACATGGCTGTGTGTCTCCACCACCGCGTCTGTCTGCCTGGGTCTGCCTGTGGGGGAGCAGGCAGGGTCTGGAGGATGGATTCTGAAGTCCCTCTGGGAAAATTCAGTGCCCCTGGGCCTCTCAGGATTCCCTTCAGTGTGGACCAAGTCCAGGGTCTTCCTGGAGGATGAAGGGGGCCCAGTGGTGACCCCAAGGACGCCGGCTGGAGTCACCCGACTGGATGCTCCACTGAAGGGCTCAGGCCTGACATCTGAGGCAGCCCCCCCACCCCTGCCCAGGTTCCCAGCCCCTGCTGCTTCTCACTGGCCACCCCCACCTGCAATGTCGTGCCCCCACCCTCTGTGGAAGCCCCGTCCTTCCCTTCTGATGACTTGGAGTAGGCATTGTAAAATCGTGCCCCAGAATTTGCCTGAAACAGAAAAGCCCGTCATAAAAGTCCCCCAGTCCCTCATATTCGATTTCACGAGCCATTGTCTGGGCAATGGCTGGGAGCAGCCTCCAGCCCCAACGAAAGAAGACATACACACAGCCGCCGCACGCATGGAACGGTGCTCGACGTCAATAGGAAAACGCAAATCAGGCCCACAAAACGCCACCCACTAGTATGGCTATACTTTTTAAAAATGGAAAATATCAAGTGTTGGCGAGGATGTGAAGACCTTGGAACCCTTGTGCACTGTTGGTGGGAACAGGAAGTGGCGCAGCTGAAAGGCAGTCTGGTGGGTCCTCAAAAAGTTCAACTCAGAATTACCAGTGACCCAGCAATGCCACTTAAGGGCGCACGTCCCAAAGAGCTGGGAACAGGGGCTCAAGCAGATACATGCACACGCACGTTTACAGCAGCGCTTTCCCTAACAACCAAAAGGTGGAAGCAGCCAAATGTCTACCAGCTGGTGACTGGGGAACAGACAGTGGTATGTAAGTACAGTGGACGCTACTGAGCTGTGAACAGGACGGAAACACGGATCCGTGTGGCAACAGGGATGAACCTCGAAGGCATTATGCTCAGTGCAAGGAGCCAGACACCAAAGGCCACGTGTTCTATAACTCCATTGCTGTGACATGTCCAGAAGAGATAAATCCATAGAAAGAGAAAACACACTGGCGGTTGCCTGGGGCTGGGGGAGGTCAAGGTTGGGAGCACATTCTGGGTACAGGGTTTCCTTTCGGGGAAACAAGTCTGTTTAAGAACTAGATGGAGGTGGTGGTCGCACAACATTGCGAATACACGGAATGTCGCTGAGTTGTTCGCTTTAAAATGGTTAATTTTATGGGATGTGAATTTCACCTCAATAAAAAAAATACTGTGTACATCCTGTGACCTTGAAGAAGAGGCCAAGGGTATCACAGAGACATCAGCGCTGACGTCACAGGGCTGCTGACACGATGGCAGCTGCCTCTCTGGAAGCTTCTCGTCATGGGAGCAAAGGAAGCCCTTCTGAACCGGGGCTTCTGACCCTCGGCACCGCAGGCTGGCCCGCGGGTCTGTAAGCTGCCCCTCAGCACTCCCGCCGATGTGGTTACCGCTGTGCTAGTCGGGGGCCCTCTGATTGCAAGGGAGAGAGACCCAGCTTTCGCCGGGAAGGAGGCTGGCCTCCAGGAATCACGGGCGACCCGCGGCTGACTGCGGCAAGAGCGCTCCACGTGAGTCCTACGACCAGGGGCTAAATTCTGCCACAGCCACACACGCTCGGAGGAGAACCTGGAGCTCCAGCGGAGAGCACAGGCCAACCAACACCTTGATCTCAGCCCTGAGCAGAGGACTCGGTCACACGGTGCCTGGACTTCCATCCCTCATACGTGAGCGAGAACAAACAGGTGTTGCTTTAAGCCACGAAGCTTGTGGCAACTTGTTACGCAGAGTTGCAAACTAATGCAAACGGGAGTCCTTTCAGGTGGCCATTGAGCTGGGAGGAAGCTCCCCGAAGACCCAGAGCCCCCTACTTTCCCCAGAAATCTCCCCTCTCCCCACCGTACTCTCCACCCCTCCCTGCACATCCAGAAACCTCTTCACCCCCTGCTCTGCCTGGATTCCTGGCCACTGCTCTGATTTCCTATTTTCCTCTGATACCTGCTCCACCAATGAGCCACGTGACAGAGAGTACTCCTTGCAAGAGGTGAAAAAAAAAAAACCCAAAAAAGAAAACCGCACTGAGGCTCTCAGATGAAGGCCCCTACTCAGGGCTGGAAATGCCAGGCCGGGCTGGCACGAGGAATGCCAGCTCCTTGCCAGCGCAGTTGAATGAGGTTTTTTAGTCCGGAACAAAGCTCTCCCTTTGATGACTAGCTGCCAACAGGGAGCTCTTTGTTTTGGGTAGAATTTAAGATGATTGCCGGGACAGGAGAGGGGAGAAAGGTGACACCGTCGGGACCGCACTGTGTAAATCCGGGATCAGACAAAACATCGGTTTTGTACCTTGTTGGCAAATATGGACGCGTATCGCGCTGACACTCTGAAACATCCACCTGATTCGGGGCCCGTCCCCGGTCTCGCATTTCCCGGCAGGTGATCCCGTCACAGATATGCTCAGACGTGGGAGGGTCCGGCCAGGGGAAAGGCCGCGTCTCCCTTGTCGGCTTTTTATGTGGTTAGAAGAAAGGAAAGCAGATCCTCAGGATACAGCCCTGGCGTTGTTTCCCCAGGCGGAGAGCTGGGAGGCGAGAAGGAAGCGCAGGTGCCCCGCGGGGGCCGAGGGCTCGCTTAGAAACAGGCCGGCCTGGCGCTCGCGGCTGCTGAGACCGCGGGACCCTGTGCCGGCCGTTCTCAGAACGGGGGTGGGGGTGACAGGCCCTGCCTCCCCGCTCTCCCTCTTTAAGACTCGGTCTCCCAGCGAACCCTGAATAAACTCCCACGTCCCACGTCCCACTCTGGGGCCAGCGCCGTCTGCTCGGCTTCCCTGCTGCGTCTGCGGCTCGTGCCCAGCCCTCCGCGCCCAGCCCTCCCTGTGCCGGAGCCACGGGGGGCACGTCCCCACCGCACGGTCTTTGCACAGCTGTCCTCGCACCTGGGATTTTGTTTCCCCCATTATCCACCTGACCGACTCCGCTTAGCCTTCTAGTTCGCGCTCAAGAATGTCACCTCCTCAGAGAGGCCTCCCTGGCACCTCCTGTCTCTTCTCTCTTTACTGGTTTCGTTTCACGGGTTTGGTTTTTACCTCTCCCCCTCCTCCCCTGGGGAGCCGGAGCTCCACTCTTTGATTTCCATCAGCCCTGGCCTCGTGGGCGGATTCGGGCCCGCAGAGGGACAGCTACAGCTCAGGGTGGCCGCAGCCACGGTCCCTGCCCTGCTGGGACTCCTGCTCGGGGCAGGTCCCGGACACGGGCCCGTGAGACAGGGTGTGAGGGTCAGCAGGCGAGCACAGGGCGCTGGCCGTTCCCCGCCCGCAGCCTGCGCTGGCCAAGCGGCCCCAGGTTGTGGCGGGCGCTGGCAGGCGGCCCCGGGGCTGACCTCCCTGCCGGTAATGATTTTAGGGCCGCGCCATTTGTCAGCTCGGCCGTTCAAAGCTTGCAGGCGTGGGCCCCGAGCTGCGGTCCCTCCTCGGTGATCTCAGCACAGGGAAGGGAGTCATGACCCAGATGGTCCAGAACAGCCAAACACCCCGCGGGACCGCTGATAACAACAGCCAGGGCACGCAACTGCACTTGTTCTGACCACGCAGCCTGGGGCGGGGAGCTGGACACCTGCTTTCTCCTCTTTTTCTTTTCCTTTCTTTCTTGTTTTCTTTTCTTTTTTTGTTCTCTCCTCTTTTCTAAGCTCATTTTTTAAAAAGATTTTATTTATTTATTTTTAGAGAGAGGAAGGGAGGGAGAGAGGGAGGGAGTGAAACATCCATGTGTGGCTGCCTCTCGGGTGCCCCCTCCCGGGACCTGGCCCACAACCCAGGCCCGCGCCCTGACTGGGAATAGAACCAGCGACCCTTTGGTTCACAGGCCAGTGCTCAGTCTACCGAGCCACACCAGCCAGGGCCTAAACTCACTTTTCCATTTTGATGGGTCTGTGCTCTATGTACAACTCTCCTCCTTAACTCACAAAACCAGCCCGACCACCGCAGCAGCAGCAGGAGTTTGAACAGGGAGTGCGGTTCTGGGAGTCGGGGCCCTTCCTGCAGCCAGGCCGCTGGCCTCACCGTGAGGACCGAGTCCCGCCCCAAATGCCCTGGGCCAGACTCGGTCTCATTTAACTCTCACATCCGTCCCGAGCCGCGGCCAGGCTGGCTTCCGTCCCCTTGCGTGCCCTGCCTTCCTCTGCCCGGGCTCTCAGACCCAGGATTCCAGGAGGGGGGACCCCCCAGGCCTGTCCGGGCCGCGGGCCTCCGCACGGCCTCGCGCGAGTCCAGCCGGATACTTTGGAGCCCTGGCCGCGGCCTGCGGTGGCCTCTTGGGCTCGTGGACCTTCATGTAAAGGGTGCTCGGGGGTCCGCACAAAGCCGACTGACCCTCCTCGACGCAGGGTAGAGGATGGGTCCAGCCTGGGATTCCGCGTCCCCAGGTCCAGTCCTGACTCAGGCATGACGTACTCGGCGCAGGGGTCACGGCCTCTCTGGGCTTCTGTTGCTCCAACTACAGAATGAAGGAGGGGCTCGCTCTGCCGCCGTGGTTCCGGGTCAGGGAGGACTTTGCTGCCAGCACGTGGCAGAAAGCCCCTCTCACACTGCTTAGGAAAGGACGAGGAAGGGTTTTCCCTTCTCATGGAGGGATGGGAAGTGCGCGGGTTCAGGTACGGCTCGATCCAGGGGCTCCAGCAGAGCCGTCCTCTCCCTTCAGGGTTTTCCCTCCACCCCCCCCCCCAGTTCTGCTCTCCTCGGTGGCAGCTCTAAGGTGGAAGACGGACAATTAAACCTGCAATGACAGAAGGATCGGAGGGGAAGAAGGACCAGACCAGAATGGGGGTGTTGACCAAAGGAAAGCGGGGAGGTAGCCTCCACTGGTCACCCGCTGCTGCAGAGCAAACCACGCCCAGGCCCCGAGACTTCAGACAGCGCCCCTTCCCTGGTCCTCAGGGGTGTGTGGGTCAGCTGGAAAGTTCTGTGGCCTCCAGCGGCCTCCACTGATCCAGGCTGGGCTTCGACCTTGTGTCGGAGGTCAGCTGGAGAGCCAGCTGGTCTGAAGTGACCTGGGTCACATGAATGGTGGTGGCTGGGGTGGGGGGCGTGCCTGGACCCTGCGTCCCTCATCCTCCAGCCGGCCAGCTGGGGCTTGTCTGCCCAGCCGCGGTGGGGGCCCAGGAAGTGGGGCGCACGGCCTCGCATGGCCTTGGGTTGGAACTAGGCACCATCTCTTCTGCCACCTGCTGCTGTCCAAGGCCGGCCCAGGTTCCGGGAGGGCAGGACAGACGCCGCCTGGTGTTGGGAGGCCTGACACAGGCACCGTGCGGGGCGAGGCCAGAGGGAGGCGTGGAGGGCGTGGCTGGTGACAGGGCCTGCACAGGGAAGGCACCGCGAGTGCCCGCCGGGGTCCCTGCAGCGAGCAGGAAAGTCTCCGGTGCCTCTTGTGCGGGTCTGACCACGCAGGGGCGCCTGTCCTCCGGCCAGGTCTTCCTGCCGCAGCCTCTGGGTCACGCCTCTCCTTCCAGCCAAGCTCACCTTTGCCGGGCCAGCCTGACTCCAGGAGCCGAGAAAAGACCCACACGGCCTGGCCAGGGCTGGGCGTCCGGTGCTGGAGGTTCCTGGTCCCCGGCGCCAGCATGTGCCGCTCAGAGCCGCCCCGCAGGCCCTGGGCTCGGCTGCTGGGCTCCCGCCCACCGAGTCCTGGAGCTTCTGTGGGAAGGGCCAGGAAAGCCTCCCTAGTCCTCTCCCAGGGCCGGGTTCTCGGTGGGCCTGACCAGCGAGGATCTCTCTAGATTTGCAGCAAAATCTGATCTCTGGGCCAGCCCGCTTAATGCGAATGTGAGCAGATAAAGGCCCTGCAGTCTGTCCCAGAGCTGCTTCGGGGTGGGGCCTCCGGCCGTGGGGCCAGCCCTTCCCTGTCATCTCAGTGTCCCTTCGCAGGCCCCGCAGAGCCCCGGGGGCAGCCATGGGGCGTCCGTTTGGGAAACAGACTGGGTGGGCTCTCCTGCGAGGCGGAGGCGGAAATGCTGAGAGCTGGGAGCAACCCGGCTGGGCGGGGCGGGCCGTGCAGGGCCCGTGGACGTCGGGGGCCATCTCCACGGGTCCCCTGCCCTGTGGCTCTCCACAGGGTGGGCTCCAGTGTCAGGCCTCCGGGGCTCCCCACCTGCCTCTCCCAGCTCTGGGGTTTGAATGCACGTCAGTCACCTGCAAAGAGGGGTGAGGAGGACGGGGGGGGGCCCACAGGGGGGCTCAAGAAATATTCGCTTCAGTTGTTGCTTCAGGCTCGGGGCGCACCTCGGTGACTGGGGAGGTCCACGCCCACCAGCAGTGACAAAGCTTGTGTTCTCGGTCCAGTTCTGGTGCGAGACACTCGGGGACATACCCTGGAGAAGAGGACTCATCTCCCGTTGTTGCTGCTGCTTCTGCTGCTGCTGGTGGCTGTCCCACAACCCCCAAATTATGGTTGAAAGCCACCACCTGACAACTTCTTCCCAGGCCCAAGTTCAAATTCTCAGGGAAGTGACTCTGACTGGCCCAGCTTGGGTCAGCACCCATCCTTGACCAATCAGCAGTCACCAGGGGTGGGAGGTCAGCGGTATGAGCATAGCTCCTGGGAGCCACTCTGTGGCCACAGGGCAGTGGGGGGAGGGGAATTCCCCCCACACATGGGGGGGGTGGTGGCAGGTGCACAGAAACCCTGCAGGCTTCTGCTATACCTTTGTTGCTAAATATAAAATATTACCTTCTGATTGTAAGAGTTATACATTTACACTGTAAACACCAGTTAATCACATACTGAAAGGTATAAAAGCAGTTTTAAATTGCTTATGTTTGCCACCCACTTGGTATCTCTACCTAGCTACGATTTTTGCGTTCTGTGTGGACAGACACACATGTAAGTACATGTGCTGTACAAAACCGAACCTGCATGTTCACTTACATATTGTGGACCTCTGTCTAAACACCGGTCTAAGGCTGAACATGACATCACAAACGGCAAGGTCACCTGGTTCCGTTCGGCCACACGCACCACTAGCTTTCGATGACTGGCTACTCCTCCACCGTGGCACCGTGCTACCTGTTTCTAACGCCCCCCTCACTGGTCGCTGGCGGTGGCCAGTTTGGGTCCAGTCTGGGTCTGTTCCGAGCCCCATTGCCCTGAGTGTCTTTTGCACCATGTCGTGTGCAGGACGCTCGTTCCCAGGACTGGCTTGAAGCACCTGCCTCCGCTGGGCCTGCTGAAGGCACAGGCCAGGCCAGGCGGGGAAACTGATTCCAGCCTTTGACAAGGCTGCCTGCTCCCGACGGGGAGAGCCCGGGGTTTCTGACCCCTTCGCTCCCTGCCGGGACCCCTACCCAGCCAAGGGCGGCTGGCCCCGAGTCACCCCTGCCTGGCCTGGCAGCTCTGGGAAGCTGGATTTTCGTCCCTTCCCCAGAAGGGGCTGTCGGAGGGGAAAAGCAGGCGTCAAGTCCGGTCTCCAGGGTCTGTGGCTCTCTCTCCGACTTCCTCCCATCGCTGCAGTGAACAGGGCTCTCCCGGGCGGAACCTTGACCCTGTGGGGCCTCAGCTCCTCCACGCCCCCTCCCTGCCTGGCTTCCCTGAACCCCCAGCACCTGCAAGGACAATGTGAACGTGACCTGGCCCGGAGGAGGGGCCTGAGGCCCAGCAGTGCCTCCTGTCCAGCTGGGCTCCGTCACCGCCTGGGGGACAGGTTCCCACGCCCTGGAGCACACAGCTTTCACCCTGAGCTGTGGGGGAGCCGGGCAGGCCAGGAGCGGGGCCCTGAAAGGGGGCAGGACGCAGGCCAGCCAGGGGTGACGCGGCGGCCGCTGAGCACCTGCTCTGGGCAAGGCAGAGCAGCTGCATCAGGTGCCGTCCTTGTCGCCCCAGTGGCTTCTGGGGCAGGGGGCAGGGGACGCCGGTTAAATGGCGGCTGTGGGTTCTGAGCGCCTTCAGAGCTTCCGGGGAGAGATGATCGTGGGGTGTGGGGGGAAGAACGTGGAGCCGGGAGTTGGGGGACAGTCCAGGCAGAAGGGGTGGAGGCCAAGGTGAGCCGGGCGGGGCGGGGAAAGGAAGACTCCGACCGCCACACTGCGGCACCCATGCCTGCCCCCTCCTCAGCCCAGGGCAGGTCCTGACCCTGGCGTCGCTGGGCAACACCTGAGAGGAGGGGCACCTGGGTGACCCCAAAAGGGCTTTCATTAGCGACATGTATATATACTCGAAAAGAACAAAATGTACACTCTTGCCGAAAACTCTTTCTTTAAAAGATTTTTTATTTATTTATTTTTAGAGAGGGGAAAAGAGGGAGAGACGCATCGATGTGTGGTTGCATTTCATGCACCCCCTGCTGAGGTCCTGGCCTGCAAGCCAGGCCTGTGCCCTACACTAGGAATCAAACCGATAACCGTTTGGTTCATAGGTCAGCACTCAATCCACTGAGCCACACCGGTGAGCGCGCACCAAAAACTCTTACACATGCTTCTTGATAATCCCAGACCAGCCCCATGTGAATCAGAGATGAGTGTCATATCCCAGAAGGGAACAGATGCTCACTTTCTGTAACCCCAGCCCGGGAGCCCGGTGCCCCTCACCCCCCTTCCCTCGGTGCGGGGTCTCCCTGCCCTCCCTGGGTGTTCCCATCAGAGGGCCTGGATGAGAGCCTGGCCCCCTCCGCCACCGAGGGGGAGAGATGGAGTCACCGCACGATCCTTTGTCCCACAGGCCTGGGCTCCAGGGCTCCCCACATCTGCGGCGACCGCAGCTGCTGCGGAGCGTCCCCTGGAGAATCGGGAGAAAGCTTTCCTCTCCCTGCCCAGAGCCGGCGGCCCTTCCGGCAGAGCCACCTCTGCCGAGATGCCGAGCTGCCGAGCTGCAGCCATGAGCCAGCCGCGTCTTGACTGCCCCATGCGCTCTGGCATGGGGTGCGCCCGGGTGGGCCCTCTCCCCATGTTGTGCCTGGAAAGTGAGGCTCGGGGCTCCTCTGCCCTTGAACCCCACCCCACCCGTCGCCAGGCCTCTCATTTTCTGTGTCTCTCTCCGGGAGCTTCTGGGGGTCTCCTCCGGGAAAGCACCACCCAGCCCTTCTGGGGACTTCCCACTGCCCAGCCCCCATCCCAGAGTCAGCCTAACAGGGGTGACCCAAAATGAGAAACAAGGGACCACATGGAAGGCAAAGTGGCTCTGGGGGTGGGGGGAGGGGCGCAGCTGGAAGTCAGCAAGGAGGAACGTGGGCGCCCTCGGGGGTGAGCGACCATTAAGTGGGTTCTGTGGTTTGAGAAATACAACTCAACACCACCCTGCAATGCCTTCGAAAGCCCGGATCGCAGGGCAATGGCCTTGGGAATGAGAAAAAGCTCCAAAAGAAATATTATTTGTATTCCGTGGTTGTAAAAGTGAATGGCCGTCCCCCACCCCGCACCAGAGGAAGGGAAACTTGAAACCTGTCATTTGGAAGCTGGTCTCCAAGTAGGAGGGCCAGGCCTTCCTCGGGCGGGCCTGGACGCTGAGGAGCACGCAGGGCTGAGAGAAACCGGCTGCAACCCCACCCGCCGGGGGCCTTCTCTTGCGGGGGCAAGGTAGCCCACACAACCCTGGTTTCATCAAATGCAATAAGCAACGTGTTAGATGAGAGGATGGGCTGCAAAATAAAAACTTTTTTTTTTTTTTCAGAATTTCTTAGCTTGAGGGCATCCTCAGAGTAGCACTGAGAAAACCCAGATGCCCAGGGGCGCCTACCTCCAGGATGCGGCTTCTGCAGGCCGGTGGTTAGGGCTCTATTCAGAGGGGAAGTGCTGGGATGCACGGCCCGCTCTCCCGAGAAGACCCAGCACCTGCCATTGGAGACACTGCAGCGCCATCCTGGGAGCATTTACATCTACAGCAGTGGCCGAGCCAGACACGAAGGTACCAGGGCGGAAATGCCCAGAACCGGCAGGTCCGCAGAGACTGCACGGAGGTCAGCGGCTGCGGGGGGCCGGGGCAGACGGCAGGGGGTTGGAACGCTTCGTGATGCAGGGTGTCCTTTCTGATGACAATGTTTGGAACTTGATAGAAGTGGTGTTTGCACAACATTGTTAACCTACTAAATGCCGCTGAATCGCATGCTTTAAAGGGCGCAGTTACCTTATGTGAATTTTACCTCCATTTTGAAAACGTACATCCTCTCCAGTGCAGAAACTTCGGCGCATGACCTGAGGCCACCGTGCACCCCATTCAGCCCTGACGTTAGAGGGGGCGTCCCTGCTGCTCTGCCTTCCTGTGCTAACCCGAGGTCCCCGCCACACAGTCAACGCAAAGACGGCTGCCGCCGCGGTGCTCGCCACGGTTGCCTCCGTCCAGGGCCCAGGCTTCGCCCCCCAGCAGCTGGAGGAATGGTGGCCTCAGCTCCGAGCAGAGCCTCTCTCAGACTTGCCCTTGGTCGAAGACAGTCATATCCCCAATATCACAGCCCCATCCCAGGACGGCGGCCCTGCGTCCACTGGGCTTGTTAACGGGGGCTTAGAGGCCGGGTCCCCGGCTCAAAGAAGGAAGGGAGGGAGGAAGGCAGGTCGCCCTGCTGGCTGCTCGTCGGTTTTTTGGTAACAAGAGCGCGGCCAGACAGACTTCCGGGGGCTCCGTCGCTCTTTCTCTGGAGCCGGGCGTCGGAACCGTGTGTCACTCAGCACTGTTGCATCAGACAAACGCAACGATGAGTGTACGAGCGCTCTACGTTCCCCCCTCTCCCCGGACTCCCCACATCAGGCAGAGGCGGGTGATAAGGTCTCCTGGCTCCGGGGGGACCCAAGAGCACAGAGAACCTACGCCAACCACCTGCAGAAGAGGAGGCAGGGCCAGCCAGCTGCACGCACTCCCCCAGGCACACGAAAGGGCAGCTGTCCGGCGTGCCTGGGGGCCTCCCGGCATTTGCTCGGCTCAGAACCCCACAGCACCCAAAGAAACCTTCCCATGGGCCCCCGGGCTGCTCTGCCAGGTGTGGCCGAGGGCCCCAGCACCCTGGACAGGCTTTGCTCCCAACACACGGAGGGCACAGGGGTGGCTGCTGAGAACCGAGGACCAGGGTGGAGGGGAAGGAGGCCGGCTTGACACATGCCTGGGGACAGTCCAGTTCTGATTCCACTGCCCACCTGGGACTGTAGGACACCACCCCCCCCCCCCCGAGAAATACTCCAGGGAGAGGGTGAACCCAGACCCCTAAAATCAGGTTTCTGCCACCTGGCTCCGAGGGCTTGCAAGGGAAAGCGGCCCCAGCCGGAGCTACGGTCCCTGCGCACCGTCGTCAGCAGACCGAACAACGCTCACGCCCACAACAGACCAGGGCTTCTTTAGCCCCTGGGGGGAGCAGTCAGCTTGCTTCAGTTTCGTGAGCCTCGGCTCCCAGTGTGCTGGGCCAGGATTGGCAAACTCAGGGGCCCAGCGTGACCCACCGCCTGTCCGTGTAAATAAAGTTTTATTGAAACAGCCATGCCTGTTGGTTTACACGTTGTCCACGGCAACAAAGGCAGGATGGAGTAGAGTCGAGAGAGATGGTCTGGCCTGCAAGGGCGAAAACATTTATAACCCGGCCCTCTGCAGAAAAGGCCAGGCCACCCCCGCCCCAAACCCTCCCTGGCTTTCTTACAGGCTCCGGATTCTAACTCTCCGCCTACCGGCTGCAGCCGCCGCTATTGTAACGTTAGGCACATATCAACCGCAATATGATGGGCTTTATGAAAGGCAACCAACCCCTCTAGTGGGCCAGGGGGCTGTGTCCCTCAACCACACAATTCTTCTGACGTCCCCTCCAAAGAATGAGCCCCGGGCGCGGCGTCAGGCCGCCTGGATCCCGCCGCACATGCGCCCGCTCATTCTGCCCGAGATCCCCAACTCTTCCTCTTCCTCCTGCAGCCCCGCCCCGCCCCCCACTTCTTAGAAGCCCCCGCACCCCAGGCTGTCGCGGAAGGGCCGCCGTGAGAAGAGAAGGGTCCCGGTTTGGGTTCCACGGGGAATCCACTCTGGCCAGACCGCACCCAGCGCCGTGGCTGCGGCAGGACCCCGACGTTTGTCTCTATTAATCACAGGGGGAGGCTGCAACTTGAGCCCCGCGCACCAGAAATGAGTGGAAAAAGTGCAACCTGACCACAAAAGTATTATTTTATAAATAAAGCCCTTCAGTAGTGGTTAATTGGATGCACATTTTGCAAGGTTTGGGGAACATTAAAACTGTCACACTCCAATCGACCGGCTGGCTTCGCATTACTGCCCTGGCCATTTTCTGTGCGATGTCAGGCCCCAGGTTGCAAATTCGAGCTCCGAGACTTTATTTTTCCCCAAAGGATGTCACTTCTCCACCCCCACCCTTTAAAAAAAAGGGCGAGATTGATTTAGGGTATGTTTAACAGCTTCATAAATCACTCAACATCCTTGAATCTCATCAAAATTCTGCCAGAAATGATTTCACTGAAGCAGATGGCCTGTTTGGGGAGCTCATTTGGCATGCTTTTATTTTCACCAAACTTCGATGAGCGCCTACTGTGTGTCAGCCTACACCTAGCCCTGGAAGGCACAGCGGGCAGCTGCGGCCAGCACGTGTCCCTGTCCCCAGAGGGGGCCAAAATTGCAACAGCTGGAGGCCGGAGATGTTCGAAGATGCAGGAGATCAGCCCCGGAGACCATGAGAGGCAGGGTAAGTGCTAGTTGTGCTGAGGCGGTTTAGAGTCACAGTTTTCTCGCGGGGACAGAAGATCAAACCCAGGACAAGCTTTAAGGGGCCTCTCCCGCTATGCTGGTGCGGGGCAGTATGGGGACAGTGAAGGGACCGAGCGCTGCCTTCAGAGAGAGGCCTGGGAGGAAGGGTGGCTGGTGGGGGAGGCCAGAAACCTCATACCCATTATCTCGCTCGTTCTTCAAAATGAGCCCACAGGGCAGGGGCAATTATTATACCCAATGCGCAGATGAGAAAACCAAGTCGCTAGAGTGTCCCAACGTTTTCCATCAAAATGTTCCCGATCAGAGAACAGAAGGAGCATATGAACAAGGGACGTGAGGGAGGAGGGCCTCCCAATTCCACCTGCTGCAGAGGTAAAATGTCTTTGAAGTTCGGGAGTTTTTTCATGTTGATTTGTATTTTTTTCCTGCTCTCTATCTCAGTTGGTTTTAATATAAAAATGGTGTTTTTAATGGTCTGTCAGTGAAATTCCACAAACTTCCCCCCCCCAAAAAACGTCTAATAAAATTAACATCCCGCAAGGATACACCTCGTTTCTTCTGGGGCTTTTTTGACTGCGTCGCCCGCTGATTTGTTCTGGAAGCTCAACATGCTCTGGTTTAGAAGGCTCAGCCAGAGAGGAGGGCTTGTAAACCGGCGATGTTCTGGCCGCCTGTTCCCCTGTGGCCTGTGTTGTATCTTTAGTTTTCTCTCACACACACATTTCCAGGTTCTCTTGAACGGGGTCGCCGGACAGCCACTGTGCGGCTCTGAGCGGTGGCGGCCGCGGCAGGCCGGGCATGCGTTCTGCAGTTTGCCGCCGTTCCCGCCGCTCCTTCGTGTCTGACACCTGACCGTGTCACTGGCTCATCCCCTCATTTGGACCCCAGAGGCTGTGAGAATGTGGTTCTTGCCACGGGACAACCGATATTTGGCGTACGAAGTGCTGAAAAGCCGTGGGTTCCTCCCTGGGAAGACAGAGGGGGCCGCAACAGAAAGAAAAATCTGCAGCTCTGCAGGGTCTTGACAACATGGCGGGCGGGGGGCGGGTGCGTCTCAAGGATGCTCAGGGAAGCCTTTTCATTTTCCATTCTGCCTCTGATGCTGGTCGGAGTGATGGATTAGAGAGGCTCATTTCCTTTGGTTGGGGGGAAAAAACACCCCACCAGAACGCAAAAGAAAAAGGCAGTGTTCCATAAAACGTATGACGCAGTGGTCTTGGACCCCTCAGCATGGGGCTGTTAATTGCTTCCTTCCCCAGGACGCTGGTTTGCCCCTCTCTCGCGGACTTGGATGTGTTTGTCAAAAAAAGTAGCAGCCGCCCATAAGTCTCCAAAATGGTACAATACATCACTTGAAAGTAAGCTAGGATCAACACGTTGTTAACTGTTTGATCTCGCAAGTCAGAATTAATGATAGGTATTTTGCACAAAGAGAAAAAAATGAATGTTAAAAGCCTATTGACGTTAACGAAAGACATCCCTGCGGCATCGGGGGCGAGCCGGGGGCGATTTCCTGCGGCACAGCTGTTCCCCGTTTGCGAGACTGCGGGTGGGTGGCAGCAACCCGTAATCACAGCCAGATTGAGGGTGCAGAGCCAAGTGATGGGGGGACAGGGGCTTTCTGACAGAACATCCCGGTGACAAGCTGGGAAAAGGGGTCCCGGGTCAGAGTGCGGAGTGAACTCATTCAGCGCTCCAGGGAGTTGGGGATCAGTTTCTTCATCTGAAAAATGGGCTTCAATCATTATGAAAGTATGTCATGGGCCCGGGCTGGGCCCAGGCGATCCCGTCGGGAACACACCGGGTCCCTGCCCTCAGTCGGTCTTCCATTCTGAACAAAGCCACTGTAACTGACAAAGAAACAAAGAGATTAACAGGCAAGAAAGCTCCAGGTTATAACAATACTATAAAGAGAACAGACAGTTTGAGATGAGCCTAGAAGGGACCAGGATGCGCGGTCAGGGAAGGGCTCTCTGAAGAAGTGACATTCGATGAAGCCCTGAGTGAAGGGCGGCTGGACTGAGCCAGGCCACGCTCTGGAGCAGAACCTTCCGGCAGAGGCCAAAGCCCGAGCAAAGGCCCTGAGGCAGGAATCGGCCTGAGGGTTCTCGGGCTGCCGCCGGGCGGCCCCTGCTGGAACCCAGGGAGGGAGCATAGTGGGGGCAGGAGGCTGGAGAAGTAGGGACGATGACGACGTGTCAGACGCAGGAGGCACAGGGTCCCGCTCTCCCCAGCCCACCCAGGCTGACTGCGGTGGAAGCTTTTGGAAACATCGCAGTTGTTTCCTTTTTGGGCTGCCAGCAGCAGGACCCCCTCACAGCGCGTCAGGTGGAGGCAAGCTCCGGGGCGGAAGCGGAGGCCTCTCGTAGGACCTGGGAGGGGGCTGGACCAGCGCCGGCCACACACAGCTCTCACCTGGGAGCTTTCAGTTTATTCAGAGGCTCAGGCCGCAGCCCAGAGCAATCAGTGAGGAGCCTCGGGGTCGGGCCTGGGGCTGCGCGGAAATTCTAACTTCCAATCCAGCGGGGAACCCCTGAGTCTGAGCCCCAGGCCTCGGCGAAGATGCCTACAGGCTTCCACGCACCTGCTTCCGTTCTGCAAAGACGCAGGGGCGTCTCCGGGTACCAGGGCCTGCGTCGTCAGGTTCTGGGGCCACAGCCAGGAGGAGACACAGAGGGGCGGCCACTGGGAGGTGTTCCCCACGAGCTCCCTTCCCCAGCTTGGTTCGAACTCCACAGAGAGAGCCGGCGGCCAGCCCAGCCTGGGTCACACACGCCGCCGAGTCCACCCGAGGCTGCCCCGGCGGGGTACGCAGCCAAACACGGCCGCCATGGGGACCGCCCTCGTGGGGGGGCAGTTCCGTGGGCTGGGGAGGAGGGTATACTCCCAGTGTCTGTTTTTACAAGTAGTCCCTGCCTCTGGGGAGCTGGAGGTTGGCATTGAGAAAACGCTGGGGAAGTTGAGAAAAAGCCATACCTGAGGGGCAGAGGGAGAGGCTGGAGCGGCCCTGAGCAACACACCCAGAGAGTCGCGTTCCTGGACAACCAACTCCTCTCCTCTGGCCCCCTGGCCACGAGGCGGGGCTTGCTTGGGGCACCCTTAATTTCTCAAATGCATCCATTCGCCGTATCTGTCCACGCAAAGGACAGGTTTTCTGGGGAGAATCAGGGTCCGTCCGAGAGAGCTTCCACGCGGCTGAGATCCCCCGTGTGGGGGAAAGTCTAGTCCACAAGAGAGCCCCCGGGGGCTAAGGCTGGGGCTCGTCACCACTGTCCCAGGGCAAGACAGAAGCCACGTCTGAGTGGCAGCAGCGTGGGAGTGAGGGACAGTGGCCGAGCAGACCAGGAAGCAACCAGGCTCACTCCAAAAGTTCCAGACCAATCCCATCCTCACGTGTTGGCGTGAAGTCATCCAAGTCATACCTTGCTCTCGTCATAAGGTTTTTCTATGTTGCAAGGGGTTCTCACGTGTATGCGTTTATTCTGCTGTTCCGTACAGGCTGTCCTGAACGCCACCGGCGGCAGGCGAGATGGTTTCGGGTAGGACACGGACACCCTTCTTTAATTTTACATACTCCCTTTAGACTGGATTAGGAAAAGCCTAACGAGCTCCTCCAACACATGACGGAGAAGTAGCTGCCTGCGTCGAGGCTCACGTGGGCATTTACAAGGGAAAAAGGAGGTGATTTCTATGAAACGCTGAGGAAGAATATGGCTCTTTTATGGCTGAAGTGTGGGGAACGCTTGCTCAGGGGGTGGCCACAGGCGCTGGAGAATCCCTGTGACGTGTGCTGTTGTCTCGAGGTGACAGGATAAGACAGGACAGTGAGAGACACGAGTCTCAAGTCACACATTCTGTGATGAAGGACCCAGGGCCCAAGAACGGGGTTTTCAACTCCGGGGTCAAAGGCCTTGTCCCCCCACCAAGCTGAGAAGTCGTCTGTCATCCTAAAATGTGATTTGGCCAACTCACCCAATACAGTGCTTCTCAAGACGTCTCAGGAAGCAGAAAAACGACAGTAAAATGCGACGATTATCAGTTTGTTCTCATTTCTCCTTCTATAGCACTGGTCCTCGACCGGGGGGGGGGGGCGGGATTTTGCTCCCGGGGGGACATTTGGCAATGTCTGGGGACATTTTTGGGTGGGGTGGGTGGAGGCCAGGGATGCTGCTTGACACCCCGCCGTGCCCGGGGCAGCCCCCGCCCCGGAGAAGCGCCCGCCCCAAACGCCCACAGGGCCGAGGCTGGGAAGCTCTGGGTTATAATAATCAACACTCATCTCACTTCCCAAAGTCCAATCTCAGACTGAAGGGTGAGAGACCCCTCTCTCTGTGCACTCCCGAAGTTTGCCCAGAAGTGAACGCTCTGTTGGCTAAACCTTAGGGTATGTTTTCTCATGAACAGCCAGTGTGATATAATCATATCTTTTAATAAGACTGACATTTAGAGTCCTCACACTGTGCCTGGCGTTGCATGGAACCTTCACAAGCACCGCATCAGGATGGTGCAGAGGAGGAAACTGAGGCACAGAGCGGCGAAGCTGCTTGTCCGAGGCTGGTTTCCAAGCCTCCTGTGGCTCTCTAACGGTATAGAGTCCCTATGTTCTATGGGACACGCTTGAACGGTTTTCATCATTAAATGGGGAAAATGCCCCACGTGGCTTTTATTTTCCCCGAGTTGGTCTTCATGAAGAAAGCAGGCACATGGCCGTTGCAGGCTGTCCCCCTGTGCTGCAGACACCCTCCCTGTTTGGCCTTCATTTCCTCTTTGTCCTCGTGTGCCGCATAAACCAGGCGGGGGGAGTTCGCGGCGAGGGCTTCGGCCGGCCCCTGGGCCGCAGCACCGACTGGCTCACTCCGAGAGGCTCGGCCAGGCCCGGGGGTGCGCCCGCCGGCAGCCCTAGAACTGGGCCGGCCTTGGCACGCGCTCCCAGGTCACGTTACCACGCCCAGCTCCTTTGGGGGAGATATTGTTTGTGTTTTTTATTAAGATAAAATCTGTAAAACAAAATTCAGCCCTTAAATCATTTTAAAGAGTGCAGCTCAATGGCTTTTAATGCATCCATGATTTCGTGCAACGAGCACCACTATCTAATTCCAGAATATTTTTGTCCCTTAAGGAAAAAAAAAACACCTCATATCCATTAATAGTCACTCCCCCCCTATCCCCTCCCCTCAGCCCCTGGCAACCCCTGATTTATTGTCTGTCTCTCCGGATTTGCCAGGTCTAGACATTTCCTATAAATGGAATCACATGCTACATGGCCTTTTGTTACTGGCTGCTTTCTAGGCTCAGCCACGCCGTAGCAGGTGCCAGAACTCCATTTGTTTTTCTGGCTGAATAATATTCCATTTGTGGAGGGACCGTGTTTGTTCATCCGTGTGTTATGGTGTTCAGGTTGTTTCCACTTTGTGGCTATTGCGACTGATGCTGCTATGAACGTTCATAGACAAGTTTTTGTTTGAACACTTTTGGTTCCCATGGGATACAAGTGGGGACCCAAACAACTGGACTTTATTTATAAGAATGTGTATCTTACATGTTTAAACTCCAGTCACCTTCAAAGTGCTCTCCATCCGATGCGATGCACCCATCCAGATGTTTTTTCCACTGCTCACGACAGTGTTTGAACTCGTCAATTTGGATGCCTTTCAGTGCTTCTGTCATTTTTTTTTCACCTCTTCCTCATCAGCAAAATGTTCCCCTTTAAGGACTTTTTCTCCCTGGATAAACAAACAAAAAAAAGTCACTTGGGTGAGACAGGGTGAATAGGGAGGGTGGGACACAGGGTCACACCATTTTTGATCAAAAACTGTCGAATTTTCAGCCCGGTGTGGGCAGGCGTGCTTGTGAGTCGCCCATCACAAAATGGGCAAGTGCATTGAAAGAGTCTTCAACAAAAACTCACTGACGCCGAACGCAGCCTCTCACCACAACGCCAGCTGGTGCACGGATACAGATGGGTTTCTAGAACACTCCCCTCGTGGGGGATGCCTGTCCTACAAGGGGCCCGCCCTCCAGCAGGTAATTCTGGTTTTTTGGCCCCCCCTTCTTAATAGGGCAAAGGGCAATCTCTGGGTCACAGGGTAACTATTAGAGTTTCAAGCCCACTTTACAGATGAGAGAACTGAGTCCCTGCGTAAACTTTCGCACAATCACATTCCTCTTATACATATTTTCTCGGCTTCATTTTGTTTCATTATCAAATAATCGCAGCATGCCAAGTAATTTTTTTAAAGCAAGTGTATTAAAAAACACATACATGACTCACGGCTCACATGCTTTGAACAGCTCTTACTTCCGGGGCTGTTTTCATCACCAGCCTGTGCAGCAAGGGCGCAACACGCCAACCGAGCCACCCTGGGAAGGAGAGCCCGATCCTCGGCCCCCCGAGGCTTCACCGTTCCCACGGACGGCGGCGATGGGGCCTCCGAGGGCCGGGCTGAGCCATCCTGGGAACATCTCGTGCCTTCCGCAGGTGCCGAGGCTCATCCAACAGCAATGGCAGCCCTGAGCCAACGACACCAGCTCCCAGGTGAGGGCCACACCACCTGGCCTATGTGCGAGTCTCAGGAAAACTGCCTTTTCCCTCCCATTTTCTTAGATGGGGACACGGAGGCTCAGGCAGGTCACCTAACTCGCTGATGAGCAAGGGTCTGGGCGTCTGCACCAGCCCTTTCTGACCTCCAAGCCAGCGAGGTTTATTGACCACAGACCCTTTGATTTTATATCCGTATTGCATGCGACTCGCAAACAATCCTATGAGTAGAGACGTTCATGATCCTCACCTTGCAGATAGGGAAACTGAGGCTCGGAGACAGGGAGTGATTTAACTGAGATCACTTGGCTAAAGGGGGAGTGGGGCTTGAGCTCAGACGCCGGGCCGAGGCTCTCTTTCTCACCCGACGGCGTTCTCAGGCAGGTCAGGTGTTTTTGAAGAGCCTTTCTCTTTGGCTTTCCATCCCAATCTCCACAACTTCCAGGCTTCCAGCTCGATTAGCTGGCCGGGCTTTGGTGTCACACCGACAGGCCTTGGTTTCAAATCCCAGTTCCCGGCAAGCTGCTTAAGGGGAAACCAAACTAAATAAATTGCACGTCCATTCCACGGGGAAATAATAAAGAAAATAACCTACTTGTCTGAAGAGCTCGTTTTGTGCCAGAAACTGGGCAAAGCACTTTCTGTGCATGAACGAATGTAATTCTCATAGCCACCCTTTATCTAGGTGCGCTGTTTATTCCCGTTTCAGAGACATGGAGACTGAGGCCCAGAGAGACTAAGTCACTTGCCCGAGGTCACACGCTCCCAACGGCCAAGGCTGGCATTTGCAACCCAAGCAGTTTGGAAAACTCCATGGGGGAGGCCCCTCGTTTGTGTTCCGTTTTAATGCCATGCTGTGTTTTCCGAGTGCTCTGACTGGGTGCGGAGGCAGGCACTCGGAATATATGTTGACCTTAACCTTCAAGCAGCCCTGCGGGGCTGCCTCCGCCCTGGACACATTCGGAGGGGAAGACTCGGAGGCGTCCGGTCACGCAGCCCTGAGAGTCGGGGCTGGATTCAAACCAGGTGCTCGGGCGTCCTGCATGGGCCCATGTGGAGCCCTCACTGACTGGGCGCCTGGTCCACCTGCGGGAGGTCAGCGCCCCCACGACCAGCCCCTGCAGTGGCGAGAGGGCCAGGCCGGTGGCTGTGATCTGTAGATGCCCAGGCATGAGCCTGAGTGGTCCCTGGAGACTCACACCCCCCCCCCCGCACCCCTACACGTGCAAGGTGCTTTCCGAAATACGCAACAACATGCAGCTGGGGCAGGGCGCGGCGGCCCCCACTGTGTGATGCTGCCCCGTTAGATGCCGAGCTGGGGTGCGGTGAGGCAGCGGCGGGGGCACTGGGCGGGGCGCTCGGGGGGCTCACGCAACGCTCGGTGCCAACGGGAGGCTTTTACTGCGGCCACAGTGAACCCGGGTCCTGTGCTTTTCCCTGCAGAGCCGGCTGGGCCCTCGGAAGGCAGAGCCCCAAGTGGGAACCGGAGTCCGGAAGATGTTGGGATCACAGCAGCTGTGGGACCAGCAGCAGGGACACGAATGGGGGTGGGCAGGCTCCGACGCCCGCCCCTCCAATGTGCCGGCCAGACGCAGGACCGGAAGCCGGAGCCACATCAAAGGGGCAGGCGCCCAGGCTGGGGCGGGAGGGATGGAGGAAGTGTCCGGCACCGCGATAGAAACCCAGGCCCCCAGCGCCACCGCCATATACAGTCACAAATCCTCATCCAGGGAGAGGCGGCGGAGGCGGTGGTGGCGGTGGCCCGCGTGGGCCCAGGCCCCAGGTGGCGCCAAGAATGTGTCTTCCCTCCATTTTGGAGCCAAGAATGTAGGTCGTCAGCCAGCGAGGCCTCCACGCGGCTGCAGCTCCAGCGCCAGGCCCTGCAGCTCGGGGCGGGGGGTCCGGTCCTGCGCTGGGTTCCCCTCCTGGCTCAGCCAGTCACGAGAGTTACGACCTTATACAAGTTTCTTTTTAAATGTACATTTTAAAGTTTTTATTTATTTTATAGCGCGAGGGGAAGGGAAGCTGAAAGAGAGGGAGAGGAACGTCGATGTGAGAGACATCGATCGGTTGCCTCTTGTACAAGCTCCATCCGGGGACCCGGCTGCAACCCAGGCCTGTGCCCTGACCGAGAACCAGGCCGGCGACGTTTCTGTTTTCAGCACGACGCCCCAGCTACTGAGCGACACCCATCAGGGCTGGGCAAGTTCTTAAGCCCCTCCAGGCCTCCGTTTCTTCATCTGTAATTAGAGTGATGCCACCTGCCCTCAGGGTCAGGTGCGTCCAGCCCAGCGCAGGGCACACCGGCGTCCCGGGAGCTCCGCCCCAGAGGCACTGCCCTCCGCAGTGGGCGGAGCTGCTGGATGGACAGCCCTGCCTCCCTGAAGCGCCAGCTCCACACTGCCCCCAGGGTCCCCTCCAAGCCGGAGGCGCAGAGCCCTCCCTCTGTTGGCTGCCCCCGCCCCCGCCTGACGCCCCCCGACCCCCGGTCCCATCCCCGGCTCTCCATGCAGGTCCCTGCATCTCCACTTCTTACCTGTAAAGGACAACGATGGCAGCTGCCCTTGAGTTCGCTGCCCACCTCAGTACACTCTGCAAATTCCAACGTGCTAGACCAAGCCTGGGGTGGTGACCACGGCACAGTGCCCCTGCCACATGCGTGGGTGTGCACACTCACACATTCCCATGCGCATTCATGCACACACACTCACAGGCACGTGCACTCTCACGGACACGCGCGGTCCTGGCTGCCTGCGTGCCAGACCCGCACCCCTGCCCTGCTGGGCTCTCCTTGCTTATTCTTCATCTCTGGGAAAACACAGCCTCCGCCAAGCCCGCTGGGGAGAGGCCTGCCTACTCCATCGGCATTCCAAAACAGAAACGGAGCGGGGGAGCCTCTGGAGGGACCCTCCCCGGGGCAGGGACCGCTTTCTGGCCTGGCCGGGAGGGGAAGAGCCTCCTTGCCCTGGTACAGGCGCTGACGGCGGAGAGCTCAGAACAGGGGCGCCCAGATGGGCGCTTCCCGGAGCAGCCGACGTTCAGATAAAGTCGCAGGACTTACGTGGAGCCCTCTCTTCTCCCCGTCCTTCTCTCCCTCCCCTCTCCCTCCTGCCCCCGCCCCCCGGCCCTGCGCGCACGTCCCTCTCTGACCCTCTGGTTCTCTCCCCATCTCTCCTCATCCTCATGGTTTTCACTGCATGGTTGCAAGGTGGCAGCTGCACCTCCAGACATTGCACCCACATTCCAGACACGAAGACAAGGCAGAAGGAACCTGAATCGAGGCCTCCAAGTATTTTTCCAGGTGTTTGTGACAGAGTCGCGGGTGGATACCTGTTAGAATGAACCTCCTTTTACCTAAGTACCCCAGAACCACCGCCACTGACGAGGGTTTGATAGCCCCCTTGCTCAACGTTCTCCCCTTTCCTATGCTCTGCGATCGCCAGGCTCTTCCTGGGGTTTTGTGGAAGAAAAGCGGGAGAATCGATGGAGCAGAGGGACTGGTTAGCGGGAGGTGCAGGAGGGAGAGCGGGGGAGGGGTTGACCGCCGGGTAGGCTCCCTCTAAAACCGCGCTTGCCCGGCCACATTCATGTTGTCCTTGGTTCCTTCGTCCGCTCGTTCCTTCATTCGTTTGTCCGCCTGCTCTCCATGGGTCCCCATCCTCACTTCATCGAGAACTAAGGGGCTCATCAGACGGCAGTATGACTGCCTTGTGCTAGTCAGTCCCCGGAGACTGCGGCTCCTGGGGTCCCTGGAAGACCTGGGTCCTGCAGGGGCTGCGCTGTGATGCATCCGGGGAAGAGCCGCCCGCGGCAAGTGCTCAGCCGACCCGGATCTCTGGGCCAGAGGAGGCGGAGGTGACAAGCATCCCGGATCACCTTTCCCCATGACCCCCCGCCCCCCGCCCGATCTCAGACTCCTGCCGTGATGCCTGGGTCGGGTTCCCCTCCCCGGCCAGGACCAAAGGTGCCCGGGCCCTTGCGCTGCTGGGAGCGTCACCTTGAATGATGGGGCAGGCGCGGAAGCCCCCAGGGGGCTGGCCACCCTGCCTCCCCGGGGGCCTGCCAGGCAAGCCTTCGGTTGGCTCCCACTTGCGGCGGGTGTAGAGGTGTCAGACCTAGGGACCTGGGGGTCGAGCTAAGTGGGCAGGCGGGTTAGCTCAGTTCCAGCAACGGTGGGCCCCTTCGCTGACGGCTGCCCAGACACCTGCTCCTACCAGTGCCGTCTGCCCCCGGAGGCAGCCGCCTGTGCCGGGCGGGGAGCATTGCCTCTCGCCGTCTCGTGGGTCCGCTGAAAAACGGCAAGGGGAGCCTGATGACTATAATAACAGCGATAATAACAAGTCATTGTGGACTTGTTTGGTTCCTGATTATCATAAGAAGCTACGTACATGATGTTTCTTTTTCTTTTTATTCTTCACAACAGCCCCGTGAAGCAGGGGCTGTAATTATATCCATTTGGCTGATAAGGAAACAGAGGCTCAGGGACGCCAAATGGCACAGCCGGTAAATGAGTGGCGCTGGGACTCAGCCCCTGGGGTGGGGGCGGCATCCGGCCCACGCGTCTCCTGGGCTGACACCCTCCCTCCCACCTGCCTCCGGGGACTGCCAAGTATTGGGCTCCTCGCCCTCCTGGTGTGAATTAATTTATTGTAACCTGGGAGTGGCCGCTGAGCTCAGCTCCTCCTAAAAATATTTGCCTCTTTACTTAAGTGCTAGTTCATCCACACGCACGCTTCCTCGGTGGGGTGTTGAGAAACGTCAACCAAATCAAAGGGCACTTCCCTTACGCCCATTCCCGCGGGGCAGGCTGGGGGTGCTGCGGGGGGCGCGCTGACTCCCCTTCCGTCTACCAACCCCTGTGGCCGCAGAGGCGGTGAGAACATCACCCGCAGCCCGGCTCTTGGCCGTGAGTAAGTCCTTCCGGGCTCTCCCACGGCGGCCGTTCACCTCCAGCCCTAACGACCGGCCTGCCCTCTGCATGTCCAGGTCTTGTTTGGACTGGAAGCATTTAAAACGCTCTCTTATAATTACAGAGGCGGTGCAGGCGGGGGCCGCGCGGCCGGGAGGCCACTGGACACGCACGTCTCTGTGGCAGCCAGCAATTTCAGTAATGATAGTCATGCATGCTGTTTATCTTTGGGGTTTCCAGAAATACAGGGACTTTTCCAGACGCTTGTGAGCGTCTGTGAGGGGAGCCGGCGTGCGTCACTCTCCGAGGCTGGGAGGCCTCACTCCCTGGACCAGGTGGGTCCCGAGAGCGGATGCGGCGAAGGAGACTCAGAAGTGACAGCTCGAGAAAGAGGGCTGGCCAGGACTGAGGGTTTCCTGGGACGGAGGACTTCCGGTTGCAAAACCAAGAGAGTCCCAGACACACGACGGTCACCCTGCTCCTGGTGAAGCTAGGGCGCGGACGGCGCGCGTTTTCCTTTGCTCCATCTGGAGACCTTGGGAAAAGATAACGGACTATTCAAAAAGGGTGTTAACCCAAAGAGCAATAGAAATAGAAGAGGGGACACCAGCAAGTGGAGGGACCCACGGCGGGGGGAGGCGGAAATGGACGCGGGCAACCCTCAGAGGCCAGCAGAAAGGTGGCCTGTAAGAAGCGTGGGTGTGGGGCACAGGCTCCCGAGCTCCATCCCCTCCCCGGCGGGGCGTGGAGGGTCAGCCCCACAGAGAGACGAAACCAGAGCCGCTCCCGGGGCACAGAGGGCAGCGCAGAGGAGGACGGACACCCAGCCGTGAAAACTGGACGCGAGTGTCCAAGTCGGTGAGCGTGGCAGGGAGGCCTTCCCCTCGGGCTGCCCCCGGGCCCTTGCTGGGACCCGCCGCCACGTCCGAGCCAGGAACTGGAAACCTCGGAACTTGGGGAGCCAAGGCAGAGCAGAGAGGAGACACATGCCAGAGAAAAAGGCAGAAAACTCAGTTATGAACCTCACGGAGAGAGAAGATTAAATGTGTGAAACAAAAAGAAAAGGCTATTATTAAAAGAAAAAAAAAAAAGGAGGAACCTTCAAGAAGCAAGAATGGACTCTTATAAAACCACAAGGAGTCAGCAGAATAACTGAGATAAAGGCCAAGAGGTGTCCCCAAGCTTGGCATGAAAACGCAGAGATGGAAAAATAGGAGGAAGAGGTGAGGGGGTGGCATCACTCCCGGGCACAGCTCCCAACTGGCAGGAGCTTTAGCAATGGTGGAAATGAGGGAGAAGTTAGCATAACATTCAAAAAAACGACAGGTCACCGGAGATTAAAAAAAAAGAAGAAGCTCCAAATTTTCAAAGAGAGGTGTGGGGAAAGGCTGTACACACAGGGTCAGGAACCAGGACTTCCTCACAGCAAAACACTTCGATGTACTATCAGAGGCACACGGCTCACACCAGTGGTGCAGGAATCACGGTATAAAAAAATAAACAAAAAAATCACAGCTCTGAAGAGCATGGGGCAAGCCTTGGGAGCCTCCAAACATCGGGAGGAAGATTATTCTCTAATCTGACCTCTCTATCGGGCGACCCAATCAAGGCGTGGGACAGAATAACAATGTCTTCAGGTACTGGAAGTTTCACGAGGCCACCCCCTATGTATCTTGTCCCAGGCAGTTCCTGGAGACCTCGTTCCACCCACACCGCAGGGTGAAGAAACCATGAGAGAGGAAGGCGGGGGTCCAGGAACCGGAGACACATCCCGGAAGGCCGGTGAGGGATCGGCTCGCGTGTAGCCACTGGAGGCCGCTGAGAAGGGTCCAGGAGCAGCAACGTAACCACCACACCAAAGAGTCGCCTGTGAGATGGCCAACTGCGTCCGTGCAGAGAACAGCTTCAGGACTTTCGGGGCGCATTGGACAAACCCAGTGGTGAATGCAGAGAAGACGAAGCAGGTTATCTTCTAAAGGCAGTGATGAACCCCGGGAAAACAAAAAGTTTCACAGGAAAGGAAACGATGCCACAGTCGACGCTACATGACGGAGAGGTACCTGATATTTACACGGCCACCATGACGTAATTATAAAAAACATTATGATTCTGTGGGCGACACTGACTAATAATTTCACCAAAAATCAGGATCAGTAGATTAAGAGATGGCAGTGGGAGGGACGCGGTGTAAGGTTTTCAGCCTCCGCCTGAGAGGTCAGGGGCAGCGAGTGGCGGAAAGAGGAAATCGAGAGAGAACAGCGTGAGCATGTCATTTAGAAATAGAAGAAGGAGCTGAACAGCTCAAAGGAAAAACTGGTTCCTTCCCGAGGCACTAATGCCCAGATTTAACGCGCCCATCATGTGCCCAGCACAATAAATCTCAGGATGACGGAGGCCAGCCGGTACCCCGGCTGGGACTAGGGGCGTCTGCTCAAGGGGGGTCGGGTACAGCTGCTTTTTATTATAAAGCTTGTATTGCAGTGTAGCTTTTTATTTACCTCTGCACAAATAAAAGTTAAATTTAAAAGGCAACAAAAGGACAGTTTTCTATGGGAAAAAGAAACGTAACAAGAGGAATTTGTCCGCGTATGCGTCTGCAACGCCGCGGGGCGGCCCGACCTCAGAATCGGCTGGACGCAGCCGCTCGAGGGCCATGACCAAGGGCAGGAGTGGCCGCCGTGACCCAGTGGCCCAGGACTCTCTCGGCTTGAGCTGTACCGTGTCCGCACCCCGAGGAGACCTGTCAGTCTGGGCAAACCAGGGCGGCTGGTCACCCAGAAAGGGGCCAGCTTTTCTGCCTCTCCTACAGGCCTGCCGTGGAGTCGGCATTGTGCCCGCCCCCCTCCCCCCCCACCCCGGGCAGCCCCTGGACCACGTGTGGTCGTCCGGCCCAGGTGCCGGCCCCCATTAACTACGCTGCTCCCTTTTAAAAAGCTCTTACTCCAGTTTTATTTGCCATCTTCCTGTTTTTCATGGGTTTGGGTTTTTGGTGAAGCCTCCCACAAAAGCTTTTGTGGGGGAAGCAGTCCATCTGTAAATCCCAAACAAATAAATGCACCGCTGTCCTTTCCGCAGCGGTCCTGGCATCGGCGGCCAGACCCCCCGATAGGCTGGGACCCGCGGGGCAAAGGAGCTTCTTCGGCCTGAACGGTTGTGCTTGCTCGTCAAGAGGGGTCCGTGGGCAGAGCTGTTGCTGATCCTCTCAGGCTGTGCTCAATAGGCGACCAATGAGCTCACTTGTTTTTGTTTTAATTCACCCACATACAGGTTTGGGCAAGAAGCCCTTCGCCTGGATTCCAGTTCAGGTTCGCAGAAGGTGGGCACCCACGTCGGTGAGGCCCGAGGTCTGCGGCAGAGGCCAAGGAACGCGAGACGAACATGGGTCTGCGGCAGTAGAGTCAGCTTGGCCTCCCCTAACTTGGGCGTGGCGGGGGGGGGTACCCTGGTGGGCAAAACAGCGCCGGAGATAGGAGCAGCGCTGGTGTGAGAGGAACCCAGGTTCAAATCCCTGTTCATTGCAAGTCTTTCTCTGGGCCAATATCCTCTTCCCTGGGGTTCTCTCTCAGCCTGCCTAGACCCTCTGTGTGAGCGGGGAAGAGGTGGCCTTCCGGGTGAATGTGGCTTTCCCAGAGCTCGGGCGACAATCACAGCATCTCCCCATGGATGGACCGGGACATGGATAGAAATGCTCCCAGCAGCCCCAGCCGACAGGGGCCTTGCCGTGCATGGCCAGCAGCCAGCGGAGGGCTTCCTCTTTTCTGCCTCTGGTCCTGACCTTGTCCCAAGGTACCTCTGTGTGGTTGCGGATCCGCCTCAAAAAAATTAAACTAAATTACAAAATTCAAAATTCACTTGAGTAACTCCCCAGAAAATATGTGAAAGGAAAAAGACGATATCAAGTTTTGGCAAGGATGGGGGGGCACGTGGGGCTCCCGTACGGTGGGGCTGTGGGGTTCAGCCACCGCAGAAAACAGTTTGGCGTAATCGGCGAGAGCGGACAACTCACAAATCCTGTGACAGGGCTGCGCTGTTCCGTTCCCAGGAACGGACCCAACAGAGGCACCTCATGTGTTCACCAAGACACGCGCAAGGACGTGCATAACAGCATGTTCTCATTAGACGGGAGCGGAAACTACCAAATGCCATCCATGGAGAACGGATCAACACATGTGCTACATTTACGTAATAGAATGTTCTACAGCAACGAAAATGAGCCAAGTACAACTGAACACAACCTGAGGGAGACACAAACGTAACGTTGAGCAAAAGAGGCCAGGCACACACGAGCACGCATCCTACTATTTGGTCGCATAACTTTCAAAAGCAGAAAAACCAAACCAATCCGCAGAGTGGGAGTTCAGGGCACTGGTTACCCTGGGCCGGGGGGGTGGCTAGAAGGGGGCACGGAGGACCTCCGGGGACTGTTTCTCGATGTGTTCCAGGTGCAGAGACCGTCATTCCAAATTCACTTTGTGAATGTTCGCTCTTACAAGTTTGTGCCCGTTCTGCCTGGGTATCATGGCTCGGTAGAAAACTAAAGGTAGCACTGGCTGGTGCAGCTCAGTGGATTGAGAACCAGAGGGTCACTGGTTCGATTCCCAGTCAGGGCACGTGCCTGGGGTGCAGGCCAGGTCCCCAGTAGGGGATGCGCAAGAGGTAACTGATTGATGTCACAATGATGTTTCTCTCCTTCTCTCCCTCCCTTCCCCTCTCTAAAAATAAATAACTAAAATCTTTTTTTAAAAAACCTAAAAGTCAATTGTTGCACAATCTTGATCTTGTCTCCCTGTTCAAGCAGCGGGGGGTGCTGAGCTGGTGGTGACCCCCCCTGGCATCCTGTCTCAGCTGAAATGTTACCTTCTCAGGGGAGCTGTCTCTGGAAGCCCGTCCCAAAGCAGCCACGGGGGCTGCCAGGCCCTTGGTGACCCTCTGCTTGTCCCCATGGTCTGCTGTCTCGCCTCTCTGCTGTTTCCTCTGCTCGCTCGGTGTCACGTGCTTGCGCGGTTCCGTTGGTCGAATGTGTCCGGCCTGTCTCCCTGGGAGAGCGGGGGAGCCTGTGGCCTTTCTCCCCACGGCTGGCCCGGCTTCTGGAAGGCGCTGGGCCTTTCAGGGCTGAGGTCTGTGAGCGTCGAAAGGCCGGTCAGACCTTCTCAGCAGGACCGAGCCGTGTCCGTGTATGTGGCGCTTTACGTCTGGTGAGGGCACGAGGTTGGATTTCTGGGCGATGTTTTATCTTTACCTTTTCCCATGTGCTGTTCCTTATTTCCAAATTGGGGCCAGGAGTAATCGGTGCTAACCAGGGGAGCATTCCGGTGGTGAGCCGGACGAAGGCTTGGCACCGGACAGTGCAGGCGAGTGCCCCACTGCCGATGGCGGGGGCGCGAGGCCACAGCAGGGTCAAGGCCAGAGAGAAATGTCAGGGTGAGTCCAGCCGGCGTCCCCGCCCCTCCCAAGTCCCGCTCTGGCTGAGGACACGGGGCCGCAGTGGCAGGTGCCTGAGCACACAGGAGTGTTGGCGGGCATCAAGGACCAGGCGTGCCAGGCCCCGCCACGGACGTCACACCTGTGCACTCAGGCTTCGAGCCCATGGACTATTTATAGCCCCGGAATGTCACCAAGACCCGTGCACAATGCAAGCTCCCAGCTGCCCCATCTGGCCGAGGACTTCGGCAGGGACCTGCTCAGAGTTATCAGCGGGCCCACTTCAAAGATAAGGAGGCTCCGCTTGGCCCCACTAATGGTATTATTTTAGGGACCACTCGGAAGGACCGGAGGGGACGGGGGCCCGGGTCATCTGTCATTCTTTCCTTCATCAACACACTCAACGAGGTCGAACGAAGACCAGCGCTTGTGTGGAGGGCCGGAAAGCCATTCTCCCGGAAGGAAGGCGGCTGGGAAGGAATGTGCTCCGAGCGACGGTCCCCACCCCCCACGGTCCCTCTGGCCGACCCACTACCCACGGGCTGAGGTGTGGGGTCAGGTGGAGGGTCAGAGCCGTTGCTCTCCAGCCCTGAGCTCGCGGAGTGGGTGGGACGACGTCTGCTAAAACCTCCTAAAATAGAGAGATCCTGGGTCTGGATTCACTTACAAAGGGTCAGAGCTCAAACATGTAATTTCTCTTCTGGCTTTAGCAATTGAAGCCATTTTTATTCGGCCTTTCTATAACTTAATTAAGTTGGATATGCACCGTCGAGGGTCAAGTACAAGGGCGCGGGCCTCCGAGCAAAGGGCGGCCAACGTCTGCAGCCCCCGCCCACCGCCACCGCCACCCCCCAGTCCCTCACTCCGCACCCCGACACACACACGCGTGCTTTCCTTGTGGCATTAAGTCATGACGTGAGTCAGGGAGAACACGGATCTGCTGTCAGGCTCATGGCTCCCAGGCTCGCCCAGCAGCTTCCCTTCCTGGGGCAGGAAACGGAACGCAGAGGAGACGGCCACAGGGCTCGGGACGGGAGTTGGCGGTCAACGCCCCGCTGCGTTGGAGACCCGCTCTCCGCCCCGGGAAAACGTGTCCCCGGTGATCCGAAAGCGCCGTCCGGAGGGAGCCGGCAGAGGCGGAAGGCCCCCCCATGCAGGCAGGGCCCAAGTCTCCCGATTCCGGGCCCGTTAATCACTGTAATGACATTTGTCCATCGGACTTGTCACGGGAGCGCTGCTGTGTGCCAAGCCCTGGGCTGGGCCCTGGGGACCCCGTGGTGACCAAACCAGACAAAAGCGCTTGCTTCCTGGAGGGTGAGGCAGGCACCATCCCATGAATCAGCGAAACATTCGATGTTGGGGTGGCGATGAGCCGTGGAGAGGACACAAGAGGCGTGGGGGCCGGGAGGGCCGGGTGGAGACTGCCGCTCTCCCCGGGGGCCCGAGGACGCGGCACAGGGCCTGGCAGCGCTTGGGGAAGGGCCGCAGCTGCCTGGAGGACTGCCTCGCTCCAGGCGAGGGGCGGAGCCCGCGCGAAGGCCCCGAGGCAGGAGGGCGCCGCTGGGGCGGAGCGAGGGAGAGGAGGGGGCTGGGGAGGCCTTCGGTCGAACCTGACGGTTCCCAAGCTAGAGCAGCTGTGCCCCCCAGGGGACAGGTGGCAATGTGTGGGGACGTGAGCGGCTGTCACAATAGACGGGTGCTACTGGCATCTAGTGGGAAGAGGCCAAGAAGGCTGCGCACCCTACGATGCACGGGGTCCCCCTCATCACAGAGACCTACCCAGCCCCAAATGTCGGCGTCATGTCCGAGATCCCATGTAACTGACTACGCTGTACTGGCGGCGGGTTTCCTCCTGGCCTTGACACTGTCCCTGGGCGGCTGCCACCAGCCCGGCAGGCCCAGGCGTGACACTGGGGACTTCTGACTGCTCCACCCTGCTCCTTTCTGACACCCTCTTCTACAGGCCCTGACTGAGGTGCCTTTTGCCTCCCCAGCCCTACAGGGTCCCACCTCTCCGGGGTGGCTTGCTGGTTCACCCACTCTGCCTGGGGTTGGACGTGCATCCAAGATAGCGCAGCCTCGCCTGCCCCTCAGTCACAGCATGTCTTCTGTGCCCAGAACACTGTTGGCAGCGAAGAGGTGCCCCAAATGCACTCGTTGAATGGTGAGTGTGGCAGAGGCCAAACTGGACCCCTGGGTCTGGCACCAAAGCCCTTCCTCTGTCCACTGGGCCCACGACCAACAATGGAGTCGAGGGGCCCGGAGCAAAATGAAGCCGTGGAACCTCGTTCCAAAGGTTCAGAATCAATGGCTGGCAGCTGCACGCGTTCACCCCAACTTGGGGCCACATGGAGCCGCCACTCTGCTGGGAGTGGGCCCAGCTCTGGGCCTTGCAGCCTGCGAGTTGGGGGCTTGAGCCCTGCCCCCTGGGCCCCCTCCCCTGCCTACAGGAGATGAAGCCTGAGATGGGGGTGGGCAGCCAGGACCAGAGCCAGTGGAGGAAGCGCTGTGCTCCCCGCCCGGGCGCACGCTGCCTCCGTCCAAATGGCTGTCGCAACTCCGAAGGCTTGGGAGAGGTCTGAGTTTTCCTCTTCTATTTTTATTTCCTCAAATCTAAGACCAAGAGAGGCCAGTGCCAGAGTTCTGGAAGGGTGGGAGCAGGGAGGAATCAACCCACAGGCGAGGGGAAATGTCTGCAGGAGGTCGCTGTGAGGATCCTCAGCAGGGATGGGTGTACGCCTATCTAAGTGGGGGGCTGGGGCTGGGGACACAGGGTCCCTCCCATGAGAAGCCCTCCACTCAGGGCTGGGGCCAGGCGGCCTGCGCATTGCCCCGCCCTGGAGGGAGCCATGTTCCCCGACGCCTGGGTGAACAGCACTACTTCTGAACATCCAATGGCACTGTCCTCTTCTCACCTGCCCACACTGCGTCTGCATGGGAAGGATGTTTGAGTTCGGAGCCCCCGGCTTCTCCAGAGGGGCCAGTGAGCTCAAGTGTCAGGCACTTAGTGTGCCTTGGGCGGTCCTGGCCCAGAGGGAGCACCCAGAACCACATACCACATTTTACAAAGATCCAGACCGGTCACACCATCATCCTTCCCAGGTGCGTGTGACAGAAGATAGCTGCGCCCTGGCTGGTGTGGCTCAGCGGATTGAGCACCAGCCTGTGAACCAAAGGGTTGCTGGTTCGATTCCCAGTCAGGGCACAGGCCTAGGTTATAGGCCAGGTCCCCCGTAGGGGGCTCTTGAGAGGCAACCACACATTGATGTTTCTCTCCCTCTCTCTCTCCCTGCCTCTGTCTGAAAATAAATAATTTTTTAAAAAATTTAAAAATAAAAGATAGCTGGGGTGATGGGTGACTTTATAAAGAATTTGGGGACTGCAGGTAACGATTCCAGGCACATGGTGGCCCCAACTCAGATGGTTCAACTCATTTGGGGAGGTGGGGAGATTGCTAGCAGGAGGACCGTGTTTAGCTGTGGTCACTATTATCTGTGTGCCTGTGATACGCCTGGTACTTTGTACACGCATGTCGTCTCCAACACCTCTTCTAACCTGAGACGTGCAGCGCAGGTTAGGTCCTGTGCAGGCAGAATTCGAAGTGACCCCCAAGGTGAAGAGATTTCATGGATGTGACTAGGCCTCTAATCAGCTGACTTTGAATTCATCACAGGGAGACTATCCCGGGTGGGTCTGGCCTAATCAGGTGACCCTTAAAAGAAGGAGGAGGCTGTCCTGCTGGCGTTGAGGAATCAAGGTGCCGTGCTACAAGGGGGCCACGAGGAAAGGAGGCAAGAGTGCCCTCAGAAGCTGCCAGCAGCCCGTGGCTGACAGCCAGCAAGGATGTGGGGACCGCAGTCCTACGTCGGCAAGGAGTTGAATTTGGCCAACAACCTGAATGGGCTTGAAGGAGGAGCCAGGCTCCAGGTGACAGCGCAGCCGCCGACACCTGGATGTTAGCCCGGTGAGGTCACGAGCAGAGAACCCAGCTACACCTTGCGCAAGCTCCTGACCCACGGAAGGCGCGAGATGATAAATGGTTTTGATGATTCAAGCCGCCCAGGTTGCGGTGATTGTTATGCAGCCATAGGAAACTAAGACAGATGGCTAACTGCTAAAATTCACCTAGGAATAGGGCCCTGACTGCAGATTTTTGACTGGGTACGTTGCCACCCAGAATAGACTATCGTTTCCAGTCTCCCCTGCATCTAGGTGTGGTTATAGGACTATTTTTTGCTAATTAAGAGTGGAAATTTTGTATCTACCCTTTGGGATGGTGCTTAAAGGGCACATACAGCCTGGAATATAGATTTGATGACTGGTGCGCCAGCAGTTATGTTGGACCATGAAGCAAAATGTGAGGACAGAAGCTGTGCGTTAGGATAACAGAACAGAAAGATGGAAAGGGACTAGATCCCAAATGGCACAGTGAAGCTGCCGTCCTGATCTCGGAGGACTGACCCTCAGACTTTCTTTAAATGAGAGAGAAATAAATGTTCACTCTATGTAAGCCCAAGCTTTGGGTTCGAATTTCAAATTCTAAGATCCAGCAATTATTAGCTGCGGATTTTGAGTCAACCCCTTCACCTCTTTGCACCCTTTCAGCCTGACCAGCGGGGATGTCAGGCCACGTGGTGGGAGCAGCGATCCCTGACGCAGGTGGCCTGGGAGCAGCGGCAACGAGAAATGCACTAAGGTGGAAATGAGGAAGAGAGAGGGAAAGCAGGAGGGGGCGGGGGAGGGCGAAAGTGGGCAGGGACGAGCAGGCCAGGTTTGTTGTCAGCTCTCTTCCCTGAAGTGCGTGGGCCTCTCAGCCCAGCTTTTGCTTCCCTGCTCTTAGTGGACAAATCAATACCGACAATTTTTAACACAGCACCTGCCATGCGCACCTTTGTGAGAGAGGCGGTAGGGAGTAGTGGAGACTGCGGCAACAACCCTTGTCTGGCTCCAACCAAGAGCTTCCGCGCAGGAGGAGGGGTCCAGCGTGGCCAGATCTGCCAACGTCTCAAGAAAAGCCAGAACTTGGGATTTTTTTCCTCACCCCAATCTTTTGATTTTTGAAAGCGTGTTGGCAATGAACTCACTTTTTAAAAAGATGTATAAACACCAGGCAGGGCCGCATCTGGCCCTCGGGTTTGCCATCTGGGCTTAAGCCTGTTAACAGAACAAAAGCGAATTGCACGTCAGGACCATGACAACAGGGTTTGGAAAGCCCAGGCGCTGGGGCTTGTTAAGAGCCGCCGCTGGTTTGAGGCACCAGGGAAGAGAGGGCGGCCGGGCCAAGGAATGGCCGCGATCCTAGCACCCTTCAGGTGACCTTAGTGTGTGCTTCACAGCGAGAAGGAACCCAGAGGAGGCTCCACGTGGCGTGGCTGCTCTGTGCGCATCCAGGGCCCTCCCCAGATGGGGCCTGGAACCCGCAGGTCCCCCCCGACCCCCCCCAAATAATCCACGCTGGGCAGTGTCAGCTCTGGGGCCTGTGCTGCTTTAAAGTTTTGGGTGTACACTCCCCTCCCACCTTTTTTTTTTTCTTTCTTTCTTGTGCCTCTATTTTATTGGGATGACTAAACCTTTCAAGTATGCTCGCAGTAAACAGAGCTCATTTACCCCCCGCCTCTCTGAAACAGCTGCTGACAGCTGCACTCCGCGTAACCCAGGCAAGGACCTTTGTAGCGGAGCCTACCAAGTTCACATGGGTCGTGGGGCCCCATCTCTCCTGCCCAGAGCCCCGTACAGCTGCACCAAACCCCGGCGCGTGCCCATCTCCCCAGGGCCTGGAGGGTAAGCAGTGTGTGAAAGGCGGAGGCTCCGCAGAGAGCGCTCAGCTCACCAAAAGGACGCCCGTGCCCGGAGTCGAGAGGAAAAAACAACACGCAGACACACACAGGCCTAAGAAGCAGAACCAAATGTCTCCTTTTATTGCAAAGTCAAAACCCTTTTTATTTTGTCTCTTTATACAGAATTTTCGCTGAGGACCGCTCTATGCAACAGCTGGAGGTACATTGGTCCGATCGTTAATAAATAGTCTTAAATAAGAAAATAAGCAGGTTGGAGGGAAGGGAGCTCATCATCCCAAACAAGCGACTGGAGGAGGGTCTAAAAAGAGCTTCTGATGGACATAAATAATTTCTTTGTTTTGTAACAACTATTTACACATTTCAATGTACAAATGATGCTAACCAGAGGCCGTTTGGCATAACTGGTGAGAAATCTTGCACCAAGAGGGAATCACAGGAAAATCCTCAGATCTGCCAGCAGACAAAACAAAAATGTAACAAAAACCAAGACTCTTCCCTGTTGACCCAGCAGCGTGAAGGCTGCAGCCCAAGCTACTGAAGAAGAAAAAACAAAAGAAAGTAAAACACAAAGTTTCTCCAAAGTTTCCAGTGGCCAACTGAGTCATGATAGAAAAACAGTTCCCACTAGAGCAGGTTCCAGGGACCTCCTGGGTAACCCTGGTCTTTGTTCACAGACAACCCTGTGTGCCCAAAGCCCTGTGCCGGAGTGGGGGCACGGCGGGGTGCACACGATTTGGGGACCCACTGGCCAAGGGGAGGAAGGCTCTTGCCAAAAGCCATGTCGGAAATGGCACCTTTCAATCAGGACACCAGATTAGGACGTCACTCTCAAAAGGCTTCTAGGTCCTTCCATTTGAGATTCGTGTCTGGCACACCTGACACCCCGCACCCTCCCGCTACACTTCAAGGAACCAACTGCTTGCAGAACCCACAGTAGGGGGTCTGCCAATGAAAAGAGGGGGCCTCAGAAGCCCAAGCCGAACCCAAGATTTCAGAGCACGGCTCTCAGCGAACAACGGACGAGCCTCCTTGAGGGACGGATGGCTGCCCTGCCGAGAGCCAGGCTTCCTCGGCGCTCCTTTGAACAGGCCATGTGGCCCAGCAATCAGGGTCAAGTTGCAGGTTCTGTCCTAGCGCTGCCGTCCTCCACGCCGCCCTTCACACTGGCGTGGAGGGGTGCTGGAGAGCCACTCGGAAACATCTGCTGGGGCGCCAGTGCCTGTTTTAATGTCTGCCATCCCACGCCCAGCCAAGTGACAAAACACATCTCCTCCAAGGTCAGCTCGCCCCTTCCTCCCAGCAGAAATGCACCCTTCCCCCGCCCCGCCAAACCTTGGTCATGGGCATGTCCACGTAAACCCTGGGTCTCTCTGGAAACCTCGGATGAAACCCAAATGGAATGAAGAGGGGCCTCCCCCCGCTCCGCCGGCCACAGCTTCTGTTTATGGAATTGGAGTAAACCAAGAAATGGGAATAAATTGTTTAGGAAAATATATCTGTAACATCCTAACCACTTTCATTCACTCGTTTTATTGGGGCATTTATTACAGGAACTTCCACGCCAGGGTCCCTCCGGCACAGGCGCCGAGGTGCCCACCCTCGCCGCGCCCCCTTCCGCCGCTGCTGGGTGGCCTGGCCGAGGGGCACCCCTCGTCACCCCAGGAGCACGTCAGGGCCCAGCCGAGACTTTGCGGCCCGTGACCGCGGCGGGCGGTTTCTTTGTACGTTCTTCTTCCTATTAGGTTTGGCCTGCAGCAGCTTGTAGGGTCTTGTCCATAGGATGACAAGGAACAACCCATCAAAAACCATTTGCCTCTCAAAGTCCTCATTGCTCCTACACCATCCAAGCTGGGGCAGGGGATGGGAGGGCCCAGCAAAGGGCGGGCAGCCTGCTGGCTCCTTGCCAAGGCGGGCAGCGGGGCACGTGGGATGGTGAGATGTAGGGTCCAGAAAACTGCGGCCCCGCGGGCCTGGCTTCCAGGAGGGGCTAGTGGCAGCCACAGGCCCGCACCACCATGTTTCTGTATTTCTTCAGGATGACGTTGGAGCTGTCGTCGAAGTAGAGGACGGAGATGGCGTTGAGCTGGGTCGGGGCACAGCAAGGCTTGGGCACCGTGTCCGGGTTGATGAAGTGGACCTGGAACACACCCAAAACGGGGGCAGCGGTGAGTGCGGCGCCCCCACTGCTTCTCTCTGGCCTCCCTATGTCTACAAGGGCCGTGTGCCGCGTGGGCGAAATGACCTCGGCGACGTGCGTCCAGCGTGCCCCATCCTAAGCACATTGTGTGCAACTACCTTGGTTCTGCGGTGACCCCCGTGCCACAAAGGAGGGAACCGCATACAGGCCGGCTGAGCACAAGGCTGGGAAGTGAGCGCCAGGCCAGAGGGCGGGGCGGGGCTCCCCTGGGCTCGGCGGGGTGTTTAGCAGCGCCCTGGACTCTGAGGTCAGGCCCACTCCACCCCAGCCCCCAAGCGCGGCATCCGGAAGTGCGGCTACAGGCCCAACAACCCCGAGGGGCAAAACTGCCCCCCCCACACCGTGGAGAACCACAGGGCTGGACCAGGGTCAGCCGCAGGCCCAACCCGGCCCCGTGAATAAGGTTTGCTTGGCCCTCGGCCCGGCCCATTCACCGGGCGCGTCAGGGCGGCGCTTTTGTCCCAAAGGCAGAGCCGAGCAGTTGCGATTTATGACTCTCAGTCAAAAATGTTTACTCTCTGGCCTCTTTTCAGAAAGAGGCCACTGTTCCTGTTCACGAAAAATAGAATGCAAGTCACGCAGGTGATTGGAAAGGTTCTTGCAGCCATATTTCAGACGGTGGGGAAGAAACCGGTAACATTCATTTATGTACTATATCTAATTGAACCCAGGGTTTCGAAAATATTATCATTTCAACATACACTTAATATAAAAAAGTCATTAATGAGACATTTTATCTTTTTTGGTACTAAGTCTTCGAAACCCACTGATTCATTCGATGGGGGCGGGGGGCACAGGCCCAGTGCGGGGGAGCCACGCGTGAATCGGCTACCGTGTTGGATGGCACACGTCTAGACCCCACCAGGCTATTCTGCCTCTTGAACAATAGCAATAAGGGGAAGGAATCTGGGCAAATCCTTGGGAGACGTCAACAAGGACGCGGCACGTCCAGAGGTAGGAACGAAGAAGGAAGACAGCCAGGTGCCCAGGTTTCTGCTCCATCTCACACCTGGGCCTCTGTGTGCCTTACAGGGGCTAGTAGGGGTCAGGGGCAAACAGACCCCTACAAGCCCCTACTGGGCTCTAAGTGCCTACAGGGACCACACGAGTGTCACTGAGGGGTGAATGAGGCCAGGAGTGAGACGATAGGGAAGAGTGAGACCTGGGGCAAACTAAGAGGTCTCTCTCCTTCGGCCACAAACTGACCGCGGCCACCGATGCCGGTGTGATCAGATGTGCTGACTGTTCAAGATAGGCTGGGGATGCTGTTGTTTTATTTTTAGGTGAAGTTTCTGGTTTCCAAAACACACGTGTGCCCAGTGAAAGCACCCTGCTCACCAGCCTCCGGTCTGTGACTTTTGACACATGGCCATGCACTTCCTAAACATTTTATCAAGGACAATTTCAAAGCCTAACATCGAAACCTTCCCCACCTATTTCACCCGGGAATAATTTTAAAGCAAATCCCAGGCATCAGCTCATTTTGTTTGTATTTTGTTATGACTTCCAAGAAGATAAGGAGCCACCCCCTTTGAAAACATGACCCTCGTTTCGGACTAACTGGAGGATTCAGGCTGACCCGAGGCGTCTCCGGAAAAACACGGATTGAGTGGGTGGGCCCGGGCCCAGGAAGGGGGCGTCGGAGTGCAGAGGGGCGCCTGCCCCCCGCAGCCTGGGGACACTCCCGTCACCGCCCTGGGTCCTGAGAGCAGGACCTTAGCAGGGACCGGGGAGCAGGGCCGGGCCACGGAGCAGTCTGGGTGATGGGTCATTTCCAGCGCAGGGACTTTCAATCCCAAACAGTCTTCGGGGTTTGCTGTTGCGGGAGGCAGGGCCTGGAAGGGCAGCATAAAAAAGGGGGCCTTTCCCTCTGAGGGCGGAGCTGGTCTGTGAAAGGACCAGAGGGGCTTTCCCTCCGAGATGGGACACGGGGCAGGGACAGGGACAGGGACAGGGACCAGGGAGGCCGACCGACCATGCCACCAAAGCAGCGCAGAGCTCCCTGACACACAGCACCGTGGGACTGAGTGGCGGCCCTGGGCAGGGAGCTGTCTGCCCTCAGGAGCGGTCAGGCCAGGGAGGGTCACCCGTGGTCCGGAACGGCCCAGGCAACGCCCATGGCAGGGAGCCAGACAGCCACGGCCCTGGAACCCCGGACTCTAAGCTGGAGAGCAAAGCCCCCAACTGTGGCCGCTGCTGTGGGCACCGAGCCCTCCGACGGCCAGGGGTCCAACCTGGGGCAGCCGGGGCTCCCAGCCCATCTCTCTACCCTAATCCCCTCTTGGCATCTCCCGGTCACTCCCTCCCTCCCCGGTTGCCTTGGTTGTTTACTGAGTGTTTCCTCCCTGGGAAAGCGAGGCCCTGAGGCAGGGACCCCGTCCGTGCTGCCTCTGCGGTGTCCCCAGCTCCCCGCGCAGGCTCCGCAGGCTGGAGACCCTCACCAAGCGCAGTGGGTGCCCCTAAAGGACTGAAGGGTGAAGTTCAAGGCTAAGAGGATGACATATGAGCTGGGGCGGGGCGGGGGGGGGGCGGGGGGAACAGGCTCTCGAGCCCCTGACCTAGGGGAAGAGCAGACATCATGGGGCAGGAACAGGCCTCCAGACACAGAGCAGACAGGCTGACAGCTGAGAACAGTCGCCCCAGGCGGGCCAGGCCAGGGCCCACGGTAACGTTAGGGACCCACGAAGCTGCTCTAACTTCTTTTTCAATGAGGAGAAATAAATAAACTTTAGGGACTCTGGGGTCAAAGATTACACACATCGTTAGGTCAACACAGCAGTAAAATATAACTTTCAGCCTTTTTTTTTTAACAGAGAAAGGGGCCCCCAAGGAGGGAGGAGCCACAGCGGGACGCGGGGCCCCGCCCCGCCGCCTCCCGCCTGCGGCACTCACCAGCGTCTGCACGATGGCGTGGTTGGTGGCGTTCATGTAGGAGTTCAGGGGGAAGGCGCACTCCCCCTCGCAGTAGTAGGCGGCGTAGCCCTCGGGCGCGATGATCCAGTCCTGCAGGGAGGGGCGGGGGGCCGTACGCAGGGCCCCACGGGAAGGGTGAGCCTCAGGGCCCCAGCCTCCAGGTCGGAACCCCCTCCTGTGGGCCAGACTCAGGCGCTGCCCGGGTCGAAATCACCCTCCTGAGTGGCAGGAGACGCGGGCGGTCCCCATGGAATGCAACAGGAAGGACGGACCACGGTGGAACTGGGCTGAGCCCGGAACGGACATCGTGTGGTCTCATCAGCACGTGGCACAGAGTGGGGGGCCAGGGAGGCACAACTTTACCTCTCCTGGGGGGTAACGCCCAGCCGTGGCCATAAAAACAACACCCCATGCCTCCGTTCACCTGCCCGGGAAGGGGGCTAATGGCCCACCGTGGGCGGAATGAACCGACAGTGTGGAGGGCTCAGCCCGGTGCCTGGTACGCACGGGCGGCTCTAAGAAGGACGCCCGTGGCGATGCTTTCTTTAGGGTGGGGGTTTGAGCCAAAAGATTGTTCGAGCAAAAATTACACCTCTCACGGACCCAGGTCCACAGCCTCCTCCAGCAGAGGACCCTGGAGTCTGGGGCCCTGTCCCAGGAGCGCGCTCCAGCAGGAACAGGGCCCCCCTCGGACACGAGGACATGGTCAAGGGGGTCTGAGCTGGCTATGCGCACAGGGGCGCTGGGAGTGTGCTGGGCACGACCCCCAGGGCAGAGCTGGACTCTCCCACTTGACCTGCTGACTTTATGAGAGCGTCCTGCCCAGGACACTGGAGCTCCGTGAGGCTGACCTGTTGCCCCACTCACTGCTGCCCCTTCCGGGCCTGCAAGAGGGCCCAGCAGGTGGGAGGGGCTCCTGGTTGTTAGACCCTCACTCCTCTCCCAGGATCCATCCATCTCCTGCCCTCCACCCCACTCCATCCAAATGGTTCCAGAGGGGCAGCCATGCTCCTATACCATGACCCCGCCCCCTAAAACAGCTCATTGGTTCAATGAACGCCTGACCTGAGCTGGACCAATCAGACCCTTCTCTGGGAATCTGAATAATGGAGAAGGAGGGGCAGACTGGGAGCCCACTCTCCAGGCGGCTGGGTCCCAGCGCCCATCTGAGGAGCAGCCAGTGCAGGATGGCAACGGGGTTCACATGCAGAATGACATTCAGAGTCCCAAGTGTTTGAGTTCCTCATTCTTGCTTGAGTCTTGGCCACATCTCTGCTCTTGGGTTTCATGAGGTACCCCGGATCCTTACGCTAAATCCCCGACCCCAGTTAGGCCTCTTGGCACCGGAGTCTTAACTGACGCAGATGGAGTAGAAACAGGACTCGCTGCCCCTATGGGGCACAGCCCGCGGCCTTGGGGGAGCAGTGGGAGCCCACCCCTTACCTGCCAGCCCAGGTCGCGGAAGCTGACGTACAGTTCATGCTTCTTGCAGGCCTGCCTCTGGTCAGCGCTGCTGTTCTCTGCACGGAGGAGCGGATGGCGGGGAGGAAGAGGGAACACACAGGCGTTAGTCTCCCCAGCCTCAGGCCGGGCTGAGCGGAGTCGCACTCCTGCGGCTGCAGAGCGACTCTTGGGCCACAGGTGCCTTCGAACGCGGTTCCACCCCCATCCAACAGCCTCGCAGGGGAGGCGCCGACACCCCCATCCCGCTCGCTCAGCCTCCGCTCACAGAGCCCTCGGATCCTTCTGCGGACACGGGTTTCTTTTACACACAAACGTGGACTCAATGCTGACATCCGCTGGGTTCCATACGGGAGTCAAACCCGTCCACGCTCCACACTGGCTGCCTGGAGGGGTCTGCTCTCAACCGGCCTCGCCATGGGCAGCCAGCCCACAGTGCCCACACCTCTGCAGGAGGCAAGAGGGGGTACAGACAGGGCCTGGGACAAAGTCCCCGTCACCACTACCACGAAGAGTAAACAAGACGGCGCGAAGCCAAATCCCACTGACCTTCTAGAAAAACACAGGGCTGACCTCAGGCGTGAGAATGATGCACTAGGGCTTCCCAGAAGAAAGTGAGGTTTGCAGGCACGGGGGTGAGGGACCGAGCATTTGTAAACATGCCCAAATCTCTATCTCTCTCTCCCAGATAGAGTGTCCCCCGAGCCCAGCTACCTACCCACAGCGACCCTTGGTCTGCTGGGCCTTGGCTTTCAACATGAAGCCAAACACCCTGCTGTGCTGTAAGGCAGGGCTGGGGAGCGGTGCCCAGGAGCCGCCTGAGCCTCCTCTGCTCCTGGCAGGCATTGCCCATCAATCGTGGCACGTGCCGCTCACTGAGCCCTCACACAGCTCCAGGTCCTTCTTTCTGTGGAGCCAGCACCAAGCAACTGTTGGTGCACAAAGGGAAGGAATGGGATACTCGAGAAGGAGGTCCCGCGCTGCTGCCCCTCCAGTCCCGCCCCGACGGCCCGCAGGCGAGCAAAGGCAAGGCAGCTGCTTCCTCCACCCCCAGGAGCTGCAGCCTGAGCAGCCAATGAGCTACAACTGGTGTCCGGGCTCAGCTCCCACCAGAGGGTCATCTGCTGAAAAGGGTTAATTACCAGGGAGGTGGGTCCCCAAGTGGGTGGGAGAAGGGCTTGGAAGGGAGGCAGCGAACCCAGGCTCTGGCCCCAGACCACAGCCGGTGAGCGGGCCCCGGAAGGCCTGGGGCGGGGGCGCCCGCAAGGAAGAGCTCCCCGGTGGCCCACACGCCGCGGCTTGTCTCCTTCCAGCGCACAAAGGGCTGTGTGGGAGCAGAGCCGACGTGTGTGGCCCTCCAGCAGGACTCCTGGCCTGTCCCGCAGGTAAAGCCTTTCACACGGGCATGTGCGGGCACGCGGGCACAAACACACGCAGCTTCCGCCTGCCTGGGCCCGTGGTGGGGCCCAGGCCTCCAGATTTCTTATCAAACTTCCAGGCCGGGCTAAGTGGGTCGTCCCACAGGGCCAAGATGCAGAAATCCACAGGAAGGAGGGGATGCCAGGCAAGAAAGCACATCTGCCCTGTGCGGCAGTGAGAGACCCGTCCTGGGGGTTATGTAAATGGAGGCTGGCCGGGGGGTTGGTGAAGAGGTGGCGGGGAAACTGGGTGTTGAATTCTAAGGCTTTGAGGCACCCCGGATGGAATGCGAAGACACGGCATTTTTCCTGGGATGGAATTCGCCGCACTTCTGCCTGGCTGACTTGGAAAGGCCCCCCGACTCCTCATCCCCAGGCCCTGCTCCCCACCATTCTCAGGGCAGCGGTGGGATCAAAGGGTCATCTGATCAGCCCCACCCAGCGCCATAGCCTGAGACTCTGCAAAGGCTCCCACATTTGCTTTGGAGGAAGCTCAAGCTCAAGACGTGGCTCCCAAGAGGACACTGCCATGCGCTCACCTCAACAGCCCGACCCTCCCCTGGTCCCAGCCGCTGCGCCCTTTCACCCCTCATCCCTCACAGGCGCCGCATGGCCTCCCAGCACCGACCTCCGCACTGCAGACCTGCCGCCTGAGCCCTACGATGGAGCCAGCGCAGCCCAGCCTCATGGGCACCCGCCCGCCCCAGCGCCCTGAGCCGGGAGGTCTTCTCTGAACCCCCAAACTGGGGGTCCCTAGTCACCACTCCCCGACTCTCAAGGCCGTCATTAGTGTGGCCGTGAAAGACCACCAGCTCCTGGGGTCCCCTGTCCCCAGGGCACCACGGCTGGCTTTCGCCATCGAGCCCCAGACACCGAGAGCCCAGCATGGAGGAGGTTTCCAACACAAGTTCAGGGGTGTGGCTGGTTTTAACCTGGGGGAACACAGACCGCTTTGAGGGAAGGATGATGCACCTGCCGGAAAAGAACCCCCGTGCACAAACTGCAAGCCCCCCACTCCCACCAAGGTCCTCCCGGGCTCCTGGGGGCCGGGAGGCCCACTCCTAACAGCTCCCGCACCCACAGCAACCATATTCCCCTTCCCTCGAAAAGAAAAATGAACCGCAAGGTCCAAGTCGGCTCGGTGAGGCATAAGAAGCGGCTGGCAACATAAGGCAGATTTGGGGGTGCGGGCTGCTTTGCATATTCTAAATACCCCTGTGTCCCCCTTCCAGGGTTCCTGGGACCAACCCCAGGCCTGGGAGCCAGTGTGGCTGATGAGCTCCTCGGTGAGCTCCGAACACGCCGGCCAGCGGGCTGGTCGCTGCCTGTGACCCTCCTTTACCTCGAGACCAACCCAAGGCACTGGGAGATGGGCTCCGGATGGGAAAACCCACATTTAACAAGCGTTCCAATTTGCCAGGAGTTTCCAGTATTTTTCACTTAAGAAATAAAATTAAAGATAGAGCAAAGCCCCCCACTTTTGCTCCTGCCCACTCCGCAGGTGGCCGCGGCCTCCCCGGGGGGTGGTGTGGCATCTCCCAGCTCCTTTGCGTGTCCTCCTTCATTTATCTCTAGCCACCGGCTGACCCACTTAGAAATGGCACGGCGGGTCAGCCCCTGTGTTGGTACTTGCATTTCTGAAAGAATTGTGACTTGCACACAGTTACGAGGGTGAGCTCTGCGCAGAGCAGGGGTTTGTGGATCTTGCCTCCTGCTGCATTGGTTCCAGAACCGTCTGTGGGGCACAGGATTTCGAGTCGCTCCTCGCCGGGCCCCTCCCCATCCCCACGTCCCTGGGGTCTGTGTCTGGGCCCTCCTGCCCCGGGCGTACCTGCCACGTTGGCCATCCTCAGCGCTTCCTGGTTCTTGGGCGTCTTGGAGCGGTTCTGGCCGCGCTGCCGGCCCCCCGTGGAGCGGGTGCTGCGAAGGTGGACCTCGGTGGCCTTGAAGAAGGCCACCATGAAGGGCTGCTTGTTCTGGGGTCCGTGCCGCCCGATCAGGCCCGCCAGCTTGGGGTTGATGCTCTGCCCTAGACCGGAAGCAGCCAGACGTGTAGAAGACGTGGTCAGCGGGGTTTCACTTGTGCCTCACAGCCCACTCACGCACTCGCTGTCCACCCGCCCAGCCCCAGCTCTGTGCCCGGTTGTGTTAGGAGCTTAGGACACAGTGGGAGACCATGCAGAGAAAACTCCCCGTCCCCTGGGGCCGGCTGGCAGGAAACTTGGACCACAGGCATCCCACAGTGAAAAGACGCTGCAGGGGAGGGCGAGGAGCTGGGCTGAGGTCGGCAGAAGGTCTCGGGCTAGAGGAAGTTCCACTCGTTTTTCCATGGGCAGAGCAGGTACATGGTCTACCTACTACCTAGAGGTGGGGCAACTCCAGGCCGGCCAGGGAAGGTGGGAACAGCCGCAAGCCGTCCCCGCATCCACCGCCCTCAGCTCGGAAGGACCACTGGAGCGGAGACGTGGGTGACGGGGGGGGAGGGGGAGAGCCACTTGGCTATTTGGGAGAGGACGTCCCAAGCAGAGCGCACTGGCAAGGCGAATGGGGGCCGGAGCTGGGGGCCGGGGGGCGTGTTTAAGGAGGCCGGCCCCCTAGTGGGGCAGAGACTGGGGCTGGGGAGGGTAGAAGGGGGGTAGGAGGGGTGAGTGGTGGGGGAGAGTAGGGCATCAGCAGCACTACTGATCCCTCCTCTAGTTACTGGGCTGAATAGCGTCCCCCGAACCTCAGGGTGGGACCTTATTTGGAAGTAGTATCTATGCAGATGAAATCAGTTAAGGTAAATTCACATAGGATTAGGAAGGGCCCTAATCTAATGACCAGTGTCTTTAGAAGAAGGCCATGTGAAGTCACACACACACACACACACACACACACACACACTCATACACGAACGATGGCCATGGAGCACGAAAGAGCTCCCGGAGCCTCCAGGAGCTGAGGGAGGCCAGGCAGGACCCTTCCCTGGACCCTCTGGAAGGAGCACAGCCCAGGGACACCTGGACTTTGGACTCGCCGCTTCCAGCCGGTGAGAGAAGGAAGCCTGCTGTTCTCAGCTCCCAGGTTGTGGTATTTCATTACTGCGGCTCCGCGGGGGGGCTCCTTTGATCTGCGTGAAGTGGAAACCATGGGCGTACGAGAGCCCAGGCGCGGGCAGCTCGAGTTGTTGGCAAAGACCACCGCAGCCTGCCCGGCGCGCTGCCCTGGGGGGTCAAGAACGGAAGCGGGAGGGAGACCAGGGCGAGGCGTCCCGGCCGGGGGCGGGCAGCCAGAAGTGGTCAGCTCTTTGGTGGTTCGTCTGTAAGTCCATCTTTAGAGTGGATTTCTAATGTCTTGTTTTGAAATAATTACTCAAAGGAAATTGCAAAAAAAAAAAAAAAAAAAAGCCCCAGGGAGGTCCCAGGGGCCCTTCACCCGGTGGCCGTATTCATCGCGCCCAACACCCCCACCTGGACCACGACCCCTCCTGGATCTATTTTGAGAGGAAAATGGAGGGAACTTGGTGAGGGATTGGGCGTAAAAGGTGACACAGGGAGACGTCACACGTGACTTCTGGGCTCTGGGCCTGAGCGCCTGAGAGACGGGAGGGGCCCTTCATGAGGTGGGGAAACCAAGGCAGGGCTGGGAAGTGGGACGGGGAATGGGGAGAACTCGCCCGGAGGAGAGGGTGGAAGGCGGCGGCGGCGCGGCGCAGCCTGGGTTTGGCGCCTTTGCCGGGGGTGGGGGGCGGCGGGGGGTGCGGATGACAACGCAGGCTTGGAGCCAAGACCCACTCTGGCCTGGGACCAGCCTCCCGGGGTTCATGTCCTGCCTCTGCCGGTGGCGACAATATCCCAAAGAAAGATGAAGCAAGAGACTGGACAAAGAAAGCCTGCCATCGGAGAGGCAGGAGAGCCCGCCCAAGGCCACGCAGCCTGGAAGCAAGGAGCGCACCGGAACCAGGTGCGGCCACGTGGCCACCGCAGATAGGACGCCCCCACGCTGGGCGGCCAGGGTCAGAGGCCGGCGGGACCGGTGCTTCGGGAGCCCAGGCCCAGCCACATCTGGAATTAACTTCACCTGGAGCCCCCCGGGCGGGCGGAAGTCAGGAAACCTGGCCTCCCAAGGGCCCGGCCAGCACTAGGGGTTCGCTTTGGTTTTTTAACAAGGAGCATTTCAAAGACCAAACTCCCCGTCCACCACTCTTTCCCCCTAAATTAACCCCTTTAACGTTCGCTCTCCTGCATTCTTGAGTGGGGTTTCCCCGAGTTCACCCATCTATAATTGGAGCGGTTCTGTAAAAAGAACCATTAAAGCAGAGCCCCTAGGATTTGCATTCCCCCCTGGAAGGCTTTTAAGGGCAAAATAAAAATGCATCGCCTGAAAGCGCCACGCTGCTCGGATACAGTAACCCCCCACTTGCCGCGGGGGTTGCGGGCGGGGGCGCAGGGGTGGCCAGGGCCGGGACCACAGCCTCAGCGGGGAAGCGGGCGACGGAGCAGAAGGAAGAGGGTCTCCAGGTCTCTGCACCCACACCCGCTGCTGACCGGCCTGCGTGGGCCAGACACGGGACACTGCGTGCCGGGCCCAGAGACGGCCACTCAACAGAGGGCCGAAGACGCAGCGGACTTCTCCACCCGGCAGGCGGCGTTCAGGCTCTTCCGGGGGCCGCAGGGGTATTGCAGGGTGTGCGGCAGCATCCCTGGTGGTCCCAAAAATGTATCCAAGTGTCCCCTGAGAGGCCAGGCATCCCGGGTGGAGCCATTACTCCCCCCAAGGTAAGCCAGGCTGGAGAGCCGCGCACAGGTGAGTCACCGAGTCAAGCCTCTCACTGCAGAACCTGAGAGACGACGTGAGGTTTTATTAACACAAGATAATTAAATTCGGGGACATGGCTACACAGGCACCTAAACAAGGCGTGCATCTCTTCACAAGCATTCCTGGCGCAGTGTCCGGCCAGCACTTTCCTGCGCCCTGCAGGGTGCCCTGGGAACCAGAGAGGCCCAAGCTCCTGTGGGGCCCACAGAAGGAAGGGCCCCTCAGATCCGCCCCAGAAGGAGAGGCCAAACATGATACGGTGTGATTTACAAGCGGGAGGAAAGAAATTTAAAGCCTATACGAACATATGTGGGTACGTTCATACATAAAGTTCATTTTTATTTTAATATCCCCGAAAAGGGCTGGGAAAGATTATATTGGGGGAGAGGACATGCGGGTTGGCTGGGATAGGAATTCCTTTTCATTTTATGATATTACGTATGTAGGTTTTACTTAGCAAGTTCACGCATTCATGTGGGTTGTTTGTGTTTAAATGTCCAGGGCGGCCCTGACTGGTGTGGATCGGTGGGTTGGGCGTCATCTTGCAAAGCCATAAGGCTGCCGGTTTGGTTCCCGGTCAGGGCACATGCCTGGGTTGTGGGTTCGGTCCCCGCTGTAGGGGCGCATATGAGAGGCAACCAGTTGATGTTTCTCCCTTACATCGATTTTTCTCTTTCTTTCCCTCCCTTTCCCTTTCTCTAAAAGTAAATAAAATATTTGAAAATAAATGTCCAAGGCAAGTCACACTGACAGGGGAGCCAGACCAAATGTATTAGGCAGACAGATCGAGGCGGCTGAATTAATTGAAAAAACAAACAAACAACAAACAAAAAGATGTACATACTCTTTCAACATAGGTCTGTGTCTTTAGTAAAGCTGAAAAAGGTTTCTATTCTAGCCAAGGGTTAATAGATTTTCAAGAAACCTGAAAATTTTTCCAAGAATAGGGTTGTCAGATTTTGCAAATAAAAACACAGGACACCCAGTTAAATTTGAATTTCCAATAAATGAATAATATTTGCTATACGTGGGACATACTTGTATTAAGCAATTACCTGTTGTTTACCTGAAATTCAAGTTTAACTGGGCGTCCTACAGTTAAGCTAGGATGGACAGGTTGACCAGATGGACGATTTTGGCCGAAGCCCTGCAGGCAGCAGCTTGGGGTGGGGGCAGTGTGCTGGCCACCAGACAGGCAGGTAGGGACCCGGGCACTGGATTCACTGGTCTGTTCTTTAGTAGAGCTTGTGGTTTGCCTCTCTGTGGTGTGTTTTACTTCTTTTGTATTTTGCCTTTTTAAAACTTTCCTTTTTAAATTAACATGTAGTAAAATTGACTTCTTGTACACAGATCCGTCAGTTTTATTTAATGCATGTGTGGATTCATGCACTCGCCTCCTCTATCAGGAGACAGCGCAGCCCCCGCACCCACCAAGGGACTCTCTTCTGCTGCCTTTCCTCTCAGTGGGTCGAGCCGAGGGGGACAACCTCTGCTAGTCACCACCTCCCCCCCAACCACCCACCAGCCTCTGGCTACAACTGACCCAGTCTCATCCCTCTAGCTCTGCATTGTTTCGTACGCATGGACCCCCAGGCTTTTGCATTGGCTTATTTAATCTGCAAGCCTTTGAGATTCCCCCACGGGGTCCCAGGCTTCAGCCCTGCATCCCCTGTTTCCCTGGTCCGTCCCCCGGTGAAGGGCCTCTGAGGGGAGCTTCCAGGAATATCGTGAGAAACGTCCAGGACAGAATCTTGGGAGGCCTGTATTTTCATTTCTGTGACTGACGCAGAGCAAAGTCCATCATGGGGCCCATTTCCCACTGTCCCTGAGCACTCGAGGCATCCACCAGCCCCGGGCCCAGCACCCCTGCTCCCTGCCGGGGCCAGGCAGCCGTTAGCATGGGCTCCGCTCTCACTCCAGAGCTGAGAGGACAGCACCCACCCTAGCAGCGTTCAGTGAGGCCACGGCTGCCCGGGCAGGCCCACCACCAGGCCATGCCCAGGGCCCTGGTCCCCGATCCTCCCCCAAGGAGGTGGCCACTCGGACCCTTCCCAGCCTTGCCAGCAGCTCCTTCTAGCACGGCTGCGGCAGGCGCCTTGGAAACATCCTCCTCCCTAAAAAGGCAGGCGCGAGAAGAGAGCATCCTGCAGCCAGTCTGCCGGCCTCCTTCCTCCATGCTCAAGGCCCCAGATGCGGCCGTCTTGCCAACTGTGACGTGATGAGCCTCAGGCAACAACGGCAACACACGCCACGTGCGAAACCAAGAAGAGACGTCCTCACCCTTTTCCCAGGGGTCTGCACACTGGGGCCCCCAGGCACGCCCAGCACACCGGCTGTTTCTGCACAGAGTGCTTGGAGCCCTGCCACATGCAGTCACCTACATGTCGGCTGTCTGCTTTCACACGGAACAGCCGGGTGAAGGGCTGCGACAAACAACGTCTGACCCACGAGGCCCAAAATACCTACGCGCAGGTACCGGACCCGGAAGGTTGACTTGCCTCTGCTCTCACCACTCCTAGCTGCACTCCCTTCCAGACGTGCACAGAAATCCATCCATGTCCCCATGAGGTAAGACCACCCCCCCCCCCCCCCGCCTATTATTTGCCAAGGAAAGTACTCCTGATAGAGCCGATTCTCTGTCTGTTACCGGTTCCCAGCCAAGATAGGAAACCACCATTCTGGAGTATTTGCTCTGAGCCCGGCGCTGTGCTGAGCGCAGCCCACGGGCAGGACTCCTGGTCCCATCTGCATGGATGAGGAAAGGGAGGTCACAGGCATGAGGCCACCTGCCCAGGGCCCAGCGACAAGGCGGGCAGAGACGGGGCCCACGCCCTGGCCCGGCTCACTGTGCCTGAGCCCTTAGCCACCGAGCTGCGGCTGCGGCTGTCAGGGCAAACGCAGAAAGGGCCGTTCGCCTGGGTGTGGACGTGGGCGAGGGTGAGGAGGGTCCGCTGAGGCACAGGGAAGTAAGACCTCCCACGAGGCCAGCCAGGCAGGTGGTGGTATGGACACAGAACTTTGGGAAGGACACGGGACTCTGAGTTGGGGACAGGGATGGGTGGCAGGAGCCAAATCAGCATGCCTGGCCCAGAGGGAGAGCATAGGGGTGGCATGGAGCACAGCGGGGGCCTCTGGGGGAAGGAGGGGTGCAACCCTCCCACGGGCAGGGCGGCACCTCGGTTTCCTTGTGGCGTCTTTGTTTTCCAGGCCCAAGGCCGTTGGCTGCCCCTAGGAGGCCCACAGCGTACGAATGTTCCTTGTTAATTGTGCAAAGCATTAATTCCAGCCACTTGTCTTGATGGACCAAGGCCCAAGTGACAAGCAGGACCACAGTTAACACTTGTGACATCGGCGCGGCCCAGTCCTGTCGCCCCCACCACGTAGGCCCGCCCAGCCCTGGGAGGACCCATCCCAGTCTCTGGGTCACCCGGGCCTCTTCTCCCTCCTGCTCCAACTTCTGCACAAACAGGATGTGAAGCAATCTCCAGGGCGCAGCCGTCTTGGGGGCAGCTGCTCCGGGGGCGGGTTGCTCGCCAGCCTCGGCTTCATCGGGCTTGGCCTCCGCGACCGCCGCGGGCCAAGAGCTCATTCCTGGGCCGTGCCCGGCTGTCGCGGCTTCAGCACCACCCCTCAACATGCCCTCAATCCCTTCAGCGCCCCGATGCCATCTGGGAGGATCAAAAAGAGGGACCCAGGACCCACGCCCGAGGAGAGCTGCCCAGGCTCCGCTCACAGACACACAGAATGTATCCCACTCTGGGCGGCAGAGAGGGGAGGGGAAGCGGCCCTCCTGGCGTAGGGGTCCGGGGCACGGCAGGCAGCGGCTGGAGGGCTGCCCGGGGCAAGTGTGAGACGGGGAAACAAGGCCACCAGATGGTCTTCTGGGATCGGAGAGGCAGGGCGGGTCCATGCTGCCCTCCTGGGCCTCCAAGCTGTTTCTTCTGCAGACAAGGAGGGGGACCCCGTGAACTCGGACGAGATGCCAAGTCCTCCTCTTGGGAACAAACGACCAGATGCTTCTGCGTCTGCAAGGAGGAAAGAGCCCCCAGCCCAGAGCAGGGTTCACCGCCCCACAGCATGGGGTCGGGGGTGGCGTGGGGAGCGCCATGCAGCGAGGAGCCCTCCTGAGCCGCCCTCAGAGCTCAGAACTTGTCTCCAAGGCCTCACCCCGACCTCCGGCACACGGTCCCTTCACCCTCAGCCTCTCCCTTTCAGAGTCGGAGCAATGTGACGGCAAAGCCCCATCTGTCTGGGCCCGTAGCAGTCCGCAGCTTGCTGTAGGTACAAGCCAGCGTTTGTTGAGTGAGTACGCGTGGTTCTTCTGCAGGTGAGGAGGCTGCTGGCTGTAGGAAGCGGGTTTTGACAGCCAAGCGCTGGGCGGGGAGGGCCCGGCTTCCCTCCCCGGCCAGGGGTGCGGGGCCCAGGGCCAACCTGTCCCCCAGGCACGGTGCCCGGGCCCGCGACTCTGTTAGAGCCCATGAAAACGTTTTAAGGTCTCTTAAAACCAGAAGACAAAATATGAACTGTTCAGGGTCAGAGAAAATGTTTTAATTTTTAATCCAGCCAGGATTATAGGTGTCTTTAAATCAACATGGTCATAAAACGTGCTTTTCAATGTTTTTTTTATGGAAAGGGGAGCCCAGGAAAGTCAGACGCAGCCCTGGCCGCCTGTGTGTCGCGGCTCCTTCGATCAGTCCTGCAGGGAGTCTGCTGTCTTCTGGGTTCTCTTTCAAACTCTGGCCTCCCCAGGAAAGGGGGGACGGCAAGAATGGCCCGCAGGAGCCAGGGTGCCCTGGGGCCCTGGCCCAGCCGTGCACCGAGCAGGGGATCTTTCACCTCGTCTGGGCCCCCTAGTCTGGTCCCCGGTGACCACAAGCTTCGGAAGGCTTTCTAGCAAAGAGCAAGTCAGAATCCATGGTGGCATCTAGGGATGCCTGGAGCTAAGTGACGCTGGTCAAGTTGCTTGGCCTTCCCCTCTGTTTCTCATCTGGAAGAGGCCAGTGAGGACAACAGCGCTACCCGGGCAGGCTCATCGCGAGCATCTAACCTACCAACAGCAACGACAGTAACATCTCATGCTCAGGAGCACAGGCGGGGCCCGGGGCTCAGCATTTTGCATGAATTCGCTCCTGTCGTCCTCCCAACTGTTATTACACCCATGAAACTGATCGAGGGACCAGGCAGCCTGCGGCTGGACCAGCAGCCAGAGCTCCCACGAAGCTGCCTGCAGGAGGCCGGCATCTGTGCGGGAGCCCAGCCCGGGGCCTGGCCTGCAGCAAGGGCCGGCTCTCCCCAGAGCCGCCTGGACAGGGGCACGCTGCCCGCTCCAGCGGGGCCACCATGTGCCAGGACCCCTCCGCACAGGGGGTGGGAGCACAGGCTGTGAGCTCGGGACCGGGAGGAACTGCCTCTCCTCCTCTCTTCTGCACAAGGGGCCAGGCAAGCAGATGCCAGCCCTCCTTCCTGCGGCGTCCTGTCCTGGGGATGAGATGATGCTCCCAGGTGGCTCCCGATGAGCCGCAGGTGTCCGGAGTTTATGGGCCCCCCACCTTGCCCAGTCCCAGAGCCGAGGCCCAGCTGTGCCGCTCCCAGGGGTGACTGACAGGAGGGCCACAGCTAGAGAAAGCGGGAACAGACACAGGCCGCCTGGGTGGTCGCAGGCGACATTTGGGGACCAGGTGGGCGGGGGCTCACCTCGCACCAACACAAAGCTTCTGAACAGAGGCCTGTGCCGCCTTAGATGGAAGGGAGCCCACCCGCGTCACTGTCGCCAGCAGCCGCTGTGTGGGCAGGAAAGGGAGGCCCTGCCGGCCGACAGGACTGCCCAGTGGCTGCAAGATGCTGTCTAGGCCTGGACAAGGATTAGATGCCGTACCCAGGACCCCCCTCCTCCCCTCCTGGTTGGGGACAGGAGCTGGGCATGGCGACTCGGCTGCTCCAGGCGCTGCCCGCGATAGCAGTGCTCACGGAGTTCCTGTTCCTGCCAGCGGGGGGTCCCGGGGCCGGGACCGGGCTGCCTCGGCAGGCGGCACAGGCTGGCACGCAGCAGGGGGCACCAGGCTGCCCAGCACGTAATCCCTGGAGACCGCAGGCTCCCCAGCAGCCCTGCGGGCCTGTCACCAGTACAGACCTCTAACAGGAGGAGGATGAGACCCAGAGCCTGAAAGGAGCCAGTCAGCCCCTCTAATGAACAGGGCGCCGCAGAACACAGGGTGCGACTTTGCCCGAGTGTTATCGCCAACCCAGGCCCCAAGTCGCCCAAGGGGCTCGTGGGAAAAGGCAGGTGCCTGGGCCCACCCTCGGGGACATGGCATCAGGGGGCTCTGGGGTGGAGCCAAGGAATCTGTATATTCATGGTGCCTCCCCGGGAATCCTGGAGGGCACTGTGCTGGACCAACTCCGTGGCAGGGAGAGGAAGAACTTCAGAGCCTATGGTCTGGGAGATGCTGGGCTCACTCGCTTCTTACCTTATTCCCAAAAACTCACACGCCTCATTGGCCAGACTGGCCAGCTGGTACACTGCCCCTTCCCCGACCCAGGCGACCACACCAAATGGCACGCCCAGCCTCTGGACAGGAGAGTCCCAGGGTGGTGGCACCATGCCCGCCCCCCGTGCCCATCCTGGAGGGGCACCGGGTCAGGGGTACGGCACCCCAGCCTTGCCCTGGCTCTAGGCAGCGCCTTGTGACCACTAGGCTACACTCGCTGCGGATGGAGAGGGGTCCCAGACGGCTGCGGGGACGCGGCGCCCCGCCACCTGTGCCGGGGGAGGTAACGAGGGCGCCCTCTCACTGGGGAGCCGTGCGGGTCACGGGGGACGACCATGGAGGGCGTAAAGCACAGACATGGGGCCTCACAGAGGAGCTGCCTCGGATGGAGCAGTAGTTACGTTCTTCACTTGCACAAGCTCTGCTCGTCCTCCGCCACCACCCTGGCAGATGGAAACTACTGTGAGCCCCATTTTCCAGTTGAGGGACAGTCAGGGACACACTCTGGGTCACATGGCTAGAAACGGCAGAGCTGGGGTTTGAACCTGGGGAGTATGACTGGCTCTTGAGCCCACACTCCACTGGACAGGTGGGGCCAGCTCGCTAAGCGCTAAGCCTATCCACAGCCTAGGGTGGAGCAGGAGTCGGAGACAGAGGGGCACGAAGACCCTGACCTGGGGGGAGAAAGAGGGTGGTAAACCTGGCACAAGTGGGGACCAAGCTGAGTTCGGCAGGGCAGGCAGGACAGAGAAGCACTGGCCCCACAGGGGTCCAGTGGGAAGGTCCAGCCAATATCTGCAAGTCTGGGGCAAGGTCACCCTGGAGAGAGAAATCGGGTCTGGCTTAGCCTCACTTTCACCTCGTTCCCCGCTAAGTCCCATGGGGGCTTCAAAGGGAAAAGAGAAGCTAAATGGTTCTATGGCCAGATCAGCCTGGGATCCCGCGGGCGATCCCTCCCATCAGGAGGTTCACCACGAACACCGGCCAAATAAAGGCTCTGATACGGCCTGCGGAGAACGCCGTGTTCACGCGTCACCGACCGTGGCCCCCAGCAGGGCTTGCGAACTCCTCCCGTCAGCAGCATTTCTGAGTGACGCGGGTTTTCAGCCGCGTGGGTCACAGGGCTTCTGTCGGAACGGCTCCGCTCTGCTGTCGCGGCACAAAAGCCACTCTGGCCGAGACAGGAGCCAACGAGCGTGGCCGGGTCCTGACGAGGCGTCACTGCCGGACACCGATGTGGAAGGGTCGCAGAATTTCACACGTCGTCACCAAACAGTCTTTTGATTTTTCTCAACCATTTAGAAACGTGAAAACCCTTCTTAGCCCACGGGCCAACCAAAGCAAGCAGCAGGCCCAGCGTGACCCATGAGACGCCCAACGTGACCCATGAGACGCAGTTGGCCAACCCCGTACAGAACGATGGGAAATCCAGCACCTCTGAAGACCCACTTTTAAGGGTCAGGGGTGTGGACAGGGGACCATGAGTAGAAAGAAGACCGGCCTGCAAACAAGACAAGGGTGCTCCCAATTTCTGCGGTCCCCTCCCATGTGGCTGTGGCTTTAGGTGAGCGATTCTGGTTTTTGGAAGCTCAGGCGGGGGGCGTTGGGGAGGCGCAGCTCTAGACCACAGCAGCGACCTGATAGGAGGGAATCGAGGCCAAGCCCAGGAGCAATAAAGGAAAAGGTTATAAAAGTTAGCGACGTTGTCCAAATCCACTTGGCAAAACCCAGTATTAACCCCACTAAAAAGAAAAATCACAGACTGGGAAGCTGTTTGCAGCCCCAATCACAAAGGGCCAAAGGTCTCCAAAATAAAAAGGAGAGAAAAACCAACACCTGACGCGAACCGTGGGCCGAGGATGCAGACGGACAGACAGCACACAGGGCATACCTGAGGAAGGGCCCGGCCTCGCGCACGACAGAGAGAAGCAAAGCGAAACGGCAAGATTCTGCCTGTCATCGGCTGGATTAGCAGCACGGAGCAGTGTGAGAACTTGTGCTGACGAGGATGGGAAGCAGGGGCCTTCGTGGACGCTCGTAGGGTGCGACGGAATGTCGCCTAGGGAGGGCGAATGAACAATGCCTGTCACATCCACAAATAGTGCCGTTGGCAGGCATTTATCCTTGGGCTGCACTCACTCGCAGGGACGATGACGCGTGCACTGAGGTTTTCCACTGCAGCCCTGTTTGTACGAGCAAAAGCCCAGAAAACACCCAGGCAGCCATCCCAAGGGGGCTGGGTAAGTCACTTTCGGTAGCAATAGCAACAGCAATAATAATAACAGCTCTCATCCAGGGCGAGTGCTAGGAGCTGGGTCCTGTTCCCAGCCCTCGATACTTGAAGCCCCACCCAGAGACCAGCAGCAGCCTCTCAGCCGCCTGGGGGCTGGCTGGAAATGCAGGTTCCCAGGCTCCGCCCAGACCTGCTGAATCAGAATCTGCATTTTAACAAGACCCCCAGGGGGTTCCCGTGCAAGTTAAGTCATTGTTTTTAAACCCTTCCTGCACTAACTCCTTTCACCTCGGAACAACCAAAGGCCCAGGCCCTCTCACTGCCTGCCGAGGCCCAGAGGCAGTCACGCAGCCCGTGAGAGGCAAGGACACACTCGCTCCACGCGCACACACACGCACATGCACACCCACAACGGCCTGGCCTTTAGCGAGCGAGGATGCTCTTGAATCGCAGCTAAGGACCAACCTCCAAGATAAGTTGCCAGGTGGAAAAAAAAGCAAGATGAAGACACTGTATACACTCTGCCACTATTTGTGGGAGAAAAATAAAAAAAGGAGAACAGAATTTGTATGTAATTGCTGAAATACCCAGAGAGCATCTCTGAAGAGATATCCAACTGCTTGGAAACAGCAGGTGCCTCTGGGAAGAGGAACTCAGCAGCCGGGGGAAGGCAGCCCGAGGGACGCTATTCACTGTGGCACACGTCTGCACCCGCTGAGTTCGGGGCCATGGGCATGCATTAACCTACTTTACCATAAGTGTTTTTTGTTCTCTTCTTAAAAACTGGTGGAGGAAGAAGCGACACCCCCGCACCATTCTCATTAAGAAATACACTTTGGGGAAGAAGAAACTGGCACAGCTGGGCCACCCCCACTCCCCACTCCCCTTCCTGTCTGCCCTTCCCGTCTGCACACATCCCTGAAGACGGATGCGTGGAGGGCTGTGAACGGTGTTGGCGGGGGTGGGGGCGGGGCGCGGGCGAACAGCAAATTCTCTGAGTATTTGTGGCTCAATAACATTTACGTTTTCATGGAAGGGGCTTAAGGCCTTGCACCCGCCAGTGTGGTGGTCCTTAACGAGGGGCGGTTGTGAAACGTCTGGAGACCTTTCTGGATGTTACAGCTGGGAGCGGCTACGGGTGTTGGGTGGGCAGAGGCCAGGGATGCTGTTAAACAGCCTGCAATGCGCAGGGCAGCCCAGGCTGTCCCGTGTCCCGAGGTGCAGGAGGCACACTGGCATGTTGCAGGCGGTCACGTGCTTGGGCATCACCTGGGGCTCTCGTTCAAGTGCAGGTCCTCATGCCACAGCCCTGGGGCGGGTGAGGGTTGGCCCGTCTAACCCTGCTGCTGTGGGACCACGCTGAGCGAAGAGGCCTCCTGCGCAATCATCGAGGGCAGGGGGGCTGGCGGCCGCTCTCGGTTTGGACCAAAAGTCTGGACCCTGAGGACTGGTGGGGGAGGGGCAGGGGCTGCCGCCCTTGATGGGAACAAGCCGGAGCATTCAGAGACCCTGCATCAGTCCAGAGTACAGGCTGCATCAGAACCAGCGGGGGAGGTGGCTGGGGACTCACCATCCAAGGTCTCCACGGAGAGCTGCAGGCCCAGGTTGTGCCGGGGGTTGACCACCCAGTGGTTGCTGGTGGCCGTGATGTCGAACACCAGCCAGCCCTCCTCTGAGGCCCAGAGAGTGCGGCTGTCAAGCAGGAACAGGTCCGAGTCCCTACAAGAGAGGAGGGGACACAGGCTCTGGGTCAGCAGGTCATGGCTCTGTCACCCTGTGATCCAGCCAGACGCTGATGGGGACAAGGACCGTGGGGGGTGAGGAGGCAGGAAGGGGTCTTCTGGTCCCCAAAACTGGGTGAACCAGACCAAGATCCAGGCATGGAGGCCCCTCAGCAGCTGTTGTGGGAAAAGGGACTGCGGGAGAGGCGTAAAGAGATGCCCATCGGGGACAAGGCGCGGCTGCAAGGCACGCTGGCTGCTGAAACCTGTGAGCGGGACGGCAGCGGGACAGAGTCCAGGAAGGCAGGAATTAGACAGCCTCCGTACTGCTGGACGTCTCAGGGACAGCAGTCCTCATTTGCTGGGTCACGTGCCCTTTGCCAGGTGCCAGCTGCCCCACGTGTCTCCATTCTCTCGGCCCTAAGCTGCAGGGATGTTATCATCTCCATCGAGTCCGTGGTAAAACCCTGACTTGCCCCGGGTCATCCGGCCAGGAAGTTGCCAAGTTGAGCCCAGGAAACTGGGCTCCAGTACACTCTCATTTCCAGGCTACATAACCTCTGTATGAGCCCAGCCGGTGCCAGGAGGCGAACTCCAGGGCTGATGTTATTAACAGAGCCGGCCCTTTAATTCTCTCTTCTTCACATGCTGCAGTAGCAAAATGGGTTGGACCACAGCTGGCCTTGCTGGGGATGGAGGATGGATACATGGATGGACAAACGGATGGATGATAGATGAGTGGGTGGGTGGATGGATGGACTTCACATTCCTAGATAGGCTTCTAGTGTATAAGGTATCATAATGTCTCTTTTGTACTTTTAGTGGTAAGGATTCAGTTATAATATGTTGAGTCTTTTGATAGTCGATTGAAATATCTGAGCCCCTACGTGGTGCCAGGCCCTGAGCTACAATGATGGACAACACCCAACCAGCTCCTGCTACGGCCATCTCCAGGTTACTCGGAGTAGTCTGCTTTCCCTGGAAACTAAGGTGAATGTTCTCTGCTCACAGATAAAGCCATCACATGTAATTACTTTTATTGAGCCCTTACCATGTGCCAGGCCCTGGGTGGAAATGCCTGACAAGCAGCGTGTCCTTGAGTCCTTATAATGACGACATAAGGTGGATACTATGACCTGGGTCACCGTGTAAAACTCAAAACTGAGGCTCAGAAAGGTAAAGCTGCTCACCCGGTTACACTGCCCGAACACAGGGAGGCAGTGTGGACAACTCCCTGGTTCTGGGACCCATCCAGGCCACCTGTAAGCCCACCTGTGTGACCACACACGAGGACAGCTCTTCTGGACACGACCTCCGCTCAGGGGCCGTTGTCATTTCAGAGCGTTGGGGAAGTCACTCACTGCAAGATACCCACTAAGCTTTCAGCACGTGTCTCCCATGGGTCCCGCCCGCCCCTTCTGAAACAATGGCCAATCATGCCCGCTCACCTTCCCCGTGTGGCCCACAGACCTCCAGGTTTGTGAGGTTGGCCAAATTGTAACTCTGCTGCATGCCAGAACACGTCAGACCCAGGCACGTCAACATGCACAAGACTCGCAGGAGGGCACCCAGCCACTAAATCAGCAGTGTTTGCCTGTGTCTCAGATTCACGTGAACTCAAACCCACCGGAAGTGCAGCAGAAGATTAACAGGTCACTCAGAGAGACCAACACGGGGTCGCAGAACCGGGCTCAGAAACACACAGGAGCCACGGCCAGTGTGAGGGCGCAGGCCGGCTCATCACAGCGGCAGAAGGAATGAGCTTGAGCCGCACTTCCCCCTCTGCATCTCTCCACCCAAAAATCTAGGGGCGGAGAATCCAGCTGGTCTGGTCAAGTCCATGCCCAGCCCTGGGTCACGGGAGGGCAGGGCACTCCATGGTGATGGAGAGCGTCACCAAGGCCACGGGATGGGAACAGGGGTTATCCCTTCCACAGGCTCCCTGAAATCCTCCTCTTTACGTAATACCACCTTCCAGAACCCAATTCCGAAAACGCTGGTTTACGCAGTGCGTTGTATATGGAATGGAATGCAATGGGACTTCTGACCCTAGACCGACGAAATGTAGCCATGGTATGAGACACTGCATTGTCTCCTCGCCGGCCAAAAGGAAGTCCTCTCTCAAACGCAGAGACAAGATAGAAGCAAAGAAGTCTTTTCAGAGACACAAAGGATTTTGAAGACCCTAAGTTTGACTTGCAAGTCCAAGCGGAATAAAAACAAGGAGATGCTCTCCGGTGACCCATCCCCTCCCCTCCTTCCCAGAGCCCGTCCAAAGGCAGTGTCAGGACTGGCTTGGGGGGTGGCCACACAGACGTGAAACGTACAGGAGCTTCCTGCGGGCGTCATCTCCGATTTGCCTCGATGACTCCCCTGGCCGTGGGGGGCTCCCAAGCCTGTCAAGGAGCCAGTCCGTTGCCCTCAGCAGTTCAGTGAGAGAAGAAACACCACCCTGAACCAAAACAAGCTCCGTCCCGGGGAGCCAGGCTCCTGGGGCCCCTGCGCTAACGCCCCCACGACGGCACAGAAGTCACAGACCTGGGTGGTGACTTTGCTGGGAAATTGTTATTTGTAGGAAAATGTGACCAGCTCCCTGGGGAGGCCCTTCTGGGCAGCAGAACAATAAATAGTAACTTACGGAGCAGAATCGGGCCTTTGATGAGGGAGGCTCTGCCAAGCGATACTAAGCCTTCTCTTATTACAGGCCATGACTCCGAGGGCCAGATGTTACAGGCCAGCCTTGACTCATCCCTGAATCAACACAAGCGCACCGGCGCGCCCCCTCCACGCCACAGTTTGCACTTTGTTCCAGGCGCGCTTGGAGGAGCCAACCCTTCCTTTGAGGATGTCGGGACGGGAGGGCCTGGTTGAGGTGGGGAGGGTGAGGTGCCAACGCGGGTTTTGCTTTTTGATGGAAGGCCCGGGCAGGAGGTTGGCCTGCGAGAACAGGACCGCGGAGAAATAGCTCAGCAGCCGAGCCCTGACAGACAGGTGGGAGAGCGGGACTTTCTAGCTGCCGTCGGGAGCATCTCATTAGAACACGACAGTTCTTAGCACCAGGAGGAACTGAACAAGCCCTTTGTGATGTATCTATTTACCTTGAACACACTGGCCTCCCAGACCCAGCCCAGGTGAGGGCAGGGTGGGAGAGGCTCAGGGGACGGCCCGAGGAAACAACACGCACTCATTCACCGGGCCCGCGGCTGAAACCTTAGGGGCTTTCCTGGCTGCAATTCCCTGACTCTCCCAACAGTAAGACCACTGTTCCCATTTCATAAATGGGCAGAGCGAAGGTCGGAGGTGAAGCCGTTTATCCACACTGACAGACCTTATAGGTGATCTTAACACTTGAGCTCTGAAGCTTGTCACCTCCTTAGCTCACCCTCTCACCAAGGGACAAGAGACACAGGGAATCATTGACTCCTGCAGTACACGTTCTTGTCACAACGTTGCACGGGGCCGAGAAAGTTCTAGAGATGATGAGCTCTAGGTGGTGGGGAACAGAGAAGGCAAGTAGGTCAAGCCAGCTAAATCCTGAGCCTCAGCTTCCTCTTCTGGAAGGTGAGGATAACGCCACCTTCTTCAGCGACCGGTGACAGCCAAGTGAAGACCAGCCGGGGACAAGGCATCAAGGCTCCCTGGAGCTTCTCTACAGCTACGACCAGTCCCGCAGGTGTCCGTGTGCACTCCCGGGGAGATGGCAGGAAATTCTGGGAACTTTATCTGTCTTGGCCCCAGTCATTATGTGACTTCCAAAGACCCGCATGTCAACAGACCATATATTCATTCAAAGGATGGTCATTTGGCTCCAAAACTCATCAGACAAGTATATCCGCATGTTCCCAGCTGCAGATTTTCCTGCTGGCTTCATCTTCAATCTGTCTTGATGACTTTCGACCACTAACCACTAACGACCACTAACAATCCCTGCTATCACTGGACCCACACGCAGCTCTACCATGAAGTTGGGGCTGACCACACCACTCGCTGTGAGCCTGAGAGCCCGTGGAGGGGTCCCGCCATGTCCAGGGCTAAGGTGGAAGAGCCTCGGCACTTCTCTCTGGGAAGCTGGCCGTGGGATCAAGAAATCTGACTCTCTGCTGCAAAGCCAGACCACAGGCAAGGGAAGGAGGTGGAGGCTGCGCAGGAGGCGGGTCTGTGAAAGACACCAAGCCAGCCCTGGGGGGAGTGGCCGCCTTGGGCGCTCCAGCCCCGACCGGGCGCCCAGCTTCCTCAGTGACGCAGCAGCTACGGCAGAGTAGAACCTCCCTGCTGAGCTCTGCCTGAATTCCTGAGCGAGAGAGTAATGGCTGTTTTAGCCACTGGGTTGTGGGTGGTTTGTCTCCCACTGACATGGAACCCAAGCAATAGCCTCACTGTTTGTAACAAAAACTGAACACAACCCAGAGGGCCTGGTGCAAACATGATGGACGTACGAGTGCTACACAGCCGCGTCAACGGGCCGTGCAAATCGACTTCTCAGAGAGAAGGAAACATGGACTTCACCAAACAGGTATTATGGAACAGCATGGGCAGTGTGCGCATTTCTGGGAAAATACAGAGTGCTCAAGATGGCACGAAAAGGTGTTGAAAATTTAGCCACCTTTCCCAGCCCTAATCCCCAGATGGTTTTAAACTGTATTTTCACCAAATTCTCCAAATTATCAACAGATAATTTCTTCTTATGCAAATTGATCAAGAAAATGGAAGAGAGCAAATTGGAAAGCTAGTATTGGAAAGCTATTGCTTGTATGCTGTCGATTCCAAACATGGATAGGGCCAACTTGGACAGACATTTCTCTAAAGATGTACAAAAGGCCAGTGAACACATGCAAAGATAATCAACATCTTAGGGAACTGCAAATCAACACCACAGTAACCCACTAGCATGGCTAAAACCAAAAGCATAGACAATAACACGTGTTGGCAAGGATGCGGAACCCTCGCACCCTGCTGGACGGAATATAAAATGGTGCAGCTGCTTTGGAAAACAGCACAGCAGTTTTTCAAAAGGTGAAACATGGAGTTACCATATGCCCCAGTAATTTTACTGTGCAAGCGAACTAAAAGTCCTATACACGAATGTTGATTGCGGCATTATTAATAATAACCCAACAACTCAACTACCCACCACCTGAGAGCTGGATAAACAAAACCGGGCAAACCCCTACAATGGACTGTTATTTGGTCACGAAAAGGAAGGAAGCACTGACACGCCCGCCACCTGAGAACTTTGAAATCTTTAAGGACAGGAAAAGGAGTCACACACGAAGGACCACACACTGCATGGTATCATTGCCGCGAAATGTCCAGAAGAGGCAGATCCACGGGGACAGAAAGGTTAACCATTGCCAACAGGCGGAGAAAGCAGAGGTGGGGGAGGCTCGCTGATGATGGGTACGGAGCTCCCTTTGAGGGCGATGAAAATGTCCCCACTTTGAATGGTGGTTTTTGTTGGACAACTCTGAATAGACGAAAAACCACTGAATGGTACACGTTACAAGCATATATCTCAATAAAGCTATGTTTTCAAAAACAGACAAAGACAACATAAGTCCCAAATGCATAGCCTGACATTATTGGAGTAATTCTGCGTTCACAGTGTACACACCTGCGCGCGAAAAGCCCGCACGCCCGCAACGCCGGAGTACCCGCGGCCGTTCACTCGGAAGGTGCTCCCCTCGATGCGAGCACGGCGACACCGTCCCAAGTTAGCAAGCACAGTTCTCTTTCCACAAGAAGCAAGATCCAAGGCAGGGGGTCGGGGGCCGCACACTTCCACATGCTGCTGGATCCGCGGAGCAAACCTGGGCTAGGTGGGCGCCTGCCTCCTGCCGCCGCCCCGAAGCTGACAGGGAGGCTGCGAGCTGGGACGCAGCCTTGGCGTCCCTCCCTCCTTCTTACGCGGCTTCCGAGGAAGGAAGTGGCAGGAAGACCCAGAAGGTCCCCTTCTTCCTGCCTGAAAACCCGGTTCCCCCAAAGCCCTGCGCTCTGTGAGGCATGAACCACCGGGGACCCTGAGCCACAGCACTGGGGGGTGTTAATATTTCATTGCCTGCCTGGGGACAAAGCATGGCTGGGGCTTGCAGGCTCCTCCTCGTAGGGACACCATGAGGACCAGTGAAACCTCACCCACAGGGAAGAGGAGGACCACACACAACCTAGGGGCTAGTTTCCACCCGTGTCCCTCAGCCCACCTTCCCCCAGAAAATGCTCCCATGACGGAAAAATGGGTATTTTAAAATCTCCAACGTGGGAAGGTGGAAAGTTGTTTTTTCCCCCTCTGGCTCTTTAGGGACTATTTTTAGAGACCACAATCTCAGGGGCCTTCACCCACGGTCCACTCCGAGGGCAGGAAGACCCCCGCACGGGACACAGGGTGTCACGCCTGGACCGGGGCCTCAGAGAACACTCTGCACACACACACAGCCCCAGGGAATCCGGCCCCAAAATGGCAACGCGGGGCTGAGACAGACGCCTGAGGGTCGCCCTGGCCCCAGGCTCTCCGGGGAGCAGCCGGAGCCAGGGGAAGCAGGGGCTCCCGGGGGCCACCCAGCGCCCGCCGTCCCAGCCCCCAGGCCAGCCTCTGGGCCCACTTTCACACGTCTTCCCTCCTCCTCCGCAGGACTAGGTGGGTGATACCTTGGACCCGCCAGCGTGCCCCAGGGGTTTAGGCCTGCACAGCCCCACCAGACCTTGGAAAGGTCCCTCCCGCTGCGTTTCGGCTCGGAGGACCAGGGACGCTCTCTTGTGCGCCCCCCGCTGGTGGCTGCGTCAGAGCCGGACCCAGTTCGGGGCCTCCATCAAGGGTGGGGGATGGAAACAGTCTTGTGTCACAGCCCGGACCCAGAGTCACTCCCCCTAACCCCCGATGACGTCCCTCAGGACCAGCCCATCACCGTCAGGGGCAGGTGCAAGCCCCCCCGGCCCCCTCCCCGCTCCAGGAGCCACGGCGGGCGGCCGGGGCCTCGGCACCCACTGCGCCACGAGCTCTCCAGCGAGTCTCTCGCCTCGTCTTCTTCCAAGGAGGTGCAAACAATGGCGAGCCCCGCTTTACAGATGAGACCACTGAGGTGCCGAGGAGTTAAGAAAGCGTCCTCGGCCAGATGGAAGGCAACAGGAGGCACGTGGAGCCACCTGTCACCAGGGCGCCCCCAGCCAGGAACTTCCCCCCAGGGTTAGAGGAGACAGAGAGAATCCAACAGAGGATGCGACTGGCCTAGGGCCAAGTGCCGCCCCCGACCCCTTCGAAGAGGGGGAAACGAACTTCAGATGCTCTGGCAGGCAGAACGACCCCCACCCCGAGGCCCCACATCCTAACCCCAGACCCTGTGACTCGGGCGCTTGCCGTGGCAAAGGGACTTGGCGGGCGTGACTGAGTTGAGGGTTTCTGAGATGGGAGATGACCCTGGATGACCCAGGTGGGCCGCTTATCTGCACACGGGTCCTTACGCGTGAAAGGGGGAGACGGGAGGACAGAAGCAGGGGTCAGAGTGACGAGACTGCCAGGGGAGGGACGCGGTGGCACGAGCCACGGACCGGGGCGGCTCCGGAGGCTGGAAAGGACGAGGGAACGGACTGTCCCCCGGAGTCCCCCAGAGTCCCCCGGAGTCACGCAGTCTCGGGACGCCCTGACGTTTGTCTGGCAAGATCCATCAGGATGTCTGACCTCCAGGACCGTAAGACAGCCCTTTCGGCGCCTCGCACAGTGAGGGTCGCTGAGCCCTGATCAAGGGCGGGACAGGGAGGGATGAGTCCTCTGGGCCAGCGGGCGGAGGAAGAGGCTGGACACCAGTGTCGGGGGAGGGGGTGACAGTGTTCGGGAAGAACGTCCTTTGGGAGGTCGCTGGGAGGAGCAGGGCTGAGGCGGCCAGGAGGGCTTCCGGCAGAGGTGACGGGATGCGGGCTGTGATGAGAGAGGCTGACAGGGAGAGGGAGCAGGTGCCAGAGTACAGGGGGCGGGGGGATGGCTGGAGCCCGCGAGGCACCCCATCCCCTGCCCCCCCGCCCCAGGAAGGTTCTGGCCCTAAGAGAACCGGGCGGCTGGGGAGAGCGTCAGGCAGGGGTGGAAATGACCGGCTCCGTTGCTCATGGTCCCCGGCAGGCTGTCCCCCACCCCTGCTCTGACCCCTGACCCTGACCCTGCGTTTTCTCTCTGGAAAGCCCCACGACCGACCGGGCGTTTTCAAGCCCTGCGTGCCAGGCGCTGCTGCCGGGCCCAGAGGCCGCGCCCCTGAAGGCAGAGAGCGAGAGACAGGGCGATGGAGAAGCCAGAGCTTTCCCAGGCTAACATGATGTCAGGGAGGAGGGCAGGCCTGTTGCTGCCACGGATGAGTCAGGCTGGGGAGCCAGCTCCGTGCACCTGGAGTCCGACCAGCCCGCGAACACCAGCCCTGCAGGGAAGCCAGCCGGGAAGGAGATCAAAGGAGCCTGGGAGGAAGTCGGGCGTGGCAGCTGCCAGGCCCGGGTCCAGGCAGGGCCCCTCCTGAGCCCCAGGCTGGGGAGGACCCAGCCCTGGCCCCAGCACCCCTCCTGGGCTTCGGGGAGGGCCCTGCCTTTCTACCCCGTCACCAAACAGTCCCTGGCGTCCCCAGGGCGGGAAGATGAAGTCAGGGAGGTCCAAAGCTTTTTTTAAACACTCTTTAAGCCTGCACATCCAGGAAGACTAAAATTAAGTCGTTTGGGAGAAAGGTGGAAAAACACACAACGACGCATGGAATCCTCCTCCCATGCGCCGCCAGCCCACAGCCTCCCTGCCCCGTGACCCTCCGTCCGTCTGTCTGTCTCTCTCCGTCCTCTCTCCCGCCCCCGCGCCTGGGCATTCACGAGAGGTCAGGCACACTCCTGCCCCGAGTCCGGAAAGCCCATGCGGTCAAAGTCAGAAAGCGAGTCAGCAGCCGTCAAGGTCCGGGTTTCAGCTTCCCCGTCAGCAAGCGAGGGCTAGAAGTTTATCAAGGTCTTGAAAACCAGCCTCCATTAACAGGACATCCAAGAGAAGAAACGGAGAGGGTCAAAAATCCAAAAAGCTCTGCATTTTGCCCTGGCTGCTGTGGCTCAGTGGGTTGAGCACAGGCCTGCCAAGCGAAAGGTCACCAGTTCGATTCCTAGTCAGGGCACATGCCTGGGTTGCAGGCCAGGTCCTCAGTTGAGAGGCAACCACTCAACGTTTCTCTCCCTCTCTTTCTCCTTCCCTTTCCTTCTCTCTAAAAAATAAAAATTTTACAAAAAAAAAAAAAAAAAAACAACCCCTCCGTATTTAGGTAAGTTTGGGAAGCACTACACGATTGTTGCTCCTTAGAAATTTCGTATTGCACATTAGCTCTCTAAAGGCTCTGGAAAGTTCTGCTACAAAGAAATGTCTACTCTGGCAATGCCATGTGGTGAAGAGGCTCTTGAACTCGTGCGTCCGCGCAGAGCGCAGTGCTGGGCGGGGAGCGGGAGGAGGAGCACAGTGAAAAGCGGAAGCCCCCCCTCAAGGGGTGCCCCGACCGGCAGGGGAAAGCAGCCAGGAGGTCTGAGTGGAGCACAAGGTCCTCTTTGTGAGAAGTCCCCAGGGTGGTCCTTGGTCACACTTTGGGTGGTCAGGAATGGAGGTGTCACCACACAGGGCTCTGGGTCCTCAGGACGTTGCAGTACAATCCCAGGGGAGGGACCCTGGGCCAGCCGACCTCTGTCCCTGAGGTTCTTCTGTTTGTCAGGTGGAGAACGGCACGAGGCCTGCGGATTAAACGGACGCTGCAGCCCAGACGCCAGCACAGAGCCGGGCTCGGCGTCCGTGTGAGAACCTTCTCCCGCGGACTGCAGCTGCCCCACCCCCAAGGCAAGGGCTCCCAGCCTTGCCGCGCGGCCCTCCTTCAAGACACAACACCTGAGAACAAGCCTGGCTCTGTGACACCGAGAGAGCTTGCGGAAGCCCATGGCACCGGGGGCGGGGGGGCGGGGAATGCTGTTGTCCCGTCGGGGGGAGACGGAGGTTCGGCGAAGCCTGCCAATGTCCCCAAGATGGAGGGAGAGCTGCCACCCTCCCTGTCCCCAGAAGCCTGCACAGGCTTTCAGAACCTCAAATCTGAACAGACAACTTCGCTGCCTTAACCCTTTATTAGTTCATAAGATAAAAAGCCCAAATGCCCTAATGTCTTCCATGACACGGGAGATTATGTAGCTGAAGGTGCAAAGCGGGAGAGGAAGGAGGCACTATTATAACCCCAGGGGAGCCCCTACCTCTAAGGCCCTGAGTGGCCCATCCCCCAACACCTGTCTCACTCCCCTCTCCTGCCCCTTCAGCTTCATCTGCCCAGACTCCAGCCGGCCACAGGCCTTTGCACATGCCGTTCCCGCTACCCGGGACGCTGTTCCTTATCCTTTACCCTGCATCACATCGTTCACCCTTCCGCCCCCTAGGGAAGCTTCCGCCAACGCCCTGGAGGGCAAATCCTCATTGGTCGCCCTCTACGACCCTCCTTTCCCCCGTTCAGGCTGGTGTTTCAATTTGCTTGCACAGTTCTCTGGGTTTTCCTCTCTCCCCACAAGACCGTAAGCTCCTCGCGGGCAGGGGCCGGGCCTGCTTGGCCCGCCACTGTCATAGCCCAGCGCCTGGCAGGCAGCACGGCCCACAGCGCGTCTTAAGTGAGCGGCGAGTGGGTGCGCTGCTGTCCTCGGTGCACTCTGGCCAGCCTCGGAGGCTTTCTGGCCTCGCCGTCTGCAGCTTGTGTGAGTAAAGGAGGAAGAAAGAATGTTTTTCCAAATTACGCAGGTGTCTCCAGTAATGGCTTTGCCTCCAAGTCCCCGGGGCCTCGGGCCGCTGCCCCGCCCTGTGCCCATGGGTCAGACACCGTTCGGCCCCTGGGCACCTGCACGTCCCACCTCCCACGGGCCTGCTTGTGCAGTCGGGGGGTTGCCAAGTCACCCCCTGCAGGACCCCCGGTTGGGAGTCGCTGGCTGTTTGGGGTGTGCCTCGGCCACCCCTCCGGGCCACCCCTCCGTGCCACCCCTGCATCAGGGCCCGTGGCTTGTCGGGAGGAACCCCGCGGACACAGACAATAAGGAGCCACATCCGGGAAAACGGCGAGTCTTAGGTTTACCTTTGAACCCGACTCTCGCTCCCCCTCGCTTACAAGCCCTAGGTTTGGGTCCCAGAATTTCCAGAAACTGGAGGCCCTCTCTTTCCATTCAGCCCCCCAAGGGATGAGCAATAAGTCACACTGGGGGTGGCAGCGCTCAGAGACAGATCTGCGGTGACCCACAAGGACCTCTGGGGTCCCCCTGGAAACCCCAGGCCTTGTGGGGAGCGCGACAGGGCTTCGGAGACGGCTCTGGAAAGCGCACACTGCTGGGCAGCTGCGTGCGGCTGGCACCAGGGAGGTGGGCGGGCGGGACGCCAGCGACGGAGACTCATCGCAGAGACTTTCCCTGGTTGCCCCACTTCCTCCTGCCTCCAGCTCCAGCCCAAAATAGAACGAGGTAAATTCAGCCTCTTCACGCACATTCAGGGAATAAACAAACCAACACAAACACAGTTATCGGGCCGGCCGGGTCCTCTTTCCTACCTTCTTTTTTTTTTTTTTTAAAGAACCACAGGCTGTTTTCAGATTCCCAACCAGAGGCAGCAAAACGAAGTGTAGCCGGCAGACGGGGGAGAAAGGAAATGAGCTTAACAGCGGCGTCTGCAGACAGCAGCGTGTGTCGCGATGACCGGATTCAAGGTTTCCAAAAGCAAAGGACAGTTCGGAACAACGCGACGCAGGGGTGTCTGAGTCATGGGGACTGCGGATCCTCAAACCGAGGAGTGGCGGCCCGGGAGAGGGGCGGCGGGGGCCAAGGCCTGCTCAGGAAGGCGCCACGTGCCACGCTCCCTCCCACACTGACCCGCGACAGTCCTTCCAGGTGGATGCTCACTCCCCACCGTCCTTCAGGGACCCCCGGGAACAGATTCTAAGTCAAGGGCTTGAATGCGAGTAGTCTGTCGGAGAAGTGGCCTCAAGAGCCACCTGGAGGGAGGCAGGGAGGGAAAAAGACAGAAAGGGACGCAGCGGGCATCTGGGTCCCCCAGGCCGCGGGCCTCACGGAGTCCTCCCTGGGGAATGCAGGGCCCGTGCACATGTAACACCCAAGGAGGACCCCCACTTCCTCTCTGCGACAGTGACAGGTTTCTCCAGGAGCTCCCCTTTCTACCTCGGTCCCCTCTGCAAAGCTGGCTCGCAAACCACCCTGCCTCCCCCAGACCCCGAACTGCGGGCCCAGCCCCAGGAACGAAGGGTAAGCCCACACCCCAACCTACGACGCTGAGGGGAAAAAAGAAGCCTCCTGTGGACCCAAGTCTCTTCTTTAAAGAGTCCTCGAGGAAGAGCCAGGAAAAAATTCCTATCCCTCAAGAAGCACCAATATCCCAGTTCTCACTGCAACAGCCCAGACCGTGCAAGGCTGTGGGAGGGGCGGGGCCGGAGCAGCGTTTTTGGGGGGTGGAGAACGGCAAGCAACACGGGCAGGAAGGCGGGAAGAAGCCAGGACGGAGAAGCGCGGTCAGCGCCCCAGTACCCCGCACCCCCCCGGGGGCTCGTCCAGAAGCGCAGCACCTCGGGTTCTTCCCTGGCTCCCAGACGCCAGCCCCCATGTCACCTGGAAGCATCCGGGGATCACACCGCTCCCTCCACCCCAGTGCTTCTCAACCGGGGGCGACCCTGCCTCCCAGGGGACATCGGACAATGTCTGGAGACACCTCGAGTTATCGGAACTGGCCGCATCCTCTTGTGTCGAGGCCGGGGATGCTGCTCAAGCCCCGACAGTGCACAGGCTGCCCCGCAACAGAGGACGATCCGCCCCACGTCAGCGGTGCCGACGCTGCGAGTCCCTGCGGGAGGAGCGAGCCCGAGCCACCTTCCGGGGGACTCCACGTAGCGTGGCCCGCGTGCCTGGCTGCCCGCCTTGCTGGACACACTTCCCCTTGCCCTGCCCGTCTCTGGGAACATTTCCTAATCATTCAGGTTCACACACGACCCTCGTCTCAGGGTCAGCTCCCGGGAGGCCTGACCCGAGACCACTGGCCAGCAGGGTCCCCTCGATGGCAGCTTCACTCAACTAGCAGTGTCTGCCTCACGCCCGTGGCTCGGCAGGAAGGAGCGCTGCAATCCATTGGCAATGCCTGCCCCGGGTCCCAGATGGGAAGTGAGAGCGTGCACGCTGGAATGCGGGCCAGGTGTCGGCTTTCCTCCCGCCCCTCTTGGATGGGCAGAATGCAGGGCCGTGGGTCTTGTGAAGGGAGAAAAGAAAAAAACGCAAGAAAGAAAATGGCCCTGAAGATGGGGCTGGCGGTAGGAAGACACAGGAAGAGCCTGTGTTTGGACGGACCTTGAGCGTTTACCCAGAGGCCTGCTTCTGCCCTGAACTCAAAATGACCAAGGACTTCCTTCCCCGGGGTTGACTCCTGTAAAACATTATCTTCTGGGGAGCCTGCATTCCCCATCCTCACTGAGTTCATACTTGAGCAGGCACTTTCCTTCCCAGCCACAGATGACCGCCCATGACCAAATTGAAAAATATTAATTCTCTTTGTCTCCTGCCAAAAAGGCTAAAGCAATTACAGGCCTTGATATGAAACACAGATGTTAATACATTTGGAAAAATAGGCTCCTATAGGCGAGCAGAGGTCCAAGTATGAAGTGCTTTTGGAATTAAAGTTCCAGATCAAGTTATACCGCCAGCCCCCTATTCTGACGCCCGTTCTCCCCGAATTCACTCCAGGGCAGGGAACCCAGGGCCACGGCACACGCGACATCTCCCCCCTTTGCAGACGAGAACCATTCCACCCTTGGGTACCCCCTGGCGCACAGGCTCCAAATAATATAATTATCATCATCACGGGGAAACTGCCCTAAGATCGAAAAGTATTATAATTACGGGCAATTTTCACTTTTTGGAAATTGGGCTCAGATGCTGGAGAAAGACCGCAAACAAGGCGTTCTCAGGTTTCCGTTCTGGAGGAGAGGACACCGGGATGGACCGGCCCGTGGCGGGAGGCACTGGGAGGGCGAGGGGCAGGGAGGGGTGCCCGTGGCCGGCGCCCACCCCCGCTCCTGCGCCCCCCGCCAACAGGTATTTGCTGCGCAGGTCCCGGTGTCAGGTGCCGCACTGGGCGCTGGCAGTGCCTCGGTGCAGGATGGCCTGCCGAGGCGGGGAGCCGGCACAGGAGGCCAGATCCTCCTTCCATCCGTCCGCGCACGTGCAATTTGCTGAGCGCCTACTATGTGCCAGGCTCCAGGGACAAGAGGTGCATCCGCACTGCTGGGCCAGGGTGGGCAAGGTCTCTTGTCTTCCCGGCCTCAGTTTCCTTGGGCGGAAAATACGCTTCCCCCTGTTGCCGATTCCTAGGATGTGTGAAGGGGAATAAATATGTGTGTCCACCAGCCAAGGGAGCCAAACAAATGGGACCGGGGAAGGGGTAAGTTTCCATCCCTTAACCCCTACCGGGGTGTTGTGCCTCAGTTTCTTTGTCTGTAAAAGGAGGTGGTGAAGGTATAGCCCCCGTGGGGGTTGTGTTGGGAAGGACTAAAGAGTGTCTGCTGCGTGGCCAGGGCTCACTACAGTCACCTCTGTCACCGTCACTGTTCACGAAGGCTGCCATCTCTTCTCCCAGCCCAGAGGTGCCACCAAAAAAGCAGGGGCATGGATTACATGGTGGATTTGGGAGACAATGGCCAAATCAATTGAGACGTAAAAAGAGCAACCCTTTCCCACAAGGCAGGCCTGCACAGGGACCACTACATGGAGAGATGTGCTCACCTTGACCTTCACAGTCAAATCCACAAGGAGGGTTGGGGCCGAGCAGAGAGGAAATGTCCCCGGCACTTGCACTCGGTGTCCCATGTACCCTCCCCCTCCCAGGAAGATATCAGGACCCCCACCCGCCCCCCACGGGGAACCCTAGCCCCTCACCAGCACCGTCCGCCTGTGCACTCCCTGGGGAGGCAGGATGCAGGCCAGGCATCTCCAGCCCCATTAAAGGAGCAAAGTGACTCCTCCAAGGTCCCCCCAGGCCCTCAAAGGAACAGAACAGAGCAGGGAGCGAGTCTCCTCTGGGAGCCTGAAAAGCCCTCAGTGCCGAGGTGAGGCCGGAGCCAGCACATCGGAGCTCCGAAGGCGGGGCCTCAGCACCCCAAGTTTCACTTCCTGCCTGGTTTCGAACTCGGCCTCGGGAGGGTCATCTGACTGCTCTGCGCCCCAGTGACCTCACCCACAAAACGGGAGAAAACAGGCTGCTCAAGGTCACTGGAAGGAATAAGGCAGGGTGCGTGCCACTTGGTGCGCACCAGCCCGACCCGCCGCACGCCCTCGACAAATCAGATCTGCCACCGCCGATTCCCCCGCCGCCCATATTCTCCCGGAGAAGCCAGGCTTGGGATGGATTATGGAAGGAAATAAAAGGCACAGAGATCAAAACAGCCCCCGGGGCCCACCAGCTGCTTCAGCCCGCAGGACAGGAAGCCAAGGGGCCCGTGGCCCCGGGAGACCAAGCAGGGCAGGCCAGCTGCGCTGCAACCACGTTAATGGGACTGGACACAGCGTTTCCACCGCCGCCAGCGAGGGGTCCCAGGGTGCAGGCTTTTCCCAGAGTGGCCCCCTTGGACATGCGACAGGACCCCGAGGGGGACCGAGAGACACCCGTGGCCCTCGTCCCTGCTCAAGCCGCTCTGAGCGGGGTCTGGAGTGGGGCCTGGAAAGGGGCAGCAAGGAAACAGGCCGGGGCGTCCCGAGCAGGAGGCTGCTCCCTGGCGCACTCCCCGCTGACCTTCCGGGCTCTTCCGGCGGGGCCCTGGCAGCCAGCGGCTCCCTCCTCGCCCGCGACAAGGCTACTACGGAGCTGACAGGGAAAGTCCTGAGGAAGCAGCTCCAAACCAGAGCTCACACCCTGGGGCTGAGGTGTACTGGCGAGAGACGGAGGCCAGGAGACATGGAACCAAGCACGTAGGCCTTCAGGAGCAGCAAGGAGGCTCCAGAAGCTTCCAGAACCAAAGCCCAAGGGGCTCTGCACCCTCCGCCAGCCACCTCCCTGTGCCATTCGGACACTCAGTCAGGGCCTGGACTGCACTTGGAGTTCAATCTTGTGAGAGAAAAACCGTTGTCTTTGAGAGACCAGGCTAAAGGGCGCCGGGGGGCCCGTTACTGGGAGAGATCTCTCCCCTTCCATCGCGTGGGCACAAGGCGGCTCACAGACGAGAGAGAAGAGGGGTCCTAGCCCTCAGGCCACAGCCCTGGCTACACAGGGAATCGCCTGGGAGCTTTAACAGACATCGATGCCCAGCCCCACGCCCAGCCTGCGCTGGACGCCATGATTCCCGTGTGTGGCCGGGGCACAGAACCGCAGCTCAGGATGCCTGTCGCCCTGGGCGAGCCCCAGGGGAGGGGGCTGGTACAACGGGAGGCACCACGTTGCCGCCAGGGCCAACAGCCTGAGCCTAGAATCTCAGCCCCACGGAGCTCAAGTCCCAACGCGGCCGCTCGCGTGCTCGCTGCGTGGCCTCCACTGAGCTACCTCCGCGCTCTGAGCTGCCTCTGCACCTGAAAGCGGTGAGGGGGCCAAGTCCTCAGAGGATCATGTCCAAGGCACACAGCCAGGCTGAAGTGCCTGGCCTGGCGCAGGCAGGCGGCTGGAGGTGCTCTGGGGCGTGACTACGTCCCTCTGCCCGGACTGGCTCGCAGCGACTGAAGTCTGACAAAGTCCTCGTCTTGCACCCCAGCCCTTTGCCCTGCTTAGCACGACGGAGACAGGAAGTGTGGGGCGGCCCCCGTCCGGAGCCGCGCCGGGAGACGTTGCGGGGGCTACCGTGTTCCACGCCCAGCACCCGCGTACCTCCCCGCTCCTTGGACCTGACCCTAAGGACATCCCCCAGCCTGGGTCAGAAATGCAACGGCTCAGGCGCCACCCCAGCCAGCTGACCCCACACTGTACTTTCACCTGATCCCCTGGAGCCATGCGGCCAGGTTCCCGGGGACTTGGGGACACTGCTGAGACCAGCGAGGCCACCTCCTTGTGGGAGCTGAGAACCTGGGTTAGGCTGCTGGGGGCTGCAGGTGACAGAGCACCGCCCCTCCCCCCCTCCGCCCCAGGGCAGCGCAGGGGCACCGGGCTTGCCCCTCCCCGCTCACAGCCAGGGGGCTGCCTCGGCTGCCTTGGGGCGGAAGGGCGCCAGCAAGCCGCCCCTTGGCCTCCTGCTCCAGCGCACGGCAGGGACAGCGGGACAGCTCCCTCTTCCTCAGAGTGACTCAGGCTGCCACCGAGCCAACCTTGGCCCCAGGGACCACTCTGAGGTCAGCCTCCTGGCAGCCAAGTCCCTGAGATGGACCAAGGGATGTTTTCCATCCAGCTGCCCACATCATCGAGACCTGGGCAGTGCCCGGCGCCCTTCAAGCGGGCTCTGCTGCCCCCAGGGCCCGCGACCCCCAGGGGTACCTCACAGAGCACCCGCGTCCCCCACAGAGAGGGCAGCACTTGGCGGAGCAAGCTTGGCACCTGCAGGGGCAGGCAGGGGGATGGGAGGTGCTCGGTCTAGTTCCCAAGAAGGAAACCAGTTGTTGACAAGGGTGACCCCCACCCCCCAACACCCGCACCTTCGGCTGAAACTGAAGTTTGAGCCAACGGGGACAGACAGACGTGGGTCCTGCTCCAGGAAGCTGGGCCCCAGCTGCCCAGGCCCTGGCGTGGAGTCCGGAGCAGGAGGGCAAGACTCGGATGCCGTGGCCCCCACTGCCCCCCAGCAAGGCCACTGGAGCCAGGGGCACGGACCCCGGACCTGCCTCTCAGCCGCCTTTGGCCCGTGGCCCACCACGGGCGGTCCCAGCTCGCCTTTCCAGCTGTTCGGGGCCGCGCTGTGAGCCGGGCCCAAGGGCCATGGACAGCCTCCAGCTCGGCTCATTGTCGGAATTTAATCTGGATTCCGAGAGATCAAGAGGCCTCGGTGGAAAGAGGCTGTCACAAGGGGCGAGGCGCAGAGGCCAGCCCGAGCCAGCTAAGCCCCAGCACCCCGGGGCTTCTCTGGAGCTCAGGCAGAGGCTCGCCGGAGCGCCAGACGTCGCAGCTCTGCACAGCTGGGCGGCCGCGGCAGGGAGGCCACACAGCAGGGCGGCGGGGCAGGATCTTGGCTCCTCTCAGGGAATCGGATCAGCCCCAGGCCTCCAGCTTCAAGAAAAGGGCCGGCCGCGGGCTGAGGAAATGCCGACAAGGGCGCCACCCCTGCACGAGCTCCCGCTTCCGTCCCGTGGAGGACGGCGAAGCTCGGAGGTTTGGCAGAGCCGGGGAAGCGGCGCCACAGCGTCCTCGTGCCTAAGGAGGTCTCTGAGGTCCTGGGATGGTGGTGGCGGTGAAGGCGGTGATGGCGATGAAGATGACGGTGACGGTGGTGACGGTGGCGATGCTGATGGCGATGCTGATGGTGGTGAAGGTGATGGATGGTGAACGCAGGGGTGGCGGTGGTGAGGATGCTAATATCCGCATACCTTCACGGAGCACTTACTGCGCTATAAGTAAGTCCATTAACCTACCTATCCTCACCACAACCCCGGGAAGTAGACGCACTCACCATCCCCGCTGTGGAGAGGAGGGAACTGAGGCGCCCATGGGTTACGACTTCCCAAGACACGGGCACATAGTGTTGGGATTCGGACCCACACTCTTAAGAGCTGGGCTCTCCCTCTTGGGGAATTACATAATAGGATCGTCTTGCTTCTGGATTAAAAAAACAAAACAATCCACGAAGGGAAAAAAAAAGAAACAGTAATTGGTTTTCTTTTTTTAAATGTAACATTTTAACTTCTGGGGAATGAGGGACTCGCTTCCTTTTTTCCTGTGCAGAAGGAAATTTGGAGATCTGAAGGGAGCAGCCCCTCCCTCCCCTCCCCCGTCTCTCGCTCCGCCCCCTGCCCTACCTCACACTCTGCACCTGCCCGGCGCCTCGGGGGCTTGAAGGCAGCTCCCGGAGGGCAGAGGCTGCGTCCCGCCAGCCCACGGCACCCAGCAGGCGCTCGGACATCGCTGACGAGGGACTGGGCTCCCAGCAAGCCGAGAGCCCTCGGACGCAGGAACCCAAAGCTGGGCTGGGCATCCCAAGGCCCACCTGCGGCCACGCTGCTCACTGGGGACAGGCGGGCACCCCTGTCCGGGCCGCCTGCTGGGGCGCCGCAGACAGCTGTCCCTCCCATCCCGCTTCCAGCCACAGCGACGGGGACCCTCTCCTCTGCCCCAGGACGTCCGGACCCACCGCCTGGGTCTAAGGCAGGGGTGAGGAGGCCGCCACCTCAAACCATGGCAGGACCAGGCGCCCACGATGTCAGCAGCTGACACAGGCAGAAAGACAGGCCCTGCAGGCCGCCTGCTGGGGAAGCCCCAGGCTCCTGCTTCGCCTGAGCAAGGAGCAAGCGGCGCTCTCTGCCCGCTCACGCCTGCTGTCCGTCCAGCCTACGGCGCCCGCTCCATGGCCCACCCCTGCCTTACACCTTGAAGTTCCCCTGAGATACTCCCCACCCCCCCAACCGCCAGATCCTTCTTGTCATTCAAATGTCCCCCACGCAACAGGGCCTTCAATGGCCACCCAAGAACCTCATCAGGCCGGGGGGGTCTACCTACCCGCTTGCCTGTTTACTGATTGTCTTTTTCACACCCTGTCACGAGTTGAACTGTATCCCCTATAATGATGTGCTCAAGGCCCTGGCTGGTGTGGCTCAGTGGACTGAGCGCTGGACTGCGAACTGAAGGGTCACCGGTTCGATTCCCGGTTGGGGCACATCCTAGGTTGCGGGCCAGGTTCCCGGTTCGGGGCATGTGAGAGGCAACCAATCAATGTTTCTCTCCCTCTCTTCTTCCCTTCCTCTCTCTCTCTCCCTCTCTGAAAATAAGTAAAATCTTAAAAAAATAAATAGAAGATTTGCTCAAGGTCTGCCACTGGGGCCTGTGAATGTGATCTTGTTTAGACATAGGGTCTCTGCAGGTGCGATTAAGCCAGAGGAGGTCCCACGGGAGTAGGGTGGGCCCTGCACCCAAGAGGACGGGCATCCCTACAAGGAGAGGAGCGAGGCACCCAGAGGCAATGAAGGGCTCCAGGGAGCGAGGCCCGCCGGCGGCTTGGCTTCAGACTCCCGGCCTCCGGGACGGCGAGAGAATAGGTTTCCGTTCCTTTACGCCATCCAGCCCGTGTGGCTCTTTGCTGGGGAAGTCCCGGGAAACAGATGCACCCCCTTAGCATTTTAGGCCAGGTCCTTGCGTGCATGACCCGAGCTGACGTGCAACCACAGTCCAGACCTGAGGCGAGAGCCAGCAGGGAGGGCTCAGTGGCCAGTGATAAACAAATCTCTGGGCTCCCGTGTTTCTCTCCAAGCGCAGTGGCCTCTGCCCTCTGCGACGCCCGTCTCGGGGGCTCTTCCCAGTGCGTGGAGCCAGGGGGTGGGTGTGGGTGGAGCACGGGGCTGTGGGGCCAGTGGGCGGGGCGCCCCTCCCACCCAGGGCTATGACGAGGATGCGGGCAAGCTCCCCATCACAGCACGGGGGCCGACCAACCCCAGCGCCCCAGAGGCCAGCGGCCAGGAAGGGGAGCCCATGGCTGCCCGGAGAACTTGCCAGAAGGGCGGCACAGGTGGCACCAGCAGCGCTGTCGCGTCAGCCAGCCCCAGTCGGGGCAGCTGCGCTCCTGAGGTTAGCCCTCCTGGTGGGGGTTCCTGGGGCAGGTGTGGGGGCCCCCCGGGGGCCCGGGGGTGAGCAGGGTTCGGGGATCACTCAAGCAGGCCGATCGAGGCTGCTGACGATCAGCCTCCGGGTACCCGCCTCGCCCGCCCTTAATGTGCCCTTGTGAGAAAAGTCAGATACATGTTCTGGGTCAAGAGTCCCTGGGGATTTTTCAGGGTGCAGAGCAAAGGGATGCTCCCCCCAATCCCTGCTCCCCCAAGAAGGACCTCAGTGTTTCCTCTGTAACAGGGCCCGGGGCCAGGGCACAGCCCGCCAGGGGCACCTGGGGCACACGAGTCCTTTTAGTAAAATTTGGAGGTGACTGTCTGCCGCCGTCCCTGCACCACGCCCAGGTCCCCCAGGTTCCGGCACCACAGCGCACGCTGCATTTGAAGGGGTGGGGGGCTCTAAAATGCAAATTGAATCCAGTCAGGTACCATTTGTCACCCACCAGACTGATAACCAAAGATCAAAACAGTCTGACCGCGCTGGGGAGCACGTGGGGACGCGGCCTTCGCGGTCGCAGCCGCTGGGACCGTAAACGGACGGAACCCCGCGGACAGCAGTGAGACTCTGTCCGCGTCACCTCTGCCTGTGCCACCTCAGAGGGCCGCTGCAAACGGGGAACGAGATAACAAATGCGAGACATCGGAAACCCTGCAGACAAGTTTGGTTTTCTCAGTATTTAAGACGACCCCCCAAAATGGAGGCGGCTGGCTAACAAGGTGCTGCCGGTCCCCATGGCCCCGATGTGGTAATAGGTCCCCTTTCCAAGGAAGGTGCTCACCCGCCTCTCTTCCGGTAGTTACGAAGGAACACTGTGCCGAGGGGGGAGCTGAAAGGCTGGTACCCAAGACACCCACAAGCCCAGCCAATGGCTGGTACCACCGTGGCCTCGGCCACCTTGGGACCGCAGAGTGTCCTTGTCACATGGTCCAGATCATTCTCACAGCCTTCTTGCCTCTCGGAAGATCATGAAATTAAAGAGGTTCAAGAAATCCAAGCCTTTCCACACCAGCTTTTGGTTCCTGGCCTGACAGCCGGGACGCTGAGAGTTCTCTGCCTATTTATTCTTGGTTAGGGGGTTTCCCCTAACACTGTTACCAGCGACCACTCTGGTTGGTTGCCTGACATCACGTGCCGGGGTTCAGAGTGATGAATGGGAGGGAGGTAGACTTTTAAAACCATTTCTCCTTCTTCCTCACCCCCCTCTTTCCATGCCCCTAAACACACACCAGACCCGGATCACCCAAAAACACCCGCATGGGGCCACAGGACCTCAGGCCCAGCCTGGCCATCCCTATTCCTAACGGGATCCACGGATCGTGATGGTTTTAACAAACAGTGACATACACCATACACCTTTTAAAAGGCTATTCAGGCCCTGGCTGGTGTGCCTCACTAGGTCGAGCACAAGCCTGCGAAGCAAAGGGTCACTGGTTCGATTCCCAGTCAGGGCACATGCCTGGGCTGCGGGCAAGGTCCCCAATAGGAGTGTTCAAGAGGCAACCATACATTGATGTTTCTCTCCCTCCCTTCCCCTCTGTCTAAAAACAAATAAATAAAATCTAAAAAAAGATATTCATCACCGGGCCTGGCACGTGGTGAGTGCTGCGGGGTGGACGCAGCCGTGGCTGTCCCTGCCCCCGCCTGGTCCCATCCTTGGCTGTAACCCCCTTCTCCCTCTGTGGTCGGAGGAACCTCAGCACCCCTCCAGGCAGCAGCACAGCACCCACCTGCCCAAGTGCTCCTGCAGCACCTGGTACACGCTGATCCGAAACGTCTCGTTGTCGAAGCGTTCCCGGATGTAGTCCTTGTAGATCCGGAACTCGGCTGCAGTCACGGCCTCCCCCTCCGGGATCTTGGAGAGATCGAACCGGAACTCCCGGTGGTGGTAGCGCGGGTGGAAGAACTCTTTGTCGTGTTCCACTGGGAAGGGAAGAAAACACACACCGGCCCCAGGAGCTCGTTAGTGACTGGGTGTCACTCTTCCGGCTCAGAGCCCAAGCACCTAGGCTGTGCCGCACAGAGACGGGCCCATCGTGAGCGACCCCCGGGGCTAACTGCCCATTCCACGCTGACCCGCGGCAGACGGACGCGTCACAGGCTCAGACCCCTGTGTCACCTTGGAAAACAAGGGCCATGACTCTGCATCCACCCTGCTGGAAACAGTGGAGCATTAACCACAGCTGTCCCGGAGGCCCTGGGCAGACTCAGCTTCCAGGAGATCGGGCCTGGGTTTGAATCCCAGCCCAGCCGCTAACCAGCTGAATGGCGTGGACGAGGTGTCAAGTAACCTCAATTTCCCCATCTGAAAAATGGGGTTGATAATGCTCCTCCATTTGTTGTGGTCAGAAGTAAGGGATGTAATTCACTTAAGTAGTTTAACCTCAGGTAGGGCTAGCTAACTGTGAGCTATTATTCGTAAACATCAACCTTGCTCTGCCTATATTTCCTAACTGGCTCTCTGGGTCCCTGTCTGCGGTGCTGGCTGAGTTCCACCTCGGCAGACCTCCACTTCCCTGCAGAGGCGGGCGGGCAGGCAGGCACACGGGGTTGCGGTGGCCCGCGGTTCGCGCCCCGCTCTGCCCCGGCTGCCTCAGCTTCGCTGGGAGCACGTTCAGAAACCTGTACTTTGTAAAGCACCCAGATACTTCTCATAGCAGCCAGGGTTTACAACCACGGTCTTAGACTAAAAGCAGAAAAAGAGATGGCAGAGTCCGGGGGACGGGGGGAGCTTTGGAAAATGACTTCAGGACAAAATAAGGCACGGACCTCGGCGCTTCTCCCTGCCGTGGGCGGTGAGCCCTGACTAAGACACTGTGCCCGGCTCATGGATGATAAACCCCAAGACGGGCACAAGCCCAAGAACAGGTTCCGGGAAAGGACCTGGGGTTCCCGAGGATCGCACGTCCTCTGACCAGAACGGAGCAGGGATGACGCTGGGACTCATCAAGAGCAGCGGAGGTGCAGCCTGGCCAGGCTCCGCGTTCGCAGCATCTGCAGACCCTTTCATCTCCCGGGAGACGCAGCCCCATCTGCACTTCCTGCCCCAGGGTGTTGCGGGGGGGGGGGGGGGGGGCTTGGCCAGATTGGAGGAGCAGCGGCAGGCTGAGTTGGGGCCGCCACAGCCCAGGCAGGACCCGGATGCCTTTGAGGAAGGAGGGACCGGTACCGGTGGCCCAGGGGCCCTTCTTGCAGGTCTCCGTGGAAAAGACACTGGGCTGAGGGGGCCGGTGGCATCATCGAGGCCAGGGATCTGGCCGGCACAGGCGTGGCACTGCCTCGGGAGCGGCCTCTGGAGCCTTGGGCTCCATGGGAGAGCCGGCCAGAGGAGAGGACCCTCCAGGAACCAGATCGCAGCTGCGCACACTCACACACACACACACACACACACCCCTTTACACCCCCAAGGGACACTTCCCTTCTGACCCTAAGCAAAAGGCAAGGCTGAACCTGATGCCAAAAAATGGCCATGGGGATTGAAGGTGGAGGAGGAGGGAGGGGTCTTTTGTAGTGACTTCCAGAAGTGCAGACCATGGGGGATCAGCTGAGCCTCAGGAGGGGGCCCCGGGGAGTGGGGGGGGCATGGTAAGCCGCCTTGGCTGTCGCTCAGAATGCTCTGGGCCAGTCCTCTGTCACCCCTCGGGCTCATTCCACCGGCACGTCGGGAGGGGACGCACCTGAGACCCCAGTGGGGCAGAGTAGCCTGTCCACAGAGAGCCGGAACTGAAACCCAGGTGCCACCCCCAGAGGAGGCCTTAGCCACGTCTCCGCGGCGGCGCTGACAGCTGGGAAGGGGCGCGCCTTCGCGGGTTCGTCAGTTTTTCATCGTGTTACAGCACAGAGAGTATGTACGCAAACCAGCTGTGCGCCGCTTAGCGGATCCTCACAGAGGGGACCCACCCACTGGACCCCGCCCAGATGGGGACACCAAACGTGGCCGGCGCCCTCTTCCTCCTCCCCACGGAGCGTCCCCAACCCTAGGTCAGCTGTGCTCCCTCTCCGACACTCTAAGCAGGGGGTAGCACGGACCGTCTACTGCCCCTGCCTGGCTCCTTCCCTACGCAGGGTCAGTGGGACCGCCCCCACCGCCAGAGGCGCTCGCCCACCCTTGCCGCTGTGGAAGGGCCCGGTGTGGTGGTGCCACATTCATGTGCCCCTTCCCCCGCTCACGGGCACCTGCCTGGGTGGTCTGCAATCCGGGGCCCTGAGAGCCGGGCTGCCCCGAGCGTCCAGGCACCTGCATTTCGGCGAGTCTCCCAAGGATGCATCCCAAGAAGTGGGCCCGTGTGCATTCAGCTGTGGTTCTCCCGGGTGGCGCCCCTGAGGCCTTCAAGGGTGTGCCAGGAGGGGCAGACAAGGCTGCCGGGGAAGGAGACGGGCATCGTCTGGGCGTGATCGTGGCCTCCCCAGGGGCTGTTCTGCAGGGGGCTGGCAGGGGCGGCGAGGCAACGACTCTTGGAGAGTGTCCTGTCCCCCAGTGAGAGGTCAGGTGCGCCCAGGCAGCTCCCACCCCGGGCCCCCCACGAGGGTGCTCCCACTGAACGTGCCCCACCAGCCACCCAATCCAAGGTCACCAAAGACCATCCCTTAACCGTATGGAAAGGACACTCCACGGTCATCATGTTGCTGGACCTCCGTGTAGCCACACTCAACGCCCGGCCCTTCCTCCTTCAAGAACCGCGTCTTCCTGTGCCCCCTTCGCTGTGACCTCTCAGGTCACCCCCAGCTCCACCCCTCCGGCCACTCCTTGAAACATGCGCTTAGACAGTCCCCTGTAGGGGAGGCAACCTGGAGCTGTGGGACATCTCGGTCCCACAGGCCAGTCCCCGCCCCCATGCCGACAGAGCACCCAGGGGAAGCTTCCGCTGCCTGCCGGCCGTCTTCCCTCCCCCCTCCCAGCAGAGCCCACCGCCCGGCGGCCAGAAAGGTGCGACGCGGTGTTCCCACTCGCAGCAGCGGGAGCCCCGGCGCGATGCCCGGAGCACAGCAAGACTCCAACAGGCTTCGGGCTCCCTGCTCCCGGGACCGGGACAGGCCACACCTCAACCGGCTCCTGCGGGCGGATGCAGCTGCCCACCGACCAAACAGGGCACGGGGCTGGGACCCTGGTCGGTGTACAATAAAGGTGGATGAAGAACCCAGAAGAGCAAAAAAAGAATGCATGTTTACCCGTGCTTGCTCTCTGATGGGTCCCAAAATAAGGACTCTGTGCCAATCTGAGGGACCCTGGGGAGGCAGGACTGATCTCCTCTTTACAGATGGGGAAACCGAGGCTCAGGGAGTCAGGTGGCTTGCCCAAGGTAATGAGTTAGGTGAGTGGCTGAACTCCAAACCCACACGCTTGACCTTTACATTATCCGGGGTCAGGGGGCTTGAGTTCCAGACTCAGCTGCATCACTTACCAGCTGTGTGGCCTTGGCTAGCTTAACCTCTGCAAGTGACCCCTTCCTCCAGGATACTAATAATGGCCCTTTGTCATACAGTTTTTGGGAGGACAGTAGGAGCTGTCACTTAAACAGTGCCCGGCAAATGGAAGAAATCGGTGGCAGCCATTGTCATGGGGCCTCTGGAAAAATGAGCCAGGAGAGCCACCATCAGCACAGAAGCAGCAACAGGTGTCTGTGGATATTTACGTAGTTCCGCCAAGATAACTTTATTGGGGAGGGGGGGGGGAAGTACCGGCAATGCAGAAACGTTTGAATAAGCATGATATTAACACAGGTCTAAGGCTAAAGCTGCACACACCCAAGAGAGAAAACATTGATGCGTAATAACAAAGAATACAAAGTTTATTTTAGCAGGTATCAATGTTACTTCTTTAATATATAAGATTAAATGTATCTTAACTGCTCAGCCACTTTATATATGAGACAGTTAAGATAGCAGGGTTATAAAGTTTCTTTCTTTTAAAAAGAGTAACTGAATCAAGTGTCCAAGTAAACGTCTTGCAACATTTGCAGGCTCCTTGAGAACGGCTTGTTGGGCAAATTTCCTTCCTTCATTGTTTTAAGACAAAAGGCATGAACCTCACGCCATTCTGTTCTCCCATAATGTCACATGTTCTGAAAATAATTTTGTGAATTATCAAAGAAAGAATAGTCACTTTTTAAAAAGAGCAGTGCATAATTCAAAGTCCAAACCAAATTCCAAGTCTCATCTTCCCAGGGTTTCCATTTCATGTGGGAGCCACTCCCCGGCGTGGAATCCACACCACGTCCTCTGGGACCAGGACGGTTTGATCGGCACCACCCCATGGACGGAAGCACGCACGCACTTGGGGAGGGAGTCCGCCTCTAGACCACCTTCCTCAGTTACCATAGCTGATTACCCGAGACCTGGACTTCAAAATAAGTGTCTAGCGTTGCTATCTCCCCAAGTCCATGAAGGAAATTTTATGTATATAATTGGGCTTTCTAAGAAAACCCAGAGCCTGCAAATCCAGCCTTTTCTCCGCTGCCCTTTACATTCCACGCCCCACCGGATACAAGAGCTCCCAGGCATTACCAAAGACTTTCATCTTCAAAAGATTAAACGGGCCCAAATCCCCGAGACCAAACGGTAAGTCCAAAGAAAGTGGACTCTGGAAAACAGCCTCCTGACAGCAACAGGCCCCATGACTGTCTCCAAAGCCGATCCTAGTGTCTTTCCAAAATAATAACCCCAAGGCTGGCCCTGGGAGGGGAGACTTTGGGCCACAGGGTGTCAATAAAGGGAAGAGGCAGGGGAACAGGAAGCCACACACCAGGGTTGGCCCTCACGACCCTCTAACATTCACAGGTCACCTCGCTCTGCATGCAAGCCCAGCCTGCCCCCCAGTTCCTTCAGCCTGTGAGTTCTGTGGACGCCCTTCAAACAGGCCCCCTTTCAGCAAGCGTCAGGTCTCCAGCTTTGCACCCAAGGCAGCTAGCTCTGAGCAAAGCAACCGCAGCCCAGTTATACAGACGCCCGGCAGCGGACGGGCGGGACACATGCCCCGGTAATGGCAGTTATCTCAGGGCAAGCGTTTGCTGTGAGGCTGCTGTGTGTAGGCCTGGATAATTTTCAAGTACAGGAGGACCCCTTGACCCCTAGAAACAGGGACAATGACTGTCTCCACCCAGTGTCCAGCACAGCTTTAGTAGGGCTCCATAAATCTATTGGATTGAGCATATTACTCTCTTTTGTAATTCCCATCTAGTCTTTAATAAGCTATTATAGTCCTCATGTGCATACAGGAAAACACACAGACCAGAAGTGGTCACGAAGCTCGATGAACTTTCTCAATGTAAACACACCGAGAGCAGGCCGCAGCGCACTCACCGCCAGCAGCGAGGACGCCCCCCCGAGGCCCCCTCGCCAACACCAGCCCCTCCTCCCGCAAGGTGACAGCCGTCCTACCACCCAATGCCACAGGCTCGCCTTGCCTGCTCGGGGCTTCACCTTCTGCGCCTCTGCCTCCCCCGCGCCTGCACCCACGCCCCGCCCCTCACCCTGGGGGGCTGCCCCTAGTCATAGCTCGTTCATTTCCACGGCTGCATGGGGCCCATTGTGTTGCATAAATAGGCCTCCGCTTACTTTTTGATGGGCATTTGGGCAGTTCCCCGTTTGGCGCTACTACGGACCGTTCTGTGACCAGCGCCTCAGCACGTGCCTTTTGGCTCACTCATGTCTACTGCGTGAAGCCCACGCAGCGGGGTCGCGGGGTCAGAGGGCTCAGCGCTCTCACGGTTCCTTATGTCAGGGGTGTGGGGGTAACAGGGCACAGAGCCCAACGAGACATCATCCCTACAGAAGAGTTCGTTTTCCTAAGTCCCAGTGCGTTTGTTTGGGTAGGAGGCAGGTGGGAGCTCTTCACGGGAAAGGTGTTGATTGAAGAATGTTCAGGAAGTTACGGAAGAACCGAAGCGGACCAGCCCCACAGGGCAGGGGAGGCTTGGCAGGCGGAGAGAGGCCGCATGTCGGTGAATGGCGGGAAGTCTGAGGGGAACAGCAAGGAAGAGGCCAGCTGACTCCTCAGGGAGAAAGCTCTTGGGTGCCATGCTAAGGGGTCAACCACTGACCTCAACATCGAGGCCAGCATTGTGCTGGGTGGCGCCCTGATAAATCTGTTTCGACCAGAGGACAGGCGACACTGCAGGGCGCAAACAGAGACAGGGAGCTCAGGGGAGGGTCCGGTCCGGGGGCGACGCACATCCAGCACACGTGCCCCCTTCCTCCCTCCCGGCACCCAAGGGAGGCATCACTGGGCAATCCCAACACCCTTGGCTTCAACCTGGCGCTCCGGCAGCCACTGCCGATCCTGGCTGCTGAGCTAGCGCCTGTGTTTTTCATCCCTGGTCTGGACTGCGGCAGAGATGGAATGGACAGGAAAGGAAGCTGGGGGGATGGGCAGACGTCGACACTGACCAAATGCAAGCGGCTGACGGGCGAGGACTAGAGAAGGGACGCCCCCTGGTCACCAGGGATGCCCAGCGGGCAGTGGCGCCATCAGTCAATGTAAATACTGCAGGAACGGCTCTGCGGGTGAACAGGCGGGAAGAAAACACAGGTCGCCGAGGACAGGTTAGGCTTGTGGCGACTGTGAGCAACCCAAATGGAAAATTGGGCCGGACTGCTGAAAAGAGAGAGGTCCGAAACGCTGGCAAGAAGTCAAGCGTGGGGCTGCTGAGCTGGGGTCAGGGGCAGAGTTTTGTGGGGAAAATGCGCGTGGAATGAGAGCCAGACGCCGCCTCGGACTGACATCAGGGGCCGTGGGGAGGCGGAGCACACGGCCACCGGGAGAACTGGGCCCGGGGGAGGAGCAGGACCAAGGACAGGCCAATCAGGTGGCCGGATGGTGGCCGGATTCAGACATAAAAGGATGGGGAGACCGTTCACTGGATGGTTCATCGGCGGCTCACAGACCTCAGTATACGACTCTCATGGGGACATCCAGGCAGGAAGAACACCCGCAGAGCAAGACTGTGGCCACCTGCAGGCGAGACACGGGCCACGGGGAAGGGGAACTGTTGGCCTTAGCAAGCTGTCTTCACTTCCCCCCAAGCTGCTCTCCTGGCAGGGCGAGGTGAGTCAATAAACGGGGAGTGACCGACGTGGTCGCCCAGCAGCTCCTTCCAAAACTTTGTGGTTTTCAGAAAAAGGCTGGTTAACCTTCGGGCCATGTGGTCTGCCCCAAAGATGCCACTAAGCTAGGAGAGGGGACCAAGTATTTTATGAGCCGAGGCACGCTGTCCAGGGAAAACCTGCAGGCCGGCGGTTGGAACTCGGCTCCTCGCTCAAAGGCTGGTTTCCGTGAGCTCAGGCTGGACCGAGGAGCTCCGGGGACGGTTGGGACAGGCCCCTGAAGGCCCTTCACGAGAATGAAGCCTGGGAACCCACAGGACCAACCAAAGTCCACGACGTAACTGGAAGCTGGAAATGAGACCCTCGGCTGCTGAGGACCGCCCCCCAATTTGACTCTGAAACCTGCAACCCAGACTCCTCCCCTTCCCACAGGACCACACGCATCCGAAAGGTTCTGGCACCCGCCAGCATTCACCGGGGCCGACGTCCCGAGGCTGCTGTCTGCGGGTGACGCACAGCCCCGCAGCTCCGGGATGTGGGGCGCAATGGCGGCGCGTCACACGTGCCGAGGTTTCCATGGCAAGATGAAGGAGCCCTGAACTAGGAGTTCTCGGGGACGGAACGGACACACCCAGCCCCTCGAACGGGGAGACGCCGTCTTCCCGACGTGAGCGCGGAGACACTGAGCTGAGCTCTCGCAGGAGAAGGGAGGAGGCCGTCCTGAACCCAGAGGCAGGGACACCCCTGAAAGTCTCAACAACAGACGCCGTCCAGTGAGGGCCTCGTGCCTCCCTGTAGCCCGGTGCGCTCATCAACAAACATTGACAACTCCGGAGCGCCCCATGGCGGGTGCGCGAGGGCCCCCCCCGTCCTGGGAGAGCGTGTAAAAGGCCTGTTACACGGCAGCTGTCCCCCATCTCACCCCCAAGCTACCAGGTCGTGGCCACTGGTTTTAAATTTTTTATTTTTAATTGCAGTAAAATACACCAACATAAAATGGATCACCTTAACCATGTGTAAGCACACAGTTGGTTCATGGTGCGATACGGCCCATGCCCGGAACTCTTTTAATATTGCAAAACTGAGCGTCTGTCCCCATTAAACAAACCCCCTTTCCCCAGGCACCCCCAGCCCCTGGCGCCCACCGTCCCGCTTCCTGTCTCTGTGAGCTGGACAACGCCGGTGCCTCCTGTCAGGGGGATCTGCCAGTGTTTGTTCTGTGGCCGACTCATTCCGCTCAGCACAACGTCTTCAGGGTTCGCCCGTGCTGGGGCGCGTGCCAGCGTTTCTTTCCAAGGCTGAATAATATTCCATTGTGTGGACGGACTGCGTCTTGTTTATCCACTCACCCGTCTGCGGACACTTGGGTTGCGTCTGCCTTTGGCTGCTGTGAATGGCACTGCTGTGAACGTGGGCATGCGAATCTATCTCTTTGAAACCTTGCTTGTAACCCTTTTGGACATGGATCCAGAAGCAGAGTGGCTGCGTTACTTGGTCGTTCTGTTTTTCATTTCTTCAGGGACCTTCGCACTGTTTTCCACAGAGGCTGCGCCATTTCAGAGTCCCACCCAGAACCCACAAGCGTTCCAGTTGCTCCACATCCTGGCTGCCGCGTGTTATTTTCTGATGTTCTGTTTTGACAGCGGCCACCCTAAAGGGTGGGGGTGGACAGCCCCCATTACAAAAGCCCGCCCACACATGTCATCTCGTTGAATCCCTGCGCGGAGGCAGCACGCTCACCGAGCCTGTTTTACAGACGCGGACACGGAGGCTCAGAGAGGTCAAGCCACTCGCCCACGGCCCTCCGGCCAGCCTGAATCCCACAGCGTCTTCATACTTGGTCACACTCTCTCCCTCAAACCGGGCACCTCCCTGACCTTGCAACCGTGAAGACGATGAAAGGGGGACCGCTCTAAAGCAGACAAGCTCTTGGCACACAGGATGTGGTCACATTAGTCTCCTTAAAACAGGAACTCAGAGGCTGAAGGCTCTGCAGCTCACGCGGATCTCTCTCTGGTTTGTAAATTTTGCTCTGGCCCAGTGCCAGAGTCACCCTGGAGCAAGGCTGACAGCACAGATTTTGTAGCATTAACCCATCTCCCCATCATCCCTCCCTAGCCCCCCAAATCGGGGGGCAGGGGCCTGCCTGGTGGAGGGCACACAAGAGGCATTGTCTGCCCAGCCCCTGAACCGCTGCATCCACCCTCCAACCTCGCACCAAACGCTTGGGCTGCCAGCAAGACCACCTGGAGTCCCAGCGTCGGGCACTCAGAGAGGGTCTTCCGAGACACTGCCTCCTTGTTAGGCGCCGGGGGCTGCGTCCTGAGACGCAGGTGCGCAGGCAAGCGCTCTGGCAGCCTGGCTCTTTGTCATCAACGCTGCAGGCCGCCCAGATGTGGGGGTGGGGGTGGGGCAGAGAGAATTACTGTACCGCAAGATTAAACACTTCAGTGTCAACATGTGTGCAGTATTGCTCGAACAATGTTATCATTGTGAATTGAATGGACCAAAGGGTTTAGGGGATGGGGTGGGGAGAGGGAAAAAAGATGGGTTTAATTATCTCCAGGGCTGAAGCCAGTCGTTTGCCTAAAGAGACCCAGACGCTCGCAGGAAAGAAAAATGGGCTGTAAGTGCATGTCAGTGTTTCCGACATAAACCGAGGCCGCGGTGCCTCACCCACGGGCGCCCCTCGCTCCTCAGAGCAGGAACTTGGCCCCCGGGGACCTCCGGGTCCCAGTCCCATCCTTGGTTAACGGAAACATGAGGGTGGAGAACGGAGACGCGCTACAATCTTCAGCTAAACTAGCAACTGTCAACCAGGGGCAACTGTGTTCTCCCCTCCCCCACCAAGGGACCCTGAGCGATGCCTGGGTTCATGTCATTTGTGCCACTGGCTTCAGGCGGGTAGAGGCCAGGGACATGGCTGAACGTCCCGCGGTGCCCAGGACAGCCTCTCCACAGGGGGCAGTCCAGCCACTGTCACCGATCCCTGAGCTCACAGACAACCTCAAGAGCCAGAAAACCTGGCTCTTGGCCCCATCTGGGCTCTAAGCTTGCGGCAGGGCGGGGCGGGGCGAGGGGCAGGCTCACTGGGTCTCAGCTTTTCCCTCTGTAACCAAGGGATGGATTTCATCGGTCTGAAGCCTCCTTTCTCTTCTGATAGGCTGTACCAGATAAAGTCGCCAACATTCTACCGACTTTGACCTCTGTGTGGGTCAACCTAATACTTCTCACCTTTGAATTCTACATCGGCGCTGTCCACTGGGACAGCCACTAACCACGCGTGTCTACTGAGCACTGGAAGCATGGCCAGTGTGGCTGGGACCTCAACATTCACAATTATTTCAGGGTCATCGATTTCAGCCTAAACAGCCCCCCGCGGCCCCTGCCCGGCTCCCGTCCTGGACGGCACAGACACCGAGCCCTTGCAGCCTCACAGAACGTTCTGTCTCACCGCGCGATGGTCCCTGTTCAGTCACAGGGCTGCTGGGCAGCTTGTCGCTTGGTGAAGGACATCATGCTGCCCCCTGTCAGACCCACCACGTTCAGGAGCGCAGGGGCAGGGGCTTGGCCCCAGGAGCGGGCACCGCGGCCCCTTGCGGCGGCTGAGGTGGGCTCCGCTTGGTGGGCACAGCCCCACGGCTGCCGGCGCCCCCCGGCCCGTTTGCTTCCGAGGACTTTAAACCACTCTCATTGTCTCATTGATCGGCCTATTGACCTGTGTATCACCTGTCCTCTAGGTTTTAACTCCCAGAGTAAGATCTGAGCAAGCAGGGCACAGACACAGGCCCCGACCGTGCAGTCGGGCAGGGGTGTGTCCCCACCCTACTGTCCACCGGTGCTGAGCAAGTCGCTCCTCAGGGGTAAAAACAGGAGGACGAGGAGAACAGTACTGACTCTGGTCGGTCGCCTCGGCCTTTTTAATGCAGGAGGTCTGGGGCGGGGCCCGAGCGCTTGCACGTCTAACGGGTTCCCTGGAGATGCCGATGCCAATGCTGCCGGTCGGGCCCCCACCTTGAGGACTGCTGGCACGGAGGACGGGAACGAGGGTGACTGTCACGCCCGTGCTGTTCTGCACTGCACCGTCTACCGCACTCACCTGCGTGGCGTGGGCAGCGCCGCAAGTCCCATAGTGATGAGAGTTCGAAAACGGGTCCGCGGGGCAGGGACGGGCGGGGGGCGGGGACCTACCGCCTGGGTGTGAGCACCAGCTCACTGCCCCTCAGGACCAGGTGAACCCCCCCGGGAGGCTCCGCTCCCCCGACTCCATACGATGGGGCGTGCAGACGCTCGGGGAAGGGGGCTCCTGAGAACAGATGGAGACAGAGGCTAGCGACCGTGGGGCCCTGGGAGCAGGCGGCGCGGCGAGAGGGGCTGCCCTGGAGACCCCTTTTCCCAGGACGGGAGGGCGCCTGCCCAGAGCTTCCCCCAGAGCAGCCTGAGAGTCCTGGGTCAGCTGGGCAGGCACAGCTGGTTTCAGGTACTTTAGAAGCAAATCAAATCAAATGAGAATTTATAATCCTTCCTGAGGTCTGGGTTCCATCAGCCTAAACTCATTAGGCCCTGGCGGTGCAGGTGCAGCAAAGAGAAAGGTTGTTCTGCGTTTCCTTCGAGCCGGGCTCCTGCCTCCCTTTCAAAGTAAGAGTCCGGCGCCTCGCTCATTCTGTGTTCCCATTTTGATCAACCTGCACTTGAATCCCCAAGCTGGACAATCAAAACACCCTCCAAATTGCCTGGCTGTCCTTCAAACTTGTTTCTGGTAGAGGAGGAGGAATCCGAGACCAAACCAAAGACTGGTTTTGAAATGGCATTTTGGGTCTTCGGCTGAATGCCACCAGCCAGGTTGCCAACAGGCTTGCTGTCCTAGCTGAGGTCATCTCTCCAAACCAGTGCAAGTGACCAGGAACGATTTAGGAGAGTTCCTGTACAGTGAAACTTCCGTAAAGTTTTAGAGCAGCAGGCAGGACTGATCGGGCCGTCGGAGCAGAGGCCAGAGATCACCCTTGGGAGGGGTGGGAGGGGCTCCTGGGAGCAGGTGGGGTCCCCGGGGGGCCACCGCTGGCCCAGATGTGTTCACTCCGCAAGAATCCTTAGCTGTTCTTGATCTGCGCACGGCCCTGCACACACATTCCACTTCAACAAACAGTTTTATTAACAGTGAGTTTTGGCTGGCTTTCTCCGTGTCCAGTTCTGCTCGAGAAGTCTTCGTCTTCACAGCTCCCCTGCTGGAGGAGGTGCAATCAATTTCATGACAGCTCTTTGGGGTGCAGGTAGCACCACCTTCATCGATTTTGACGTCTTTGTTCCAGAACCATTGATAATCAAGGAAAAAGGATATTACGCCTCCAGCACTTCTCTGTGAAAACTTTACAGGTCTTTCTTCTGCCCTCGCATGGGACCTCCCAGCAGAAGGCTGTTTACTAGCCCCGCCAAGCCCATTATTTGCTCACAAGCAGTTCAGGATCAAGTCCGAGAGGGGGGGACCGGTAATGACACCTCTGAATTCAAATACACTCCCTGGTTGTCCTGGGCCAGCTACTCATGTCTCTGGGCTCAGTTTTCTGGTCTATAAAATAAGGTCTTAGCGCTGGGCAGGAAGACGGCAGCATCTGGATCAGAGCCGCAGATCTTGGTACAATACTTGGTGTTACGAAAGGATCTATCGCAGGCTCTGTCCTCCTGGCCAACGGGCGCATTAGTAGTGCAGGCTTGTCACGCAGCCACTGCGGCTTTGCACATTCACCGTGACCACCAACACTGTTGCTTATCTCCGGGAGCTGGGGCGCATGCGCAAGGTGGTCCTAGAGACCCCTGATGAGACCACCCTAAAGGAGCTGGCTGAGACCCTGCAGCAGAAAAACATCGACCACATGCTGTGGCTGGAGCAGAACATCGCCACTTGCGTTGCAGTCCGTCCCTACCCCAAGGAAGAAGGGAACCAGGATTTGAAGAAGTTCCGATTGTTCAAATGACTCATGTCATGAATTGCTTTGATACATCTGATATCAGCTGGATCCAGAAACTGTATGCCATCCATCCCTATGCATCATACGCTCATGTCAGTGGCGACTCACTCTTTAAGTTATGAGTTTCTTGAGAGTCAAACACATGTTCACATTAAAGTTGTCACTAATAAAAAAATAAAAAATAAAAAATAAAATAGGTCGGCTAAGAATAGCCCCCACTTGAACGGTTGTCACGGAAATTTTTATTAATTATCATTATAATGGCTAACACAGCTATAATTGAATAGTTGGCATACCCTCCAACCCCCAAACCCAGCTCCAAGGGGCCAGAGGCTGACGCCCAGCAACCTTGTTTATGTGGCATGATCTGCCTTCTAGACCCAACTGACTCACAAGTGAGCACGTGATTCAGGCTGCCCAACAGTCTCTCCCCAGTAACTTTAGTTGGGTGCAGTAGCTCATCCATGTCATCGAGAACTCAAGTTTCTTCAGCCTTTTTGCTCTGCTGCTCTCCTACGGCAGAGGAACCGTGGAGACGAAGACTTCTTGAGCAGAGCTGGACACGGAGAAAGCCAGCCAACACTTACCGTTACTAAAGCTGTTTGTTGAAGTGGAATGTGTATACAGGGCCATTTGCACATTGATGTTTAATCCTGAGGCTTGCTGCCTCATGATCACAAAATGGCTGCCATGGCTCCGAACATCACAGAGCCCCATTCAAGGCAGGGGATGGGAGGAAAGGATAGAGAGTTCTGCTTGCTCAGCTGTCCTTTATCAGGAAGCAAAATATTCGGAACCATCTACAAACCCATTCCACCCCTAGCAGACTTCCTTTTGTGTCTCACTGGTTGGAACAGCATCTGTGGCAACTGTAACCTGCTAGGGAAGCTGGGAAAATAAGCGTGTGGCTAGCCAGATTACAAGAGGGTTTGGACGGCCGACTTTCCCCCAACAGCTGGGTGGCAGAGGTAGCTAGCGCAGCAGAGAGGTAAGAGGGAAGCTCTTCAGTACAGAGCCGAGGGACGTGGCGAGAAGAGCCCCCGGATCCTCTAAGGACTGTCTAGTTGCTGGTGAGTCCTTTCCCAAGGCTTGGGGGTATGCCGCTTTCCTTTAGTTTTTCCTCCTGAAACTAGTTTGAATGTAATTCTTTTGGCTTCAGCCATAGAACTCTGTTCATGTACTTTGGTTCACATGCACACCCACTGCCCAGAAACAAGCCCTGAGAATAGCTTCTACCTCTGCTCCCCGCCGGACAATGTCTTCCAACCAGCGGGCCTAAGGAGACAGCAGACGCTCTCAGTGTTTCTTGCAAACAAGCATAAGCTACAGGCCCCACTTACTGGAAAGGTCCTTTCGGGCTGTCTCTGCACCTACACACCTCCGCCAGGGCAGGGCCTCTTCCCCCGAGCGCTCCCCACCCTCGGGGAGCGAACCGTGGCACAGATTCTTAAAATGCCTTGCGTATCTTGATCTGTCCATCCTCTACCCAATGGGCAGCAGGAGCCACCTGTCCCACAAGCAGAACTCAGACTAAGCCCCACCCCGGCCTCTGCTGCATCCCATGGGACAGTGCCTCCTGACCTGCTCGGGCCATTTCCAAGAACTCCTGCCTCTTATCTGAGGAGATCAGGAGGGGTCCGTAAACAAAATACAGTCTGTTTCCAGCAAACAGCTGGCTGCTGGCCAGAGTTCCGTGCATGCTTCAAAGTAAGGGTGAAAGGTGTACCTACTCACAGGTCTGAGTTTAAAGGGAAACGGAAGCCTCTCTGCGGGCTGCAGAGCGCCTGGCTGAGTTAACACCAGCCCGCCGCCATTCTTCTGCATGTACTTGCGCTGGCACAGATATCTGGACACTCTAGAAACTAGAATATGGCCTCTATTTACCTGGGCAGAGTTGAGCCAAAATACATGTGCAAATAGCTTCTATAAGTCCAACTACAGACCACATAGACAACAACAAGGAGGGAGAGAGGAACAACATACCACTTGAATGTGGCTACCTAGCAACCACTTCCAACACACTTTCCCCATCTAGCTCCCACTGTGGTGGCCAAAGGGCGATTTCGCTCCTTCCCATCCTTCCTTGCAGCAAGACCTGGGCTTGTGAATCAGTCTGGCCCCTGGGACTTCAGAAGTCTTCTAAGGAACTTCTAGGAAACCAAGAGCTAGACAAGGAAGGAGAGGTCTTTGGACACTTCCCCTTTGTCCTGCCTTAACTGTGAGACTGTATGAGAAAGTGATGTCTGGGGCTGTGGCAGCCATTTTGCAACCATGAGGTAACAGGCATGAGGCACTTCGGGTCTTGGAGGGAAGTTGGAAAGATCATGGATACCTGGGTGATAGAACTGGGCTGCTACCCCAAACTTGGGATCACCTCCCTGAAGGCTTGCTGTTGTGGGAGATAATGACATGTTTTCAGTGCTTCAGCGGGTGTTCTGTGACTTAGAACAAGTCCTAAATGAGACATCATTCCTCTCCACGGGAGCGGGGAGCAGGCTTTGGGAGATGTGTATCTTGTAGCGTCCTCTGTCCCTGAGGGTGGTGCTAGTGTTTAAAGATGAGTATTTTGGTACAATGTGGTCCTTAAACTCAGGACAATTATTTCATCTCAAGTGCCATGGGAGAAGCAGGGATCGGTCCCGACGCTGGAGGAAAACCCCCAACAGGGACTTAGCACAGAGACGGAACGTCTCTGCACCCAACACGGCAGCTTCCTAAGGGGTTTCAAAGGCAGCTTTCGCTGTGCCCACCTTCTGTCCTTCCCCTGCCATCAGCCTCGCCCCACGGAAGGGGCAGCTGCACCTTCCACTTTGTTTCCAAGTGCCCAGGCCGCTTGTCAGAATCTGTAATAGGAGTTGAGTAAATAACACAACAGAATTTTTTAATGTGAAGCTACTTAAGGAAATGCATAATTTTGCATAGGAGGACCCAAACTGGACGTAGAGAGGAACTCTCTGGCTCCCCCGTGACTTGCAACTGGCGGACTAATCAGGCCATCAGGCAAGAGTCCATTGTTATGACCACAGAAGGTGCTAGAAGAGACTGTGCAACCAGAGGGGACCCCAAAGGTAGGCCAAGGAGCGGCCTCCATGGGCGAGAGCTCCCAGCCATTATCTCATTGACCCCAGCCGCCCGGGGCCCTGAGCCACCCCCACATCAGAGGGAAGCTGCTGCGGCCTGAATTATGCCCCCCAAAATCCATGTGCTGAAGTTCTATCCCCTAACATGATGGCATTTGGAGATGAGGCCTTCGGGAGATGCCAGGTTGAGATGAGGTCATGAGGGTGGAGCTTCCACCATGGAATTAGTTCCCTCAGAAGAAGAAGAAGCGATTAGAGCACCCCCGCATCCCCACCCCGCATCCCCGCCCACCCCACGAGGACACAGCAAGGAAGCGTCTGGTCTGCAAGCCAGACAAAGAAACAGAACTGACCGGGCTGGGACCCTGCCTCCAGACAGTGAGAGATGGACATCCGAGGTTCAGCCCGCCCAGGCTGGGGGGTTCTGCTATGGCCGTGGCCTGGGCTGACCAGCACGGAGGACCAGGGTGCTTCGGAACCCGCGGTGACTTGCCTGAGGTCACCCGCCAGTGACCTGGGACTCGAGGCCAGACCCGATGTCCACAAAACCGGGCAAGAGTCTCGGTTTCCTCACACTTAAAAACAGATGCGGGGACCATGCTCTTTGACGGATGGCTGGCGTGAGTGCGTCGCACTTAAGATGGAGAAATGCCAGTTGTCTGTATCAAAAGGGGGCGTGGGGAGAAATGTTACCATCCTAAGTCTACAACAGGGTTTAGGAAAGAGAGAGAGAACAATTTCACTGTGGTTGACTGATTTTAAGCGTGGACCCGCCCACACTCCAGTGTCTAAATCTGAGGGGTCCTTTGTGCCCTAAGCCAGTGGCACACACAGGTCCAGGTGGTTTGGCGTTTCCTTAAAGCTCTGCATCGACAAACACAGATGGTAACCGGCGTGAGGCCGCTTTCTAGAATAGCAGGATTCTTAATAAGAAAACCAGCTTCCTGGTTTGTCTCGTGCCCAGTCAACCCAGCCGGGCTTCCCGTTTCAGCGGGGGAGTCAGCCGGACCCCAATCCCCGCCCCGGCCCCGCAGGGAAGCGGCAGCGCCCCCCATCCCCCCAAAGCCCAGCCTGCCCTCGGGACCCGCACAGGCAGGCCGGCTCCAGAGCGGCCCGTGTCCGGCCTGGTCAGCGCCGGCCTCTGCCAACAGCTACCATGCCGGGAGCCTGACGCCACGCGGGCGCCGCGCTCGGCTCGCTCCTGCCCCTGCACAGGGGTGCTCCCGGGGGCCTGGGGGCGGGCGCCGACGTCAGCCCGGAGGAGGAACAGGCACCCAGAGTCCAATCACCTGCCCAAGGTCACAAGGCTAACCAGCAGCAGAGGTGGGGGTTAGACTCACGTGGTCTGACCCCAGGGCCAGCCTTAACTGCCACCGGACCTGTTTCGGGAGAATTTTTGCAAACAGAACACTGAGGGGGTGGAGGGAGGCTGCTGGGATGAAGCACCTGGGGAAGGGCCTGCAAGTGCTCATGGCCTCCACGGGGATTCACACCGCACGGCCCACGTGAGGGGTCTGCGGAGACGGCTATTTACATCAGAGTTTCCTCAAACTAGAAGACGCTCCTCTGGGCACCCGGGAAGAGGGAGGGCGTCCATGTGCCGCTGCGGGTCCGTGGAAGGACAAAGGGGAGAATAAAACTCCGGGATTTTAAAATTTTTTCACCCCTTCCCAGGTGGAGGGTAGAGATCGCCTCAAGCAGGTGTCAGCAAACTTCTAGAATGGGCCCCAGAGGAAGTATCCAGGTCCCTGGAGTACGTAGGGCCTCCGTGGCGATGACACCCCATCCCAGGGGTGCGAAGGCGCCCGGACGCTGCGCCCACGACGAGCGTGATCCAGCAAGCCCTCACGGACGCTGGGACTGGAATCACATCTCATTTTCACACCACGAAACACTGTTTCCTTCTGATTAGGCATCACCTTTCAAAACACGTAGAGAGCCTTCTTGCTCACAAAAACAGGCCGCGGGCGGGGCGGGGCCGCCGGTGCCCAGCTTCCCCGAGCAGCCTCGGAGCGGCAGCCGGGCTCAGACAGGCACCTTCTCGGCTCCCCCTTCACCCCAACAAGCTACCAGCCCAGAGAGGAAACAGGGAAGAGGGGGTGTTGTCCTATTTCCTCCTGAGCAAAGTTGGGAGTGTTGGGGGGCCGTTCTCAGGGTGTGTTTAGTAACGTTTCGGAATCAACGGGCGAAAAGCGCTGTGAAAATGCCCTGGTCCCCAGAGCGGAAGGTGGCCCCACAGGGCTCGGCCCTCCACTCCGGCCCCAGGGTGCTCCCAGGAGAGGGCCAGCGTTTTGATTGCAATCTGGGCTCCTTTCAACCGGAAAATAACCCATCCGTCTAGAAATGCTGCTTTCTCCATTCGCTGCCATGGGCCAGTGGGTTTAAAGCAAAGGCTCTCCAACCAGTTTCCAAGTTTGAGGAACGGGGCGGGGCCCTAAACCAGTGGCTCTCACCTGGGGGCGATGCAGCTCCCCCCCTCAGGGGACGTTTGGCCATGTCTGGCGACATTGTTGGCTGGCACAGCCTTCAGGTGGGACACCTGGTGGGCAGACGCCAGGCTGCCGATATCCTGAAAGACCCAGGAAGGCCCCACAACAGAGACCTGTCCGACTAAAAACGTCAGTAGCGCCAAGGCAGAGAAACCTTGCGCCAAACCCACCCAAAAGGGGCACTTCCAAGCTCCTAGGGTGTTTGGGCCACAAGATCCCTCAAGATTTCTGGACCCCCTCTCCCCTGCTCCCCACCCACCCCCCACCCCCGTATATTAAAGACAATGAGGCGCTCAGGGTTTGAGCAGGTATAAGCAAGTAGCTTCATTTATTGTTTCCTCCTAAAGGAAATGACCAGCCGGTGCCTCCACCCCATAAACATTTACTGGCCCTGGAAGGTTCTGAGGCCCCACTGCCGTTTTTAAGGGCTTCTCGTTCGACCAATGTGAGGTCAAGTCAGCCCGAAATGGAACCTGAGGAGGGGGAAGACAGTGGGGGGGCATTTTACGAAGTTCAGGACCAAGAGGAAAACCGAAAGCCCTGAAACGACCCCCGCACCCCCTCTTTCTTGCTCGTAAACCAGTGATTGCTTTATACGGGGCTTCTTACGAACAGAGACAGAGTTTTAAAGGTCTCAGGGCACTGCCGAGCGGGGTTTGCTGGCTGAGGCCCCGACTTGTTCATGGGCCTGCGGATTGATACGTTATTAGCCTTTGGGGTGCAGTGCCCTGAACGCGCTGGAAGACCGGCTCTCCGGGATCCGAGCATTGGGAATGGGGAGCCCACCAACAGCCACCTCTCCTCACCTCCAGCAGGAGGGTCTTCTGGGTCTTGAGGCTTGGGAAAACGGAACCACGAAGAATACAGACCAAAATGTAACCAGCAACCAGGTACCCACATGAACAATGAACAAGCATTAATATAATGGTTGCTTTTTTTTCCCCCTAAATAAACATTTTATTTTAGAACAACTGCAGATTTACAGCAAAATTTCAAAGTACAGAGTTCCCATGCACCCTCACCCAGCTTCCCCCAAAGCAGCATCTTCCAGAACTAAGTTCTTGTCAAAACTAAGAAAGGGACACCTGTGTGTCACTATTACCCAAGCTCTAGACTTTCTTGGGGCGCCCCAGTTTCCCCACTGATGCTCTGGCTCTGCTCCAAGACCCAATCCCGGATCCGACGCGGCGCTTCCTAACGGTCCCCTATTGTTAAAAGAGAGAAAACTCGACAGGAACAGTTGGAGTGTGTTTCAAATACGTCACCAGCCCCACCCCTCTTCTGCCTCCGGAAGCAGCTGGTGCAGGTCCCGCCGCCCACGCCTCCCCAGCTCGCGGCATGTGTGTGAACCCACCCGCCACGTCCAGTGCTATCTGGTGCCCTTGTGTGCGTCTTCTGACACAATCACACATGATTACACCCGAAACATCTTTCTGCAACTTGCTTTCTGTTTTGAGTCTATGTCAATACCTAAAAAAGAAGTCTTTGCATTCCCTTCTGGTTATGACAGATGGGTAAGTGAATTTATTACACATTTATTTCTCCAATCGCCTGCTCGTGGACATGTAGTCGGTGAGTGATGTACGCCACTGCCAACAAGGCGCCGCATTTATTCCGGCCCAAGTGGTCTGCACCATCCCCGCGGTCTTTTCTAGACAGCGCCTGGAGGTACTGCCATTACAACACCCACCTGGGGCCACCCCCGGAATTGCCCATCGAGGGGGTGTGGGAGCTTGTAGAGGCCCCCGCACGCGGGCACGCACGGCCCTCCGCCCTGGTGATTGCGTCAGAGCCGCAGAGACAGAGGAGCGGGCGGCTGTCACACGAAGCAGGTGGGTAACGGGAGGGAAAGGCCTGAGCTGCTTTGCTGGACCTTACTCTTCAGGGCACCAACCCGCAAAGTCAAGACCAAGGGCTCAGCGGGCGTTTCGGGGACCCCCGCCCCACTCCCGCACCCCCACGGGGCCGGGAGGAAGGAGTGCCTGGCTTTCCATTCAGCAAGAGCGGGGCTCCCATGCCCACCCGCCGCCCCCGGCTCTGCAAGTGTGGGGCCTGGCAGTTTCCTCGTCCCCAAAATGGGGGTGCCACCTGCTCAACAGAGATGAGGAGCTTGACGAAAAGAGCCGTGCGAAACCCCTGACTGCGACAGAGAGGTCTTAACTCGCCCCTTGCACCGGATCGCTGTGACTCAGTCCAGCGATGCGTTTAGAGAAGAGGGGGCTCTGAATCCGGTGTCTACATTCAGCCACGGGAGGTCCTGCCTGCACTAGGAGGTGCCCCCAAGGCCCGGGAGGGCAGAGCCGCGCGCCCACCCAGGGCATGACTTCGCTCTGCTCAGCCGGACACACGCCAGCCAGGACAAGCGCCCGGAGAGCGCCCGGATCGGCCTCCTGGCTTCCCTGCGTCTCGGACCCGCAAACGAAAGCTAAAGCTTTTGCTGTCGCTGAAAGACAAGCCCTGAAGAGGCGGGTCACTGTGCAAGCGGGACTGCAGAGGAGCGGCTATTCCTGCTGAACCATGTGAATACCTCGGTGCGGCGGAAGCCTCTAGAAACACGGGTCTCCAAAATGGGGTGCCAGCACTTAGGGGGGGCAAGAGGGATCTGTTGGGATACAGGGGGAAACTATTACCATTACAACTAAGTGAATTTCAAGAACGGATAGACATCCAGGAAGATGGAAATTTACTAGCTGAGCTTCAACAACAATGTCTGCATAACTTGGGGCGGGGGGGGGGGGGCGGATTTAAAAACAAGGATCTTGTTTCAGTCCTGCAGCCAACAGCTCACTTGTTCCATTTCCACCTCTTTGTCTGGTAAGATGCCTTCACCTGCGAGAGTGTGGCAGTCACTAGGGCCACTTCGCCGGTTCTTTCCACGCAAGGGGTGGAACTGTAACCTCCTACCCACCTTGGGTCAGGGTGGACCACGTGACGGGCTCTGACCAATGAAATGTGAAAATTATTGGGTCGCCTCCAGGTGAAAATTTTAAGAACCCATGCATAATTCACATTGTCTCCTCCCGCTCCTGTAAAAATGGGTGACTTCAAAAGGGTAACGGCTCCATTGCCCTGTGGGTCTGAGCACACTCTCAACGCACAATGGAGCCATAACTTAACATAAGAGAGCAACAAACTGAGTCTCAACCTCCTGAGGTTGTGCGGTTCATCGTTATAACATAATAAATTCATTTATGTTGACTAGACCAAAAAAAGGATCAAAATGATCAAAATTTCGGATCAGACGTTTAGCTCACAGATCCCGAATGGCTGAACCATGATTTTGAAAGACCAAACTGATTCACACTGAAAATTTTAGTGATGGAAAAACCAGCTAAATCTCATTCATGAAAATGGAAATCTTTGTATTCCTTAATGATCCATCAGTTAAAACCTATATCGGGTAACATTAGAATTTTGGATGGTTTTTATCGTGAGTGCCTCCTAGTTACATTTCTGGTCTCGTCCTTGTTTGATTTAGAACAAACGAGGCGAAAACAAGAGCGATGTGATTTATTCCTAGTTAGAGTGTGTACTCAAAACTTTATTAGTGGGGAGGCAAGGGTAAAACGCGCTCAGCAAACGCGTCCTGAGGTGTCTTCACGACCCCACAGCCACTGTCCGGAGGCCGCCTGTGCCGTGAGAAGTCCGCGAGGCGGAGCCAGGGCCGGAGAGTAAGAATGCCTGAAAAAACAGTCAGGGCAAAAGTCCTTTATCAAAGGCCAAAACACAAGTCATGGAAACCACAGAATAACTCGCCTGCCTTTGTGTGTGCTATTAAATTGCTGGGCAGATGAGCACATGGGAGGCTGCCTGTCATGCTAAGTGCTTAGATTTTTTTTTCCCCCCTTCAAACTACATGAAAGCAAGAGAGAGGCTGACGTTACAAGACAGCACAGGCCTAACTCCAATGCTTAAAAACATGCAAGTCCTCGATTTTGGAAACAGTGCAAGTTTTTATTCACAGCCAAATTTAATTAAGCCAGACAACAAAAGATGGAAACTTGAAAGCTACTCTGGGGAGATAAAGATGTGAAAGAGTGACACGTGACCTCTAAGATGCAGGGAAACTTAATACTCGCTAAGTCAGATTTCCCAAACAGTATAGAAAGAGCCGGAGGGAATTTATGGGAGGCTTTGAGTGAGAAAGCCCACCGCTTGTCAGGGCCTGGAGGCGGGCTCTACATCCTCTGGTCTCCGGAGGCTTCTAAAGGCACTGACCCCGTTCGGACGGGCTTTGTCACAGCCCAGCCGCAGCTGGGGGAGGGAGGCAGTCTTGCACCTGCTCCCATAAAAAGTGGGGAAGCCGTGCCGCTCTGTTAATGAATGCTTTGGGCTTGTCGCTCCCTTGAAGGAAAAGACAATTTGTACTTTGACCATCCTCCAGAAAGGGGTGGGAAGAAATACTTCAGTAATGCGGTTTTTTGAAAGTAAAGCTTTTTACTTTGGAATAATTTTTGATTTAGAGAAACGTTGCAAAACCGTACAAAGAGTTCCTGGGTAGCCCTCACTCAAATTTCGGTTTCCCAAGTAGCAAAATGGGTAAACAGCCATCGGCTCTACAAGGGAGAGAAAGAGTTAGCATCGCACACCCCTTACGCTCCTGCAAGTCCGGTGTGCCCGCTCACGGGTCACCGATCGCTCTGAGGGGGGGGGGGGGGCAGGGAACGCGCATGCGCACGCATCTTTGGGGCCATTTTCTTGACATCTTTGAAATAACACGGGTGGCTTCGTCTCAGTGTTCTAAGGTGAAAATACTTAAAAACTGAAATCTGGACTCATTAACCAAAGCGACTAGTGATCTGGCCACCACCAATGAAAACAAGAGCTACTGTTGATAGCGCGCCTACTACGTGCCAGGCTCTACCATGCAGGATATGATGTTCGTCTTCATGAGGCTCTGCGGAGGGAGGGATTGTTATCCAGTTTTCGAAAACGAGGAGACCAACTCAGAGATGTTAAGCAACTCACTCAAGGCCACGCAGCGCGGATGCAAGGCTGGGGAAAACAGACATGTGGGCTTAAGCTGTGTCCACAGAGAATCGCTGCGGATGCCGTGCCACTCTGGCCGGCCAAGTCACACCCTCTGCTGTCACCGAGAACTTCCGTTACACAGCAGTAAAGCCCCCCAACCCCCCACTCCATATATCATCCAGAATTAGCTGCAAAGTGTCAGGGAACTTGGCCAGGCAGCCCCAAGCATCGGCGAGGGCTGGAAGCCTTCACTGTGAAGCCCTTTATAGAAAGCCGCAGTTGGCAGCCCCCGCTCCTGCATGGGAACAAATTAACATTGGCATTCCAAACACAGGAAAGGAAGGAAATTGGAAACACAGTGTATACTTGGCCAGCCCTTTGAAATACTGTACCATGCTACCGACATCAATTAATGAAAAGCAGGGTTGTGCTGAGAGGCTCTGGTTTGGAAATGCATTAACACACGTTAAACATGTTTGTACAGGAACCGGATTATAAGCACCCTGGCTCCAAAACAATAAAGCAATTACCCTAAAACTGGTGCTCTCTGAGTTGTCATTAATTCAATCCACTCCACGCGGATCAGCAAAGGCTTTGCGCGGCTCCCAACTCTGCCTTCCAACACAAATGTTGAAAGGACGGCATCGCACATGCTACCCGGGGTTGCACATAAGTAAGTGTCAAACTTCATACGCTCCTAATGTCCCCCCAAATCATAAACACTCCGTTCTGGGGCGGAGAGCATCCAGCGCAGCGGCACTGCTATTCATCGGCTCTGCCGTTTCCCATTGGGTTTGCGTCCTTTTTCACCGGGGAAGGTTCACTATGAAATATCTGTTCCATATTAAGGAATACCAAGTCACATTTTTGTCAAATGTTATTTGTCAAATGCCATTTGCTGCACAACCCAGAATTCAACTGCAGCTGAACACACAGCTCAGGGCGGACGGCTCACGTAATCGCCGCGCCCGCACACGGCAGGGTCTGCCGCGCAAGGGCCCTTCCGCCATAAGCTGCTTCAGCCACTGGAAAGAAAAGCATCTGATGCTCTGGAATAAATAAAGTGCCGTGCCTTGAGCTGCCCATGCAAAGGACCCCGCGTGCGGGGAGAGCAGATCAAAACAAGCGGGGGGCGCGCGCCCGCTTCCCGGTTTTGGGAGAACGTTCTTTCAGAGAAAAAGTTTGCGACCCAACGTGCATGGACCTCCATGAGTGGATCTTCTCTGGTAAGTGGATCTTTCTGGCTGGCTCTGAAAGAGTTGGCCAGTTCCTTGGAAGGCCTGCACCCTTGGGCACGTCACCCGCAGCTCTCCCCACCTGCACTTGGCACGCAGGGTCCAAGTGACAAACGTCCCCAATGTCACCCACCACCCAGCTCCCTCGCCCGGGGGGACATCACCCCGCCACTCCTCGTGGATCTGGGATCCATCAAGTCGGGGCAATTTGGGTGCGTAAAGCTAAATGTGTTATCATTTTCACCACAAATTAACAGTTTCTATGTAAATATTGGTATTTCCTCACCCCATGAAGGCGAGAGGAGGCAAATGGCACCGGCGCATTTGATTTAAACTAATTAAAAGCAGAGGGTCATGCAATTCAATATATTGATTTTACCAGTGGGACTTAAATCTTTTATAATAAGTGTACACAGCTGCAGGGCTCTCTCCCACCGCCCCTCTTTAAAGGCTAATCCTCGCATTCCTTCTGACAAAACATGACAGGTCCCACACATCCCTGCCGCTGCCCTCACCCCGTGCGGCCAGAGTGCATTAGGGCAAAGCGTTGCCGCAACTTGCAAAAAAAAAAAAAAAAAAAGTGTGTGTCAACAGCCCCCAGCTAGGGCTGAAGAGTGATTGCAAAAAAATTAACGTGGCCAGCCATTTGGTGCAGAGGACTCTCCATTCAAAACAGTCAGCTGGTTACACGGACAGGCAGGCCGGGGCAGGGTGGGGCCTGGGCGAGGGTCAGGACACTCTGCGTCTTGCAATGGGCCAAATATGACCTTACCCAATAGGGGAACAAAAATATTAAAGTGATAGGGGTGATCAATCAACTTCGATGGGACTCTCCCTGGAATGAAGTCACCGCTTGTCTCTGAGTTCAGCGGCCATGTGACATTCGCTCACACCGCAGGCATGCCGGTGGTCAGGGATCTTGCTCCAGCTGTGTTTATCTCGGCAGAGGCCGGACAGCCCGCTACCCAGGGCTGGGCCGCGGCCGGGAGCACGCCAGCGCCGTGGCCCGGAAGCGGTCTCTTCCCTCCAGGCACTCGGGGCATCGGCCCTTTGCTGCCCTGAAATCGATTTGTGCCTGGGCCACCTCCCCAACCCCTTTGAGGGGCTGCTCCCCAACAACCGACAGACAAGCCTGGAATAAAAACTAAAAATGGCCACCAGAGCTGGCATCCAGGGCTCAGCCTTAACCTGCTTGGTTCCAGAAGAGAAATACAAAGAAGATCAAAAAAGTTCAAATCTAGGTCACATATATCCTTGGGAGAGGGTGGTGGCGGGGGGCGGGGGGGGGGGAGATCTTTGATTTATAGAAGCAGGAAAATGAGGTTTAAAAGAAGGGATTTTGAAAGGGTTACTAAAAACACAGCTGTTGGCGCACTCCTGAAGTGAAGGCACTCTGCAGAGAGAGAAGGGACAGCCTGTGTGACATCTATATTAACCTCTGGCTGCTTACCAGCGAGGGCCGCGCTCCGCGCGCTGGAATGCGGAGCAGCCCTTCCAAATCTTAACACAAGCCAGGTTACAGCTGCGAATGCCTGCAGCTCATGCTCCCTTCCCGAAGCCCTCCCTGAAGGAAATTTTTAAACTGTAACAGAATCTTTTTCTAATACTCTACAGTGGTAGGGCCTGTTCTTAAGGGGCAAAAGGAGAGATCTTAATGCCAAACACTTGTCAACAAAAAGGATCGCCAGATGGTATAAAGGAAAAGTCAAACAGCAAGGCCTCTCGCTCCTCTTCCGCTGCATTCACAAAAGCCACTTTTACACACGGAGCCCAATAATGACAGGTTTCCAACGCTCTCTTTTTTTTTTTTTTTTTTATTTAGCTTCGAAGATTAAACAAAGTTGGTTCCTTCCTGGCCTGAACCAGAGATAAACATGCCATGCACAGCCCTCATGCCAGCCGGCTTCTTGAGAAGATTCTGATAGAAGCTGCTGGATTTCTCCAAAGAAAGAATGGTGGGGTTGGGGTTGGGGGCGGGGGGGGGGGGGCCGGTGGTTATCTTTGGATCCCGGCGGCAGAATTCACATTGCTTGGGAACTATTTAAGAGAAGGTAGCCTGTTTTAAATTCCAAAAATTAAGTCTATACAGAGGAGCCGGGGCATGTTAATCCAAACCAGTTTACACATCTCGCCTTTGAACTTATAGGGCTCAGGTTGGGACGAAGGACGTCTCAGCTGCCCATCTCCAGCAAGATCGCGCCAGGCTTCATTGTATAGGCTAGTCTTTGTCATAAGGTGCGGTCTGAAGTCCTCGCTCTCAGCACCTGGTTTTGTCATAAATTCTCCTCTTGTTCCCTCTCTAGCTTAGATCCCACTCAGCCTGGCAAAAAGCTTGAATTCCAAGGACTTATAGGAACAAAACCCAGTTTGGCTGCAGACAGAAGGAAGAACAAACGCACTAGGTCTGCAAAAGCCTTCAGAGTCCAGGCAGAGGTCTCCAAGCCCCGCAAGGACAGCCCTGTATGCAGGGCTGGGAGGAGGGGCCGAGGAGAAAGTCAGCCTCCCCTCAAGATCTCCACCAACAGCCCCCCAAAGTACCCCCCAGGTCCCCTGCACTGTAACAAGTAATGGTTTGATATGGACAAGTGACATTTTCTCCCTTTTAGGTAAAGTGTGAGACTACATACACCTTTAGAAAACTTTCTCTGTTACAGATCACCAATTTGCAATCCAAGGGAAAATCGTGTGTTTTCTCAGCAAACTCAACTTCTAGGCAAGTTTCCGACCGCCCCCCCCAACCCCGGCCCCCCGCCTCCAGCGCCCCCCAGCCCCTCCTGGGGAGAAATTCCAGGACCACAACAGATTGGAAGGGACAAGCCGTTTATTCCCGTGCTGAGCAGAAGTAGGGCAACCTCAGAAGCACCTACCGAAGGGTCCTGCCAAACTGCACTCCCAGTTTTCACCCCACTAATTACCTCAGGTTTTAGGGACCCAGAAAGAAAGAAAACAGGGTCAGTGCACTCTGCTGAAGGCCACTCTGCCTTCTAATTTGGAGAGATGTCCCAGAAAGCAAGACCTGAGAAAGTCAGGACTACCCCACAAAGCCCAAAGCCAGCCCGACTGATTAAGAGGCTCAGACAAGCCGGTCTTTGTCCTTTCAAGATGAAAGAAATGGAACTAACAGGGTTGAAAGGTGTGTGTGCAGCCAGAGGAGGAAAACCACCCAGCTGTGGCCTTCCCCAGCAAGTCCCCGCTTGCTCCCACCTTCAAGGGGAGCAAACAGCCCTGCCCCAGGATCCCCAGGGGCACCCACTTGGCAAGCTCGTCCTTCTCCAGGGAAGGGGGTGGGGCGCCAGGTCTGGCCCGGCAACTGGCCCATAAGCAGCAGGGTACTTTTTGCACGGGATTTGCAAAGCCAGGGCTTACAAATACCTTTTTAATGACCCCAGCCAGGCTCTGAAGGCAACCGCGGCGACCGGGCTGCAGGCACCGGGAGGCACGGGTGCCCAGCAGAGCGGGATGCCATCAACCCCAGCCAGGGAAAGGGCCCTGCACGACCCCCCGCTTCAGAACCGCCACAGAGAGATGCTTCCATTTACTCAGTTCTATGTAGCTGGAATGTTTCCTGTAGCTGCTGGTGTAGGTCATAAATACACATTGTTAGCGGGGAAAACCACACAGACAAAAGCGCAGACAATGGAAGGTCAGACCCCAGCTCCTGCTCCCGGAGCCCTGCGCCCCTCGGTGCAATCTATTTCCAGTTCCTGGGGTCTTCTCCAGCGGGAAAGGATGATATACAAGCCCATAGGTAACCTCGCTGATCTGCACCTTGCTCTTTTCCACCTCATACATCTTGGAGATTGTCCTCAATCAGGACATATGGAGCTGCCTCCTTCTAACAGGCTGCTTAGCGTCACTTAAACTTTCTTGAAGTTACTTTGGCATCTAAGCCTCCCACCCCTGCTCGCTGAGAGGCTCACTTCACTATTTGATTGTCGGCTATTACGAGGGACAGACAATGGCATCTGGCGGGACTCCTGGGCCCTTATCTGGAGCGGGAAGCATTAGGGCTGATCCTGGCTTCCCTGCGCCCTCCATCCGCGACCCCAAGTGCGGGGGGGGGGGGGTGGCGGGTGGAGGGGGCTTGAGTGTCATTATTTCCATGTTGACGCAGCGCCCGTGGGCGTGAGTTTGCTGTCTTGACGCCGTTCGGATTTTCGCAGCAAGTTACACATGTAGAATGAAAGCGGCTCAGGAAACAGCGCTATCGGGGCGTGTTATCTCGGAAACCAAATATTTGATCATCAGCCCTACAGAGCGCTGCCGGGGGTTAGTTCGAGCAAGTCTAGTGAGTGTGCGTGCACGGAGGGAGGCGGCGGCGCCCCCTCCGCTGCCCCAGCCTCGGGTCTCCCGGGCCGTCGCGGCTCCAGTCCGGAGCCGGGTCCCCCAGCCGCCCCCGGCGGCGTCTGCTCGGAGATCCCGCGCCACCCAATCGCCAAAAGCCGTGGTTTGCACTCCACATGTGATAAACGCTGAAAATGGATTCTGCCCGCCCGGGACCTATCATTAAATATTTAAAATAGAAAGCTCGCAATGGCAACGTTTCTTCCCCAGCTCCAGCCAGGAGAGCTGTGAGCGAGGGGGCGCCCGGCGGCCAGGAGAGGGGCCCCGAGGCGCTCGGGGCGCACCACGAGCTAGGGCGGGCGCACCGCGAGCGGACAGGTAGGGCTCCCCAAGGCGGAGAAGGGGGAGCGCCGCCCGCAGTGCCAGGGCGAGGCAGGGCTGAGAGGGGCCCAGAAAGGGCGGGAAGGCAGCTTCGCCGAGCAGGGCCCTTTAAATCCAGGTAGCGCGGACGCGCCGGCCCGGCACAGCTCACATGACCAAGCCCCGCGCTTTGAACTGAGCCGCGGCCCGCCTGGCGTCTCCAGCTCCAGAGGTGCGGCCGCCAACTCAACCCGGAGGGGCCTTCAGACCAGTCCTTCCCTCCCCAAAACTCGCACAGGCCAAATGAGCCGGGCTTGCCCTACCTGGGGCGCGCACAACGTGGGGTCCACTAGGACTGGGGAGAGGGGAGCCTCGGCCGGGCACTACCGTTGTGCAAACGGCCAGAGTGGGCTGGATGTAAGAAGCGGCCCCCTCCTCCCCGTTCCCAAGCGCCTGCTGACCGAGACGGTCACCCCCTCCCTCCTGCCCTCACTCACCGAGGTTCACGAAGCTCATGACCATGTCGGCGTCGGTGAGGAAGTGGCTATCTTGCAGGCTGGCCAGAGGGGGGCCCTGGGTGCTGAAGACCGCCTTGTAGGGGTAGGAGAAGCCCTGGCCGTCGGGTCCGCCGCCCTCCTCCACCGCCATGGCATTGTACAGGTCCAGCATGAACATGGGCGCCGAATTGTGCTTGCCCTGGAGGTGGGGGCGCGGGCGATGGGGCAAGCCCAAGATGGAGAGGATTTCGCGCTGCATCTCCCGCCGCTCCTGGCTGCGGAGGCTCCGGTGGATGAAGCTCGAGTGCACCTCGTTGTCCAGGCTGAAGTCGGCCAGGGCGGAGCGCAGCAGGAACAGGGGCGCCCAGAGCGCCACGAAGCTGTGGGGCGCTGCGGCGAGCAGCGAGCGCACGTGCATCGCGCCGGCTCTACGCGCGACCCGGGCTCTGGGCACCCGGCACCGGGGTCCGCGCCGCCCCAGGTGGCGAGGGGGGCAGGCGGCGGTCCACGCCACTAGGTCACTGGCAGCAGACGCGCCCCGCGGCGCCCGCGCCGGACATGGCCCCTCCCCGGCCCGCTGCTCTCTGCCCGGACCCCCGCCTCCGGCTCGGTTCTGGCCAGGGGGCCCCTCGCCCCTCACGGGCCCGGGCGCACCGCTAGGCTTGGAAACCCGCTCGAAAGACCAAGCGAGCGAGCAAGGAGGCGGACGCGGGTGGGAGGAGCAGGCAGCAAACCTAGGAGCCGGGAGAGCGAGCGCCGGGGAGGCGGCGAGGCGGCGGGCGGGCGAGCGCTCCTTCTACTCGCTCCTCTCGCGCTCTGGCCCTCGGGCGGCGGCGAACCACCCTCTTCCGAACTCCGGCGCCGAGAGCAGGGGCCCCGGGTCGCTCTCCAGGGCCTGCGCGCCCTCGATCGCACGAGAGGCCGCCACGGGAGCCCCAGAGTGGTGCGCGCTGGGGCCTGGGAGGAGGAGGAAGAGGAGGAGGAGGACGGACTTCCAGGGGCCCCTCCCGCGCCCGCGGCCTCCCACCTGCCCTCGGCCCCGCCCTCCCCCCAGCAGCGCCCAATGGGTTCATTCATTCCTTATAGTGAGCTCTGCAAATATTTACCGAGTGCCCACGGGGTGCCCGGCGCCCGGGCGGACGCCGCGGGGGTGCGGAGGGAGGAATCCGTGCCCGCCCTCCCCTCCCCTCCCCGGACTGGCAGCGCGGCCCGGGGAGGAGGCCCGAGCGCGACCCGCGGGATTCGGTGGCGAGGGAGGAAGCTGGGGGAGCGTGTAAGGTGCGCGGGAATGGAAGGTTCCCCGAGGGAGGCGACCCCCAGCCCCTCTGGACGCCCTGCCCCCTTTACCGCAGCCAGTCTGACCTGTCTGTGTCTCTCCAGCTTGTCTTTGGCACTCGCCTAGACAATTGCCTCTGCCTGGAGCCGTCTCCCGTCCCTCGACGCCCTCTCCCACTACCTTCACCGGTGCTTAGGCTGGCCAGCCCTTTCCCACCCCGAGGTGCCACTCAGGTGCCACTCCCTCCCAGAGACCCTCCCAGACCAGCAGAGCTGAAGCCGCTCCCCCGCCTCAGTCCCACACATGCTTGTTTTATTTTCTTCAACTCCTCTCACCATCGGGCGATTACTGTTTGAGGTATTCTTGCTTTCTCTATTGTCTCGTCTCCCTCACTGGGAAGGGACCACTGGGGTGCACTCGGGAGTGGGGGATGGGGGGAAAGCTGGTGCTTTTCTTGGTCGCACTGGACCCACCGTAACTTGAACCTACAGCCTGGCAGCCACTGCTGCGGCACAATCGCCGGTTGAACATATACATGGCGCTGCGTGAGCTGGAGAACTCCTCCCCCTTCCCCTGTGGGCTCTGTGTATTTCCAGCCGCGCCTCAGCCTGAGACTGGGGACCCAGCCCGCCCCCACAGCCCTGCCGGGCACCCAGGCTGCATCCCGTTCACCTCGGAGGGTCTGTCGGGGCCTCACTGGACAGGCAGCGCCCCTGGCCTCCCTATTCCCTTCCCTCATTTGTTCCCGCCGCAAGCAACAGTGAGCCAGCCACTCGCCGGGAGCCCAGCTCCCACTGGGCGTGGGCACCGGCCCTCCGGGCCGCTCGGAAGAGCCTGCTGGGGGCACCTTAAGTGAACTGCTGCTCCTCAGCCTTGGTTTCTTCATCTGTACCCGTGGGATCAAAACAACTCTGCCCAGAGCGGCAGCGAGAACCGTGGGGTGACAGTTCAGCTGTGCCTCCTTCTTCCTGGCGCTGCCCCACAGAAGCAAACCCACAAACCCACGGTTCTCCCGAGGGGGGCTAGACAGAGCGTCAGCCCCAGGCATTGGGGAAGAAGGGCAAAGGGCTGAGTTTGGGGGTGGGATTTCCTTGGGGAGGGTGTACGACTACATCTGCAAAGGAGCCTGGTCATCTGGCGTTTCTAGCACAGAGGGAGTTCGGCCAGGGATCCCTCAGGGGCTTCTGGAAACAGTGGCAGCCTGAGGGCCCACGTAGGTGGACGTGGGAGAGACCGAAAGCCAGGCAAGGAGAAGAGAAGGCCGCAGTCCTCACCATTCCCAGCGCATGGGCGACCCTGCCCCCCGTCCAGCAGGCACTGGGAGAGCCGCCTCTGCCTGCCCTTCATCCGCGAACTCCTTCCCTCAGCGAAGGTTGGTCGAGTGCTTGCCAGGTGTCAGGCAGGGTGGGCTTAATGACTATGTGACCAATGTAGGTGGCCAGGCCCCCACGCTCAGAAGGGCCCTGCACTTGGCTTAACGCTCTGCTGTTGCCACGTTACATTTCTGAATAATCTATGAAGACAGGACCCCCATTTTCATGTTGTGCTGGACACTGAAAAAGATGTTGCGCCTCCAGGTGCCAGGCCCAGTGCTGGGCTGGGGGGCAGGGCCGTGGGAGAGCCCGCACGGTGGCTCCCCACACGAAGCTGGCTCTTAGGCCAGGGGACAAAGCAAGAACCGACATGCAGTTTGGGGTAGGACAGGGGGGCGGCGGTTCTGCATGGATCCTCTCAGGGAAGGGCGTGGGGTGCCCGGGGAGCGACCAGGGACAGGCCCTGTGGACGGGGTGAAACAGACACAGACCCACCAACATGGGCGGAGGGGTCCGGACTGGAGTCAGTGTTCATCGGAGAGTGTGCAACCCAGACCCGTTTAGCCAGTGACAAGTGACAGGACAAAACAAACAAGGTGGCACGGTGCGAGGCGGGAACAGGATCTCCCGGAAGAGATGCCATTGACCTGCGGCCTGGGAGGAGGGGAAAGAGAAGGCTTTCCGGGGAAGGCGGCCCAGGCAGCGCCACCGACAAGTGTGCAGGCCCTGCAGGCACGCAGCCGGCGGAGCCAGGCTGCTCAGGGCGGCCTGCTCCCGGGGCTGGCCTTCCGTCCAGGGGCAAAGCCTCTGCGCCCGCCCTGCCGCCTCCTGCGCCCGTGGGGTGCAGGCGCTGGTTCCTGCCGAAGTCCGGAAGGCCACCCCTCTGCAGCAGCCGCCTGTGCTTCCGAATCCACTCTCCAGTCTCTGGGGGAGATTTTAACCAGCAAGTGAGGCTGGGGCGGGCGCAGCCAGCGCTCGTGCTGTTAACTTGCGTATGATAACAACGGAGTGGCCAGCCTCTGTCCTGCCCCCGCTCAGCCACAGGAAGGCTGGAGGGAGGCTTACAGCTGGCCCCGGGCGCATCTCTTCTGCGCCCACCCGAGCGTGGCCCAGCCGGGGCTCAGTAAACACCTGCCGAGGGACTAGTGATAAGCGCAGCTAATACGGAGGAGCCCGGTGGGCTGAGGGCTGACTGTGCAGGCCCCAGGCTGGGGCGCCTCCCACACCCCTTGCCCACCACCCTTCCACGCAGAGGCCATCTTTTCTCGAGCAAGATGAAGAGACAATGGACCTCCACGTCCGAGACCCAGAAGAGATAAGGTTCCTTCTGGACTCCCACAGCCCCCTGTTTAGCCTTTTCTTCCCTGTGATCAATGCTGGGAGAAAGGTGGCCTCTGTATTTCCCCTGATTTCTCCCCCAAAAGGAGACCCCAGGACAGCACCAGGCCCTCAGGGAATGCTCGTAGAAGGAAGGAAGGAATGGAGGGAGGGAGGGAGGGAGGAAACGCGCAGGCAGGCCTTATCTGGCTGGGGCTTCATCGGAGGCTACCCTGAGAGCTGAGGCCACTCGCAAAGGCTCCGTGGCTGTTTAGAGAGAGCCTTGGGTGGGGGGCAGCCGCCTGCCCTGCACACTCCAGCCATGCCACTTGCGATCTGTGCCTCAGTTCCCCCACCTGCATAGTGGGGGCCTAATATTGCCTGTTCCCTAGGGTCGCCCTGAGGATTCGGAAGTTAATTCAATTCACGTTCGTTACCATCTGGATGAAAAGAAAACTACGTTAACAGGAAAGCCTCCTAAGTTTACGAATCGCAACAGAAGATTCACGGATGGTCTGCTTTTTGGCCAAAGAGAGACCGGCGCATGTATCCTGACTCTGAGAGAACCGGCGGCGCAGGAACGGGCGGGAGCGAGCAAGCGGAGCGGGAGGGTAGTATTGGAGGCGAAAGGCAAATCCTCGCATTCTGTCCCCTCATTGTCCCCCTCAGCCTGCCCCACTCCAAGCTGCCCAGAGCCCAGGAGCTCCCCGGGGCCTATCCCGTTTCCCCCAGCAGCCAGCCTCCCACCCACCCACCCCCAGTGGCGGTTCCCCAAGCCCAGGCACCCATCGCTGGACTCCCAGCCGTAACCCGATCCGCCCCAGTCTGCTCCACACCTGGGGCCCCCGCCCCTGGCTGAAAGATGGCCTGGAAATGTGAGGCTGTTATTGTGTCTGGCCCGCCCCGGCGGAGGGTGCGCACCCCTCGTGCGCTCCCAGCCTCCCAGCGCCAGCGAGGAGTGTTCATTTCATACATCATCAGTCACATCTTGCCGAAGCGATTTCGACCAAGTCAGCATATGTCTCAAAGGCAATAAAAAGAAGAAAAGAATTGTGCTGACACACACATTCAGCGGGAGGTAGGGACCTCATCTTCCCGGGCAGAACCCTTCCACCATCTGCCCGGAGGAGGCTCGGCTGACCCGGACGTCCCCGGGGGCCGCTGCACTGCCCAGGGAGCGCGAGGTTGTGTCCTCTGTCCACCCACCTGGCCAGGGCCTGATGACCTGGGCCTCAGACCCCAGCAGGGACTAGGAGGCCAAGGGCTTCCTCATGCACAGACTTTAAACTCCTCGTCTGCAAAGCAATCCACCCTGGAGAGGAAATCGTTTTAGCATACCTGTAATGAAACGTTGCTCTCCCGGCAACGTGCGTTGTGCTGGAGATAAAGACTCGTCGCTCACTCACTCCGGGGCTTTCTTTGCACAAGTTTTAAACAGAGGAGTGAGATACTAAACAGCTTCTATCAGTCTTAAGTACACGGGGCAGTAGCCACAGCTCTAAATGGAAAACACAGATAGACACACACGCGCGCGCGCGCTCGCACATACTCCAGAGCAAGCTGGTGGCCGAGGCGGGGTTTCCAGGGTCCCCCGTACAGCGAGGGGAAGCTGCGGTTTTGTTTATTACTGTTATTCCTTCCTCGGCTGGAGGCAATCTGGTTTGATTTTGAGCATTGCTACTCCTGCTTCAGCTTCGGCGGGAGCCCCTTCCTTCTTCCCAGACGTGAGCGAGAGTGGCTGACAAGTCCAAAGCCTTGCCCGTCCACCGGGCAAGAAGCCCTTGGACTACCTTCTTGGGCCACAGAGAAGGAGGCCAAGGTCCTGAGAGTGACTTCCTCCAAGTCACACAGCCCGTGTGTGATGAAGCCATGATCCAAAGCCTCTCTGTCCACGCCTCTCAGGCTCTTGACCACGTGGTGGTTTGGGGTCTGGGAGAAGACCTCTCCCCCTTCGCTGGACCCTAAGACAACACTTCTGCACCCTGGCTGTGCAGGTGAATTCCTGGGGGGCCGTCAAAGTGCGGCCTCCTACCCAGCCTGCCCGGGGGTCTGTGACCCTGCCCTTTCGCCCTGGTAGACTGAGGGCTGACCATGCAGGCCCCGCTTGTCCGAGGTGCTGACACCGCTTGTCCGAGGACTGGCTGCGGAAGAGCAAGTCTCTACGTTCCTGAAGTTACAGCCAATTGTTCAAGGCCCCACGTTAAAACTTAAATATCTGCCAGCTACTGTTCCGAGTAACAGCCCTAGACGATATTCATTATTCTTATCCCCGTTTTACAAATGAGGAAATGGAGACTCACGCGTTTGAGGGAGCCTGCTCACAGCCACGTGACTGCTGACCAAGGGGCGAGAGCAGAATTCAAACGCAAGCTGTCTGGTCCAAGGGCCTGTGTCCTTAGACCCTGGGGCATGCCAAAAGGGAGGGTTCGCCTTGATCCTATCTGTATGTCCTAGGATCAGCAGAGGCTTGGCACACAGTGGGTGCCCTATCGGTATTGATAAATGCCCAGGGTACCTCTGGGCCCCTCTTCAATCCCTCCTTTATGCACTTAAAGTGCCTACAGAGGCCAGCCAGGTAACATAAATACAGACACAGGGCCCATGTGGGGAGGCCCAAGAAGTACTCACCTCCTTTCTAATTCCACTAGCGGAGACCGTGAACACTGGCACAAGGGACAGGTAGCGAGGGCCACGGGGCCTGGCTATAGTAGGGAGAGGTGGGGACCAGGGTGGACCAGAAACGCCCTTCCCATGGGTGATGCCCTCCAGGAATTTGATGCCGATATTACCAGATAGTTTTAATTTTCAAGAGAAGCTAGAAATTTGAGTTTATATGAGACAGCTTTCTATGTGTATTCATTGCCAAATAATTCAATTTGTTTTTTAACCATTAGACCAAAGAAAACCCATCTACCAGTCAGATTCCATGGAACCAGTTTACGCCTGGCCTCCCAGAGGAGTCTGTTGGGTTTGGGGGTGCACCAGCCTCCCCGACCCAAACCAGAGAGCCGAGGTGGGTGCGCTTCATGCATTCACGTTCAATTTCCTATTCCAGGAGTGCTCATGAGAAGTTGGAAAGATTCAACCCACCCCGGCAAAATCAGACCCTAACTCCTCTCTCCTCCCTCACTGTGTTAATGTTTTTTTAAAAAACTTATCCTCTGTTCTAGTTTGGGTTTGACCTTTATCGCCTCTCCCTGCACACCCCCTCACTAAGCCAGATGAACAGATTTGAGCTCCTCTTGCAATGGCTGAGAAGACAAGTGAGAGTTAGCACTGATGGCATGGCCGCCTGATGGGGAGCATGTTGCAGGTTACCCCGCATGGTCTCGCAGCCCTAAAATTAGATGCTATGTCTCCCATTTCACAGAGGAAGCTATGGAGGCACGCAGGTCAAGGAGCCTGGCCAAGCCCTGGCCAGTGTGGCTCAGCTGGTTGGAGCATCGTCCTGTACTCCAAAAGGTCGCAGGTCGGATTCCTAGTCGGGGCACATGCCTGGGTTGCGGTTTTGGTCCCCGGTGGTCGGGGCGTGTGGGAGAGGCAACCGATCTATGTTTCTCTCTCACGGCCATGTTTCTCTGTCTCTCCCTTTCTCTTTCCCTCCTTCCCCACTCTCTAAAAATGAATAAGCGCATCCTCAGGTGAGGGTTAAAAAAAAAAAGAAGAAGAACGTGGCTAAGACTGTATGGTCAAGGGAAGGAAATGCCAGCGTTCAGACCCTGGGCAACCCGATTCTGGCTCTTATTTCTTCCGGCCACTCCTCTCTATAAAGCCAGCCCGCAACTTTTATTTCCATAGCTCACATGATGACTGACCACTGAGTAAGACCACCAGAGTTAGCAAATAAAAATATAGGACACCCAGTTAAATTGGAATTTCAAATAAACAATGACTAATTTTTAGCATAAGTATGTCCCATGCAATTTGAGACATATATTTAAAAATTAGTCATTGTTTATCTGGAGTTCTAATTTAACTGGGCATCCTGTGTTGTATATCTGGCAATGCTACGCTGATGCGCTCTTCTGGGTAGAGCAAGAAGCATCCACTTTGTCCTAGGTTCTGCCTCGTAGTTAAATGCCCACCTCAGGGCCTTTGCACCTGCTCTGCCATCTTCCCAGAAGGTTCATCTGCTGATACCCACGTTGCTCTCTCCTTCACCTCCTTCGAATCTCTGCTCAAATGTCATTTCACCATTGAAGCCTTCTCTGAGCACCTACCAAAACCCTGCCTTTCTTGGCCTCCTGGCCACGGCCTTCTTCTAACATGTACCTTTGTTTAGTGTTTCTCACCCCCGCTGCAAGGCGGGCATGGATTTTGGACTGATTTGTTCACCGTTGTAAATGGAGCCCAGAGTCATATCTGGTATGTAGGAGACACTCAACAAATACTTGCTGAGTGAACTCCCTGACAGTGCGTCTTGGTTTCTGTCTGACTCAGAAGCAGGAGCTGGGCTTGTCACTGGCACCTTGTCCCCGAGGCGCTGAGAGATGGCTCGTCATCGGACAGCCCAGGCTCAGGAGGGGGATCAGGTGGCGAGACAGCCCTCACAGTGACAGTGGGACACAGGCAGGCATGGCCGCGTGTTCAAGTGTTCAAGCGTGGCTTCCTTTTCTCCCTCAAGGGCGCAGGCCCCCAGACGACAAGTCCCAGGGACAGGAGCCCTAAAAGCCAGCCGCTCCCATTTCTACCCACTGCTCGGAGCATCTCCAGGCATGTTGTCTCCATGACCCCATTTAATCCTCACAACTCTTTCGAAGTCATTACTTTCATGCCCATTACACAGAGGAGGAAACCGAGGTTCAGCGATCGCGCCATTTTCCCAAGGACGCACAACAACAAAGCAATGGAGTTGAGCACGAGCGCGGACAGCCTGCCGTCGGTCTCCAAGCCCATTTCCTCGCCTGTAACCCAGGCACGGCAGCCGCGCTGCCTTGCTGGGATGCAGCGTGAAGTACTGGCTCGGGCTCAGGCAAGGCCAGGCGCCCCCTGTGGCAACCTAGTCCCCCCACGGGACAGAGATGACTATGTTAGAGAAGGCCCTCTGAGGGCCACCATTTCAAGCTGGCCAGCGTGACTGAGCATGGCTTGGAGCAAGACAACTAGCCGCGCCCATCAGATTCATTTTCTTAAGTCTTTGATGTAGGAACTTCGGAGAATATGAGGCTCCCCATGAGGAACTGGGAGTTGGGCTGGGTCGGAGGCAGAAAGTGACAGATTACGAGCAAGCTGGCATGACAGAGGTGCCCAGGCCGCCACGTCCAGCAGGGCAGGCTGTGCACGGCACACCCGGGACCACCATTCCCATCCCGGCCCGTGAGAGTGGTGCTATTGGGAGCCCCCGCAGCGCACGCCCCGGGGGTGCTCCAGGCAGCCCTGGGCTTTTATTTACTTGCTGACTCAGTCACTGTATTTATTCAGTTTCTTCCCTGTAACAGTCTAGCAGGCCTTGAGGCAGCAGCAGCACAAAGACATGCAAACTCCCTCATATACGGGTTGGGGGAGAAAGATGAGAAACAAGAAGGAGTAACAAATGCCACAGAGGAAAAGAAAGCCAAGAGCCGCAGAGAGCGGCAGGTCGGAGAGGCTCCTCCCGAAAGACGGCGTCTGTGAGGGAGCCGGACTCGTGACGCACAGCGAAGGGGCGACCTCAGGAAGGCGTCGGCACGTGCCAAGGCCCTGTGGTGAGTCCCAATGGCACCTGGGCTCCTTGACATTCTAACTCCAGCTTTCCCTGCGGCCCAAGGGTTCCCTACGCCCAGAGCCTGGGCACAGATGCCTTGAGGGTCCCACCGCATTGCTGGGTGGTGCTTGGGTGCCTAATTCTTACAGCCAGAACTCAGCCCAAACTCCCAGTTGGGGCCCCTGGGCCCGAGCAGAGTCCACACACGGGGGCTGCTGGGTGCGGGTCCCCTCCTGGTGTGAAGCTCAGCATCCTCGCCAGCCAGACTCCTCCCCAGCCACCTCTTCGGAGTGTGCTCCCAGCTGACTGACGGAAGTTTCACAACCATATGGGGACAAATATTGTCCCCAAACATCAAGGAGGCTGCAAAGATTGCAGTCCCCGCAGGCCAAGACCTCTTCCACAGCTGCTGCTTAGATCCCGAGTCCAAGGCTCTTCCCTGAGGCCTTCCCTGCAGGGCAGAAGCTACCGAAGCCTCAAGCCGCCCATCCCCCCACCCGCACCCCAGCGCTGTCACCTGCGGCTCCCCGGGCCCTCCACATCTTTGGCACTATGGCCCTGGATTCGTTTTTATGGAGTAAGAGTCTTTGATTCCCAAATGCCTGGTGGGAATTTGCTGGAGGTGCAAGGTGGGAACCAGAAAAACAAAAGGATAATGTACAGGGGTTCAAAAGCCTCTTTATAACCAGAAAACTTAATTTACAGACATTTGGTTCTTTCATTTCCATTTTTGAAAAAGAAAAAAACAATCCGTTGAGTGCAACCACACCGAGCCCCCCTCCTTGGAGGTTAGTTCAAGGAATCAGGGGCTTTGGGAGGCCTCCTTGGCATTAAGCGGTAAGCGGGCCAAGCATCCTGTGTTTAAAAAGCGTGTCTGTCTCCGAGGCAGAATTTTTATAGATAAACAACAGAACGAGCAGTCCTGTGTAAATAGGGCGCCGCGTGGACAGGGATCCCCGCATCGCCCTGTGGAGCTGAGCCTTCAACTGATAGGAAGGTTTGGGGGTCTGGATCATTCTCTAGATCTGCTTTCGGGCAACCTCCCGGAAGCCCCATTTTCTAGACGAGTTTGGTGTGGCAAATGCCTCCACACCTCTGCTGATCCATCACCTGGAACGCCCTCTCTCTTTCTCCCCAGTCATTAAAATGTTTGCATCGAAAAAGGACTTCCTGGGAAGAAGGACTTCCTGGTCAAGGAGGTTCAAGAAATGATGAGCTGGAGAAAGAGGAACAGGTTTCGTCACTGCAGGGCTCCTCGGTCTCTAATTAGAGGGCAGTGTTCTCCTGAGCCTTTCCGTGAAGTCAGCAGCCTGTCAAGCGCCCCTGACACAAGCCCCGGTCCTGTCCGGGCTGCGCGGGGCCCGGCTCCCACGGGGCCTCCTCTCTGCGGCTCTGGTGCCCCCTGGCTCTGGCTCTGTCTTTCAGGGTGGCATCTGCTTGAATGTTGGAATGTTGGCTTCATTATTTCCTACCACCCACAAGCTTCCTCTGTGGGGCCAGGGGGCCTGGCAGCTGACCGCTCCAGGCACACGGGGTCAGCAGGTGGCTCCGGTGCAGATGGGCACTTCTCGCTTTCCCTTACGCCCAGGAGAGGACATCCTGGTCTTGGCCCACTTCTTCAGCCAGGGGACAGAACACCTGGATCTGGATTTCCTGACGAGATCATCTGCCTACCCCTGGGTCAAGGTAGGGTCAGGGCACTGGGTCAGCCCCACCTGAGACTCATGTCATGGGGTAGGAGCAGTTCCTCGCAGGCAGGGGGTTGCTGTCACCAGAAAAAGTGGGGAAGGGAATACTGGGTGGCCGACTCAGCAGATGCCAGCACCAGGTCTGATCAAAGAGGCCCCTGCCCAGCCAGCATCCAGATGTGCTGGGAACCAGCCCTCATCACGGCCGAGCAGCGGCTCCATCCTCCAAAGTGCACCCGCTTGGCGGCTGGCAGAGCCTCAGCACTGGCCGCCACGTGCCCATGAGCTGGTGAGGTCCCGGAGGGCGTGCCCGGTGCCGACGTTTGGGTTTTGTGTTGGGGCTCTGCAGGGTGAGTGCTCCCTAAACTCCCACCAGTCGGAGGAGATCGCAGAGCCGCACGCGCTTCCGCTCACAGCCTCAGTCACTTCAGTGCGATTCCCGGTTTCCGCTCCAGCTCCCCAACGGAGGGACGCCCGCCGTCGGGCAGGGCCGTGCCTGCCTTGTTCGCCCACGGCAGCCCCCAGCCCGTGGCAGGAGGGGAATCGGAGAATGGAAGCTGTTGCTTGTGTCTTGGTTTGCGTTTCCCTGGCTTTGTTCCATCCGTCATCTTAAACTCACGTCTGCAGGAAGGACGTGCCATCCTGCTGTGGGGCCTCCTGTCTTCAGGCCACAAACATCTCCTGAGCGTTGCCATGGGCCGGGCACTGTTCTGAGAGTGGTGGGTCCGGGGGCAAGCCACGTGGGCTGAACACAGCTCCTGGCTTGCGGAGCCTCTGTGCCAGGGTGGCAGCCAGACAAGGGACCGCGTGAAGCGGAGCAGGGGTTCAGTGGGCCAAGGGTGCTCCTTTGGCCACTGTAGTCAGGAAAAGCCTCAGGGAGGACAGTGTCTGAGCAGAGGCCCCTGGAGGCAGTGTGGCAGGGCAGCCTCACTGGAGAAAAGCGTTCCAGGTCCTGGGAACAGAACGTGCAAAGGCCCTGGGGCAGGACCTGCTTGTATGTTTAAGGAACAGCCTGCGATCTCCTGTTTGGGGGGTTGGGGAAGGGATGGAGAGTCAGAGTTTAGCTCAGATTTGATTTGATTAGATTTGATCAGGGGCCACATCATGAGCACCTTGAATGCCATGTGGCAGAGACTTTACAATGGCGCCTAGTTTTTCCCACCTCCTGAGGCTCTTGCGCTGTCCCTGTTCCCTGACCGTGGGAGAGGTCTGGGACTTGTACCAACAGACTATGACAAAGGTAACAAAATTAACCATCACAAAGGGTAAGAAGGCTCCGCCCCAAACCCCTCCAAGCATGCGAGTTTCAGGTCCCAGGCCCCAGGGGCACAGGGACAATTCAGAGGTTATCTGTGGCTTTGGGGGACAGAGAGAGACAGCCACGGTTACGACCGTATAAAAAATCCTACGGCCGACGGGTACTAAGGTGCTGTTCTGTTCACTTCCTGACCCAGCCTCCTACCTGCTCGTGGAATTGAAGGGGGAAAAATAGGCATTAAAATTGATTCCACGCCAAAACATGTCACCATGCCACCCCACCCATCATTCAAGATGCCCAAGAAGGTCAAAGATTCCACTTCTCATATTACCGACCGCGCATAATGATCATTATTAGGAACGTACTGTGCGCCCAGCCCTGGACTCGGTACTTGAATTGGTGGGATTACGTTTGGCTGTAATGTAACAGAAACCTGCCTATGATAGCTGGGCCAAAAAAAGGGGTGTGTTTTTTCCCCCATGCAGGAAGTGTATAGGGAGGAAGTCCAAGGCTAATGCAGCTTCTCAGGAAAGAATGCAGGTAGCTTCCTCCTCTCAAGCTTCCTGCTCTGCTGTCCGTGGCCTGTGGTTGGTTTCCTCATGGTTCCAGAGTGACTGCTCCAGCTCCAGGCATCACAGGAGCCTTCTAGGCAGAGTGAATGAAAGGAGGAGGAAGGATGAGGGGAAACAATATCCTGACTAAGCTAATATCAAGACATCTCATCTTCCCGTCTCATCAGCTCTGCAGGAGCGCACAGGCACCCTTAGCTGACAGGGACATTAAATGGTGAGAATTTTTTCCTGGAACAATGTGGATTTTCAAGGAGGAAGGAGGGGAGAACGGATACCAGGTCAGCAACCAGCAGCCTCCACCTCAGCACATCACAGGCTTCATTCAATTCCTCTTCCCGACGTCCTCGTGAGCAACGGAGAGTCTGGATCACGGCCCACTGGCCGCGTCCAGTCGCCCGGCTTGGCTAATGAACTTTTATTGGAGCACAGCTACAGCCATGGGTTTGCATAATATCTATGGCGGCTTTTGTTCCGCAGCGGCAGGGTCGGGTGGCTGACAGAGACCGTAGAGCCTGCAGAGTAAAACACACTCACAACCCGACTCTTGAAAGGAAATGTGTTCCGACCGCTGCATCGAAGGCTTGCGACGCACACGTGGCGGGTGAAGCAGCAGCAGCAGCCGCAGCAGCAGGAGCAGCGTCCCTGTCACGGGGGGCAGGCTCTCGGGCCCTCCAGGCCTCTGGTCAGGACCTGCCGCTCCCTCGCCGCGAGAACGTGCGCAACTTCCAGGGTCTTTGTGAGTCTCTGTGTTCTCACCGGCCAAAGGGCCAGAGTTCTTTCTCTAATTTGTCTCCTTCGTGTCGCCAGGAAGAAGCAAGGAGATAACCCGTGGACAGTGCCTGGCCGCGTGATTTTTTCCTTAGGAAATGGTGATTCATGTCCAGTGTTGGTCTTCGGGTGGGCGCCACGGGCTCCGCTGTCCCGGGAGGGCACTTAGGGCGGCTCTGGGGAAGGAGAGGCAGGCTCCTGTGCTCTCGGTTGCTGGGCGCCAGGAGAGAAACACAGGTGACATCAGTCTGGCACTGGCTTCCCTGGGGCTTTTATTCAACACGACACAGAAATGCTTCTACCTAACTGGTCCCCTGCTGCTTTCTGGCTAGCCCTTGGGTCTTCGCACGTGAGGGTCCTCCTCAGGTCTCAGCACACACATTTCCCCCCCCAGTCGAGTCCAAAACAGTAAGACCTGTCCCTCCAACTGCCTTTGCTTAGGTCTGTTCAGGAGCCGGAGTGAAGATGGCTGTGAGCTGCGTTAGGTCCGGCACCGCGGGAGCAGCCCACAGCCGGCGGGCGGACCTGGACCGCTCTGGAAGTCTGGACGAGGAACCCAGAGGGCAAACAAGATAAGCTTCTTCTGAACCTAGTCATGCCTACAAACTTCATCTTTGCCAATACACATACACACACACACACACACACACACACAAATGTAAAAACTAGTTAAAAAACCCAAAAATGTAAAAATAACTTCTTTTAGGTTATCTATTCCAAAGCATCAGTGGCACCGAACTCATTTGCTGTCCAGAAAACTGGCCACGAAAGTCCAACCCTCCATGACACACAAACGGCTCCACTTTGGGGCAATTCTCTCTGTTTCCGGAAGGTTCTGGAGGTTTACCACAAATGCCCCTGCCTGCTTGGAGCTTCTCAGCAGCAGAAAATCACTAACCGCAAAGCTCCCAGGGCAGGCATTTAAAATCAACCCCAAGACACTCCTCTTTCACGTGCTCTGCCTCCGTCTACCCTTTCACGTCCCGCTCCACACGGTTCCTCGCAGACAGGATCAGCATCCAGACCAGGAGCTCTTTCAAGGGGCTCTGTGTGCGTAAACATGATCACCTTGAGCTTGTGCAGGAAGAAGAGAGCTCCAGTTACCAGGGGCTTCTGAAGGCTTTTAATAGGAAACATTTGTGCCAAATAAAAAGGCCTCTCCTTGTGTTTTGCTTCGGTTGTAAATTATCTGCTCCAAGACTCCACCCAGGAATCTCTGCTGAGGGCGGGCTCCGCGGCGTGGCTGGATCCAGACTTGTTGCTTGGTGCAGATAGATTTTCAGCTGCTGCATCCAAACGGCAACCAGGGGGACAATAAGAACAGAACTTCTTTTGTTCTGATTAAACTGTTTTTAATGGTCTCTTCTAGGCAGGGCCCTAGTGGAAGTCTCAACAAGGCCACTCATTGAGACGTCCTTGAAAGAGCCAAGTGGAGCAGAGCGCAAGGGAACCCTCGGGAGGGGCTGGCGGCCCTTTGCTCAGCCTTGGTGGTCCTGCCGCAAAGGAGAACTAGGCTATTTTATTTGTTGTCTGAGATGGAAAAGGGGCGGGGGTTGGCGAGACCAGGACTGTCCCACAAATTTCCATAATTAGCGCCTGCAAAGTGTTAGGGACACACACACACACATACACACACCCCCACACACACACAGAGTGACACCAAATGTCACACCGAAGGGAGGGACAGGGGTTCCTCAAATCTGAACCCCAGAAGCAAGTAAAGCAAACCCACTAAACGGAACATGTGCCCCCAGTTTCGGACGGCCTGGCTTTTCACCGGGAAGTCCAGGGAGAGCCTTTGGCTCGTGCAGATTCTGGAACACAGAAGGGAAGGAGCGGACGGAAATGTACCGGCCCCTCACAGGGCGCAGCATGCTGCCCGCTCAACACCCCTGCGAAAACGCGAGGTCCGCAGTGCCCACCCTCTGAGGGCCTCCCAGGCGGCGCCTATGTAACAACAGGGACAGGAGATGAGAAAACAAAAGCTATGATTTTTCCCTCAGAGAAAGTTCCCCCACTGTTGCCTGTACGCGTGCACGTGGGATTTTTAAATGTGCTAATGTGTTCTTTTCTAAAGGACACACCTCGGTTCCCCCGTGTCGGTGAAGCCTACATCAGCGGTTCTGGGCCAGGGGCAATTCTGCCACCCAGGGAACCCGCGTCATGATCTGGGGACGTTTTGAGTTGCCGCAGCTCATGAGGGGGTTGTGCTATTGGCATCTGGAGGGTAGAAGCCAGGGAGGCTGATCAACATCCTACAGTGCACAGGGCATGACTGAGAAGGATCCGACCCAAATGCCCCTGGGGCCGAGGGTGGGAAACCCAGTGGAGCCCCCAGCCCATCACCAGGATGGGAAGGAGCCGCGCGCTCGCTCAGTTGAAGGTGAGGAAGATCGAGTTGCCTTCTGACTCAACTCTCCCTTCCCGATGAATTACAACGAGGGGGACTTGGGCTCTTTGAAGCAAGGGCTTTGGGGTTAGTCTTTATCTGGCACTAAATCATCTTAAATTGCATGGGAAATGGAATACAATTCAAGTTATATTACTAATCAATCTTTCAGTGGAATAAATCATGTGCAATGATATTCTATTAAATCTGTAAGTAATTAAAGGTCATGCAGACTTCGTGGGGAAAATTGTGGACTTTCATCACGTTCCCCTCATACTCACCTCCTCCCAAAAAAAACACACCTGCTTCTACCACAGGGGACTGTCTGGAGGTAGAGCATGCTTATTGTTTGACATATTGATTTATTAGTCATGTTTCTTTTCCTCCAACAAGTAATGAGAAGGGGCTGATATCGGAGAACTTTGAACAGAGAAGAGGGTGAAATTGAGGAGCCACGTCCCAAGGTTTGAGTCTTGGCTCTGCCAGCTGTGCGACCTTGGGCGACCTGACTCCCCTTCTGAACCTTGGCTTGTCTCCTCTGTAAAAGGGAAGTAATAACAGCGCCTTCCTCCCGGGGCTCTTACCAAAGTTTAAGGGCGATCGCGGATGGGAACTGCTCACGTGCTCCCCGGCTCTGGGAAGCGGTCGGGGGCTGCTCGCTGTGTTTATGGTCCAGCCTCGCCCCTCTGCCGGCTGTGCAGAGCCTGGAACAATGACGCCCCCGCCACGTGTTCTCGGGGCACCCTGATTCTCTGCACCCAGGTCACTACGTTGGCTCTTATGACAGTTCTGATTGGAGTCTGTCTGCCCCTCGAGAACGTGAGCCCCGTGAGTACAGAGCAGGTCTGGCTGAGCACCTGGCACGAGGGTGCAGTTAGCCTTCGGGACATGCTCAGGCAGTGAATGAATGGCACGGAGAACCTTTGATTGACAGCAAGAGCTTGGACTTCCGGTCCTTTCTCTACAACTGCCTCGTTGTGGACTTGGCGTAACAAAGACAATGGTCTTCTTCCCTCCCACGCACGTGGCTGTCAGCAGGGCCTGCCGCCTGCGCCTTCGAGGTGGAGTCAGGCTCTCCCCAGTTCTCCACGGGCGCCCGCATCCAGGCCACCGTCCCCGCTGCCCAGGTGGCTCTCCTCCGGCCTCCGCAGAAGCCCCTGCTGCTGTCACAGCTGGCCACCCTCTGGCTACCCTCACCGGCTGTCCCAGCCACCTGGCCTCTTCCTCAGACGTCACCACGCACACCACCGTGTCAAAGCACCCCTTCCACTCTGCAGCATTAGAAGGACGCCGCCCCTGCCTTAGTCTCTCAAAGTCCATTTTAACCAATGTGCTTTAGGATGTTGCTGATGCCACGCCACAAAATGAGATCATTCCTTCCCACAATGCCCCTGGTCTCAACAGCCTCTTGGCTTTGCCCTGCTCCACCTCCCACACGGAAGAGTTTCTGGCTATCAGAGGTCTGAGGGGTGCTCTCTGTTGTTCCCCCAGTGTTCTCCCCGCTGTGGCTGAGCTCAGGAGACTGAAATCCGAGCTTTGTCAGCACCAAGAGCAACCCAGCATTCCCTTCTAAGATCACGTCAGCTATTACATACAACAATGGCCAACGAATGATCTATTATGCTTTTTTTCTTATTTGTTTACAATTCCTCATGCGCCCAGTAAAGCAACTCCCAGGAGTTCAACCCGGCTCTGAATCCCAGTGGTAACTTTTACCTTTGTAAAAGGTAAACAGCACGGCTGCTGCTCCATACCATGGTGACCACGTGGCCACCCACGTGTCAAAAGTCCCTCGTGTCCTGCCTGTTCAGCCTTTCTCTTCTCAAGCCACCCATTCCTGTGATCCAGGGCTCGTCCTAACAAATCCTACGTCTGACACCAACGATGATCTCTCTCTGCTCCAAGTATGTGTGGGTTTTGTCCTACACCAATCAATCCTCCAACTCTGGCCACCAACATGGTGTCCTGCCATCCACTGCAGTGCTGACACTAGCTCCCTGGAGCTAAAGGAGGCCCCGCAGGTTAAGGGCGCCATCCCCCAAGACCGCCCCAGCGTCAGATGCTGACTGCAAGTCCTGGGCCTCTAGTCCTTCTGACCAACCAGCTGTCGACTGGGGGCTCCCAAGACGCCCTTCTTCAGGTTCAATACTTTGCTATAATGGCTCACAGCACTCAGGGAAAGAGCTATTATCATTCACTGATTTATTATAACAGATGTTATGAAAAATACCAACGAACAGCCAGATGAAGAGGTGCACACAGGGAAAGGCCCGGAAGTGTCCCTGAATGAGAAGCGCCTGTTTCCGTGGAGTCGGGAACATCACTGTCCCAGTGTGCGGCTATGGCCACCAACCCAGAAGATCCCTGAACACCATCATCATTTCGATTTTTAAAAAGTTTATTTATTTTTAGAGGGAGGAAGGGAGAAAGAGAGGGAGAGAAACATCAGTGTGTGGTTGCCTCTCACGCCTCCCTGCTGGGGACCTGGCCTGCAACCCAGGCCTGCGCCCTAGACTGGGAATCAAACCAGTGATGCTTCGGTTCACAGGCCGGCACTCAGTTTGCTGAGCCCCACCAGCCAGGGTGTCACTTGGGTTTTTTAATGGAGGTTTCACCACATAGGTACGATCAAGTAACTCAGTCTCTGCTCCTCTCCTTCCCTAGGCTGGGGGATGGGACCGAAAGTTCCAAGCTTCTAATCAAGAGTTGGTTTTCCGGGGCCCAGCCCCCATCATGAAGCTATAAAGGAATCTGCCAAGGGTCCTCTCGTTAGAGGAGTTTCCTATCACTCACACAATTCCAAAGGACTTAGGAGCTCGGTGTCAGGAGCCAGAGGCAAAGCCCAGCGGTTGTAACAAAGGATGCTGCTGTCTGTCACCCCTATTACTCAGGAAATTCCGAAGGTTTTAGGAGCTCCGTGCCAGGAGCTGGGGATAAAGACCAAGTACATATTTCTTATTCTCTTACAGCCTTTACACCCTGCTTATCTTCCCGGCTGTTAATGCCATGATCTGTGATACTTTTTACCCCTTCTTGCTGTGTGTTGTCTTTCTCTTTCCCTGGGAGCAGGGGCTTTATCTCCCATATCGCTGTATGGATAATGCATAAAAGGGTGCCAGGCCCATTTAAAACAAAACTCAGTCAGTATTTATTCAGTGAGTGGATGCATTTAAATAATTGATGGTTCATTCACCAACGGAGAAGAGCCTGGGTTCTGAAGCCAGACTGCCCGGGTTCAAATCCTGATGGCTGCACATTCGTGTCAAATGGGCTAGGAGACATAATTTTGGCCGCGTGAGCCTCCGTTTTCTTATCTACAAAACGAGGAACAGTCGTAGCCTCCCCTGGTGTGAACGCAAGGATTAGACAGTCCCTACGGTTCAGGCCAACTTCGCCCTGGGCCGGCATCTTGGAGGCAGTGACTGCTTGTGAAATGAGTCCGTGTCTTCTATGAGTACAACACTTACTCGTTTTCAATACATCCCCACGCGCTTTCCTTTTAACGGGTTCAGGTAGAAGAGCCTTACTGAGTTGTGATTCTCAACCGCTGTTGACCTAGTAAACTGGCAGTTTCACAGCGGCCCGTCTACATAGGGAGGCAGGGCAAGGAGATTACTGTTCATGTTTTGCACATAAGTCGAGTCACAGCCGAGCCACAGCCGAGCAAAAGCCAGGGCCTTTCCCCAGGCCACGCAACCAGGAAGCAGGGGAGCCAGGCTTGAACCCAGAACTTCTGCTCAGTGTTCTAACGGGAACCCTTTGGGCCTTTAGAGAAGTGGGCACGCGATGCCAAGAGAGGCTCAGAATCCCTTTGTTCTCCCCTGGGTGCAGGAAGGAGGATCTGCCCAGAGGTGCCGGCAGGGGGAGGGCCGCGGAGGAGGGCTGTGGCGGGACCACTTTCCAGCTGAGCAGGAAATGAACTCATTTTGTGATAAGAGGATAGGTTCCCACCCAGCCCCCAGGAGAGCCCCACCCTCTAAGCCCATCACATGGTTTCCTTCCTTCCTTCCCCTTCCTCCTTCCTTCCCCCTCCCTCTTCCTTCCTTCCCGCCTTCCTTCTTTCCCTTCTCTTCTTTCTTTTCTTCATTTTTTAATTAAACAATGACAGGATTCCTTTCTAGCAGTCTCACAAGGGGTGAAATCACTTAGCAACCTTAATTATTTTCAACTTAATAGCTTCCCGGGGTGGGGGGAGAGACGGAGCTCCTAGTAGGTGAAATGCCTTGCTGGTTAAGCTGCTCAGAGGCAGGCTCTGGAGCAAATGAAGCGTCTGACCGAATGCTTCTCATATTTTCCCTCTCCCTGGTAAGCGTCTTTGTTTGGAGTGAACCTTTTTTCTCCCCCTGATAAACATGAGTGACTACGGTTGACTACAGTTTTTTTTTCAGCTGGCTGTAGCTTCAAAGGTTTGAGGGTTTTGAATTCCAGCCTTTTAAATTACTTTAAAAAGAATTTTTTTTTTTTTTTGCTCTCAGACACACCTATAGCAGATAGTAGAAATATGAACTTCATCTTCAAATACAAGAAAGCTAGGGAGGTGTGCTGGAGGGAACAGTCATCCGCAGGGCCAGGTCACATGGCCGGCTTCCAGCGGGTCCCTGCAATGCACCGAGCGATGGCAGAGGGGCCGGCGTTGCCAGGGCCCGGCCCGCTGCTGCCAAATCATCACAGGAAACAAGTCCCAGGCCCTGACTGTGAGCCCCTCACGGAGACACAAAGTCATGATGCTCAAACCACCCTAGGGGGTGGGAGTCAGGATTCCCGGGGGCGAAGCTGAGGCACAGAGACGTTTGGCCACTTATCTTGGGTCACACAGCCCCACGGTGAAGCTGCATCCAAGTGTGGTTTGCCTCTTCACCTGCCCTCTGCGCCTGCCCGCCTCTCCCGAGTCACTCCACGTCCCAGGGCCTGGCACTCTGCGAGCCAGCAGCTATAAATCAAGACGAGTAAAATGCCTGCTTTGAAGTGATTCAAAGAGATAAAGGGCATGCGATTCTGGTAACTGATTCCGTAAGAAACCTTGGCCCGTTTCCTGCCTCTCCCAGCTGGCAGGACGCGTCTGTAAATACCAAAGACAAAAAGATTCTGACAGATTAGGGTTCCGATTGAGCACTCAACGTGTTCGTTGGTCACGTGATCTCAGGTGAGTCATTTAACCTCTGGTTTCAGTTTTCCTTGCCTGGAAAATGGAGCTAACGGCAGTCCATACGCAGAGGGCGGCGGCAAGAATCAAGGGAGACCGACAAGGGAGCACTGGGTGAAGGGCGTCTGTATTTTTTTAGAAAAGAGTAACCAGCCGGTGGAACGGCGGAGGCTGGCTGACACTGGCCAGCACCATGTGTCTTTGCTGGAACAGGGACTTGGTGGCACAGTCCCAGGGCCACTTCACCCGTGTGCGCTTTGCCCAGGCAGCGTGCTGAGCTCTGCCCGTCAACTCACCCCAGAACTTCGCCAGGACTCTCTCACTTCATCTTCACGACGACCCTTGGAATAGGTCCAGGTATGAACTTTTATAGACAGGGAAACTGAGGCTCCGAGCCGGGCGAAGGACCACTCCCCACTTCCAACCGCGGCTGCCCGTCGCTCCCCCGCCCGTCGCCTTCTGCCACGCGTCCACGCGTCAAAGCTTCCGCGGCCACGCTTCCATGTCAGCGGCCGAGCGGCGGCACTGACATCCTTACCGGACCCCTGCGCCGTTTAGAAATGACTCAATATGGAGAAGGCTGCGAAGAGCCCTCTGAGATCCCTTTACCGTCCTTCCCTTCCAAGCCACCTTGCAGTGCTGTGTCCGAGGGGAACAGGGGTCAGGCTCTTTCGAAGACCCCAAGTCCCACACAGCGGCCTGTGCAGACGTGCGCCCATGCCCCAGCCCCTGCAGGGTCGGAGCAAATGCCCACTCCTTGCAGCCCCTCCTGGGAGAGCGCTGGTCGGCTGGGACGTTCAGGCCTCGATGCCGGCGGAACACCCGGGGCTTGGGGCGGGGGGGGGGGGGGGGGGTGGTCTTTGTCATGTGAATGAATCATTTTAATAGAGGATTTTAGCAGAAACATTCATCACCTTTTGTGCAACCAGGCTTTTCTTTTTTGTTTGAATTAATGGTTAAGTAGGTAATAAATGCCTATCAGCTCAGCTCCAACACTACAGGCTGGTGTCCCTCCAAACCATAAATCATCCCGGAGGTTATTATTGTCCCGATAAATTAACATGGAGGAAACAGGTCCGGCGGGGTTCGGGCTCCGTGTCCCGCAGGAGCGAGGAGGGACGGCTGGCTTTCTCTGGGCCCAGGTGTCTGCTGACCTGGGCAGGCCCGGTGGGAGCAGGCCCCAGGATGGGTGCTTCTCCGTCCCTGCAGCCTGCGACCTCTCCGTGAGTCACAAAGGGCCCTACGATGTGCCAGGGGCTTTTCCAGGCCCAGGGCACCGAAGAGAAGGAACCATTTGGCACGTTCGCCCACAGAGTGGACAGGCTCCCGGTGAGCACAACACCAGCCCGTGACTCGGCCCAGGGTTCAAGGGTGCGTGGGTCACACCGGGAAGGAGCCGGCCAGGCCTGGCCCGGGGGTCCTCTGTGAGGAGGCGCGTTCCCTTAGGGGCCGGAGTGGCTCTCGGTACCGACCGATGTGGCCAGGCCACGCTTCCCAGAGCCCCCTTCTCAATGGGAGTCTGAGAAGGGTTGCATTCATCTCTTAGGGCTGCTGTGGCGGGGCCCCAAAATCTAAGATGGCCTGAAATGACAGGCATGTATCCCCTCACAGCCGGAGGCCGGAGTCCAACACCAAGGTGTGGGCGGGGCCGCGCTCCTTCCAAAGGCTTCGGGGAGGGTCCCGCCCCCCCGCCCCACCCCACCCCGGCCCCCCGCCAGCTTCTGGTGGCTGCACCACTCCCGTTCCTGCCTCTGTTTCCACATCCCTGGTCTTCCTTCCCCGTGACCGAGGCCACGCTTCCTCCTCTTGTCAGGCCGCCATCCCAATGGATGGGAGCCGCCCTGCTCTAACACGACCTCCTCTTTTCGCCTCGACTAGTTACGTCCACATGGACTCTGTCTCCGAATGAAGCCACACTCTGAGATCCAGGGTTGGGGTGTCACCGTACCTCGTGGGGGGACACGACTCAGCCCCTAACAGGGGGCCCCTGCAAGAGAGATTCTTGCGTGAGATTTGGAGAGGAGGTGACGCCTCAGACCATTGTGGCTCATGCTCATAGTCACGCGCCTGCTGGCTCACATCTCTGGCACCAGGTGACCGCCAGGTCTACCAACTCCCTCCCCCTCACTGCTCTTTCAGCCGTGACTCCCGAGCCACCGCATGTCAGCTCTGTGGTGACATGCCCAGCTGCTGTAGCCGCCCCTCGCTGAGGTCAGAGGGAACAAGGGTGGACACAGGCTCCCGTCCGTCCTGGCCGACTGTGGCTCAGGCCTCTGGGTTCTGGCACACGCCTGCTGTGCCCACTCTCCATCCACCTTCCTTTCCCAGATGTCTGTCCACTATACTCCGAAGATCCCCTGCTGCCCCCTCCTCCCCGCCCCCATGGCCCCTGCACCGCCCTGCCCCCCACCCCCCTTCCGAGGGCCTGTGGGAGCGGGACGCAGGAAGCCCCTGGCTGTGGTCACTCGGCAGCCCCTAGCCAATGTCTGAAAGCCCGGCCCTGCCTCAGAGTGCCACTCACACTCCAGGGCTCACTTCGGGGTCCGGAGCTGGACTTTGGGCTGAAGCCACACACCCCCAAGTCTGGCCCCCTCCTGCCCAGTCCGGCCGCTCCTGGGCACACTGCCTCAGTAAACATGGACCCCCAGGCGCGTGAGCCATGGTGGGGTCCGCTCCGGGACGCTCTAGCAGAGACGCTAACAAAGTGGTTTCGAACAGCCGGTTTGGGGTCAAACGCCTCACGGTCGAGTTTTGAGAAGCTGACCCCAGGGGTTTTCAGGGCACCGACATGCGCGCGTTTCGCGTAGCTTCTCCGTCAGGCCATGCTTTGTGTTAGTGGGGGCCACGTGGGGCCAGGGAGCTGACCAAAGAGACACCTTGACCCACAGGACCGGTAGGTGCAGTCACACACGTTGTCCTGTCCAAGTGACAGGGAGGCCTGAAATCAAGCCCATTAGATTATTGGGAGGAATGGGTGCCTTTCCTTGGTTTGGAAGTAATTTTACAGTTGCAGCAAAGTTACAAAAAAAGTACAGAGTTCTGGGATATCCCTCACCCAGCTTCCCCTAATGGCCACACCTCATACAGCACAGGGCATCTTTTACAGATTCACATTAAGGTACCGCCGACTAGCAGCCGCGCTCCGCCCGCAGTGAATGGGTAAAACAGGGATACGGCCACGGGAAGGGGTGACTCTACCTTATCCCCAGGGAAAAGGTATTCCGGGGAGAAGGGGCGGCTTGTGCCAAGGTTCAGAGAAGGAGGCCTGAAGTCTGGCAGGTGCAGCTGGAGGCAGGGGTGTGGGGATCTCGGGGGAGGCGCGAGGTGGAAGGGAGCGGGCAGGCAGGCGGCGAAGGTGTGCCCAGGAGGAGCCACAAGGAATCCGTGGAGAAGCTGGTGCATAGGACCTGTCCGCTGGGATGGGGCCACATTCTTACTGGGACAGCCACAGGCCTTTCAGATGTAGTGAAGGAAAGACCTTGTCACCAGAGGGCTTTGCAGGCCACCGGGGCACCCAAGCCGTGCACCCGCTCCCACCCCAGCCACCCCAACCGCCCTGTGCGCAGCCGGGAAGAGGCTCCCGCCCCGGAGCGCAGGCCCGCTCTCTTCCTCCCGTTCCCAAGGGAAGGCAGCCGAGTTTCTGCATTCCTCGCTTAGTCACCTCACGCAGCCTCGGGCCACCTTCGCTCAGAAAGAAGTCTGTCTCTGTCTCCCTGGAGAGCCCTCAGGGGACGTCTCGGCATCGAGGAGACAGGGTGCTGATCTAATTGTCTGAGTGAAGCAATTGGCACAAAGATGTGAGCAGCCGCTAGGCCTCACCTGGAAGAGGGGGTTCGCAGACCCCAGAGGCGGGCTGGCGGCCCGGACCGTGTGCCGTGCGGGACAGCTGGGGGGCGGCACAAAGGCGCCTGCCCTCAGAGTGCTAGAAGCTGCCAGAAGGGACCCACCTGGAGGTCCCCTGGATGGGGAAGGGCCGGTCCCAGGGCTCACCGTTCATGTGGATGCTCCGTCCCCACCCCCTTCCTGCTAAGGGACGTCAAAGCCTCCCTGGGGAGGGAACCCTGCCCAGCTCTGGGCCCACATCACCCTAGCTGCCCCTAGAGACCTCCAAAGACACTGTCGCTGCCACCCACTGAGGACCCCAACCCCAGCACTGACAAGCTGACAAGGTCACCTGAGCAGTCCAGGAACACCTGGGGTGGCCATGGAATTCTTAAGACCATTTTCCTGTAAATTGTATTCAATTTGAAAAATTACACAGGTGCCATAATCCCTAACCCCCCATAGGTACCAGCCAGTGGTCCTACGCAAGCATTTTGGCAGTAAGAGCATCTGCCTCACCGTGGCTGGGGAGGCTATGAGAGGACGGCACCTGAGGCGCTTACCGAGCACCTCCCACCCCCGTGGCTGCCCCGTGGTCCCCCCGGGGGTGCCCGCTGCTGCGGAGGGGGGCGGGGCCCGCGGCAGGAGCGCTTGGACACGAGCTCATTGGAGGGCAGTATTGGAATATGGCTCAACATGTAGAGCACACTTTTTACCAGCTGTGTGATCGCGATGCCTTCACTCTCTGTGCCTCAGTTTCCACACCTGTAGACTGAGGTAATGGTGACTGTTCCATAGACAGCTGCTAAGGATTAAATTAATTAATAAGTGGAAAGCACTTAATGCTTGGGCCCTCGTGAGTGCTTGGTATATATTAAGACTATTGTTCAGCCCATGGTTCTACTTCAATTCTAATTCTAACTCCAATGTTTAATTTGATGATTCCTCAAGTGTCATACAACATATGCCGAAGTACTTGGAATAGCAAAGAATGAGAAACTGCCTAAATATTGACCCATAGAGGGGCGAAAAGGTACTCCAGATCATCCAGAGACAGATTCTTCACAGGTGTTATAACAGGATGACTGGATTGGGAATCATGTTTCAGATGCGCCTAAAGTGAAAGAAAAAGGGGGTAGTGACTAAACAACATGCATAAGGTTATTCCATTTTTCTTTTAAAAATATCGTCAAGGTAGGCAAAAAATTCTACAGGAGTTTTTCACGAACTGCTCATTTCCGGGCAAAGGGATTTCCTTTCTACATTTATGTTTCAATATTTTGATGACAAGTACACGTGACTTATGTAATCTACAAATAATAGTATAATAATGAAGATGAGAACGGCCACGACCGGCCCCTCGGAGCGAGCGGAGCGGAGACTGAGCTTGGGGAGCGGGGGCAGGAGCGGAACGGCCAGGACCAGCCTGCCTCTGGAAAGGGGGAGAGACGACCGGCCCCAGGGGTCGAATTCCACTGCAGTGACCTGGAAAGGGCCGTCGCAGTACTTTGCAAAAGGAGCCTCGGTGCATCAAGTGTGACTTTGACGTAGGAAGATCTTTGCTGTTCAGACAGAGGTGCCCACTGGCCCCCCAGAGAGACCTCCTGGCTGTTCAGACCGGGGAGACTGTGGGCTCCGAGCTGTCAGACAAGGCTCCTCCACCTTGGGATGCAGCTGCTTTAAGCGGAAGAGGACGGAGCAGGGACCGGCCAAACGGGTCATAACCTTCCTTTCCTCCTGTCTCCCTCAGACACGCCTCTCTCGGCCACTCAGAATTCATGAGACGACAGAGTTGTCCGGGCCACGGGCGCAGTTACAGCGACTGTTGTCATGGGCTCTCAGGCAGGCACTGTGCGCTGAGCGCCTTGGAAGGCCAGCTGTCTCCTGAACAAGCCTGCAGGCTAGGTCATCATCCTCCCTTATACAGTCAAGGGCCTGAGGCTCAGATATTTATTGGGTTGGCCAAAAAGTTGGTTACTTTTTTTTTAATAAAAAACACATTTTTTATTTTCACCAATAACTTGATTGATTTGGCTATTTTGAGTATGTCACTATCTGCCACTATTGGCGTCTAGTGGGTAGAGGCCAGGGGTGCTGCTCAGCTTCTTCCAGTACATAAGGCAGCCCCACAGCAAAGAATCACTTGGCCAAAATGTCAATGGTACCAAGAAACCACCTCTGACCCGTTTGATTGGTCACAGCACCTTCTCCATACACGGCACAGATTTTTATTTTTTTTTTTTTTGCATTTCAGTTGCATTTTTACCTTTCTTGAAAAAATAAAGAAAAATACACTGAAAATATTGTGTGTCTTCTTCCATCTTCAATATTAAAATGGCTGCCAAAAAATTCACCACATTTGATAAGTTTTTTTTTTTATACACGCTGATAGGACAGCTGTCACAATACAACCTAACAAAATTGTTTCAAATGAAGTTATAGACAACTAAGGGAACCATGATATGGAAAAAAAAATAACAGACTTTTTTGGCCAACCCAATAAATAGTTTATCCCAAATCCCTCACATGGTCACTGGCAGAATTTACAAATTTGTGATGTGTACATCTTTTTGTACCAGTCACTCTTTTTACAAATTGTAAAAGCTGGAATTTCTACTCATTATATTTTGAAACCATCACAAAACAATAAATAATTTAGCCAAAATTCAAGCATGACATTGCTAGCAAGTTCTTTAGAGGTTCATTTTGTTGTCCAAAAATTGTTTACTGAGCATCTTCTGTATACGACATACTGTTCAACTGTTCTAGGCCAGGGACACCTGCTAGTTCTTCGGACAGTGCCTGATGCCTGAAAGGACCACAACCAGTATTTTGAATGAGTGAATGAAAATGAATGACAATTTTTGGCACGGGTCCAAATGTCTGCAAAAAGTCCAGCCATTGTTAATATAATGAGAACAGTTTGCCTGACATCGGTGTTACCTGGCAGCCAAGGCGAGTGGGCTGGAATGCGCATGTGTGAACAATGACGACTCCACTGTAGTAGTTGATGGGGGCTGTAGATGCTGCTGAGTGAGCGTGTGCACTGTGTGGCCGTCGCATTAAAAAAGACTGAGTGAATAGAGCAACGAATCTGCATCAAATTTTATGTTACGATTGAACATTCCTCTTTAGAAACTATTCAGATGAATCAGAAGGCCGCAGCTATGGGCAGCTTGTGATTGGCAGCTTCACCACAACAATGGGCCCGCTCATGCATCACATCTGTGCAGAGTTTTTTTGTGAAACATCAGATGACTCAGGTAACTCAGCCCCTATAACCCAGATTGGGTGCCCTGCAACTTCTGGCTTTTCCAAAACTAAAACCACCTTTGAAAGGGAAGAGATTTCAGACCATGGATGAGATTCAGGGAAATAAGACGGGGCAGCTGATGGCGACTGGGAGAACCGAGTGAGGTCCCAAGGTGCCTACTTTGAAGGGGACTGAGGCACCATTGTCCTAGTACAATGTTTCTTGTATCTTGTATCTTCTTCAATAAACGTCTCTGTTTTTCATAGTACATGGCTGGATACATTCTGGACAGACCTTGTGTACTTTTAACATTGAAATGTAACTCTAACATTCCTCGATCTGAAATCTGGCAAATGTACTCCTTGGATGAATGGGGAGATAGGCTTGTCCTAGAAGACAATGACAACACATTTACAAAAATGTAAACGAGAAGGTTCACCCTAATCCTACAAAGACTTAATCTACTAAATTTCAGCATTTATCTAAAACTTTACAGTAACATTTAAACGTGGACTTCTATATACTAATGTCTGCAACTTACTTGGAAATAATTCCAAAAAATTACATAAAATGATGGGTGGGAAGAAGGATGGAGAGAGAGACAGATATGAGAAAAATTTAGCAAAATGCTGATTATAGCACTTAGGCCAGGGGGATACGGGTGTTCACTGTACAATTTTGCCACTTTTCTATATCTGAAAATTTTCATAATAAAAAGGAAACACTTTAGGCTTTCTTATGCAAAGGCCTCTTAAAGAGTGTTCCTGCACTTACTCATGTTGATGTCTATCTTGTAATAAGCCAACAGATCATAAAAATCCATTTTTTTTTTTTTATCTTGTGACTCAAAAGCGCACACGAAGTAAGAATTTCAAAAATCCGTTGGGCTGACTCAAGCCAGACCTGGGCGTTCATGTGAAGAAAATCAGTTGTTCTGCTGATGGAGACTTGGTGAATTCTCTGCATTGCGCTAGCAGCTGGGAGGAGGGAAGGCGCGACCGTGGGGACTGTGGCACCGTCACCTTCTCGTCCTGGAGTTGTATCGGCCTAGGGATGTTCATTTGGGATGCGGAGATCAATGGACAGAAACCTCGTCTGTGTTGGAGTTGGGAGGGCTCGTCGGGGGCGCTGTGTTGACCGGCGAGTGCGACAGGAAGAACCCTCAGTCAGAACTCTCCCACCTTCCTCATCTCCTCTGCATTTACGCTTGGGTCGCCATTGACCCCATGTTCCAGATGGCGATTCTTGGTTGTTCCCAAATAAACTCGTTTTGATGGAGAACGACCTGGCTGCTTATTTGCGTAAGACCAGCAGCGAGCACAGGGCCAGGGAGGACCAGGAGAGGCCTCAGCAGGCGGGCCCTTGCCCCGGGAGGCAAGAGGACGCACGAAAACCTTTTCTGGTTTTAAAACTCCTCCTCTAAAGAGACTTGCATCTCCCGTTTCAATGCTGGGGTGTGGATGGCGGGCCCTGAGACGGCCCCCTGACTTCTGAGAGTCGTGCCTCCGTGTAATCCCTCTCCTCGAGTGTGGGCTGCCCTGTGACTTGCTTCTGACCAATAGGACGTGGCAAAGATCAAATGAGGCCTACCCCAGTGAAACGCCTGCCTGCTCAGCCAGGTTTTAAGAATATAAATACCACCATCGGCAAGACTCAAAGGCCAGGGCCAGGTAATGACTACCCGTCCTAGGCCCTTAGTCTGGGGCAGGTTTCAGCTCGCTCTGCAGGACACGGGGCTTCTCTCCGGGGAAGCTGTAGCCAACAGCCTTACCTTGCAAGGAACATTTCTTCTCAGCCTACGGAGTAGGAAGCAACGGAAACCCTGCTGTCTTCTCGGCCTGGGTTCAGCACTCTCAAAGTGGCGAAGGAATCCCGTCCAGGGATGGACAGGAGCCAGAGGACACTAGGAGACTCGGTCACTGAGCATAGCCTGGGGATGAAAGAGGATCGCACGCCTGCCCTAGGCCCTCGCGAGGGCTGCCCCTGGGCTGGGATGTGCGTCGCTACAGCTTTTTCCATCCACGGAGCACCCCTCACAGGTCCTGCTATGTGTGTAAAAGGCCTCCCGCCACGTGACATGGAGGTCACACCCCAGCTCATGTCCTTGCATAGCTGGGGATTTTCTTGGAATGGCATGGAAGTCGGTCCAAGGCACACTGGAAGTCATGAAATGCAGTTTTGTGAGCTGGGTGTAGACTTTGGAATCGCTCCTTCTGCAAGGAATGGGATCTTCAAGGAAATGAAGCATATTGCCTGCCTCTGACTATTTTTTTTTTTAAGTGCAATGCAGTGCATAACAGAGTTTTCTATGCAGGTGTCTTCTGCCCCATATGAAACCGCAAGCTCCTTGGGTCCAGGGTGGGTCTTGCTCTGCTCTGTCTGCCTACAAGCTTGCTTAGCCTCCTGGTTTGCTAAATGGGGACCCGAAGGGTCCCTGCCTAGTAGAGCTGCTGGAAAGCTTGGTGATGCTGCCTTCACTGAGCCTATATCTTTCACAGGGCATCCTTCATTTTTTTTAATTTGATTGATTGATTGATTGATTGATTTTAGAGAGAGGGGGAGGGAGAAAGAAAGGGAGAGAAATACCAACATGTGAGGGGAATACTGACCGGTTTACTCTCACGCACACCCCCACCGGGTACCTGGCCCACAACCCAGCCCTGTGCCCTGACCTGGGATTGAACGGGTGACCTTTCAGTGTGTGAAGCGATACCCAACCCACTGAGCCACACCGGTCAGGACAGGGCATCGCGCTAAGTGTGGTGCATGCATTACCTCACTTAATTTGGGCAACATCCCATTGAAATGCATACCAATGTCATCCCATGTTACAGACGAGGAAATTGACACAGAGGGGGCCAGACAATTCGCCCAAGGTCACCGATCTAGCAAGTGCCGGGGACAGAATAGAATCCACGTGGGTAGACAGCAGAGCCCAGCTTTCTGAGCACATGCCCCACTGTTGCCTGGCTCAACACAGCAAGGGATGTGGAACGCGCACACAACACAGCATCTCCACCCAGCAGTCCTTAAGTTGTAGCATTTGATCATTATTGGTGTCTTCCTTGGTACTCCACACACATCACAGGACATCCACTAATTCACGTTTAGTGAGTAAGTTAATGCAGCCGAGCAAATACTGGCTGAGTTCCTGCAATGCCCAGGCTCTTATTCTAGACCCTGGGAATGATGCAGCCAAAAGACCTGCAAGCCTTCTGTCCGCCTGCTGCTTCCATTCCAGGGCGAGGAGGCAGGCAGCAAACTGGGGGTCAGATGCAGTATCTGATGCAACGTCCGGTGGGGATGTGAAGGGGAAAGTAGGCCAAAGGGAAAAGGATGGACAAGAGCTGAAATGATTTATAGTTTGCTTGAAAATGTGGAGTTTTTAGAATGGGAGGGGCCGTGAGAAAAGTCTCAAAGGGAATATATAGTCGTGACTTTGTTACACGTTGGTCCTATTAAACGCTATCACAAAGGAATAAAAGTTGTAATCAGGGTTTTGAAATAGCAGTGGGGAGAGGGGAGAGGAGGATGGAGAGCAGAAGCCTTCCACCATGCACTTCACAATGGCTTTCAGGGCCCAAGGCACAGTATGACGACAGGGACCAGCCCCAGCGGGGACTGTCCGCAAGCGCCTGACCAGCCAGGTTCGTGGACCTGGGAAGGGGCCTCTTGAATCCTGTATGTTGCCTACTCTTGGGTGAGTGGCAAAAACACCAGTGCAAGTCTAAAATCCAGTGTCATTCATCTATGACCAGCACAGAAGACTCTAGAACCCCAAGACAGGATGTGCAGCAGAGTCAGATGGAAATGCTGTCCCCGCAGGTGCCACAGCTGGACATAGAGTTTGAAGCTAGTTGAGACAGGGACTTACAAGCCCATGATAATACGGACGGCTTCCCTGGTTGCAAATCATGCGAAAGAAGGCGAATGTTTTAGCGTTGCGGATAAGTGGGAGAGAAGGAGAAGACGTGTCTGCGCGCATCATCCCCAACACCAGGGCCAGAAGGCACACGAGCGCATCCCGCGGGACGTGGGGCTCCGCCTGCTGATGGGGCCCAGCTGCGGCGCCCCTCCTCCCCGACGCTCTCCCTTCTGTGAAGCCCCCTGGGAGCTCCGTGGTGACTTCATTAGTGTTCAGCTCTAGCGCTCGGGAGGGGCTCGGCTGTGCACTGTCCAGGTTGAGGTTGGCCAAGGAAACCCGAAGAGAGAGCCAGGAGCGGAACTTAAAAGCAAACAGCAACAGCGGTTTCTGGCCCAGGGCTCCCTCGCAGTCTGGAATTCTGTTAAGCAGGGCGAGGGCTAAGCGTGAGAGCAAAGACGGCCGCCAGGGCCACCCCCACCCAGACCCGCACTTGCTCCCCCTCCGCGGGCTGACCAGATGGTAAGACCCCCGCTGAAAGCCAGGGCCACCACGCCACGGGGTATCCCAGCCACAGCGGTCTTGCACTGAGATTGGCCTCGGGAGAAGGGCAGGAGTGACAGAAACGCGGGAGGGAAGCCCAGAGTTATCAAAAACTATCGAACCTCCTCCAATACAGTTGGATTTGGCTTGCAAATAGCAGGCCCCTCTTCACGGGCCAGGGGACCAGAAGAGAAGTGTCAGCTGCCGTGGCCGCGTCCCCGATGGCACGTCACGCTGGTGCTCTGCCTCCAGCAGCTGAGGACGTGGCTGGCTTGGCCGTGCCCAGAAGCAATCCATCTTGACCAGAGCTCTCTCATTTTATGAGGGTGGCGTGTGAGCCAGGGGCTGTTGGCTCGTCCCTGCCTCCCTGGGAGCAGGTCAGGACCGACCAGTGTGCAGGGAGAAGGGAACTGTGGGCCCAGAGCTGGGACCTCTTGGCTGAGAGTAACCCCGCCCACCCCGCAGGGTTCACTGGTGGAACAAAAGTGCTTCCGCCTGGGACGTGCCATGGCGGGCTCCTGTCCCCAGGGAAACGGTCTGGCGCAGTGCAGAAGCTCGGCAGCTTGGGCAACAGGCCTGGGCCCAAGCCCCAAGTCTCTGCTTCCTTCTGGGGACTCCGGGGGAGGTTCCGTATCCACTCTGAGCCTCAGGTTCCTGCTGCGTAAAATGGAGATGAGGAAGGCACCATTCTCCGATGCCCTTCGCAGGGGCTCAGGTAGGGGGACAGCCGGGAGCGGGTGCACATGGAGCACTAGCCAGAAGCGCAGACGGAGCGCGTGCTCCGCGGGTGCCCCCGCTTCGCTGTGAGCTGCTCTGCAATTGCCATGGTCTGGGGCTTCTCCGCTCCAGCAGCCAGGGGCGGGCCGGGGGGGGGGGGGGGGCACTCACTGAGCACTCCTGGGCCCCAGGTGCTGTGCCCAGTGCTTTACAAACATCCGTGTCTCCTTTAGTCCTCACAGTGAACCTAGATCGCGGGGGCTATTACTGTGTCAGGATATGTGGACCGCAGATCACAGGGCAGGCAATCAAAAGTGGATTGAAGCATAACGAAAATGGGTTTTTCTTCCCAAATCCCATGACTACCGGTGGGTGGTCCCAGTTGGGACCAGTGTCCTTCTGAACTCTTTCCACATTCTTTCTCCCCCATCTCCTGCAGGCCACCTTGTCCCGTCATGGCCACGAGATGCTGCTGCGGCGCCGTGTGTCACACGCACGTGTGACAACATCCTGGTGGGCAGTGTGTGCTCCTGTCCAGCTTTATTAAGGAGGATGCCTTTGCACTAAGCTGACAGCATACAGGCCTCGGGCGTCATCTGCCAGGCCTGGGGCATAAGCCCTCCTCTGAGCCCCATGTCCCCTAGCGAGGAGCGAGCTGGAGGCTTCATCGTCCACAGCAGGAGCTGGCCTTCGCCAGCGCGGAGAGCGCCTTCTGCTTCAGTAAAACGCTAGCCCACCCTTTCCCAGAAGCAAATCGGGGCACAGAGAGATGAAGCAATATCCCCAACATCACACTGCTGGCAGGTGGCAGACCTGGGGCGACTCCAGACCCACAACCTGCCTTCCCACTATTTTCAGAATTTTCCTCATCTGGACAGCACGCTAATAAGTGAACGGAGGAGGCCTGAACTGAGGTAGCATTTCTCAATAAAACCCACTTGCTCGATCGATAGAAAAGCTGGTACTGGCGAATAAACTGGAGGCCCAGGACGGTGCAGGGACACGGCACGGCGATGAAGTAATTCCGCTCAAGGGGCGGTGCAGCCTCCACCGCCTCCACGCGCAGGATCAGCACCACAGTTCCGAGGCACGCGGGCACGGTTTGCAGGATCGTTAGAAGACCGCAGTGCACAAGGAAGAGAAGATACTGCTTCGTCTGCTGCTACCTCCACACAGGGGCTGGGGGGCGGCTCCCACTTGTGGAACGAAATAAAGCGGCAACTTTGGGCCAACAAAATGCGAAAGGAAGTGATAGAGGTCACCTCCGAGTGGAACTGCGTGATCCGCCACACCCCCTTCCCACTGCCACTGCGACCGTGGAACTCAGGCAGAGAAGGAGCCTCGGGCAGCCTGGGCCTCTGCGTGAGCACCGGAGCCCTGGCCACGCCGCCGATGGGCGCGTGAGTGAGAGACGGACTTCCCTGGGCCCCAGTGAGAGTCCGGTGGTTTGTCACTGCAGCCTAACGGACCCTGGTCCCGAAGTCCTTTCCCTGAGAAACGCCACAAAGGGAGGGCACAGCCGCAGAGCTGTGTGGGAGCGGGGCTGCGGCAGAGGGAAGGGCAGGCGCCAGGACACAAGTACCGGTGTATCCGCGGCAGCCAAGAGGCCCGGGGGCTGGAGCTGCTCTGAGGGGCAGCAGGAGGGTGTCAGGAGATGGGGTCCGACGCGTTTGGTGGAGGGCGTGGTGGGGGAGGGGATGATAATGTCCCCGCAGGCCACTGTCAGGCCAGGCACCGTGGCGGCAGGTGTGCGGGGAGAGGAAGGTCTGCAAACCAACCAGCAGGCCGCTCCTCGCAGGCCCAGGCCCAGGACTGCCTTTAAAAAGTAACTCGGAGGACGTGCAGGCAGGGCGCCCCCCCCGCCCCCGCCGCAGGCCGCGGGCAGAGCCGTCTCCTGGACTGTCCCCCACCCAGGGTGCCCTTCCTCCCTGGCTGGGGAACCTTCCAGCTGGCCTTGAGTTTGGCTGCAGGTCCCCGTTTGTTTGGGGCTGGAGCGGCTTCCCGAGCTCCTCTCCTCGGTGTCTGCGTGTTTATGAAGATAACTCTTGCCCGAGCCTCCCAGGGCTGCTCTGCTGATCCAAGCATCTGCTCAGCTGAGCCTCTCTCTCTCTATTTATTTCTCCAGTAAACAGCCGGGGCAAAGGCAGGGCTCTGCGCTATTTCCACAACTCCCACTGCCAGTGCCAAGACCTAATAGGATGCAGAGACGACAGGGGCAAGAGGAGGCCCCGTGATCTGAGCGGAACCGAGCGTGAGGCCCTGGGATCTGCAGGCAGAACCTACGTCTGTGCTGCAGGCCCACGGCCGCCACGGCCCTGGAAGCGTGGACAGAGCTGGCCGCTCCCGGGGCCCTCGGCTGGCTTTGCCCCACCAGCACCTGGTCCCTCTTCTGCTGCTCACAGCACCCTAGTGACCCCCTAACGGGCCCCAAGGGAACATCCCTCCCCTTTCTCAGCACAGAGAGTCTCAGCGTAGGCCTGAAGACCCCGGCTCCCCAGCCCTCACCGCTGCACCCACATCCAGGCCCACGGACACGGCCGAGCCCTGACCACCGAATTCCTTCTGCTTCCTCTGGCCTTAACGACGGGCTCCGCAGCAGCCATGTGATCCCAGGTGGGCCCGTGTGAGTCATGCCACGATAGTTAGGGGAACCGTGCAGAAAAAGAGGGGTCCCTCTGTCCAGATGGCTCCGCTGGCAGGATGCGCGCTCACAGCTGCTGGTGCCATCTCCGCCACGTCGGGGGGGCCTGCCTAAGCATGACAACAACACAGGACAAAGCCAAGTGGACGAAGAGGAAGACACAGACTTCTGGAATAGCAGTCGAGTTCCTACTCCAGCCGAGCCTGGGGCCCTGGATTGGGGGGCCAAGTCATTTGGGTGGGTTCCTGTCCCTCACAGTCAACAGCGTCCCAAGCTGTTCACAAATAGGCATCGGTAGATCGGTATCATCCCGCGTAGTGGCAGGATGAACGCCGGCCAGGATGGAAAGTAAGAGAAGGCAGGTGTGCACGCGGAGGGCAAGGAGGTCGGAGGGCCGCTTGCCTGTGTGGCTTCGTGTCCCTCAGCATAAATGCCAGTCCCCCCATGGCCTGCGTGGCCCTGCGGGGTCCGGCTCCTTACCTCTCAGGCCTCATCTGCTCCTTCTCCCCGGCAGCCTCTGCTCCAGTCATGCAGTCTCTATATCCATTTTCTGTCCTGTATAAGAAATCACGCGATTTAGCAGCTGAGCACAGCACTTATTTATTAGCTCGCAGTTCTGTGGGTTGACGTCCAGCACAGCATGGCTGGCGTCTCTGCTCGGGCTGAGGCCGGGGGTGAGCCAGCTGTGTTTTCCCCTGGAGCCGAGGGCTCTCTCCTGCACTCGTTCCTGTAACGGGCAGGAGTCGGTTCCTCGCAGTTGCAAGACTGGCGCTCTCGGCTCTTTGAGGCCACCCGGTCACACGGCTCCCTCCGTCTTCCACCAGCAACAGCGCATCCAGTGTTCCTCATGCTTCCAGCCGGAGGAAACCGTCTGCCTTAAAGGGCTCACCTGAGTAGGCTGGGCACGCCCAGTTCCTTTCTGCATCTTAAGGTCAACCGGCTGGGGGCTTTGGTTACAAATGCAGGGTCCCTGTGCAGCAGCACCTGGACCCACGTCGGGAAACCGGCAGGGCAGGAGGGCGCCGGGGGCCAGCCTGAGCATTCCGCCCCCCGCAGCTTCCTTGCTTCTCACACATCCCAATCACACTCCCTCCCAAAGCCCTGTGCCCGCTGTCCCCTGCTGCGCAGAAGAAGGGGCCTTCTGTAGCACGACGCCCTGGGTAGTCTCGCTGACCACCCAACAGAATCAAGCCCCCTTCGCCGTCCAGGCCCTTCACCCGGCTTTGTTTTCCTCCAAGGTGCTTATGTGCTATTACAGATTAAATACAGACAGCTCTGTCTCCCCCGCTGGACTTCATTTTGTTTGCAGGGCCTGGCACAGAGTAGATGCTCAATAAATATTTGTTGAATGAAAGGATGAACATGTTTCTTAAATTTCTTAATGGTCTTAAACATTCCCCCAGAGGTCTTCCTTGTGTTTATCTGCCAGGCCTGGGCTCCGTGGGAGGCAGAGCAAAGCGAAGGCCGAGAGCTCAGGCGCTGGGCCAGGGGGACGCCGTTCACATCCTCCAGGCCAGCCCTTCACCTCTCAACGCCCGGCTCTTCGTCTGCAGCTCAGGCAGAATATTAGGACCTATCTCAAAGGGCGTCTGTAGGCGCTAAATGAAATAATCCAGGTAAAGTGCCTGGCACCCAAATCAGAACCGCAAGATGACAGCGTTGCGTAACCTCAGACGGGCAAAAAGTAAAAACCCCGACGTTATCAGGGGTGGGCACGGATGGGGGTGGCAGGGCCATCCGCTGGGAGCGCACATCGCTGCGGTCACTTCAGAGGTTCCTTTGGAAAACTCTGGTGGAGGTGAAGGTGTGCACGTCCTCCGTCCTGGCTGGGAGACGAGCACAGGGATCCGCGTTGCAACACTGTCTGCAATCAGACCTACCGCATCCGCCAATATATAACGCTGACATCGGTGGGAGCTCACAGCGCAGGCTCACAGGTGAGACTAGCAAATAATGCAGCGCCAATTGATTGACTGCCGGACGCTAAAGTAGGCGCTTTACATAGATAATTCCATTTCATCTTTCTCCTCACGTTAGGGGTGAGAAATGGAGGCCTGGAGAGAGGAAGATCACTTGCTCAAGATCTCACAGCGGGAAGTGGCAAAGTTCTGACCCGCGCCCTGGGCGGAGGGCGGTGAAGGGAGGGTGGGGAGCGGAAGGAGGAAGAAGGAAAATGGCAGGGCAGGCGAACTGACAACATCAACGCGCCTCAAAGAGGGCTCGCTCCCGCGCAATGCTAACCCCAGAGCTCCCACACGTGACCCCCGAATGTCACGTCCAGGTGCACGCCCAAGAGAAGTAAAAACACATATCCACGCAAAAATCTGTACGTGGATGTTCACAGCAGCGTTCTTCATAAAGGTGGAAACAGCGTACGTGTCCATCAACCGATGGACGGATAAATAAGATGGGCTAGATCCATACAGCAGACGATTCCTTGGCCACAAAAAGGCACGAAGTGTGGATACACGCTACAGGGTGGGTGAACCTTGACCGCGTGAGGCCACGCGAAAGAAGCCAACTGCAAAAAGTCACATATCACGTCTCATGCGTATGAATTGTCCACAACAGGAAAATCTGTAGAGACAGGAAGCAGGGCAGTGGTTGGCAGGGGCTGGGGAAGGAGAGAACGAGAAGAAACTGCTGAGGGGCACAGGGTTTCTAAACTTCTGGGAGGACGAGGGTGTTCTAAACTGAGGTCGTGAAGATGGTTGCACAACCCTGTGAATGCACAAAAAACCATTAAACTGTGTGATTTAAAAGGGTGAATTTTGTTACATGTATTATATCTCAGTAAAGGTGTCCTTAAAGTGTGTTCCAAGGCTCCCTAGTTTTCTGGGTGTTCGTGAGGAATATTCATGAAAGACTGAGTTGGGAGAACGCAGGTTAAGCAAGTTTAAATCGGTAAGGGCGTCCGTGACTTTTTGGCTGCAGGACTTCTCAGGGCCTTCGGTTTGTAGCAACGCAGGGCAACACTCCGAAGAGGGACGTGTTTTGATAACAGACAATTCTTTTTGAGCATGCACGATATACCAGGCATGTAGTGACTCATTTCCCCCTCACACTAACACTGTGAAGTAGACACTATCCTTATCCCCGGTTCACAAATGAAGAAACTAGGGCACAGAGAGTTTGAGAATCTTGCCCAAGAAGACACAGCTAGAAAGCGGCAGAGCCAAGATTTGAACCCAGCTAGAGTCACGCTAGACCGCTTATCCTGATACAACGTACGGCTTTTCCAGGACATGTTTGACCATGGCTTACTTCAATAAAGAGAATCGCAAAACGCCCGCCTTCTCTCCGGCTGCGAGGACAGTGCCCTGGCCCCGCCCCCGCCCCCGCCCCAAGCCTGGCCATCCCCACCCTCACCTCCTGCGCTCATTCCCCTTTCCCGGCACTCGCCACACCACACCGGTCCCTCGCTTCACACTGTCCGCAGGCCTCCCACGGCCCTGGGGCCCGGCTGTCCCGCCTCAGCGCTGGCAAGTTTGGAGCCGGCTCGCTCTCTGCTGTGGGGCTGCCCGGGGCACTGTAGGGTGTCTAACCGCCATGGCCTCTGCCCGCTTGATGTCCGCGGCACTCCCTGTCCCCAAGCAGTGACAGCCAAAAATGCCCCTAGACATCACCAAACGTCCCACGGGGACAAGACTGCCCCGGCTGGAATTGCCGCCTCAGAGCACAGTCCCAGTTCCTCCTCGGGCCGAGAGGCCTGGCGTGGCCCTCCCCTGACGCCCCTGTGACCGCTGAGTCGTGCCGACGCCGCGGGGCACCAGCCCGCTCTCTGCTCTTGGAACCCCCCAAGCACGTCCTCCTCTGCGTGTGCCCTCGCCCCCCCACGGGTGGCTCTTCCTCACCTTTCCTTTTTCCTGTCCGCCTTCGTTGCCGTTTCCTGCCCACTCACTTGCTCCCCTAACCCCCTCATCCGTTCTCCCTGTAACACATCATTAAATTCACTGATGCTGTGCACTCAGTTTTCTCTTTGTAAGCTGACTTCCCCACCCAAATACCAGCAATGCGTGTGCGGCCCTTGGTGATCTTGCTCTTTGTTCAGCCGCCAGTGCTAGAGGGCTCTGGGCAGCAGGATGGCACGTGTGCCTGCGCGCCGGATGCATCGCGAATGTGTCACGATGCAAATCAGAAAGCCCTTCTGGTGTGAGCCCGTGCGCGGGAAACGGGGGGGGGGGGCGTGGAGGGAAAAACACCTTCAGAGTCTCTATCACCTTGGCTGTGGGCACCAAACACGCCTTCTGGTCTTTTTGAAAAGGTTTCCTTCTATCAAAACCACTTGCCAAGAAGCCTTTATAATGGAAAACAAATAATAAAAGAAGAAAAAGAAGCAGCGGAGGGGGAGGATGGGAATGACTTGCAATATTTGAGAGTCTCCTTAAATTAGAGCAAGTCTCTATCTAGTGTCGACTGATTCTTCAAACAGAACGCAGACCAGACGTTGGAGCAGGACTGGAAAACAGTTGTGGCGGGGTGTCTCTAGGTCATGGCTTTAGCAATTCCAACAAAGAGGGGGGGTGTGTGGAAGGGGGTAATTAGCAGCCCTGCTGGGGTGTGAGGAAAAGAGAAATAAAAAGCAGACAGGAAGAGTCAGGCTGGTGGCAAGAAGCCACCTAGGGCGCTAGCAATCAGAGGGGGAACATTCCCTGCAGACCCACAGGGCAACTCTGAGGCTCTCCCCAGACTTCCCACTCCGGGTCAGCCTTCCGTGCCGGATTCTGCCGAGCACGACTGGACCTCCCGAGCTCGGCCTCTCCTGCTGGTAACGAGAGGCTCAGGCTCGCTCAGAACTGCTCAACCTGGGGGCCCCACCCCCAGAGGTCCTGGAAGGTTCTCCTGGAGGTCGTAAATATTTGAAACCACCTATGAAATATTTTTACTAAAGAAAAAAAAAAATCAAACCAGAAATAGTCAAGCCCCTAAATCTAACCACCCATTCACAGGAAATACCGGGGATGAAAAAATACGTTAAATGACACCACGGCGTTGCAGGTCACAAACTCTTAATTGCACAAAACTCTCTGGGACAGATGACTCAGTGTCTTCAACATAAACTGCAAAGAAGGAAAAGAGAGAAATCTATAGAATTAAGGAGACTTAAGAGACTTATCAACTAACAGCCATGAAAGGGTGGGCCTTATCTTCACTTTGACAAGAACAACCTATAAAAACAATCCCAGAAATAACTGGGGACATGGCAACAGTGAGGGACTATTTGGTGATTTTAAAAATGATTGTGAACGTAAGTTTTGGTATGATAAATGGGATTATGGCTATTTTTAAAAGCCCCCCCCTTTTTATAGAGATACATATTCAATTACTTATGGATAATTGGGTGCTTGGGATTTGCCTCCAATAAATGTAAAGGGAGGCCTGGGCAGAGAACAGCTGTAGCTGAAAAAGTTGGCTATGAGTTGAGTCATGGAAGCTGGTGTTGGGGCCATCGTGACGCATTCTAGCACTTTCTCTACAGAAGCAAATATGTCTTTGTCAATAAGGTGACCCATAGGCTTACAAATATTTTGGTGCGCTTATTAAAACTCAATTTAATTTTCTTTTATTGATTCGCTTTACATCATATGCCCAGCTATATAATCACTGGCTATGAAAAATGGGGAAATTAATTCAACACTAACTTACCCTGACTTTGAGAAAATACTTACAGCGACTGAGAGCAGAGAAGCTGTTCCTGCCAGTGCTTTGTCCTTTGCGCCCCATGACACTCCGCAATTTTCTATATTTCTCCTTCTCAGAGCCTCAGCTTTCTCGCTGGGAAAATGGGCGGCGGGAGTGAAAGGGGTTTTACGTGTGCAGCGTTGGTCCAGTGTCTGAGCGTCAGCAAACTGCAGTTTCTGTTAAAACCAGTGGCAGCAATACCAGAACGTAGACTAGGGTCTTATTCATATAAAAAATTACACTTCTTCAGGCATTGGAGGAAGATGCGAGGAATATTAGGAATTGATAACAAAGAGACTCCGTCTGGGAGTTGTTCACTCATTCAACAAACAGTGCGGAGTGCCCTTCGTGGACTGGACGCCGTGGGCCTGTGGAGCGGTGGGTCAGCCCCTGGGCGTCTCCTGGGGCGGACAGGGCGGAGGGACGCAGGCGTGTCGAGACAGGGGAAGCTGGGGTCAAGACTTCCTTAGGGGGGTCCAGGGAGATGTCCAGCCCGAGGTCTGAAGAATGAGCCAGGCTGGACGTGGGGAGCGAAGACAGAGAATAGGGGGAAAGCATCCCAAGCTGCTAAGGGAAGAGCAAGTGCAAAGGTGCTGGGGCAAAAAGGAGCAACTCCTGGGGCCGACGGGGCCGAGTCCAGTGACGACAAACCAAGGTGGAGCAGGGAGAGGCCACCGCAGACAGGGGGTTCTTCCACGTTGACTTCATACTTTCCGAACTTTGCCACTATTTCATGAAGAGCATGTATCATTTTCATAAATTTTTAAAAGCTACAAAAAAAAAAGCAAACAGAAAAACACCTCATAAAGCCCCAAGAAGAAATTATTATGGTATTTTCTCTTTTTGTCTCAAGCATCTATGATATATGAATGTTCACTTACATTCGCTAAAGAAACCAGCTTGTTTAAATGTAAGAAACATGACATCCTCTCCTGTCTGGTTTGCTGCAAGGGCCTCCCCATCCTTCCCTACCTTCTTTCTCTTTTTTGGTGGGTTAGACTTGGATACAAGGATTATGCCTAGCCCCGGCCAGGCGGCTCAGTTGGTTGGAGCGTCGTCCTGCAGACCAAAAGGTGGCGGGTTCAATTCCCGGTCAGGGCACATGCCTAGGTTATAGGTTTGACCTCCAGTCAGGGTGCATACAGGGTACAACCGACTGATGTTTCTCTCTCACATCGATGTTTCTCTTTCTCCTTCCCTTCCTCTCCTTCTAAAATCAATAAACATAGCCTCAGGTGAGGATTAATAAAATAAAAAATAAGAATAAAAATAAAATAAAATAGAATTATGCCTAATTGAACTGATGTTCTTTCCAACCCACATGGAGGCTCTGGCCCTCAGACAACTTCCAGGACATCAGACTGAGTTTGGAGGAAAGCTTTTCATCGTCTCAACGGAGTGCAGTTTGAGCACCGTCTCTGTGCCAAGCACAGCGGGCCCACGGGAAGGAAGAACTGGGTGTCGTGCGTCGGGGACTGCCCTGGGCAGCGGCATCTGCCCAGCGCCCCTGCAGCCTGTTGCCAGGGGCAGAACGCTTTCTCTGGTTTCCTCGCACGGCCAGGGATTTGGATGCAGAGGTGGCGCACACACCACACATGCCAGTTACCTGAGTGGGGCCGGTACCTGGAGGCAGAGCTGCAGCCGCCTGTGGTGGGGGCGGGGGGGCATGGACGCCTCCCGCCTCGCTCTGCCACAGCGGGAGCCTTTCCAGGCCGCACCTGGCGGTTTCTCCCTATAGGAATGCCCGGTTTATGATGCATTTGTTCCCTTGACTGTTTTGATCCACTTCCTGTGCCCCCGGCCCGGCTCAGGACCTTTCATTTCATGTCAGATCCAGGGAGTCCCTGGCTCCTGGCTGAGTATATAGTGACACATGATACAGAGGGGTCTGTCCTCACGAGACAGAGAGACAAGTGCACAGATGGTTCTGGTCCCAGGAGAGAGGCACCTCCCAGACAACACGTCTCGTGGATGTCCTTCATTCAGCCTCTCCCTTCAAAGGCCTTTATTTGTTTGCCCCTCATTGATATTAACAAAGGCGAGCCCACTGCTGCAATGCCCTCATCTAAAAGCAGAGAGAACACGGGCCAAGGGCATAAACCCATCACCAAAGACACCCCCACAAAGTTATGACGTGTTCCCAGCCAGACCATCAGCAGTGCCTCCTATCCCAGTACTAAGAACTCAAATTTAGGGTCAAAATTTGCCTCTCGGCTCCGTCCCTCGCTGTGAGTCAATCCTGCACAAATTGCTCAGCCTCTCCGTGCTTGTTTCGTCATCTGTGAAATGTAGACACAAACGTTTACTGCTTAGGGCTGTCGCTGGAAATGCACTTCTGATCCTGCCACTTAATCATCCCCGTGTCCACCTATTAATCCTCCCCACCAAATCCCCCCTCCCACCCACGACGGGGAAGGATCCTGCCTGCTTTGTTCCCAGCTGTGTCCTCCCTACCTAACCCTCCCTTGCACCGGGTAGGCAGCGAGCAAGTATTTCTGATAACTCAGCACAGAGCTTGGCACCAGCAGCTGTCATTATGAACAGAGGAGGCCCGTTATTATTGATGATGGGAAAGCAGGTTTTGCTTTAAAACTATGCAGTAACCAGCAACTGAGGGAACAAAATAGCTTTCTGAGTGGGCCTGCTATCCGGGGGCTTTTCTGGGGCAACGTCCCCGGGTCCCGGTCAGGAGCAAGCAGGCCCTCACAAGCCTGGGAGCCAAGTTGCTCCGGAGTCTCTCCCCACCGTCCTCTCTCGGGGACATCACCCCCCAAGACACCCTTCCCTGGGGCGTCCCTGCTGCAGAAGGCTCAGAGACAGCAGGGAGAAGGGCGCCGCTCACCCCGCGCGCACAGGGCCACCGTGGTCCCACGCCAGGGTCGCTAGATAACATACCGGACATCAGCTGCATTTGAATGTCAGAACAATAATGCATTTTTCGTAAAAGTACGTCCCGGAGATTGCGCGGGATCTAGTTACCTTAAAAAGGAAGAAAGAAAAAAAGTATTCGGTGTTTATCTGGAATTCGAAATTAGCTGAGTGTCCCGGATTTTCATTTGCTAAGCCTTAACCCAGGCCTGCCTGAACGCGGGGACCCCACTGTCCCCTCCCCTGCAACGTCATCGCCATGAGCCCAAGAGGAACCTGCTGGGCTGGTTACAGGACCCACCAGCGAGCGGCTGCGTGAACTGGCCTGTGTAAGCCCTCAGCTCCCACACAAACGTGAGGAAGGGCAGGAATCGCGTTAGCTTTGCTCACAGCTGAGCCTGGCACTGTGTCTGTCACACAGCTGAGTCGCCATGACTCCTTGTCACAACGACAAATCGCTTTTCCCTACACAGCCAAAAAAAACAAAACATGAAACCACTTTAATGAAATCTGGGTCCAGCACCCCCAAGCACACCCTGCTGGTCCCCGTTCCTCGCAGGGCCGTGCTCCAAGGACCCAACACACGGTCCCTCAAGGTGTGACCACGCCCGAGTGTGCCCTGCGTGCGCGTGCGCACTCCACTCAACAGAAGGCGCTATGCGCATGCGTCTGTGCAGAGCAGGCCTCGGAAGGGTAAGGCGTGCGCGTGCGCAAGAGGCCGCAACCCGGAAGCGCGGGAAAGGCCTAGTTCACAGGCACGCGCCATCTGAGGTTGGATTTCTGCGCTTGGGGCTCTTTCATCGCAGTCTGTCTTCATGGCGTTTGCGCCCATGGGGCCTGAGCCCTCATTCTTCGAGGCTCTGGATCAGCACAGGGCTTCCCTACTGGCCGCCCTGAAGAGAGACAGCGGGGATCGCGCGGGCGGGGGGACGCGCCTGGCCTCCAGGTACAAGGGCTCGCCCGGGGGCACATGCCCAAGAGATGGACAACGAGGAGGTTCTGTGGCCTGGCGCGGGGCGGGGAGGGGGCGGGGGGCAGGGGGCAGGGGTTGAGGTGCTCGGCAGGGAAATGTCTGGTTGCACCTTCTTGTCCTTTCTACCTTAGGGACCAAAAGCTGCCTCCCACATGGTGTGGCCGCTGGAGGGGCCCCCTTGGCCGGCCGGTGGCCGGCCAGCCCGAACCCCGAGAAGTCTCCTTGCTTAGTGCTCCTTCCCTTTCCTGCTTCTAATTATTACCTAACTCCAAAAAGCCTGGGGACAGACCACCCCCCTGGTGCCTTCCAGAATGTTCCCCTTCTAGAATATTCCAGGACCGCCTCCATAGCTGGGCTCGCAGGTTTCCTGAGATCTTTACGTATCAGAGCGTTTAGGGCACAATTACGGGCAAAAAAAAAAAAAAAAAAAAAGGATAAAATTTTAACTTGCGTTTTCGTGACTTTTTTTTTAAGAGGAAATGAGAAAAATGAATGTGAGTGCTCACTGAATAAGAGTGTTTCACGGCAAGGGAGCCAACACATCCTGAGCGGCGTGTAATAAAACAACAGTTTTCTGGGCTTGGACGCGGAGACAGGCTGCGCGCTGTAAATGATTTCCTCGGGGCGCGGGGCAGCTCGGAGCGCGCGCGGGTGCCGCCGGGGGCCGCGACTCCGCGGCGACCCCGCTGGGACGGCGCTGCGGGACCTCTGTGCGCGCTCCTGCCCGCTTTCGCCTGAAACGTCCCGGTGTTTGGCTCCTTTTGTCTGCTTTTCTCATTCATCAGCAAAGTGTTTCAGCCGAAATAAATGACTTTTCTTTTTAAGCCCAAACCAACGATGGAGGTGGGAGGGTGGAAACAAACCCACAAGCAAACAAGTTTTTACATCAGGATGTAGTTTGGGGGAGGATTTATGAGGATGAGGGGCCGGAGGGAGGGGAAGCCCCCTGTTTACGTCTCAGATGTAAATTAATCTGATTGTATCTCAGAGTTGGTCCTGCGACTTTTTTTTTTTTAAACTGGGAAAAAAATGACTATTTGAGTCCGTTTTTACAGGTCGGTATTAGAAAACACTCCGTGTCTTACTTTTTATTTGCCGAAACACGTGGTTCCAAAGAACGCAAGTTCCTGTGGGATTCAGAAGAATCGACATTTTGCCCATTTGCTAGATTTGATTTTCCGTCCCAGGCAATGTGCGAACGGTATTTATAACTGAACAGCATTGTTTTGAAGCTGATGGCGTGTGAAATTAAATGTCAGCGGACAGAAAGCTGGGCTAAGTATCAATAGTTTGCTGCGAAGTGGCATGGTAGTCGCCAAGTCTTTCCATGGCGCTGATTAAGACTTTTTTTTTTAATCCCTAAAATTCAAAAGGGCTGATTTAAGGCATGAGATCAATTAGGGTAATAAGCTACAAAAAGAAGTGTTCCTTTTGAAATATGTGTACTTTTGCACTGCCGTTTTGGGAATTAAATTCAAAGCCAGTATGACATCATTTTTAATTGAAACACTTTGCAGCATTTCCAGCCAACAAGTTTCTATTTAAGTAGGTTAAGATGAAAAGTAGATTACAATATATTTATAAATTGTATTGTCTAGTCATTAATCTAAAAGGGAGATGCTACTTCAATGGGTAATTGTTTGAAGAGTAAAATTACAAGCAAAGGAAATTTCTGTTGAGTAACCACTACCCATACCGCCGTTCTAATACAGTGCCGACGTCAGAGTTTAGTGGGTTTAGGGTTTAACATTATCAACATGGATTACCAAGGTTTACAGAACAACCAATGACACAAAAAGCTAATTTCCGTGCTGATCTAGGGAAATGTTACGTATTGTAAAGGCCTAATTTAGACTTAAAACTGAATCATGGTGTGTTTATTGTTTCAGTTCTGAGGTTCTTGCATCTATAGAAAATATTATCCAAGACATAATCACAAGCTTGGCGAGAAACGAAGCGCCTGCCCTCACGATAGACAACAGATCAACCTGGGAAAATATAAAGTGGGCATTTGGCATTTTTTACATTTTTTAAATGCGGTATCTATGTCATGATTTGAATGTACTCAAGTTAGAGTTCTAGTCAGATATTTTTTAATTGCTTTTACCCCTGCCAAAAAGTATTTGTGGAATTTTATAAAATACATAGCATACAGGCCGGTTATATAAACTAGAAGGAGGCGTGAAAGATACGGCAAAGGGAAAACAAAGCTAGGAAGAAAGAACAAAGCTGTGAAAGAGGTTAGAATTCAAAATGCATATGATAAAGTCTTACAGTCCTGCTAAAAATAGGCTCCCAACTTCGATCTAAGCTTCCCAGCACTCAAAGGGGGAAATTCTCATCTATACTGAGAACGCAAACCACTTGTTCTGCGGGGCCTACAACCGGCCCTGAAACGGAGACCAAAATAAACGTGTCCTGAACATAGAGCACATTTCAAAGGCTTTCTCCTAACACGTCTTCTCTTGCTAAGTCATGTGTCCAAGAGGGAAAAATCAGCAAACAGCTTAACCAAAATCCTGGAACCTAGTTACATAGTTTGGTTTTCTGAGATCCTCAGCTTGCAGAATCTTTCCACTAAATAATGAAAAACACTACAAAAGTGGTTCTCCATGAGAGTCACAGAAACAGAATAAAAGTAGTTTTGAGGCTGAGAGTCACTAAATTTTCTTTATGATCAAATATAACTGATATAAAACCTAAACTTTTGAATCGTATTTTGCTTCATATTTTGCGAGGCGGACGGCATCAAGCCTTGAAGCCACTGACGACCGGCCTCTTTGCCGGGTGCCTTCTGCCACCTTTAGGACAGGCTCAGTAGTTCACTTTGACAACCTGCTCTAAATGATTTCATTTGATGTAACTTTGGAGGTACATCAGAAATTAAATATTTCAAAATGTATTAAATTGAGTAAGGTTATTGAGTAAATTGTTAAAATTAGCAAAATGCTAACTATGAAATAGTTGAAAATAGTTCACACACACTAAATGTCTTCCCAGGAAAGAAATACACAGATGTACATAGACATCATAATCAAATAAGTGAATTACACATCTGTAATTAAACACTTTCTTTTAGTGCCTCTATATGTCTCAGCGCTAATTATCCAATTATCACCTGGAGTTATTATCTAAACTTATAACCTAAGTCATCCTAAAGCTTTAGTGTTTACATTGCAAAGAAATGTGTATTTAAATGATATTCAGAAGAGGACATTAAGTGTGTATTGTTTGGAATTCAGAAATTAATTGCTTTTTATTGTATTCCCTTGCTTTAAACAAAATGACAGGTTTGAAGACTCTGTGGGTCTTCAGATGGTATCTCATTGTACCACGAGAAAAATCAGAAGTGATTCACCAAAATCAGTTAAAAATTTTGGTGAGTTAATCTTTCTTACCTTTTGGTAATAAATGAATTTGGTTACCTTCAGAGTTTTTGTTATTCCTAGTTAAATAATTTTACTTGTTCTTGAACAAACCACCATCGTACTGAAATAAATGTATAGACTTCTGTACATCATTATCCATGGAAGTTCATTGTAATTCCAAGATAAATTTTCAAGGTACATGATTCAGTGGAAAAGCATTGTCTCAGTTTTGCTGTTCATCGAGCAAAATTTTATCTGATTCTTCAGGCAATTCTATTTTGTACTTAAACTTCTGTTTTGCAAAAGTAGTTTTTGTGATGTCATGGAGAATAACTGGTGACCATGAAATGCTCTGAGTTAGAGAAATGATGAGTAACTTGTTTATTGCATCTTATCTTGCAGCTCTAATTCTTAAAATACTGTCCATGATTTATAAACTAGTGCAGAGCGACACTTATGCAACCAAAAGGTAAATGTATCATTCTCGTAAATTGCTCTTTAAAATGCAGTGTGAGCCCTGGCTGGTGTGGCTCAGTGGGTTGAGTGCTGGCCTGCGAACTGAAAGGTGGCCAGTTTGATTCCCAGTCAGGGCACATCCCTGGGTTGTGGGCCAGGTCCCCAGTTGGGGACATGTGAAAGGCAGCTGCTTGATGTATCTCTGGCACATCGATGTTTCTCTTCCTCTCTTTCTTCCGTCCCCTCTAAGAGTAAATAAATAAATAAAAGCTTTAAAAATAAAAAAAAAATTTTTTAAAGCAATGTGAGATTTAGTTAGATTAACTTCCATTATGTGTTTTGAAAAGTTACTCAAACTAAACTGTGGGTAGTAGATTACTTTGTTTATAGGTGTGTTTCATCTAGTTCAAGCTTTCTTCAAGTAATACTGCAATACTTGTCACATTCAAAGAGAACATGGTTAATTAAAAATAGGCATCTTAAATCCTCACAGAGACATATACTACACGGACAGCCAACTCTTCGGGAGCCAGGCGGCCGTGGACAGCATCATCGCCGACGTGTCCTGCATGCTGAAAGTGCCGAGGCGCGGTCTGCACGTGGTGCGTAGCGCTGAGCGCAGGGCCTTCCGGTGTACGGCGAAGGGTCCCTGTGAAAGTTGGGATCGAGGAATATAAGTCAAAGAATGTGATCTATGCCCTCTTTTGGTATTTTTTGACATTATATTTAAGTATCTATTCTCAATATTTTCCCTCGAATGAGTTGGGCCAACACAGATGAATTACCAAGTATTTTGCACTCCTAAATACGCTTACATATTTTCTCCTTCATTTCTTAAGTTTCAATCTGAGTTAAAAAGGCATATATTTTAGCAGGTGTACATGAGGAATGACTTTGCAGCTTAAAATATATGTGTGAAAAAATATTCAAATATGTCTTTTTTTTTAGTTATCTACATCAAAAGGTTTGATTGCTGGCAATTTACGGTATATCGAGGAGGAGGGCACCAAAGTGAACTGTAGCTGTACAACAGTAAGTATCATCGATGTTTCTGCACACATTAACTCCCTCTCCGATCCCTTGTTTTAGGAGTATATTTTATATCCTGCTTGTTATGTAGTTTGGAGCTTAAGATTTTAAAATAGGACTGAAGGATGAACAGATATATGAATGGGTATAGTTTTAAAATATGCCACTTGTCAAGTGTCATTGAAATAAAAGTACACATTGCTCTTAAAAATGGATTTGTTTCCAAGTCGAGTGTGGCTTGACCATTTCAGCATGGTTATTTAGGTGATCTTCATGAAACTTTCTTGTTCTGAAAGTAGTATGTTTACAATGAAGCTCCCAGCCTGGCGTTGGCACGCAGGAGGCCCCGCGCTCAGCGAGCAGCTTGCCAGGCCGCACCCTTGCTCAGGGAAGGCAGCTGATAGCGGGGCCGGGCAGGGGCGGGGGCGGGTCCTGCTCGAGGCCATTGTCCCTCGCCTGCGTCTGCCTGCTGAACGAGGAGGTTATCCACAGGGCCTCTACAGAGCCCTCACCTGCCGGGAGGCAGCGTGGGTGCGTGTCTTTTCTTACTGGAGAATAAATATTCTCCATTGTTTTCGTACTGAGGTATAAACCTCTGATGGCAGGTTTATTCTTTAAAAATGAAAATACAGGATTTTTGTGATGAATTTTAAAATGCTGTTATATTTCCTTTTTATCTAAAATGAAAACTGTCTTGTTTTGTTAACTTAGGCTGTTGCTGTATCATCTAATATTCAAGGAATTTGGAGTATCCTTTGAATGGAAAAACTATGTAAACTTCTGGAATGTTCATTCAGTTCATTACTTTGGTAAATTAAACCTTCTGATGTGTAACCACCAAGCTAGAACCTATAGTGGCCAAGATGGACACACCACGGTCCCTTCTGTAGGATTCTTTTAGGAGCTCACCATTTAGTAGGAGAGACAGATAACTACATATTAATAAATATCTTGTTACATATTTCAAGGTAAAAATGAAAATACTAAACCTACAGCTGTTTTTGAATTGATCTGTAGGGCACCATTATTTAGTTGGTTAAATTGAAATACTCTTGCCTTAAATTTGTCCACCTTAACTTCACAGATTTAATTACAGATGCAAAATTTCTATTAATTGTAGAAAAAGATGCGACATTTCAGCGACTGCTAGATGACAACTTTTGCAATAAAATGTCTCCGTGCATCATGGTTACGGTATGTTATCCATCTTTACTACAATTCCAAGACTAACATAATACTTTGGTGACCGGTAAGAGGGGTGTATGATGTCATCTATACAGCTGGGATAACATTCTTTTATCAACACGATGCATCCTTTGGGGTCATAGAACAGGAATTTCAAAGGTGTTTATTTAATCTTTTCAATTGATTTTTTTGAGGATGGGGGAGAGAAAGAAAGAGAAAGGGAAACACTGGGGGTTTTTTTGGTTCCACTTATTTATGCATTCATTGGTTGCTTCTTGGTATGTGTCTGACCAGCACCCACAATCTTGGTGTATCAGGACGATGTTCTAACAAACTGAGCTGCTTAGCCAGGGCTCAAAAGTGTTTATTTAAACAGCCTCTAATCTGACTAAATCAAGGTCGGGTGGCTCAGTTGGTTGGGGCATCGTCCCATACACCAGAAAGTTGCAGGTTTGATTCCTGGGTTGTGTGTTTGATCCCCCATCGGAGTGCGCATGGGAGGCAACCAATTGATGCTTCTTTCTCGCATCAATGTTTTTCTCTCTCTCTCCCGCTTCCTCTCTTTCTAAAATCAATGATCATGTTTTTTAAAATTTGAAACCAAGGTGACGGACCTGATCGGTAAACATCAGCGATTTCCTGCTGCCACGGCGAGGGCACACAGGCTGCCGGCGTGCCCCTGCCGGCACCCGCGCAGGGCTGCTGTCTCGCCCATACCGCGGCGAGAGCGGGGCTGTGGCAGGGTGGGATGGAGACGCGCCGCGCCTTGTTTTTCTCACTCAGGTTTGCGTACCAGGTCATTCCATCAAGTCTGTCGAAAGGAACCTGCTTTTTAAAAAAACAGAAGTATGTAAAGACCAGCAAAGAACACAGCAGAGGACACCGAGATAACACACAGGGCACCACTGGCCTCAGTTAGCACAGGGGAGTGAGCTTCCTGCCACAGGGGTCTGGGAGGAGTTCATAGGCTGGGGCGGTGGGTGACAGGGGCTGGGGCGAGGCAGAACGCACGGGGACAAAGGGAGCTTGGGGTGTGCGTAGGTGGAATGACAATTGAATGGGTTCCCCTGCCCTGTCCCGGCTGGCTTTCTCCTACTTACACAGACATTTATAAAAACTTAGGTTGATAGAGGAAAAAAGCTCCTCTAGTTAAACTTCTCCTAGCTTACTGGATCCACAGTGACTGTACCGGCTGTGAGCTGTGTGGTGTGGGGGCAGCATGTGGGGCAGCTGCAGGGAGTCTCGGAAGGCCTGGCCGCTCCCAGGGAGGCAGCCTGAGTCCCAGCAGAGGCGTCGGGCACTCACGGAAGGTCTGGCGCTGGGGAGAAGGGGAATGACAAGGACTTGGGCAATGACAAGGACATGTCATTGGTTAGACGGGGAGCCTGGCAGGGGGCTGTCTGGTGTGAAGACGGAAGAGGACTGGCTAAGGAGAGAGACTGAAACAGAGGACGTCCCTTAGGCCCATTCTAAAGGGCTTGGTGACCGCCGGATGTGAGGGATGAGTTGGAAGGGCCCCGGTGCGGTGTGCGGATCCACCTTGTCGGCTGAAAGCTGCAGGACAAGCAGCACCCCGGCCAGCTCTCTGGGGGAGAATTGTGAGTGTGGTGCTGGGGACAGGAGCCGATAGCACGGAGTCTGGCTGGCACCTCGTTTGAGGTTGAGACGGAAAGTTCAGTCACACAAACAGCAGAGGTTGTCCTTGAACCCCTGATGTGATCTCTCGGTAGGTGTGTCCTGTGGCTCGCTTCGGCCCCGCCCTCTTCCCTTTTCACACTGTGCTGGGCTGACTGGAAGGCAGTACATGCAGGCAAGGGATGCGGCCGAGGCCAGGGCCTCTGCACAGCCCTGGGTGATTGGATCGCACCTGGTCCCGCCGCCTAGGAGGGGCGCGGGAAGCGCGGCTCTGTCACACCTGGGTTGAGGAGACGCTAAAGCTGGGTCGGGGAGCATCACTGAAAGAGGCAAAAGTCTCCCACGGCCCTTTTCCTGCCTTGCCTTTCCCCCTGTGTGCTGCCTTCTCGTCCTTGCCTGTCTACACAGCAGCTCTGGCATGGCTCCGTTGTCAGGTGCTGCTGTCACTCACGGGAAACACCCACAGGGGGCCCATCCCCCGTGGCTGCCTCTGTAGCAGGAGCTGAGGATGCGGGGGGCGGGGGGCTCATTTCCCACTGGATGTCCTGTGGTGTACTTTGACTCCTCCACCACATGCACGAGTTACCTTTCTGTAAAGGAAAAAAAATTAAAATAGGCTGCCATTTACTAAGTGATTCTGGTGCGCCAGGAACTCTAAGCACTTCACAGTTAGAGTCCACACTCATTGCTATTGGTCACCTAACTTGTACAGTCTCCCTATCGCTCTATGGGATAGGCACTGTCATCACCCCCATTTTAATAGATGGGCACTGGGATGCAGGAAGGTCCCCGTTGCTGTAGGGCCGTAACTCTGTGTGGTAGGCACATTTATCTCGATTTTTAAACAAAGCAACAGCCTAACGAGACTAAGAAACCCGACCAATGTGACCCACGAATGGTTGGCGGAGAGGGAATTCCAAGTCAGAGCCGGGCGATGGGAAGCCCGTTCTCGGCGCCCCTGCCGCTTCCCTGCCCCATGCTTCCTTCGCTGCCCGGCTTTCCCCCCGGCACTGTTGCCGTGCTGGGTGAGTGACTTCTCTACGTAGCTGTTCTAATGGCCTCACAGTGCTGTCCACCACTTAGGTGCATTGAACCCTGAATTTTCACCAGGCACTCTTCTAAGTGCTTTATGGTTGCTAAATGAGTCAATTCCTATGTAATCTCATAAGGTGTTGGCCAGCCCTAAGCCGCAGAGGTTCCGGGATTCGCTCAGGTTCGTGCCGCAAGAACGGGGCAGAGCCGAGGTGTCAGCCTGGGCGGCCTGGCCCCGCAGCTGGCGTGCGCCATGCCACGGCCGTGTGGCGCTGCCACTCTGTGTCCCTGCTGTGAGCTGCTGTGGCTATTTATAGTGTGGTCATTTTTAAGTGATACTGCAGTGAACATCTAAGTATGTAGGGTTTTCATTGTCCCTGTTTCTGCTGAAATATCTCCTTGGGCTGGAAGAACTAAGTCACAGGTAGGAACGCACGTGGCCTTCTTCGGCCCATTGTAGATGTTGTGCACTTTTTTCAGCCAACACCTGTCTTCTACCACCTGAAATTTAAGGTGAGGAGATCTAACTTTTACATTGTTAATAATACAAGGATAGTGTCTCATTGGTTTTGTTTTCTGGAATTAAAATGCGTCATTCTGTCTTGCCTTTAGGGGAAGGGAGTGCCCGACCTGAACACCAGGCTTTTAGTCAGGAAGCTGTGGGATGCATTCCACATCCCCATCTTTGCTCTCGTCGATGCTGATCCGCATGGTGACTTTCTGTTTATGTTTGAAACTATCATGATTGAATCATATTTGTAGCTTTGTGTTTTTCTGCTCTTAGAACACTTCCATAAATATTTCAAAAGAATGTGATTATTAGATTAAAATTAATGACTGCAATCATTTGAGGTAATTTGTTGCTTTTTTAGCCATATTAAACTGAACCATAAGTTTCCATTGGTAATGTCCAAAAAAATAAAATTTGCAGATGTTAGACTTAACTCAAGAGTGCAAATTATCTAACCTATAATATACAAGAAGTCGAATTTTAAAGTTAACTCTTTTCACAGGCATAGAAATAATGTGCATTTATAAGTACGGATCTATGGTGAGTATAGAAAAGTATTTTTCTTTTTCCATTTTTGAGATGTTTTATATTCATTGGGGCTATTTCTGCATTTACTTATCAGCCCCTAGTAAGTGGAGGGCCCCCGAAAAGTACCAGGGCAGCCACTGTCCTAGTCTAGGACCAGTCTGTCTCCGCGCTGTGATTCCAGCTGCCAGCGGGACCAGGGCCACCACAGGTGACTGAGCGGGATTAGCTCTGGGCCAGAAGCTTCCATGACCCCCGTGTTGCTGGCCTACTGAAGTCGCCTTGGGCCTCTGGGGAGCAGCACGGTCCGATCGTCGAGTGTACTCTGAACGTTACACGTAGCCTGGGTTTCTGATGTGGCCAATTCCCTTTCTCCACCCTGAGGACCAGTTTCAGCACTAGGGACTGCAACTTACCACACCCCAGCGGTCTTCAAAGTGGGGCCCTGCACACCTGTCCCTCTCCAGGCCTAGTGAATGGGACCCTCTAGGGGTGGCCCCCCAAGTGGTTCTGACGCACGGTCAAGTTTGGGAGCCGCTGTGTACCCCTGGAGTGTCCCTGACGCATGAATTTAGAGCAGGTGAGAAGTTCAACAGAGCAACGCATTGGAATGGAGTCAGAATAATCAGTAATACCTGCAGGCCAGAGGGGTTCCTTTGTAGTTTGGTAGACAGTCAGTCCAGAAGTGCTATAGAGCCTTCACTGAAAGTCCAGCTTAGTGAAGCTCTCAGTGGTTTCCCTCCTTCTGCGGGCTCTGGGCCATGAAGTCTTTAGTATTTGTTCTTAATAAGTGAAAAATTTGGCTGCAAAAGCAAGTGTACTGCTTCTCCGCCATTTAGCCTTCCCTAATACACTTTTCCTCTTCATTTTAGTCGATGTCTTTTGAAGCCCATAATCTCACAGTTCCAGCTATTAGATGGCTTGGCCTCCTCCCTTCAGATATTAAAAGGTTAGGCGGTTTAGTAGAACTGGGATATTTGAAATAATGACTCATTGTAATATGTCACAATAAGCCTCTAAAGTCACCACAAGGGAAAGCTCTTAATGCATTTCATGCGCACTGTTTGCTGTGACTCAGGGTTACACGGTCATGAATTAAGTTCATTGGCGTCTCTGCTTCAACTACTGAAACACCTGAGTGAAGGTGAACTGAACTTTCTGGGAGCTGGAAAACATTTTTTGTTTTACTTTTACTGTCAAAATATTTTGAAATTTATTATACTTAGAAAGTATAAGACATTGATGCTAGTTAAACAGTATTCATTAACATCACTTGACATGTGAATCAATTTTATTTCAGATATAAATTTTTAATTTCATAAAAAATCTCACTTGAAGATTACATAAAGTTTGGGAACCTAAAGTTTGGCAAGTTTAATATATACATACGTTGTAGAAAAAAAATTAAACAAGGTAAAAATTACTTTCAGATGAACAGCTTTATCATTATAGATTGTTTTCTGTGCATAATCACAACTTTTCACAAAAATGGGCTCATATTCTAATACTATTTTGTAATCTCCTTTTATCACACAACACAGTGAGCACTTTTCCGTATCGGTGAATACATTTCTACAGCCTCATTTTAATGTCTTCTGTTACCGAGTTCAAATTCTGGATGTGCCCGTGTTTATTCAGCCAGCTCCTCAAAGACAGGCATTTGGGTGGTTTCCAGATCTCTGCTCTGACAGGCGGTGCTTTGCGGGACGCTCCTGTAACGGAGTCTTCGCCTGCAGCTTAATGAGCCCCCGAGGCTGACTCCCCGGAGCGGCTGGGTAAAAGGGCGCGTGCGTCCCAGGCTCGGCCGTCCTTGGGTAGGGTGATTATTTTGCTGTCCCTGGAGAGTGAGAGCCCACCTGTCCCTCAGCAGAGGACATCACTCTTCTTCATCTCTGCTAAGGGGGTATTTAAAAATATTTTATTATTGCTTTAATTGGCCAGTGAGAATGAACTTAAACGTGCTGATTGGAGTCCTTCAAGCAGAGCGTGAACTCTGATCATGGGCGCCGCCTTCCTCACTGTGGAATATGAACAGGTTTGGGGTGATTGCCACTTCTTACACAATGAGGGCACAAGAACAAACGTTTGATTTTTGATTTTTGAGTATTTACACTCCAGTGAATCAAAGTTTTGATTAGTGCTATATGTCATGGTCAAAAACCCTTAGGGGTGATTGTATGAATCATTTCTAGTACAAATTCAGGACAAATGACTTGATAATTATTAAGGCGGAAGGCTTGGAAAAACTCTAGCTGCAACTCATAAATTCATTAGTTCTTTCAAAAGCCACTCCAAATAAATGGACAAATTTAAACAAAAACAACAACAACAAAAAAACCCCAGTGGGTTAGCTACATATACATGGCTTCAAGGGAAATCCTCTAGGTCCGCTTTCAATCAAATTGTCATCCTATCCAGGAGCTACTATGGCAAGTGGTCGTAATTATGGGGACACTGAAAAAGACTTTGAAACTGGAGCTGTCCTGGGAAATCCAGCATTTGTGACTTCAAAAAGTAGTCCACACCCTAAGCCCTGGACCTCTCATGTTCTACTTTTTAAACACATACCAAGATAAAATCACATTTTACTTTTTTAAATGTAAAACTAGATAGGTGTGTGTATCTGTGTGCACGCATGTACACATAAGTGAAAAGTGACAACCAACTTCCATGGCCCAGAACATTCTCACCCAACACAAACATGTGAGTACACAGTGGAACCTAAAATCCCACGCGCATCTCGCCATGGCCACACCCACCGGACCTCAGCGCTCCACTGCCGGGAGCTCTGACACTGCCTCGGAGCAGAGGGCACACGTGTGATGCCGGTGCCGGCGGCATTTGTTTTACAACCGGCATCTCTCTCCCTGTCACCGTCCTGTGAGTATGACACAAAGAAAACCAGCAACTTAGAGCAGACTTCCACTGTGAACTTGATCCCTTGTTGGCCTAGGGAATGCCAGGCCCCCAAATTTTGGACTCAAAAGGTGGATCTGCACCAATTTTATTGCCTGTGATTTCTGAGTTTCTTGGAATAGTACAATGAATATAGGTGAAATATATGTGATCTTCAAGTTATAGGAACAGTTTGTTTTTGCTAATTTTTTCATCTGCTTTTTCTAGGTTAAATATACCTAAAGATAATTTAATTCCATTGACAAAACGGGACCAAATGAAACTTGACAGTATCCTGAAGAGACCTTATGTCACTTGCCAGCCATTTTGGAGAAAAGAAGTATGTTTCTTTTTAAAATTCAAGTGTTGTGTGTTTCATTGTCTTTGACATTAGTAACAGCCGCTCACATAATATTTTGAAAATATCCCTATTGAAATTTTATGTACCCGACAACTAAGGTGAGGTCATTTGGCAGTGCGTGGTTGCTGAAACATCGAGTGATGAATGCTAACGGGAAAGGCCACCTGGCTGGGGCCGGTCGCTTTCTGTCCTCATCACAGCAACAAACATTGTCTATGGCTGCATCGTAGTTTATGGAGGGAAAAGGAAGAGAAGCCATTGTAAAGCCCCCAGATTGTCCCTGGTCATTGAAGGCATCACTACTGGGTAGTCGCCTCATATTTTTAGCTGTTGCAGCTCTAGAATATTCTAGCTGACCCCGAAGACTATACTGCCCATGGTTTGGGAGAACCAGACAAGTCCAGATTGACCATTCTGTTGAGCTGACAGGATGGTGCCGAGGGCCCTGGTGTGACTCTATCTCACCTTTGTTGACAGATGGAAATAATGGCAGGCTCTAAAATGAAGGCAGAAATTCAAGCTTTGACCTTCCTGTCATCGGATTATCTCTCCAGAGTGTACTTACCCAACAAGTTAAAATTTGGAGGGTGGATATAAAAATATATCTGAATATATCTTGTGATTTCAAGAGGATTCTCAGTGTTTCTTCTGGTAGTAGGAACTGTTGTTTAAAAAAAAAATTCTTAATTTCATAGAGGTAAAAAATTCTTAATTTCATAGAGGTAAAATGTCATTATATTTCTGTCCAAACAAATGCTGTACTCTAACTTTCTTTCAAAGGCTTTATTCCCCCTTTATATAGAGAGTGATCACTATCTTATGTTCTAAATTATAAAAGTATATGTTATTTTGACTTTTAACTTTTATTTAAAAAAAGTTTACATGTCATCAAAGTCTACAAAAATGTTTTATTTTTTTCCTACAATACAATGAATGTTCATGAAGTGTCTTTCTAGCAACAAAAATAATAATGACCTCAGGTTCCAAGGTTGCACATGAACGACAGTGTCCGGCGGTCTTGTAGCGGCACGTCCCTTTGCCTCTGTAGTGTAGGGTCACACCTCATTCGCTCACTCGTGGAATCAATGCAGTTTATTATATATAAATATCTGCATGTACGGGGTCTTCAGTGCTTTTTATTTTGTTTTTGAGCATACTTTTTATTTAATCATATATTTATTTGAAAATTTTCTCAAGGTTTTACTAGTTGTTACCCAACTTCAAATCCACTGAATTCTGCTCTAGTCTAGGTTTCTAGAACAAAGAACTGCTCCAGTGTTAAGATTTACAGAAGCCTCAAATTTTAATAGACCCTTCTGTAACAGTTAAGATGTGATCTTTCACCCTCGTAAACATGTCTTAATTTTTGCAGATGAGTTTTATGATTTTATTCTGTACTTTCAATAAACTGTTAACTGCCCTGAGAAGTTTCTTGTAATTGTGAGCAAGAATATGTATTTATAGACATACAAAAATATTGGGCTACCTATTCTATCCAGGAAATGTTAACAGTAACACTAGGTATCACTGCTGAGTACTTGTAGGTGACAGAAGCTGCTTTCACACTCTCTTACAACAGGTCTCCCAAGAACCTCTTACACCTGTAGTTTACAGGTGAGAGCGCTGAGAATGTCGCTTGTTCTCTAGGCTTGAGGCAGGCAGTCCTCTCTGCCTCAAGAGCAGGACCAGCATGAAATCTCAGTGTCAGGTCCCTTGTTCAAATGTGACTGAGAATTTCAAGGTAAAAGCAGCAGAGCGTCACGCCAAGCATGGGGCCCTTCTCCGCATGGGGCCTGGTGTGACCACACAGGGCGCACACCTGCGAAGCTGGCCCTGTTCACCAGGTTCTAGTAGCTGCTCAACAAGATAACGCAACAATAAAAGAAAATACTTTATGTGACACATTATGTGCCAGGTATTTTTTTAGTTCTACAAACATTAATTTCATCTTCACAGAAACCCTATCAGCTAGGTAGTATTCTTACCATCCTTATTTCACAGGAAAGACAACAAAGGCACAGAGCGGTTTCGAACTTTACCAAGGCCATGTAGCTGCTGAGCAGTGGAGCTGGGCCTACGCCCAGCGTCTGGCTCCGAGCTCAGGCTTTGACTGTGATGCCAGTCCACGCGAAGCGCTCCCTGAGGCCACGTGTGCGCACTGCTCGGGGCAGGTCTGCAGTTCCTGCTGTTGGCTACGAGTCAGCTCAAGGTCCCATGCCAAGCCTGTGGTGTCAATAATGTGTTATATTCCCTGGTCACATCAGAACTGAATGCTTCATTGTGAGAACATTCTGGTATACCATTAACTTGGCTTACTTGTAAGACTTAAAAATTTGAGAAAAATTTTTATAAATCACAGTTTTTCTTTGAATTTATACTATACGTCTTCTGCTAACATCTAATTATATCACTAAGCTTTGACAAGTTTTGTAAAGAAGATGACTAACTTATGGTTAAGCCTCAGAATCTCTGGATCAAGATATACTGCCAAAATGGGAGGGAATGAAAAATCTACACTAGTCACTAAAATTTGAAAAAGGCTTGCAGAACATTCAGTATGGACGATTAAAGTCACCTCAAGTTTATGATTGGAAATTTACTTAAAATATTCTTTATTTGGAAAATGAAAATGGAAAGAGAAAAATACACTGTAGTTTGGCATTGCTACCTATCTTTATCAGGTGCAGATGAAAAATTAATGTTACTAGTTATTTGGGAATCATCTAGAATTCTAATTCTTAAGATTTGTTCCCCAAAAGGATTACTGTAAAATTGGCAGCTCTTTAAAATGACAACTGACAACAGACATCCTCTCTACCACCATCTACGGTATTTATTTTTAAAATTTCCATAATCTTAATCAAGGAAGAACATTTGAATTGGAATCTGTTTATAATTAAAGTAATAAAACTCCTGCAACAAAAAGATGTTCAGAGGGGTTTTTTTCCGTAAAGGCTTATAATCACCCTAGTAAAATAAAAGCTCTGTGATACACTCAGTTTCGGGGAAATTTAACTGTCATTGTTGATGATGCTAAGTAATTTCAGAAGTCATGATTTCATGGGGAAAAAAAATTGGACTTTCTACAAAATAGGCAAAAAACACTCCAGGATTTCCACAACTTCCTTTGGTGAGAGTGTCCCAGTGGAACTGTTTGATGTAGATATCTGTTCAGTGGTGCTGAAAAGAGGGGGGGAAGTGCTTTCAAAGCTAAGCCACATGTGCATCTGCCCTAAAGAGGATTTGCAACGGAATGTTTGGAGGAAAGTATTGAGAAAGCTCTGTTCACCAGTAAAGGCATGCAACCCAAGGAAAGGATCCTGTAAAAACAAGCTAAGGTCGCCCTCTGCTGGCAGGAGGTCTACTGAGCTCTCAACTCCTTCCACCACTTGGGGCGGACATTTCTTTAGAACATTTTCAGGTCTTTGCTCTAAGGAATGGGGTGAAAGAGTCTGAGACACCACGAAGGGGGCTGGGGAAACTGTGAGTATTTGCGTGTGAAGCTGAGTACTAGACAGGGATCCATCTTGTACCCTCAGCTTTGAATGCCCCCAGTTCCTTGTCAAGCGACACGTAATGCGTACCTCCTTACAACTCAGCTCGTTACAAAAACTTCAACGAAATTAAAAATTTTAATTAAAATCTAAGAATTAAAGATCACTTCAAATGAAAAAGAACTGATTCAAAATTACAAGCACATTCAGTTTTCACTCACCCAGCAGTAGAATATAAACTGTGAAGTCACTCATGAATGTCCCCGTGTAAAGGGTTTACCAGTGTGAATGACAGCCAGCACCAAACTTCACTTTATTTTTTCATTTTTAATAATATTTCACCTGTAATCAATGGCTCACTAATCAAACCCATGGGTACAGACCGTGGCAACCCCCCTTCTTGTTTTCCAGGGGGGAAACGTGTGATGCTTTCCACAATCTGCCATCTGTGGGGGTGTAGAGTCAGGTTTGGGGGGCAGGCTGCTTGCATCCCAAATCCACTTCTACTCACTGCCTCTGCAGCTGGGACAAGTGACCATCTGGTCTTGGTTTCATCACCATAAAAAGGGACAACAACACCTATCCTACAGAGTCATTGAGATGATTGCATGAGAATTGCATGGAAAGTGTGTGTTTGAATAATGCCTTTTGGGAAGGGTCAAGGAAAGTTAGTCGTTATCATGTTTGCCTGTGCGTCTGGGGCTGTTGCTCCACGGATGGGATATGCAAATACGGCTTGTCAATTGGAACCCTAAAGAGGAGGGAAATTTTTGGAAGTATGAAGAATCACCAGTACTATATGAGAATCTCTATTGTCATAGATGCTTCTGAAAGATTCTCTTTGAGTAGAACAGTATCATTCAACAAATATTAACAACGAATATATGTCAGATGCTGTGCTCGGTGCTGCAACAAGATATACATGGGAGTAAGACACAACGTTTAAGATTAGGAAACTCGGCAAGGCAAATGCACTGTTTTATGAGGTTGAATAGGATAAGCACTGAGTTGTCTTTGAGAAGGCTTTGAGAGTTCAAAGGAGAGATGGTTCGAGATGACCCATTTGGGAAAGAATGAGGAAAGGTGGTCGAGAAGTTGAAAGGGAGGACTGGTCAGAGAAGATTCTAGGGTTTTGCAGGTAGGAGAGTTAAGCACAGGGCAGGCTTCATTGGCTTCACTGCTTGGCAGTTGCATTATCTCTGATAAGTCACGCTACCTCTCTCAGCCTCACTTTCCTAGTCTATGAAACAGAGATTATTACAATAACCACCTAATAGGGCTGCTCTGGAAATTACAGTAGAGGAATCACCTAGTGTTCCAAAGAGCTATTAGTATTATCTAGACGAGAGGTTCTCAATCTTGGCTGCATCTTAGAATCTCTTGGGAGCTTTTTAAAAATATTAATTCCCTCAGTTCCACCCCAGATCAACTAAATCAGAACCTGAAGAGGAGGCCAAGGCATCAGAGCTTTTTAAAGCTCCCTTAAGTGATTCTAAGTATCTGATCTAGATCCTCGGTGCTCAACTGCAGTGCGTGGCCCCGCAACCCCAGCAGGGAGTTTGCTAGAAAGGTGGGCTCTCAGGAGGATGGAGTTGGCCTTGAATTAGCTGCAGTAAGCATTTTGCTTGACTTTTCGCTCACCAAACGCTATCCTCCACCAGCCCGGGAAGCGGATTTATCAAAGCGGTCCCTCTGCTTTGTGCAGTCGGCCGCAGGAACTTTCGACCAATCCGCAAGCTGTTGGCAAGAGCGTCTTCTCTCGACGTCAATAGCTTTTGTGCGCATGTGCTCTCGCCTCGCGGGAGGCGGAGCCTTCTTATTTCTTCCTCGCCTTCCGGGCGACGTAGGAAGTGGCTCGGCGGCGCATGCGCGTTGTCTCCACGGTAATCGGGGCCGTTTCCTTCGCCGGCGTGGGGCGATCCGGGGCTCTCAGAATTCGTGTTCGCGCGATCTCGCCCTCGCCTCCTTCGCGCCAGAGCGGGTTCGCAGGCTCCCGAGTCCTTCCGGTCCCCGCAGCCAGCTTCTCGCCGCAGTGCGACTCTCAGGTAGCCCCTGTGCCGCCTCCCCTCATTACCCGCCGCCATGGCGCCGCCGAGGCCGGGTCCCCCCGGCGGAGCGCGCCCCGCTGCGAGCTGTTGAGGAGCTGCCTTAGTGGTCCCTGGGAGTGACGTCAAAACTGGAAGGGGCCTTAGCGGTCCCCTCGGGTCTAACCGCCTCGTTTCTCCCGTGGGGAAACTGAGGCACCTGGAAGGGTCACAGAGTCGATGGCCGCGCGTGTAGCCTCTCCTCTTCCCGGCGTAGTTTTGGCGTTTCGTCAGACACGGGCCACCTCCCCGTAGACCTGGCCTGACCGTTCTTTACCCAGGCCCATCCTCTTTTAGCCCCTCCCACGTCACCCTCCCAGAGTCCCCCCTTTTGCACTTAACTGCTCTCGGAAACGAAGCCCGTCTTTTTGTTTCTGTCTTCCTCCCCCAGGTATTTATCACGTACACATACACACTGCCCCCAGACAGGCACCCATTAATGACCAGCCGCCCCAGGTGTGCGTTAGGGAAGAACCCAAACAGGCCTCTGCCCCTTTGCAGCAGACGTCCTCCTGGGAAAGAAGTTGATTGACGAGATTCCGGGTTGTGACAGGTGCTGTGACGGAAAGGGGGAGTGGGGGACAGTGATCCAGGGTTGGATATGTTAAATTAGGAAGGCAGAGAAGCCTCTGAGGAGGTGACCTTTGGGAAAAAAAAAAAAGGTACGTCTAAGAATTCGGTTGTAAGCTATACCATTGTGTACGTTTTGGTGAGTTTGGGGAGTGTAATACAGTTGTGTGGACTTCACTGCCGTGCAGATTTAGAACATCTCCATCACCTCCAAAGTCCTCGAGAGACACCTTGAGAACCAGAGGAAACCTGAAGATTCAGACTGGGGCCGCTGGAGGCTGGGGGCGGGGGCGGATTATCCCGGAACCGCCGGCTGGAATGCGCCGCTCCCCGCCCTACCCCGCCCCCCCCCGCCCGGATGGACGCTCTGTGTTGGGACCGGGAGGAAGCCTGCAGAGCTGGTGTGGCTGCGGCTGCGAGCAGAGCGGGCGGAGACTGGGCGGTGGGAGGTGGAGGGAGGTCTCCTTGCGGTTCCCAGGGCCCTGCACAGCCTGTGTTCCACAGAGGCTGATTGCCCCTGAGTGACCTGGGCTCTTCCCTAATGGCCGAGATGTCTTCTCCCACCCTGACGGCGGAAGAGGGAGAGGAGCAGAAGGCACAAGTTTTGGGCCCCGTGTGTGTGCTCCCTTGGTTTCCCTAACCTCCTGGCGTGGATACTGGTGACTCTATTTATATGGATGAGAAAATCAAGGCGAAGTGACATGGCCAGAGCCATATAGCTGGTTCCTGGACTCTGATTGCAGAAGCCCAGCCGTTGCTTTGTCTGTTTGCTCATGCAGTGAGCTGGTGATCCACGTAGTTGCTAACATTTAAGGCGGAGGTAGTTGGCAAACACCATGTCCTCTCACAGAGTCGCTTTCTGAGACAGTAATGTGCTCTGAGCTATGGCTTTTACCTCGTATATCTGCACCTGCTTGTCTTTCATGAAGCTCGGGAAACTCAGGAAATGCCTTTCCAATGGGGTGTCCAACCCGCAGCACGGCAGCCCAGGATGGCTGTGGGTGCGGCCCAACTCGAAATCGTAGATTTACTTAAAACCTTTTTTTTTGCTCATCCGTTTCCGTTAGTGTTTGTGTATTTAACGTGTAGCCCAAGAGGCTTCTTCTTCCAGTGTGGCGCTGAGACGCCAAACCCCTGCTGCCAGGAGTCCTAGCTGTGTCCCGCTCTGTGTTGTGTTTTTCGGAGACGCCACCCTTGCTAGTGAGCGTGCTGCTCGGCCCCAGGCTCCACGGGGAGCTGACTGGCGGGTCGACTTCTCGCGTTAAAGTTTTGCTGATGCCAAAATGGAAAATGTGGTATCGACGTACATGGGTCATCCGGGAGTTATGATACACAGACCTCCTCCTTGCAAAGGAAAGTTGTTTATTGTACCTGCTATGTGATGCTGCCCTTCCTACGCACATAATCTGATTTGATCTTCAGAGTAGCCCAGAGAAAATGTTAATACTTTTTGTATCTACAGAGCAGGGAGGTAAAGGCCGGGTGAGAGCAGCGTCCAGCTCTGGAGAGGGGCAGAGGCAGGGTTCAAACCCTGGCGGGCTTACTGAAAACTCAGACTAGGGGGTGTTTGCTGCTCGACGTCCGCACGTGCTGCGAAACCTTTGGTGCTCAAGCAGACCCAAGCAGGTTACTTACAGAACTTCTCCAAAAAAGTTGCTGACTTGCAGCCAGGACCGGTCGCTTTGCTCAGTAGCGTCATGCAGGGATAGTGACCTAAAGCAGCATGCGGAGATCAGGAGACAGCGAACTGTCACTAAGTGGGAGCCTAGAGGAACAGGACCTTCTGCTGATTCGCTCTTGTGTTTCCTGGTGCGCAGCTCGGGGTCCAGCTGTGAAAAAGCACCCTGCCGCGGTGTGCCCGCACCGGTTCATTGATGGCAGCAAACGCGAGGAGGACACAGGGTGGCTGGGTGCGGGGTGTAAGAGAACTCTGCTGTCTTTACAATGCTCTGTGAGTCTAACACTGTTCTGAAGTAGAAAGTTTATTTTTAAAACGCACTTTGCTTGTCACATATTTAGATCTCCTCAAAAGAGAGAGACCTAGCATCAAGCCATTTAGACTATTTCCCTTTTGTGACTTAATGAGCCTCATATTGCCTCTCATTGATATTTATTACTTAAGAAGAGGACTTGTCTTTAACCTTTTCCGTTATTTTTTAGGGCCAAAATGAGCCTGTTTGGAACAACCTCGGGTTTTGGAACCAGCGGCACCAGCATGTTCGGCAGCACCGCCACGGACAACCACAACCCCATGAAGGTGCCACGTCGGGCGTTGCCCAGAGGGTGCCGGCCAGGGAAACCGAGATAGCTTGGGGGACTGCTTTGGGGTGGAAGCTGTGAAACTTCATCCGGCTCCTTTCTCGACCATCGGAGCGTGGAAACCGCACGTCCCCTGGACGAGCGTCCTAGCTCCCCTCACTGTCCCGGTCACCAGTCACCCGAGGCGCTGGTTAAAATCGCAGGTTCCCAGGCGCCCCCCCCCCCCCCCCCACAGTTGAGGAGAGTTTCTGCGGGTGAGAGCTTTGTCAGAGCCCCCGGGCGAGAGCGGACTGGGGGCCGCCGCCTGGCACAACCTGTGCTTCCCCACCTTGTTTCTCATGGCCCTTCTAGTCAGAGTAAGGCACGCCCGACTCAGTTAGGTGTGGAGCACAGGGAATGTCCACGGGGAGGTGTTTAGGGAGCGAGAAGGCAATTTGGAATGTAACTGGAATGATGCATACATTTTAACATTGACCTTTCCCCCCACCAGGATATTGAAGTAACATCCTCTCCTGACGATAGCATTGGTTGTCTATCTTTTAGCCCACCCACCTTGCCGGGGAACTTTCTCATTGCAGGATCGTGGGCTAACGACGTAAGTGCTCCTTCGGTGTGTCTCCTGTGAGTCTGGGCGGGGCTCGCTTTTCTTTTGGCGGGGGTCCTCCATCCTCTCCCAAGCGAATGAGCTGAGGTAAGACTTACCTGTGATGACCAGAGTAAGAAGGAAGCAAGGAAACTGGATGCGGGGTGTAAGGGAACTCTATCTGTACAGTTTTCTGTAGAGATACCTTAGTGTATATTTCAATAAACAAGTGTTAAGTAAATCAGAGGGTGTGAAGCCTTCTGAGCGAGCAGACACCAGTTCTCGGTGTGCTGAGCTTTGTTCAGGAAGCGGGGTCGGGCGGTGGCCCAGCAGCGCTGCCTCTGGCTCCATCTCAGCTCGGCGGGGGCAGCCAGTGCGGATGGGGATCAGTGCGCCCAAATTTCCCTTCTAGGCGCCCTGGAGATGTTCTTTGCGCATATGGTAAACTCCTTTAGGTGCAGCACGGATTCTGCCTAGACAGTGTATGTACCAATTGTGTATAAAAAGGAAAGACAAAAGCTGGTAGAAAAATAAGCTAAGGACATGAAGAGACGCTTCACAAAGAGGAGTTCGAGTGGCCCATTAAACTGGAACCATGGGGCCACGCTTATAATCTGGTAAACACACATTTACATGATAGAGTTTATTTTTCTATCAACTTAACAAAAATAAAAAGCTAAAAGGAATTACTTGCAGTGCTGACGACAAGCCGAACCTTTGCATGCGGTGTTGGCAGGCCTGTGTACCGGTAATTGGCAGCATCACTCGGAAACCCTGAAGTCCGTACGCTGTGTCTCCGTGGTTCCCTTCTGGGGCCTGAGAGCGTCTGCGCCCCGTGCCGCTGCCGGCTGCCGCCCCGGTTAGGAAAGGCCTCGTGCAGTGAGAGTGGCAGAAATTGTAATGTTTGACAGGAACAGTCATTTGTGACACGTCCAAACGGGGGCACCGTTCTTCCGGAGTCTGCGGAAGGAGCGGCAGGGCCGCGAGACGAGGCGCGGGGAGGCGGGGGACGTGGGCCGGGTTGGGTAGTTGGGTTTCTACATGGACTTTCTGGAACGACTTCAACTGATGCTCTGCAAAAAAAATGCAAGAATGTTTATTGGCAACTACTGCAAGTGAGGGAAGCAGCAGTTATCAATACAAAAGTGAAGATACCAAGTCTCGTTTTTGAGGGAGATACGTGTGCACAGAAGACTGGACGCACACAGCTGTCAGCTAGTTGTCTGGTGGGATGAGGGTGATTTTTATTTTGTCATATTTACAAAATCTCTAAGGAAAATGCCTTTTGTATTCAGGGTGAAAACAATATAAAAAGTCACAGTGGTCAGAGAAGAAAGGTGCGTTTCCGCGTTGTTTTTAGGTCTCTGAATGTTAACGGACAGCGTTCTGCTCCAGGGAATGGACGCAGCCCACAGTGGCGAGGAGAGAGGTGTCTGCGGTTTTAGGGGGAAGCAAAAGGATGTGTATATTTTAATGGCTTAGAAATAGGTCTAGGAAAATAGCTGCTTGTGTATACTTTTCATTTGCTCTATTCTCAAAGTTAAATCGGTAGGTTGGTAGCAGTCCATCTGGATTCAAATTGTACCCCAGTAGTTAAGTGCCTGCGACTGCTCAGAAATGGCCATGTTGGCGTTAACTCGTCTTCCCGCCACAGGTTCGCTGCTGGGAAGTTCAGGACAGCGGACAGACGATCCCGAAAGCCCAGCAGATGCACACCGGGCCGGTGCTCGCCGTCTGCTGGAGCGACGTAAGTCTCGCCCTGCCGTCCTGGCTTCTCCCGAGCAGAAAGCTCGGTGTCGCTCAGAGTGTGTGTGTGTTTCTGTTTCCCTCTAACCCAGACACAGATAACGTGTGTGTATACACACTGAAGAAATTCTGAATTTCCTAATGTAAAGATAGGAATTTATTGATGTTCCTAATATAGTCCGTGTTGGCATCCGTTGATCTCTGTGAAAGCTTTTCTTGCATAAAAAATCCATTATTTTATTGGCCTGTTACCTGGAACAAAGGATTTTTCTTAAAGCCTTTCCTACTTCTAAATATTCCATGAGCTAATGTTGATTTAAAATTAGAACTTTACAATCTCAGGAAACATCCTAGGGGGGAGAGAAACCCTGTTCTGTTATTAGACATTTGAAGTCATTTGGGTTTTTGGAATTCCGTTTTCCCTCCTGAACGTCAGCTGCCTAAGCAAACATGTTCAAGGTGTTTTTTGTTGTTTTGTTGGTATTGATTGAGGAGGATTTCAAGGTGAAGGATGGGCGGCCAGCCGCAGAGAGAGGCAGAGAGAGGTGCAGGGCGGGGGCCACCCCACCCTTCCACCTGGTGCCGAGCGGGGCGGGCGCGGGAAGGCCTGGGGCCCGGGGCCGGCAGGCAGAGGCAGGTGGGTGTGCCGCTGGTAGATGAAAACAGTTTGAAAAGGGGTGCACTTACTACAGGTAGAACTTATTGTCCGTTTACATGTGGGAAATGTAATTTTCAAACTAGCTTGCCGGCCTTCCTTACTGAGCGGATGGTGGACCGGGGCTGTCGGGGTTAGACGCACAGGGACGCGCGCCAAGACGCACAGGGACGCGCGCTGAGACGCACAGGGCCCTGATACGGGAGAGAGCTCTGCTGCCCGGATGCCACTGAGTGGCCGGCGGCCCTCACAAGCGCGTGCGGCCTGTTCCCTCTCGCGGCGTTGTGCCTCGTCTGGTGGGGACTCAGGCCTGGCAGGGGTCTAGCACCGCGCGCTGCCCCGAGGAGGGCGGCGGGGCCGGGCGGGCGTGGGCTGTGTGCAGGAGCCGCTGGGCAGGAATCGAGCTGCATTCCCGAGGAGGAGGGAGCACGTGCCCGTTGCTTTTCACTCATTGTCTCATCCAGGCTTCGGTTCAAGTTTCGCCTCTGTCTCCTGCTTTTTGACTTTGGCGGGTTACACAACCTCTCCGCGCCCGGTTCCTCACCTATAAAATGGAAATAGCAATGACAGCAGAGAACAGCATTTCACTCAGCACACGGTTACCAGGCCCCCTCTGTACACTGAAGCATCGGGGATGTAGTGGGAATTGGGGCCAGCGAGGGGGCCGAATCCTGTGCTCCGGGGACTTGTGAACTCGCGCGACACGCACGGAAACCAGTGAGGGTTTCAGGTCCTGGCGGTTTGTGCTGGCTGGACTGGAGCTACGCAAAGCAGGGGGTGTGGCGCTCACGTGTAAAATGAAGAGAGTCATCGCAGCCGAGAGGAGCTGCCTGCGGCCCGCGGCCACGCTCGTCCCCTTCCCGCTGGCAGAGCCAGGTGGCGCTGGGGGCCCATGAGGGCCGAAGTGTTTGTTCAACAGGAGCCCCTCAAGAAAACCTTGCCAGCCCCTGGTCTAGACTTTCCATGTAGTGCTGTCTCTTTTTCCGGAAAGGTATCTTGTGCTTCATGTTTGGCCTGCTTTGAGTTGTGTGTGTGAATGTTTTAAAAACCGTTACCCGAAGACTGCTGTTTCTGAGCTATTCTGTGGTTGGCGTAGGACCACCGATGAGTGAAAGCTGCTGCGGTTTTATCACATGTCCTTGGGAACAGTGTTAGTTACAGAGCTGAATAGAGGGCGTGAGTGCACATGTACGTGTCGAGAGAAAGGAAAGAGCAGCTGTTTATAATTTGTGCATCTAGGTGGAGCCTTTGTGGGTGCTTGTCATTTCATTCTCGCAACTTTGGCAAAGGCTGGAAATTGATAAAATTAAAAAATGTCGGTGGCCCCTGGTGATGCAGGAAGGGACACGCTATGCGGTCTGTCCCTGGAGGACACGCCTGGCCCGCAGCGGCTCCCAGAGAAGAGCTGGCGTCTAGCTGGGGAGGCCGAGTTCTCGTGTGCAGCTGAGTGCCCTCCGCATCTGTTCGTCCTGCCTGCGCAGTACCTCTCTGAAAAATAATCAGTAATGAAAGCGGGCCTGAAAATGTGTTCTGTGTACGACTGTAGTTTATGGAATAGTGGCCCCAAATAATTGGAAAAATCAAAATTGCAGAACAGAACCTGCTGGATATGTTTAACCTCATCTAAATATACATACAGTCAGATTTTCTTTTTCTCAGAATGATAGTTCCTCTATTTTATTTCAGGATGGGAGTAAAGTATTTACGGCCTCCTGTGATAAAACTGCCAAAATGTGGGACCTGAACAGCAATCAGGCGATTCAGATCGCCCAGGTAAGGAGGCCTCGCCTTCCGCAACAGGCAGCGCCCGCGTGGAACCCCCCGTCACGGAGGGAAGCGCAGCTGGGTCACGCGGGCTCGGGCAGGTGGGAGCACACGGGGGCCGGCACAGCCGTGGCACCAGCGCCACGGGCGCGCGCCCTCACTGGCACGTCACAGGTGGTCGCGTCCCTGTGAGTGCAGGCGAGGACAGCGTCATGAGGGGTGAGTGACATTAAAGCTATGAAAGACCCGTGTTACAGGCAGCCCGCAACACCCACTCGCTCGGCACTCCAGCACCTGTGAGTGGCTTGCCTTTTACCAACGACATTTGGTCCCGCGTTCACTGGACCGGCATTTGTCAGATGCCCGCTGTGGGCACGCACAGTCACCAGGGAGGTCCGGCAGTGAGGGGACACTCCCGCACGCCCCTGGAGCGCTGTAGTCTGCTCAGGGACAGAAGGGGGCTCTTGTGTGACGTCCTCTGAGAAAGGCAGAAGTAGCGAAGGTGAGGGAACCTAGCACCCGAGGGTCTGACCTGGGGGGTGCGGGGCCCTTTTCGGGAAGGCGCGGCGCACTCCGGTCACGGTGCTGTGTGCACGAGGCGTCTCCTGATCGCTTAGGTCATGGCTTCTGAGTCGGTGAGAAAACCGCGGCGGAGGCCCTGGCGGGCACGGCGCAGTGCACCACGTGCCGGCCTGCCAACCAAAGGGCCACCGCCGGTTGGATTCCCAGTCCGGGCATCTGCCCGGCTTGTGGGCCAGCTCCCCAGGAGGGGGGGTGTGAGAGGCAACCACACTGATGTTTCTCTCCCTCTCTTCCTCCCTCCCTTCTTCTCTCTAAAAATAAATTAAAAGCTTTAAAAAACAAAAACAAAAACCTATGGTGGCGTCCCAGCAGGGGCTGGCTCGCACACGCCAGCTAACTGTGGGGAAGACCAGCTGGGGCCGTCGGACGGGAGGCAGGTGTGTGCTCGGCTGCCACTTGGCCTGTTCTGGCCGGGCAAAGGGCTAAAACACCCCTTTTGTTTCGCTGGGCGTTGCCTCAGTGTTTAACCTCACCCCTCTCTGTGAACTTGGGAAACTAGAGCTCTGTAGCCTCAGCCCCACTTTGCTGCATCGGCTCTGGTTTTGTCTCATTGACAGCACGACGCGCCTGTGAAAACGATCCATTGGATCAAAGCGCCGAACTACAGCTGTGTGATGACCGGCAGCTGGGACAAGACTCTGAAGGTGCGCCCCCGCCCCCGCCCCGGCCCGCCCTGCCGCCCCGCGCGGACACGGGCTGGCTGGGTCTCACGCCTGGCCCTTCTGCCCTGCAGTTCTGGGACACGCGCTCGTCCAATCCCATGATGGTCCTGCAGCTGCCGGAGCGCTGTTACTGCGCCGACATGGTGAGGCGTCTCTGACGCGCTGTGCGCCTCCGCTAAGTGGACGGGGCCATCTGTGGGCCCCCGCGGCCGGACAGGGCGGGGTTCCAGCTGCCGCGGCCGTCTCCAGCCAAGGGATCCCTGGGCTGGCTGGGTCAGAGCTGCTAGACACCGGGTGCCAGGGTTTTGGTCCCTTGTCACTTGAGTAGAGGCCATCAGTGTATGACATGTATGTGTGGCAGTAGGGACACGGGCAGGAACTCTGCGGGCCAGGTGTTCGAGGGCCGTCTCGCGGGGAGGAAAAGGAGAGCTCGCTCCATCCATCTAGTCATTGGCCCTGGCGTTCCATGCCGGCCGCCCCTGGAGTCGCACTTGTGGGAACGGGTCACGAGAACGATGAGGGTGCAGATGGTCTTTGTCGTGAACGATGGCGGGAGGCCCTGGGGGCACCCGGGTGGGCCGGCGCGGCAGGCGGAGATGGCGGTGGGCTCACCCACGGGGCTCTCGGACGGTCACTAGTATCTCAGAATACACGCCCTGGCTTAACGACACAGGTCACAGACACACACGTACGGGCACGTGTGTAATGCGCAGAGGAAAGACCGAAGTAAAACGTACCATAATGTTAACAGCTGCTGTCGTTTGAAGGGGTGGTGTAGGTGGTTTTCATTCCTTCTCTATTCCTTATTTTCTAAGTATTCATATTTTTTATTGTTTTAAAGAAACGAGTTTTAAAAGTATATGAATTTTCTGCTTTGTAATACGATTTTGTGTTTTCATGAAACATACTGATAATTTTTAAACTTAGAAAAACTCAGGCTTGTTTTTCGGCTCCAGAAAAATCAATCTAATGTTTCGGTATAAAAAAAGCACGCTCCTGGGGGGATGGGTTGTTTTAAAAACACCGCCGCTGATTGCAGGCCTGCCTCTGGTCTCCGCTGTCCCCAGATATACCCGATGGCTGTGGTGGCGACCGCGGAGAGGGGCCTGATCGTCTACCAGCTGGAGAACCAGCCCTCAGAGTTCAGGAGGATAGAGTCTCCCCTGAAACATCAGGTGAGTCGCAAGTCGAGTCAGGAAGCCGCCGTTTCGTACCTGTCCTGGAGCTGCAGGGGGAACAGAGGTGCACCCCCAAACGCCTGTGAGTATTTTCAGAAGGCATGAACGTAAGGGTCCGAACACGAATGCCTAGTGAGTGAACCTACTCCACCCTGGGAGTGCCCAGCTCGCCTGTCCTCCCGAAGGCCCCTGGGTCGCTGGGTGCTGCCGAATGAGGGCGCCCGTCTCAGTGGACTGGGTCCGCTGTAGGCGCCGTGTGCGCCCTCAGCCCTGCCTCCGTCACACGAGGCAGTCCCTAGGCCTCTTCCCCAGCCCGCTCTTCCCCTGGCCACGGACCCTCAGACCTCCTTCACTCTTCTCCTCGACTCCCCCTTCACCTGCCTCTCAGCTCAGATCGCCGCCACGCAGAGAGCAAAAGCTAGTGGTGGGGGGAGCGTCTTCGCCTCCCGCCTGTGCCTGCCCCTTTCCCTGCCGGCCCTCCCGCCGGGTGGGGGCGGTGTCCCCCCAGGGCCGGTTTCCGGCTGGGGCCTGCGCCACCAACCAGCCAGCTCCCCCTGCGTCGTCCGTCTCCCGCCTCTCGGCGCTGCTCTGTTCTCACTGGTGAGCCCGAGTCCCGTTCAGCCTAGAGAACAAGCCTCACCCGGCCCCACATCCTCCTCCAGAGCCAGCTAGACCCCCTGATCCCCTTGCCCTTCCCCATTAAGGGACAAGAAGAGGTCGGGTCCTTTGGTCCATCCTCTGTGCCCGAGTGTGTGGGCTCCCTCTGCGCTTCCCGTGACCCTGCGGTGACCTGGCCTCAGACCCAGACGTGACCGGTGTTGCCCTCTGGGCACATCCCGGAGTCCGTGACAAAACCCACACCAGCCTGCCTTCCCTTCCTGCCACCCCGCGCCAGCGCCTGGCCTTGCGCTTGCTGAGGAGCAGCATGCATCTTCCCCGCCACAAGTGCACCGTGTTCTCAAACGCTGTACCCCTAGGGCGTGCGGTGTCTGGTCTGCGTGCGGTGTCAGACCCTGTGCCGAGCCGGGGGCACCGGTAGGGGCACAGCTCGACCAGCTGAGGCTCCTGCCCTCTGAGCACTGACAGACCTCTGCCGCTTTTTGTTATTTTTTTTTTCATATTCACAGAAGTAACGGGCTTGCTGATTTTTGGTTTTTGATTTAAAAAGGGCAAATGGCACAGAAAGGGAACCAGCATACACTTTCCCTTTCCCTGGCCGTGTGCCTGCTCCAGCTCTGTCACAGCGACGCGCCGCCCTTCCCTCCTCTCGGTGGCCCAGGCCCCGTGCCTCCCGAGCTGCTCGCGGGCGCAGGAGGGCCCAGCTGGGCAGGGCGGGGGCCCCTGGGGCAGGCGAGCTGCGGTGACAGGAGAAGGGAGGGAGGACCCGGGTGCCCAGCCCCGGCTGCTCTGCCCGGAAGGCTGGGGCATGGGCTCTTGCCGTGGGGTCTTCTCGGGGGTCCAGCGAGCCCTCCTTTGGGCCCGCAGGCTCAGTGCTGGGTCAAGCACAGCTCTCATTTCCACACAGCACATTCCTGGTGAGGACGTGCTGGCCCTGCCACTGCCCACCTGGCCCTGCTCCCCTGTGGCGGCCAGACAGCGCCCTCTGCCAGAGGGGGCAGAGGCGTGAAGGAGGGGTGCCCGCCCCGTTGGTGCGGGTGTGTCTGTGGCCCTCCCCTGCAGGGCTCCGCTCCCGAACAGGCTGCAGGAGCTCCGAGGGCCGTGGTGCGGCTGAGGGACGGCCAGGCCTGTGTCGCCGCACGTGGCCTGCGGCCTCTTGATGAGAGTTAGGAAATCATGCTCCCTGGAGGAAAAAAGTGCTTTCTGTGTCACATTTGAGTAATGTGGTCCTGGGTCTTCTGAAACCAAAACGGGGTAGAAACAGTTTACCTTCCAATTCAGTGGGAAATGGTTGGTTTTACATTGTGAGAATGAACTTGTCTTGTTTTCAAACCACAGCATCGCTGTGTGGCCATCTTCAAAGACAAACAGAACAAGCCGACGGGGTTCGCCCTGGGGAGCATCGAGGGCAGAGTGGCCATTCACTACATCAACCCCCCAAACCCGTGAGTGGGGCGCAGTCGGGGCGAGTTTCCACGGGAGACCTTTTTTTTTTTTTTTTTTTTTTTTTAAAGAAAACTTAGTCTGGTCTTTGTTTTTGTTTTTCAGAGCCAAAGACAACTTCACCTTTAAATGTCACCGATCTAACGGAACCAACACTTCAGCTCCTCAGGACATCTATGCGGTATGTTTTCAGAGTCTTCACCTTGAGAATAGAATGTGTCTAGAAACTCGACTCAGCAGTGGGTGGCTGAGTCATCCTGGGATTAGAAATGGTGACGGCACCGTGTGCTCACATCTGGAGGGCAACGGCTTCGGCTGGAGGTTTCCGCTTTCTGTTTTTGAGAACATGTTGACCCTGTTCCTTCTGTTTTGTTTCTGAGTGCAAGCTCAGGGCTTCAGGGGAGAGTGCTGGGGGACGGGCTCTCCACTCAGCTCTCACTGAGAACTGCTGTTCGCTGAGAAAGAAGGGCCTTTTCCTGAGCTTCAGTGCCTCGGCGTCACCAGCTAGATGCTTAGTAACTTCTGCTGACTTGGGCTGATGATGATGAGACAAGATTTGGTTCTGGGCCGCCGGGCGATTGGGGAGCGTGGCTGGCTCTCCTGTGACCAGGCGAAGCGGCTCTAGGGCTCTCGGTTCCCCCGCAAGCAGAGGGCGCGCCAGGGTGGGGGAGGCAGGGTTCTCGGCCCTCCGGGATCAGCCCCGCCTCCTCACTGCGCGTTCCGATCCCGGCAGGTCAATGGCATCGCCTTCCACCCTGTGCACGGCACCCTGGCCACTGTGGGGTCCGACGGTCGGTTCAGCTTCTGGGACAAAGATGCCAGGACAAAGCTGAAAACCTCGGAACAGTTAGATCAGCCCATCTCGGCTTGCTGCTTCAATCACAATGGAAACATATTCGCATACGCGTCAAGCTACGACTGGTCCAAGGTGAGGGTTCCCGCGGCTGGCCCGGCTCCTCCCGCGCATCGGGCTGGCACGCTCACCGGCCACGCTCACCTCCACGCCTCCTTCCCTTCTCCCTGGGTCGGGGGGCGCCTTCCTTGGGCTGCCCTCGTCCCAGGGGTCTCCTCTTCCAGGGAACGTCTGGCCAGAGCTGCCCCCGCCCCCCGCTCCTCCCCGCAGGCTGGCTTTCTGGGGCCAGTCAAGTCACCTGGGTGTTATTGAAGGGGTGGAGGGTTTGAAAGAGTCCTGGCACCTGAAAGACGAATGTGTACAAGATGGTTCCTCCACGCAGAACGCCGAGGGCGGGTTTCTGCCGAGCCCCAGCCTTTTCCCCAGGACTGACGTCGCTGTCTAACCTGGGGCTCTCCCGCCTGCCTGCTCCGTTCCTCCTGAGGGACCGCGCACCACACGCAGCGCCGGGCTCGGCGGGGGGAGGTGCCCGCAGGATCGCCGAGTTTTGCTTTTCCATAATGAGGTGGTGGTTTTTTCTTCCCCCTTTAGGGCCATGAATTTTATAATCCCCAAAAGAAAAATTACATTTTCCTGCGGAACGCAGCTGAAGAGCTAAAACCCAGAAACAAGAAGTAGTGGCGGAGATTCCTGGGGTGTCTGGAGTTGTTTTCTCTCCATCTCCCTTCTCTGTGTATGAATCTGGGCCCAGCCTTCGGTGGGTTGTGAACCATGGATGTGGATTTCAACCCCTGGGGAAAACAACGCCATTGTCTCGCAGCTGGGCCCGCGCAGGCCACAGTTGACTGCTGGACTCATTCCACTGCCCATTCCAGGTGTCCTCTGTGACTCCACGGGGACTGAGGTCATTGTCAAAGTTAGAGTGATGCGGGCCCAGCCAGCTAGCGTGCAGTGCTTCGTTCAGCAGCGTGTGTTCCAGAGACACTGGGGGCCGTTTTATGAACGCTGTACTGTACTTTGTAATAAAACATTTTGAAGATCGCCTCCTAAGCTCCCTGTGTCCATCACCCCCTTTGCCTGCCTGCCCCCCTGGGGAAGCCCTGGCGTGGTCCTTCCTCTTCAGCATCGCCGCAGGGTTTTCATTCGTGACTTCAGACACCCTTCGGGAAACCAGAGATCTTGCACCTTCGGAAAGATGGGGATCCTGGGTTGCAGATGACTCTCCCAAGGGGGATGTCTAGCAACCGCCTCTCCCAGCGTGGGCAGGCAGAGAGTGGACGCGTTCTCCTTGTCTTTCATTCCCGTCTTAATGTCCCAGCAGTTGCGGCTCTGCTGGGCAGCCCTCGTGGCTGAACTGGGGACAGGCCTTTCTGGGCAAGGCCTGAGTGGGCGCTGTGTGTGGCTGGCAAGGCAGGAGCCCAGTTCCCCGCATGGGAAGTGCTCTTGACTCACGCCCCCCAGTAGTGGTAGTTTTGGGGTACTTTTCTATTTTGTGTAATTTAACATTCCCGATGGGTAAGTATGAAATGAAGTTCAACTTAACGTTCGGTGTTTTTACCCTGTGATCCCAAATGCTTCTTACACTTTACTGTGTGGGGCTGGTGTGTAAACTAACTTGCTGAGTGTGGAAATCTGGTATCGTAATGTAAGCTGTGTTTGCCTACTCATAAAAAGCAATGCAAATAAAATTTTCTACAGGAAGAGATCGCCTGCGCTCGGTGATTGAAATTCTTTGGTAGTTGGATCACAAGTGAACTCACACCCATTAGCTCTTTGGCTCTGTCTTTTAGCCTGAAAAGTTATTTTTTGAGAAAGAAAAAGGTATGTGCACCAGAAAAAGAAACCTGAATCTTCAAGTTAACCTTTTACATCTTGTTTTCTCCTTTTATGAATCAGCCCTGTGGCTTTATGATGTGTGCAGATGGGGAGATATGGGGGGAGAAAAGAAGGTGAGGGAGGCAAGCTCGCTGGGTTCAGGAGCAGCCTTCACTGGAGGCGGGAACAGCTTCACAACCTCAGCCACAGCGTCGCTGTTCTTTCTACAAGCCAGGGTTGAAAGTGGCCACGGAAATAATGAACCTGAGCCATGAGCTTTGTAGAGGGTTCTTTCCCAACGCTGGGCCTTGCCACGTGACCAAGGAGTCCATTTTTGTAATTGGCAATTTGGAAACACTTGCCTAAGTCCAAGGTTGGCCTTGGGGCCGCCAGGCACCAGGTTGCCCACCAGGAGCATAAGAGCCATGAGTTTGCTGCTGATGAACCAAGAAGTATTTGTTGGAACCATTAAACTTCTTAAGATACTTGTTTTCACGTTTCCTAAAAGGCACAGGGAGTCCTGCGGAACTTGCCGCATAACCTTCCCCGTCCCTGCGGGCACCAACCAGTACTGCACGCTGCAAACAGGAGGTGCTCAGTAAGTGCTGGTAGGTGTGATGGCATCCTCTATTTCAAAAAGATACAAGTGTACTCGTCACTTCATAAATGTCAAGTCACCCTGCCGTTAGAAATGTACTGTATACCCACTTGAAAATAGAAAGTGGAGTTGATGAACCTCATGGGAAAGACACGTTGGTGCTCCCCGCGTTTCCCCCACGTTTTACGAGAATTTTCATCCACGGAAGAGTTTAGAACGTCTTCCCGGGAACGGAATCCTCGCGCCCGGATTCTGCAGTTCCCGGGCCACCTGCGCTACACTTGTCTGGTTCTCCGGGCTCGCTCTCCTCCGCCACTGCGTGTGCCCGCGGCCTCGTGGGGCGGTGCCCTCGGGGGTTTAGGAGTCGGCCACAGGCAGGTGCACGGGGCTCCGCCTGGAAACGGCCGCTCAGTGCGTGAGCGCAGGCCTGCGAGACCGCCTCCATCCGTCCGGGGCCTGCTGCGCCCCGCCTGCCGCACCGCGTCCGTCACGGCCGTGGATGAGAGGAGGCCTGGTGGGATTGGTGGGCGACCCGAGCGCAGGTACACTTCAATGAGTCATCCCTGTCCCCCGTGAGAACTGGTGACTCCACCGAGGGAGGGAAGCCCCTTGGCGTCCTAAGGGGAATCCCGCTGGGGGTTGCTGTGCTTCAGTGCAGCCAGCAGATGGCGCCCGTCACGCCCATGCCCTGGCCAGGGAGCAGGTTCTGGATTCAATTCCAGAGACTTCAGTTTGTTAGAGGAAATGAGTATAGGCTTCCCGTTTGCTTTTGTTACCAAGCTTGTTAAGACACTGGAAAGTGGAATTGAGGGATTACTTATCCTCTGAGAAGAATGTTTTTTAAAATAAGTTTTACCTTTAGAAAAATGCTTGACCTTCTTCGGAAACGTGAAAAGCAACAGTTTTTCCGAGGCCAGAGTCCTGATTTCCCTACTTAATGAATTTAATGTCCTCGTTGGTTTCCTTCTGGGACCTTGAGTCATGGCTGCCTGTGGACTAGGGGGCTCGGAGCCTGCATTCACCCTTGAGCACTGCCCCTGCCCTGGTTGGGAAGGCAGGAGCCCCACCTCACAACCTCCGCCCCTCGCCGTGGCCCCTGGACACGCAGCCGCGCTGGCCGGCAGGCGGTCCCCCAGGGACTTGGCTGCCATAGGCCCCCGATGTCTGGAGGTCTCCCAGCCGTCACGTCGAATGTTAACACGCCCCCCACCACTCCTACCATAAATGCACATTCTTTCACTGCGGATTTTTTTAAAGCATTTTTCATGTTTTTACTTCTGAAATTATTTGGTTTTCATGGTTTTACTTCTGAAATTACCTTGGCCATGATTTCTTAATGATCACCTTGAATACTAGAGAATTTCTCCAAAGAAGTGTTTCCTGACAAGCTGTTTTCAAACATATTGAATGTGTGGGGACACTCGCGGGGCTTCTGGTGTTGCATCCGTACACATTTAATGAAACTGATCCGTTGGGATTGTTGCTTTTCTATTTCGAAGCCAATTTCCTCTCTGCCTCCCCCTCAAACCTTTTTGGAGACCTTTGGGCAAGCTTGATCTGTAAGCCCCAGGCCATGGGTCCAGAGCGCCTGCTGGAAGTCTCTCCTGGCCGCAGAGCTTAGAAAGGCAGTTCCAGCACAAGCTGCCTGTTTCCCGGAGAGGAGCCGGGGTGACAGCCAGGGGCTGCCCACGTGTCACAGCTCTGCGGGACGTCCTGCTCAGGGAGGACGCCCCGGCCCCGGCGCACAGAGCTCAGACCAAAGACAGGAGAGCCCTGCGGCTGCGGTTTTGAGAGGTTTTTGTTTTTGTGTTTTGTTGTGTTTTGTTTTTGAAATCACAATAGGTGTTGTTAGCACAAGGCAAATACAGCAGAATAAATCATTCTATAGACTGTTGTGTGTAAGTCTTGTGAATTTCACATCAGTATATTGAGAAATGCTTTTTGAGGTGAGTGCCATTTCCAAAGCAAATAAAAACCTCTTGCATACTTGCTTAAAGTGTAAGTTGGCCCCTTAAAAAATAACTGGCATGCATTCTTACCCTTGAGGGCTCTCCCCATGGGTGCGCGGCAGGGAGGCGGGCAGAGGAAGCGGACACAGTACTAAGAAGAAACTGTCGTCGCTGCCCTCGGCAGCGCCAGGACCACGGCGGCACCCACCACACCTGCGCCTTCACACCTTTCTCTGCTACCCGCCAGGAGCGCGGCCCCTTCCTCTGTGTGTGAGCCTCAGCGATCCGATGTGCCCGAGGGCCTGTCATGCAATGTGAGCATCACTCCAGGTGGCCAGGTTTCACGGGGCCGCCTGGGGACTGGGAGAGGTTGGCTTCTCACTCACCCGCACCTGGGCTTCCGGCCACAGCGGGCCGCCTTCTTCCGCGGGCTGGGTCTTGGCCCTCCTGACCGTGGGCACCAACTGGGGCGCTGCGTTTGTCATCACTTCCTTTCCTTCGTGAATATTTCTGGCTCCGGGTTGGCCTTGGAAACAGAAGCGCAGTGGAGGCTGACGTTTTCTGGGAGAGGCTTGCTCGATGACCGGTACTTCCCACCGTCTTTAGACTCATGACTCCTGGTCCCAGAGGGTCCAAGGAATCTGTCAACGCTCCTTAACTCTTGGGATTTCATGTGCACAACTCACTTCTCGGGCCGCATGGGGGCGCTTTGCAGTAAGGGCCATGCGGCCAGTGTGGAAGACCCCACACACGATTCTGTCCAACAGCTGAGAGCTGTCTGCAAAGCAGAACAGGTATTTGTTATGGACTGAATTGCATGCCAATTCCCATGTTGTTGTCTTAACCCCCAGCACCTCAGAACGTGATTGTATTTGGAGGCAGGGTCTTCAGACGGGTGACTAGTTACATGAGGTCACGTGGGGCGGGCCCCAGTGGAGTACGACTGACGATGTCCTTGCAAGAAGAGATTAGGACACAGACACACAAGGAGACAAGACCATGGGAGGACACAGGGAGAAGACAGCCGTCTGCACGCCAAGGAAAGAGGCCTCCCCCAAACCCACCCCTCCCCACACCTTGATCTTGGACATCTGGCCTCCGGAACCGGAGGAGACAAATTTGTCGTGTAAGCTGCGCGGTCTGTGGTGCTTTGTTACAGCAGCCCGAGCTAAGACAGCGTTCCAGGTGTGACGTGGTGTCTGTTGCCCCACTGCCCTCGGGCTACGTTCCCTGTCCTCGTGGTACCTACAGGAGCCTCCACACATACTTCCAGACTCCCAGGACAGGTGGTCCATTCATCTGCCAGGCCACACCTGCTGCGGGAGGGCCACCCAGCCTGCACTCACCGGGAAGACCCCAGCCAGCAGGAGCAGGCGGTCACCTCACTCTGACGCAGGGAGAGGCTGGCCCTTCACCCTAGTGCTGGGTCACAGGCTTCTTGCAGCCCAGGTACTAGCCACACGTGCACCGGGCCAACGGGCTTCGGTTCGCCCGACGGGGCTCCCAGCACACCTGCTGACCTGCGGGGCGCCGGAAACGAGACAGCGAGCAGCCTTCGCAGCGGCACTGGGCGCGTTTATAATCCTATCAGCACTGGCCGCTTTTCTAACGTGGATGGAGCTGGGCCGTTCAGCCCTGGCTTGGAGAGGAGGTAGGGATGGCGTCTTGAGGAAAGGGATCTGGGCCTCTGTCCCCAGGCGATGGGAGCCACTGAACTCCTGACGGAGCGCGTGTGGGTGGGCTGCCGCCTCCCTGCCTGCTGTGGGCTGCCACGCAGGCTGGAAACCGAAACGGGCCCACACAAAACTTGAAAATCGCAGGCTTTTGCATTACTGAGCTCCTATGCAGCACGGAGCGAGCTCAGCACTTTCTGTGCACTGTCTAGTTTCATCCCCATAAAAGCCCTACAAGGAAGTGACTGTCATCATGCCCACTGAGAGCTGAGGCACCCGAGGCCCCGACAGCCCTCTAGCACGTGTGTGACACATCCAGTGACCCCTGACACACACACCGGCGGCGGGGGGGCGGGGCGGCTGAAAACTAAAGGCCCGAGTTGGTCCTGGGGTGGCAGCCAAGTGGTGCCTTGGCATTGCCGGTGAGGGGGGCTGGGCCCCAGCCTGGCCAGCTGCTGGCGGAGCCCGAGGGCCCCACGCAGGAGGTGGGCAGCGGGGCTCCCAGGAATGTGGGAGCCAGTTCTCTTCCCGAGGGGGTTGGGGGGAAGGACAGGAACGGGCATAGATGGGGTATGTTTTCAGTGGAAGGATCCTTAGCTGCACCCCACCTTCCCAGCTGAGCAGCGGCTCCCCCTGCCCCGGGCTCTGTGCTGGCCTTCCCCGCCTCAGCTGAGTTAGTCTCCTGGGTCTAATACTGCAAAGGGCCACAACCCGGGCAGCTTGACAGCAGAAACTGATTCCCGTACAGTTCAGGAGACCGGAAGTACCCCCTCCAGGTGCCGGCAAGGCTGTGCCCCCTTGGAAGGCCCGCAGACCGGAGACTCCTCCTCGCGCCCACCTCTCTTAGCCCTGGTGTTGCAGCACTCACGGTGGCCTGGGCTCAGCGGGCTCCGCTCCAACCTGGCATCGTCCCCTGGCGTGCTCCCCGTGTCTCTGCGTCTTCCTGCGGCCTTACAAGGCTAACAGGCACTGGATTAGGCCCATACTCATGCAACATGACTTCATCTTAAATTGATTATATTACAAAAACTGCTTCCAAATCAGGTCACATGCATGGGTACCAGAGGTTAGGACTTGAACATGTATATATTTTAATCATCACCCGAGGACATTTTCTCATTGATTTTAGAGAAAGAAAAACATTGATTTGTTGCCTCCTGTGTGTGCCCTGACCAGGGATCAAAACTGCAACCTTTTGGGTACAGGACGACACTCCAGCCAACTGAGCCTCAACAACCAAGGCGAACATATTTTTGGGGAGATGCATTCAACCCATGACAAATGCTCATACCCCCACAGGCATCATCTCAGACAAAGGCCAACCTTCCTGAGCAGGGTCCCAAGTCCAGGCTCTCCCCATGGGGACAATCAGTGAGGTCGACTCAGCGTCAGACATCTTCTGAGTGCTCTGTGTGGGCAGCGGGCAGGGGCGACAGGGCCCGCTCCTTCAGCCACACCCAGAGCTGGGAGCCCGGGACGCCATCCTCAGGGGACAAGAGGCAAGCAGCCGTCCCTGGGGGCTGACCGGAGGCAGCCGGGCCCGGGTGGCCACACTTGCGCTCTTCCCCTTCCGCCTCCCAGCCTCCCAGCGCACAAGGCACTGCTGTTGTGCCCTCCTGAGGGCTGGGGCTTTAGAGGGAGGAGCGCCAGCCCGATGTCACAAACGATGGGACCAAGATCAACCTCCTGGCTGGCCTCCCAACCTACCAGGCCACATGGCCTGAGGGGAGTGGGGAGACAACCCCTTAGGGGTTTATTTTTCTTACACAAGGGGCCTGGTTGTTGGCATTGCTTTAGCACAAGTTTTCTTAATCTCAGCGCTATTGACATTTTGAGCCAGGCTGTTCTTTGCTGTGGGGCATCCTCGGCACTGCAGTGTTTAGCAGCTTCCCTGGCACTAAAGTACACCTGTTGCTTTCAGCCCCCTCTCCCTGGTCCCTGTTGGTTCTCTTCTCAGCAACTGCCTGAAAAATTTACCTACGTGTAATATTCATTTATTGTTTCTCTGCTCCTAAAACATAAAGCTCACTGCGGCAAGCGGGGAGACACGTTTGCTTCCGGCTAGCAGTAGACCCCGGTTTGGGGTCTAGAACCCTGGCCTGCCAGCGGATGGGCTGTTTCATTAAGTATCAATTGGGTAAATGACTCAGGCAGAAGTTGGTAACACGTGGGGCCGTGGGGCCAACCTATGGTCGGAGAGGTTGACGATGCAGAACCTAAGGGATCAGGGGATGAATGAGTGAAAGAAGGAACCCGTACGTGGGCACCTGCTTTTTAAGACGCTGCTACCCGCCCCCGCCCCCGCCCCCCCCTACACCACCTCCCTCCCAGCCGCCTTCCCAGCGGGACAAGAGGCGAGGTGCACGCGGCGAGCCCGCCCGCTCCGGGGTGGCCCAACGCCCCGCCCGAGTCCTACGCTTCCCGCTTTTCCGACCCTGTGGCCCGGCCCTGGGCAGCCGCCCCGGGTCGGGACGCTTCCGGAGCCCTCCGGACCCCTCCGGACCCCAGGGCCAGCACGTGCTCCGCAAGCGCCCGCCGCCCGCCACCAGTCGCGCGCGGCGGCTTCGCTGGGGGTGGCGGGCGGAGGAGGGCGGGGCCCGCGCGGGCGGCGCTGGGATTTGTAGTTCCGGAGCCTCAGCCGCCCGCACCCTGCGCGGGGAGCCCAGGACGCGGGGAATCCTGCCCCAGCCCCTCCTGGCCAAGGCTGTCGGGACCTGTCGGTCACAAGATGGGAAACTGAGGCGCAGAGAGGGAACCCAGCTTGCCGAAGATCACGTGGCCGACCAGCGGACGCTTTCCCTGGCGCAACAAGTGTAGGTCACGCTTTATTTTTTTAAAGTTCTTAGTTCATTAATCTTTCCATGAAAACCCTGCATAATCACCACAAAGGCAGTGAAGATTCTTTATTCCTTATTTATTTATTTATTTTTTGCTACCACCAACGTTGGCCCTTGCAGTCCTGCTAACTTCGTTCATTGTGGTTCTGGTGTTCCTTTCGCTGTTCTTGAATTCTTTTCTATAGTCTGTATCCAACAAGTCTATGTTTGGGTTCGCTTTCCTTTGCATAATCCGAGGAATCATAAATCACGTCCAAGCCAGTTGTCTTGCCATCACCAAAATGGGTTCTGAATCCAAACACAAAGATGATGTCTGATGTGGATTTATACCTTTTAGCTAGCTTTTTCCGAATTTCTGTCTTAGGTACTGTTGCCTTCCTGGGTAAACAACAGTGACCATTTGTTTTCTCTGACGTTGTCGGCCAGGACGTTCCTGGCCCGGATAATTACTGTGTCTTTCTCCATGGCGGCCGATCTTCAGGTAGCCGGGGAGGAAAAGAGCTAGATCACATGTTAATCCAGGTTTTCAGAGGCTCCCTTTTCAGTTTTTTACATTTTTTCTTCTATTTATTGATTTGAGAGTGACTGCTTTGTTTTTCCCCTTCCTGATGCATTCATGGGTTGTTTCCTGTGTGAGCCCTGAGCAGGCCACCAAACCCGCAACCCTGGCTCTCAGCCTGACTCTCTAAGCCACTGAGCGCACCGGCCAGGGCAGAGGGTCCCTTTCCCAGATGAGAGCTGTCCTCGTCTCCTGCGTTCCACGTACATTTGTGCAAATGTTTCCCGAGGGCCCTCTGTTTGCAAAGCGATGTTGCAAAGGCTTGGAGGCAGGGCTGTGCCTGGTAATTTGGAGGGACAGTGAGTGACGTGAGTGATGAGAAAGGGAAATGAGTTAAGACAGAAAAGTGTGTTCCTAGTAGGCACGTCAAAGACTTGGCATTCCACACCCAGTGTAAGGCGACTGGGGGCTGTGGCTTGGGGAAGGAAGGATCAGACTTCAGTGGCTGCTGCGTGGATTTCGGGGTTAGGGAGTCCAGGGGCATGAAACGGGTTCGTCCGGACCTGGGATCAAACACAGCCTGAATGACAAACACTTCACCCGCATGCCTGTCCCTCTCAGCCTGCCTGGTGCCACTGGTGGCCCCGCAGACCCCAGCCTCTGTCCCAGTGTCCAGAGAGGAGTCCGTAGGGTTGCAGCCAGAGTGACCTCACTTAAGAGTTACAGTTCCAGACTGCACAGGGTGTCACAATGGTGGGACCTGGACATGCAGAGAGCCTGAGGCCTCCGGGGCTGAACTGGCACCGTGGTATGACCCCCCTTTGGGGGAAGTTGGCACCAGGGCCAGCTCTCTGACCTGTGCTGTTACACGGCCAGATGCTCAGAAAGGCCCACACTCGGTTCAGTGCTGTGCTGTCAGATGTGAAATTCCTAGTGACTTGGAGCTCTCAAAATTCTGTAGCCAGTCTTGCCAGGTGCGACATTCAGAGGGCTGGAGATGAGGCAACCAGTTCCTGTGGTTGGGGACCACAGGACAAAGGGGGCGTGGACAGCCCTCTTCTTGCCTTCCTCCAAGGGTGGTCCACACAGATGGAGGGATCCCTGGCACCAGCCGTGGTTGGGGACAGGCTTTTGAAGAGGCCAGAACTACCTCCCCTACCCAGTCACCTTCTCTGGGTGGCCTCTGGGGCCATTTCAGCCTCTCCTGGACGGCAGCACCCCGATTTCTTTCTTTCCAGATTATAGTGTGTATGTACTTGCTGAATTGTGCGTCTTACTCATAGACTCGCCGTGGGGCTAGAGTGTGTTCTGCCCATCCTTGCAGCCTTAACTCCCTGATTAATATTCGTCGAACAAATTTTATCTATGGATAAAAGAAAAATCATTTTACCTATATTATGTATGTTGCCATAACTTGGCATAAATAGTGCCTCAATAAACATGACCTAATAATCATTATATCTGATTCATTAGAGTCTGCGCTCCATGAGGGCAGCGGCCGGAAACTCGGCAGGCACGTAGGAGGACCTCGGGAAACTTCCGGATGCTCCGTCCCCCGCAGCGGACCCCACCCCAAGGCCTCCCCAAGAGCGCTGGGCGCGGCGGGGCGGGGCCCGGACTACGCTTCCCGGCGGCCCCCGCGCGCCAGGGGCGGGTCGGGGGCGGGCCCGAGGCGGGCCGGGGGCGGAGCCGGCTACAAAGCCCGGGGGCGGGCGCCGGAGCGCAGAGTGCCCGCAGCGCCGGCAGGAGCGCGGCGCAGCTCAGCGCGGCGTGCACGGCTGGAGCGGCCCGCGAGTGGACGGGCCCGGAGGCGCCGTTGCTACCTAGCTCGCACCCCGCCGCCGCCCATGAGCGCATCCCCGCGCGACCCGGGTCCGTAGGCCGCGGGGCGCCCCCCATGCTGCTGCAGCCCGCGCCGTGCGCCCCGAGCGCGGGCTTCCCGCGGCCCCCGGCCGCCCCCGGCGCCATGCACGGCTCGCAGAAGGACACCACGTTCACCAAGATCTTCGTGGGCGGCCTGCCATACCACACCACCGACGCCTCGCTCAGGAAGTACTTCGAGGGCTTCGGGGACATCGAGGAGGCCGTGGTCATCACCGACCGCCAGACGGGCAAGTCCCGCGGCTACGGCTTTGTAAGTGGCCCCGCGGCCGGGCGCGCACCCCAATCTGCACTTATCTTGGCCCGGGGCGCTGAGTCAACCAGAGGGCGCACGCCCAGCCGCCCGGGGCGCCTTCGGCCGGTGCTGGCACCTGCTGCCCCCTTTCGGGCTCCAGGGACGGCGATTCGCGTTCTAGTCGGTCCCGCCTCCCCACCCCCGGGCTGGGTCAACCTTCTTCCACTCCACACCCAGTTTAAAAGGGAGATCCTCAGGGTTCAATTCGAACTTACAAGTTCGTGGAGAGGTTTTGGGGTCAGACGACTACTCTCGGGACTTTCTGGAGCAACTAGCTAGCGAGGAGCAGAGGCTTCGACCCCGGGCTCTTTGGAGACCTTTAGCGCCCCTCCCCCCCCCCCCCCCCCCGTATTTTCCAACAGCCCCCTCTGCTGCTTCAGGTAAACATTAGTTTAAATAAAAGCGGCTTGAAACCAGTTTCTAACTACAGTGTTTCCCAACCTCTCCCAAGAGGAATTTCACAGGTCCCCTGCCTCTCTTGGAAGAAGGGAGGGTGCCCGGTCTCCCCTGGGGATTGTTTCTGCCCTTGAAGGCAAGGCTTCCCAGCACTTGAACTTTGGGGGGAGGAGCTTGAATCCAGCGGGCAGCTTTGTGGGAGGGGCCCGGGCTGGGGTCAGAAGTCGTGGGGGGGCGGGCGTGAGCACGGGGGCCAAGGCAGAGCCCACCGATGTGTCTGCTCCTCCAGGTGACCATGGCTGACCGGGCGGCAGCTGAGAGGGCTTGCAAAGACCCTAACCCCAACATCGACGGCCGCAAGGCCAACGTGAACCTGGCTTATCTGGGCGCCAAGCCGCGGAGCCTCCATTCGGGTGAGAGGCTGTTTCCCTTCCCTGGCTCTCCTTGGCTGCTATATTCAGCATCGGTATCTTGTCTAGTGGAGCGCCCCCGCCCGCCCCTGGGGTGCCAGTCGGCTGTCATGTGCTTGCACAGCCGTCACAGGGCAGCCGTTCGCCAGCTTGGGAGCTGGACCCCTCACCTAGCTGCGGGTGCCAGTGGCACAGGGTGGGGAGGGTGCGTCCCTGGGTTGTCAGCTGTTCTCGCGGGCTAGCGGAAGTTGGTCTCCAGGGCCTGAGACAGGGAGGACGAAAGCCTACCGGCTGCTGTCCCCCAGGTCCCTTGGCCTGTTCGGCTCAGGGCTTTGGGGTTCTTCGGGGGGTGGCCTGGGAGGGGAGAGGGAGCCCGTTACCCCTTTTGGTTAGACTTGTGTGACTGTGTGGCTCTGCTGCCCCAGGCGAGCCCAGCCCCTAACGGGTCTCTCGTTGCAGGCTTTGCCATCGGTGTACAGCAGCTGCACCCCACCCTGATCCAGCGCACGTATGGGTGAGTGGGGCAGCCGGCTGGGGGCGGGGCAGGGGCTTCCTGGGCCTCCCAGTGCAGACACTGCTGCCAGGACCACCAACCCCACTGCCTGGGTTGTGCCAGAGGGTGCTCTGAGGACACTTCCCCCAGCTCTCCAGAACCAGGGCTGTGTTTCGGGGGCGGGGCGAGGTGTGGGGACAAGCTGGGAGAACTGAGGGAAGGCAGATTGCGTGTTGCCACCCCCGCCAGAGCCCACATGGCGGAGAGATGAGGGGCATGGGCTCCGGAGCCTGCGGCCTGGGGTTCAAATCCTGGCTTCCCACTTTCTAGTTGTGTGATCTCTAGCAGCTGGCACAGGTGCCTGTCTCTGTTCCTGCACCTGCGGGGGCGGGGGACGGTAGCTGCACCTCTGGTCTCTGCGAGCGCAGGCCTTGGCTGGACAGGGAGCGCTCTGGGTGCGTTGTCAACATTCTTAGGGACCAGCAAGGTGGGCCCTGCTCAGGGAGCCCCTCTGACCTGCGCCAGTGCCCGACAGATGGTGGCCGCAGGTCAGGCCAGCCGGGGTCCGGTGCTTGTAAAAGCTGGAGCAGGTGAGCCGGGATTGGGGCCAGATGTCCCCAGCCTAGGCCAGCCGGTCTTCGGGCCTTTTGTCTGATGTGCTTTGGAGCAGCGTGTCCCACCCTCTTCCATCCAAAAAAGGCCCCCCTTGCCTTTTTTCTTATAAACATCTAATAAGCTCTGGCAGCTGCTTGGGGAAGGACACGCAGACTTCAGGGGCACAAAGGAGCTTGCCATGCGGTCTGACTTCCCAGCTCTGTGATTGATTTCGCCCATGCGCCCTAGTTGCAGGGGGCTCGTTATTGGGGGTAGGGGGGGTCATTTCTTGTGGAGGCGTGGGGAGGACACTTAGTTATAAAACAGGTAGCGCCTTTTAGAACATTAGCACTTCTTAAGCTGTTGGAGACCAGCCCTGGGCTCCGGATTGAAGGCACAGTTCGCGGAGCGTTCTGGCTCACCGGGCCAGCGTGGGCCGAGGACCAAAGCAGGGGCGCCTCCAGGCCCCCGTGGACTGACGGGCAGGGCCTGTGCCCATGGCTCGGGGTTGCCTGCTCGGTGGCTTCGGCGTGGGTGGCATATGTGTGAGCTCAGCTCCAGTCTGCCCTCTGGGGGGTGGGGCAGCCCAGAGGGTGGCAGGGAGCAGGTGTTCTGCCTCAGGTACCTGCGGCCGCCTTGGAAGGGGTTTGGCGACCCCCCCGGCCCTGCCATCACCCCAGGTACTTCCTCTCGGGTTCAGGCCATGAGGAGAGCGTTCCTCGTTTCCACAGGCCCGGCGGTGTTCTCCGGGCCTACACCAGGTGCCCGGGGGGCAGGGCTGGCTGCACAGAGATAAGGGCAGGAGCTTCCAGCACGAGCAGCTCTTTCCTGTTTAAAATGCAACAGTACCTTCCCCGCCCACCCCAGTCTGAGGGCCTCCTGATCCACCACAGCTGCCTGGGATGCTGGCAACTGTCAGCGCTTGGCCTCCGGAGCCTGCAGACCCACGTTCAGATCCTGTTCTGTCCCTTACTGGCTGGGTCTGTCTTGGCAGGTGACATCCTCCCCTGGAGCCTCCGGTTTCATCATCTGACGCAGTTGCAGTGTTGGTGCGCGGGGCTGGGTGCCCCTGCGCCTGCCACGTCTGCTTCTGTCCTCACGACTACTCGCGGGGGTCGGGATTGACGTGTCTTTGCTTTATAGCTGGGGAGACGGGCAGAGAAAGGTGAGCAACCCACCCAGCGTGGCTGGAGTCACAGGATTTGTGCCCAGGCTGGCTGGTTCCGGAACCCACGCTCTGAACCGCTGCTCTCTGGGGCGGGCGGGGACAGGGACACTCTGACCTCGGGGTCCCCAGAGCGTCACCCATGTGAAGGTAGTTGGTGGTCAGTCGCAGGCTTTATTTCTGTGTGTTCCCCACCTCAGGCGACAGTGTTTTGTAACTCAATCTGCTGGCAGGCCATTTAATACCTGTGACAGGGAAGAGGCCTCCAGCTATTTGTTGGTTGCCAAGGGGTGGAGACGCAAACAGGGACAAGAGGTCAGAGGGACTGTCCCGCAGCTGGTTGGCTGAAGCCTCTTGGAACCGTGCTGCCTCCTTCCAGGCCTTGCTGAGGTCCAGGCTCGGGTGGGGTGCCTGGGTGCGCGGCCCCAGAGGGGCGGCCAGCCGAGCTGCCTGGGTCAGCTGTCCCCTCCCACCGCCCTCCCGCTTGCTCGCCCTGCCGAGAGTTGGGCCGTCAGCGTCCCTTTTGTCTTTGCAAACAATCGGGCTTGGGACTGTGGACGGGCCTGACTCAGCGGTCAGTTTTGTCAGCCCCGGGCTGGCAGTGAGGCCACGCCTGTCGTTGGCTGAGGGCAGAGTGGGAGCCAGGGGCCCAGACAGCTCAGTTTGCAAACCAGTTAACCCCTCTCCTGCCCGGCTCGTCTCTCCGGGGCCTGCCAGCCCTCAAGGTGCCCCAGCCCCACTCTGGGGCGAGGCCACTGCAGGTTCCTCGCCTGACTGGGTCGCAAATGTCAGTGCGAGGAGAGTTGCCAGAGAACTTTGCATCTGAGGCTTTGTGCTGGGATTCTCCTCCCCCAGTTTGTCTTTCTTTAAGTCGATGGGACATTTTCCGGACCTGGCTCGGCCAACTGTGCGTTTCCATCGTGGTACCACGTATGCAGCCGAGGCTTGGGGTTTGGAGTCCTTGGCGGGTGACAAGTGGCTCCAAGGGAGGAGGCGATGGCGGCCACGGAGCACCCCGCGGAGCGTGCCTTTGTGGGTGGCGGGACGGTCAGCAGGCTGCAGGCAGGAGTGAAGGTCAGAGCAGTTTGGAGAGGGCACGTGTCCGGCAGAGCTGGGTTCTAGCCTGGAAGGGCCCTCCTGGTGTCAAGGGGCGCTTGTTCACACCTGGCCGGGCGACACTCGGGGTGCCTCCTGGGGTTATTGTGAAGGGCCACCGCTCCTCTGGGCACAGCTGACTCCCCCCTTTCTTAAAGGGGGCATGCTTGGGCTCCACGTCCGTTCACTGTGAGCCCCACTCTGTGCCAGGCGTGGGGCCAGGCCCCGGGGCTGCTTGGGTGTCAGGGGCCCTGGGGTCTGCCTGGGTCCTGGGCCGGGCCCCGCCTTTTCTCTCGGGGCGCCTCCCCGCATCTGGGCGTGGGGGCGCCTCGCAGGGCTGACTTGAGGGCTGGCTGAGCATGTGCATGTGGAGCCGGTCGGCCAGGGCCTGGCCCGTGGGGAGACCTGGGGGTTGTCCATGAGAGTCACACAGCAGCCCCATAACGGGGGCTGTCATCCCGCCACCGGGCGGGTGTCGGTGAGGAGAACTGGGCGCGCGCGCTCGCAGCGTGGGAGTGGGGGCCACGTGGGGGGCTGCTTTGCCCTGATTCCTCCTCAAGGGCCCCGCTCCTCCCTCTGGTGGCTCTTGGACAAACCCCAACTCCCAGGGGCTGACCGGGCCGTGGGACCCTCCCAGGCATGCATGGACCACTTGGCCTGTAGTGTCGGGGACCCTGCTGTGTCTGTGTCAGGGTCCCCGGCGCCCAAGATGAGACCTAGGCCATGAGCGTGCATGCCCAGGGGTCTGAGCAGAGCGCCCAGGAGAGGGGCCAGGGCACAAGCCGAAGATGAGGGGCCTGGACAGACTCGTTCATTCATTGAGCTTTTATTGAGCCCCTGCTGTATGCCAGGTCCTGTGCCCAGGACACTTTGAACAAGAAAGACACGGTCCCCGTTGCTGGGTGCTCCCGTTCCAGCGGGGCAGCCAGGCTGTTACAAAGCCGTCTGTGCACAGAGGCCCGAGAGGAGGGCTGTGTGGGGCTGAGCAGGGAGTCCCTTGTGGGGGCGGGACAGCCCTGCGCCGCAATTGTCACAGTGGGCGGACAGTGTGTGTGTGGACAGGGTGTCAGACCTACACCCTGGGACACATCAAAAAATGGTGCAGGCCAAGTAAGCCTGGCGCCTGGTTCACGGCCATGTGCCTGTGGTTCCTGGTTTTAGTGACGCTCTGGGTTATAAGACGTCATCATTGGGGGACCTCTCTGTACTGTTTTGGCAACTTCTTGGGAGTCTGTCACTGTTTTCTTATGTGCAGTAAATAAAGCTGGGGGAGGGGAGGCACGGGGCCTAGGGGATGGGCGCCTTGTGCGCCCGGCAGGAAGTGAGGTCAGCGCCAGGGGCTGTGGGCGCTGGGAGGTGTTCGGTGCCCCGCCCCCCACCGTGGGGCATCACGTGGCTTGTTTTTACTTTCAGGGTGTCTGGGGTGGCCGGCACTTCCTGTTTGTCACCCACGGGAGCGCGTGGGGGCGGCGGGCAGCCCGTGCACACCTGCTGTTTGTCCCCGTCTGCCGGAACAGAAGCCAGCCTCTGCGAGGTCCCTGGGTTCCTCTCCAAGGACGCGCTCCCCGCCCAGCCCCGCGGGCCCCGCGGGAGGGGCCCTTCTCGGGCAGAGAGACCCATCGGGGAGCCCCAGACCCAGGGGGAGGCCAGACCACAGACAGATGCTGAGGCAGGCGTCTAAAATTCCCTTGGGGGTGTCCCCAGTTCAGGTGGAGGGGGTGTGGGCCCCCAGGTGGGCCAGCCCCTTCATGCCACAGCCAGGCGAGGAGTCTGGAGGTTCCTCATTTGACTTGTCTGTTTCACCCCCCGTTCCCACGATTTCCTCACTGAGCCTCAGTTTCCCCATCTGCCAAGCGTTCGGTTTTCACTCTTAGCGACTTGGGACCAAGGTGGTCCCTGAGAAGACAAGAGCCAGGTCACTTGTGGCTCTAAAGTGCCCCTCTGGCTGCTGGGTGGGCCGGGCTGCCAGGCCAGCGCAGAGGCCTTGCTAGGGGACCAAGTGACAGTCCAGGCCCAAGGCCATGCGGCTGCTCCCACCGTGCTCTGGTGAGGAGGGGGGATTCTGAATACTTTTTCAGGAATGTGTGACACAGGGAGGCACCCAAGAAGATTCCAGAGCTTTGGGCCTGAGCAAATGGAAGGGGTGGTTGGCCTTGGCGGTGAGGGGAGGCGGGTCAGAGGAGCACAGGTCCCCGTGGACACGCTGTGCTGGAGCCGGGCACGGTCCCAGGGAGGGCCTCTCACCTGCCCCGTGTCCGGCCACCCCTCCCACCCACCTGTCATCTGGTGGCTCCAGAGAGCCCAGGGTTCCCGGGAGGCCTCCGTGGCCTGGTTTCCGGGCGGCCGCCAGCCTCCTGGTGGCAGCATGGGGCCCACTCGGCCCTGCCCGCCCCTCAAGCCTCTAGTCCCACCTCCAGCCGCTGAGTGTCTCTTGCCTGGTGGGCAGAAACCCCCAGAGAGCAAAAAAAGTGAAACCAGCCCATTTGCCTTTTTTATTTTTACTTTTGGGGGCAGCTTTGCTTTCAGAAACAGGCCCCCTGGGCTGCAGCTGAATCCCTTTCACTGGGAGTTTTGCTTTGCACCGAGGTGTGGCTGGCCCGTCCCAGGCACTGGCTGCCCCTGGCTCTTGTCCACACCCCTCACCTTCCCGGCAGACCGGGCTGCTCAGAGCCCCAGGCGAATGCCTCCCAAGGGGCCTTCAAGGACCCCCCGGGGCTCTGCCAGGCTCTGAGCCACCCTTAGTTCACAGAGGGTTGGGGGGGCTGAGGCCAGAGAGGGCCAGGGGCCGGAGAGGTGCAGCCAGGATGTGAACTTGGCCTTCTCATCTCTGGACCCCGGGTCTCCAATGGGCCAAGCTGGCTGGGGCACCATTGGCCACATGTCACTATCTCGGAGTGTGCCAGGTCTGGGCGGAGACTTGGCCGGTCCCCTTTCAGCAGGGGTGCTGGACGGCAGCACCCCATGCGCTCTGGTGCGCGGACGGAGGCCCAGCTTGGAGAGGTGGGGGCGCAGAGGGGGAGCTTGGGGGTGTGGAAGCAAGGAGCACCCAGTGGATGGGGTGGGCGTGGCTTCAGGGGAAGAAGCAAGGGCAGGGAGTCCCTGGGGGCAGACCAGAGCGTGGCCACGCTCGTGCCCTTTTCAGAGGCCGGAGGGCCAGTGTGTGGGGCCTGGCAGTGGAGAACGGGTGGGGTGTCGAGGCCCACCCTGGGCATAGCGCCCGTTCCATGGTGCCAGGGGCTGGGACCTCTGCCTGTGGGGACGTGCAGGCCTGGGGGGGCGTGGGGGGGGCGTGGCTGGGTCTCCGTTCTCAGTGGGCGTGGGTGTCTGCGCACAGGTGTGTGCCCACATGCACCCCTGGGGCCCCCCGGCCCCTGTCTTGGGCGCCTGTGGCCGTGAGAGCGGGGAGGAGCCTCGTGTTCGCCCTTCACTTTGGAGGCTGTGGCAGGACCCCCCCCCGGCCCCAGGGCAGTGCCGGGGAATTTTCCGTGGGGTCCGTCCTGAGAACTGCAGGGTGCTAGCCGCCCCCCCGCCCTCTGCGCCCCTGCATGCTGGTGGCACGCCAGTGTGGCAGCCAGAAACGTCCCAGACCCCAGACGTGGCTGCATCCCCTGGGGGCAGAGACGCACTGGCTGAGAACTGCCGTCCTAGCAGACGGTTTCGGTTCTCACAGCGAGCCCTGCTTCCCCTTCCCAGCGAGGAAAAGCTCTGTGGCTTGTCCCTGCACGGGCGGGGGCGGGGCGGCGGCGGGCCCTGCCTGGCAGGCTCTGTGTGTCCCTTCCTCCCGCTTGGCTGGTCTTGCTGCGATGTGCAGCAGGACTCACCGTCCTGCCTGTCACTTTGATCCGAGTCCAGGCGCACGCACCTGTCTGGGGTCCAGTCTCTGGGCACGCTGAGCGCCGTGACGGACGCAGAACCGCCAGGTGCTGACGTGTCTTGGACAGACACTCTTGGTACCTGGGCCGCTCCGTGGCCTGGGTGGACTGCAAGGCGGGTCTGGGTTTGCAGGCCCCAGCCCGCAGCCAGTCCTCGTGGGCGTTGGCAGCGGGCGGCAGCCGGAGGGGGCGAGGGGCCAGACTGCTCTGCCACGCTGTCCCCCGGCTGTGGGCTTCCCTGAGCCTGTTTGCATCCCTCAGAAACGGGGTAACATCAGCACCTATTTCATAGCTGTGAAAAGCTTTGTAAGTTGTCTGGGGGTTTTCATCCTGAGTGGTGGGTGCCAGAGCACCTGAGGGAAATGGGTGAATAGATGCGGCCAGGATCCCCAAGGGACAGGAAGCGGGTCCCCTTCCTCCCCAACCTAAACATCGTCCACCCTCATCGTGCCTGAGGGTCCCCCCGCAGGGCGGCTCTGTGGTGGCTGGACCTTGGGGCAGGCGTGGTCAGGAACCTGTCACCAGCAAAGGGGGACACCACCATGTCCCCGGCAGCTGCGCGACATAGCCAGGCTGAGGCCCTGGTCTGGGCAGCGGTTCCCGCTGGTGTGGGGGCTGGTGTGGGGGCTGGAGTAGGGGTTCTCCGCCGCAGGGCCCCTGACCCTGCCCACTGTCAGTCTGCAAAGTCCCATGTTTTTAGCACCTACGTGGGGGGGTGTCTGAGGTGGGGCCACCCCTGCCCATGCCTAGAGGAATTCTGGGCTCGAAGCTTCCACGACCTCAAGTTAAAGGATGTCCCCAAGTTCTGGAAGCGGGGTGTGGACGCACGGGGTGCCCGGTGCCGGCCTGGTGGGTGCTGCCCTGTGACACATTTTTTCCCGTCGCGCTTGCTCCTTGCCGGGGAGGCCTCTGGGCTGCCAGATCCCCTCACCTTCTTGGAGGGGCGCGTGCCTGAGGGCTGTTGTGCTAGGGGGCGGGGCGGGGCCTGCTTATCCAGCTGCTCACGTGAGATCAGCGGGGAGACAGGCCAGGGAGCTCCAGCTCTGTGCCGCCCCCCCCCCTCCAGGAAGCCTCCCCTGAACACCCCCAGGAGTCCCAGATCTGGTCCTGGTGGATGTGCTTATGTGACCGCTACCCCTCCTAGAATCCGAGCCCCTAGAGGCCAGGGGTTGTGCAGCCTGCTGAGCACCGGGTCCTGGCCCAGGGCCTACCCTCGACAGGTGAGAAGGCTGTCGCCCAGCTCCAGAGGGTGAGGTGGAATTCGAACCCAGACCCAGCTCTGTTCAAGGCTCTTGTTCCCGTGGGGAGACTGGAAGGGCTGGCGACAGGCTTCTGAGCAGACAAGGGAGGCAGGCAGCACGGCCCCGCCAGGGCCTCCTAAGGGAACCGCGAGGGTGCGGGGGGCCTGCCTGGCGCTGGCGTGGGCATGTTGCCGTCGCAGCCGCTGGGTGCTGCCACCTCGCAGGGCCCGCGGTCGGGGGGGGCGGTCCCTCTGGCAGGGAACCAGGTGTAGCTCTGTCTGCGGCGCCACCCCTCACCTCTGCTCTGCCCCCGCCTGGCCCAGCTAGTGGTGACCCCCGGTCCTGGCGGTCTCTCCCTGCCCAAGCGCCCTTGCCTGTGTCTCTTGCCTTGGTGAAGCCGCCCTGACCCGGAGTCTGTCATTTGAAGGTGTCAGGTGTGTTCGCTGAGGTGTGCAGCACGACCTCGGTGCGGTTCAGAACTCGCCCCCACCCCCAGACACCCCTGAACACTTCTGCCCCCGCCCGGAGCCCCTGGCTGTCTGACCGTTTCCTTGCCGCCCCCCCGCCGCCCTCTGGTTTTGCCTGTCGATGGTTCACAGCGACAGGGTCCCACACTCTGGCTGCTTTAAGTCCCCGCGACGCCGAGGTCCGTCCCACCCTGCAGCCCGAGTGAGGGCTGCATTCCTTTCGGTGGCTGAGTGGCAGTCGGTGGCCCGCGTCTGTCCTGAGTCCTGCTCTTCGTTCCTCGTGGTGCACGTGAGTGCCCTGCCCTCCCAAGGCATTGAACCCCACGTGGGGTCCCGAAGCCCTTCTCTGTACATCGAAATGTAACACCGTGTGAAGGTGCCGTCAACGCGCAGACCCCAAAAATGGTAGTTTCACGCGACTCAGCCCCCTCCGCCCGTGGCTTGTGTACACGCGCACGTTTATTTTTCTAGCACCGATTGTCACTGTTTAGTACAAATGTCTCCGTTTTGCACGAACAGCACCTCTGTTCTGTGCTCGGTTCTCGCTCCCGATGGCGTGTTGGGGGAGTGGCTCGGGCCGAGTGGGGGCCTCCCCGTCCGCCCACCGCCCCGTGCATGACGCTTGGGTCTCTCTGGTTTTCCGCTGACGCTGTGGCTGCTGCCGTGATAGACTGAGCACATCTGTCTTTGTCCGGAGAGAGGACCCCTCTTGGGCGTTGGGGGGGCTGCCGGAGGGGACGGAGCGCACGTCCCCAGTGTCCCACTTACTGCCCCGTTGCCCTCCGGACAGCTGCCCCTTCCGGGTGGGCGAGAGCCCCCAGAAACATTTCCATTTTCTTACAAAGCAGCTTCCCTTCAGAGCAGGGGAGGGCCCATGACGCAGGTGTGGAGGGAAGTGGGGGCCCCATCCTGTGTCACTCCTGCCGGTGTGAGGAAGGAGGGGGCAACGTGATGGCCCGTGTCCACCCCGTGGGGTCCCTCTGTGCCCAGTGGGCCGTGAGGCTTGGAGAGGCTCAGCCACCACCGAGGGCGGCCCATCGGCCAGTTGGCAGGGTGGGCAGGGGCTGATACTGCCTTCCTGAGCCTCGGTTTCCCATTTGCGACACGCAGGGGTTGACGCCGCCCTGGTGGGTGTGCATTGGTGCACTCGCCTGTGGCGGGGGGGGGCCGGTGTGGCCGCTGAGAGGGTCGGGGAGCCTCAGCCCCGCTCCCTGTCGCTGTGGGGCCTGCGGCCACCCCTGAGCTCCGCGCTGGCTCCGTCAGCTGCCCTCCTCCTGAGGCCCCGGCATCGGCTTTGCAGCCGCCGCCACCGGCACCGCCGCATGTCTTCTCCCGTCATTTATGTGTTGCACCTGGCACTCGTGGGGAGCCTGCTGGGGGCCCCGACTGGCTGTCCGTGGGCAGAGTGGATGGTGCTTTGGGTGGGGGACAGACGTGGGGAACCAGCAGACTGTAGGGTGTCCTTCGGTGGCGGGCCGATGAGCAGGGGAGTATTGGTGGGGCGGTCACGTGGGGACCCTGACTCAAAAGGGCCCCCGCTGGCTCGGACGCCCTCTGTCACTGTCTTGAGATTCTAAGTAATTTCCAGACAATGTCCCCCAGTCATGCTGGCAGCGCCGTGGGTGCAGAGCCAGGCAGGGGGCCTGGAAAGGGCCCGCTGGGGAGAGGATTGCGTACGGCCAGCGTGCGGGCCTGCACAGCGGCGTGTCTGAGCCGCGGGAAGAGAGGCTGGGGCAGGAGCACAGCAGCACCGCCCCCGGATCCCGCCCCGCGCTGGCCTGCCGCCCTGCCGCCCGGCCCTCAGCTCCCTCTGTTTGGCTCCACAGGTTGACCCCCCACTACATCTACCCGCAAGCCATCGTCCAGCCCAGCGTGGTGATCCCGGCCGCCCCCGTCCCCTCGCTGTCCTCGCCCTACATCGAGTACACGCCGGCCAGCCCGGCTTACGCGCAGTACCCGCCGGCCACCTACGACCAGTACCCCTACGCCGCCTCGCCCGCCTCGCCCGCCGGCTTCGTGAGCTACAGCTACCCGGCCGCCGTGCCCCCGGGCCTCGCGGCCGCGGCCCCCGCAGGCACCGCCTTCGTGCAGTACCAGCCCCCGCAGCTGCAGCCCGACAGGATGCAGTGAGGCCGCGGCCCCGGCTGCGGCCCGTCGCCCACACGCCCACCAGGCGAGCGGCCGGCCGGGCTTGGGGTGCGCACCGGCACCTGTGCTCTGGGGACCCCAAGACCCGTGCCCGCACCCCGGATGGCCCAGAAGCCACTTCCCTCTGTATCCAGGACCTGCCACGCGTCAAGGGAGGGCTTTGAGAGAAAGACGGAGCGAGAGCTCCAGAGAACGCAAGCCAGACCTCCCCGCACCCACAGCCCGCCTTCCCCTTCACCTGCCTGAGCGCCGGGCCGACGTGCCCCTGGCCTGTCCCCCAGTGTCCACCTCCCCACTCCCCGCAGACCCGGCTCCCTCAGGCTCTGCAGAAACTGTGTCCTGTTCAGAGATGCCTTACTCCAGGGAAACCCAAACGAGTGACGTGAATTGACTGTTTGCTGTCACTCCGCCCGCACAAGCTGTGAACGCAGGAGAATGTGTGTAGAAACCACCGCCTCGTGGAATTCCAGTTCCCGGCCAGGCCACGGGGGTGGCTTCTCGAGCCCCCGGGCAGCAGGGCCGCCAGCCTCGGCCCGGCCCCTGGCCCCTGAAGCACTGCAGCCTTTTTTTCTTACCGTCATTGTTTTGCTACTAAGATGATTCAGAATTTCAGTTTATTTTTTTCAATGGAGGCTCCTGCCCCGAAGAAACCAGGACCTGGGTTTGACTTTGAGATGCTCCCTCCTGTCCGTGGCTCCGCCCGGGGAGACGGGGACAGCGTTTCTGTTTGAAAAAGCGTCCTGTCGCTTGAGCACCAGGAGCCCCTCCGAGGGTGGACGTCTCCAGACCGGAGGGCTTTCTCAGCGACAGTAAGTTGTCTCAGAAGCTGGCCCCCGCCCCTGCAACCGTTGCAGGGGACAGAGAGGGGAGGGCCCTAGGTGCTGCTGGCGGAGGGGCCAGGCACAGCGTCCCCACCCCCTCCTCCGCGTTCCCTGCTGCCCACCGGCCAGAGCCGAGACCAGCTTGCCGCGGGGGCGCGGGGGCGCGGGGGCGCGAGGAGGTGAACCCAGCACGCAGAGGGGGCTCCTGGGGCCCGCCCGGCCTTAGGGGATGGGCGGGTGAGATGAGGGACAGCCTGGCTGAGGGGCTTGGGGGCGAGGGCAGGATGTTGGGGGGCGCTGGGGGTGTGCCTTCAGACCTACCTCAGGGCAGCGGGAGGCCTCGGGGCCGGCGGACGCAGGCGGCGCTTGGCGGCACGCCTCGGGGAGTCCAGGCCCCGCAAATACAGGTAGCTAATGTTATAAAAATATTTTTATTAGGATGTTCAGGTTACAGGAATAAAACTTGTTTTCTTTAAAGACGAAGCGGGTCTGTGGCTTGTCTCTCGACGTGGGTGCCCTCGCACCCCGCCTCCCGCACCGCAGCCATCGCTTGCAGGCCGAGCCAACCCTCCCCCCGCGCCCGCCACAGGGGCTTCCCCGCTCAGCAGGGTGCCCAAGCCCCGGGGAACCACCGGCTGGCTGGGCCTCGGGGACCTGCACCGAGCAGGGCCCTGGGGGCTGGGGGTGGGGACCCGCACGGTGATTGGCGGCTCCGGCAGAACCCCCAGGAGAAGGGGGGGTGCAGAGGAAGCTGGCGGCCGTGCATCTCCCCTCGGGGTCCCGGCAGCCGGGCGGGGCACAAGGCCACAGAACTGGGAGGGGGAGGCCCCAGCCACGGGATGGGCCCGGCACCTCCGGGATCTGCACCAGAGCCCGGCTCGGCGCTGGGCAAAGCCTGAGGGCCTTGGCGAGGAGGTGTTGGGTGAGGCTGGAGAGGGTGTTAATTCACTCCCATTTTTTCAGTGGCTTGTTTGTTCAGTCTGCGAAACGTGCGCTGCCTCACACGCAGGGCACTGGGGACAGTCTAGTGGGGGAGACACGACAGACACGCAAATGGAGTCATCACAGACACTCACGGTGAAGGAGCCCTCCCAGGGCAGTAGAGAGTGGGTTCTTGGCAGCAGGCACCGCAGGTGAAAAGGTCCTGGGCAGGCGCAGGGACCAAGGAGGCCAGGGGCTGGAGGAGGAGCAGCGGGGGAAGGAAGGAAGGAGGTGAGCGTGAAGGAGGTACGTTTGTCGCTGGGGAGACGGCAGAGACCCAGCTCAAACTCCGTCATGAGCGGAGTCTGGGAGGAATAGCCGCGCAGATGCCGACGGCAGGCTCAGCAGTGTGACCGATGCTGTCAGCGGCAAGTCCCCTGAACCTGGGGACGGGGAGGGGAGGGCGCTGCCGCCGGGAGGGGCACGGCAGGCAGCCGGGCTGTGTGGGACCAGAGGTCCCCGGTGGTCTGGGGGGCCGAGCGGGCTCTCCTGGTGAGGAGGTCAGTCTGGGCAAAGGCTCAGGGGTCCTGGGTGTGATCTGCTTGGAGCCCGTCCCTGTTGAGGCGCCGGGCTTAGGCCCTATAATACGCTATCTGTCCACCCCCCCACCTCCCACACAGTGGCCCACACGTCCACGGTCCCCCAGCACAGAGCCCTCTGTGGCTCTGCATCGTCCGTCCGTAAAGGAGGAGGCAAAGCTGTCACTGGCCCGGAGCCCTGGCCTTGCTGCCTCCCGCCCGCATCCGTCACGACTCACCCTGGGCCTTTGCACTTGCTGTTGAATCCTTGTTTCCCCACATCCAGTGCTGTGCTGGGCACAGCGGGAAATTGGCCCTCAGACACTGAGCTGACTCGGCCAACAGTGAGTAAACATCAGAGATTGCTAGGGGAGGACACGAGTGGGAGTTTTGGGGCCATCCACTTCCGTGGGCGCGTGCTGGGCAGACCTGAGCCAGGGGAGGGGACAGAGAGCAGAGTCACTGCGGAGTCCGTGTGGGACGAGGCAGAGGGACTCACCGCGAGGACAGGCGTGCGGAGCCGGGTGCCTGGGTCTGACCCCACAGGCAGCTCCGCCGACAACTCCACATGGTCCGCCCTCGGTTTTGAAGTGAGACGGGGCCACCCTGATGCGGGGAGGCGACTCGGGTGGACCTGGGACCTTCCCTGCTCCCAGGCGGGGTCAGGATTCGGACCCCAGAGGCCAGAGTCGGGAGGCCATATGCTGCCCTGCCTGGGCACCGGGCTTGGGCCTCCCCACCCCCACCCAGGTCTCCACCTTCCCCTTGCCCCAAAGCCATCCGATCTCAGGCTGCTGAGTCACTCTTGTGTTTGCCCCCCAGAGACGTAAACACCATTTCAGGGGTCCCCAAGGGGCCCCCTCAGGCCTCTTCCAGTCACTTTGAGATTTGTAAATCCTCCCTTTCAGGGGTCCAGGGCCCCCAGCCTCTGCCTAGAGAAGGGTCAGGGATCCTGGGGTCGAGTCAAGTGAGACCCCGGCTGCCAGGGCTCCCTTTACTTAGCAGGAACCCCTGCCGGTCCCTCCCCGCCTGCCCTCTCCTGCCGGCTGGGTCTTAGTTTGCAAACACTGGCAAGGGTCAGGGAGGTCCTTGTGGGGCTCTGGGCTCAGAGGAGACATTTGCGGCAGCCGATAAGGGTTTGGGGGTGGGGAGGAGGCTGCGGGCGCTGCCGGGGTTATCTGGAGGGCCACTCTCTGCCGGCCCATTTCCTGTCGCTATCAGCTGGTGGCAGCCTCTGAGACATGCCTTGAGGCCTCAAAGAAAACATCCTCGGGGGCCCGGAATGGAGGGCTCAGGACGGTGGCAGACCCTGGAGAGCACCCCAAGTCCCCCTTCGTACACTCGGCAGGCAGCCGCTGGTCACGGCAGCGGTCACCGGAGGTGACAGTAATGGCCACAGGGGCTACATCCGTGGCAGGCACCACGCCAAGGGTGTCTCCGTTACCCTCCGGGGGAGCACCCTGGGCCCCCGCTGCACCGGTGGCGGAGTGCAGCGCCGTTCCCCGGCCTCTGAGGAGAAATGCGGGGAGGCGGCCACGCAGGGCCCAGAGGGAAGTCCAGTGAGTCACTGGGGGTGGAGGTGAGAAGCCACCCTGATGGCTGAGAAGCCCACACCGGGCCCTGCCTGTGGAGGAGGGGCCCCGTGTTCCCAGTCGCACGAGACCGTCGCCAGCCCCCACTTGGGGTAGCCTCTCCCCTGTGGACCTGAGGTTGTGCTCAGGGCCCCAGAACTCGTGAAAACTGACAGTCACTGACGCTTTCTATGGCTTCATCTCCATTCTTTCCCTGAAGGCCCCCAGCAACCCATGGGAGGTTGACTGGGTGCCCAGTTCACAGACGGCAAAACCGAGCCTGAGAGACAGGCCCTTCCCAAGCTGAGCTGGTGTGTGGCGGGGTCAGGATTCGGACCCCAGAGGCCAGAGTCGGGAGGCCATATGCTGCCCTGCCTGGGCACCGGGCTTGGGCCTCCCCACCCCCACCCAGGTCTCCACCTTCCCCCTTGCCCCAAAGCCATCCGATTTCAGGCTGCTGAGTCACTCTTGTATTTGTCCCCCAGAGCCGTAAACACCAATCTGGGAACCCCCTGGGGCTGGGGACCATCCAGATGCAACGCAAACAGCGAAGCAGCTGCCTGGTGTGACCTGGGTCTGGGGCAGGGCACCATGTGGGCGGGCACCTGACCCTCCAGACACCTCCCAGGCCTCCTGCGGCAGCTGATAAGTGCCCCGCTCTGCTTATCGGCCCCACTCCCACCTGCTTTACCCCAAACCTCTGTGCACATTGGGGTGCAAGCAGCCTGGAGAGCCAGGGTGGAGTGAGCCCTCCCAGGCCGGCCCCGAAGACAGCGGGGCCGTCCACGTCAGCGACAGCTCAGCTCCTGGGGGCCTCCTGCTGGCTCCCCTGTTCCCTGGCCCTACGACCAGGGCATTTTTGGAGAGAATAAATATAAAGGTATTTCTTTTTCTAAATTATAAAATGAACACTGCTGGGGAAACGCATTTTCAGAATAAAGGAACAGTGTTAAAATAACCTCCATGTGCGTATAAAAACGGTAGGAAGGAAGCAGCCCAGACTTATAGCGGAGTTGACCCTTTTCTCGTAGCACAGTTCTATACTGAGTGTTACAAACTGGGGAACGGTGTTTGGCGGGTGTTCGCCAGCTCCGTGGTAGGGGCACAGTCCAAGCGCTCACAGGGCAGGGTGGTTTCTGCATCCGTCACCTCGCTTGTGTTGGTCTTCTGGGTGTCTCTGATGGGCCTGAGCCGGGCGGGGTCCAGGCGCTGTTCTTCCGTTTTTATCCTCCCTTGAGGACACGCTTGTTGATGTTAGAGAGAAGGGAAGGGAGGGAGAGAGAGAAGTGGGGGAAGCATCAGTGTGAGAGAGAAACCAGTCGGTTGCCCCTTGTACGTGCCCTCACTGGGAGCTGAACCCGCAGCCTAGGCATGTGCCCTGACCAGGAATCGAACCCTTGACTTTTCGGTTTGCAGGACAGCACTCCAACCAACTGAGCCGCACCGGCCAGGGCCCGGAGGCTGTTCTCGGCTCCTCCAGTCTCTTGTCTATGGCAACCCACTCCATCCTCTGAAAAGGGAGCTCAGAACATGCTGCTGCTCCTGGCATAGAAGTCTCTGGCCCCCCACTTCCCTGGAATAAAATCCCAGGTCTTTGCCACGGCCTCCAGACTGGGGCGGGCTGGCCTGCACCTCTCTCAAGAAGTGCCCTCGGCCTGGCGTGCCTTCCTGCAGATCGGCACGCCATGTGCCCGTCTCCGCTGCCTGCCTGCACCTTCCCAGGCAGGTGAGCTGCGCCCTGCTCACGCGCCTCCTTCAAAGCACCTGCGAGGGTTTGTGCTCCTCGGTGCATTGGTCCGTCTCCCATCCCGGACCGTGAGCTGGGGGTGCGGTGCAGGAGCATGTCAGACCCGTCCTTATCCTCGATGGCACCCAGCCACAGTGCCCAGGGCAGGGCACATAGTAGGGCGACTTATACTACTTGCTGAACATACAAATTCTAAAGAATTTAAACTAGAAGATCTTCCCAGCTGAGGGGAAGTCACCTGAGGCAGCGTGGGGTACGGCTTCATGAGAGAGGACACAGGGAGGAAGGGACAAGTAGCCCCTGGTCACAGGCTTGGGACCCAGGGAGGGGCCAAGCTGGGAAAGGCCCACAGGAGTCCAGGCGCAGGGAAAGGAGGGGACCGCCTAACCTGCACACAAGGGGGACAAGAGGAAGCAGGTGGCTGGGTAAGCGCCCTCCCCTCCCAGAGCCTTCTGGGATGATCCGAGTCGCCTGTGGGAGCGTGAGGGGGTACCTCCCGCTAGGCTCCTTTTGGGCAGCCTGGCCCTCCTCCAAGGGCCGCAGAATTCAATTTTGACCATGTTCGCCTCAGAGCCAAGTGGTCACCCCAGGGGGCTCTGGTATAAATACCAGTGTATTTACTCTGTGTCCCGGCAAAGCATGCTTCCCTGTTGGCTGGTGCACACGCTTGGAAGCTCGGCCCTGGGGCAGGAGCCAGTCCTAGGGGGCTGGGCGGGAGTTTCCTGGAGGCTCTTGGTCACATTCCTGGGGCCGCCCCCCTCAGTGCTTCACCCCCAGAACGGAGAACGAGGCAGGTCCCCTGTGAAGCCAGTGATTTTGAGCTGCGTGAGGCCACCGTGTCCGACCAACCAGTGTCCCGGAGGACAGATCCTTCAAGAGTCTTTCCTTTGCAAATGACAGAAAGTGCAAGTCAGAGCCCAGTAACCTTTGGACCTTGTGAACACGTAACAAGTGAAGTGACAGGGCTGAAGGGACTTCGACGGCAGCGGGGACCTTAGTTTAGGGAGTGGAGGCTGGATTACCCAGGTGGGCTCGGTTTAATCCCATGAGCCCTTCAACGCTGAAGACAGGCCGCAGAGCGGGAAGGTGGAGAGGTTCAGAGGCTGAGAGGCACCTGACCCGCTGTTGCTCATCGGGCCGGTGGAAAACCCCAGAGGGTGGAGTGTGGGCGGCCTCTGGGAGCAAAGGCCCGCCCCCTGGTGTCCGTCAGCGGGGGATGGAGACCGCAGTCCTACAACCGCCAGGAACTGAACTCCGCCCGCACCCTGAATGAGCACAGACGCGGAGTCTCCCCGCAGCCTCCAGCGAGGATGGCAGCCCTGCAGGCTCCTGGATTTCTGCCACCCCAAGCTGAGGCCCATTTGGGTCACGCTGCATCTGGACTTGGCAAACGGCCACAGAAGCCCTGTTGCAAGGGGGCAGGCCGGAGGATCCCCCCTCCGTCTCTCCCCAGGCTCTGCTCTCTCAGAAGAAAAGCCCAGAGCCCTGGACAAGGACCCTGGGCCCTGGCTGGCAGCCACCGCCAGCTATTTGCATCACAAATGAGGCTGGGTCAGGCTGTTGGACTCCGCCAGCAAGCCTGCTGCTGCCCTTGGGTGACTTAAGGACACCAGCCAGTATTCAGCTGTTGCACAAGCTGCCCCTCCCCCAGCTGCCCAACCTGCACTCCTGGGGGTCACTGCCTGGCAGGGCCCCAGCCTGCTTGGGACCCCCCTCCCCGCCAGCCTGGAAGGACAATAATGACGTGGCCAATAAACTCCACTCGGTCGATGGGGTGGGGGGCTCAGTACTGACACTCTTTCACGTGGCCCTCGGCCCGCGGTGCAGAGGCGAGAACGGAGGCCCGGCGAGGGTGAGGGGCACGCTGAAGGCCACGCAGCTAACAGCTGGCAGAGGTGGCCCTGGACCCCGTGCCATTCTGCTGTGAACATAGGTCGCCCCCTTGGGGTGCAGGGGTGGGCTGCCTCTCCGCCTAGACTCTGAGCCCCGCGAGGCCAGGGCACGGCCCGCCCCCATCTGGGGTTCCGGCACGCAGCAGGTGCTCTGCGTTTCTGGGGCAAATAACTGAGTCCATCAACACACGCCCTTTTTGTGAGCCTGGTTGTGCTGCTCCACTGCAGGATCCTTCCGAGGCAGAGGGGGGTCACATCTAGCTCAGAGTCCCAGTGCTGAGCATGTGACCTGGGCCCCCGTGGGGGTGCTGGAAATTTCTCTGAGGTTCGGCCTTGTCCTGAGCTGGCCGGGCCGTCTGCCTGTGAGCTGGAGAGCTGGGCCTGGGGAGGCAATTGAGGCTCCCGCTAAGTGAGCCCTGCACGTAGGGAGACCTCTGTCTTCACTGCCCATCGCTCCCTGGCTGGGCTTCTGGGAATTCCTTCCAGCCCTCTTGCCCGGACATCTCCCAGCGGCTCTTCTAGGGCAGGCTGCTGTTTTCCCTGTGAGTCTGCTGTCATCATCCCCTCCTTAGGGGTGTCTCGTGGCTGCCCTGTTAGCTGGAGCCCACAGGGATTGCGCCCCCACCCCGTCTGCCTCTGAGCACAGAGCGTGCCTGGCCGTTTTCTGTTTTCTTGGGATACGCCTGCGCCCCCTTAAGAACAAAAAAGGGAAACAGATGCACACACAGACATGGAGCAAAACAGAACGAGAAGGGAGAAAATGGAAGGAGAGAGCCGGAGAGAGGGGAAGGGGCAGGCAGAGACGCAGGACTGAAAAAGAATGTGAGAGAGAGAGAGAGAAACCGGGGCTTGGAGGCAGAGACACAAAGAGAAACTGAAAGAAAAAAGAAAAACAGAACTGGAGTCCCAGAGAGAGAGAGAGAGATGAGGACAGAGCCAGAGGAAGCAGGAGGGAGAATCGTGAGGGCAAATGACACGGGGACAAAGGCAGGGGCTTCCTTCTGGGGTGACGGAAACATCTGGAATTAGGTCGTGGAGACAGCGGCCCAGCCCTGTGCGTCTGCTCAGAGACACGGAATCTTACACTGCGGAAGTTGGCATTTTAAAACATGAAAGGCCACCACACAAACCCAAACTGACTGCAATCTCCAAAAGACCTGGCTGATACTCGCAGACGGCAGGACCAGGAACAGGAAGGAATGAGGGACCTCCCCAGGCTGCAGGGGGCTAAGGGGACAAGATGACCAAGTGCCACGTGGGTCCCGGAACAGAATAAGGACACAAGGGAGGGCATTCGAGTGAAGCCTGTGGTTTAGCTGGCGGTATTGCATCGAAGCAAATTTCTTAGCTCTGCTAACAGTACCAGTAGGTAAGATGCTGACAGCTGGCGAAGCTGAGTGAGGGGCATGGAAACTCATCCTACATTTGCACTTTTTCTGTATATCTAAAATTATTTCAGAAGGAAAAGGTAAACGGACAGGGAGACATGATGCGAGGACAGCACTGCGTGGTGTCATCGTCCCCATCACCGCTAAAGGGGCTGCCGCTGCCGCCACCGCGCCGCAAGCAGGCGGGAGCTCCGGGTACTGCACTGCCCCCTGACCCCACGCCCCCGACCCCACGTCCCCGCCCCAGGCCTGCCGGCAGGAGCTGCTGAAAACTCAAGGTGACGCCTCCCACTGTTCACCTAAGAGGCTCAGTGGTGGCTGGGGCAAGCCCGCGACTCCCCTCTACCTATGACTCTACCCGAGTCAGAGGCACTGCCACCCGACATGGCAGCCCCCGGCACTGGCAGCCGACTCTGGCGAGGCTCGGGGCACCCTCCTGCAGGAGGGGAAAACCACCCGAGGTCCTGTGTTCCCGTGAAAATGGCAAAGCAGTCGCCCCGCACCAGCGCTGGGGACACTTCCTGTGGGTCCCAGCACACTGGGGGCACAGGCCCGTTTTCGGTCCCTCTTGCTGGAGGGAAAAATGCCTGTTTTCCTTTCCCTGGAAGCCAGCCCCGCGCCAGGCACAGAGCAGGTACTTCGTTAACACTGTGCATCCCCGCGGCCCCTGACTCACAGCCCAGGCCAGCCACGAAAAGCCCTTCCTAACGCCATGCGTGCAAGCTTCTCAAAGCACGGAAACCTTCTTTTTAAAAAGGAAAATATACAGAAAACGTCAGAGAATCAAGGAACCCCTTAGTGCTACTACCCAGAATTGAACACAGCCCAGGATGGCACATGAACATTTGTCGCTGATCTTCTCATTGTTCTTTAAGGAATAAAATGTCACGGATACACCGAAATTCAGCGGTGCTTTCCACTCAGAACCAACGCAGGGGGCGAGGGAGCGGGGGCTGCAGCCCCTGCCCCGGTTGTCCCTCCGTTGTGTCCCCATTTAAACAACTTGCGTGGGTGGCTCCCTTCCGTGAGCGGCGCTGCGATGGCCACACGGGGCTCAGAAGGGCCCCGCGCCAGGCGTAGCGCTCAGCTGTCTGTGTCTTGAAATTCTTAGTAACTCTTGACCAAGGGGCCCACATTTTCATTTTGACTGCCCGCTGCCCCCACCCCCCACACCGCCGTCCTGACAGCACGGAGCGCCTCCCGGGCCCGGGCCTTGTGCCGGGCTGCCCCGGGCCTCAGTGCCTCTTTGAGGAACGCACGGTTCTCATCCGCCCGTTCTGCATGTGGGGAAACAGGCCTGAAGCCTGCCAACTTGCGTGAAACTACACGCAACACCCACTTTGAACCTGGACCAGACACCTTTCTTTTGAAATGTAGGCACAGAACCAGGTTCTGGGCATTCCCCCCAGCTGGGAGCTGGCGTCCCCTGTCTCGTCCGGGCCCCCTCCCCGGCAGCTGAATTCATTTCCCTGCATTTCCTTGGCAGGGGGCGAGGGGGCGGGCGGGGTACTGTCTCAACGCACAGTGAACCCGCTGGGTGTTAATCCGAGCTTGTGCCCACTTCCTCTCACCCCAGAGAGGCAGGGCCAGCCCTCTCACACACTGCCTTCTATAATTAGACCCCAGCCTCGCCCTCCAGCTGGGTCTGGGCCACTTCCGGCCCTGCGGAGGGGTTTCTACGCTGCTTCCTGGGCCAGAGCCTCCGCCATGGGTATGGGGGTGCTCGGGCCCGAGGCTAGGAAGGGGCCTCCTCCGGTTTCCCTGGCGGGGCCCTCACCTCGGCATCCACGTGGGTGGACAAGAGCCGCTTCTCTGGACCGAGAGAAGCTCCCCCGCCCCATCTCGTTGGTTCATTCATCGGCCTCGGGTGTCCTGAGTGGCTTCCAGGCACCAGGCTCTGGTCCAGACTCTGGGGGACAAGGGCGGACAGAATGGACCAGTGCCCTGCCCCATGGAGCTGAGAAGGAAATAAACACATCAATGAACAAAAACAAAAACAGCATCATTTAAGAAAAAGCGAGGGGGACCCTAAATCAGGGAGATGGACAGAGGGGCGGGGGAGTGAAGCGTAGACAGAGGCGCCCCTCTGCCGGCCACCGAGATGTACAGGGTCGGCAGGGAGACAAGAGGGTGCGCAGGGGGCGCGGTTTGCTGGTGCCTCACTGGCTGGCTTGCTGCTCCAAAAATTCGGTCATTTCTACTGGCTCCTCTTTCCTTCCTCCCCCAGCCTCAGGGCCTCTCCTGGCCCCAGGAAAGGGTGTCCTCAGCTGGGGATGCTCTGGACACTCTCAGGTGAGTGGAAGGCAGGTGGGGTGGGTGGGGTTGGTGGCTTTCATTGCCTTCCCAGCTGCAACCTCTCCCATCTCCCCTTCCTGCTCAGAAGAGGCGCCCAGCACGGACCCGCCAGGGGACCGAGACAGGTGCCGCTGGAGAAGCCTTCAAAGAAGGTGAGCAAACCATGGATCCTGAGGAGCTGCGCAGACAGTTCACTGGCACACGGAAGAACGCCCAGCCTTGTAGGCAGAAAAAGAGAGGCAAACAAAAGCCCTATTTATTACATGCTGATTAAGTTAAATAACTATTATAAAATGATAAAGCCTGGCGCTGGCAAGGGTGTGGGGAAAATGGCAAACCGGATGCAGGCTTTGAAGATCCATCTGAATGAAGTAAGAGCTGTGAAACCACACACACCCTCTGCCCCAGCAGCATGTCTTCTGACGAAATGCTCTCGCTCTTGTCTTCAGGGGCAGAAACATCTATAGTGGCGCTATTTGAAAGTGGGAGGTGGACAAAACAAAACAAGAAAACTACAAAACCAAGGCGCTTTGCGGGGCGCTCACACAATTCAAGGTTCCGAAGACGTATCAGCGCTTCAGTTCTTACAGCCGCTCCGCGAGGCCCGCAGGTGGTGAGTGGCAGGTCTGAGGTCTGAGCCCAGGCTGCCCCCCGAAACTCAGGGGCCGCCCCATCCATGCTATCACTCTGACATGGAGGCAGAAGAGGCGACGTGCGGCTTTGGGGGCGGGGCATTCTGTCACCAGGATGCAACCTGAAGACACAAAAGGGCTTCGCTCTGCTTCTTCCTGGTGGCGTATGCAAGCCTGCCATCCGGCGGGCATGCCCTGGCCTGTGAGTCTGGAACCAGGAGGGCCACTGTCCCTGGAGGGCTGCCAGTGGAGCCGATCTGGACGTGGACAAGCCCAAGGAACAGCGCCAACAGCCTTCACGCTGCCTGGATGGGAGTCGAGCAGCTGAACCGATGCCCAAACCCCATGTCCCCCTCCGGGCAGCCGTGCTGGTGGCCTCACGGCCGGGGCATTGGGAGGATCAAGGACAGCTCTGGGCACCTGGGGCTTCAGGGGGGTCCTGACGTTCTGGAGATGCTCGGGGCCCAGGAGGATCCCCCTCCTGAGACGGGGACGGGCAGGGACACATCTCAGAGGCAGGTCTGGGGCTGGTGTAAGTGTTGAGGCGCTACCGGCTCTCAGTGAACAGTGGCTCCCCTTCTTGGGGCCCCTGCTCCCCGTCTCTAAGAGCACAGAGCCCGGCATGCAGCAAACCCTTGGCTATCGCTGGCTGTTGTTCTGTGCATCTTATAGGTGGGCAACTGAGGCCCAGAGATGCTCTCGGCCACAGAGCCCCGGGCTTCAAAGGCGGCTGTGCAGCGTGGAGTCTCCACCTGGGGCCCCGCCCTGCCCGCTGGGCCGTTCCCGGGTCAGCGCCCGCGGTTTGCTCCCCCGGCAGGCAGCGCCCCGCCCTCCCTTTGTCCCACTGCTGCTGGCTGAGCTGGGGCAGGTGGCTGTGCCCCCACGCAGAGGGAGGCCGGGTGGGCCGTGCACAAGTTGCTATTTGCTTTTCTCTCCATGGTTCCTTCCCAGCCTGGGTAGAGGTGGGCGTGCGGCCAGGTATGCAGGAGGGCGGCTTTAGCAAGAGCACCTGGCTGTCCACTCCCCCCTCTCTCAGTTCCTGGAGCACGAGCGACCGGCGGCCCTGGTCTGCCCAGAACAGAGGGCTCTCCTGGGAAGCAGGGCTTTCAGTGCTAAAACCAGGAATGTCCCGGGCACAACAGGGCAAGATGGTCATCCCACCCTGCAGGAGGCCGTGTGGGCGGGATAGCAGGGGAACGGGGTCAGGGCCGGCCGCTCCAAGGACACGGAGCCGCTCCCCAGCAGCCCTGTGCCTGGCCTGGCTGTGACCTCAGGCAGCGCTGAGCAAGGAACCCCTGTCCTGCCCCATAGTAGTGAGCCAAGCAAGGCCTTTCAGCTCTCGGAGCTCCGGCTTCCTCGTCTGTGAAATGGGGATAAGATTTCACTCCCCACGCAGGGATGCTGGAGAATCAGGTGAGAAAGCAAGCGTGCGGCGCCTGGCAGAGCAGATGCGTCTGATGTCGCAGAGCACGTAGAACTACATGTAGTGCCAGGTCTGCCCTCGAAACCCAGCTTCCCACCACCTGTAGCATGAACCCTGACCCATCCCCCGTGGGCCCTCGAAGCGCCTGTCGTCTGCTCCGTGGTCTCCGGCTGCTTCGTCTCTCCCCTCTGCTCACTCTGCTCCAGCCACGCTGGCGTCCAGGCCGGCCTGGACCCAGACAGGCCTCTCCCTGCCCTGGGGCCTTTTGCATGGGCTGTTTCCTCTGCCTGCAGCGCTGCGTCCCTCTTTCCTGGGACAGCCTTCTTCTCATCTTCAGGCCTTAGTTTAAAAGTCTTCTGCACAGAGAGGACTTCCCTGTCCACCGAATTTGAAGGCGTGTTTGTCTCCTTGGGGCAGGCCATTTCTTAGCTGGTTCATTCTCTTTGGCTGTTCCGGGGCCGGGGAGGAGGCCTGGCCCAGAGCAGAGCCGAGGACGAGCTGGGCAGCGGCTGAACGCTGGCCGGCCTGCGGAGGCCCCCGCTGGAGAAGGAGCCCAGGGCCGTGAACGTTCTCCCTGTCTCGGCCTCAGTCTCCGCATCTGTTGTCAGCAGGGTGGGAGGCACATCTGCCGCCTCTGTGTCGCGAGCCGCGGGAGACGCGACAGAGATGGCATGGCCGCACAGAGCAGGACTCGGGCTTGCATCTTGGCTGACGGTGACCCCTCTGCACCCTCCACGCCCATTCCCTGAGGCCCTCGGGACCCCCGTGTGTGCTGGGACCACTGCGCACACACACTCAAACCAGGAAACTGGGGCTCGGAAGCAGCCGTCCCTCCGGGTCACCCTGAATGCGGCAGCCGCGGGCCTCTGCCGCCTCCCTAGCGAGGTTGCCCGGTGCCCGGCCAGGAGGCGCCTGGCTGCCAGAGCTCCCGGGCCAGCAGGCAGCTGACAGGGCACATGCCCGCAGCCCCCAGGGGCGGGCTCCTGCGCCGCCTCCAGCACATTGTCAAGGCTGTCAAACAATTTCCCTGCCAGGGTTTTATGAGAATCCAAGAATCACTGCTCGATGCCAAACACCCTCTTAAAACAATACCTCGAGCCCGTCCGAGCGCCGCCACCTCTCCTCGGCCTTATATAGGCAAAAGCCGGGGAATCCCTCACCCACCCCGGGGTGGGCTCCGAGGAGACCGCCACCGTCTCGGCCTGACCCTGGGATCTCCCGCCGCCAAATCTGCCGCTGTCCGGCCGCAGGCCCGTGAGGAGGCCAGGCGGGTGGGAGCGGGCTGCCGGGCCAGCGGGTGCTTGACCCACGCAGGGCCTCCTGGAGTCCCATCGGCTCGCAGCGAGTGGCTGGGCCAGCTCGGGCTCTTACCAAATAAGGCCTGGGCAGCTGGGCTCGCACGGGCTCAGACGCCGCGGGTCGCGTGCCGGCTCCTCCTGCGTTGTCCTGAACACCGAGCCACTCACCGGGCAAAGTGTGTCCCCAGGCTCTGAGGACAGCCCGCCCCAAGAAGCCTCCGTGGACGGCCGAGCAGCCCCAGGGGAGGGGAGCCTCCATGTAGAACCTTTGGAAGGTTCCATGCGGAACATTTAGCGGGCTCCATTTAGAACATGACAGAAGGCGAGGCAGAGAGGGCTTCCTGGACCTCCAGCCCCGGGAACCCCAACTAGGCCGAAGGCATGAGCCGCCCCTCCCCAAAGTGCCCGCAGCACAGCCACGCCTGCTCCCACGCCCCCGGGGGGCCCACTGCTTGGCATTGCCTCTGGGTCACCAGCTGCACTGGCAGCTCCTTCCTGGGGCCTGGCCTGGGGCGTCAAAGGAAAGGCTGGTCGGGGGGCGGCCGGGGGCTCTAGAGAAAACCGAGGTGTGCTGGGCAGTGACCGGCCACCCCTGACCTGAGCCTGCAGAGGAGGGCGGTGAGCCCTGGCTTGCGTGGGAGGCCCTCAGCCCTGCGAGGCAGAGGCGGCAGCACCCGGCAGGGGGCGCGCACCGTGTGGTGGGGAACCGGGGAGCGAGGGGTAGCCCCACGGGCGGGGGGGAGATGGGCCCGGAAGGCTGGTCCCGCCTCGGGAGCCGCCGTGGGGCACGGGGCTTCCGAGGCTGCCTGCCATGGCTGCAGGAGCAGCTTGGCTTCTTGGAGCCTCAGTTTTGCCATCCTTATAATGGATGTGATACAAACCCCACGCCGGGGACTCCAGTGGGATTGGGGTGTAGAGGGCTCTGAAGGGGTCTGCCTGAGGATTAAGTGGGATCCGGGTGACAGAAGCCATGCCTCCTTTCCTGGGAGACTGGGGGAGCCGAGGGGGAGGCAGGGGCTCTCCCTCTGTCCCCGACCCCCCCGGCCTAGCTTTTCATTGCCCCCCTGCTTCCTCATTAGCGTAGGGGTGCCGAGGTGGCATTCTGAGGTGTCCTCAGCCACTCACAGAGCAGGAAGCGCATGTGTGAGCATGACTAGAGGTTGCACACATCAGCATGCACGCATGCTCGCGCCCCCGTGAACACAGCTTTGCAACTGTGAACACAGGCAGGATCGTGGGGGCCTGGTCCCCGGCGTGGGCCCAAGGATGCGGGCGGGGGATGTGTGGTTCCCGATGCCGCCCGGGGCCAGAGCCCTTCCACGCGTTCTGGGGAACTCGGCGGGATGGGGCCCACCTGTGGGGCCCAGGGCCCCTCTCCCAGGACTGGCTTCAGAATTAGGGGCTCACAGCAAAATGAAACAGGGCGCCCCTTGTTCAAACTGTATCAAGACTTGAAGATGGCAACCTCAGAGCATTAAAGCACATGTGGGGGCCTTGTGGGCGGCAGAGCCCACGTGGGGGCCCAGGCTGGGTCCCCGCCTCTGCCTGGCAGCCCCAGTGTGCGACCTGGGCCAGAGCCCCCAGATGCCCCAGTCCAGCAGGGGCGGAAGGGTCAGCACAGAGAGTCTGTAAAGTTGCCGACCCCCAAACTTGGAAGCAGCCCAGAGCCACATGTCAGGGCCTGCGGACCCTCTAAGGCATGTTTTCCCAGGCGCTCTGTTTAGGCCCAGCGGGAGGCTCGTTCCCACGGACCAGAGGCCAGCGGGTCTGTGTAGCTCCTGTTTTTAGCCAGGTTGGCAGGACGCTGTGGGCGAGGCGTGGCCAGGGTGGCTCTGCCGGCCGGACGGGTGGCCCGGGCAGAGCTAGTGAGCCCTGGAGGCGCGGGGCGGGCGGGGCGGGACGTCTTGCAAGCCCCAGCGCTGCTCTGGGCACACGAAGAGGAGGCTGTCCCCGGAGTGCTCCTGCAAAGGGCTTGGGGCTCCCCGGTGGCTGCCAACTTTGACTCTGGCCTTAGGAATACACTCTGCTAAAAAATTGTTTCCCCTCCTCTCCAGAAAGTCGTCTATGATCTCTGGTCACAGCCACCCAGGCCCTTGAATGTTCCCGCTGGAACCTTTGGGGACTCCACTCAGAACCTCTGAGCTCCCTTGGGGTGGGGGCTGGGCTCTGCTCGTTCATGAGGTCTCCCAGAGCCTGGCACAGAGCTGGCACAAAGGGACGAATGCCAGCTTCCTGGGCAGGTGGAGAAAAGCCGGGAACATCCCAGCCCCTGGGATTGGAACAGGGAGCTGGTGTTTATCACAGTCCTCCCTGAGGCTGGCTCACAGCTGGTGCCGTTCTCGCTCCTGTAGATTCCATTCTTCAGGAAAGTCTGGTGCTTCGCATCCATTCGCTTTGATCGTGATGTGGGGAAACGGTCTTTTCTCAAGAGTCTGGGGTGAGGGCCTGCTGACCGGGGCTCCCCCTCATCTTTCTGGCCTAACCTGCACGCCCAATGCTTTCTGCCTTTTGCAGTTCCTCTTTCTTTAAAGTAGGGAGAGAAGAAATATTTTCCCGGAGGCAACCAACCAGAGGCTTCTGGGTGGACTTCAGCGTTGTAAAGTAAACTTGTCCTTTCCATTAATTAATCAGCCAAGATGTGTTTGGCACGGGCTGCCTGCCAGAGCCCACAGTGGAAGCTGAGAGGCCAGAGGAAAACAAGCTGAGGGAAATTCAGCCTGAGAGTTGCTAGGTCTGTGTTCTGCTTTATAGATGCACAAAGTGAGGCCCAGAGAGGTTGTGCAAGGTGCCTAAGGTCACACAGCGCACGTGTGACAGGCTGTGGCCTGCAAGGATGCTGCTGTGGAGATCAGCTGGAAGAGATGGGACAACTGGTAGCCTTTGAGGGTTAGGACTCATGCTTTGGTGCCAGTGGCACTGTGTTCAAATCCCATCTCTGGGACCTCAGATGGGAGCTCTGAGGGTTGTACTCTGCTACATGTCAGCAGGCCTCTTGTAGCTTGTTTCTCATCTGTGTGACTCAGCTGGATTGAGCGTCATCCCATAAATTGAAAGGTTGCAGGTTCGATCCCTGATCAAGGTACATGCTTAGGTTGCGGGTTCCATCTTCCACCCTTGATCCCTGGTCTTGGTGAGTACAGGAGGCAAGCTTCTCTCTCACACCAATGTTTCACTCTCTCTCCCGTCCTCTCTCTCTCTCTAAAAGCAATGGAAAAAACAATGTTTTCAGGTGAGGATAAAAAAAAATGAGAATGGTCAGAGTACTGCTCATTCCTTCAGCCCCTCAACAAGTATTTTCCTGAGCACCTACTATGTGTCAAGGGCCATTCTAGGCTCTGGGGTACAGCCGTGAAACAAACAGGTGCCGCAGGTTGGGGCTGGGGTTTCATGAGGACGCGCACCTGGCCCAGGAGCCCCGCACGGGCCAGCTTGGGGGCAAACCAGGGCAAAGGGCTGTCCTGTGGGTAGAATTCAGCAAAGCAGGCCCGGCTCTGAGGTCGTCTCTTCTGTCCTCAGCCTGCAAGGGAGCCAGGTGGGGGCTTGAAGGGAGCAGAGAGAGGATGGGGGGCCAGAGGAGGGAGAAGGACCGGGGAGAGGAAGGAAGGAGGGGTCGTCACCATTGCCGTCCTTCCCTGAAGAAGAAATGACCGTCGCCAGGCACTTGCTGGTTGGTTGGGCACTCCGCTCAGCTTTCTACTTGTACTGTGTTGTGGTCACTGAGGACAACCCAGCGAGGCAGGGGCCCCATTTGACAGATGAAGAAGCTGAGGCTCACAGGGTGAAGCCACGTGTTTAAGACCTCACGCTGCCCCTGAGAGTGGAGCCTGGGCAGATCCCTCCACAGCCCAGTGTTTGAACTGTAGAAGGGACCAGAGAGGAGAGAGGCAGGGAGAGGAGGAGGGTTGGCCCAGGCAGGAGAAAAGCCTCCTCTGGAGGACTTTCCGGACCCCATCTCGTCGCCCTCTCTGTCCGTGCCTCCCTTGGGGCTTCTGCTCCCAGGACTCAGGCCCAGCCCGGCTCTCGCTCAAGCCCTTGGGCCTGGGCCAGGCGTCTCCAGAGCATGTGACAGCTGCCCTTCTTCCCTGGAGATGGCGCCCCCGCCTCGGGGCTGGATTCTTTCCCCAGCCAGGGGCCTGGCACCTCTGGCAGCCCGGGGAGGCTATTTTTATACCTTACAGCTGGTTTTGATCGTGGCTGCTGCTCTGCGTGTGTGGGAACGGTGGGTTCGCTCTGCCAGCGCTCAAGGCGAACACTGTAAATGACCCAAGTGGATGCCTGGCGGAAGGACGCGGCTGTGGCCAGGGCTCTCTCCCCACCTGGGCCCTGGGAAGAGAAGGGTGGCGACAGAATCAGAGCTAAGCAGGAGCTCCCAGGTCGGGAGACAACCGGGTTTAGGCATGTTCCCCAGAAGATGGCAAATGAAGTTTGGGAGGGAGAAGGAGAAATTTTATCAGCTCTGGGCTCTGCTGAGCTCGTTTTTCTTCTGGGAGGTGGCAGAGTATATAGGGGTTGAGAGCATGGATTATGTAGCCAAACAAACCTGCTTTTCAGTCCTGACTCTGCCTCTAACGGTTGCGTGATCGTGGGTGTATCAGTTAGCTACTGCTGTGTAACAAACCACCCCCCAAATTTAGTTGCTTAAAACCATATGACTCAGTGAGTCAACAGTTTAGCCTGAACCATCAGCTGGATGGTTCTTCTGGTTTGCCCTGGGGTCCCCCGAGCATTTGTGGTCTTCTGCTGGGTCAGCTAGAGGCTCGGTTTCTGGGGAGCGGCCACCATCTAGGGTGACAGGGACAGTTAGGGAACGTCACCCTCTGGCAGGCTTGGCTTCCTGATGGAGACAGGAATGCGAGAGAGAGAGCAGGAGCCTGAGAGGCTGTTTGAGGCCTAGGCTGAGATTTGACATAACACCACTCGCTCCCGGCAATTCTACTGACCAGAGCAAGTCCCCAAACCATCCTGGATTTGCGAAGTGGGGCCATACAGTGGCCTTTTGATGGTTGCAGCTGCAATGTGACTTGGCCAAGAGTTCTGAGTACAGGGAGGAATGGATAATCAAGTCTTCTTTCTTTTCAGTCACTGCACTACCCTGGGTTCTTAGAGAGTTTCCTGAGCCTCAGTTTCCTCATTTGTAACATGGGAATAATGTGGGTGTTGTGACCACTAATTAAGCTGATGCACATGAGGTCACTCACCTGTGCAGAGCAAGTGCTCAGGACTGAGCTGCCACAGCCTCTCGAGAAGGATTACTTCCTGCCCCTCCCCCACCATCTGTCTGAAACATGCCCCAGAGTGGCGGCCATGCTCTGGAGAAACACCATCTAAAACGAGAACCTGCAGTTGCAAGAAACCCAGCAGAGCCAGGAGGAGCTTTTGGTAACTACTTCTCTCATCTCCCTGCTTAGTGCGAAAGCCCAGCGATTCGCAGACCTGAAGCTGCTCAGGCATCAGGACCCCCGACTGCCGTCTGTCTGTCCTCCAGGCCCCGTGGGTGTCTTCCTTTTTTTTGTTCAGCAACACCAAGCGTCTACTGTGTGCCCGGGGCCATAGTAGGTGTGGAGATACAGTGGTGGACAAAAGACAATACAGTTCCTGTCCCCATGGAGCTGACGATGTGCCGCTCACACTTGCACACGTGGACATTTGCACGCACTCATTCGCTAGCACACCCACGTGCTCTCGCACGCCCATGCTGTGTGCGCCCCCAGGGGGCCCTCCCACTGCCTGTCCCTTCTGGCTCCCCATTCTGCCGGTCAACAGCTGTTCATCCCGTGGGTCCCACCTCAAATGCCACCCCTTTGGGAAGGCTCCCGTCACCCCCAGACTAGACTATACTCTCCTCTGGGTTAGTTACCGGATAGGTTTTCTGTTTGCTGCCGTAACACAGCAGCACCAGTGGCGTGACCTAAAGCAGCATCCACTTATCAGCTCGCCGTGTCCACAGGCCAGGAGTGCAGAGGGCTCCGCGGCTCTGTGCTCAGGGCCTCACAAAGCCAAGGCCAAGGCGCGGGCCGGCTGCGCCCCTTCCCGGAGGCTCCGGGAGCCCGTCTCCCACTCCCTCGGGCCGTTGGCAGGATTCAGTGCCTTGGCGGGGCCCTCCTCCGCCTGCGAGCCAGTCTTTCTCACTGTGGCATTTCCCTGCCGCTCTCAATTCTCTCCCCAACCTTTTTTTTTTTTTTTTTTGGTGCAGTATCATTGACATCACACTTTCCATGTCTGTTATCTCTGTGGTTAGCGTGGGTCCGTGGGGGCCATCCAGGGCGATCTCTCCCAGGTCAGCTGTTTAGGTAAATAAATCCTGGGGGCGTCGTGTACAGACAGCATGGCGACTCGAGTTAATAACACTGTCACATATTTGAAAAGGGCTGAGAGATTAGATCTTAAAGTTCCCACCACAAGAAAAAAAAAAAAAAAAGCAGAAAAAATCTTTTGCCCTGACCCGGTAGCTTGGTTGGTTGGAACATCATTCCATACACCAAAAATGGATGTAGTTTCAATTTCTGGTCAGGGCACATACCTAGCTTGGGGGGTTGATCCCTGGTTGGTGCAGGTAGAGGAGGCAACCGAGTGATGTTTCTCTCTCACGTCCATGTTGCTCTCTCTCCAATCCATGAACATAGGCTTGTGTGAGGATTAAAAAAAATAAACCAACTTTTGTAACAGACCTGGTGACAGATGCCTACAGGACCTATTGTGCTGACCATTCCCCAATGTATACAAATATGCAGTTGCTGTGTGTACACCTGAAACTGACAGAACGGTATAGGTCACGTATCACCTCAATTTAAAAAATAAATTTAAAAGTAACGATTTTCTCATTGTAAACTGAAATGTAAAATAAAGGCCAGGTATTTAAAATTTAAAAAAGTCTTTAACGTGTTCTGTGCAAAGCGGGTCATTCTGATTTGCCATATTTTCCCTCATTTCTAATTTCTCAGGAATTTCTTTATTCTGTTTCCTGCGTGACTCCACCCCTCCACGGCCTTGCAACGCATGCATATGAAATTGTCACATAAACCAATGGTATCTGATGTCTAAATTAAGAAAAAATATGTATGTATATATACTGAAAAGTCAGCTATTTATGAAACCTTAATTCCCCTCTGCCACAGAACCGACTGTATTTGCAGGTTCCGAGCATGTTTTCCATCACACGCACCTGGCAAACTCGTCATTGCGTATTCATCTGTGAGGGTCCTCGTTTTCCGTCTGTTTCCCTCCCAACACCACAAGCTCCACAGCTGGGCTTGGAGGGACTGAGTGTAAATCCCGGAACAAAGAGCAGGAGCAGGATTTGAACCTGAACCTCTGAGCCGTTACTTATCAACAGAGGGGGTCCATGCTCCGTTTGCTCGCTGTCCCCACCCGGGCCGCCGGGTCCGGTCGCACGGCTGTGGACGGCACGACTGCAGGGCCCCCTTGCAGCTCGGGCCCTGTGCTCCCGCCGTGGGTGGGCTCCAGCCTTTGGGCCCATGGGCCATGCTTTGCTCCCTGGACCCTGTGTTCGCAACCTTGGCCGGCCTTGGAGTCATCCAGAGGACTGTTAAAATCCTGATGCCCGGCCGTGCCCCAGACCAGTTGCCTTAGAATCTCTGGAGCGGGCCTGGGCATCTGCATTTTGAGGCTTCCTCAGGTGACTCCCCGGTCAGGCTAAGGTGCAAAACTCCCCCGGCAGGGTCAGGGAGAGTCACATAGCCCAGCCCAGAGAGAGGGAGTGCCCTGGGCTGCGAAGTCCTCCTAACGAAGGCCCTACAGCTGCCGGCGACACATGGGCCCTCTCGCCCGGCAGGCCCAGCTCTCAGGTCCCCTGCGGACAAGAAGCCAGCCTGCCTCGGGCGGCTGCCTGCGTGGCCTCAAGGCTGATTTATGACCGGCCACCATCTGGCTGCTGGTGGATGTGAACCGCTCTTGCGCCTCAGCCCCGCTCCTTCGAGGGTGGTCGAGGGTGGTCGTTGTCTCCCTTCCTGGGTGACGCACTGGCCATGGAGAGAGGCCGGGAGGGCTGGGGGGCAAGGGGAGCGGGTTGAGGGAGAGCCGGTTCCCTGGAGGAGTGCGCCCCTGTGTCCCAGGCTTCGGGAATGGCTTGAGCGCTGCCGCTGGATCCTAAGTTGCACTTGGCTGCGGTCAGCTTGCTGGCTCATTCCTCAGGCGTTTTCCCTCCGAGGGCACCGAGCGCAGCCCCCCGAGGTCTGGCGGCTCACCTGCGGGGGCAGGCGATGAAACACTGCTGCCGGGCCTGGCAGCTGGGGCGCAAGAGGCCACGTGGGCCATGTGGGGCAACGCGTTGGCAACACCGCTTCCAGGACACTTCCCTCTGCCCTGCGCTTTGGGGACGCGTCCGGGGGAGGAGGGAGGAGGCGGCGGCATCGGGGGGGGCCTGGGGGCCGAGGCTAGCAAGGGACAGCAGCTGGTGAATTTCGCCATTTGTGGAAATACTCGGGGCCCCTCTCCCTGTCCCTGTGTGAGGTCACGGCCCCTTGGCCATGCGTCACCCCTGGAAGGGGTGGCCCTGCTGGCACACATGCCCAGAGATGGGCCTGGCAAGTGGCCGTGTTTCTCCAGGGTCGGCCCCTCCCCTCCTGGCGCTAATCTCTTTGCCTTCCCCAAGGGGTGTGTGTCTTTGCCTCTTGGCTGGGCAACCCCCCCACCCCGCCAGGTGCCCACTCTCTTGTTTCCTCCTTGGTGGGGCTGGCAGTGAGGGTGGGAAGACTCAGAGTCTGTCCCCTCAGGGCAGGAAAGGGGGTACCCTGGCTCCTCCCAGGCCACCCCACCAAGGATGAAGCCCTGACATGGCAAACCAGCTCCCTGGACAGCTACCCCGCCCCCTCGGCCCACGCCCTGTGACACCATCGCGGGAATAGCCTGTCCTGTCCCCGGGAACGGGACAGAGGGGGCCGATGGAGACGACCCTTCCCCGTGGCAATCGCAGCCAGTGCTCACTGAGCATTTGCCGGGACCATTCTCAGCCCAGACACGTGTGAGTCCGTTCGATTCCCGGCTTCGGGGCCCCGGCTGGCTCCTGCTGCACGCACTCTGGAGACAAGAAGACTGAGGCGTGGAGAGGTCAGTTAACGCGCCCGGGGTTGCACGGCCTGTGGGGGCGGCCGGGACGCGGGCCTCAGCTCCTGTGCAGGAGGCTGCGAGCCCTCTCTGCAGGCGCCATGAGAGGGGATGTCGTGGTCCGGCCACAGAGGCCGTAGGAGTGTTTGGGCTGCTCACGAGGAACCGGAACTCTGGAAACCACATTCTTATCTGCTCCCCACAAAAGCTGCAACGAGGCAGCACTTCTGAGCCCTTACAGTTGGGTGGCTCCCCATCACTTGCTCATTCATTCATTCGTTCTCTCTTGCGTTCGCCTGTGCAGCTGATGCAGTTGGGCCTCCCCGGTGCCAGGTGGTGGGCCCAGGTGCACAGCTGTAAGCAGGCAGGCCCGGGTCCCTCTCGTGGAGTCCCAGGTCCAATGGGGAGCTCGGGCATGACCCAGCAAACACGCGGTGTGGACGTGGTGTCAGGTGGAAGGGCCGCGAAGCCTCATTTCAAAGATGGCAGCCCCTGAACGCGACTAAATCTGGGTTCAGTGCTGCCTTTGCCTTTGGTCGGCTGTGCGGCCCCACAGACGTGGCCCCTCTCCTCCGAGCCTCAGGCTCCTCCTCTGCAGGATGTAGATATCGGCGGCGGCCTGCCACGGAACTGTTGTCAGGCAAGCTGAGCCCACATGAGGTGGCATTGGCGGCGGGCGCGAGGCTGGGCTCTGGGGCTGGCCATCACGTCTGGGAGGAGAACTTCTGCATGGCGTGGGGCGTGCTCGGTGTGGGGCGCTCTCCACCTATGAAGGTGGCGTCGGGACACCCTGAGAACGGGGCGTGGTCTCCGTCTGCCGCCACCTCCACTAGGTGAGGAGTTAATCCCACGCCCTGCACTCCCACGCTCTCCTGCCACTTGCCCGCCTTGCTGCCTCTGCGGCGTCGCCCATGCTCGGGTTCTGAGGGGTCCGCCTCCGTCTGCCCGCCCCTTGGGCCCCCATCTGAAGGCCTCCAGGGCCGGCAGGAACCTTCCCCAGCGTGTACCCTGAGTCTGCAGGCTCAGGGCCGCTCTCCCGGCTGCCATTGGCCAGAGGCACCCCAGGGCACCCTGGGAAGGTGCCCCCCTGCTCCACGGTGTCCTACCCAACGCCAGGCTCTGTCCTGCAGTTTGCTTTGGGGGAGTGCAAAAGGCTCAAGTGCCTGCCCACTGCCCGGAAGAGAGCACAGGTCCCCCGTCCCCTGTGTGGAGCCAAATCTCTTCCAGGACGACAGGAACCAAGGAGGTGCCATTTCAGGAATCACAGCAAATGCTGGCAGCTTGCTGGCTGTCAGCCACGGATCAGCTTATCTCCCACGGAGGCGTGGTGACAATGTGACTTTTCCCAGAGCCCCCTCCCCTGCTCCCTCTGCCCCTCCCGATCATGGTGTGGGCCATTCTGACCCCTAGATCAGCCTGCACCTTGCCCAGCAGGGAGTCGCTGGTGGGGGGCTGGACGGGCCCGGCCACCCGGCTTCCGTTGGCCGTGGTCTCTGATCTCACTCTCTGAAGGCGGAGGCCCTGAGCCAGGCCGGCTTCCCGGGTGCGTCGCACGGGTGCTCACACCCGGCTGTGAGCTCTGACGGACCCAGGCTTGGTTTAATGGGCCGCTGTCGCTGTCCTGAAATTCCCAACGCTTTTTGAACCAGGGTCCCAAATTTTCGTTGCCAAGAGCCCTGCTCTTGGACAGTGGCGATGGTTCTGGCCTGCGGTCGTCCCTGCCGTGGGAAGAGCACTGGCTTTCTCCAAACGTTCGGGAGCGCCTGCGTCCTCCTAGGCGGTGTCTTGTGGACGTGGCCCCTGGACGTGGCCTCCGGGGGACGATCCAGCCATTCCGGTTCGAGGCCCCCGCTGGGCTGCCCTCAAGCCCATCTCGAGGCTCCGCCAGATGCCATTTTTGATCCTCCAGCTTCTCCCTCAATTTTTGGTCTTTCTCATCGCGTCTCAGCCAGGAGCTCGGCTGACCGCTCTCACTGTCACACGTCACTTCGTCCTCACGACACCGTTGTGAGACGGAAATGACGGCGAGCTCCACTTTACAGATGGGGAGGTCGAGGCGGGGAGACAGGGGCAGCGGCTGGCCAAGGCCCCAGGGGCTGTAGGTGGCTGAATGCAGGTTGCGGAGCCCAGATCCTGGCCAGAAGCTTCCCTGCCCACAAAGGGCAGCGGTTACCCCTGTGGAGGTCGGAGGTCAGAGGTCGGAGGTCAGAGGGGAGCAGAGTGTGACCTGTGGCCACATCCCCCCCTTTGCAGTTCCCTTTCCCCAGCGCACAGTCTATGGTGGGGACGATGTAAGCCTCCGAAGTGCTTGGGGTCTGTGGCTGCCTCATTGGGGTGGGGGTCGGTGACCCACAGGACCCCGCGGTGGGGGCATGTGAGGTTAGGACCAGGGGCCAGCCTGGGCCTCTGCGTACGTCCCCTTCGCACCGCGCCTGGGCTGGCACAGTGGGCTCCCCGGGGGCGTGAGGGACCGGTCGTGCCAGGCTTCGGGCCGGTTCTAAGGGAGCTTTTTAAAGCCGCTTCCCGGGCTACTTCCCGGCTGAAGCATGAGACCCAAACGTCCCTGAACCCAGGCACTCACCCCAGTCTCTCACGACGCCTCCCCGAGTTTCTGTCCCAGCCCCGGGGACCTCTCGTTGGAGTCCCGTCCAGGGCAGGCGGTCTAAGCAGACCTCTCAGGCTGCACGTGCCACCGTGCCCAGGGGCCCCTCACGGTGCGCGCCCCCACCCCGCAGGCCTGGGGTCCCAGAGAGGGAGGAAAAGGAGGGGAGGGAGGCGCAGAGAGAGAGAGACAGAGAGAGAGAAGAGGGCATGCGCCCTAGGGGCAGAGAAGCCCAGGAGGGGTTGCTGTGTGCTGGTGACTGGCACGGGCTTTCTCACTGGGGCCCTAGGCCCAAGTCGCAGCTCTAGCATGGCTGGCAGCGACTCGGGGCTCCTCTGGACAGTGGGACCGGCGAAGTCCCTGCTCCACGGGGTGGCCGGAGCAGACCTGGGGCCCCAGGGGAGCTCAGACCACATGGGTCCTCTGCTACTTGAAGTATGACCGAGTATGGATCTTTCCAGAGATACTCCCTCCCCCAACCCCCTCCTCAAAATTTAGGACTCTTCCACAAGGAGGGGTAACCTGGCATTGGAAGATTCTTGTAAAAAAAAAAACAACAAAGCAAAATAAACACACCGCAACTTCCCTACTAGGAGTGGGCTTGGAGCAGAGTGTTGGGGGAGGAACATTCAGGTTTTGCTGTGGGCCCTTCTGTCTCCCTCAGCGTCTGGGGCTCCTCCTGCCTGGCAGGGGGTGTCCTTGAACTCTGATAAAAAGTTGCAAAGGCAGAGCAGAGAGGTCCCCAGACCTTGCACTCACTGGCAATGTAACATTATCGGGCCTCCTGACCAGGGAACATCTGGCCAGTCTAAGAAGCCTGGGTTGGAACATTGTTACTTGCTGCATTCTAGAACTCACTTAGAGCTTTCCTTCCCCTGCTGCCTTTGCCTGCTGCAGGACCCACCCGTGCACACGGCGTTTCCTCCTCAGGGCTCCTTACTCCTCTGGCAGGGGACCGGTTCTCCATCGTTCCTTGTGTTTGAGATCTGAGCCATTTTGGGGAGCGCAGCCCAGGTGCTGGCCGAGACGGCCTCCTGCCTGGGTCTGCCTGATGCTTTTCTCATGGCTAGGTCACAGTTACAGGGTTCTGGAGAAAGACCACAGAGGCCGCGCGCCCGCCCTTCTTGTCCCATCTGGGGCTAGGGGATCTCCACATGGCATTGTTTTCACTTATAAGCCATACTGGAAAAATAATAATACTGCACATATTTCCTGAGGGATTTATGCATGTTGACCCGAAGCATGGAGTCGTACCTCTCCGAGGCATGGAGGGCCCCGCTCCAAAGAGGCCCCCGAAGTTAATCCAAAGAGGCCCCCGAAGTTAATTCTGGCGGGGGCAGGGTCATGGGGACCAGGGATGGGCGTGGTCAACAGGGCACTGAACCCTGCCTGTCATATTTGCATTTTTACAAGCTCATCACTTTTCTGACTAAACAGTAACTGAAACTGTGCCTGGTCCCAGGCTGAGGGCAAGATAGCGCACAAACTCGGAGGGGGCCCTGCCCGCGGGGTCATGACCCCGGTGCACCTCAGGGTTTCCCTTGGGAGAGAACCCTGCTGCCTTTCTAAGGGAGGCCGTTGTCCTGTGGGCCAGAGTTGGGGAAGTTTAAGGACAGCTGCCCGTCTGCCGAGGGCGTTTCAACCCGCAGGTCCAGGTCCGGCGGGCCGCCACCATCCCAGCGGTTAAAGCCCTGTTCATCCGCATCTCTTTCCAGCCCGGCAGGACTGGGAGCCTCCCAGGCACGAAGCGGACATTGGGGAGGACCGCCTGGGGACAGCCCAGGAGACTGTGTGTACCTGGTGTAACCTCTTTCCTCCCGTATAAACACCCACTCACACTCCCTCCCTCCCCGCCTCCCCCGAACTTGGTGATGAATGAAATCCTAGGGAACAAAGGCCAGCGGACCTGCCGCTTCACAGCCCACTCGCTGTGCCTGGCTGGCGGGGAACTCCTGCTTTCATCTCCAAAATAGCGCGAGGCTCTGCTCCCAAGAGCCTTCCGGGCTCGGGCTCGCCTGGCCTCTGGCAGTAGTGGGTTGAGTGTCCACCTGGAAGCTGTGAATGTGACCTTATTTGGGAAGAGGGTCCTTGCAGATGAAATTAAGTGAAGGATCTCGAATGAAATCATGTGGGAGGAGGGCGGACCCCAAATCCAAGGACCAGTGTCCTTCGGCCACAAGGGAAGGGGAGGGCACCTGCAGCACAGAGGAAGGGCCATGTGGGGACTGAGGCAGAGGCTGGGGAGACTCTGCCACAGCTTGGGAGGCCCGGCCATCGGAAGCTCGAAGAGGTAGGACCTGCCCCCACCCCCAGAGGCTTCAGAGGGAGCTGCAGGCAGCGCAGCCGGTTCGCGCGCAGCGCCCCCGCTGGGCACGAGGACCGGACACCTTGCGCTTGCGGTCACCCCTCCCCGCCGCCGGGGCCACTCCCTGGAAGGGGAACCGGCCTTGCTCTCCTCCCTCCTTGCCACATGGTGTTTGAGAAACCTGCTCGGGAGCCCTGCAATCTGACTTGGCCAATTTCCTTGCTGAAATCAGGCCTTCTCATAACACTGAACCCCCAGCAGCCTGACTTCCTGGTGGCGGCCCCTCCCCCACAGGCTCTTTGGAAGGACAGCCCGTTCGGTGGGCTAGCAGCAGAAAGCTCTGGAGGCTGGTCCTGGAGAGGCTGTTTCTTCTGACCCCAAGATCCAAAGTCCTGGGGACTTCCCTAAGGACAGGAGGAGAAACCAGAGGGTGCAGGGGAGATTTCAGCATCTCTTGAGGGGCATTTAGCTAAAACAAAGTCCTCGGGGGAGATGCCACTTGCTCTGGAAGGGGGCCAGGCTGGGCATGAGTCCCCCGCCACCGTGCACTAGCTGTTGACCAACGTGCAAGTTAGACCACGGCTCCCGGCCTGCGCTGCGAAACAGGGCCAACTACGGTGCTGCCAGCGCGGACCAAGGAGATGGCGCCGGCGTCGGACGGCTGTGGCCCTGGACACCAAGGGAAGGTATCTAAGATGCGTCAACCCTGAGTGACTTGTTAGGTTCCAGGAGAAGCTTCCTGGGAACACCTTTGGGGAGGTTTGGGGGCTGTCGCCCAGACCAGGGGTGATACCTCCATTCCGCTGCCCTCCCGGAGCCCACATGCTGTCCTGCGATGAGAAGCTGAAATTTCGGGGGCTGCCCACCCCTGGTTCCTTGTCTCCCTGACACCTATCACCAAACAGCCTGCTTTATGTTTCCAGTTTGGTTTCCCGCGTCCAGGCCACCCTGGTCGGTCGGGATTCCCCTCCCTGCGTGCTCGGGGTCTAGGGCAGGGGACGGTTGCTGCGGGCGCGGTGACTGCTCTCTGCTGCTGTCCACGCCAGGCTGGGACTTGCCTTCCCGCCCAGTCACAGTGAGAACGGACGTCCGCTGCCCACGTGCAGACACACTGCGCTCCCCAGCCAGGGCTGCCGGCTCTGGCTGCCCCCGCACAGGGCCCGCGGTCATGCCTGCTGGGGGTTTCCTTCCTCCGAGCCTTGCCTCCTGAGGCTTCCTGAGCCCAGATGCCTTCCGGGATTTTCTCAGCCTGTCCTTATTCCTCTAGACCCCCGACCAAGAGTCCCCTGTGGTGACTCAGCTCAGCGCCTCTCACGTTTCCCTAGATCTTCTCAGCCTCTGCACCACAAATTTGAACTTGACTTTGCCACCTAGTTGACAAGAACTGGTATTTCCCAGCCGTCTGAAAAGCTCTGCGGATGATGTATCATTTAATTCCTGCAATATCCCTGCCAGATGGCGGTGTGAGTGTCACCGGCTCCGTCCCCCAGGGGAGACAGAGGGCCCCATAATCCTGGGACCGGGGAACGTAATTTACCCGGGCAGATGGCGGCCGGAGTTCACTGACCTGAATGTTCAGGTTGGGAGGCTCGGGGGGTGCGCTGCTTCCCGCCCCCCCCCCCCCGAATTTTCAGTAGGGAAACTTTCCGGCACCCAGGAAAGGGAAAAGAGTTAGTACAATAAAAGCCAGTATGTCCTTTTTGTCTCCGTTCTGGACCAGCAGCACCTCCAGGGCACTGCCCAGCGCCCGGGCAGGGGCACTGCACGCAGGGGCTGCACCGCCGGCCCTTCACCAAGGCCTCCAGGGCGTCACAGTCAAGCCTGGAGGACCCGGCTGACCCAGACTGTTGTTCACGCCGGGAACCCAGCCTGCACGGAGCAGGTCCTTAGTACGCATTTGGGGGAAGAAAGGACAGCAGCTTCCTCCCCTCTTTCCTGGGACAACGCCCTTCAGGGGCCAGCTTGCGGCCTGGACCTGGAATTTTAATGCATTTTGACTGCGGACCTAGGCCACTGCCATTCAAATGCCAGGGAAATGGGCCTCGAGGCTCCGGGAGAAGCGCAGAGGGAGGAGCTGGCGAGCCGAGCCGGGTCCTGCTTTCCTTCTGGCAGAGGCCTGCCCCTGGGCTCCCACCTGCCCCTGGGCATGTCCTATTTATAGCCCTGGGGCTGCCTGGACTCTCCCCAGACAGTCGCCACCAGGAACATTCCTGGGCTTCTTGAACGTCATCCTGGGGCGCGGCCCCATAGCCCAGGGCAGACGATAGGCGGCTGCAGCCACGCTGACCTGGCCAGGCTCCGCCGACCTTTGCTATCAGTGCTGTGAAAATAGCCTGCTCCCGGCTATTTCGGGCCATGGAAACCCTCAGGGAGGGAGACACACTGTTCCGAGGACCGTGGCTCGCCGGGGGCGGGGCAGGCGGAGGAGGCCCGCGCAAATCCAGCGGCAGGGCGGCTTTTCCAGCAAATGGGATTATTTCTAAAAACCGCCCATTAGCGGCCAATGGGCAAGAATAAAGGGGGACGACCGAGCTGTCCGTGCCTCGCTCCCCGCGCTGTGTTGGTTGCCGGCCAGGCCCGGAAGGCCTTTGAGCCTGTGGCCCTGGAATGACTTGGTTCCCTTCACGGGGGAGGAGGGGACACTTGCTGCTGGACTCGCTTGCTTGTGTCCAGAGTTTAGGGCTGAGGTCCCCTTAAAAATACAGTTGAAAATTTGTCTCTTCTGTTGAAATACCTCTCACTTCCAATGAACTCAGTCTCTCCATTAAAAAAAAAAAAGGCAAATACAGGGACATTTTTATAAAGGCGGGCCGGCCGGTAACCCACACAAAGGCTCCGCTGCGTTCCATTCTGCACATTCCCTTCTTGCCCCGCCAGCGGCTGCTGAGTGGCCTTAAAGAACCAGAACCCTCAGTCTTGTCCCCGCAGGTGCCAGTTGGTTGCCGTCGCTGTCCTGGGGTGGCCACGTGGGCACCAGCAGCTTCCGGGGTCCTCAGCTCAGGTGAGTGGTCAGTCAGTTGTGCAGAGGCATTGGTTTCCAGGTTCGGAGACCTCTTTCTCCTACTGACGAGCCTCACCGCTCCCATCTGTAAAATGGGGGTGGCAACTCCCCCTCACAGGTGGTAGATTCCCAGGGAGGGTTTAGGGCTCAGCTGGGTGAACCCACCCTCCGGGTCCCATCCCTAGCTGGGCCCCCCACTGCTCGCTACTTAGGCTGTTTTCATGTTATTTTGCATCCCGCATGGGCCAGCGTTCCTCTCCTTTGTTTTCCTCCCTTCCCTCCTACTTCCCTGTCTCCTTCGGTTAGCTTCTTGGAAACAAAATTGCTTGACTGTTTTTGGCAGGCCTGGCTTCAAGGTCAAGCAGTCTGCTCAGGGCCAGGCTCAGCCTGAGGACAAACAGATGAGGGGGTGTGGGGGGGGCGGGGACTGGAGACTTGCACACCCCACCCCCACCGGAGCCCAGCCTGGCCGCCCCTCTGGACAGGGAGCCTCTTTGCATATGCAAAGGAGCCGCTCAGCCTCCCCTGGCCACCTGCTCCCAGGGAAGGGGAGGCCGCCCCTGCTGGGGCCTGGGGGTGGGGCCTGAAGTAGAGGCCCCCCTCAAGGGCAGCAGGCGCCTGCACCCCCTGGGTGGTGGAGAGAGACCCTTCCTTCCTCCCTCCTTTCTCTTTCCTCCTGCCTCCTCTCACTTTCCCTTCCTTCCCTCTCCCTCCCTCTCCCTCCTCCCTTTCTTCCCATCTTTCTCCTTTCTCTCCTTCCCCCCTCCCCGCCCCCCGGGTTCTCACCCATCCCCCTCCTCTCCAGGACAGTCCCACCTGTTGCCCCATGGGGGTTTGCAGTGGGTGTCCTTTAGCTCTTCTGACCCTGGAATCTTTGCAGGTGGGGCGGAGCTGGTGACAGGGACTCCTGTTTCTGGGCTGACCTCACTCTCCGTTTTCTTTAACAAATGAGCCAGGAGGAGCAATGGAGTGGGGGTCTCCCCCCATCCCTAGAGGGTTGCTTCAGGGGGTGCAGCCCTGAGCCAGGCCCCTCCCCCAAGGTTCGGGGCAGGTGGTCAGGGCACTGGGAAGAAAGTTTCAAGTTCCCTGCAGAATTCTAACACACAGGCAAGCTTGAGGGTCACTGCATTGCTGGATCTTTGCAAGTCGGAATAAAATGAGCTATCCTTTATTGAGCATCTCCTGCATCCGGGATGTTTTTTCAGCCAATGTCACAAACGGAGCCCCCTCCAGGGCCAGGCAGGACACGTGACTGAAAGAAGCAGCCCGGGAAGAGGCAACAGGGCACCGCGCGGACTGGGGCGAACGACAGTGTGCTTCGTGGTCGCCGTCCTGGGAGGCAGGCCCGGTGCCTGAGATCGTCTGTAAATCCAGAGAAACAGGAGCTCTGGATTTCAATGTGAAATTAGCTCGTTTCGCGTCAGCAACTAATGCAGACTGAAGAAGGTGGCGGTGAGGCCGGGGGAGGCCAGCGTGCGGGCGTTGGCTGTAGCCTGCAGGTGGCCAGTCGGAGAGCTTGGGTCCCTGTGCGCGGTCTTTCTCCTCACTGCCGTCTCCGCGGAGGCTGGCGGTTAACGCTCTTTTTAGAGATGAGGGACAGGCTTGGGAGGGAGGTGGTGCACTCTAGGCGGTTGGCAGAATAAGGACCCCCCAAAGACTAAGCCCCCTGTCACCTGGCTAATGTCGCCTGCTGAGGGAAATTAAGATGGCAGGTGTAGTTAAGGGTGCTAATCCGCTGATTTGCAGATAGGGAGATAATACTGCGCTATCCAGGTGGGCCCAACGTCAGCGGCCGCACGTCCTTTAAACAAGGAAGACCGAGACGGAGTCAGCGTCAGAGCAGAAAGATAAAACATAAAACCTCTCTGTGTTTTTAAGAAGTGTTATTTATCGATTTTCGAGAGAGAGAGGAAGGAGGGGAGGGAGAGAGAGGGAAACATCAATTTGTTCCTCCATTTATGCATTCATTGGTTGCTCCCTGACGGGAGATCAAACCCACAACCTTGGGGTTTTGGGACGATGCTGTAACCGACTAAGACCCCTGGCCAGGGCCAAAACTGGCCTTTCTTGACTTTGTAGAGCGGAGAGGAGGCCGCACGCCAAGGACTGCGGATGCCTCTAGACTCCAGAAAAGGCGAGAAAACAGATTTCCCCCCAGAGCCTCCAGGAGGAATGCTGCTTGCCCCGCACCTGGAGGGGAAGTCGCTGAGATCCATCTTAGACGCTGGACCACTGGAACTGTAAGAAGACAGATGAGTGTTGCTTTCAGCTACTGCTGTGTGGCTGCAGCTGGGGGCTCCCTTTGGGCTGTGAGTGTGTGTGTGCGTGTGTGAGCCCAGTCGTGGGGGCGGCGGGCGGGGGCCAGGGAAGGGGTCCTTGGTTTCTCCCAGGGTGCCCTTCCTGTGGAGAAAAGTTCTGAAAAGCAGCAATGTTTACGCTTGCGCAGTCCATCTGAGGTGGCTTTGACCTCGGGTTTCACCACGCCCTCAGCACCCAGGGCACCGTGCGCCCAGTGTTACCCGACGTGATCCTCAAACCACCTGCAGCCACGGGGGGATCATCTCCCGTCTACAGGCAGCGGCAATGATAACAATAGAAAACATCTGCTTAGCATTTCCTAAGCACCAGGGTCTGTGTAGCTAATACAGGGTAGCTTTCCCTGTATTGTCTCATTTCACGATCTCAAGAGTCCAAGAGGCGGCCTGTGTTACAGAGAGAAACTGAGGCACCGAGAGGTTCAGCGACCCATCTCTCGAAGGACGTAATGACGCAAAGAGGCTAGTTTGACATCCTTGACAAAGGGGAGGTGGTCGCTTGAATCTGAGGCCAGGCCAAGGGTCTCCACTCTTTCCTGCCGTCATCGGATGAAACAGTAATTCCAGGTTTTTAATTCCCACCAAACACCACCTTCCTCACTGCAACCATGCCGAGCACATTCGCAGGTGGGAGAGGTGAGGAAGAACTCAAAACATCTCCCGGGGAGGCTGGTGCTGCACTCGGTGTCCCTGCAAAGCCACACTGCTGTGCAGAGGAATTCCAGTCGCGAAAGGCGGATCATTTCCCACCTAAGCCAGACTCAGACAGCCGCTGGCTGTGAGCAGTGCTCCTTAGACATATTGCTCGTTATTAAGTTGCTTTTCCATTTGGTAAGAAATTTAAAACCCCCATCCAGTCAATGAATTGCTATTAGTTTGAGAGGATGGTCTTGGATTTCCACGCCTTTCTATAGAAAGCCTTGAGAGGACAGCAGGGACGTGGGGAAGTTACAGGTTAATTTTTTCGTGCTTGTAGCATTCCAGGACGGAAGCAAATGAGGACAAACGCGATCACAGAATTGAAGTTAAACGCGCCGCGAGCAGGCTACTCTTAAACTCACTTTCAAGATCAAATATATTAAAAAACAAAAAACAAAAACCACACGTACTGCTATGGCCAGTGGAATACACTGTCGCTTGCCAAAAATCGCAGCAATTATCATCATTATTGTTGATGACATTGTGAGCATTTACTCTGTGGCAGGCGCTGCTGGGAGGCTTCACCAACTGTGCCATGCTCGTCCTCATGGGTGGGGTCCCGCCGCGAAGCTGGTCCCATCACCCCCATCTTGCAGATGAGGGAACTGAGGCTAAATCCTTCTTTGTGTGTGTTGACGACAGGAGGTGCCCAATGAAGACAAGAAAGTTACTTTAACCCATCTCCTCAATGGGCCTGAACGGCCACCCCCTCCCCTCTTTCCTTACCTCGCCTGGTTCCTATCTCTCCTTCAAAGTATAGAAACTTGGTCTGGCATCACCCCCTCCCCCACACACTCCCCCCCACTGGTGACTCCCCTCCCCGCATCATAGCTCTGACACGCCTCCCACGTGCCTGTCCCCAGTGCACCCTGCTCCACTTCCAGACAGAGCTCCCCCGGGGAGGGACAGAACCCCACTCCGCCCCTCCGCAGTGCCGGGCACGGGCACGCAGTAGAGGCTTAGCGAACACTTCTCGAATAAGTGACTGAGAGAAGGAATGAGTCAAATGCAGGCTCCAAGTCCAGCACAGCTGAGCTTCCCCCGCACAGGCACCAGAGCCATGGAGATGGTCTCTGGTTTTGGTGTGTCTATTTCAAGGTGCCGCTGCTTTGAGCCTGTTTCCTCACCTATAAAACGGGGCCACCTGTAGAAGGGAACAATGCTGCCCGCCCTCAGGGGGCTGTGTCAAAGATTGAGGTGCTATTGTAGCATGTGCCTGGCCCAGAGAAAAAGCTCAAAAATGATAATAACAACGATGTTATTTCCCATGCTATCGATTGCCTATTTATCTAGATCAGTCCTATTTACAAGCGATGTTTGTTTTCCACTTACCATACATGATATTGTGAAGTTTTACTTACAAATAAATATCCTTGGTGTTTGAAAGTGAGCCAATATCTGTGCGTGGTGCCCAGAGGTGGTCGAGATCCCGAGGTGGGAAGGGAACTCAGTTTGGGGCAGCTTCTGTAAAGGTCCCCTGGTCACCTGAGGACAGACGCCCGGGCACGGGGTGCCTTGGGGCATGGGCGGTAGTGCCAAGGGGCAGAGGCTCAGAGCAGGAGACTCCAGAGGCCTCGTGAAGGGCACGGATGCGCAGCCACCGCCGGGCTCACCCACCTTGCCTGCGGGGAGGGTGCGGCTTCCACCCCAGACCCGGGCTGCTATTTTTAGCATGCGCACACCCTGCGCCACCTCCTACACTCTGACCAAATTTAGAAATCTCAAGATGTCTTTGCACTTCCATGCCCCTGGTAGGGGCAATGAATGAAAACGCCTGCTGTCCAGCCAGCGCCAGCCTGAGTGCTTGCAGAGCCCTGGCTCCTGGCTGGTAGGGAAGCCCAAGATTTATCACACAGTGAGATAAAGCGAGGTGCAGAATCCTGTGCGCAGTCTGCGTCTACTTCTGCAAAACCTAAACAATAGCGCCCCCCCTCCCCACACCCCCTCCCCCTAGCTCCTGCGCGTCTAGGACCGGTAGCTAGGAGAGGGGCATGGGAGGGGCCCCCACAGGCTGCTAACATTGGGAATGTGGAGGAATAGGGTGGCACCGTAGGTGGTGGGGGTGGAAGCGGGGGAGATAACTCTGCCTTTACGCAAAGCTTTATATTTACTGTTTAAAAGAAGTGTGTATGACTTCTTTTTTTAAATTGGTTTTTGGAGAGAGAGAGGAAGGGAGGCAGAGAGAGAGAAAGACACATGTTTGTTTGTCTGCTTACTTATACATTCATTGGTTAATGCTTCTATGTGCCCTGACCGGGGATCGAACCGCAACCTTGGAGTAGCAGGAGGACGCTCTGAGGCCCTAACCGACTGAGCTGCCACAGCAGGCCACAAGTGTGTACGACTAAAATCTGAAAACTTTGAGCACTAATACGTTTCTATCTGCAGATTGCAAGGCCTCAAACCACATGCGCGCATGGGACACCATAGTGAACCAAGGGCTTCTGAGGCTGCGTCTGGTGGCCCCTCACCACCCCCTCAGCACCGTGGATGCCTTATGCACCACCTCTTCCCTAATGCACCTCCGGTGGACCGGGACGGGGACACTATTGTTCCCCACTCTGGTCCCCTGGGTGCTGACTCCACCCCCAGCTGCAAGGAGGGGCAGAGCGATCAGAACGCTGGCACTGCTTCCCGCTCGGGACAGCAGTGCCGACTCCACCCCCAGCTCCGGGGAGGGGCGTGGCCAGGCCTGGCCAATCCGACTGCTGCAGCCCTTGGTTCTTCAGGGCTGGGACTGGCCGCCAGAGGGGAGAAAGCAGTGGACTTGTTGGAACTGGAGAGCCCAAACCCTCTGCTTTAGAGCTTCTTTCTCATCGACCAGTTCATTCCCTGTGGGCCGAGCTTGTCTGAGGCTCGTCTGGGTTGGAATCTGGTCCTTGCGAGCAGAGGAGGCAGCGCCGCGATGAACCTACGCCAGCGGGTGACTGAATTGTCAGCAATTTTGCTGTTGTTTGTTACCCATGGCCCATACTAAAATTAAACATGTGAACTTATAATTAGATGAGTTATATTAAAAATAAAAGCAACACACACTCAGAACTTACCACTCCCTATTTTACTGCCCCTCCCTATTACCCATGCCCCTGGGGTTACTTCCCGCTGTCATCTCAACCCAGGGCAATGCTGTGTGATGGTCCCTGCTGGGTGTCTCCTCCCAGCTCCAGGCCGCCAGTCACACTGGTAGCCTGGAAGCCCACATGGTGTGGCGGGAGCGTTTACCTCGTGGAAGCTGGCAAACGCTACAGGTAGGGTCCCACCCCCCAAAGCTGTTGTTAAACATTTACGAGCGTGCCTCTGAGCCGAGGCCTGCTAACAGGCAGGGTCTTGTCGGCTCTTCAGGAGCCCCAAGGAATAGAAAGAAGAGATTATAAGTATCTTTAGAGCAAGAACTGCACTTGATCTCTCTTGGTTTCCCCAGCATCTAGCACGGGCATTCAGTTTATGTACGTTGAGTAACTGGAGGAAATTGGACTCCGGAAGTCAGGGGCCTTGTCTGCGGTCACCTTGTGGGGTGGGGGTAGGGGCCTGGGCACAGCTTTTATTTTTACTTCAGGTGCTACTTAAGAAAAAATAGATAGCCTGAATAGTCCTATAGTTACTAAAGAAATGATATGCACAGTTAATACTTTCTAGCAAAGAAAACTCCAGACCGGGCGCTTCACCGGGAAAAGCTACCTATTCAAGGAAGAAATAATCCTAATCCTAATTTTACACAAACTCTTCTAGAAAACAGAAGAGGAGGGAACATTTCCCAACTTATTTTATGAGGCTAGCGTAGTTCTAATACCAAATATATTAAAAGGAAGGAAAACTGTAGACCAATATTGTTTGTGAATATAAATGAAAGAAATCTCAGCAAAATATTATCAAATCAAACCCAGAAAAAATATCAAAAGGATAATACCTTATGACCAAGTGATGTTTATCTTGGAATACAAGCCTGGTTCAACATTAGAAAGTTAGTCATTGTAATTCAGCCGATAGAAAAAAAGCATATAATCATTTCAAGCATTTGACAAACTTTTAACATCCATTCATGATGAATTCTCAGCAGCTGATAAAAAAAAAAGTCTGCTACCTGATTAATGGAATGAGCAAAAATCTACAACTCATACCATACCTAATGGCAAAAATGCCAATGCTTTTCCCCTAAATCGGGAACAAGGCAAAGATGTCCACTCTTACCACGCCTGTCCAACACCCTACGGGAGGTCCTAGCTAGTACAATATGGCAACAAAATCAAATCATAGACTGGAGAGGGAAAAATAAACTTTTTGTCTCTATTTGGAGATGGCATGATTGCCTACAGAAAAGACCAAGAAATCTATAAACAACCCAAACTGATTACAAATGAGTTTATCAAGTTTGCAGGGTACAATGTCATCATATAAAACTCAACTGTCTTACTCTATACTAGCAATAAACAATAGGAATAAAACATTTTTTAAAAGTACAATTAATGATAGTACTTGTCCCGACTCCCCCGCCCCCCAATAACATGAAAAACTTTGGTATAAATCAAACATCTAGGCAAGATCTGAATGCCGAAAACACTAAAGCAAGGGAACAGGGTGAAAGAAATCAAGGAAGACCTAACTAAATGGGGAGATAAACCATATTCACAGACTGGAAGACTCAATATTGTTAAAATGTTAAATTCTCCCAAATTGATCTCTAAATTCATCGCCCTTGCCAAATCCCATCAACATTTTCTTGTACACGTCAACAAGTGCATTTCAACATTTACATAGGAAGGCAGGAAATCTAGAACAACCCAAACAATTTTGGAAAAGAACAATGTTGGAGGACTCACACTTTCTGATTTTGATGTTGACTGTAAAGCTCCAGTAATCAAGACAGCGCGGTGCTGGTGCAAGGCTGGACCGGAGCAACGGAGTGGAGTCCAGAAATAGATCCCCACATGTGGGGCCAATGCACTCAGCACAGCTGCTGAGGGGCTCCGAGGGACTAATTGAAGGGGTTTCTTCAATAAATGGTACCGGAACGATGGTTCCTCCGCAGGTGGGAAAAAGGAACCTCGATCCACACCTTGCATCATAAACAAAATTGGACTCAAAATGGATCACAGACTTAAATGCAAAACATAATATTATAAAATTTCTAGTAGTAAACCTAGGGGGAAAAATCTTTGTGACCTCAAGTTATGCAAAGATTTCTTAAATGCAACACTTAAAAAAAAATTCATCAAAGAAAAAAAGCTCAATTAGAGTCCATTAAAACTTTTTAAAAATCTGCTCTTTGAAAACCACTGTTCAAAGAATGAAAAGAGAAGACACAGACTGGGAGAACATACTTGCAAAACATCTGTCTCGTAAAGAACTTGTGTCCAGAATCTATAAATAACTCTCAAACCACCCCATTTAAACAATGGTTAAAAGAATCGACCAGACATTTCACCAAAGAAGATGCGCAGATGGCAAATTAAGTCCATGGAAAAAAATTTTAAAGTCACTAGTTATGAATAAAATGGAAATGAAAACCACAGAGAGTTACCAGCACACACCCAACAGGATGGCTAAAAGCAAAACGAAACGCTCCCTGGCGATACCAAGCAGCGGATGGGCACGGGGCTGCCTGCGCTCGGACCTGGCTGGCGGGGACACGGACCAGTGCCCGGACTTGGTAACAGGTTTGACAGTTTTTTATAAAGTGAAACACTTTATAAAAGTGTTTATGGGCTTTAGGACCCAGAAATCTCACTTCAAGAGGAATGAAAATACATGCATATGTCTGCATAAAACCCATACACAAATGTTGGTGACGGATTCATTCATAGTCCCCCCACAGCGGGGACCACCGACATGTCCTCGAAGGGGTGCACGGATAAATAAGCTGTGGAGTGTTCATACAATGGAGCGTGACTTTGCCGTAAAACGAACAAGGCGCCTGCGAAACAGCAGGCCTGAATCTCAAAGCCGTGTGGAGAGCGAGGAGCCGGAACCAGGCACGTAGTGCGTGATCCTCTCCTCATGATGTTCTGGAAATGACGCCTGTGGGGACGTAGAGAAACCAGCGGTTGCCAAGGGCTGGGAGGAGGGCACGATGGGATTGGGGCTGCGGGAGGCGCTCCCCGTCCTGACTGCGGTGATGGGTACACGATCATTCGTCGAAACTCATAGAATATACACCTAAAAGGGGAATTTTATTGCATGTAAGTTATCCCTCAACAAATAAAAATTAAAAATGTATTGTTGGAAAATAGCACTAGGAAGAGTTGTAATATCCACTTCATTTACACAAAAAGCTGTGATAAGTAAACTAACTTCTGTTTGCCCAATATTGGAAGGCCCCACCTTCCCAAGGCTAATTTCTGATTCTTTATGGAACTTTTAAAGAACAAAATTAAAAAAATGTGAGCAAGTAGCTCCCTGTATCCCTCTGTCCATCTCCCCGTCTGTCCGTTTGTCCATCCGTCCACCCACCCACGCATGCCGAGATTATTCCGTCATCACAATAAATGGTAAGAATCATTTTGAAGAAGGACCAGCTGCTCTCATTCTGGAATGGGCCTGCGGTACCCGAAGTGGAGTGTGTCACCGCGACACAGGACACACAGGGTTGCCAAGTCAGACGCATGCCCTTTGAACGGTTTGTGCTCTCCCTGACACGTCTACTGTCAGCCTGGACTAGAACCTCCTTCCTCCACAGTCCGCAGACCCGGCATCTCCTCACTGCCCCCTCCCCTTGTCACAGGTCATGCTCTGACACGGTCAAACAGCTGTCACGTCCGTTTCCCGTTCACCTGAGTGTGCTGTCTCAGTGCCAAACCATGGAGGAGGCCTGGCAAATCCCATAATTCAGGTCATGGGTCACTTCCGGAGGTTCCGCCTTCTTCCATTCCGATGGAACAATGACCGGTGGACACACTGGAGAGAGGCTGAGTCCCTCTTTTGGGTCGAACCACCCAGAATGAAATGCCCAGTGCTGGCCGCTGAGAGCAGCTCTAGCTTCTCCAGCGTGCGCAAAAGCAGGGAAGAAACGTGGCCTGAAGAGCAAGTGGCCACCCCGCCCCTGCGCCGCCAGCTGGCTTTGCAACGAAACTGGAAAATGCTGATTCTCTGGTACCCCCCCCCCAAGATTCTAACTCTGTGGGCTTGGGGGTCCGGGAATCGGTTTTTCACAGGCGCCCTAGACAACCCCCACTCTCAGAGAGAACTCTGAGCTGTGGTCGTCGAGGGCTTTGAAGGAGCTGGAGTTTCCCTCGAGATGATGGAATCCGAGGAAGGTTCAGGTGAGTTGAGTGGTGGGACGCAGAGCCACACTTTAGGAGGTGGGACCCCACCAGCCCCGGCAGATGGAGCGACCAGGTGACCAGTGCAAGGACAAGGGCACACCCAAGCGACAGGTGCCCTGAGCAGGACCCAGAGCAAGAGGCGCCCCCAAAAGACTGGGTGTTGCCTGTAGACATCATGGCCAATGGTAACGAGAGTAAAGTAATTCATTGTCAAGTACAATGTTTTCTGTTACTATTTGATTGATTCTGATGGGTCAGGCCTTGGGCTAGAACTATATATATATCGGGATGAATCTTTTAATCAATGACCTTTGGACTGATGTACCAGCTGTCATACTCCATGTGGAGGAGATGAGAGCAGCGTGCCTGTCAGCTCATTTGGTTGCTCCCAAGGGGAACATTCCACTGTAAGCCCTCCTATCTGTCCCTTGTGACTGGCTTCCAGCCACCAGCGCTCGACTCGGAGGTCTTTGTGCTGCTGTTTTCTCTTTGCAGGCATGGTGGTGTTCCTTCTGCAACTGCCGCGGAAAAAAATAAGCATACGTGTCTTTTGAAATCCTAAACTGAGCATACTACAAAAGACAGTGATTTACACACACGAGGCTCATAATCAGCCATGCCTTGGAAATGATACAAACCTACTAAAGCAGCATCGTAAACGAGGCTGCCGCGTAACATCTGTTTTCTCTGATACACTCAATTAAAAATAAGCTGCCATAAAAAGATCGGCAAAGTGTAGCTGTAACTAACTAGCTAAGCCTAATGTCCCAAGATTTAAATTGAATGTGTATAAGGATGAATACTGCTGGCCGTTAATGACAGAGAGTCAAAAAGCGGACATTCAGTACCAATGTCAATGGCTCTGACCGGGTAGCTCAGTGGTTACAGTGCTGTCCTGATACACCAAGGTTTCAGGTTGAATACCCCATCAGGGTGCATGCAAGAATCAACCAATGAACGCACCAGGAAGTAGAACAACAAATCAGTGTCTCTCTCTCAAAATATGTGAATATTTTTAGAAGAGCTTATCAAAAAACCTCACGTTTACCCTGGAAATTCTTGCCATTTCCAGGAGGTCGGCTGTTGAACGTCCCAATAGTAGCTGTGTCCATTCAGTTTCTCAGGACTAAGCCCCAGGTGGCAGCCACCCAGCCAGGGGCTGACTCCCACAGCAGAGGCGGCAGCCGGGTTAGATTTACTTAAAAAGCGTTCTTTACTTAGTAAAACTGTTGTCAAACAATGCTGTAGTTTAAACACCCTTCCCCGAAACAGAGACGTTACATTGTGCAAGAAGCGTACATTCCAGAATCATTTCCTGTTGGATCGCAAAACTATTTTAAGCTGACGTGTTCCGAAGGCGGCTCACTCCCCAAGCCTTCTGACCCGCGGAGCCACAAAACGCTCTTCACCTCCTGGTTTTGTGAAGGCCCCTTTTTTTACTTAGCAACGTCAAGTGCAACAAATCCTCCTGTTCCTGTTAAAGACAAACTGCTTTTTATTCATCGCTCTGTATGGTACAGAACTGGTCAAACCAACGGCAGCGTGCTTGTTAGAACTTGGCCTTCTTATCAGTCTCCAATAAGCTGAAAAGCTGCCTCCACGTTTGGGGAGGGGGAAAAAAAAGAAACAACTGCCCTCTTGTGGGGACCGTTGTCATTGCTTCTGTCCCAGAAATCCAATGCACTGAGTTACTGCACTTGAGAAACGAGTGAGGTTCTCCTTTTACCCAGGAGCCCGGGGGAGTCTGGACACATACCTGGGTCAAAGCTGATCATCGGAATCTCACGCCGCATCGCATCTCATCCAGGTGGTACAGGTGCCAAACACCGCGCCTTACTTACAAGATCCCGTTGATGAGGATCTTGATGGTGTCCGGGGCCCAACGGGGCTTGCGGTCTCAGACGTGTTTACCTGTTTATTCCTTTAGAAAGCCCAGTTGTAGTAAAGTACGTAATATGAATTTCCTGCCTTGACCCGTGTTCGTGGCACAGCTCAATCCAGTGTGTTCACAGCGCTGGCGGCCCTCAGCACCGTCTGTCTCCAGAACTCTTGCGTCTCCCCACACGGACACTCTGTCCCTGTTAGACACCAACTCCCTGCCCTCTGCGCTCTCAGCCCCTGCTCCCACCGTCCTGTGGCCCCTCATAGAAGTGGAATCATACGTGTTTGTCTTTCTGTGACTGGCTTATTTCACTTAATATCATGGCCTTGAGGTTCATCCAGGCTAAAGCAGGCGTCGGAATGTCCTTCCTGTTTAAGGCAGAGTAATATTCCGTTGCGTGGACGGACCCCATTTGTTTATCCACTCATCCGTCCACGCGCATTGGGGTTGTGGCCACCTTTTGGCTGCTGTGAACGTGGGTGTGCAGGTATCTCTTCAAGACCCTGCTTTCAGTTCTTTGGGGTGTGGACCCAAACTGTGGGGGCACGGGGTAGTTCTATTTTTAATGCCTCGAAGAACTGCCCTACTGTTGTCTGCGGGGGTTGCGCCATTTCACGTTTCCAGCCACAGGGCACAGGGGTCCCATTTCTCCACGTCCCCAAAAAAGACATTTTTAGAACCATCCTTCACATAGAACAAAGAAAACTTTAAAGTCATTTTATTGAGTCTTGCAAAACATCTTTAAACAACGAAAAATAAGAAACTATTACAGAAGTTCAAATAGTCACAATGATAGCAAGTAAGAGAGCACAGAATTTAGGTCTCACTATGTGAATTCAATTATTTGCTGTCATGCCAAGAATATAATGCCCTTCCTCCTAAAAAATTGCTTCCACGTGTTCACCTTATACAGGGCTTCTGGACTTGGGGTAGTGTTAACAAGAAATCAGCATTTTAAGAATTGGAATTGAATTAACCAGATGGGAGAAATTCTTTCACAGTGTAGACGCGTATTGAATCACCATGATGTGCACTTTTGTGTCTTACAATTGTATCTGTTGATTAGACCTCAATGAAGCTGAAAAAAAAAAATTGAATCTAGGGCCTACCATTGATTTTAAAATATGGGGAGAAAAATTCAGAGCAAAAGCAAGTGCTGAGCTAAGAAGAAAAATATGACTCTTTATAAAGATGGGGACTCGTTCATTTTAAGGACTGGAGACATTTCACATCCTGCTCCAAGGTGGGCAAAGTCTCTCCAGTTGGTGAAAAAAGAGAAATAAAAGAGAAATACTCATAGTGCATAGGGTGGTATAAAAAAAGTACAAATTCACGTACACATTTTCATTATCAGACTTTTGGTTTCTTTCTCTGCCAATTATTTTAAAAACATAAATAAAGTACTTTTAGGAAAAAAAGGTGATGCATTGAGATACTGATAAACAGTAATGGGACGGAACCAGGGCGATTTCCTACCTGTCGAAGGCCATAATTAAGGGAGAGGACAAAAATGTACACGTACACTTGGCTCCCATGCCAAAGTAAAATAGGTTGCTATTATTTAGTCTAATTTAGAGTTTTTCATTTTCTACTCAGTTCTTTTGGTATAATATTAAGATCTTTTGCATTGAATGTAGAGCTCATTAAAAGTATTGTGATGGCTTTAAATTTTATGGAAAATTCATTTCTATAAAAAAGGATATTAAAATTAATATTTTACATTTAAAAATCGTAATATTAGTAATATCACGGGTGCATACAATTCGACATAAAATTTCCCAGTTCTGACTGTTGGCTGAAGCACTAAATAATCTATACTCTGACAGAAATACATTTTATCCAAAAATCATTGTTTCTTCCACCTGGGCCGCTTTTGCCAATATCTTGTGAACAAATTCATGGGTTTGAGGTCCTGTCCCCCGATTCAAGATGTGGGCCTTTCACAAAATATATGCGGTGGTGGGGGTGGGGTGGGGAGGGGGGGTGTGTGTGTGTGTGTGTGTGTGTGTGTGTGTGTGTGTGTCTCTCTCTCTCTCTCTGTCTGTCTGTCTCTCTGTGGGAAATACCCAGTCAAAAGCAGGCGGACAATTCTAGGCGCTCCCTCAAGCTTTGGACAATTCTAGGCGCTCCCTCAAGCTTTGGAAAACCTGTGACCCTCCAGGGTCACGAACTTCACTGTTTCAAAGGCACTGAACGTTCTAACTTGCTGAGAAGGCTGCGCGGGGCGTGACTCTGACCCCTCACTCCGACAGCAGGTTGAGGATCATCTCGCAGGTCATGGCTTCACCCAGGTCCCCACTGCCGGCAGTGGCGGCCTCTCCGTAGGCGGCAGGAGCCACCATCTCTCCCGGGCACTGGTCTCCCATCACCATGGAGGCTCCTCTGGCAGCAGTTTCTTGGGGGAAAAAAGGCACAGGGTTGGCAAGTTTAAAATAAGGCCAAGAAATCAGCGCAAATAGATTTCAGAGACAAACGCTTGATTCTGACCCAGCAGCGCACGTGTGAGAAGACAGGTTTCCACAGAGGGGAGGGGACACGTATTCCGACCTCGGCTCTGCGCTCTGTCGGGGTTTAGCGGCCTCAGCTCTAAGATACCCGGGGCTGGCTCAGCCTCTGCTGCGGGACTTAAAAAGTACACGGCACGAGGTGTCAAGAGGGCCCATTAGGTGCCTCATATGCCGGGACGCCACGCATTTATATAGACGCCTTCAGGTGTGTCCCGCTTGGAGCTCGGGGTCCAGGCGCCCTGGTTTCGGGCTCAGAGTTGGATTTCACCTGGTGTGTCGTCCCCAAGGAACGACTGTGCCTGTGATGGGGTGAATGGTTGCCCCTCAGAAAAGACGTGTCCACATCCTAAAGCCCTGAACCTGTGAGTGTGACCTTATTTCAGATAAGGGCATTTGAAGATATAATGAAGGGTCTCAGGATGAGATCATCTGAATTTTCGAGGCAGACCCTAAATCTGATGACAAGTGTCTTTGTAAGCGACAGAGACGGTAAAGACACAGAGGAGAGGCCAGGTGAAGACGGAGACAGAGACTGGGGCGATGGGGCCACATGCCGAGGACCGCCTGGGGCCACCAGGAGCTGGGAGAGGCGGGGAGGCGCCTCCCCGGGCGCCTCCGGGGGCGGGGGGCGGTCCTGCTCACCTCTTGATTTAGGACGTGCGGCCCCCAGACTGGGAGGGAACGCGTGCCCTCGCTCCAAGGCCCCCGGTTCGTGGTGGTGGTTTGCCACAGCATGCCCAGGCCACGCACACTGCACCCCGCCATCCACCAGCTCGGCCGAGGGGGGCGTTAGGGGCAGGAGAGCAGTGGGCATGTGCATGTGTTATTCGGCCTCACTAAAATGTCCCCCCAGGAACCCACGTGGTGGGGGTCCAGCCCCGGGGCTCCCCAGGGGGTAGGTAGCCAGGCCCGCGTCACCCATGACCACGCGGGGCCAAGTGAAGTTTGAGTCCTGCCCAAAGGGGCAGGAAGCCGCTACAGAGCCAGGCCGGGGACAGGGCGCCCTTCAGGGGCTGGGGGCGGGGTTTCTGGGTGCGCTCCCTGGGCAGGGCGCTTGGCACCCGGGGAAATCCACCATGGGAAAGCCCCGGCGGCCCGACGCATTTCAGAGGAGTTACCGTCTCCCTTCTCCGCCTCTTTTGGGGTGGCCGCCTTGCACGTTCTCACTCTTCTCCCTGCTCCTGAGGGGGCCGCTTTTTCCTGTCCTGCCTGACACTTCTCGGAGTGTCTCCGCATGTTGGTCTGTGGGAGAAATGACACAGCGCACACAGTGAGAGTCGGCATCGCCGGAGCAACGGCACCTTGCAGCGCACGGCCCAAGATGCGCTGCGGGAAACAGGTGCCGCGTACAATCTCGCACAAGAAAGGGCGGCTTTCTAAAGGTGACCCTTCTGTTGCGTTATGTCTGGAAGCAAGCTAGCTTATTTTAGGTGTTTCTTTCTAATGGAAGTCGACGAGAAGGCAAGAATTACCTTTCCAGAATGGCTCCACTCTCCAAAACGAGGTTTGATATGAAAACAGAAATTCAATATATTGGTCAGTTTTATGAAAATCAGTAGAATACCCCAGAGAAGCAGCTGCCCCGCCAGCGTCTGCCCTGGCCTGCCATGGAGTTACGACAACCACGCACAACATGCAGATGGAAGTGGGAAGCCTCCGGTTTCCCAGTCAAGCCCGCCAGCGATATCTTCTTATATACGGACACTTAGGATTTGAAATACGTTAGGAAATTTTCCCTACTTGAAAAGTCCACGTGCTAACCTAAGATACTAGCGCCATGTCATTAAATTTGCTGATTCTGTAAAACATCTCCCCCAGTTTCCATTTTGACTTCCGTATGGGACCTTGCGGGCTTAGGGTGGAGGAGGATTTGCATACAAGGCGGGATGTGGTGGGTTCCCAAAACTCCATCTGATGCTTGTGCATAGGGGTTGGCACGCTGGGGCCGAGGGTCAAGTCCAGCCCGCCCACGCCGTCTATAAAGCAAGTGTTCTGAACAAGCCACGCTCCTTTATCGACGACCTGTCCATCTACGGCTGTGTTTGAGCTACAACCTCAGACGCAAGCAGTCGGGACAGAAACGGCCTGTCTGGTTTGAGGAGCTGAAAATATTTCACTGTCTGGCCCCCTGCAGAGTAAGGCTGCCAACCCCCGGTTTACGTGATGATGGGCAAAAGGAGTCTCCTGGGTCAAGGATTCCTTTGAGGACGTAAGAGCAGCGGCTCCTTCCCCAGAGACGTGCAAACATATTTACACACCCATACTCTCCCTACAGCTTCATCAAGTTCATGGTTAAGAATGTCTGATGTCAGTTTTGCAAGAACAAACAAATCAAACAAAAACACACCCAGCCTCTAAAAAGCAAGCGGAGCGAACCTACAGAACATCTGGGACTGAGAGGGAAGGAAGAGTACAAACGTTTGTGTTAGAGAAATGCTTCTCGGGCGCGGAGGACGCCCCCCGCCCCCCCACTCCCCGGCCCGGCCCACCCATTCCCGATCCGGGGCAGGGTCCTTACCGGGAGGGAGGGGGTCTGGTACGACGTACACCAGGACTACTGCGTGTTAAAGGAGGAAGTCTGTGATATTTTACTTAAAAAAAAATTAAATTGGATTCAAGTTTTCAGATGCGCTTTTATTTTTAAAGACTTTCATTTTTAGAGCTGTTTCAGGTTTGTAGCAAAACTGAGAGGGAGGTGGCGATTTCTCACATGCCCCACCCCACATCTGCACACCCTCCCCCACTGGCATCATCCCCTGCATTTGCCATAACCGATGAGCCTACGTGACACATCGTCACGCCAAGTCTGCAGTCCACCTTAACGTTCACTCCCGGTGGTGTGCATCCTGGGTCTGCATGGGTATGTGATAATGTGTGTCCACAATGACAGTGTCGCACAAAGCAGGGTCACTCCCCTAAAAATCCTCTGTGCTCCACCTGTTCATCCTGCCTGTCCCCCACGCCCCGGCAACCTCTGCTCTTTTATTGTCTCCATAGCTTTGCCTTTTCCAGGAGGTCACATCGTTGGCATCATATAGCATCTAGCTTTTCAGGCTGGCTTCCCTCACTCAGCAACGTGCATTTAAGATTGCTCCATGCCTCTTCACGGCTTGACTGCTCATTTCTTTTTGGTGCCGAATAATATTCCATTGTCCGGATGGACCAGTTTATTCACCCATCCCCTGCCGGAGGCCATTTTGGTGGCTTGCAGGTTTTGGCAATTAGGAGTGGAACTGGCGTAAATGTTCATGTGTAGGTTTTCCTGTGGACGGAAGCTTTCAGCTCCTTTGGGTAAACACCAGGGAGGATGGCTGCTGGATCAAACGGTAAGAGTTGATGTAGTTTTGTAAGAAACTGCCAGGGCCTCGCCGAGCATCTGCACCACGTTGCACGCGTACCAGCAGCGGGTTCCAGTCGCTCCCCACGCTCGCCGGCGTTCGGTGTCGTCAGCGTTCCCGATTTTGGCCATTCTGAACGGTGTGTAGTGGGGTCTCCTTGCTCTGCTTTTCGTTTCCCTGAAGACACGTGAGGTCAGCCTCTTTTCACAAGCCGGGTGTGGTCTGTGTATCTTCTTTGGTGGGGGGGTCTGTTAAAATCTTTGGTCTCTTTTTAAATCAGGTTGTGTCTCCTGATTGTGGAGCTTCAAAAGTTCTTGGTACATTTTAGATGACAGTCCTTCATTGGATGTGACTTTTGCATGTATTATCTCTGTGTCTTCTCGTTCTCTGGGGTGACACTGTCTGTCACAGGACAGAAGCTTCTGATTTTAATGAAGCCCAGCTTATCAATTCTTTCATTCATAGGTTGTGCCCTGGTGTTGTAGCTAAAAAGTTATCACTACACCCAAGGTCATGTAATGTTTCTTACGTTGCCTTCTAGAAATTTTACAGTTTTGTGTTTGATGTTTAGTTCTGTGGTCCATTTTGAGTTAATGTGTTTGAAGGGCATAAGGTCTATGTGTGGAGTATATTTTTTTGCGTGTAGGTGTCCAGTTATTCCCGCACCCATCGACGACAAGGCTGCCATTGCTCCACGGTGTACCCTTTGCTCTTCTGTCAAAGATCAGGTGACTATCTATTTCTGGGCTATTTCTGGGCTCTCTCTTCTGTTCTATGGGTCTGCTCACTTTTTGGCTGCTATAAACAATGCTGCTATGAATATTTGTGTACAAGCTTTTGCCGTTTCAGTTCTTTTGGGTGTAAGAATTTCTGGGTCCAGGGGGATGTAAAGTACAGCATAAGGAATACCGTTGCTAATACTGTAGTAACTACATATGGTGCCAGGTGGGGACGGGAAATATCAGGGGGACACTTTGTAAAGTATGTGACTGTCTTACCGCTACGCTGCCCACCTGAAACTTACACGAACTAAAATGAATGTAAACTGTAGTTGAAAAACATTGTCTTAAATTAAAAAAAGGAATACTAATAAAAAAAGAAACTCTGGGAGCCTGTAAACTGGGTGCCAAGGGACTAGGGCCAACACCCAACAGTTCATCATTATCGACAGAATAGGAATGTAATGGACATCATGTTAACGTGGCAGGTACGTTGTTTTATCTTAAGCGTCTGCCCATAAACGTTTATTGCGTCTTTGGCACTTGAAAAAAAGAAAAACAAACGGCTAGATCACGTGGCAACTTTATGTGTAACTGTTTGAGAAACTGCCCGCCTATCTTCTGAGGCGGCTCTGGCCTTTAAAATCCCACCAGCGACATCCGAGGGCGCCTGCCATCCTACCTTTTCCACGCTGTCTTCTTTCATGGCAGCTCCCACAATGGCGAGTTCTAGGGCGATCTTTACTGGGATTTGGATCTGCACGTCCCTAGTAACTGATGACGCCAAGCAACTCTCATGAGCTCATTGGCCATTCATATATCTTCTTTGGAGAAGTGCCTTTTTAGATCATTTTCCTCTTTTTAATTAGGTATTTGGTGTTTTTTTTAAAAATTATTATTGAGGTATAAGAGTTCTGTATATATTCCAGATGCAAATCCGAATATGCCTTCTTAAATGAAAGAAAAGTCTTTGAAACCTCTGATGTTACATCCCGAGGACGCTGCGAGGCCGCTTCCCCCTCTCCTCTGCTCTCCCGTGTCTCGCGCCAGAGGGCAGCTCTGCACGGCTTTAACTTGGTGTGAAAGCTGCTGCGCCTGCTCCTATCTGACGCATTCTGAACGATTTATGCGGACACTCCAGAACTGTCCTGCTAGGCTGCCCCCTGAGACACGCAACTACCCTGACTTAGGGGAGGAAAAAAATAGTTTCCCCCCATAAAAACAATCAGCTTCAGATAATTCAAAACTTTTACAAAGTTAGACGGGAGCATCCATTGTCTAAGGATCCCACTAATCAGCTGTGGGTTTTTTTTTTTTTACTTGATTGATTTTAGAGTGAGAAGCAGCGATTTGTTGTTCCACCAACTGACGCGTTCACGGGTGGTTTCCTATACGCACCCGGACGAGCGCAAACTGCAGCCTTGGTGTATGGCGGGCAACACCTCAGCCCACTGGGCTACCCGGCCAGGGCAAGAGCGTGGTGGTTTCAAGTGTCCACAGATTCGAACCAGACCCACCCAGCCAAGCATGACCCACAGACACTGGGAGATAATAAATGTTCGGTGTTTTAAGCCACTCAGCTTTGAGGTCCCTTGGTAGGCAGCATGGAAAACTAACACAACACCTAAAAAGAATAAAATTGAAGGGTGACTGTTTTTCTTAGCACAGTCCCAACAGCCCTCGACTGAGAATATCTATGAACCATTTTGAAAATTGCCCTCTCGCTGTGAAGTAGCCTAAATCTAATTCACAGGAACAATTTTTAAACAGCGTACTAAAACCAGAGATTCTCTGTAGATTTGGCGGGCAGGGGTGGGGCGTGGTGGCTGAGAACTCTCTAAAGCTTTGTGCAAAGGTTTGTTTTCAGGGACTTTTTTTTTTTTTTTCCACAGAAGGGGAGACCACACATTCATAAGATTTTCGAGTTTTGTGACGGATAACCACTTTCCGAAGGCCTGGCAAGTTCCTACAATAGCGTGGAACCCCCCGAGTGGGACCTGCCGGGGACACAGAGGGGTCTTAGGGGGGACCAGCAGCGACTGGGGGAAGCTCACCCAGCGGGAAAAGCCTTTGCCGCAGGTGGAGCACTTGTGCACAGGCGGGAGGTACTCTGCGTCATGGCATTTCTTGACGTGGACAGTCAGAAGCTGCTTCTGTTGGAAGCGCTGGTTGCAGGAGATGCAGGTGAACGGTTTCTCCCCAGTGTGGGTTCGGACGTGAGCTGTCATGTAGCGCTCCTGGGAGGGAGGCGAGAAGACAGACCGCTCAGCTCTTTACAGGGACTTTTTGGTATCAGGCATTATTGCTCGCATTCCCTTCCCCAAAGATGACTGCACTAGGAAGAAAAACCACAGCGAAGACATTGTCTGAACACAGCACGGTTAGGGCGGGAGCACAGCCCGGCGGTCTACAGAACCCAGTCACAGGCGGACCCTGCCGTCCGATCATAAAAGTTCTCACGACTAGCTCCCAGCGGGTCCCCCAGGCCCGGGCGGGGGGGGGGTGGACAGGAACATACGGGCAGGGGGCAGGGAGATGATCATCGCTCTCCTGCCAAAGTGCTCACGTATTTGCAACCCCACGTCTATAATTATTAATGTTCTCAGTGACCTGCGTTTACAAAGGGCAGCTGGAACCTGCAGACTCAAAAATCTAATGTTAGAGTTTCCGTTCAGCGGGCCTTGGGGGTAGAAGTACACGAAGCATACATGTTCCCTCCACTTCCTCAGAGAATTACAACAAATCGTAACGTCGAGGTAAAAGCCTCATGGTGAAAATCATTGTTCACAGCAAAGAAATCATCAGAAATTTTAACTAGGATTTATGTGAGTAAATAATTTGGGGAATCAGGACAAAAATACATATAAAGCCAAGCAAAAACACATATTTTGTTTTATTTAACATGCTATGATTATTCAGATGAGACACACAAACATGCTCAGGCTACTGCTCGTAACCTAACAGAGAGGCTTTCTCTGGGTCTCTCCTTGTCTCTCCAGGAGGGCATCGCCTGGTGTCTCTGCTGAGAGCCGGGGTCTCTGGCACCAAAGCACGTGGAGCGCCCAGCAGTGCCCCAGCCTCAAGGCCCCCTGCGTGCTCTCTGCCCACCGAACACCCGAGACTTTACCTGCCCTGGGGTCCCCTCCTCCTCTCCAAGTCTCGCCCGCCTTCAGGAAGTTCTGGGTCCTTGGAACAAACCCGAGCCAGGGCTCCGAAGGCCCCCTGCTCCAAGCCTACTAGACACACACTCCCTTTTCCTTATTTGAAGCCTTTACCGTTTACAGCCCACACTGGGAAACCCGGTAACTGACTTGCACCTTTGGTCACCAGGCAAATTATCCGAGCGGCACGCGGTTCAGGGCAGCTGTTCAGGTCTCGCACTTTTGGTCTTAGACTCCCTTTTAGTCGTAAAAATTATTCACACTCTAAGCAGCTTTTGTTTATGAAGTGATATCTACTAGTACTGCCTGTATTAGAAATCAAAACTGAGAAAGATATGAAAAAATTGATTCTTTAAAAACAGCAGTAAACGAACCATATATTAATACATTGATATAACACATGTATTATCTATTATTTTTCAAAAACAAAAAAATTAATATCTGGCCTAACAGATAAAGTTGCCGTTATTTTATAGGCCGCACTATTTGGGACGTGCTTTTATCCCCAAATACTTGTTGTTTAGCTGGACATTCCTTATTTTTGTTTCTATGTCTGGCCACCTTATTCGATGGAGATGGCCCTGGTCTCTGGGCTCCTGCCCCCAGTGCACCGAGGCGTGTAGCTGTGGCTGAGACAGAGGCGGGAAACCTGCTCTCCCAGACACGCAGTTGCAAAAGGGAGCAGAATCTTAATAGCTTTTCAAATAATCAAAGACATTCTTTTCCGCTATTACACCAAAACCCAACAAGTGACAATTTTCTTACAAATTGGCTACATTGTGGAATCTGAAACCACCCCAATGAACTTTTTATACTCTGTGACATTAAAATCTGTTGATTGATCTCATACTTTGATTAGACCCTTTGCCCACGCCTGATTCGGTAAAATAATGGATGCGTCGTTTGGAAAATATCAGCTTGAGTTATGGAGAGCTTCTGAAGGCTGACGTGTTTCATTAGGCCGCATAAAAAAATCACTTTCTTAAAGTCACTCCCACCATTGGATGCAAGTTTTCCAAAATTCTAATTCTAATTTCCTCTTGCATGGGGACATCGGCCTTGGCCGCCCACGCTGCCTGTGACGTGCGGTGCCCCGTTCATGGACCTTCAGGGAGAAGGCCCGGGGTGTGGCTGAATATCCAGGAACTGAAAGAACAGAGTTTGTCGCTTGTCCTTTCAAGGCAAAATAGTGGTTTACAGGAAAAAAAACAAAAAAACAAAAAACAAAAAAACCCAATGGCTAGTTGAGCTCGCAACTCCAGCAGCCCCACAGGCGACGTCACCGGACACTGTCCTGCCCCGGAAGACGGAGATGCTTCCTTCCAACTTCCCAGCTCATCACAGACCACGCAGGCGATGAGTACTCGGGGCCAACAGTGAGTAATGTTAGTAACGCTTGCTGCTTTTCCGAGGACATGATTGAGTACAACTGCCCTTTGTTTTTGTTGCCAGTGCACGAACGAGGCGAGCACAGCCGTGACAGGTCACGGCTCTGCTTGGCAGTAAGGCCCCTCCACAGCTAATGCGCCATCGGGGCCACGGCCAGCAGGGGGCAGATAGGGGGTTGGCCTTAATTCATTAATTACCAATAATAATTCCGATTGTACGGCACTGACTGGCTGTAAGGACTTCTAGGGGTCTGTGAGCCATACTTCAAGAACTGTTGTTTGAATTTATTGGCTTGTGGTTGCCTTCTGGTTACTCTTACTAGTCTTTCCTAATGAAGATTTTACTTACTTATTTTTAGAGAGAGGAGAAGGGAGGGAGAAAGAGAGGGAGAGAAACATCGATGTGAGCGAGAATCATTGGTTGCCTCTTGTACACTCCCCGGCCGGGGACCCACCTGCTACACAGCCCTGCGCCCCGACCAGGAATCGAACCGTTGACTTTTCACTTTGCAGGAAGACGCCCGAGCAGCCAGGGTGTAATAGTCGTTTTTGTTTGTTTGTTTGTTTGTTTAAGCATGACTTTTCCCCAACATTTCCAAAGTGGTAGAAACCCCCCTCCAGCCTCCATTCTTCCTCTTCCCGGGCCTCCCACGGCCTCCCCAGACGGACTGGAGTGAAACGCGCTACCTGCTTGCAGGTGTAGCTGCAGTTCTTGCACTTGAACCTCTTCTCGTGTTTGTGAGCCTTCTGGTGCTGGAGGAGGCTGTAGCGGTCGTGGAAGACGGCGGGGCAGTAGCGGCACCCCATCTCTGCGGCCGTGTAACTATGCAGGTTGCGCAAATGGACGCCTAAAACCGGGACGGAACGTCCGTTACTGTGTGTGTGGGGTGGGGAGGTATTGTTTTCTGTGAGGCCAATCTACCCCTGCCTATCACCCAGGCTTCTCACTCTCAGCACTGGGAGCAGGTGGGGCTGGCCGCGCCCTTCCCGGGTGGACCGTGCTGTGCCTTGCACCCCTGGCCCCTGCCCACTAGATGCCACCAACACACAGGGACAACCAACATGCTATGAAACCGCACTGATGCAAGTCCGCCACCAGATGGCACCACAGGACCTCTAAAAAATGAAACAAATCCAGGCTGGTTCCTGAAGGCCCAGGGCTCCACAGGTGTCCCTGCAGAAGGGAGTGTGTCCGCCCAGACACTCACGCAGGTCGCTCTTCCTGGAAATGCTGGCGGCACAATGGGGGCACTGGTACTTGGGGACGTTGTCGCTGTGCTTCTGCTCAATGTGTATTTTCATGGTGCCCCTCTGGGTGAAGCGCGCGTGGCAGAGGTGGCATTCGTAGGGCTTCTCCCCTGTGAGACAGCGACAAAGGTGGCCTCTGCAGAGCGGCCTCCCCCCGCAGGCCCCGGTCCCCCCCAAAGGACACCTGAAGCTGAAAGCTTGTCTTTTGTTCTCTGGGCTCCTTCTCCCACACCTTCCTCCTGCGTTCACCCCACAACGGGCATAAATTCCTAAGTGGAGCCCAGGCAGCTAAGGACCGGGGAGCACACGCAAACACCCTCTGTCTACAGCAGAATGGAACGTAAGCGCGGCGGAACCAGCGCCCTCTGCTCTATGTCGCCTTCAGTCCAAGGGGGCGTGAAGGAGTCGACTTCTGAAGCCTGAACAACCTACGGAGGCCCACCCATGATGGCGTCTTCCTTGGTCGCTGCTGGTGAGGCAACAGCACAGAGCGTACGTGGGCTCCCTTGACGCTAAACGCACCCACAGGCGCAGAGCAGAACCCCCACGCCACACAAGCGCGGAGGCGCTCACTCTGCCCCTGGCACGGCAGCTCTGCGCCCAGAGAGGAAAGTTTATAAACTGGCGCCTGAGAACGAGCCAGTGCTTCGCAGGCGTGGTCCTGCCGCAAGGCCCTCTCACCTGAGTGCGTCCTCATGTGTCGCTTCAGCTTGTGGGTGTCCTTGCTGGCGTAGCTGCAGAGCTGGCACTGGTAGGGACGCTCCCCCGTGTGCGACCGGATGTGGCGCTTCAGCTTGCTCGCCTAATCGACAAATGGAAGGGATTTGTTGCAAAAGGAAACGGAAATGGGTAGATCCAACCCAGGAGCATTATAAAGAGACGCTGACATTTTAACCTCAGGACATATTTTGCACCCTGAAACACTCGACAAAGTCATTACTTTTTATTTTCTGGGGTGAATGATTTTTTTTTCTTCATTTGATGTCGTTGTTTAAGATCCTTTGGAATAATCAGTAGTTTCCAGAAACTCTGAGATTCGAGTTCACGGTACCCAGGGAAAAGGGCAGTCTCGCCGCTCAGTGCCACACGGGATTTTATTTTCACGTCTACGTCCCCTGACACTAGTGCTGCGAAGTTTAGCCCTCGCCACGCAAGTGCAGAGGCCGGAATGCTTTTGTTTGCAGAAATAAAATGAGACTCTTAGCACATCGGCTCTCTGCTGGGCAGACACACCTGTGTCTGAGGTCCTTCTCGGTTCCACGTGCTCGTGGTTTCCAAGGGCCTTGTTCACCTTTGGCAGAACAGGGGCAGGGGTGACATGTTAGAGAGTCCGCATCACCCTGCCTGTGCCCTGGGGAAGACTACACTCGGTCTGACTCCCCCACACGTGACAAGCACACGTAAGCACGAAGAACATTCAAGAACAAAGGACTTAGATCCAAACCAAAAGATTCAGACTTTTAGATGAAAAGTGGATGTCTCTAAGTATATTAGAAAGTGAAACGAAAAGAATTTTAGCCCCGACTGGCATGGCTCAGTTGGTTGAGCATCGGTCTGCAAAGCTAAGGGTTGTGGGTTCGATTCCCTGTCAGGGCACATGCCTAGGTTGCAGGCCAGGTCCCTGGTTGAGGTACGTGGGAGAGGCAACCAACCAAAGTTTCTCTCACATCGATGTTTCTCTTTCTCCCTCCCTTCCCCTCTCTCCAAAAATAAATAAGTAAAATTTTAAAAAAGAATTAAAAAACATTAGAGCGTGAAAGAGTGGATGAGTGCTGTGAACGATCAAAGGTGGCTGCCGTGTGTCAACCTTCCCTGGTGAGGGAGGGCGAGGGGAGGAGGGGAGCCCCACGCTTTCCAGGCTGCTGTGATACACCATGCACCCCGACGCACTCCCGCTGTGTCTGTGGGGGAGCTCAGGCCACCCCGCTTAAAGCAGACCGCAGGGCAAGACTTGGAAACCCCAAAAATGCCTAGGCTGCCCGGCCCACAGGTTGGCGTGGACCGCTGACCCCAGAGGAGGGTCTCAGTGGACCTGGGTGGTTGTGCGCAGAACCGACAGGACACCAACCAGAAGTCCGCCCCAGGCTCGGGCGTCTCGGAGGGCTTTGCCCCTTGAAACTTTCATTTTGGGTGTGCAAACTAGAGTCATAACCTTTAACTCCGATGAGAAAGAACTTTTAAAAATAGTAATAGCAGAAAAAAACCTCTTGGAATCAAATCCTGACCCTGCCGGTGAAATTTCCTCATTTATGAAACGCAGTTGCATCACCCAGTGTTTCAGCGCTAGTCTTGCCCTTGAGCTCAGTTCCCTTCCCCAGCCTGTTATCCCCCCGGCCCGAACCCGCGCCCCCCGCCCCGCACCCCGCTCAGACCCAGGCCCCACAGCGTCCTGACACAGAGGGGGAGCCCTTAAGCATTAATTGTTTAAGGAAACCGACAGGGAAGGCGATCGCGATGTTCTGTCCTGCTGTTTCATTCAGAGCTGCTGAACTTGCCAGGGGTGTAAGTACAACGATCTAACGGCATAGCCAGGGCACATCGCTCAAGTCTAAAATCCCGGATCCCCCGTAATAACAGGGGAAACGGTATGTTCAAATCTCCAAGCAAGTGGGCTTGTATCTGACCGAGCGCCACGGAAGTGAGCGCCAAAATTTCAGCACGCCTTCAGACGGGACCGGGGTCTCTGTTGGAGCTAATCCCTTTTGAGCCTGTGGACCTGAGTGCCACCTCAAATGCGAGGTAGCACTTCGATTTCCCAAGTCCCCCACGCAGTTTTACTTGTAATTTGCACACTTTTATATATTGCTTTCGCTAACTGGTAATCAAAGCCAAAAGAAATCCAATTTTCTATTTTCAATTTAGAAAACTGAATGAGTATTATTTCCTGCATAGATTTTGTATGAGTAATATCTTTAATAAAACCTATTTTGTAAGAGGTTCTCCTGTTAGTTGAATGCAACATGATTTTTCCAGCAGCTTCCTAGTAAGATGCCACAAAGCTTTCAGGAGAGTGAACTTACTTCCACGCTAGCGTATTTGCATATGGAACACTTAAACGGCTTCTCGTGAGTGTGTTTGTAACGTCTGTGTCGGACAAGCTCTCCGCTGGTGACAAACGCCATGTCACAGTCACCGCACTTGTAGGGCCTGGTTCCTGCAAAACCACAGAGTTTCAAACAAGATTTCGCCACACGTTTCCCTAGGAATGTCTAATTTCTAAACCACACGCAGCCTCCCAAGGCTTTAAAAATGAAGAAGAGGTTCTGAAAACCATAAATACCCCACACGGAGCCAAGAAAATGCTTTGGCACGTTCGATGCTGTTGTGAACGGAAACGGAAGAAAACAAGGTGAAACTTAAAGTCTACAACAGCGCACTAGTTTCACGGAGGAACCGTCGCGTTTGAAGTCTCAAAGCCTTACACGCGTCCTGCAAGGGCGGCGCCCCCCTCGGCGGGCTCACCGGTGTGGGTGTTGATGTGGTTCCGCAGGAGGGTGACCGTGCGGAAGCCTTTCAGGCAGAGGTGACATGTGTGGGGCCTCTCATTGGTGTGAGTCTTCACATGTCGATTCAGACTGGAAATTCGGGGCGCTGTGAACAGGCAGAGGTCGCAGTGGAAGGTTGGGGTGTCTCCTGCGGGAAGGAGACACGGAGTTGATACCCCTGTGAAAATCTTTCTTTAGGCGCTCCAGTTCCATTTTGGGGGGCACGAAAATATGCTGCAATTAGACAGTGGTAATGGTTGCACAGACTTGTCTATGCATTAAAAACCTGAAAGTGAGCTGGGAATTGGGAATTTGGGGTGGGGTGCCATGTCTTGTTTTAAATATATGAGAAACTACTATATAGCGAGGGGAGGCAAATACCTACTGCAGCCAGAGGCAACGCCCCTAAACGGATGACTTTGCCCATGGACAGTGTGCCCACGCGACTTCCCAAACTGAGCCACCTCCACCTGCTGCGGGAGGGAGGCGACAGCCAAGTGTTGCCAGATAGGACTTTTTAAAAATGAGCTAGAAACGGAGATTTGGAGGGTGAGCTCTTAATTTAAACAAGAAAGAAAATCCTTTAAAAGCTAAACAAATAATTTTGACAGTCCGATTCATCCAGCGGGTTTCCAAGACTCAATGTCAGTCCTAACACAGCTTCGCGGTCCTTCCTAACCTGGCCTGACCTCTTGGAGCACCGGCAGGCCTCATAACAAAGCCACGCCCACAGGCCACCCCCTGCTGCCCGGAAGGGCGAGCCCCACTCTCAGTGGTTTCTGAGTCCTCTTTCCTAGCCTCGCCTAAACGTCCTCGCCGGGGAGCCACCTCTGTGGCTTTCCAGACGTCACTGCTCGGGACCATGATGCATCTGCTCTTGCCCCCCGCCCCCCACCCCAGGGTGCGAACGACGGAGCAGATCAGAGCCCCACATTTTATGTACGTGCACAGTGCTCGGCAGGAGCATTTTTCCCCTACGCTTTTAAAACATTTGTGTGCAAAATGCAAAACGCTTGGATCTGATGCACAATACAGAACATTAGTTTAAAATTTCTCTCATTTCCTGACATCTTGAAAGCATCTAAAAGTCAATCACTTAAAACTTCAATGACTGTCTTGTTCTTGGGAAGAAAAACAGCTGCCGGTTTTGTGTAGCCTCTCACACAAAACGAGCTCCCTACCCTTGGTCTCCTGTTGCGTTTTCGGAGCTCGGGCTCTTTTGGGGCGCTGTCGTGGCTGAATAGGCGCAGGTTGATCTTCTGTTTTTTCCACGTTTAAGTCTGAAACTGTCAGAATGATTTCGTTTCTTCCCTCTTCTCCGGGCCTCGTTTCCACAAGAAAGAACTGCTTTTCTGTTTTCTCGACGCCTCCTTCAGCAGGCAGCTGGTCTTCCTCCTGACCTTTCCCAAGCTAATAAATAAACACAAGTATTCAAACAAACACGACACCATAAATTACAATCTGATTCAACTCTTTGTCTTGATGAAACCGAGGAATACATAACGAAAAAGTTAAAATTAAAGTAGCACAGAAGATTGTCCATGGCAACCAAAATGCTTAGGCATAGTTATTAGGCTTCAAGGAGTTTTGGTGGTAAAACAAAGCCATTAAGAGAAAACACACAACATGCCTGATAGTATTCTAATTGGTGAAACTTTTTAAGCTCTTTAAGAAGAAAGAAACAACACGTGGTCCCCCAAGATTTTCCTGGGAATTATTTTACTGTGTTTAATTTTAAACTGCGTGTCTATACATAATACTGCACAAAGGGCCACCTAAAAAGATTGTTTTTTAGAAAGTTCCATGCAAGGGGTCTGTCTTTTTTAAAACCAGCCATACCTTAATCCATCCAGCGCCTTCCGGCAAGCTCTCCGCGCACACACCGTCTTCAGTGACCACGGCCAGGCTGTCCTGCAGAACATGCAACTGCATCGTCTGCATTTCCTGCAGCGAGTACACCTCATCCTGCATGCTGAAGGCCACGCACTGGTGCAGGCCCTGCTGGGCGCCCTCTCGGACCCACAGCAGTGGCGGCGCCGGGCTACCCACGTGCTGTGCCCCGTCTTGGGGCTGCGGCATCAGCCAGGCGACCTCGGGCAGGTCAGCGTTTTCGAAGGTGGGGTGCACCGGCTGCAGGGTCAGGACGTGGCTCCCGCTGTCCTCCATGGGCGCCAGCACCAACTCCTGCTCTCCTTCGGGGACGCAGGGCAGGAGGGCCCCAAGCATGCGCTCGGCCTCCACCTGCCCCGGGCCTGGGGGCTCCTTTGCTCTGCGTATTCCACCCTCTTCCTCCTCCTGGGCTTTGTCTGGCACCCACTCCAGCTCTTTGATTTTGGTGAATTGCTCGAGAGTGTCAAAGACCTCGGTCCCTGCCATTTTGACTTGGCCTGTTTGAGAAAGGAGCAAGCAGTCTGGGTCGTGCACAGTGCGGTTTGGCCCTAGCGGGCTTTGGGGCTGACCAAGGCCTCAGAAGGCTTTGGTTCTCATAGGGGTCAGGACCAGGTTGACTCAGCCTAGGCCTAGGAGGGGCTGAGCCTCGGCAGGATTTAGGCTAAAGCAGGCATTTGTTTAGAACATTCTAGAACTAACAGATTTGGGCCTGAGCAGGCTTTTGGCAAATGCACCTTCTGGGATCAGCAAGGTGGCGCCCTCGCAAGCTTTCCACGGTTGCACAAGCCAGACATATCGCGCACCCTGTAGGCCACGCAGGCTCCGGGACTAGAGTCTCGAGCCCACGCACACTGGCCGAGCACGCCCCACGCGGGCACGCGCCCCGTCCAGGATTGGGGAAACTGCATCTCTGCTCCCGGCGCCCCCCTGCCTCAGCCCCTCCCCCGGCCCGGCCCCTCCGCAAGTGCCCTCTGCCTTTCCCGCTCTCACCCGCCCACGCGGAGCAGCACTGGCAGCACGTGCTCCGCTGGGGGCCGCAGTCCGGCCCCTGGGGTGACCCTCACCCGGGAGGCGTGGCCTTGCTGCTGGCCCGCCCTGTCCTGGTGGGCTTCCACCTCGGACTGCCTGCCGCCGGCACTAAGATCAAGGATCGAGGGGGCGCTGTGCGCAGGCGCAGGGCAGAAAATGGGGATGGCGTTCAAGGGGCGGAGCCACGGCGGAGGGGTTCCCGACGAGGGTAGCGGAGTGAGGGACCTATGGGAGGTGGGGGCGGGACGGATGGATAAGGAGAAGTGGAGCGGGACTTGCAGGGCTTCTGGGAGACCTGGGAGGTGGGATCGATGAGGACGGAAGTGGAAGGGGGCTTGCAGGGGCGCTGAGAGACCTGGGGGATGGGATCGATGGGGACGGAAGTGGAGGGGGACCAGAGACCAGGAGGGGGATCGGTGAAGGGGGACCTGTAGGGGGCGCTGAGAGACGCGACAGGAATGGATGAGGAGCGGAAGGGTCCTCCAGGGGGCGCTGAGACTAGGGAGGGGGTGAGTGAAGAGGGGAAGTGGAGGGGGACCTGTAGGGGGCGCTGAGAAACCAGGGGGATGGATGAGGACCTGCAGGGGGTCACCTGTGACTTGGTGGGGGGAATATGGACAACGTGGGGGAGTGAAGGGGAGGGAGCAAAAGGAGCTTGGCAATATGGGTTAGGGTGGATGGACAGGGCAGAAAGGGGGAGGAGGGAACCTGGAGGAGGCTCCAGAGACCCGAGCAGCAGGCAGGTGCGGGGAGCTGGGGGCGGACAGGAGGGATCCCAAAACATGGGGGCTCGGGAGTCGGTGGAATGAGAGAAGGTGGGAGTAGAAAGAGCACGCTGTGGAGGAGCAATGGGGAGGCCACAAGGCCAAAAGGGGGTGCGGGTATCCCACCAAAAAGGGTAGAAAAGGAGTAGGGGAAGGAAGCGGAGAGGGACAATTGTCCGGAGGGGGCCGGAGGCCCATGTGCTTGAAGTCTTTCCCAGATCTTCAGACTTGATAAAATTCCTTCCAAAATGCCTCTTTCAAGGCAGGTGGGAGGGTGAAGGAAAGTGAAGGAGAAGCCGAGCGGGGACTAGTGCTGGGGAGAAACCTAAAGAAAGACTCCACAGGGCCCCGGCGTTGTGAAAACGCCGCATGCCACCCAGTTGTTCACCCCAGTGGGGGCTCACTCCTGTCCTGTGACGTGCACCGCGATCCGTGCTTCTTAACGGAGATGAGTTAATTCTGCGGGTCTGCAGGCGCCATTCGGCCCGTTCCCCAACCAGCTATCAACTGCGTGCGAGTTTGGAACAAAGGACGGATTAAAATCTTTCGCACGGCACTGATATATTGAAAATTATTTTAAATACATTTTCAAGTACAATTGACATTATTTTACATTCGTTTCAGGCCTACAGTGTAGTTGCTCTGATATATATTTTTTAAGGCATTGTTTATGGCATTCCAGGGAAGTCTTCTCTTTTGCTTTCGCTTTTTCATTTTTTTTTCTCCAAAATTTTAATAAAACTTGAATGGAATTTTCTTGTTTGGTGGTTGTCAGTAAATCTATTTGGAGGCCGGAGGTGGGGAGGGGGAACATGACCTGCCTTGACTTGATCATATCAGCAAGTAATGTCTCTCCCAGGCATGGTCAGAGAACCGTCTCTACCCATAAAACGGCTTTCTCTCGGTCTGCGCAGTGTTCTCCACAGCTCCTTCCGGGGGCGTTCAAATTTTATTTCACATTCTTGTGCACAGTACATACTCAAATGTATCGATATTTTATGTTTGATAGTACAAAGGATAGAACTAAATGCACACCAGCAACGCATTTATCGGTGAGCTGCTTGGCTCACTGGTTTTGACACCGTGTCTGGGTATCAGCCAGCATACTCCACGCAGAAGATAAATATTTGAAGGTCATGGGAAAATAGTGTGTTGTAATAACTTCTTTGAAATCATTTCAATGAGTTTCTCTGCCCAACCAATCACCACTTACTTAGTGCCTTCCTGGGGAAACTGAGGCAGACCTGGAGGGGAAAATGCAGGGGCTGAGAAAGGAGATGGGGAGGCGGGGCAGGGGTGGGGTAAGCAGGAGGAGAGAGCCTTGAAGGGGGGACAGGGTGGCGGGGACGGAGGGGCTACAAGGAGTGACAGGGAAGACAAACCAGTAGCTCCTTAAACTTTGCTCCTCTAGTGGGAAGTTTTCTTGGCTTGTATTAGACATTCCTGAGAGTCACTGAGGGGGGGGGCACCTTGGAACCCCGCGGGGAGCCTCCCGTTGGAGCCCCTGAGGGGACCCTCTTTCAGAATATGGAGATGGGGGGCAGACCTGGGCGGAGGCAGCATTATAGTCGCCTTTTCACAGTGAAAGAAACAGAAAGGTTGAGAGACTTGCCCAGGTGGTAGGAGCTGTGATTGAGAGCATCCCTGCCTTACGTGCTGTATAACTTGCTATTTATTGTTTGTTGTTGTTGTTTATGGACCCTCAGGGGGAGTAAACTATCTATGACAAGGACGTCTGGAGGCCTGGGACCGAGAGAGCATTGGCACCTCCCTGAGGAACAGCCTTATATTGGAGTCCATTGCCCCTGACTGTCCTGTTCTTTACTGTCCCCCTAGCACCCAGGGGTGGTGAACTTGGCCTTTATATCCTGGAGTCTTACAGAAACAACCGTCACGGTGGTTTCCTCTTGCTGCTCCACAGTGGTGTTTACCTGAATTACCTCCAACCTCTTCATTTTAAGAGACCTTTCTGGAACACTGTGCTTGATTCAACAGCTGTTCATTCATGCAGAGGGGATTTGCGATGAGCTCGGACGTCTCCACTGTGGGGAAGCGGGGTGCCCCGAGGGCCTTTCTGAGAGGTCACCCGGAGCCCAGAATGTCTGGCTTTGCCGTGTGCTTGGGCCCGCAGTACAGGAAGGGGGATTTAGCACATAACGGGGCGGGAGGGAGCCCGCGTTAGAACGCGGTGCCCTATCTGTGGGATATCACAGCTGGAGAGCAGACAGCAGCTTTCCCTTCTGCGGTGGGTGGTGGTTTCTGTGTGTGTTTGTTTATTTTCCTCTGAAGCCTGACCGGCACCTGGGACGTCACCTATTATTTAATCCAGTCTCATGTGATGAGTTGGCTCCTCTAAGTGTCACAAAGATAATTTGTACCCAAAGTGTACATAAACAGCCTGGTGCTTTGGTCTAAAATGTTCCTGCTGTCACTTTGGTTTCAACCAATGGGTTGCAAAGGAGTGTCCGTTTTCAGGCATGCCAGTTAACCAGTTGGGCAAATGTCGTTGGATCATTACACTTTGAACTTTGGTATGAACACAGAGGGAATGTACTTTTATTTAACGAGCAACTCAGCACTGCTCATGGACCAGACCACAGGGGCGGGGAGGTTGGGGACGAATGCGAAGGAGAGAGAGAGTTCTTAAAACCAAGAGGAACGGTCACAGGAAGAGTCAGGGCGCCAGCAGGGGGTTGGACCACCCTGGAGAAGGGTACCATGTGTTCCAGAACTCTTTGGAACTGTATCTTTATCACGTCTACCTTATCCTGTTTATCTATGAGGAGGCGCTGGGTAAATAAATAGATACATATATAATAAAAGCTTATTGCATTTAGTCTGATTACATGGAGCCTGAAAACAAGTATCTTGGGGCAAAAAAAAAAAAAAAAATCTGGAAATGTGTACTCTGACCCATTCATAGTGAAGTGATTCATTTGGGGGCTGGCGGCTGAAGGGGCCGAGGTGAAGGACCCTGCGTCGTCCCTTTAAGCAGTAAGGGGGGCGCGTGCACTAGGAGGAGTGGTCTACCTTTTTGTTCTTGGGAAAAAATCTTGGAGGATCAACCATCTAAAATAAATTCTGAGGGTCTGTGGACGGCCTCCATTTGTCTTTGCATCCTGAGCTTCGACCTGCCTGCCACTCCTCCCGGGAGGCAGTGAACCACGGAGGCAAAAGTGGTACACGGCTTCCCCGCTGTGTGGCCTTCGACGGGTTACTCACCCTCTCTGAGCCTCTAGTCCCTCATCTGTCATGTGGGCCTGGTATTAGTATCTCCCGATTTTATTATTGTGAAGAATAAATGAAATAACCCATGTCAAATGCTTAAAAATAATGCATTGTTTGGGAACATGCATTGGGAATAATGCATTGTTAGAGAAGATGGAAAATAAATGCTAGCTATTTTGTTATTTCCTTCATTTATGCAATGCTTGTTAATATTTATAGTAAAGTTATTTGATGCCATTGGGATTCTGCAACTCTTTTCAACTTTTCAGATTTCTTTGCTAGTTCTAGAATTAAATCTCCCTTTTAAAAAACATGACATCCCTAAATCTTCTGGCAGAGAACAGCTACAACAGTATTATTTTACAGTTTTCTGTTTCTCAAGTAGGTTTGGCATTAGAAAAGGGGCTGGATTTGATGGCCTGGTTAGATCATATCTAATTACATGCTAATTAGAGTCTGATCATTTTACGCCAGAATCCTAAACGGACTACTACTCAAAACTGTCCAGTGCTGGGAAGAGTCTGGGAGGCCCTGCCTTCTGCAGAAGCTGTTCCACCCTCTTTCTGGTCAAGGTCAATGGTAACTCCATATTGCTGGGTTCATGCTCAGTTTCCAGGGCTTACTGTATTTGAACTTTCAGTGACATTATAAGAGGGAGACAGGAGGGAAAGAGTCAGAAAGAGGCAATGTGCTATGCTGCACACCTGCAACTAATAAAATAATATTGGATGTCAACCGTAATTGAAGCATAAAATTAAAAAAAAAAAAAAAGAAAGGAGGTGATGTGCTCATGGAAGCAGAGAGGGATTGATTGGAAGATGCTACGCTGCTGGCTTTGAAGCCGGAGGAAAGGGCCACGAGCCAAGGAGAGCTGGTGCCTCCAGGGGCTGGAAAAGGCAAAGAAATGGCGTCTGTTCTGGAGCCTCCAGGAGCACCGCAGCCCTGCGGACACCCTTGAGATTCCTGACACCCGAAAGTGAAAGGGAATGACTTTAAGCCACTCAGTTTGTGGCACCTGGGGCAGCACTTGGGAGGGGACAACCAAATATTGTGGAAGGAAGGAAGGAAGGAAAGAAGGAAGGGAGGGAGGGAAGGAGGGAGGAGTTTGAAAAGCAGACTGGAAGCCCTGGATTAGTGGGTGGGAGGAGGCTGCTGCTCAGGCCAGACGCCCCTCCAAACCCGGGACCCCCAGGCGGGAGAAACTTTCCTCCGTATTTCTCTTGAGAGCAGAACTGTCCTGACTAGGGAAGTTACCTTGAAGTGTTACCTGCGGGTGGAAGGCAGGACCAACGTCAACACACGAAACGAGCTAACAAAACTGCTGTCTGTTAGAAACGAAGAATTTGCCCTGTTGGGCTTTGCTTTTCGTTGTTTGTTTCTGAAGAAGTGGGACGAGGATGGACAAGACCAGAGAGGAAAGGGAGAGGAAGGTGTGGCCCAAAACACTGCAAAATGGCTGCAATACCATGTACAGGTGTGGCTCACCCACCGATTGTTCTAGAAAAGCCAGGGCCTGGGTGTGTAAGTAAATTCTCCTGATTTTTCAACAACGGTGACTAAAGGAAATTTTAAGTCCTTTTGTTGACAAAACAAAATGGATGCAGGAGCCAGGCCACCAGCCAGATGCGTATGCCAGCTGGTGACCCCGGCTGGGACACTTTCCTGTCGGCTCTCATGATTCATCCCCAGAACCGGGAGACACGGAAGGAAGGGCTGGATAGCAGGCACAAGGGATCCAGCCGACAGGACGCGTAAACACTTCGTTAACCTATGAAATCGTCGTTTTTCTCAAATGAGAGCTTGGGGAATGAGGGCAATGACGTTTGTCACGTGCTTGACAGATTTCCAGAGCCACATAGGCATCTGCTTCCTCTCTTTACTGCCCATCGGGATGGGGGTGCGGATGCCTGAGATTGAAAGGCTGGGAGTCTAGGCACAGTCTGAGCTGTCACCACAGGTATGCACAACATCAGGGTGGGCCCGGGGACCCCCAAAGACTCCCGCCAGGGCCCCCAAATGCATGGCAATTACTCTAAGTGGGCTAACAAGAGAAATCGTACTTGTTTGCGTCTCGGGATGAAAAGCTGGCGATTTGGACCTAACATGTTGAAGTGGAGGGGTTGCTTCTGCTTCTCGAGGGGCTTTAGGTGGAATTTGCACTCTACCATTTCAAGTGTGTTCGGAACCGAACCCCTTTCTGCCCTATAGCAAGACTTTCTCACCACCCTTGGACACACCCCAGCTGAGCGGACTGAGCCGCGGTCCACAGCTGGAGTTCTGTGGACGCCGTAATCATTTTCTTACGGCTTTATAGATCACACACATGACCCAGCTTAGTCTTATCTCTCGCCTTTGAATGACAGGGACACTATGGCAGCTGAAACATTTCTCTTATGAGGTTAAAGTTCAGGGCTGTGCTTTTTTGGGTTATTGCTTTCAACAGCCCCCAGCTGAGGCATTAGAACGTGAGTCTTCAGTGTGCTGAGCTTGAAACGTGGTCTTGAAGGAGGTCTAGGTGCTGGTTCCTTTCTCCCCGATTGGAAGAGCTGGCCTTGGGTGGCAGCGCCCACCTGAGCCGGCTCCGGCGAGCAGCTTCTCTGAAAACCTCCCTCCCGCCCCCACCCCGTCCCACATCCCAGTCCCCGGCCACCATTGTCCTTCCTCGTAGGTGCCAAACACACGTCCACGTTGGGGGGGGTCTCCTCCCTCAGATGTAACCCGCACTTTCTGCAATTAACTGCAACCTCGAGAACTCGCCTCCCCGACTCGTGACTTCTGTCCCCGTCCCGTTTTCTTCTCTCCTTTATGTGAAGCCTTGTTTGCTGTTCATTGCCCCTGAGGATGTAGCTCCTGCCGCGCAGGGCCGTCCAGTTCTGTCCTCAGCCTCTGTCCTCAGCGCCTTGACTGTTGCCTGGCATTTCTGTGCTAAATGCACTGAAGGGCCCAAATATCAGCATGTTTTCACATCGTGGGTTCCTGCCGGGTGCTGGAGTGAGGGCGCCGCTGCTGCTCGTGACCTTGGCATCCGCAGACCTAACTCACCAGGTTCTGTCCTCCCAGGCATTGTCCCTGTGTGAGCCCTTGGCTCTTGCAGACCGATGCTCCAGGACACGGAGTGTTCCAGAGAGCCGAGGTGGAGGGCCTAGAGCTAGTGCATACCGACGCGCCGCTTAGCTCACTTCTTGCTTTAGTCCCGCTTGCCTGCTTTCTCCCTGAGAATTTTCTCTGGCCTCTTGCCAGCAATCTGTTGGGAAGTTATAGTCTACATACCCTTTGGCAATTAGGCTGGACTTTAGTTGTTTTTGAAAGATGAATTGAGAGGTAATTTTCCAATTACCAGCAGCCGCCACGCACACAGAGACAAAAGATGGCTGAATTTCTCTCTCGGTGTGAGTGGGTCCTCGTGCCGGCGGGAGCTGGCTGTTGCATCCTAGTGATGGATGCGGGGAATCAGCAGCTTACAAACCAATTAGCTCTCGCCTTCTTCGGCTAACGTGGGCACGGTGCTGGGCAGCTTTGGCTGCTTGAGGATAGAGTGCAAACAGGGCCAGCCGTGGCAGTGAAGCTAGCAGAACCGATGGAAGCCTTCCAGGGCGTCTGTGTTCTCCGCGGTATCAAAACCTTCATCTTCACTTGATGGAACACTTCCGAGTCTGAGCTGTCAGCACAGATGCTAAGGCTGTAGCAGCGATTGCTGCCTATGCTGGATAATAACGCCTAAAGATATCGCTGGGGCATTTTTTTCACCGGAGCTTTGGTCTGCAGAGGGAAGTTTTCCTGTGCATTTGCTATCTGCAAAGACGTCGTGATTTTTTTCTGCGATTGTTTGTGGCACATGTTGCTTTGTGAATGGTTGCGTTCTGTCATGGGGTGATGTCACAGGACAATTGATGTCGCAGAAGGCCGGGGGCTTGGGCTCAGGACCTGATTTGCAGCCTTGGAGGTCCAGACATTTGATTTTGTTGGAACTCCACGGTAGAACTCCCCATGCTCAGAAGGCACGGTTGTATCAACCAAGGTGCCAATTTCCTAATTTACAACAAAAGCGCTCGTTTTCCAGGGAGACAGACAGACCTCAACTGTGTCACCCAGGGTGCCCCGTTCCTTGCAGCTACTGTGACCAGGTGGAAAGACAGACCTAGTACAGAGTCCCAGCTCCACAAAAGACCTCAGTCAAGCCCAAACCTTTCTGAGCCTCAGTTTCTTCATTTGTAAGAGAGCCATCCTGTGTCCTACTCTGAGGGTGTTAGTGAAAGTTAAAGGAGAACATATGTAAACTCCTGGGTCCAAGAAGAAGCACTGAATGATTCTGAATAGACAGCCGAGTGCAGTGATGAGGAGTATAGACTTTGGAGTCAGCGTATGGGTACCCATCCCAGGGGCGGTCGCCTGAGTAGGTGGCTTCATGTTCCTGAGATTCAGCGTCCTCATCTACAACTCAGGATGGGAATGTTATCTAACTCAAGGTCTTGTTGTTGCGTTGAATGAGATGCCGCATGGGAGGGTGTGTGGCCTGGTTATCACGGGTCTGAGACGTAGTAGGGGCTCCAAGGAGAGGGAGCTGCCATCGCTATTAGGCATGTTCATAGAAACGAATAGCGGCTGCAGTTGTGTTACCGCCAGCAGCGGGAACCAAATAGCCAGCAGGGGCAGGGCGCTTGGTGAGCAGAACATGGAACCAAGGGGCGGACTGTCTAGGGAATCAATCCAGACCTTCTCGATGCTTCAGGCTGAATGGTCCTCTTCTGTGGGAAGCTGGCCTGCTCGCTGCAGGGTGCTTGGCAGCATCCCTGGCCTACGCCCACCGGGTGCCGGTAGCGCCCACTGGGTGCCGGTAGAGCCCACCAGCTGTGACACGCAGACGTGTCTCTGGATATTGCCAAATATCCCCAGAGTGGGGTGGACTCACCCCACGTGAGAATCACGGGTCTGGGGGGCTCCTTCACGCAGACCACAGGGAAGCCTGAGGGCCCCCAAGCGTCCCCTGCACCTTTGCAAACTCCCGCCGGCACGGCGTTTGCTTTGATTCTCCCTTTTCTAGATTTCATCCCTTTGGTCCATTTGGTGGCAAATATCAAGTGGCCACTGTGAATCAAGCGTGAGGAAGATGAACTCTTGGAGAACAAGGGGAGACCCCCGCAGACGCCCCCCCCCCACTCCGGCAGCTCTCTCCTCGCTCGCATGGGCCCCAAGGCCATTGACTAGGTCACAGCTTCCTGGCCCTCGCCGCTGACCGGAGCATGATGCTTCCTGGCTCTGCTGGGACAAACCTCGTCTGCAGGGAAGCGCTTCTTTTGAGAGCTCAGCCTTTTCCTTGGGCCGACGGCCATGCTATTTACTAGTGTAATAACCTTGGGGACAAGGATTTACCACGCTGGCTCACAGACTCCCGGGCAAGGTGGTGACCACGAAACAGTCCCCAGCGGTGCCTGCAGGCTGATGAACCGAGGCTCCGCGGGCCCTTCCCTCGTCTCTCTCCTTTCCGACGTCAGCCTTGTTCCAAGTTGGAGGTGCCCCTCACCAGGCCCCTTGGCAGTTTCCACAAAGCGGCTTTTAAGGACAGAGTTTACCTTGATGTGTCTAAGCTCCTCTTTTCTGTTCTGTTATCCCAGTGCGTACATTCGTCTACATCAGTGTTCAATTTAGAGTGTTCTTTGCCAGCAGAACTCAGTGGTTTGTAAATCTCTCTATCATGACCAGGGTAGATGGATCCATTGCAGTTTGGACTCATGTCTGGGAAGGCCTGGCTGCATGAGTAAAAGTTCAAATTATTTTCCAATTAAAAAAAGGTGTTTCATTACTTTCAAAATGAGCAAGAACCGGGCTAGGCAACCATGACAATAACATTCTTCAGGGAACTATTAAGTAAACAGATAAGAATGACTCGGAACTTCGTTCTGTGAGCTCTGTATTGATTATTCATCTGAGTCCATATAGAATCCCCGTGGGGAAGAAGGTGCGTGAATGAGCTCAGCTCGGCTAATGTGTTTGAAAGTGGTTCGTGCGCCCACACAGTTGCAGCAGCCACCAGAAAGTGTTGACATTGTCGATTTACTTAGCAGAGGCGCTCTGCAAAGATCTGAGAGGCAAACTTGCACGCGGCCCCTGTCAGAATTCCTGTTCGATGTATAGAATCGGCATGGTCTGTTCAGCTCGCTTCCCCTCTGTCCTGCTTTGAGGGCAACCGTTCCACCTGCCTCAGGTGTGCAACGGTCATGTCGTGCTACTTATTGCAGAGGCTTCACATAATGTCATGGGGGGCGCTCACGTGTATTTGTGCCCTGTTTTACTTATTGATGTTTTATTGAAGAATAAGTAGTGGTAAAACATGTCTTGATCTGTGTCCGCAGGCACTGGCTCCCTTGTCTAGTACGTGGGATCGTTGCTGAGGGGTGCGCTGGCGAGTCGCGAGACCGGACGTGGGCAGACCGGGGCCTCATTCGGGTTCTGTCTCCAAAGAGCTATGTAAACTTCTTCGATGGCCAGCGTCATTGTTTTTGCCCAGTCTTCCACCTTCCTTTCTATCGGAGTTGTGAAGGTGGAGTTTGGGAGGCTGGGTAGGGGGCGCAGTCCGAAGACTAAAAGCATACAGATTTTATACAGACACCTGTCAGCAGGGCCTCCTAGCAAAGGGAGAATGGGTGGGTTGGCACATCAGGATTCTAGAACAATCTTCCCGAGAGTGGGCAGCAAGGGAGCTCTGGAGGAAACGGAAACGTTGCGAGGGACATTTCTGAGCCCCGTGCTGCCGTTCAGAGGTAGTGTCTAGGTGAAGGCAGGAGATGCAGCGCCTGCTGAGGAGGGCGGGGCGGGCCCACGGACGCTTGGTCTCAGTTGCGCGCGTCCAGGGCAGGACAGGCAAGATTAGCAGACGGAAAGCAGGTTGGTGGTCGCCAAGGGGGAGGTGTACCTGCTGGTGGGAAAGCGGTTTCTTTAGGGGCTGATAAAATGTTCTGGAAGCGATTGGGGCGATAGTTGCACAAATCCATGAATACATTAAAAACCACTGAATTCCATACTTTTAAAGGGTGAGTTTTAGGGTGTGTGAATTGTATCTCAACGAAGTTGTTAGGCAGGAGGAAAGAGACGATGAGAAGGTTATGATCATAAAAACTTGAATAGGATCTTTTAAAAAAAATCATTATTTCTGTTAATAAAAATCCTGCTTCCAGAAGCTGAGTTGCTAGAAAAAGTTGGGTTTTGGATTCTAGAGACCTGGCTGTAGGTCTTGGGCAAGTCTCTCAACCTCCCATGGCCTCAGCTTCCTTATCTAACTCTTAGGGAGTTTGATAAAATGACCCATGTGCTCCTTCTTGGCTCTAAAGACCCTACAATGTCCAAGATTCCCTTCCCGTCTGCTTTCTTCTCAAGCATCACCCCAGAAATTCTCCTTTCGCCTGTACTTATAGGAAGGGAACTTACTGTGTTATATAACTTTGGATATTTTATGGACTGGGTTTCCTTTGAGTGGGGCATCTGTAGAACAGCAAGTTCCTAATTCTTCTTAAACTGTCCTCTATGTAACCAGACTCTTGGTATGTAAAAACTCTTGGACACCTCGTGCATGGGTCATCAGAACCGTGACTCTTAACTTACTTTTATGTAACCTTCTGGTTACATAATAATCAAGTTCAAGTTAGAAGAGCAGCATCTTGACTTCAGTCTTGGGACCAACACCTGCCTGTGGGACTGATTTATCACTTTATTTTTCTTCTCGATCTCTGTTTATCTCTCCAGCTCTTACTCACAGGGCCTTGAAAACATGAGGTACAGCTCTTTGCCTGATGAAACTGATAAGTGAAGAACAGTCTGAAGCTGCAGATAAGACTGTCTCCCAGGGTGATGCCGACCCAGGACTTGAACTGAGCTGACATCTGAAAGTCAAAAGTTGAGGAGGCTGGCGGGGAGGGAGGCAGAAACAGCAAAGCAGTTACAGTCAGGGAAGGTTCGAGATGAATCACAAGACCAGGGTCAGAAACCAAGCCATAAAGTAAGTGTATAATAGTGGGCTTTCAGGCAGACAGTGGGCTAATGGCACAGTGACAATTGAATCCAGTGGGGGGCTGAGCAGCGGGGAGACGTGGGCTGGATGGAAAACTAAAGGAAGAAATAATCAAAGCCGACGCGGCAGGGAGAGCAGAGGCGTCTGTCACTTTGTCTTGGGAGAAATTAAGAAGCCAGACAAATTATGTGTACTTTCATCTGGAACCAGGATCAGGCAGTCTGAGACTGGCACCCTGGGGGGCAGTGAGCGGCGCTGGAGGGTCCTGTGAGTCGCCGCGGGGACAGTCGGGACTTGCCGAAGTGTGCAGGTGTCAATGAGGCGCAGGCGGGGGTGAGGTCTGAGGCTTGGCTGGATGTCCTTGACCTTCCTGCTCAGAAAGGGACTAGAAGATACAGATAAGGACAGCTGCAGTGACGGAGGGGCCCTGTTTACCCAGCCGTGGGCTGCTGCGGATGCCCTCACTTGATTGCCACGTGGCTTAGGCAGTCAGAAGGGGACACCGAGGCAGCCTGCTGGACACCACACAGCAAGGACTTCTGACCTCCCGCTGTCCCCCTCCCTGGGCATCCTTCTGAAAACTTCTGGTTAAACTTCTGGCTGGAGGGTAGTCCAGCCACAGGGGAGGGATTTTAGGGACCACCTAGACTTGGATGACATTGATGTCACTTGCCTGTCACCAAGAAGGAAATGGACGGGGCCCCTCTGAACACTTGATCTCCTTTTGCTTTCGGTTCCCTTTTTCTTCTGTCTGTCGGCCACGGGTTCACCAGGCTGTCTGCCAAAACAATGCCTTAGAGAATGTGACTCCGTGTGTCCGGGGGACAAGTGTGTGGGGGACCCTGGCCTGCTCACACAGCGGAGATGCCCAGCCGGGCGGGTCTGGCAAAGACCTGCGGCTCAGGTGAGCTGCAGGCCCACGGGCAAACTCAGGCCTGCTGTCTAGCAAGAGTGGGGCCCGGAGAGGTGGGGCTCCTCCCTCAAATGGGCTCCCAAGTCCCCATCCAGTCCTGCTGGGTCAAACGCCGTGGCCTCTGGCGGTGGAGGAGGGATTCAGTCTCCTTCTAGAAGGTTCTCTCCAGTTCTCAAATGTCACAACCAAAAGAAGAGGGGAATGCTGATCTCAAAGTCAGTGCCTGGCTTCTTGGCTAGTGCACTCAGAGAGCAGGCCCCGCCCTTCCCTGGGTAGGGGCCTGAGCAGAGCCCCGTGTAGTGTAGGCGCGTCTTCGTCGGCCCTGAGGCGAGACCTCAGGGCTCGCCTTCTGGGCGGGTCTCCGTAAAGGAAACGCAGAACAAAACCAAGAAAGCTCCCCAGGGGCTGCCCAGGTGCTGATGCTACTTACTCCTGCAAGACACTTGTTTTTCGCTTTTGTTTTCTAAAAGAAGAATTCTTGGACAAACGGGCCCTGGGGTCTTAGGAAAGGAGAAAGGTAAAGTAGCCCATGCGACTAAAACCTAGAAGCTTCTCGGTGATCTGTTAGAAGCCCGAACGCGAGGGGCAGGAGTCTCACCCCTGAGCTCTCACCCTCAGAGCCAATGTTATGAGTGACATCACAGCTGATGGCTCTTGGGGGGCTCCCCTTCACCAACTCACGAGACCGACGCCTAGAACTAGAAAGTCGACGTGCCAGTGGGCAGGGGAACGAGGCCCGGGCTGGGACCCTCGGCCTTTGGAACCCCAATTATAACGTCACGGCGCTCAGGACTAGAGAGTTCAAGCAGAGGGGTTGGCTAGAGAGACTGAATTCACACACTCACGCCACACATCTTATTGGGCACTTACGGTCAGGGCTGGGGCATAGCTGGGCCAGGGCTGACAAGGTGTTTTCCAACACGGAGCTCACATTTGAATCAGGGATTCTGGGATTTACCACGTCCACACATGAGGACACGAACGTCAAATGGTAATCAACGCCAGGAAAGGAACACAGCGGGGGCCGCGGGCTGGTGGGGGCCAGGAAAGGCTGGGCCCTGCATGAGAGAGGGGCCCAGCCGCGCACAAACGGGGCGAGTGCTCCCGGGACGCGGAGCAGGTGCAAAGGCCCCGAGGTGCCAAGGGAGGAGCTCAAGGATGCGCCTGAGTTTAACTCACAGAAGAAAAGCTGATGACAAAGCCCTGAGGAGACTGTTGGAGGCCCCCAGGGCTGACCACAGCCTGATCCCGAGGGTGGAGCCGGCAGACCGAACAGTTATAAAACAACAGACTATCTGTTTTCGGGATTCTTCTGGTTGCCCTGCGTGCCTCCCCACACCCACCTGCCCCCTCAGAACATGAGCACACTGTTCGGTCTGTTAATCAGACACCTGTTAATCAGTAATCAGCGTCCCAGCCCCGCAGAAAGTGAGATGAAGCAACAGTGGGTCAACCAGCGACCAATAAAGGCTTTTTTGTTACAACGCAGGTGTCTGCAGCCGCGGTAAGGAAGGGCCCATGGCCCCAGAGCCCGCCTGCTCAGGCCTCGATTCCCCTCAGAAAGTTCGATTTCCTCTCCGACGTGGACGTTTTCAAGGAACAACATCTGCCACATGAAACTTCCCTTTGACATGACAATGCCTGGCATAATTAGATACATAAAGAACAATGAAGAGCGAAGCGTTTCTAAGTATATTCTAAGCAGCGATTACCCAACATCAGGGCCTTTCAAATGTCACTTGAGGCGTGCTCATGTGTTCCTATCGAAGCAGGAACTTTTTGCGCCCTTCCCCTCCGAAGTACTTGAGAGCATTTAAAACCTCTGTGGTGAACCGGGGCAAGTCGCTCTGAAATTCAAATGCTCAAAAATCTTTATTTTGAAAAGCCCAGATGGTGTCCATCAAAGCAGCCGGAACGTTCCCCTCTCACAGTCCCCTAAGCTCGTGCCCCTGGAAATGTCAGAGAAGCGCTCGTTTAAAGAATGTGACAGCTTGCAGGGCGACGTCTGAGGAGCGGCACGGTCGATCGTTAAAAGAGCAACAAAGGGAGACCACGAAGCTTTTTCTTTCCCAAAGAATTAATTTATCGTCCAGCCTTCACATACATTCCTCTATTGGTGGTCGCCTGCCGAGCGCGGCCACTTCGTTTCTCTCTCTGTCTCTGCAGATGGAGGCTGAGAAGGTGCGTTTCGATGTAACAGACGTCTGGGATTTACACCTAAAAGGAGAAAAATAAGGAGTTAAGGCTGCTCACATGGGCTCCGCGTGTTCTGACCGGACGCGAAGATGTCTGAGCGCGGGAGCACCTGGTACCGGCTTTCGATGCGCACGTGTGAGGAACACGCTCCGGCCCGGCCCGGCCCACGAGCTCTTCAGCTGGTAGCCCAGGGCGGCCCGCTCAAAATCCCTCCCTGCCGGCTGGCGGGGTGTCCCGGCTCTTTTTCAAGAAGTGCTTGATGTTCAGAATGGTAAACTTCTATCCTGAAAGGTATAGTTTGCTGAGTAGTAGCGAACATGATCCCCCGACGGTCCAGCCCACGACCAGCCATTGTGTCCCCGAGAGGCCACTGGCCCAGGTGGGGCGGGGGGTGCAGCAAGTGTGGGCCTTTCTGGTCGCCATGGTCGGGAGGGCTGGTGAAGCAGGCAAATGCGGAGGGTACGCAGGGACACCAGGGCGAGGACGGCCCCCCGCCCCCCGGTGCCTGGGCTCAGCCTTCCCCTCGACTCATCTTCCTCCTCCTTCTCCCACCACCCTTGGGAGAAACGCGGTGGCCTGACTCACGTGACACCCACGCAGCCGGAGGGCTGACCTCGGTGCCCGGTGAGTTCTGGAGACGGGGCAGCTGACGCGGCCGTGGGCCAGCCCTGGCTCCCACGTCCTCAGGGAGCTGCAGCGACCCCGGAGCTGCTGGGGACCGAGGCGGGGGAACCCGGGAACAGTGGGGAAACCTTCGCCGGCACAGGAAACAGCCCTCTGAGGGAGAAAGCGTCCGCTGTCACAGAAGGTCGCGTCCGGCTGGCCCGAGTCACCCTGCAGGTAGGGGTGCAGGCGGTGCCACAGAACTCGCCGGGGAGGGGACATGCCATGGGCCACCGTGTCCACTAGTCTTTTCAAATGCCCCTGTTATTGAACAATGATTGGTAGAGGGAAGATATTATTAGTAAAAACCAGGTACCCAGATCAAGGATGGGCTTCTGTTCGCGCCTCAGCAGAAGGCAAGAGGAAAAAGAGTGTCTTCAGCAGCTTGTGAGAGGGATGAGCGGGGACAGGCAGAAAACGAGTCCGGCCAGTCATCAGGGCTGCCATGACATGTGTCCTCCCACAGGCACCTGCCAACGTTCCTGGGGAACACGGTGCGGGCGAGGCGACGCCATCCCCGCTCCTGCTTCAGACGGGGCGCGGCGGGCAAATCGGCTCAAGTGCTCGGTGGTCCAGTTCCACACAGATGCTGGGGTCTGAAAGCCCGTTGCCCACCCCCCCCCACCACTACCCCCGCTTCTCAGCCCTGGAGCAGCTGGACGGCCGCTTGGAGAGACAGCCCGCGGGGCTTGGAACGGTGGCTGCCCTGACTCAGACGCCCGAGCGCTCGAGCCTGCGGGTCCTGGCCGTGTGGGCCCTGGCCGGGCCCAGGGGCTGGAAAGGGGCCCGCGGCCTCCAGGTTCCCTCGATCCAACCAGGGGAAGAAGGTGGCCGGATCTCAGCCGGCTTTCGGCAGACCGGCTGCAGGACAGAAGCCGGCCAGGCCGAAAAGGGAAGCGTTGTAGCGTCTATTCCATCTGAGGGTGCAGAGGTCCCCCGACCCCTGCTTTCCGTTTCGCCACCTGAAGCACCAACTCAATGACGTGACGACAGACCGCTACCCACGCTGGCCCCAGTGCTCCGAACCCCAGCCAGTGGCCCAGCATGCACCCCCAACAATTTTACTGTTTCTTTAAATATTCAAAACACTCAAAATGAACATTTCTTTCCCCCTTTGCTGTTTGTCTTACTTGCTTGCCTCTTCAAAGTGGTGCAGGCTGGTTTGGGGAAGGGGCTTATTATGGGCTGGCATCTTTTCCATCAGACTCGGTGGTCCCAGTTCAGACAGACAGGGTGTTCTGGGCACATGGAGATGGATGGGCTTTGCTCCTGTACTAACATTTGAGAACATCTGTCCCAAGGGGCTGTTCCCACTATGTCCCAACTTGGAAATATTACAGGGTTCCACAGCCGAGTTAGGCACCCCGGCCCCTGGCGAGACGTGCCGGCTCACCCTCCTGGGGACATGTTCCAAGTCTGGGCAGGGTGAATCTTTGCCCCCGCCCTGGGAGGGGGCTGAGAGTGTGTGAGATGTTCTGAGTTTGGGAATTATCTCAGCACAGATCAGAAAAGACATCTTCTGTTCTGAGCCTCAACATTACAGGGAGGGGAGGAATTTGCCTAGTTACCGGGGAGCATTCCGCTCCCCAGCAATTACTGCTATTTCCAACAGAACTTACTGTGCCGCAAAGTGGATCCACTTTCTCGCTGCAAAATAAGCACGTTGGGTTGTCTCTGTGGGAAACATGCAATTGGGCCTTTTGGCCCGTGCTTGCCTGGGGCTGCTGCCTTTTCTCTGTGCATGTGCTGGGAACAGAATTCGGTGGAGAATTTGTTCTCCCTCTGTTTGCTGCAAACTCTCTCAGAAAATAGGCTTGCTTGCCCTAGAGCACCGGAAATCAGGGGCGCTGGGAGTTGGGACAGCCGTTTCAGGTTAGAGGTGAGGAAGCCAAGGCCGTGAGTGAGCCAGGGACACTGAGTGCCAGGCAGGGCCAGCGTGGGGCCGCCTGTCCTCCCACCCACTCTTCCGTCGGTCATTGTAGAGAATGCATGAGACCACAGACGATGCAGAAGGGGACAGTGGAACACGGGCGAGCTGGGCTAAAATCCAAGATCGCGTATGCTCGGTCTCCCCCATCAACTGGGAGGGGAGAGCTGAGACCGAGCTGGACAAAGTCAGGGCGAACCTGAGTTTTTAATTTAGTGTCATCTTACCGTGATGTGCTGCCTGTCCCTTTTCCCTCAGGGTAGTTGCGCACCTAAGTCACCTCCCCCTTGACGGCACTCGCGTCGCGTGGAAACAAGGCCTCTGAGACTCCAGCAAGAGAGAGGCTCAGCGAACGCAGTGTCTGTCGCTGGTCTCCCGGTGTAGGCGAGGGGGATAAGACAAAAGCCAAACCCACTGGGACCTCCGAATCCACGGCGACGAACGTGAGCAGCGATCCATCGGCATGACCTCAGGGAGGGGCAAGGCGCCGGTGGGGATCCCAGCCGCCCCCGCGCTGCACCGGGGAAAGCAGCGAGGCCCTCGCGCGCCGCTGCGGGAGCCGGGACCGGAATGGACCCTTGTCCCCTGAGTCTGGGTGCTGGGTGGACAGCGGACGGGATCTGATCACAGTGAGGGCGCTTTTGGACGCGAACGACAGACCACCTGACCAAATCGACTTAGACAGCGAGCGTCGTCCCCTCGCTGGTCAGGGAAGAGCAAGGCCAGGCACAGAATGCGCGCGGGTCTCTGGTCTACTTGTCCCGCTGCGGCCTGGTGTCACGGCCTCCCTACAAGCTGATAGTCAGCATCCGCCAGCGGGGACACTACTCCCTGAAGGGTGCAGTCATTCACGGGACAGATGTGACGGTCCACGTCCAGATCCCACCCGGGAGCCCTCTCTGTGCGGCCTGTACGTCTCTGCATACGCTTGACAGAGGACTATCTGAAGGAAATAAAGTTGATTGTATGGAAGGGCCATTTCTGCGGGCCACTAATGACTGTAACAGGAGAGAACCAGCCCTCGGAGAAGAGCCGAGTACCTGCCTGTGGGCCTTCATTGAACGTAATTTCCGCGCACGTCTCTGCAAACACAATGCTTTATTAGCACATGCCAAGCAAAGGGGTCTACCCTAGTTTCCTTTTAGGTTTTCACTGTGGAGAGACTATGTGAATGAGATCATGAACCCCCCTGGGGGAAATCGCCTAACGATAGAAATTGTCTTCTCTGCATTCAGCCCGAGATTAATATCTTGAGACGTTATGAGGCTGTTGAGAAAAGTGAAAAAGATTAGGTAGAAGGCCAGGGGCTCGTGGGTGTGGAGAGGGTGCTGGAGGCGTGCCTGCGTCCTCGGGTGGGCTTTCAAAGAGCTCCCTCCCACAATACCCCCAGCTCCGCCCTGGGCCCTTGTTCCCGCACCTTCAGAATAACAGACTGGGCTACATAATCGTTTTTCTTTGTTAATTGTGGTGAACTTCACATAACATAAAATGAACCCTTTTACAGTGCACAATTCAGTGTCATTTAGTACACTCACAATTATGCAACCGTCACCTCTGTCTAATAGTTCCAGAACATTTTATCGTCACCAAAGGAGACCCCCTACCCATTAAGCTGGATTAATGTAATCTCTTCAGAACCCTCTCGATTACATAATTCTTTTGCTCCAAAATAGGGAAGTGTCTCACTCAGCTCTGTAACAATACCCCGGAGGCTGCAGAGATGCGAGGATTGCCCCATTTGTGTAGAACATCTCAATATTTGTCCCTGACGAACGCGCTGGGTTGCTAGGGCAGATGATTCCTTGGTCAATCACTATACAGCCCAGCGGTGCTGGAAATTTCCATGGCTGGCCCTCTGGCCGTGGAGACCCGGAGCTGATCTGCACCCATATCTTTGGCTCTAGAACAAGGCACGGGGTTTACATTACGAGTTTCTTGTCCCCTTCTGGAAAGTCACCGTCCCCTTGTCTTCACCAGACAAAGGTCCTGCTGTTCCATGACAGCCGATTCCTGAACCGAGGGGCATTTTTGTGGCCGCCCCCCGGGCGGGATGAGCCTATCCTGTCACCCCCATCAGCGACAGGGTGAGGCGGCAAGGTCGTGGTCTGGCATAAGGAGCCTTCGCTCGGGACAATGGCCGGCCCGCCTCTCTGGATCTCAGCTGTCACCCCCCACCGCCCCCCGTGGAAGGACAGGTGGCGATTGCGGAGTTCCAATGTGCAGGCTCTGAGATCCTTGGTCTGGGGTCCAACCCAAGAGGGCTTTGAGCCGCCTCACTTGGCCCCCCACCACCCCCGCCATGAGGGGACTCAGTGGACTCCTTCCAGCTCCCTCAGGCCCGGCGTGGAAGCTGCCCGACTCTGCAGGAATTCCAAGTGCCAGCGTTGATGGCCTTGGACCATCTGTTCACCATCTGTGAGTGTCCGCTTTCCCGTCAGCCACCAGGTAACGAAGAAACGCCCGTGAGTGTCACAAACCTCCTCTGTGAGACCCCTTGCAAGCTCAAGGCTCTGTTCTCCATCACGGTCCCAGAACACAGCCGTTCCCCACCCCCACGCCTCACCGGCCCACGCCTGTGAGGTCTCTGAGGGCCCCGCCCCGGGCCCCGGGCTGCCTCCCCGACTGCCCGGTTCCTACGGCAGTTAGAAGCCAGGCGGTGACTCACCGCTCCTCTGTTCCGACTGAACTTGTGTTTCTGTCCTGGGAGACTCAGGACATTAACACCTTGAATTTACGGCTAGTGCTTAGAACTGCTAATGAGTTCTGGTTTCACGTTTTTGTTTTCAATCTACGGATTCTTGGAATCAAACCTATTACAGCTTTATCAGCCAAACGAACGCTGGACCCTTTTGGGGAGGTGAACCAAACCCTGGTGTGAATGTGTCTTTTTTTTTTTTTTTTTAAAATCCTTACCCAAGGAAGGCTATGTTTATTGATTTTAAAGAGAGGCGGGGTGGGGGGAGAGAGACAGAGAGAGAGGAACATCGATGTAGGAGAGAACCATCCGTCAGTAGCCTCCCGTACGCGCCCTGACCTGGGATCGAACCCACAACCTTTCGGTGCACAGAACAACGCTCCAAACAACTGAGCCACCCAGCCAGAGCTGCCTTTATAGCCGTGTGTTGGGCTGGGTAATGTCACTGATGTCACCTGCTAAGAGGGTCCCTCAGCAACGCAGCGTTTGTACATCATGGTTGAATTTAGGCAGGACACACTTGTATGTGGCTAACGCGGCCGCTGGTGATGAATTCTCTGGACCTCAATGGGAAATAATTTACAGCTAAACAGAACAGCTCACACTGTACTGATATTGAAAGAGCCCATTGGTTGAATGAAAATCTGGATAAGTGGACCGTGGCCATGGGCGGCTCGTTTTGGCAGAAGGCGGTAGCGCGCGCACACAACGTTGCAGTGAGAAAGTAGCCCTCCCGGCAGCCCTGCGAACGCTCTTGGCCTGCAGCTGCCATTCCCAGTGCCTTCTGCCTGTCCCCGGCTCTCAGACGCCGCCACCAGCTTATCAGAGGCGAGTCCCCACCCCACCTCAGCAGGGTGGTTGTGGGGAGTTGGGGCCTGGCCCCCTCCTCCTGACTTCTCACCCAGTTCTCCCCAGACACCAGCAGCCGCTCCACGGTTCGTTAAATTGGACTGAAGCTCTGCAGGCTTGCAAAGCACATTTTTTGAAAGAACTGTTATGAAGGTCTTGTTGCTCAAGGGCAATCTAGCCCAAAGGCCAAGCCCCTCCCTGCTCTGTTCCCCAGATGCTTGGGCTTGCAAGGGTAACACGAAGTGAGAGTCGGCACCAGGAATAAGCACACCCAGCCCAGAACGACTTGGAGAGGACACAGAAAGTTCCGGAAGAGGCAAAAGCATTTCACAAGGGCTCCAGAGCCCGGCGTGCTTATCCTCTAACCCCCCCCCCCGACACCCACTGGTTGGAGAGCTGGGAGCAGCTGCTCCATCTCTCTGTGCCTCAGTTTCCTTGTCTGTGCCTAGAGGGGGTTCATGCCACCTCAGAGGCCGGTCAGGCGTCAGCTGATGCAAAGCACTTTCGGACAATGTTCACTTTCCAGTCATTCCATGCCTACTGTGTGCCGGGCACTGTGCCTGCAGAGAATGAACAAGACAGGCAGAAATCTCTGCCCTTGTACTCAGGGTGGGGTGCACAGCGAGCACTCTGCAGGGTTATTGGCTCCCAGGTACACCAGACCTTTGCCAGTAAGTACCCATTCACCAGCACTTGGGCACATCCTTCCCTGGGGCCTGTCACCATGGGCTGACACCTTCCAGTGTGATGTCCCGCCAGCCAGCTGCCACCGGTACACACAATGTGCGGGCACCTTGGGTCCCAGACGCGCTCGAAGTCCAGGAGCTGCTCCCGCCAGCCGGGGCCCAGCCCCTCCCACCTGTCAATGAAGGGCCGTGGGCTTTGCATCAGCAGTGAACTGGGGCAAAGTTTAGTCAACCAAAAGTTGTGTAAGGACCTGCTGCAGCCGGCCAAGGGGTTGGAGACCTCCCAGAGCCCGTTCACAGCTAGCTGTTCAATGATTATCTCCCCGGGGTTTATTGTGGGGAGCCGGGCCAGAGCATGGCCGGCCGTGGCCACGATCCAGCAGCGCGCCCCTGACGTCAGGGGCGAGCCTCCTGGGTGGGGCCCCGGGGCGGGCCTCTCTGCTCCGGGGCACATAAAGCCAGGTGGCTCTGCCGCCAGATGCCAGACGCGGCCTTCCCACTGCGAAAGCACGCTGACCAGCGGGAAGAACCTGAAAGCGAGCCTTGGCTCTGTGATCGAGTTCGCCCAGCGAGAAGGACGGTAGGTCGAGCTTCTGCATTCACATTGCTAAGCATCCCCGAGCTAACACGAGCCTGCGTCCTTTTCCCCTTCCAGCTATGACCACTCTTCCTTCCAGCCGCAACACACTTCCAGTCTGGAGGTGGGCGGCCCAAGCAAGGCATGCGGCGCCTGTCGGAGACGTTGCTTCTTGTTTACGCTCAGGAAGCCTGTGCTTTCTATTTCAGGGAACCTTGGTGTCCGGGACCCTCAGCACAGCTCTGCAGAGATGCCTCCTCAGCTCCAAAATGGCCTCAACTTCTCAGCCAAGGTCGTCCAGGGCACCCTGGACAGCCTGCCCCAGGCCGTGCGGGAGTTCGTGGAGAGCAGCGCCCAGCTGTGCCAGCCGGACCACATCCACATCTGCGATGGCTCTGAGGAGGAGAACCGGCGGCTGCTGCACCAGATGGAGGAGGAGGGCACCATCAAGAGGCTGAAGAAGTACGACAACTGGTGAGTGTAGCCTGCAGCCTGCAGCCCCCACCCCCGCCCCGCCCACGGGGGGCTGGGGGAAGAGATGGATGAAGCTCTCTGAGCGGGGAGGGGCCGGAGGCCCTCGAGGAACTATATAGTGGTCAGAACCAGATAGACCTTAATTTAATAACATTTGTAGAGCCACCTCTTCAACGAGACAGCATATACAAGCAAACGCTTGTTGCCAACTAGATCCTGGATAAACATGAAAGCCAGACCGTCCCTGTCCTCACAGACCAGTGCACGGTCTCGTGAACGTCTTCCTGACCACGTCTCAGCTGGCATGGCTGTCCTCACCTGTAGAGCATCGTCAGTGTGCTCGCACCTGCTAGGCGTGGGAAGGACATGACAATGAACAAACGGGTCCATTTCTAAACGCAGCTTGGCTGAGGGGACCCAGCACCGGGTGTATTCAAAACAGCTGCACTTCCCTCTCTGATCCTAAGCTGTGTGCTTTTTATTTTTGCAGCTGGTTGGCTCTCACTGATCCCAGGGACGTGGCCAGAATTGAGAGCAAGACGGTCATCATCACCCAAGAGCAAAGAGACACAGTGCCCATCCCTCCAAATGGCCCCAGCCAGCTGGGCCGCTGGATGTCCGAGGAGGACTTTGAGAAAGCATTCAATGCCCGGTTTCCAGGGTGCATGAAAGGTAAACCGAACACTTACTTGATTGGGCAAAATATCCGCAAGCCTTTTATTGTTAGGTCTGTCCTCACGGGTATTGCCACAGTAAGGGAAAGCCGGTCACATGGCCTCAGACGTCTTCAAGCTCTGTTCATGAAACTGGCAACGTACTGACAATGTACATCTCAGTTTTAGATTCACAATCTGTCTCCTGGGGACAGGAAAACTATTTCCACGCGGGCAGAAGCCGACGTGCACATTTAGAAACACTTTTTTTTTTTTTGCCGTTCTGTCCGCTCTCCGGCGGACTCCTGCCACCCGGCGGGCCGGGGGCACGCAGGGCGAGATGCTATTCGTAGAAAGCAGTGTTGGTCGCTGTGAGCCCAGGGCCCTTTCTCACCAGCCCCCCCCCCCCCCGACTGACCCCGCAGGTCGCACCATGTACGTCATCCCGTTCAGCATGGGGCCCCTGGGCTCTCCCCTGTCGAAGATCGGCATCGAGCTGACGGACTCGCCCTACGTGGTGGCCAGCATGCGCATCATGACGCGGATGGGGACGCCTGTCCTGGAGGCGCTGGGGGACGGGGAATTTGTCAAGTGCCTCCATTCCGTGGGCTGCCCTTTGCCTTTGAAAAGTAAGCACGCGATTTCAACCGCCAAAGCTAGAATTTTTAAAAGCCAGCGGAGCCTTGAACCCCGGGCCCGTGCTCCGGGGACCTCCGGCGAGTGGCGCTGTGCTAACCGGGGCTGTGTCTTCCCTGGCAGAGCCTTTGGTGAACAACTGGGCCTGCAACCCAGAGCTGACGCTCATCGCCCACCTGCCCGACCGCCGGGAAATTATCTCCTTTGGGAGCGGGTACGGCGGGAACTCGCTTCTCGGGAAGAAGTGCTTTGCCCTCAGGATGGCCAGCCGGCTGGCCAAGGAGGAGGGGTGGCTGGCCGAGCACATGCTGGTAAGAGGCAGAGAACTCTGAGTGTGCGGGGCTGGGGGCCGGGGCGGGGGCTGGCAAAGGCCTAGGGCATTCCAGCGCCCATCAGCCAGAGGACAATTTGGAAATCCCACCCATGATGATGAGTGTGCTCGTGGGTGCCCCTTTGGAAGGACTTCAAACACAACCGGGCCCAGAGAGAGCCTTTGGGTGTCATCCAGAATATTTCTTTTGATATCTGAAGAAATAGATGTGGGGTCCCCGCCTTTCGGGGCTTCGATGCACAGCCTGAGGCTGAAGCAGGAAGGGAGGAAGAGCTCACGGAGGGATCTTGCCTCTGCAGATCCTGGGCATAACCAACCCCAAGGGCCAGAAGAAGTACTTCGCGGCCGCCTTCCCCAGCGCCTGCGGGAAGACCAACCTGGCCATGATGAACCCCAGCCTGCCGGGCTGGAAAATAGAGTGCGTTGGTGACGATATCGCCTGGATGAAGTTCGACCAGCAAGGTGACTCTCAGAGGCCCCTCGGTGGCCGACAGTAGCTGGATCTCAGGGAATTTCTGTCTTTTGGCAAACATGCCTAGTTCCCCTAAGTTCACACTGTTTGGATTTTTTAAAATGTTGTTATTTTGGGTCTTGGGAAGTTTTAGAAATAGGTATTCTACGGAAGCCGTCTTTCCTCTACTATCGAATTGGGATTGAAGTGGGACCCCCTGTGGCTGTTTGTTTATATGATACACAGGTTAAAGTAGTGTTGGTTGAAAAGTGATGAGGAGAAAGAGTTGTAAATACAATTGCTTGGATGAGTAAAGAGAGATCTATTCTAAGTAGGAGGGAATAAAAGGTTTGAGAATTTGGGAGAAAAGGGAGCCCAGAGGGACTCGGGGACACTCTTTGCTCGGTGCTCATGTCTGCTTCTCGGGTTTAAAACTCTCCAGGCAACTTGAGGGCTATCAACCCAGAAAATGGGTTTTTCGGGGTGGCTCCTGGGACCTCTGTGAAGACTAACCCCAACGCCATCAAGACCATCCAGAAGAACACCATCTTCACCAACGTGGCCCAGACCAGCGACGGGGGCGCTTACTGGGAGGGCATCGACCAGCCGCTGGCTGCCGGCGTCCGGCTCACCTCCTGGAAGAACAAGGAGTGGACCCCCGAGGATGGTGAGCCCCTCCCCCGGAGGCCCCGCTGCCCCAGCCCGTGGGTGCCCCGTGTTTGGGCTGACGCTCAGGGGCGTCTCCTCTCTGCCTGTTGTAGGAGAACCTTGCGCCCACCCCAACTCGCGGTTCTGCACCCCCGCCAGCCAGTGCCCCATCATCGACCCGGCCTGGGAGGACCCAGAGGGGGTGCCCATTGAGGCCATCATCTTTGGGGGGCGCCGACCTGCTGGTGAGTCCCCCCCTTACCCAGGCTGGGAGGGCCTGTGAAATCGCTCCTTTTCTGTGACCTTGCAGTGGGTGGGGGCGGTGCCAGAGGCCAAGCTTCCTTTCCAAGCATCCAGCCCGATTGGCGAGCGCGGGTGGATTGCCGAAGCTCCCCTTCAGGCCTCCGAGAGCCATTCTGAAGCCTTGGTCCAAAGTAGCTTTATCCATTGTCCTGGCTACATGGCCGCGGTGGCGTCACGGATGGGTTTTGGCCCTTTGGCGCTGGGAATGCAGAATCAGTGCAGTTAGAAAGATGCTGTTCTGCGGGGTCTTTCCGTTTTGTGAGATGGCATTGCCGACCGAAGGGTCGGAGTGTCAGAGCCTTTCGGGAACATTTCTTCTTTCCTGTTAAGGTGTCCCTCTCGTCTACGAAGCTCTCAGCTGGCAGCATGGAGTGTTTGTAGGGGCGGCCATGAGATCCGAGGCCACGGCAGCCGCTGAGCACAAAGGTGAGCCCAAGTCAGGTCCACAACCACAAAGAACAGTGGTTGGCACGCACTCTGTCTGTCTCTACGTCTTTCTGTCTGCTTCTGTTTGTCCCTGAATCTCTCTCGCTGTCCTATGAGAGCATGATTTACCAACAGGGCCCCCTCTCTGTTGGCAGGCAAAGTCATCATGCACGACCCCTTTGCCATGCGGCCCTTCTTTGGCTACAACTTCGGCAAATACCTGGCCCACTGGCTCAGCATGGCCCAGCGGCCTGCAGCCAAGCTGCCCAAGATCTTCCATGTCAACTGGTTCCGGAAGGACAAGGAAGGCAAGTTCCTATGGCCCGGGTTTGGAGAGAACGCCCGGGTGCTGGAGTGGATGTTCAACCGGATCAATGGGGAAGGCGGAGCCGACCTCACACCCATTGGCTACATCCCCAAGGAGGATGCGCTGAATCTGAAAGGCCTGAAAGACATCAACATGAAGGAGCTCTTCGACATCTCCAAGGAGTTCTGGGAGAAGGAGGTGGAAGACATCCAGACGTACCTGGAGGAGCAAGTGAACGCCGACCTCCCCTACGAAATCGAGAGGGAGATCCTGGCCCTGAAGCAGAGAGTCAGCCAGATGTAATCGGGCCCAGAGCCCCACCCCTTCGCACCCCGGGAGATGGACTGGGAGCCGGAGAGAGGGGGGTTTCCGGAACCGACACCACCTGCCACACCGCAATGACCAACCGATGAGCAGATCTGAAAGGCACACTTTAATCGTTCAGTTAAGACCACAGGATGCAAGCTAGTAGCTCACGAGATGGGGAAGGGAATCTTAGCATGTCTCCAAAATTCACGATTCCTTGCACATGTGTTCAATCTGAAAAGCACTCAGGCATTTCGTCCGTTTCCACTGTAGCTATGTGAGCGGTAATGTACAGAAAAAAGTACTTGAGCTGTACAGACGAGTGTGTGTGTGGACTGTGTGTGTGTGTGTGTTTATGTATTGTTGTCTAAAATATATTTAATACCTTTGGAAAAATCTCGGGCAAGATTACTTACTAGTTGTTGCTGGAAATGTCGCTTTAGTATTAATGTGTGTGTTTAAATTATTTTTGTATACCGTTGTTCCTTACCTTTGCATAATTTCAACTTTTCCCTTTACACTTCTTAGAAAATTACAAAATAAACTTTTATAGAAAGATGGATTTGTTCGCGTGGTTTTTAAGTACTTGGACCGCCAAGAGGGGAGGGCTGGTCAAGGAAACAGCTTGTGATTCGAATCCCCTCAAAAGAACGTGGGGCGTCAGGGGGGATGGGGGGACGGAGGGAGCAGAAGGTGTCTGCTGGGGACGTGTGAGCAGAGTGTCACCCGCAGGGCTCACAGCACGCCCCTGCGGCTTTCCTGGATCAGCCACGAGTTAGAGTCGAGAAACCTGTAAAGGCAGGTCTTGTGTAGCCGAAACGGGAAAGGGTAAAATGTGCTTTTGGACAAAAACTTGGGTCTGGGCATTGGGCTCCGCAAGGATGAGACTGTAGCCAGTTTCGCAGGCCTTTGTCTGCAGACTGTCCTGAGCGACACTTTTCTTAGTGTCGTCCCCGGGGCGGAGGGCAGAGAGACAAGTGTCCTCCGGAAAGGACAGCCAAGGGGGCCTCCCAGGCCTGGGTGTTAATGGAGCGCCTTCTGGAGACAGAGCCCCACGTCAACAGGGGGCTGGCCGAGCGCTGCCCCTGGCGTCGGCCTGAAGCCCCAGCCCAGCCGCTCGGCTCGCAGCGTTTACTGGGTGTCGCGGATAATCCGGACGAGCCACCGGCCTGACCCGGAGAAGCACGACTTGCTCAGGTGGTTCCCTTTCTGGTCCTGAGCCGTTCCATGGCTCCACTCCTCCCCTGGGCTTCCTGTCTGACTCCCTGTCACAAACCCGCACCTGGACTTCCTGTCACACACCTGGGCTTCCTCTCACAAACCCGCTCCTCCCCGCAGGCTGCCTTGTGCCCTGCAGCGCCTCCACAAGGAGGAGGAGTGGAGGCCACCCCGATTCTATCGATGGGGAGATGGAGGCCAGGTGGTAGCAGCCAGAGTTTCCTTTCCTTTTAGGGAGCTGGGAGCAGGCCTGCTCTCCTGACGCTGTCGTGTGCTGACACCCAAACCCTTGGGAGTGGCGGGGGGAGGGCGCTGAATGGGATTCCAAGCGATTCATTTACATCTGTGGCTTTCATTCTGGTTTGTGTTCCTCCGCACAAGCCTTGCTCTGACTCCAACACCGAACGTCTCAGGGACACGGAACAGAAGGCAGCCCGCCTGGGGCCGAGCAGGGGCGTGGGGACCCAGGCCGCCTGGTTTCCACTTCTCCAGGGCCTGGTGGCTTCTGAGGTGGTTCCCCAGACCCTGTGAGGGCTCAGGACAGACCTGGGCGCCGCTGTGGAAGTGCCCACCCCGGGCACGGAGTCCTAGCGCAGCCCTCAGCAGGCGTTACCCTTTGTGTAAATCCGGCCGTTTTGGAGCTCCTCTGGCCCCTGCCTTGCACGACCCCCTCACCTGGTAGGCTTGGGCATGACCGCCTTGCCCCCAGGCCCTGGAAGCCTGGAGGACAGCCTAGAGGAGGTGCCTTAAACAGATTAAGAGTTTTCAAGGGACCAGAAGTACACAACAGTTGCCGTTGACTGGCCCATGACTCAGTTTCCCCAAGCTGTGGCAGCTGCGTGTTCCCTCCCGCTCCACGTCCTGGTCCCTGTGTGTTGGGGGGACCCCTCAGGACCCCATGATGTTATCCCGCGGCACCGGTTGGCAGGAGGCTGCATGGAGGCCCTGGGAGGGGAGCGGCTCACCGCCGGGAGAATGTAAACCCAGCGTCCTGATTCCTGGGAAGCTCTGCCCACGTGACCCAAAATCAACACCGGGACTGACGTCTGCAGTGGGATCCAACGCAGGAGCTGCCCCTGACCTCCGCGGCTTCCCGGAGCCCTGCTGGAGTCTGGGGGAAAGGGCAGACCCGTTCGGTGCACAGCAAACATTGAGCCAGGACAACAAACCTGCCCTTCGTGCACCGGGGGTACACGGGCGCTTGGCGGGTGGGCTGGGATGGTGGGGTCTCCTGCACTGGGGAGTCGGGGCTGGGGGTCCCTCGGGCGCACCCTGACCCCAGGCCCCGGTCCGGGTACCGTACGCGTGTTCCTTCCAGAGCTTTAAGACCACAGGGCACTGGCCCTGGAAGGCTCCCTGGCCTTCCCCCCGCCGGCCAGGGGCCCTGAGCCAGAGCGGTGACCTCTGCTTTGCAGTTGCTGTCACCAGTTGCAGTAACAGGGCACCAGGTGAGGGCATCTGAGGGAAAGGGCCAGCCACCGGCTTCCTCTCTCCTGCCCTCTTCCGTTCCGGGGCGGAGGCGAGGGCGGGGAGAATGGGGAAACGGTGGTAAACACTGGTGGCCTTGGACACGTCCCAGCTCTGGCTCTGGCTGGCAGTGTCACCTGAAGTGACACTCCAATCTGTGCCATGGGGTGATAATGTCCCGGCTGGGGCCTGGCGAGGGTGAAATGAAATAGCCCAGCCTGGCGCAGACCCGCCTTCCAACAGGGCTGAACACTCACGCGCCGGCCCGTGCGCCGAGCCTCAGTTTCCCTAGCTGTAAGGTGGGCACAAACACCGCACCGTCTCAGGAGGGCAGGTGGGAAGATCCAGGGAGATGATGCATGTAAGGCAGCGGGACCACAGCGGGGACCGCGAGGACAGCAGCTCTCATTTATTTTTCTCCCTATGCACGCAGCAGGTGCCTTCCTGGATGGCCACCCTCCCTCTCCTCAGACACCTCAGCAAAGTCTCAGCAAAGGCCCCGGGATCTCTCCTGAGACAAGGTGTCCAGAGGGAAAACCGTGGGCGCGCAGAGATGTCGCCGTACGGATGCTCCTTCGGGGAGGTTGTTTATCATTGCGAAAAAACAGGAACAAACCTAAATGCCCAACAGTAGGGGATCGCTTCAAGGAACTGCAGTCCCTCCCAGAAGGGATGCTTTATTGACATGCAGTGTGTGCCACCTGCGGTCCCACTTGGCGGTAGTGACGGATGTGTGTCGCGTGCACGTGCATCTGTGTCTAGGAAATGTCCTGAAAAATACGCCATCAAATGGCAACAGCTGGGGCTTCTCGAAGTGCAGGCCATTAAAACAACTCTCCTCATGGCTTCTCTCGATCTGTCAGTTTTTCTACAATGATTATGCGTTTTTTGTGCCGCAAGGACTTGAGATAGGTGGAGATTTTTGGTAACGCTTGCCTCAGGGTGGGAGGGCGGGCAGGCCAACGCAGGGCCAACCTCCCTCCCGGCTGGGTGGGCACGTTGGTCGGAGAAGGTGGAGTCCTTCTGAGCGGCCAGAGCCTGGCTTGGATTGGGGGAGGCATCTGTACTTCCACCACTTTTTCTAGGCCCACAAATACTGTACCACCCCCCCCACCCCCGTCCCCCACCCCCGCCCGCCAGCGGCAGTTCAGTGCCAGGTGCGGTGGTAGAGGGAAGGGCTCTATGCCAGGCCCTGCCCGTTGTGGGGCGGACAGCTCTGTCTGCAGCCCTCCCTCCGAGACCCAGGGCAGACCCTGCGCAAGTCAGCGGTGGGCCCTTCCCAGGAGAGAGCCAGGCATCTGGGAATGAGGTTGCCCCCATTGTACGCCCAGGGGGCCGGGCCCAGAGAGGCCCTGCTGCCGACCTGAGATCGTCAGCCAAAGGGACCGGAAGTGGGGACAGGGGTCAGGCCGGCCCCAAGCCCTGCCTCCTTCCACGCGTCGCTTTGCTTCTCTGCAGTGGTGGCTGGACCGAGTGCTCGGCAGGAAGAGGAGCTGGGTGTGAGGCCGGAGCATGGACGAGGAGGGCCTCAGGGGAGCCCGGGCGGGACGGGGCAGGCTTGGCCACTGGGGCGGGGAACCTGGCCCCTGGCCAGGCCTCATGGCACCTCTGCTGTGCACAGGGCAAGGAGGAACTGCCGCCGCTGCTCCAGACTGAGAAGGTGCGAGTGGGGCCCACCACAGCCTCTGGGACCCAGAGCAGTGCAGCTCCCGGCAAAGGGGGCGGGGGGCGCGCGCACGGGCTGAACTGACCTCATGTGAGGACGAGGGCACAGCCCCTCAGAGCAAGGCGGACAGAGGACCAGCCCTCCTGTCCACGCAGGGCCAACATTCCACGTGGGGGGCCTGGACGGGGAGAAGCTGAAACCACCCCGCACCCTCTGCTGGGGGCCCGCAGCCCCAGCCCCCCGGCACCCCGCCTCCTCCACCAGCCATCCTGGGTCCTTCCCTGGGACCCCCGACCTTCCCACACAGCTGAGGGGCTCTGCACCCAGCCTGGATCAGCTCCAGTCGGTCACCCCTGTCCACCCCTCACCCCAATGCCTTGATGTCACACAAGCCCCGCCACCTCCCCACCCTGCCCAGGGCTTTGCTGTAAATGGCGGCGCTTGGCAGGGAGCGAGAATGCCCTCAAATGGGGAAAACCTGAGTCAACTGACCCCCGCCCTTCCTGAGGAACCTGGATCAAGTTCCCCCCGTGGGGCGAGACAGGGCTTGAGATGGAGACGAGATTCGAAGGGAGGGAAAGAATGAATGTGACTTTTTCGGCCGTTCTGAAGTTTTGCTGGAGTTTTCCTGCCCTGGCTCCCCAGGAAGCTGAACGCCAGGGAGCCCGGGAGCGAGGCTCTGCCCACGCTCCGGTTGAGGACCGGCTCCAGCCGCTGCCCAGATGACAGGAAGACGGCAGGCACATGATGGATGTGGCTCTGACCATCTCAAAGCCGCTCCCCCGCACGGGGGCAGAGCCCAGAGGTGGCTGGGCTGCCGCAGAGCCAGGGCTCTGGGCTGCCGCAGAGCAGCGGCAGACGTCATCCGTCCTCAGCCGCGGCAGCAAGAGCACGTCCGCTGGCGGACACCTGCCGCGTCCCCGCACGGACGCTGCTTCCCCGGGGGGCTCGCTGGCCTGCACCTGCTCACGCAGCCCGGCCCCCAGGTGCTGGGGGAGGCGCTGTGTGAATCAGCCAGGCGAGCCAGCCCCGGTGGCGGAACCTTCCTCCGGGCGAAGCAATTTGCAGCAAAATATGCTGTAAATATTTGTTCAGCCCGGGAAAACGACTTTAATTGCATAATTAAACGCGTTGTCGATTATGCTTCTGGACACAGCGACGGGGGAGAAGCTGGGACCACAGCTGTCCCTCTGAGTTTGTTGATTCAAGGGCCTGCCTCCGGTTTGGTTGTGAAGACTTTGCGTGGCCCCATCGTCCCTCCCCACAGTGGGGATTTGGGGAACAGCCGGGGAGGAGGGAGGAAGGGGCTTGGGGGCTTTGGGGAGAGGAGAGAGAGGAAACTCAGAGAACCAGCTGCAAAGGGACCCCCAGGCCCGCAACAGAATCTTCCCTGTGTTTTCCAAATGCGCTGTGCACTTGCCACTCTTGTGGGTAACTGGTAATGTGAGCAAATAATCGATTCTCTGAGGTAGAACACAATCAGAGGCAACTGCAAGAAATTTGCCTTAGAAGAAAACATTGCGTTCCAACCATTAATTAAAAACCAGCCTTCTTTGATAAGGTAACCACATAAATACAACACTTACCCGGACACAAAAGGCCACATAGTGGCAAATCCACAGAGACAGAAGGTAGATCCGTGGTTGCCGGGGTCAGGGGGTGGTGGCTTTGGGCCGGGGCTGCTAATGGGAGCAGGGTTTCTTTTGGGGGCGATGAAAATGTTCTAAAACTAGATTGTGGCGAAGGCTGTTCAATCCTGTGATTATGTCAAAAACCACCGAATTGTGCATTTTAAGTGGGCGGATTTTATGGTATGTGAATTATAGCTCCAGGAAGTAGTTTTAGAAAAGAATAAATACAGTGAAAACAAAAATGTCTCTTAACTGGCATTAGAAACCAGCTGTTTCCCAAAGGTTCTGAGCTGGCAGGCCTGTGTCTTCCTTGTCAAAAAAGAGATGACCAGCTGTGGCTGGGCGGCTCGGTTGGTTGGACTTTGTCCCATGACCCAAAAGGTGGCAGGTTCTATCCCTGGTCGGGGCGCGTATGGGAGGCAACTGATCGATGTTTATCTCTCTTCCCTTCCCCTCTCTCTAAAATCAATGAACATGTCCTCAGATGAAGATTAAAAAAAAAGAGAGAGATGGCCAGGGCAAAGAGGGACACCGGGCAGGGGCAGCCCGCGGAGATGCTGTCCCGGAGAGAAGCAGGGAGACTCCAACGAAAGGGACCGACTTTCTTCTCCTGGGATTCAACGCCAAGGCCCATGAACATCTGCAAATGATCACTGAGCCCCAGAGGAGAAGCAGGCAGAGCACAGACACCTGCAACGGCCAAAGGCCAGCAGGTGGCAGCGCTGAGACGCCCGGAGCCCTGCGTCCCAGGCTGCCGGCTGCTCACTGGCGTTGCGGCCAAGTCCTGATTCCAAGCCGGCCCCCAGCAGAGGGGGGACCCCAGGGGGAGGAGGGCAGGACCCCCACCCCAGTTCTGACAGTGCATCAGGAAACTCACACACGCCAGGGTGGCAGCGAAGGGAGGGTTGGGCTCAGGCCACCACATAGCGGAGGGTCTGGTCCCCGGAGCTCTGGCCATGACCCCCCGTGGCAGAAGCCTGAGGAATGGATTCTGGGTTATGAAATGAGCGGCCGCCATGGCCACTAGACTCCTGGTGTGGACTAGGGACAGACCTTTCTTCCCCGAGCCTCAGTTTCCCCAGATGTACTGGAGTGCTTTGCTTTGCCCTGCAGAAGTCCTCCCACTCTCACCTGCTCTGAAGTCTGAGCCATGTGGCTCTTCATGGGTGGGTGGGGAGGGGGCTTAGAACTGGGACTTAGTGACCCTGGGTGCAGGGGTGGGGAGTGTGACAAGACAGAGAGCGTGGCCTGACTTCCAGGGCCGGGAGCAGGCTCCTCCCCCAAATGGTCTACCCGGCCATCGTCAGCACGACCTCCACCCGACCCCCTGGTCGCCCCCCACTCCCTCTTTGTTCCACCAGGTGATGCATCTCTCCCTCACATGCACTGAATTCTTCCAACGCCAGGACCCCCCAACCCCAGGAAGGAAGGTGGGGAGTGGGGGGTGCTCAAACGTATGGGTACGCCCGCAGGTCCCTGCTGCTCGACCCCTCCCACTCCGCGGCGGGTTTTGTCCTCAGGGGCACGGTGAGCTCAGCCAGCAGGGTATTCAGCCGGCTTTGGACTGCCCTTCATGCTCCCTGGGGAGACGGAGGGGACCCGCCCTGTGGCCCAGGTGCAGCTCCAGGACCACGTCAGCCACAGGGAAACCAGCCTCTGGAAGACGTTGGCTGCCATTTCAACGCCAGACCCTGGAGCGTTCAAGGCTGCGTTTCGGGGCTGGGTGAAGGCCACCTCCTCCTGGGTGGGGGTGAAATTCACTGCCCTGAGGGGGCCAAGGCTCCTGACCCCGAGACCGAGACCAGCCTGGCCCAGCCGGGGCCTCCCCGGCTGAGTGTGGCCCTAGGGTTGGCATTAACCACCTCCCGGCCCCCCATCCCATAGCTGCCCCCCCACCCCGCCCTGGTTCATGGAACACTCTAGAACATTCTGCCCTCAGAGGCAAACTCAGGTCTGGCCTTGGTGGGCACGGAGGCTATGCCTGTCTGCCTGAGGCCTCCGGGAGGCCCTCGTCACCGTGGCGAGCAGAGACCAGGGAGCCAGAGGCCCGTGACTCACACAGCAGCTGCTTCCTGTTACATGACGCGGAGCTCAGAGCCATTAGCCCACAGGAGATGAAATTTACATTTTGAATTAAGTGGATCATCAGACCCAAGGAAATTAAACCTAAGTTGGAGGGAACTGTGGGCCGGAGAGGTAGGGGCTCAGCCAAGCGTTCCGGGCTGCCAGGCGCTTTTTATTTCTTTCAACGGTCTGTGGACCCAAGGGGACGGGAGGGCAGCACAGCGCGGCGGCCTCGGAGGCGGAGGGAGATGGGGAGCGGAGATGCTCTTCCCCTTTCTCCTTGGGCAAAGCACGTTACCTCGCGTGGCGGAACTGAACTCGGATCTGGCCCATGTCCTCCATCGTAGCCTCCCCTAACAGCGGCGATGTGTTGAGCGCTTGTTACCGCCCGGCCTGTAGGGAACCGCCTCTGACATCAGGTAGAAGTGAGTTCACACCCCTTCTTAGTTCCCCCGCCTGCAGTCTCGCAGGGAGGGAGTCCGATGAAGGAAGTAAAGAGACAGTGTTGTCAACAGCACAAGTTCAGTGCGTTATGTTAGGAAGTTGCGTCTGTTTTTCGGGTGCACCATTTGGGAACCAAAGACCCCGTCGGCCCCACCCCTGCCCCACGCACCATGAAGCTTGGAAACACACCCTGCTCCGCTGTGGTCTGGGTGCAGAGCGCCCCCTGGGGTTGTGCGGGCCACACCTCGCAGCCTCCCTGGGGAGACGCTGCGTCTCCAAGTCCGAATGAAGCTCGCAGGCTGGGGGAAGGCTCAGCGCGCACGTGGAAAGGGTGGGCGCCTTCCTACAGCCTCTGCGTGTGTCTGTGATCATGTCTACTGCGATTTGTCCTCCCTGGGAAAGGACAGGGTCCCCACGGCCACCTCACTTGGTGTGGAGGAGGCGTGTGGGGCGGGTCCCCTAGCTACCGTCTCCCTGGTTCACGGAGGAGCTGACTCCCAGGAACAGGTCATAACTCAAATTGCCTTGAGCTGCCTTGAGCCAGGCTCGTGTCCTTCGCATGCTGAACTCAGACGGGTCCGAGGAGGCCACAGCTCTTTGCAACAGGGGTGCTGTGTGGGTTCCAGGCGATGCACACGCCAGGGCTGGGGCAGGTGCAGTGGGATCGGCCTTGCCTGCTGCCGAGGCAGCTGTTCTAGCCGCCACACTCCCTTGGATGCAGCTCCCTGAGACCGATCCGTCATTTTCCAATGAATAGTCATCGAACGCCCCTCGACTGCCTGGTTGGCCCATGTGGTTAGATGAGCTGATCAGGACAGTCCTTCTAACAAAGGGGTCCCCCAGGAGCCCTGTCCTTCTCCTGGGGCCACCGAACAACTAAGCCTCAAGTTGTCAGGAGCAGTACTCCCCATTGGGGAGAGTCCACAGGTTCTCATTCTGTCCCACTCGGGATTCCTGGACGGTCAACCTCCTGGGGCACCCGCTGCCCCCAGACTTTGTAATTCTGCCTGGGTGGCTAGATGCTCTTCTCCCACCCTCCCTGCCTTCCTTCCATCCATTGATCCAGCCCTTTACCCACTCCTAGACCCCCAACTGTGCGCGCCCCCACGCACTCTCCATCCATGGACACGTCTGCCCGGCAGGCGATCCAGCCTGCACTCGGGTGCTCCCTAACTTCCGGGGGCTCAGTCCGCTGACCCCTTGGCATCCATCCTCGGCGCCCCCTTCCCTCTCTGCACCAAGGTCATGCCACCACCAAGCCGAGAGAGCCAGAATGTGCATGAGCTTGGTCTGATTTTCCCGCTCTCCCGGGGGCCTCCAGGACAAAGTAACAGCGAAGCAGGACAGAGCAGAAGAGCCGAGGGCTCCCAGAGGTGCAGACGGGTGCTACAAAGGCTCGAGCGGTGCTCATCAAATGACATCATCTCTGGAAAGCCACATCTAAAGGGCAAAGTGTAGGAATCCCAGGTGACAGGATCAGGGTGGGGCGAGGGGGAGGGGAGTGTGTCTGGCGTCGGGGGTGGGGTGGCGGAGGGCAGATGCTAGGGCCATGGTTGAGGGGTCCGCGGCAGGGGGTGCGGCTTGGTCAGAGCCAAGGGTGTGGGTGTGAGTCATCGCTGACACCGTTAGGAAAAGCCAGGCCAGGTAACTCAGTGACTGGGGCCTGACCTGTGGGCCCAGGGAGAGAGGAAGCTGGTTGGTGACAGAAGCATCTGGCTTCGGCCGAGAGCGGGCCCTGAAACTGTGTGCCCTCTGTTTGGGGGTGCTGGCCGGCACCGTCCTCCTCAGCCCCGGGGAGACGGGCCCAGCGCTGTCAGCGAGGACAGGCCCAGACCACCCGGCCGCCCCAGGCGCTCACGGCGGGGTCAGCCAGCAGGGACCTGGAACAGCCGAGTCCAGAGGACAGGCTGGTGTCAGGAGCCCAGCAGGCCGCAGCTGAGCAACGTCGCAGGAGGTCCCCTAATGGCCACTGCTGTCCCAGCGGATGGGCCGGAGACAAAGTGGCAGAGGAAACCAAACCCCTTCCCAGGGCCTTGCCTCTGGCAGGGGACAAATCTAGGTCATTTATGGTCCCAGACCTAAGTGCTAGCCTGCTGTTAGGCTAGAAACTTCAGCATCTGAAAAGCTCTGAGCTAATTTTCAGGGGAGAAATTAGATGAGAAGTGGCTTTTAAAACCCAAAGAATCGTGTGTTTAAAAACTTGGTTGCCAGGGAAACTCTTTCCCCAACCCTCCTTCGCCACCACATTATAAATTAAATCCCCTACATGAAGGGTAACGAAGGTAATAGCTGGCCCTGCTGCAGAGAGAGGGGGTGGCAGGCAGCCGGGCGGAAGGGCCCCCGACCTTTCAGGGCGAGCCGCCCCCCAGTGCCCGGGGGGAGCGGCTCCTTCCTGCCTGCGGGGGTCCTGAAACACCTTCGGAGGCCAACGCAAGCCAGCGAGCAGCTGCGCGCCGTGTGCTGTTAAAGGCCAAACCAGTGATTGCTGAGAGGCAAGCTCAAATGTCACGCTGCCACCCTGTTGGTTTCCGAAGAGGCGGGGAGCCTGGGAGCCGCTAACGAGCGGTGGTGGAGGGCCGTGTCCCGGCCCCCGCGGCCATGTCAGCGTCCGCAGTGCCGGCGGGCCGGGGCTGACGCGGTTGTTATCTGCCACCTTCGGGAGGGAAGCGGTGTGCCATTTATTTAGTCCGTGGCCTCAGCCATCTCTCCACCCATCTGTCCATTCACCCCTCCCCACCTGTCCATTCATCTAATTGTCCACTGGAGCGTCCACCCGCCCATCGCCGAGGCACCGGTTCATTTACTCATCTGCCCATCCATCTACCTGTCCAACGTCCTTCCCACTCTCTATCGGCCTAGTCTCACGTGTGTGCATACACATGGGGTAAAGGGATGGACGGACGGATGGACAGACGGACAGACGGACGGATCAACGAGTGGGTGGCGGATGAAGGCGCATTCGCTAGCCGTCTGTCCAGCTGCCTCCATTCCCCGATCTAGGTATCGACTCACTAACACACTCACCCAGTTAGTCAACCTTTACTGAGCACCCAAAGGTACACCAATGGCTCCCACCTACTGAGTGCCTGACGCCATGTCTTTAGCTCCTTCTCTTGACACTGAGACTTGGGAGTTAGCGTTGTCCCCGCTCCACAGACCAGGCTGGGGAGCAGTTCTAGTAGCTCCTCAGGGTGGGAGCTTGCATTTCCACCCTCGTCTCCACCCTGAGCGTAAATCCCCAGAGGGGGCTGTGGGCTTGGTGTCACCCATCCACCGGTGTCTCAGCCCACGGGCTAAAGGGGAAGGAGCCGGGGGACAGAGCGGGAGGAGGAAGTAGCAGGAGGAACCCTACATCCCAGACTCCAGCGGCCGGGCTGCATCGGCTCTGACCTCCTGCACTTCACCCCGCCCCTCCCCCCCCACCGACGTACATGCACATGTTCCCCATATACTTGGCCCCTTCCCAGGGCAAATACTGCCAGCGTGGTCATGGGGCCGGTGCCAAGGTGAAAAGTCCACGGGTTAGAACCTTAGCCACCGAGGCCGAGCCCCTGGGAGGCCCCACTCCCAGAAGCCAAGGCTTTTCCCCTAGTGAGCTTTGGTCCACCGCCCCCGCTCCTCCCAGGGAATGCCCAGGAGGTAAACGGGCACTGCAGGCTCGGCGTCTGCCTCCCCTTTCACCTCCTTCCCCGGGACCTTCTCCCCAGGGAGCTGCGCTGGTGGCTGTGGACTCCTTAGCCCCCCAGTTCCTGACACACAAGGGGCCTGGGGTCCACACCAGAGTCGGGGGAAGGGGGGGGCTGCTTCCTCAGCGCTCCCCACGGCCCAGGTCTGTGCTTGGGACTCTGGGTACCTGTCCATGCTCAGTGCGGCCAGTGTCCCGGCTGAGCGCGGGGGCACGGTTTTCATTGTGCAGCGGGGTAGACTGAGGTTCAGAGCAGCGAGGCGACGCCTCAGGCCGCGTGCCAGGGAAGGCACCCGAGACAGGCTGCCTCCCTGAGCCCCTACTGTACCCTCCTGTCCAGCTTTTGGGGTTCAGTGGGTGAGTGACTTGCCAAAGTCCCCGGGTGCTGAGGGGCAGAGCTGAGTTTGAACCCCAGTGCGCCGGGGCCCAGAACCCGCTTTCTGCAGCTATTACCCATGACTCACTAGCTCGCAGAGGTTCGATCACCCTCGGGACCATTTGCTGAGTGTTACCCCCACAGCAGGCTCTGGGCACTAGGGGGGTGGGGGCAGGTACGGCCTGAGCTTAGGACGGTAGATTTTCATCTGGGGGTCCCTGCCCAGGGGTGGGCTCTACTGACACTTTGGAGCTGCTTCCTGAGCCCGGAGCGAAGGCTGTGACATTTGCTCCTTCCTGGATAAAAATCACGCCATCTGCTCCCAACCCATGGGGGGCCCACCAGCTGCCGGCCGTCTCTCCCCGCATCCCAGCAAGCCCTCGAGGGAAATGCGACTTTCTTCCCTGCTCTGTGCCTGAGAGCCCGAGGCACTCGGCGGGAGCTCTGCTGCCTCCCTCAAGCGTCCCGGGTCACAGGAGCGGGGTCCTGCCGGTACCGGGGCTCACGCGCCCCGTCTGCGTCCCGCCCAGGTAACACGCACGGGCGGCACCGCGTTCCCTGCAGACGGGGAAACTGAGGCTCAGAGCCGGGAAGGGGCAGATCTGAGTTTCTCTTCCTGGCTGCAGACAGTCTGAGAGAGTCATCCAAGGTCACTGGAGCTGCGGCGGCCGCAGGACAGCAACAGTGTTTTGACTCCTGGTCGTCACGACGCGCCGCGAGGGGAGGGCAGGCGCGGGGGCCGCCGGGGCCTCTTTAATTCATGAGTTACTGGCAGAAGCACAATCGCGAGGGAAGATTGATGACCGGCTGCAGGTATTGGTGGGTGGATTCATAAAGCTGTCGGCCGCCGGCCGTAAATCAGATGAATATTCAAGATTCTGCCTCGGGAGCAATTCTCTGGCGCTGGCAATAACAAGATGGATTCGACGCAGGAAGCCGAGCGCCGTGGCCTCAGGAGCCCCCGGCCCCGGAACAGGCTCTTTCCACTTGCAGAGAACTTCTGCTTTTGCCTGGAAAACTCGGGCAGCTCCAAAGAGAGAGGAGCGGGGAGATGACTGTGCGCCCCAAGCCCCCCTGCAGACCCCATTTGAAAGATGTTTTTTATTGAGGCAGAACTGACATGCGGTAGCACACACAGGTCCTACGTGGAAAGCGGGATGAGCCTGCACGCTTGTGTGTCACCCTTCAGGCTCAGGGCTCTAGGCTCAAGGTCTAGAACATTCTATCACCCCCCAGAAAGTTCCCTGTGCCCTCCTCTATGGACCGCCGCCCTCCCCGCGCCCCCCGCCCAGGCCACTGCTGACCTTGCTCTCCCCGGCAGTAGTTCCGCCTCATCTGTGACAGAGTCTGGGAGAGACATGGACTCAGTCTGGGGTCTGCAGTCCCCGCTGGAAGTGCCACCGCCTTGGGGTGGGCCGTTTCCCCTGCGCGACCCCGCTCTGTTTCCGGTTCTGCCCAGTTGGCAGGAGGCTGCAGCGAACGCCAGGCTGGCCTCCCTGGGCATGCGTCCTTCCCACGTGGGGAACTGATGGATCTTAGGACGGTGGGGGCCCTTTACAACCCCCACCCCGCGCCGTGGCTGCCACGGCACTCAGGGGACAAGGCAACCCTCTCCTGTGTGTGGCCACAGGCCCTGTGTGGTCCCAGCTGCCGCTGTCCTTGTCTCGGGCCACGGTGCTGCCTGCTGGCTGGGGTCAGGCCTCACCCCAGGGCCTTTGCACTGGCTCCTGCCTCTGCCCGGAGGCGGCAGAAAGTAGGGGCCTCACTTGGAGATGTCTGGGCTTTCTCTGCCCTCACCGCTGTGCCCTCTGCGGCTGCCCCATGCTGGGTCCCAGGGGCTCACGCGAGGGAGACCTGGAGGCTGCAGAGGCTGCTGTGCACCCCTCCCCCCCGCCCCCGCGCTCCCACGGGCCAGCGCCCTCTGCCTGTAGGTGTGGGTCCCACAGGAGGAGATGCCGCTGCCTTTTGCAGTGGGGAGTGTGTTCACGAGCGGTAGGTGCTGCGTGTGGTCACCGCAGCCGGTCCCTTCAGGAGCCTCATCCTACAGATCGGGACACAGAGGCCACCAGGACACCCCGGGCCCCTCGGTTTCTGGCTGGTGGTCTCCACCTCTCCGCGGGAGTAGCGGGGAGCCCCAAGGGGTCTGACGTCTGGCCCGGGCAGGGAGCGTGGCACTGGGCTCCAGGACTCCTCCCTCCTGGGGTCCGTACCCCCTGCAGGACCTTGCCCTTGGCGGGGGGATGTGCCCACCCCCACCTGTCCACTCCTACAGGGGCATTCTCTCCTGAATCTTTGTCCCAAGGGACTAGGAGCCTTAGAAGTCAATACATGAGTGACGACCTCAGCCCTGGGCTGCCCATGTATCTGGGGTCCCCTCTCCATCCCCAGACAAGGCTGGACCTCAGGGCTCATGAACATCCCTGAAGTCAGACCCCCTGAAGCTGAGGAAGCCCAAAGCAACCTCTGTGCACAGGACCCGCACCCCTCTGCACCCCATCCTCTCCTGGGGGGCTTTTGCCAGGGGACACGTCCCCCCGCCTCCCCTGCCTTTGTCCCAGGGCCACGAGAGCTAACAGCCCCAGGTCTGGGCACAGGGGAATTGTCCAGGGTTATCTGCCAGCCAGTCCTGCCAGCGACCCTGCTTTCTCTGTACGTATATCGCAAATCCCCCAAATCAACCCCCCGGATCGACTCCCCAAAAGGCAGGGACCCCAGCTGCCCCCCGGTGGAGGTAAAAGTTTCTTGTCCTAGACTTCCAAAGTCCGAGAAAAAAGCCTTAGCAACCCAGGCACGTCAGCGGGCAGACAAGTGCGTCATGGAAAACTTGGCGGCTGGTGACGGGGCCGTCTGTGCTGCAGTCAGGTCCCCGGACGCTTGAAAAACAACATAATGTATTCCTGTCTGCAGCTCTGAGCGAGAGCTCATTTCGTGTCTTGTGTTTCCATTTCCTGAGGATTAATAAGTGTGGAGGGGGACTTGGGCTTCATGCCGAATATTTATTTAGTCAATATACACATCAATTTAGCAAATTAGAGATTGCAAGCCATTTCTAAGCAATGCTGTAAAAATAATAGCTGTACTTTAAACTTGTAATGGATTTTGGTGTGGGGGCGGCACCTACGTGCCTGGCACTTCATAAGCGTAAAGTTGAGCTCTCCTTAAACTTCACCGAATGTCTGAGTCATCGTGGGTGTTTGTGAAGACGGCAGACATCTCAACCCTGTTGTTCGGGCACAGGGGAGGGGTCTCAGCTGGGGGTCCTGAGGAGCATTTGGGGAGGTTAAGGAGTGGGCTTTGGGGCAGGTGACCCTGCACCGTGACCAGGACTCTGTCCCCTCGGGCTGCGTGGGGACCCAGGGCAGGACAGCTTGCCCCGGGCAAGCTGAGATTTGGGGCTGGAAGCGTCTCTGTCATGGGGCTGTTCTGGGACTGAAGGGTGTTTCTAGCAGCATCTTGGGCCTCCACCCACCGGATGCCATTCGCGGCAGACCCCTCCCCAGCTGTGACAGCCAGAAGTGTCTCCTGGCATTGACACGGGTGCTCTGGTGTGGGGTGGGGGCAAAGTCTTCCCTCCCGTGAGAACCACTGATGTGGAACAAGGTTCTCAGTCCCTCGGAGCCTCAGTTTCCTCATAAAGACCCTGTTCTGCGAGCAAGAACTGCCCCCGACCCCCACCCACTGAGACAGTGGCAACAGCTCAGACCTTGTCAGTGACAAACGGGCTCGGGGGGAACAGGGACTGGCCCCAGGGTCCGAGGCCAGTGGAGGCCGAGCTGGGCAGCGCAAGCCATTTCCTGGTTCAGGGAAAGAGCGATGGCTTCTTCTCACCCCTCAGGTCTCTGACCAAATGTCGCCTCCTCAGAAAGACCCCCTCGGTCTGCCTGGTCTGCAGGGTGGGCGGGGGGCGCTTAACCCCTCTCCCCACGGCTCTTTTCGCCACTGCGGTGCTCTTGCCAGGGCTTTGCCCAATGGGCACTGAGCTCATGTGTGCGTTGTCTTGCTCCTGCCTGTCTCCTGCTCTGGAATGTGGGCCCGGTCAGTCGTCAACCGGAGCTTTCTTCATCTTGTCCCCTGTGTGTCACTGGCGTCTGGCACCTCACAGATGAACTAAAGAATAACAGAGCTTCCTGCTGACCCACACCATTCATTCCCCCCATATTCTTTAGCAACGAGGCCTCTGATTTTTAGCTGCTGGGCACATGGATGTGGACCAGGTGCTGGCCAATGAGATGTACGTGGAAGTCTTGTGTGTGGCATTTACAGGGAGAAGGCAAATTCTCCCTTACCCCAATCTCCTGTCTGATGTCTGGAGTGGGGACATGATGGCTGGAGCACAAGCAGCCGCTTTGGACAATGAGGTAGAAGGCCTGTGTTGAGGATGGAGGGGCAACAAGATGGAAGGGACCTGGGCTCCGGTGACTTCTCCTCTTTCCCTGCCTTCTCTGTTCAATGCACCACGCTGAGTTTAGCCAATGCTTCAGGCTCTTAGGAGGAGGGAGCGGATGCTGTTCATTCTGTCCAGGTTGTTCACAGATCAATGGGTTTCATGGGGCTCTTCGGTGAGAAGGAGTGCTCACCTTCACTGTTGAGGGGAATTCCTGTAGCTGCCAAGGTCTGAGGGGCATTAGTGGCCCCATGAGAGAGGTGAGGCGCTGAGGGTCGAGGGAGGACACAGGCAGGGGCTGGGGCTTGAGCTCGGGAGCCGGAGTTCTTAGACGACACGCTGCTTCTGTGCCCTTCCGTTGAGTTCTTTTAGTCATTCATTCATTCATTCATTCACTCATCCGTGCGTTCGTCTGTTTGTTCAATGACTGCCCTTCTATGCTTGCTAGCAGCTGGGACCCAGAGGATAGCCCCTCGGCTTCTGGAATCCTCCGGTGAAACAGACGCTGGGGGAGACAGATCAGGAACCAGTAAACACGGAAAACAGAAGATTTTCAGCTCAACACACCCCGCTGGGGGTGAGCGGGAGACAGAACGGGGAGGGGCCGAATGTGCTGGCCGGAGGCGGGGAGCCAGGAGCGCGCTCTCTGAGCCGGGAGCGAGGCCCGCAGAGGGGTGGGAAGGGCGCTGGGGCGGAGGGAACAGCCAGTGCGAAGGGGAAAGGGAGGCCAGCCCTGAAGGCCGTTGGTTTTATAAGGGGAGCAGGCGGGCCCCATGTCCACCCCGCGGTTTGCTCCTGTGGCTGGTATTTTCGGCCACTACCCCTGCGCCCTCGCATTCTCCCAGTGGTGCCCAGCCAACACCCACGTCCCTGGGGGGCTTCCTCGGGCCCCTGGAGCTGCTCTTCCCGCCTGTGTGCAGGCTGTCCTCACCCCCCACCCCCCACGGGAGGCAGCCCTCAGCCCACGGCGGTCGGGGTGGTGGATAAACACCTCAGCCCCCGCTCCTCCGGCCCGAGTGACCTCGCTCTCAAGGCCATGGGTGGTGTCCCCTGCACTGGCTCCCAGGGCTCCAGCTGCCCACGCGGGTCACCTGCCTTCCCATCCCAGCCCCCGCCCTCCCGCCCCCAGCACTGCTGGGTCACGCGTACCCCGCCTCTGCTCCTGGGGGAGCCCCACCTGAAACAAAGTGTTAGCTCATTCAATCCTCCTAAGAGCCCTGGAAAGGGCTCTCCACCGCCGCCCCCCCCCCCCCCCCGTTACAGAGAAGTTAAGTCATGTGGTGAAGGACACGCAGGAGGGGGCAGAGCCAGGACTTGGGTCCAAACAGCCTGGCCCCCCGGCCCGTGTTGACGCCCTGCCCTGTGGCACGGCTGACGTTGGGTCTGGTTAGTGTTCGAAGGCCGCGCAGGGAGCAGCGTGGACCAGCGTTCACCCACCCGAGTCCCTCAGGGCAACAGCCTCAGGAACTCGGTACAAAAGCTGCACCTGGGTCCCCACTCCTGACCTGCTGAATCCAAAGCTCAGGGTGGGGCCCGGGGTCTGCCCCCAGGGGCCCCTCTGAGAGCCAGCGGTGCAGATGAGTGGCTTTAAAAGGCTCCCTCTGGCTGCCATGCAGGGGTGGGGAATCGGGGAGCAGCAGAGTGGGCTTCCACCCCAGGGAGAGGGGCTCCGGCAGACAGATGGGGGCTGTGGGGGAGGGGTGGAAGCAGGTATCCTATTCAAGCCAAATTTGGGGGCTGAACCCGACAGATGGGATGCTGGTGGTGAGGTCCAGGAGAACAATGGGTGACCCCTAGGTTTGGTTCGAGGCTTCAACCTGCACGTGGGTGTAGGTTCCGGTGTGGGGGTGAAGCTGGGGGGGCGGGTGAAGCCAGGGGTGGGGTCCCCATGGAGAGGAGGGGCTGGGACACATCTGATGGGGCTGCCACCTTGCAACCAACCTTTCATCTTCTAAAAGTAAGACTCCCTGGGGGGCCTGGCTCCCTCACAGGACAAAGCTAAATTGTGCAACGCTGCGGGGTGGGGGCGCAGGGGGAGGCAGGGGGCCCCTGGCTCTGCTGACGGCGCCCAGGCTCCGAAGTCCAGCCCCGTGGGCTGTGACGGGAGCGGAGAGCCCGGTGCTGAGCGGCTCTGCCCGGAGATGCCCAGTGCGCAGCCTTTTAGTGTGAGGCCCCGCGGGGGGCCAGGCGGGGGCTGGACCACCCACACCCCCGTGATGGGAGGGTCTCGGTGCTGCTGTCCTGACTGCGAAGCACCCAGTGCTCAGGGGGAGTGGGCAGCTGTGCTCCGCGGCGGCACTCAAAGCTTTAAAACAACGCCTGTCCATTGCCCTAACCCTAACCCCCCACCTCAGGGCTGCCAGGAGGGTGGGGCGGGCACCCGCCTGGGGCACAGTAGGCGGCACCAACCCGCACGGCCCGCACGCTCACACGGGGCTGTGTTCTAACAGGGACCCGGCTCTGGGACCAGAGCTGCAGCTCAGAGGCGCTCTGTCCATGGTGGCGGTCCGAGCGGAGGAGCCCCCTCCCCAGTCCCTGGCCCAGGGGGCTCCCAGCCTGTGAGCCGGCGGCCCCTCCCCCACCCGAAATGCCTCCAGGTTCAAAGCCAGCAGAGGAGCAAGGGCGGACAGCAGTGTGCCCTGGCCCCTGAGGAAAACATGGGCCCCAGCCCCGGCCCGCGCTGGGTGCCGTCCAGCTCCGGGGAGTTCTGCTGGCCTTGCCGGGGTGAGGTGGGGGGGCTATCCAAGGTCCCCTGCACCTGCCCTGCCCTGCTCAGACAGGACTTTGCAGACCTTGCTTTTCTTGACCAGAGTCTTGAGCAGGGGGGGGACAGGCACAGCCTGGGCAGGGCGGGGGGACTGTCCCCAGCTGATCCAAAGCCAGTGTTCCAGGGAGAGATCCAGCCTGAGCCGCTTATTAATCATTGTCTGAGATGCAGACACGACCGCGATGACTCCTCCAGGCCACAGGGGGGCTCAGCCCAGCAGCAGGCCGGCTGTGACTCTCGCCGTGGGTGTGTTCTGTGACCTGAGCGAGGCCAGGGGAGCTGAGGGGCCAGCTCGTGGGGTCAGCACTTCCTCAGGCTCCTCCCGGGGCCGCGATGGGTGCGGGACCAGAGGCAGTCAGCCGAGAAGCCGGGGCTGGTGCGCTGAGGCCGGGCAGCCCCAGGACCCCCAAGCCCCTGGAAAGAGGGCTGTGGTCTCCTTGGTGCCCTGGGAGCCGCTGCCGGTTCAGGAGGCATCTATGGAGCTCCCGGCGGCGTGAGACACGCCCGGTGCAGGCGTGAATGAGGAGACAGAGCTGTGAGAGACGAGTGACTTAAAACAAAAAACGCCCGTGTTTACGGAGCATTTGCTCCACGGCAGGCACGGTCCTGCGGGCTCAGCATCCGCCCAGCTCACAATGGGCCACTGAGTGGTAAAGCCTGTCACCATCTCCACTTTTGGGGTGAGGGCCACAGAGGCTCGGCGGAGTCAGCTCCCAGCCCGCAAGTGACAGAGCGGGTCTGAACCTTGAGCCCCTCAGCCACTTCTGAGCCAAGTGTGGGATGGGCTGGGGCTGGAGACAGAGAGGGAGTCCAGGCCGAATGGCCAGTTCCCCACGGCACGGTGGGTGGGGCGGGTGAGGGATTTGGGGGACATGCGGACCTTGAGGGATGGTCCCCCGGGGCAGGACTGAGACCCTCTGACACCAGCAGGAGGGGAGGAGGGGGTCCTGAGCAGCAGGTGGGGTGTGTCTCCGAGGGCCTGGTGGGGAGCGGGACTCGCCCAGTCGCCCTGTCCTGGGGACACCCCCAGCCTCGTCACCCCAGGCTCACGTCTGCCCACCACCGCTATCTCCAGCTGAAGGCCAACCGCAGGGCCACACACAGCCATTAGATGGCGCCTCTAGGGGCCGGGACCCTAGGAGGGTAGAGCAGCACAGCCTCCTGCCTGGAAGAGGCACAGTGAAGCGGAGACCAGCAGCCAGGGGAAGAGGCAGGAGGGGCGCCCAGGGCGGGGAGCAGCACCACGCAGGGGCTCAGAGGCCAGGGCAGGGCTGAGGGTGCCCGGGCCCGGAGGCAGCCGACCCGTCCGGCCTGCAGAGCTGGGCAGGGGCTGGGGAAGGCCGGGGCCAGCTGGCTGGAAAGCCAGGCTCACGGGGCCACGGGGAGTCGGCGGGGGCTGCCGCGGGGGAGTGCGCAGGACTGGCGCGGCATCTCCCAGCCCCCTGGGTGCCGAGTGGGGAGCGGACAGAGAGGCAAGAGGGCAGGTCAATGGGGAGGCTGCCGTGGTGGTGGCCAGAGGGGCGGCTTTGAAGGGGGTGGCACGCGCCACGGGGTGCTGTCGGGAGACTCCTCCAGAGAGATCGGCCCGGGGCCTGGGAGGACACGATGGGCAGGGGCTGGGGACACCCAGAGCCACCCAGCTGGGCCTTTCCCTGTGCCCCGGGCACAGGGAAGGGTCGAGACCCAGAAGGCCTGGTTCTCACTGAGGAGGAGGCGGGAAGGGCCCTTCCCCACCCCTCACTGGGGAGGGCAGACTGGGGGGGGGCCGGCGGGCAAGGGGGGGTCACAGTGGGGTGCACAGGCACCGGGGCTGGGGTTGGTGTCGGGGGCCCAGGGCAGAGCGGAGGTTTGGTCTGGGCCCAGAATGGCAGCCAAGGAGAGGGCAAGAGGGCCAGGAGGTGGGAGGGCAGCCGCCCACCCCGGGCAGGAAACCTCTGGCTGTCCATGTCCCCCATGGCCATCCCTTAGATGTCCCCCGTGCGAAGCCAGAATCGGCCGGAGAAACCAATGTATAACCCGGGGACTCCAAGGGGAACGACGGCCACCCTGTCAGCCCTGGGACGGAGACCCGGGTCTTTGTAATCACCTGCCCACAGTTCCCCGCCCATCAGCGGGGTTCAAGCCCACGGGCGGGGCGCCCCGTCGGGGAGCTTGGCAGCTGGGGCCGCAGGGAAGTGGGTGAGGAGGCTGCAGAGTTCGCAGGGCACCCCGGTCTTCCCCTGAGATGCAGGCCTGCTGTGATGGCTTCGTGAGGGACCTCGCTGTGGGGAGGAGATGGAGCCACCCTGGCTGGGCACAGGGACAGGGACGGAGACCTGGGGCCCGGACTGGGGGTGTGGAGTGAGCCCTAGTTTAGTGGAACAGGCTGTAAGCTAAGCCCCACGTGTCAGCCCGGCTGCGAGGCCAGCGCAGGCCAGAAACCAGGCACAGGGGGTGCGGGCCCGCCCGCCCGCCACAGCTGCACTGCTCAGGCCTGGGGAGGCCCCGAGGGCATGCAGACAAGCGGGCTGACCGTCCAGGCCTCTGATCTCCGCTGGGCGTCGGCCACCTGCCGCAGTGAGTTCATTCGTTCATTCATTCATTCATTCATGAAATATGCATTTCATCCTCACTTGTGGGCCATATGCTGCACAGGACACTGAGGAGACAGATTGCCACCCCGATTTTGCTAAGAGTGTCATCCGGGAAGAGAGGCTGTAATTACAAGAACAAGGAACTAAAATGAGGGCAGACGACCCTGGGGGCTCAGGAGGAAAACAGCCCGCAGCTTTGGCACAGAACACACCTCGGGGGGAGCGGGGGACAGGGAGGGCCTCCCTGAGGAGGGGGACATTTCAAATGAAGCCTTGACGATGAGTCACTCAGAGGAGTCGGAGGAAAGAAGGGAGGCAGCAGAAGTGCATGTGCAAAGGTCCTGGGGCAGCGAGACTTGAATACATTCCAGGCTGGCGAGGCTGGGGCTAGAGAGGAAGACAGAAGGGGGTCAGGAGGCAAAGGCCAAGGGGCCAGTGGGGTTGGGCCAGCTCCCCACACCAAGTTAGGAGCGATTTTGAGCGGTGAGCTACCCACGGAGGATTGTCAGCCAGGAAGAGTCTGATGCAACGTACACAAAATGTAGATTCCTGGGCTCCACCTGCTGGACAGCAGATCTGCAGGAGAGGAGCCTGGGACCTTCCTGGTGTTTGGCACTTGGCTGCACAATAAGATGTGATCTCGTAGGAGGGGTGGTGGGAAGGAGAGACAGAGACCCTGAGACAGAGAAAATCAGACGGACAGAGGCAGAGAGAGACAGGCAGCCAGAGGCAAAAGCTCCAGGGAGAGGCAGGCGGTGGGAGGTGCGACAGGCGGCTGCCCCGCAGGCACGAGGGTGTCGGAGACGGCTGGGCCCCGAGAGCCCCTGCAGGGACTGGAGGCAAGGGCACCCAAAGGTCACTTGGAGACACACACCTCTGGGCTGAGGGGGGCGAGGTATAGGGTCACCCTGCTCTCCTAGGAACTGCCAAGGTGGGGATCCACAGAAATGGAATAGCAATAGGGAGGCCCTCGGCGCCGACGACCCAGTTTTGGAAATAACCTCAGGAACCAGCCCAGGGTTTTTGGGCTGAGTTCAACTTGTCCGGGAGGCAGAGAACTGACCCCTGTCCCACTCAGGTAACGCCAAGCTCAGGCTCTCTGAAAAAAAGATCAAGAGCGCCACCTGGTGGTCAAAACCATGGCCACGGCGCAGGTCCAGACCCACAGTGCCCAGGGCGCAGGAGGGCTGTCGGCAGGTCACCCCTGTTCTTGTAGGAGTTTATAGCGCCCAGTTAACATATGTGCCCTGCGGTAAAAGGAAGAGGCCCGGAGAGAGCGGGGAAGGAAACCGACCTGCTGGAGTTTTTCAGCCAGAACAAGTCTTTCTCCCCAGGTGCCCTGACTTCCCTCTAGACATCCCCCCAAGCACCTCGTCATCCAGAGAGGGAACCGTGACCTGCTGGGGTTGTCCCCACGCACCACTTAGGGGTGGCCATCTTGCTGTGACAGCGAATACTCTTTTCCAACATAACCTGAGGGTGGCACATGCGCCTTGGGTGCGCCCAGGGGCCGACTGGGGGCCGGCTCGAGGCCGCAGATCTATGGGAGCAAAGTGAGTTATCCAGGGCGTTTTGTTTCTGTTTTTGCTTCCCTGGAGAGAGAGCGACTTTAAAGCCTTCAGCCCTGTGATGGGAAAGGGTGTCAATAAAGCCATATTAGAAGGCAAACATCAGGGCGCTGGCCCAGGCCCCCTGGTCCCCTAGGGTCTGCCTGAGTGGCTCCTGACCCACCCCAGACTTGCAGTTGGAGGGTCCTTACTGCCCACAAGGGACACGTGGGGGCTGGATGCGTGTGTCCGGTGAGTGGCTGCCCCTGGGCTGGGTGGGAGGAGGCCATACCCAGTAGCGCAGCCCGGTGCCTGGTGTGCGAGGCTGTGGGAAGGGGCCGCCCTGTCGGGAGGTCCGCTTACATCTGCCCTGGGGCACTGAGCTGTGTGTGCAGTGGGAGCTGGGGTGGCGGGTCCCTGAGGGTGTGTCAGAGCCCAGAGCAAGACCGCATGTCACCCACTGCCCACCAGGCCTGGACCAGGGCGAACTGGGGCTTCTGATCCTGTCCCACCCGAGCCAATTGTCAGGCTAAACGCCAGGGCCATCCCAGGAGTCAGAGGAAGGAGAAGGGGCCTGGGAGGGAAGGATGCGGGGGAGGGGGCGAGGGGGCCTCTCAGATGGGACAGCTCAGGACTAGGTGTGCGACCGGGCACAGGAGCCACGGTGCTGACACAGGGACCCCTGGGGTCAGACATGGGCCCGTTCAGCCTGAAAACCAGCTCAGAGGGGAAGAACAATGATCCCATTTGACACACATGGAAACTGAGGCAGAGACAGACCAGGAGTCACCCAAGTGGGCCCAGATCAGGACACGTAGGCCAACTGTGCTCGGAGGGGGCTGTCAGGACTCAGCCTGGCAGCGCTCTCCAGTGGGGACCCCAGCGCTGCCTCCCTACCTCCAGACCCGGGGCATTTCCCAAGCAGATGGGCTGTCTGCTTTTTCCCCTGGAGGTAATCCTGGCTGTGTGACCTTGGGCAGGAAGCTCACCCTCTCTGTGCCTCGGTCTTTTTAGCATGCGAAATGGGGTGAGAATCCCTTTCTTCATGGACAGGATGGAAGATTTAAGTGAGGTAGGACAAGGAGTCCCATAAACGTCAGCCTCTCCCGGGGCTCAGGGCTGCGATGCTGCAGCAGAGGTTGCAGGTAAGGTCTTTGGGGCTCCTGCAGGAGCTGGTCTGGGAACATCTGGGGGTCCCAGAATTCAGGCCAGGGAAGAAAATCAGGCCTTGCGGAGCACTGGGTTTCCGTCTTCGGGGCACCAGTATTAGTGGGAAAGGAGGCCCCTTGGTGTGGGCAGGGCAGGAACTTAACCTGGGCTCTGTGGACGGGGTTAGGTTGCTGTGCACGGCCCAAAATCACAGGAGAAGTGTCACGTGTCAGGCCACTTTTGGGGGGACCCTGGGAGTTCACAAACGGCCAGTGCTGCAGCCGACAGGGGCCAGGCAGCCTGTGGCCAGCAGAGGGCGCTCGGCCCAAGGCTGTGAAAGGCTGGGAGCTGGCTCAGCGGGCCGCTGGGCTGGAAGACGGGGCTGTGTCTTGGCTGGGACGTGGCTGGGGCTCCTTCTCCCCGAGATGTCCTCTGGGTACAGAAAACGGCCAGAGGGTGATGCCGGGAGGGGGTCGCTCCTATCCGTGGGGCTGCTGGAGTCATGACCACAAAGTGGCTGTCCATTTGTGCCCTGGGTGTGCCCAGCTGGGGGCTCCTTGGGACAATGAGGAGCTTTTAAAAATACCCCTGCCTAGGCTGCACCCTCAGAGGCTGCCCCTAGTCGGGCTGGGGTGAGTCTGGACAGATGTCCCCAGGGCTGAGACTCACTGTGTGGGATCGCCTTTGACTCCCCGATGAACTCTGGGGAGCCACTGTCCTCATCTGTACCCATTTTACAGATAGGAGCCGGGACCTGCCCAAGGTTACGCTCAGGTGACAACCAAGGCAGAGACGCCAAGCCCCGATCATTCTCTTACCTTCACAATATTCGTAATGGAGCTTCACTTTGGCACTGCTGACATCGAGGGCTAAGGATTTGGGGGAGAGGGGCTGTCCAGCGTAGCAGAGTGTCAGGCTGAATACGGCACCCCCCGCCCCCCACTGCATGGAGGCGCATACCCTAATCCCCCCTGAAGCCGTGAGTACGGCACCTTGAAGGGGGAAACCGGCTTTGCAGGTGTGATTAAGCGTTTTGAGATGAGCGGGGTATTGGGGGTTGGCGGTATGGGCCCAAAACAATTGCAAGGGTTCTTATTAGAGGTGAGGAGCGGGGAGGGGAAGAGGGAGAGAGATGGGAGGTTGCGAAGAGGCTGGGTGGGAGGGGAGAGGAGGAAGGCCGGCAGCTGGGGGGGCGCGGGGGGGCGGGCAGCCCCGCCCTGGAGGCCCCGGGAGGGTCCAGTTCAGCTAACACCTTGACCTCCACCCAAGGACACCCTCTCACCTCCAGACTGTGTTATAATCAGGCTGTGTTGTTTGATGCCTCTTCCTTTGTGGCCATTTGTTACAGCAGCCAAGGGAAACTACCCCCTTCCCCTTCCCCGTCCCCTGGCAGGGCACGATGTGGGTACAATGGGCCTCGGAGGGGAACCACTGAACTCAAGTTATCCTTTACGGAGCTTTTCCCCGTGTGGCCTCGCCGGCTGCCTCCCCAGCATCTCGTGTGACCCCACGGGGTGCCCCGAGTGGGCCTGATTACCTCCCGGCCCCTTCTGCAGCCGAAGGCGCAGGGCCGCCAAGTGGGCGCATGCAGACAGGGAGGGCACAGCCGCGATCCGCCCCCAGGGCCCCACGGTCTCTGTTCGGGCCCGCGTGGGCGCACCCCATGCCTCCCACACCTCGTGGGCTGTCTTGGCCCCAGCCCTCCTGGCTTGGGGCCTTTTCCTGGTTGGGCTGCTTCTCCACCAGCTGGTGGAGGCTCAGCAGATGGCGGCAAAGGCCAAAGGTTCCTGGGTGGGGGTGGGCGGGAAATGAGGGAGTGAGTCACAAATGCCCGGCTGGTTGTTGAGTCCCTGACAGCTTCTTCAGTGACATGGTCAAGAGCACTGGCTTAGAAGCCCGGTGGCCTGGCTTCAAATCCCGTCTGTTCTTTGGGCAATTGCCTCAGTTTACCTGTCCGGGCAACAGACTCCTTGAGGGTCAGCTGCACCTGCCCTTCTAGTTTAGTTGCTCGGGGACCGTTATTTCTCAGGGGCTCTGCAGGAGGAGCGCTCACAGAACGCAAGCACTGGTCCTGCCTGTCCTCTCCCCACCTGCTGAGCAGGTGGGTTCTGGTTTCATCCATCAGGTAGGAGATGGGGCTGTGCCTCCGGGTGATGGGCTTATGATCAGGGCTGGAAAACCTGGTTCAGAATCCAGAAGGCTCAGCCCCCAGCGCGGGCTCCCCTTATCATCCCGGCCAAGTCACTTAACCTCCCTTGGTCCCCATATACTCATCTGTTTAAGAGGATGATAAAAGATGCTTGGAAAATGCTGGGTGCTCAGTAGGCCTTTATGAGACTAAGCTCTCCTGACATCAGGAGGGACCTGGATTTGCTACAGCAAATGACTCTTAACACCATGATCAGCTGAAGATAATGAATCCTGGGGTGGGTCAGAAGCTACTTTTGTCCCAGGTGAGGATGTAAGGTCTGGAGCCACAGCAGCCTCTTTGTCACCACCAGAGCAGAAGTCCTCAGGGTTAGAAGGTCTCTATGTGAGAAATCTGAGTCCGTGGGAGGCCACCCCAAGCCATGGAGGGACAGCTGGTCACATTATCTGAGATGCTGAAAGAAGCCTTACCTGAAACCTGTTCATTTCCAAAAGCTAGCACGTGTGCGCACGCACACAAACACACAGCTTTGTTCAAAGCAAAAATTTCAAAAGGACCTGCAATATGTCCATCTACACTTCTTAACTAATTCATAAATATATATTTTTAAAATCTCAGTTTCATTTATGTTTTCAAATCTCAATTTCATTTTTCCACTTGAAATTTCATCACCACCTTCACCTGGCCTCTCATTCCGGGCCAGCCCGGCTGCTTGATCGATTTTCTGCGCAGCCTCAGGTCTCCGACTCCTCTCCCTCCCCCGCTCTTTGTCCTGTGCCCTTGTTTTAGGAGAGGGCACCCGTCTGCCTCCTCCCGAGAAAGGGGCCGTGAAAAGAAAGCCTTTGAGCCCTTCCACTGGAGAAGGTCCCCATAACCTTCGCCCAAGGAGCACCCCACAGGAGACAGCCAAGCCAGGGAGAAAGCATTTTCCCCGAGACCCTGAAGACTTTTCTTCCTCCTCCACGTGGCCCTGGAACCGTCCCGGCGTTTGAACGGCAACGTGATTTTTGGCGTGTGATCCCTCTTTGTTGAACCTCCAAAGGCTTTCAGCATCGCTTTATCCCTAGTTTTCCAAAGTTTCCTTGTAACAGGTGCCTTGGTTGAGGCTTTGTAGCCACTGTGCCAAGTAGGAGGGCGCTTTTCCATCTAGAAATTCACAATCAGTTGGGGGTGTTTTGGTTTGTTTGTTTTTTTCTTTTTTGGAATAATTCATACCTCCTACTTTGTCCATACTCTCCACTTATGAGATGCAGGACTTACTCCATTAATCCTGTCAATTTCTCACTTCTGTTATTGTCCATTTTACAAACAGATCTTTATCTACTACCTTGGGAATTTTTCTCATTGTCTTCCAACTCTTCTATTTTTTTTTTTAATTTCAGCTTTTATACTTAAAACGTTGAGGAGCTTCTCCTCATTCTCTCCTAAACTTTCTTTTTTCTAACAAACCGTTCCTGCTTCCTGGTTGTGGTTTCCTCGTCCACCCTTGGAGGGTGTTAACGTTGCAGGTTGATGTTTTCTTCTGTTCCCCGCACTTTTCTCTCGTTCCTCATCATTCCTATGTTTTTTTTGTTGGTTTGTTTGTTTGACCTTCAAGTTGGAAGCTTTTCTCAAATATCTTGTGAACATATCTTTTAAAATAAAATCCAATCTGAGTAGGATTTTTCTGTAATTACAGGCTGCTAACAACCCCGTACCTGCCCATCACGCACCCTCCCCAATTTAAAGCCGCAAGTGCCCACGGATTGCACCTTGTCCCCTAAACATTCTGTCAAAGAGGCAGAAGAGGCCTTCTTGGTGTTGGGTAAAGTAGGGACAGATGCACAGAGAAGGTTAAGAGACTGGGCGTGTGTACAAATCCACGGAGTGACTCAACTCCACGATTGTCCCTCTAATGAAGTGCCTTCTCTCTCCTTCAATAAGGAAGGCCCGTCCCTGCTTGGAGATCCCTGGGAAGACATGCCCACACCTTCCGGAAGTGGACACCTGCTGTTCGCCAGCTCAGTCCCCTGCCTGCCCTGTCCTGGGTTACAGGCCTGTGGATGACCTCACTTCCCTCACCACAGCAGTCAGTCAGAGTCCTCCCCTCTGTTTGATTGGTTCCAGGGTCAGCACGTGACCCACGCTCGACCAATCGGAATTCTCTCCGGGACATTCCACCATCGGTGTTTGGTTTGAAGAATTTCTGCTTGGTTGCGGAGCTGGCAGGCCATAGCCTCGGGTGACCAGCAGCCTCACAGACAGAGAGTCAGAGAGATGGAGAGAAAGGGGCCTAAAAATAACGCGTGACCCCCGGGATCCAGCCAAATCAAGGGATACCTGGATCAAGCAAGGTTTCCCTCGATTGGTCCATTGCACGAGGGGCTCGATTCCCTTTTCTGAGCCTGGGTGCGCTAAGGTTCAGTCACTTGCAGCCCAAACGCTCCTGAATTACTCCCCAACTCTTCCTCTTGCTCTAAGCCTCTGACATGGTCTGTCTGCTAAACCCCTGCAGGTGAGCAGTCCTGTCTGGGCTCACCTGAGACAAGTGGGGAAGCTGGGATGGGCTTTGTGAGCAGGTCATGGTGGTTTGGGAAAACCACTTCTAATTCCTGGGGCGGAGTCCTGCTCCCCACTCCGACCCCCTGTGCAACTTCGGGGGCTGCAAGTTCTGTGTGCACATAGGAGAGGGGTGGGGGGGGGTGAGCTAGTGACAGCCAGGGAGTGGGGGATGGACCGACTTAACCGTGCTCTACTCTTAATGGTGGCGGGCTCATTTTCTTCCTGAAGGGGCTGTGGCTGGCCTTCACCTGCGGCCCCCGTTTTCTGCGGGCAGCGCTGGGTCAGCATGTTGATGACACATTAATTACACAGCGAGGGGGAGTCTCCCTGGGAGAGTGGGAGCGCTGCTTGGGGCTGACAGCAGGCGCGGGGGCGGAGCTCTGAGGCGCTTTCTCTTCTTCGCTGGTGTGGGCCTGGTTAACCACCGACCTCAGATGACCTTGGAGGCAGGCGGTGGGTTTTCCGCTCACCGCAGAGGGAAGGCAAGGCCGGAAGCAAGGAGCCAAAGCTGATTCCAAGACCCGGTACCTGGTGGCATGTCTGCAAACCAATTCCCGGTAATTGGAGGGCCCCAGGTCACCAGGGCGGCTGAGATGGCTGCCCCCAGTAGGCTGGGCAATTACAGCCCAAGGGACAAGTTCCCCCCATCTCTCCCTCCAGTGCATCCAGGACCGGCCCAGCTCTCCCTGGGGTACGTGTGCGGGCGGGGCTGTGCTTGCTCAGAGTCAGCGCCAAGTCCAGCTCCCAGGCGCGTGCGGTCTGGCTCTTTTCTCCCTCTCTGGGCCACAGGGGAAGGTGGTCCAGGAGGGCGTGGGGGTTTGGCCTGGGCCCTGCGGGCTGCCTGGGCACTCTCCCGTCCGCCCACCTCCTCTCAGCACCCCAGGGTCCTGGGGGCTGCCCTGTCATTCTGCTCTTGGCCACCGCAGACCCGGCATGGCCCAGCCCATGTGCTGACTCATGCTGGCCACAGGTCAGGAGGCAAGAAGGTCAACAACAGCGTTTATGGGACACGACCGGTCATACAAGGCGAGGGCCCGCGGGCTCCCATGCAGCCTCTGTCGTGGCGCGTCCACCCTCGGGCTCTTTGTCCTGATCCCACCTCCCCCAGGACCCTGCTCTGGGTCAGGCCACCGAGGGGCCGTCTTCTGTGGCTCCGGGGTCCCTGCTGTCAAGAGTCATAGCTTCCAGGTGGGCGGTGACCGAGTCCATGTCCCGATGAGCCTCACGACCCTCATGAGGGAACTCGCCCCTGGGCTCTGCGGCTTCGGACGGAGGAGCTGGGGGAGAGACAGGCCGGACAGACGCGTGAGCCACCTGGCCTCCGACGACCACGGCGACTGGGTTCACTGGGGGCCCAGGCTGCTGTCCCCTGACGCAGGCCTGGCCCCGTCCTTTCTAACCCGGACCATTACAGTAGCCCCTGCTCCTCCATGTCCTCCCACGGCCCCCTTTGTTCTGTCCCCAAACTGTCTTCACGGAGACGCTGAGGTTGCGCACCACATTGCATCGCCCCTGTTTAAAACCCCGCAGGGACGCCCCAGCTCGCTGCAGAGACTCGGCCCTTTCCCGGGGCGTCCAGGCTCCGAGAGACCCGCCCTCGCCCATCAGTTCTCTGCCTCCTGCTCGCTCAGGGCCTCTGCGCTTGCCATTCCCCCGCCTGCCACGCGGCCCCAGGCCTTCGCGTGGCTGGCTCAGGGGCCCCTCCTCCCGGAGCCCTCTCTGCTGCTCGGCGAGGGCGGGTCCTCCCGTTACAGCACTGCCCGCCCTCCCCAGGGTCTGGGGTTTGCTCAGCGCTGGTCTTTCTTTAAAAGGCTTGATCACTTTGTGAGCTGGCTCCACTCCCTACTGGACTCTGGTCCCCACCAGCAAGCGGGAAATGGTCCTCCGTCTTGTCATGCCTGTCTCGGGGAGGGAGCGCTGAGGGCGGGTGCGGCTAGAGTCGGTGGGGGCGCAAAGGAACCGTGTCTTCCTTGTCTGAGATAGTGGGAGAAGGCGGCCGCGATGCCGTTATCCTGGGAAGAACCAGTGGACTGAGTGACTAAGGGCGGAGGGCTAAGAAGAGAGGAGGGGCATCATGTTCCAGAAGGTTCCGAGGAGGGGCAATGGCACAGGCATGTGGCCGGAGCAGGCTATTTTTATCACCCTCATTTTGCGGGTGGAGATGTGGGCTGAGTGCTCAGGGATGGTTGGGTCTCGGGCTAGAAAGCCCCGGCGCCCTCTCATCCCCTCTTTACTACGATGCCTCACTACACCCCAGGCTCTGGTGAGTGGGAGGCTTATGCCTGACTGCTGAACAAATGAATGAATGAGTGAGTGAGAGAGGGGGAGGCAAAAAGCTTTCAGAGGCCCCGCCCTGCCCCGGCTCACCAGCGTCCCCTGCCGGCTCCGCAGCTGCCTCCCCAGCTGGCCGCCCGCCGTCCCAGCTGCTGTCCTGGGGCCCTGTCCCTCCTCCAGGGCCAGCTGCCCCCAGGTCGACGTGCATCCGGTTGCTGTTGCCGATGGTGGCGTCCTCCAGGAAGCAGGCCTTGATGAGGACTCTCTGGGTCACGTCCCCGTCCGCCTCAGGCTGAGGTCCTGGTGTGGGCATTCGGATTTCGAACAAAGCTTCTGGGTCAGCCGTGGTGGCGGAGACTGTGGGTGGGTCCGCGGAAGAGAGACGCCGGGTGGGGGGTGAGCAGCTGGGCAGGGCCCGAGCCAGACCCCCTGCCTGGCCCTCAAGTCCTCCAGGCCGCCTCTGGCCCCCACTTCGTTCCCCCTACCCAGCCCGGGCTGCGGGCCCTCTGTTCCTCCTCCCCCTCCCCCAGGCCAGCCAGCTTGGATCTCACGTCCTCGTGCTGCCAGGCTGGCCTGGGCCTCCACGCTGTCTCCGGGCTCTACCACCCCCGCACCTCTGCCTCCTGCCCCCACCCCTGCTGTGGGCCGCCAGCGGCTCTAGAACAATGCCCCCAATTTCAACAATTCGGTTAAAATCTGCTCAAGGCCCAGTCCCCGGCTGTCCTCCCCCTGCCTGTCCCACTAAAACTTGGAAAAGACTTGTCTGCGCTCAGTCTCGCCTCCTCCCATCCCCCACACTCCTTCTGCCCCTCCGGCCACCACTGACCATTTGCTGCTGGACCCTGCAGGGCTCCCCCGACCTCGCTGGCCTCCTGGAAACTGCGGCCCAGCTCTCCCTGCCCTCTCAGGCCCCGCTGCTGGCTTTCTCCCCAGCCTGCTGCTGGATTGCCAGCGGCGGGGAGGACGCAGCCTGGGCCCCCCGGTCACCGTTGACAGTGCATAGTAGGGCACCGGGTACTGAGGTGGCTCCTGTCTGCCTCCCTCCTTAGATGCCCCTCCATCCGCCACCCCCTCTGACTGCGTTTCGGCAGCATGCCCATGGTACGGATGAAAACACCGGGGTTTCCCGAGTGGCACAGCAGGGCTGGGCGCCTGAGCGCTGGCTCTAAAAGCCCTGCCCGCTCCACTCTGCAGTGCAGCCTCCTGGTGGATGGAAAGGAATTTCCCATCGTACCTCTCTGCCAGCAAGTGCTAGCTGAGGTTCCACGCGGTGAGGAGCCGGATGGGTGGGGTGGGGCGGGGCGGCGGTTACCTGGGGGGCTGCCGGAGAGGCTGCTGCCGGAGGGCCCGTGGCCGGGGCCCGTGGCTGGGGCGCTCTGGAGGCTCATCTCGTTGCCATGCCCCAGCTGCACCCGTCGGAGCACAGACTTCTCCAAGTGGATGTCCTGGGGCCCCCAGGGTCCAGCCAGGGGGTCCTGAGTTGAGGGATCAGCTGGGGCCAGAGGAGGGAGGCAGACGGGAGCCGTGGAGCCTGGCAGGAAACAGAGCAATGTGACCTCTGACCTCTGACCTCTACCCACTGACCTTACCGGCACCCACACACACACAGTCCTGGCTGGGCCGAGGAGACAGGCCTCTGAGGTCTTCCTGGGCACCATTGGACAGGTGGGCCCAGCGGAACCGTTCCTGTGGGGTTCCCTGGGGTGCACCCCTCGTGCCGGGGAGGGGGTCACGGGGGTGCTCCACACTGACGGTGAGCACGCCCTCTACTGGCTAGTCATCCTCGTCCTCTGAGCCCATCGGGAGGAAGCCCCCTTGGGTGTCAACACATCTTTAAGGAGGGCCCAGGACTGCCCATCTTGTCTTCTCTCAGTGTTATTTTTATGATGAACTTCCTGGTTTCCAGCATCAGGTAAGGCCATGCAAATTTACTGTATTTTGCCATGTACAATGCGCACTTTTTTGGCCCAAATTTTTGAGAGAAAAATAAGGATGTGCATCACACGTGGGTAGTACTGATTCCATATCTACATCAATGTGTTTTAATTCTTTTATTGATGCTTACGCATTAAAAGTGTAACTCTAGAAAGCAATGACGATGTCTGTATGCAAAATCATACCCTGGAATACGATAATTGGTTTTGTTTCTAAATATAAATAAATCATTGAATTAAACAATTAAAATGAGAGGTTTTTTTTCCCCCTGAAAGTTTGGGCCAAAAACGTAGGTGCATTGTACATGGCAAAATACAGTACTTTAAAATGAATTGGAGGAGAAGGAAAGGGAAGCCATTTAACAACATTAGGTCAATAATCAGACATGGGCGTGCCCAGAGCTGGGCAAGGGGAGGTCGTGGTTGGGTGAATGTCGATCTAGAATCCAGGACAAAGTTCCTCCTGTCACAGTTGGGAAAACGGAGGCCCAGAGAGGAGAGGAGGTCTCTTGAGGTCACAAGGAGCGTTCCCACTTTGGGGCTGCTGCACTCACTAGTGTCCCCAGGGGGCGCTGAGGGGTGGCCCTATGTCCTCTCACCACAGTGCCTGGCAGGACTGAGTTTCATCCAAACTAGGGCGCCACTGCTCTGGCAGGGGGGCGGGGGCTCTGCTGGTTGGAGCGTTGTCCCGTACACAAATGGCTGCAGGTTCGATTCCTGGTCAGGGCACATACAGGAGGCAACCGACCCATGCTTCTCTCTCTCTCTCTCTGTCTCCCTTCCTCTTTCTCTCAAATCCATAAACATATCCTTGAGTGGAGAGTAAAAAAATGAAACCAAACCAGGATGCTGCTGATGAGATGCATTCCAATATCTGAGATGTTACAGTGTGTGTGTGGGGGCGGGGGGGAGGACAGTGTGTCTCAGAATAAGCAAAGCCCTGCAATGACCCTCCGTGACAGTCTACTGAGGGCGTGTGAGTTGAGCTTCTTCTCCTGGGAAAATATCGGGTCCCCTGGAAAGGGAGGCAAAAGGTATCAGAATGAAGGGAAATCAGGAGGGGGTTGATCCAGGTGCAAGGAAAGACTTCCCTGTTCTCAGGAGACTAGGAAGGCGGACCTGGGCCGTCGGAAAGCCACCCTGTTCCCCGCCCCCTCCCAGACAGAGCAGCTGCCCCCAGAAGCACCCTCTCCTGGCCACTCACTGTTGTCCCCCATGGTCATTTGTCTCACTATGCTGTTCCCGTGCCCAATCTGGACTGCCTCGGAGCTCTTGATGGAAATGTGGCTGTTCGGTCCATTCTGACAGATCATGTTGATTGGATTTTGCTGGTAAATGATGTTGGTTGTCTTTCCCTGATGTCCTTCCCCAGAATCTTCTGCAAAACAAAGCTTCGCTCAATCCCTTTGCCCCTCGAGAGGGGCGGGGGTTCCCATTGCCAGCTTGCAGCATCAAAGTCTCCTGGAAAAGTTGGAGGCACAGAATTCCAGGTGCCCACCCCGGGGGGCACTGCGTCACCAGCATGCTTGACAAGTGCCACTAGCATCTTGGATGGCCCTCCCTTGGACATCGTCACGGCAGGTCACCTCTACCTATGTGTCCTCTGCCACCCAGGGAGAATCAAGCGGACCTCACTGCTCCCCCTGCCCTCTGCCCCCTCCTTCCGGGGCAGCCGCACGCTGCCGCTGTGCTCTCTCTAGCGGAGGCTGCAAGGCCACGGTCTGGGGGTCTGCTCCTGGCCACCGGACAAGCTTTGTTTACTTCACGAGGCATTTTTAAGGATCTGAATTTGCTGCCAGTGTTTAGAATTCAGCTGCTGTCGCAGGTGATCATTCCTAGGGGCCAGGTGGGCACCTGCCCGGAGCTTCGCCGACTCCACACATACACACACACACACACACACACACACACACACACACACACACGGCCACCTTCCCCCCTTCGTGGGCCCCTCCCGCCATTATTAAAATATTTAAAGTACATTCTATGATCACGTTGGGATAAAGACACATAATCTAGGCAAGAGTCATTCTTAGCCATTCATTGTTATTCTAATGTTCATTTTCTCCTTCTGACTTTAAGAGAAATTAGGGCATTTCTCAGACCTGTAAAAGTGCCGTGGGCTCTGGGCTGGGCACCTGCTGCGCCTAAGGGCTAAGCCGTCCTGGGGCCCCACTCAGTGGCTATCTGAGCCCCCCCGGGTCCCTTCCAGCAGCTTCAGACCTCCACGTGGGGCCAAGCGCTCGCAGAAAGCTGTGAGCCAGCTCAGGCTGAACCCCGCATGGGGGGCTGATACAGTCAGGAGGGGCTGCCCTCTGCCCAGCCCTGGCCTTCCACAACTACAGCCTCAGGCCACGCCTGCCGGAAGCCTTTCTGGTCACTAGTCAGCGACACCTCCGTAAGCTTCTGGGAGGTTCTGCAGGTGGAGCAGGCCAAGTGCTGAGCAGGGTGCCCAGCAAGGGCCAAGAGTTGGGTGTTAGGGTGTCTCTTCCTCTGCTCTACCCAGGCGTAGGAAGCAGGTAAGGACCTACCTGGTTGATAGATCGCCCATGCCTTTGAATTCTGGTCATGGCTCAGAAGGTGCTTGTCCCTCAGGGCGTATAAGTCGGGGTTGACTTCTTTTGCTGTCTTCAGCCCCAGGAACTGGGCAACGATCAGGGCCTTCGTGGGCCCACTGGCTTCCAGAAACTTGTAGATCTTTTCCTCTGGGCGGCAGGACGGTGGGCAGTTAATAAGGAAGTCCCGGCCCCCCGAGTTTCAGTCCGCTCCACTGCTTCCAAGCCATGCGACCCCAGGCAGACCCAGCCCCTCTGTGCCCGGTCCCCTCAATCTGTAAGCTGCGCAGAAGACAATGCACACAGGGCCGCCCTGTGGACCAGCGACCGACAGCAGGCGCTCCACGCTGCGCCCGGCCCACGTAGGTGGGCAGCAAACGCCAGCTACAGATCCGAGAACCCAGCTGCCAGACAATCAGCTCCTTCCACTGCGGAGACTAGGTGTTGCCTCGGAACAATTTGTGGGGCCTCTTAGGCCCTCAAACCCTCCCAACACCTCAAGCGTCCAAGGAGAGTCTGGGAAGTCAGAGGAAACGGGCCCTCTGTCCCAGGATCTGAAAGGAAACGGGGTACTTACGCCGAACACTGAGCTGACTGCCAGGTTTCTGCGGAGCTGCAGCTGTGACTTGCCGGGGACTCTCTGCTGGAGAAAGAAGGTGGTTGGAGAGTAGGGGACCAGCAGCGGGGACAGGGACTCTACCAGGTGCAGGTGGGCACCTGGTGTTCCAAGCTCTGATTCTCGAGTTCGACAGACTTGGCTTCAAATCCTGCCCTGTCCCTTCCCAGCTGTGTGCTTCCCGGCTACCTCGCTGCCCCTCCCCTGGGGAAGGGAGTCGGATACTGCCGCCTACCTCCGGGTGAACCTTGGGGGCCGCGACGGCCCGTGGCAAGCACTGGGCTAATGCCAGCTCTTCAGGGGCATTTGTGGGCTATGGAGCTAGAGAAGGGGAGCTAGCTGACGTTAAGTGTGTTCTATTATTATTATCCTTATCACTATTACTGTCGTTGTGATTACTTGCTGTTGTTATTATTGTAGCTTGCTGAGCACGCACTATGTGCTGGCACTAGCCTGAACGCTTGGCATCTCGCAACTCGATGAAGCAGCCTTGCTGGTATGTCCACTGGCCCAAAAAGGCAACTGAGGCACAGGGAGGGGGCGTGATGCAGCTGCCTGTATTCACCCCTACTGGTCCGTGGCTGGGCCTGTGGTGCTGTGTCCCACCCACCCCCCCGGGACGGCCGGTTACCGTTGCTGGGCAGGGCCAGCTCTGCAGAGAGCGGCCCGCCCGTCCCAGGCTTGCCCAACTGCCACGTGGCGGGGCCAACAAGGGCCACTCGTGACTCTTTCTTCATCTGGTAGAGAACTTGGTTGAGTGTCTTCTTGGGCACTTGGCATTTCTTCACCAGATGGACAACCTTCACCGGGTAGGGTGCGTCCCCCAGCACCTGGAGGATCTTCTGCTCAAGATCTGGGGGAGGGGAGAGGGTGGGGTGCAGGGAGCTGAGTGCCCCTCGTGGGAGCCGGTCTGGAGGCTGGGGTGGGTGGGGCAGGGAAGGCCCTGTGGGAGGGGCCCGGGCAGAGGCCCAAGCAACGACTGCCAATCACACCTCTGTTCCGTAGGGGCACATGGGCTGGTCAGAAACGGCCTTGGCTGGACGGCCTGGTGGCCTGAGGAGGCGCCCAGGCGGTTTGTGCGTCCTCCACCTGCTGCGAGTGGCTGGAGGACACGTGGACGCGTGGCTCTCAGGTGTCCTCAAAGCAGAGGGGAGTGGAGGGGGCAGGGTGAGAAGCGGGGAGGGGCGGTGGGGCAGCGTCTCCCCCCATCTCCCTAACAGGCTTCCGGAAACATCTCTCTCCCCGGTGCCCACGCACGCACGGAGCCCTGGGAGCGCTGTTCTTCGCGCTCCCGCGTCCCCTCTCCGCCTCCCCTCTGCTACCACGCCCCCACCCCTCTGCCCCGCAAGACCCCACAAGCCCGGACAGCTGTTCTGAAGGCACTGCGAGGTCAGCTTGGTGCAGACGTGGCGCCCCAGGACCCGGGAGCTGCCGAGGGCCACTGTGGGTGGCAGCCCGGCCTGTCCCCAGGAAATGTCGGCCCCCAAGAACCCCGAGGGCAATGCTAAGCAGGGGGCCCTCCTCGGGGAGGTCGGGTCCCCTTCTAGGCGGTGGCGGCACTGGAGGGGGAAGGGATGTCAGGTTCTGGACTGCACAGCGGGGCTTGCAGCTTCCGTTTGTGGTCACAGTGTTTTTGTCCTTGCTGGGCAGGCGAGGGGTGATGGGAATACCTGGGGGCACCTACCCCTCCACCCCCAAAATTCGGCCCTGAGCAGCAGTTGGTCCCGGAGACCCTTTCGACTGCACACTTGGCTTCACCTCATCTTGAAAAGAGATTTGATTCTTGAAAAGCCTGCCCCTGGGTGAGCCTCCTTCCTCCTCGCCTGCCTCCCAGACACAAAGGAAACCTGAGGTCGAAATGTGGAAACTGCAGGGGGTGGGGGGGGGCAGGGCAGGGGTGCCGAGCGTGGGGCTGGCCTGGCAGCTGAGGCCTCCAGCGAGCGGGAAGTCATGAAATGGACCAGGGGTCAGGGATCAGTTGGTAAGGAGAGGAAAGCCCACCAGGGGAGAAGTAAACTTCAGTCACCAAGTGCCCTTGACCGGTCCCCTGCATGTCCCTCTTTCTGAGATATGACAGGAACCTGGGCACCTGTCTGGAGCCCGGGCCACGCCCTGCCCTCCCCCCTCCTTGGCGAACCCTCTTTTCTTCTTTCTTGTTCTCTGGGGACTAGTTTCCTGGGTGTGAGCCCCAGCTCGGCCACCTCCTAGCTGTGCAAACGCTCTGTGCCTCAGTTTCCCCATCTGTGAACTGAGGGTAATAGCACCTGCTCCGAAGCCTGGGGTGAGGATGAAATGAGCTAATGACACCCATAACAACAGCAACAGCAACACAACTGCGAACCCTACCCACCGCCCAGAGCGGCCCGGAGGGCGCCCCCGGAGGTGGCGGGGAGCCAGGAGTGAGGTGTTATCAGAGAGAAAAATGTGACCGGGGAAGTGTGTGGTTTTTAATCGAAGCAATGGCTGCTGTTGCTCCAAACAGTGTGAGGCTGGGCGCTCAGCCACAGTGTTGGCCGGGCCCTGAGTCACCCCACCTCTCCGGCTTCAGTGGCTGCTGGTGTGAAAAGGGGACCTTGGCGCGCGTGCCGCTGAGGCTGTTGCGCAACCCGTGGCCAGCGTGCGGCCAGGTGCCCTGGGCAGAGCAAGCCTCCCCTCCCAGGGGCCTGTGCGCCAGGATACCATCGCGATGGCTGGGACCCTGCCATCTGGGCCAAGCAAAGGAGCGCCAGTCCCCACAGGGACTCCCACTCTTCCCGGGAAGGAAGAAATACCTGTCTTGCCAGGGTCCCCCGATGCCTCGGCCATGCTGCCAGCAGCAGCTGCTGGAGGCCCCAGGAGACTCAGGGTGTGGCGGCCGCTCCTGCACTGTGCTGTGCAGAGGGTGGGCTGGGTCGAGGCCGGGTGTCCCTGTGTCGCTGAGCCTGGGGCTCCTGGCAGCTGAGACAAGAGACCAGCTTTGTGGAGCAGCTGTCAGCTGTTCTCACCCGGAAACAGAGGCCCTGTGAGCCCAAGATGATCAGCTCAGGAGAGAAACGGAAAATGAAACTTGGCGTGGCTTCCGAAAGAAACAAAATTGAAAGCAAAATTGATGAGCAAGATGGAGCGAGGGGCCTCCGACTAGACCTGGGCAGGGAGAGATGAGTAAGGCAAGACCAGAATGCCCTCGGGCCGGGGGTTCCCTGCACTTCCAGGTGCCCCTCGACGCCCTCCCTGACACCCTGGCGACAGAGGCTAAGTCACCTGGGTGGGTGGATGAGTGCCCGCCACCGTGTGCATTTCAAAATGACCACTCCCTTCCATGAGCACTTCCTCTGTGCTTTCACACCTCAGGTGTCCCCCGTAACTCATCTCCAGGGTAGCGACCGGTATTGGTCTCTTTTCTCAGAGGGGAAATTGAGGTTCAGGTTGACGAGCTCACTCATCCAAGGCCACAGAAATGTTTGGGTCCTTCCCATCCCCTCCCCACACAGTTACCGGCTCTGTGACCTTGGGCGAGGCATTTAGCTTCTGTGTTTACCCGTCTGGTCGTAAAATCAGACCTCAGGACTAAGGAGTTAACGCCGCTGAGCACTCAGAGCCTCCGGCGTCTTCTACAATTACCAAGTGCTTTTGGCGTCACGAGCACAGTTGGGGCCCCACACGTTTCAGGGGAAAAACACCTGTTGCTTTCCTAAGTGATCCCCAGCAGGCCAGGGCCCCTGCCTACGCTCTTTCAGGTGCTAGAGGGGAAGCGGGGGCCTGCAGAAACGAAGGGTTGTGCGTGAGGCAGCGAGGGGAATCAAGAACTTGCCTGGGAAGTCCCTGGGCTCGAGGCCCCAGCTGCACAGGCCTGAGCAGGCCGGCGGGTGTCCCTGCCCCTTCGAGGGACCCTGGCTGGCAGCAATGGGGAGCACCTCTGCCAAGACGGGGATGAGGAACAGCGGCAGCAGCGAGGGAAAACGGTCCCCGGGGCCTGTTGAGCAGCCGTCTTTGCAGAGCAAGCAGAAAAAGTCCTGATGCCCGGGCCACGTTGGGGCCAGTTTCACCTGACTCTTAGGGGTGGGGCCAAGAGTCCCAGGTGATGTCATCGGCCAGGTGCGGTGGTGGAGAGTTGGCCCATTCAACACAACCAGGAAACCACAGTGAGGCACTTGGTTCCTTGTTCCTTTTATGTAAAACCGAAGAAACGTGGATCTCTCTGTGAACGGATGATATTAATGTTAAATGCGAGGTGGTCCCCGGTGTTGAGGGAGGTTGTGGAAGGGGGTCCGGCAGAGCCTGCAGTGACCCCTGGGAGGCACCATGTCTGGACTGGCCACCGGGGCACCTGCTCACCGACCTGGGCCCTGCGCGCCTCTGCCGGGCCCCCTGACGGAGCTGGACCGACCTCCTACCCATCATCTCCCCAGGGGAACGCCAGTCCATTGGGCCTGACCCTGGCTCTCTGGCGCCCTTCTCGGCCTCCCCTCAGGCTCTTCGGCTCCTCCCCGGAGCGCCGCTCCCCTGTGGACCCAGGTGCCTCCGACTAGTCGCGGGCAGGGAGAGACGAGTAAGGCAAGACCAGAATGCCCTGGCGGGCTCGCAGGTCAGGCTGAGGGGCTCAGCCTTGATCCTGGAGGCCAGGCTGGCTTCTGGAAGGGCCGCGTGTGTTCTGGTGGTGAAGGCTGGCACCCTCATTGCCATCGGGGCAGTGTTCAGATGGCCCCTTCCTGTCCCCAGGAGGCCACGTGCAGCCTCCCCGCTAGTTCTCTGGGGGTCCCCAGGGACCCTGCACAGGAGCCCCTGCGCTGGGAGGGCCAGTGCCCTGGGGGAGGGTCACCTTCTTCTCCAGGGCAGGCCCTGCTCCTCCCCAGCTGAGGGTCACAATCTTTTGGAACCTCCGTTTCTTTAAGTATAAAACAGATAATAAAGAAGAAAAAGAATATCTACATGCTCAGTAGGTGCTCAAAAGGTAGAAGATGCACCATGATGCATCTCTGCAATATAACCTGAGGCGCTAGGCAGAAGAAGAAAAAGTGAGAGAGAAAGAGAAGAAAAAACGATTTGGTTTGGGTGGGCTCCATCTTCCCTAAGGCTGTACAGCGTGCCTGAGGTTCTCGGAAGCCCTGAACCTGTGTGAGCGTCTCACCACGCTGAGTGGGATTCTCCCTTTTAAAGATTTGGATTGCCTTTTAGTTCTCATCTCAGTTTAAGAGGCTTATTCAAGATGACTTTGGCTTTAAAGATTGTGCTTACCCCAAATATCAGCAGCTGAACCAATCCAGACACTTCTGTCTTTCTCCTCTAAGAGTCCAGAGAATAGTCTAGGATCCGTGTGACACACCACGGTGTTGAGACCCAGGCCCCTTCTGTCTTGTTGCTCTGCCATTTGTGGCCCCCATTCCGAGGTTAGCCTTGTGTGCTAGGATGGCTGCTTAAGTTCCAGCCATCACATCTGCATTTCTTCCCAGCAGGAAAGAAGGAAGGAAGGAAGGGCAGAAGGCCACAGATCTCCCTTTTCAGAACACTAGCAAGTTACATACACATTCTGCTGACCTCCCATTTGTCTCATGTCTGGGCAAGGGAGCCTGGGATAAACAGTCTTTATTCTGAGCCAAAATGCATCCAGCTAAAACTGAGGGCTCTATTACTTACAATATGGGATGACAGATATTGGAAGGCACCTAGCTGTCCCTTTTATTGTGAGGCTCTGTTGTTCCTTTGAGGAAGAAACGAGGCTACCCTCTCTGTGCCTGTAGGTGTGGCCACTCACGGGATGTGTTTATTGGTCAGGCCCAAGACCGAGTTCAAGGGCAGTTTCCATGCACTCCGAGCACTGAAGGCGGGAGGGGCGAGGAAGGGAGTCAGGGACACCGGTGTCCCCTGAAATTTCTTTTTGCCTCGAAAAGCACACTCACTCCTTTTTCATGACTCGTGTTTTTCTGGAAACTGCTAGAACTCTCCGCCCAAACCAGATGATAATGACATATTGCCGATCTCGAGTCTTTAAATTTTTCCCTTTCTCTCTTTTAAAAGTGGGGTATTTTTGCTGAGCATTGTGTGGGCGAAGCCCAGTCCCCTTCCTCCCAGGCAGCCTGGCTGTTATGTTCACGCTTGCTCTGTGAACTCATGTCGGGAGAGCAAGTGGAAAGGTTGGAAGGCACCCAGTGTGGAGAATAGCATGTCCATGGTCAAGGACAAAGGTCAGAGGTGGCCAGAGAGGCGCAGGGACTGCACAAGGTCGCGGGAGTTCTTGGAGGAAGGAGAGAAACAAAGACCAAACAAACACTAAGCAAAGTTGCTGAGTCACAGGCTCTGTTTGCTGCCTGTCAAGGCAGAACTCAGACATCTGTGCCCACAAGAGTCACGCAGACCTGGGGCTCTGGTCCTGGCACCCCCGCCTGTTAGCTCCGTGCATGGAGCAAGGCCCCACTCGTCCTGAGCTGCAGCTGTGGGCTGGCTGCACAGGCTGGCTGAGCCCCGAGGGTGCTGGCAGAGAGCCCTGGGCACGTGGCATGTGTCCCACACACAGGAGCTGGTCGTACCATCATCGTAGGACCAGCCACCTTCTCTGAGGGGGCAGAGCAGCCCCACTTATTCAGATGGTCATTCACCAAATAATTTCTTGTGCCTTCTTAGTCCCAGGCCACAGGCTGGGGTGTGCGCGAGGACGGGGGAGACGAGAAAGACCCACCCGCTGATGCCTGGACCCACTTCCCTCTCCGACTGCAGGAGCGGTCACGTGGCCCAGCCTGGGGATTGGCAGGTGGGTTAGGCCCAGTCCCGGGTCCCCCACCCTCCGCATGACTGGCCAGGAAAGGAGGACTGGGCAGGCGGGGCTGAGTTGGGGAGCTGGGTGGGCCCAGGGAGTCAGCCTTGGTAGTCACTTGAGATTTTTCCCAGGGGCAAAGGAAGGGCCACTGCAGGATTATCACCCAAGGGGCGGTGAGGGTTTGGAAAGGTGGCTCCAGGCACCTGAAGACGGTGGCAAGGGAGAGGGGAAGTGGCCAGCATCAGGCTGTCCTTGTGCCTTCCTGCCCACACCAACTGATTTCAGAAAGCCCTTCCCTGCATCCAAACAAATATATCGGAATGAATTCACATCTAATTTTTATTTTTATTTTTATAATCGAATGATTTTTAAAAATCCTTTTGCTTCCAAAATTATTTGCCTACAAGAAATTCATTTCATTACAATTGGCCACAAATCCTTCACCGAGTGTCCAGGAGTCTTGGGAATTTTCTCAAAGCGAGACGATTTTACCCGTAAATTTGCTTCAAGTATAATTAAGTGCTATGAAAATTTTATGATGGCTAAATGGAACAATTAATGAACTTGACACATTAGGTTTTATAGACCTTCAATTAAACATGTATTGATTTTGATTTTGCAATTCCCCACCTCCCCCAGCCGTATTTTGGAGCTCAGAAATTTTTGAAGTTCTGGAAGCCTGAGGAGCTAAGACTTCAGGGCCAGAAAGTAGTAAAAAAATAAATAAGATGGGGAGACATGCGTCTTAAGAGACAGGAGTCCCTCGGGGTCATAGCAGGTGGCGCGCGTGGTGACTGCAGGCGGTGGGTGAGCCTTTGAGTCTGGATCAAGTAACCATAGAGCCGGTGGGGGCACCCTGCTTTGCGGCTTCCCTGGCCCACGTCTGTGGAGAGCAGGCAAGAGGAGTCTAACTCCATGAGTTTAAAAACATCCGTGTTTCAAGTTGCTCACTCAATCAAGTTAGATGCTTTTAAAGACAAATGCAATTATTTCGAGCTCAGTGAAAGCCTTTTAATAAGCTGAACATCATGATTTCGGCCCTGTCTTTCAAGGATACCAGTCAAGGCACGGAGTCAGCAGGGAGGGGAGGGAAGGAGCCATGGGGAGGGGCCGTGAGGGAGGGGGTGGGGAGGAGGGCAAAGAGTCCCAAAGGACAGACAGACACACACATGTGCACATGCACACAGGGATGCACACATGGGTGGATATTTATTTTAAAATTTCACTTGCACACTAAGCCTATCCTTTGTTCCAAGGCGTCTGATTGTGAGGCTTTTACAATATTTTGTTGTATTTTTAGAAGCAGTTCTTTTTCTTCGGGACAACTGTACAGAGTGTGAAAGACAACGCGACGCCGGCTTGGCAGACGCCCGCGGGCTCCGGCTCCCCCGCTGGCTCGCGCGGTCCCCCTCCCGCTGAACGTGCCTCTGCGCCAGCGACAGGAAGCCAGACGCGCGCACGCTGAGGCGGTTTCAACAAACATCAACTCAGAACCAGCTGGAAGCGCTGCGTCCGGCACTTCTGCCTCCCCACTTGGAGGGGCGGCGGGGTCGGCTCAGGGCAAGCTTGGCCGTGTTTATAAACAGCTTTCTGGTTCAGGGTTAAGACACCGACTTGTCCTGTGTGATGGCATCTGCTGTTTTTAGCTGCCTAGCACCTGACCCCCTTCTTCTGGTAAAACTGCCCCCATTCTCCTTTGGGGAATCACCTCTCCCCGTCCTCAATCCATGTGCATGGGAGGGAGCGGACCCCACCTCCAGGCCGAGGGCAGGACATGTGACCCAAATGTGGCCAACCAGAGCACTCTTTTCTTGGGGCTGCAGTGATTGGTGCAGGGATGGGCACATGACCTGAACCAGGCCAATGGGATTTAACTCTGGGACTTTTGGTGGAGGAATGGGAAACTAATCCATTCTCATTTGAGTTAGAGCTGTCAGGAATGAACCAGGCCAGAAGGGGCACCAGGAAGGGGCAATCAGTGAGCCGTCGGTGTGAAGGTGGGAACAGACACCTTCTAACGTTGTGCATGCACATCTGGACCCAGCGGCCTGTGATCTAGCCCAGCTCCACCCTGTTGCTTTTGTGTTACAAAACCTGGTAAACAAGTTTAGCAGGGTTGTAGGAGAAAATATCATTATCTACGAGTCAATTGCATTTTTATAGACTCGCGATGAAAAGTTCAGAGATAAAATTTGGAAAACAATTCCATTTGCAAAAGAATCAAAAAGAATCAATTACTTAGAAATAAATTTAGCAAAACAATGTGGAGGACTTGTACACTGAGAACAACAGAATATCACTTACTTACAGAAGTTAAGTAAGTTCTGCATAAACGGAGCGGCCCCCTGTGTGCATGGATTGGAAGACTTAATATCGTTAAATGGTGAAAGTCCCCAAACTGATCTACAGATCCAATGTAATACGTATGATTTCCCAGCTGGCTGTTTGGCAGAAATTGAAAAGCTGATCCTCAAATTCGTATCGGTCCCAGAATATGCAAAACGATCTTGGAATACAAAATTGGAGGGTAGTTACTGCGAAGTTACAGTAACAAGGACTACGGAGAGACACAGGTCAATAAAATAGAATCAAGAGTGCAGAAATAAACTCATAGCGTTATGGTAGATTGATTTTTGACAAGCATGCCAAGACAATTTAATAGAGGAGAGAAGAGTCTTTCATCAAATGATGCAAAAAAAAAAAAAGAAAAAGAAAACCAAAACCAAAACCAAAAAAAAAACAAAAACTGGACATTCACATGCCAGAGAAAGGATTCAGACCCCTACCACATGCCAAATACAAAAATTAACTCAATATAAACTGAAGACCTGAATGCAAGAGTTAAACCTATAAACCTCTTCGAGGAAACAGGTGTCAATCTGCGTAACCTTGGATTGAGCAATGTTTTTTCCATAGTACACAACCTCCCTTCCAAGAAACCAATAAATAATAAATAATTAATACATAAACTTTTGTGCTTCAAAGAACACCGTCAAGAAAGTACAAAGGCAACATAAACAATGGGAGGAGTTCTCTGCATACTATGTCTAACAGGGGTCTAGTATCCAGAACACGTAAACATTACAACTGAACAATAAAAAGACAAATGACCCAAATAAAAACATGAGTGAAAGGTTTGAATCGCCATTTCCCCAAAGAAGAGATGCAAACGTTCGATAAGCATCATTAGGGAAACGCAAATCAAAACCACAAGAGACACCCCCCACCCCCATAGCTTCAGTAGTAACCATTTTTTAAAAGGGAAATAGCAAATGTTAGTGAGGATGTGGGGAAATTGGGCCCCTCGGACAATGTTGGTAGAACATAAATTGGTGCTGCTGCTGAGGAAGACAGTTTGGCCGCTCCTCAAAAAGTTAAATATAAAATTACCGTATGACCCAGCCAATTAGTTCCTCTCCGAGGTCTATAGCCAGGAGAAATGAAAACACGTGTCTGTACAAAAGCTCGTCCGTGAATACTCAGGGCAGCGTTACCCACAGTAGCCCAAACATGGAACCCCCTGCCCCCGACAAAGTCCACCAACTGATGAATGGATAAACAAGGGCCATAACGGATCCAGCAGATCCGTGCAACGGAATGTTGCTCAAAGGGAAAGAATGTCCTGACGCTTGCTGTGACGCGCATGAACGTTGGAGAGCATTATGCTAAGTAAGAGAAACCAGACACATAATACAAGAAAAAGAGCACGTATGGTATGACCCCTTTATAGGAAATGTCCAAACAGGGAGAGCCCGTGGAAACAGAAAGGAGATCGGTGGTTGCCAGGGGCTGGGGCCCGGGGGCCAGGAGCCAGCGGCTGAATGGGGGTGGGGGGTGGCGGGGTAGGGGACTGACGTTTCACCAGGGATGCTGGAATTAGACCCTGGTGATGGCTGCGCAGCTTTGCACCCCTACTAAAACCCACCGAACCGTACATTTAAACAGGGGAGTTCTATGGTATGTGAATTTTATTTTAACTTTCAAAAATTAAAAAAGAAAGACACGCAGGGGACCTCCGTTTTCCATTCTGTCATGGGAACAGCCTGGAAGCCGTCACTCTTACCCTTACAAGAAGAAACAGGTGAACAGACTGAAAATCAACTACTTTCCTTTACCTGCTAGTGAACTGAGGCCACAGGACCGCCCCCCCCGCCAAATCTGCAGACAGTTGAACCCAGAGAGTCCCAGCTGAGCTGCACCCCGGGCGCCGGCCATGGGTACCTGCCTATGGGATGGGCTCCAAGGGGAAATGTGGCTGTTTCTCAGTCACATTCCAATTGCCTGTGGGACATCCCGAACCATCTTCTTGGTGCCCCCGCCCCGTATCGGGCCATGCCTACCCCCCTTCCTGGCTGTTGCGCAGGGTGTGAGGGGCTCACCTCCCCCTCTCGCTCCTAACAGCCCACCCTTGCCCTCACCGTCTTGTGCTGCGGTCGAAGGTGAGCTCTTTGAGGTCGAGGGTTGGATCTGATGCACTGGTACCCCCAGTGGCCTCCTCAGCGCCCAAACGGGTGTCAGTCACTCAGCATCATGCACACCACCTAACGGATGCTCAAGGCCTACCAGCTGTCACGAGTTCAGTCATTATCCTGGACAGAGACGGCTGTACTGCTTGGGCTGTACTCCAAGTGGGGGTCTCCGTCCGGGGAAACCCTGTCCTGCCCTGACGACCTGGGGGGTGTGGGCTGTGTGTGCGCTCGGCCCAGCACCTGCGAACTGACCCAGAAGCCCCCGGGGGCTTTCATTCGATGCTATGAAAACCATTGCTGGGAGCCCATTACCGATGGAAGCGGCTCACTGGTATTTACGTGTGGCAGGCACCCTTTTGGGGAGCAACAGGCATTTCCTTATTGGACACCAGGCGCAATGAGCTCAGAGGTACGGCCATCAGTCCATTCCACAGTCGAGGTGGCTGAGGACCAGAAAGGGAGCGGCCACCAGGAGAGGCACCTGGGCTCCGGGCACAACACTGTGTTGCCCACGCTGCTCTTAGACCAAGGGATGAAGAGTCATCTTTCAGCTTCTCCCTAAGTCTTTGCAACCTCTGCGGTTTTTGTGCACCGTGCAGGGAGTGCCGACCTGTGCTGCGTTCTGTGCCCTGCGGCATGAGGGGTCTAGCAGCTTAGGAACCCTTGGGTCTGAGGCCAAACTGGTCATCTCTGTGGGGTATGGACTCTGTTTAAGCTGATTTAAAAAAAAAAAAACCAAAAACATTTATCAGGCAATAAAGACACGAGAGAGATAAATAAGATTTTCTGCTGTGGGCATTGTGGATGCCACACTCACACACCCTGGGGTCCCTTTTGGGGTTCTGTGACCCACTGCTGCCTGTCCTCCTCGTGACCCCCCAAACCAGGTCCCCTGGGAGACAGCCGTGACCCACCCCTCCAGACAGGGGACCGTCTTGGAGTTTACTTCTGGGAAAACCTTACCTAAAAAGTTTCATCTTGCAGACCTCGTCAGAGCTCTGGTCATGTTCTAGCAACTAGTGATTCTCCAAGGAGGAAAAGTGGGCAATGTTTTGGAAACTCTTTTAGCCCAAGTACTGGGTTGGCACCAGGTGCCCTGCCCTGAAGCCGAGAGGAGGAGGGAGTCGGCCACAGTCGCACAGAGAGATCCTGGGGCTGTTGCTGAGGGTGGTGGGGGAGCGGAACAACCAAAGAAACAACACAGCCTCCTTCCAAAGAATTGCAAAATTTATTGTTTAAGTATTGCAGCTTTTCAGAATGTCGTCATTGCCACGGACGATTATTGATACACAACAAGCGATTTCATCAGGCCTGCAGATTGGCACCCAAACGCACAGTCTCTTAGGCAGCAGTGACGTGGGCCCTGCACTCAGTGTGCCGGAGAGTTTACAGTTTAACAGAACTCGGGAGATGGGCAGCAGAGGCGAGCGGTTCCAACGCCAGGCGCACCACGTGAAAGCGTCGCTGTCAGCCCAGCCGCCACGGAGCCAGGCAGGCCGGTGGGAGCGCCGCGTCCCTCCGGCTCAGCTCTATCCGACAGCGACGCTTGGGACGTGCAGATTCCGGAGAAGATTTCTTTCCTTTTCATCAGCATGTTTTGTGGATCTGGAGGCTTTAGGTTGCACGGACCAAAAAGGAAACCTCTGAAATGTACAATTCACAGAGGAGGGAGAGGAGGACAGGGAACGGGTTCGGGGTTCGCTGGACGGGGAAGAGAAGTCACGTTCAGCTCTGTGCACAAACGTGGGGTTTGGGGGAACAGGGAGGGCTCTTAGTGGACTTCGCTAAGGCCATCTGCATGGACCCGGGCTTTGCGGGGTCGGGGTGGGGGGTGTGGGGGTTGACAAGCAGGAAAACAATGAGCATTAAGAAAGCTGAGCTCAGCCACCTTTTCTGAACCCAGCCTGGTCCCCCTCCAACCAGCCACTTCTGAAGACTCCCCAGATCTCTACTGGAAACAGGGGGCCTCCTGAAGGGTGCTCAAAGGCTTTTCAAAAATAGTAATAGCATGAGAGCCAACCCCTAAAGACTGTACCTCCTCCCCACCCCCAGCCCAACTCCGGGGTCCACAGAGAAACCAAGAGCTTAGCGAGGGCGGTAATCGCCACAAACACACACCACTGCTCTTCTTGAGACATGCGCTTTGGCTTTCCCAAGCCACTCCGCCATGTACTTCTGCAATTGTCTGCTGGCACGAAGCCAGGGGCACCACGGCACGGTGACCTGGAGTGCGATGCGGGGGCGTGGTCCGAGGGCCGTGCTCAGCCCTAGAGCCCCCTGAGATCAGCCACCCACGCCGGCCTCCTTCTAACTCTGAAAGCACAGCAGCTGCGGGTACCCCACCCTGCCACCCAGCAACACGGCTCCGAGTCTGCCTCAGGGGAGCGCGTGGGACGGGCTGTGGTGGCCACTGTCCACACAAACGAGGTCCAAGTCTAGGATTTCGACCCAGGCAGACAGGAAGCACAGCGCTTGACAAGGGAGGCTGGGACGGGACGTGAGAGGGCGACGGGGACGTTTGAACAGAAGCAGCAGCCCTTTGCGGACCAGGAGCGGGAAGGCCGGTCCCGGGCGAGCCCGTTCCTGCCCAGGACCACCTGGCCTGGTGAGAGGTGGGTCAGGCGCTTCCTCAGTAAGGCACTAGGGAGAGGCTCCACAGGAGGGTCTGTTTTTAAACAAATGTTATCTCTAGATGTGTCCCCGGACCTTTCACGGCAAACTGGATGGATTTCTCTGCACGACCTTTCAAAAGAATCATCTTCGAGGGAAGCGGATTTCAGGCCGAAGACCCCACGGAGAGGCGGGGCTTATTGTTAAGGTACAAACACTTCCTGCTCCTGGACCAGTCAGCCACTCAAGACGACCCTTTACCTGTTGGTCACTAGGTTCTTACAATGTGTATATAAATAGAGTTCAAATGGTCAGAACTTCAAAATTGTTCTTGGGTTTTTGTTTGCCAAGTACTAAAAAAGTTGCTTAAAAACAATAGTTATTGCCTCTTACACCTTTCTCCTATGTTCGTGGGCTAGTTGGCATTCTGCCGGAAATGAAGACACCTCCGTGGGGTGGGGGGCAGGGGGCTGCTCGTCCACGTGGGGCGGGGGTCACCCACCCCCTGGAATAGTAGCAAGTCCTCGGGGGGGCGGAAGGACCTCCTGCTCCAGCCACTGTCCCCGGTCGATGCCAAGCCACTCCGCTGCCCGTCATTCACCTGCCCTTGCACACACTTGTGCCCTCGCATGCTTCTTTGCTGGCGCACCACCACGAAGGGGCCTCACCACACCCAAATCTACTCAGGAAGATCCTGGTGAACAAGAGTTGCGTCTGAGAAAGATGCTTACGGACACACACATAAATACACATACTGAACAGGGTGGTGCAGAGGAGGACATGGAGGTGGAGGGAAGGCAGAGATTCGGCTTCTACAGCATCCATTGAGCATAGGTTTGACTGTCTTTCTCGTTTCGAGAACCCTTCCGCATGTCCTGGGAGTGTTTCTTTTTCATCTCTGGTCTTCTGTTTACTGGCCTGTTAGGTGAGATTCGACACGTGGAGAGAAAGACAGGGGCAAGCTCACATTTCTGATACTCTGGGCCTTTCCTGCAGGCTTAGCGGACGGCACTGACCTTAGCCAACACGCCCCGCACCAACAAGCCGCCTGCACCCTTCTGGTGTGCGGCCGGCAGTACAACAACAGGAGCATCGTGGTTTAACAAAAAAATAGAGGAGGAAAACTTAAATTCCTTCAGTAACAGTTTATTTTCATTTGGGGAAAAGCCAAGGCCACCACCTGGAGCTTGGTGCCTCGAGGATCTTTCCTATTTCGTGCGAGCTGAAGGCTGTTCTGACCCAGAGGGGGAAAACCTGTGTCCCCTTCGGGAGGGAATGTGTCACCAGGTGAAACCACCTGTCACTCGACAAAGCTTCCGCTCCTTAGGAAAGCGGCCCGTCCGGACGCCTCTCTCCAAAGTCTGCGCGGAGCCCACCCCCAGCCTGACGTTGGAGTTCGACATTTCTCCCTTGGAAGTCTCGACAGACATGATAGAAGTTTCCATAAAACAAGCACTGACATATTTATATTAAAAAATAGTGCAAAAGCTCAACATTTATATAAATAACTCTAAACCCCTGCTTTGTAATTGTTTTCTTTACAAGGTAATGCACACTTTCTCAGTTGGCACGCAAAAATGGCCATTTTCTTTTCTAGTTCAGAAAACAACTTTTTTTTTTTAATAGGACTCTTCTAATACAAAAATACTCCTGCCCTCGCACATACAGTTTCTCTTACTTTATATATATTTATATATATAATATTGCAGATCTTTAAACAAAGGTTTTGTGCAAATGTCTTTAAAGTTAAGTAAAGTCATCATAAACAAACAGAAGGTAAGCGTTCACGCAGCTCAATTAGGAACAGAAACGACTAGGGTAGAATTTTCTTTTTCTCTTTTGCCTTCAAGACACGGCTCAACAAAGAAACATGTTTTTTTGTGGATTTTTTTTTTTTTTTGCAAGCTTTCTTAGCTTGTGCATTCAGACCAGACAGAACATGTAAATATTTATACACAGAGAGGTGGGGGAGGGGATGGTGATGCCCGTGTTTGCTGTGTCTGCCCCCCCCCCCCGCCCCCTTCTTAGAAGTGCGGAGTGTTTCGCCTCTTTCCCCACTGCTGCCCGGCCGGCCCCCGGGAGCCCCTAGAGGGGGTGTCCTTTCTGTTTATCCTTCTCTTGGCTCCAGGTGGCTGTGCTCTCTGGGGGCGCGATGTGTGCGTGGTGGAGCCGAGTCCCCTCCAGCAAGGAGGGTGGCCCGCTGCTCTGCTGATGCTGGAACGTCGCGGACCCGGGGTAGTGCCCAATGACCTCGCTGTAGGTGGGGGGCGGCCCCTCCATGCGCCCGCTGCCGCCGTAGCACGTGGCGCTGATGCCCGAGTTACTGCTGGGGGGGCAGGGCCCGCCCAGCACCGTGCTGCCAAGCAGGTCGCTGTCGAAGATGGTTCTGTTCGGGGGCGCACGCACCGACTCGCGGTTCAGCTCCAGCTGCTGCTCGGGGTCCCGGAGCTGGAGGGTGCAGGGGCCCTGGTAGGGGGGCGGCTCTTCCCCGTCCGACAGCGAGATGGTGGGCGGCAGGTCGATCTCGTGCTGCAGGTAGGGGTAGGTGGGCTGGAAGCGGTGGAAGCGGTCCCGCTGGGCGAAGGGCGGCACGGCCAGGCGGTCGGCGGGCCTCGGTGGGGCATAGACCTGCGGCTGGAGGGGGCAGAGCAGAGTGAGGGTCCCCCAGAGCGGGGCCCCAGGCGGGGACGGCTGCCTGCGACTCTGCTCCCTGGGGAGAGGGGGGCGGGGGGTGGCAGGGTAGATGGGACGGCGCCGAGCCCCTGTGAGCCCTGGCGACGGATGCCGTCCTGGAGCGGCCAAAGGGGCAGCCTTTGGGCTGTTGCAGACTCTGGGGGCTGCTTCCTGGGCGCAGCAGGGGGGATCCCAGCTGCCAAAGACTTCTCTTCAGAGAAGGACCAAGGTGTGAGCCCAGAGGTGGGAAGGGGATCTGCGGGCCAGGGGGCCTTTGCGGCCACAAAAGCTGCCTTGGGGAGCCGGCGTGGCGGGGGCGGGGGCAGGGCTGGGGCTCACCTCCGGGATCCCGCTGCCGGACACGGTGCTCTCTGGGGGCCAGAGGTATCCTTCCTGTGGGGGGAGGAGACAGGTCAGCAGGGTGGACAGAGCTGAGGGAGCCCAGGGTGCCCCCGGCTTGGACCCCGAGAGCTCCGCCATGGCACGCACCCCCTCGCTTGTTCATTCCGGGCCCCCCGCAGATTTTCTTTGACACCATTATCTAAAGAGCCCTCGCCCATTAAAAAACCAGCCATCTAATCATTTCCTTCAAAAGAATCATCTTGTCTATGTGTTTATTTAGCTCCTGACCCACCTTGGCCTCTCCCTCTTGCGAGCCCAGGTTGCAGGTGAAGGAGTGAGAGTTAACATGCCAAGGGCCCCGCCTAGCTGCTCCGCCACAAAATGACTCAGCGAGTCAACAAACGTGGATGTGGCTCCACGTTCGTCCGACGCCAAGCTCCGGGCCAGGGGCGGGGTGTGGAGCTGCCGCCCCCTGAGGCTCCTGCTCTCTGCCCTGAAACTCCGGGCGGGGGGCCTGCAGCTCCGCCCCCGGAACCCGGGGGGCTGGGTCAGGGCTCCCGTCTGCCGCCGAGGGCAGCCAGGCTGCATGTGCTCCCTGTGGCGTACGCCCAGGGTGAGTTCCAGCCATGCCACTGGCTCCCCTCACCGGATGGAGGTTAGAGACGGTGAGCCCACCCCACGGAGGGGCCGAGGGGACAGGAAACAGCCTCCTCTGCTGACACTGGGGCCCTTTGCTCCCGCTGAGGTCGAAACCCCGCCTGGGCTCCTGGGACCTCTCTCAACCGATGACGCGAGACCCCTTCCTGTCCACTGAGACTCCCACGTCACAGGGAGCGGCCTGGGGGTCAGGAGACAGGGACCCTGTGCCAGAATCAGTGTGTCTGAGAGGAAAACCCAGGTGCTAGGCCTGCTGGTGGGATGTCTTCCTTTAAAAATTCCCTTTCCTGAGGTATACCTGACATATAACAACCTGCACATAATCCAAGTCTATACCTTGGTTAAGTTGTGGCATATGTATACACCAAGGACCAGTCACCACAATCAAAATAACGAACATGCTCACCATCCCTTTAATTTCCTTGGGGACACGTGTTCCTAGGTGTTCCCAGCTGAGGATTCACACCTGCAGTCTAGGGAGGACTTGCCCCTTGGGCTGCAATTCCCTATATGACCGCTAGGGGGTCCTGTGTCTCACAAACCAGTCCCCACCAGGGAGACACCGAACCAAGAACTCACTGGGGTCTGGTGCGTTCCGGGTGTGGGGATGCAGAGAGCAGACATACGCTGTTACCGTTAACATGGTCGTTTGCCACTAATGTTAATAATGCCATGTCAGTTGCTGTGTCGGTGTCGGGCACTGTGATAGGCTCTCTTAAGCACCATCTCAATTCTCCCAGTAAACCACCTGCTCCCATGTGGAGCTGGGAGCCCAGGGCAGGGGTGCAGGCAGCCAAGAGGGCTTGGGTGAAGCGTGACCCAGACGAGCCCCTGCCTAAAACCCTCCTTCCGAGGCCCTGAATGACGTGGCCACCGACGCCTCTTCCCACCATCCCCACCCCCACCCAACTGAGCCCTAGCTCAAGGGTCCTCTACTCGGTTGCAAAGGAGCACCAGCCAGGGAGGTTAAGAAAACACCAATCAGACCCTGACCGGTGTGGCTCAAGTTGGTTGGAGTGTCAATCCGTAAACCAAAAGGTGGCAGGTTCGATCCCTGGTCAGGGTGCCTGAGGGAGGCCACTGTTCGATGCTTCTTTTGCTCTCTCCCTTCCTCTCTCTCTCTGGATATATCCTCGGGTGAGGATTAAGAAAATACATAATTTTTTTAAAAAGAAAAGAAAACACCCATCCGTGCCTGGGGGCCCCACTGTAGACTCCAGAACCACCCACCTCCCACCTGTGCTCCTGGAGGTCACCTCCTCCAGGGAGCCCTCCAGGAACCACCCACCAGGAACCGTCCACTGGGCCAGACACCCCTCCTGAGGCTCCCCCAGCACCTCAACACCTCTATCAGCCTGGCCCTGCTCTATGAAACTCACCATCCAGCTGACTGCGCTGCACGCAATTAGAACCCACCTGCTCGGAGGCTGGGCCTTACACTCCCTGTTCCCCAGTTCAGTGAGTGCCCCCAGCATCTGTCCAGGTCCAACCGCCAGACCCCAGAGCTGTTCCCGACAGCTCCTCCGGGCCCCTGCCCCTCCCTGACACGTCAGGCTGCACCTGGCTCCTTTTCTTTCTAAGAGCTTCCTTGCACGGAGCTCATCCAGACAGCCACACGCTTCCCCACCTAGGCCAGGGGCCCAAACACTGTTTCCGTAAAGGGCCAGAGAGCAAAATATTGCCTGCTCTGTGGGGCAGCCGGTCCCATCAGTACCAATGCTGCTGAGCGCACATGCAGCCACCGCAGAAGAGACCACGGAAGTGGGCTTGGCTGTGTGCCAGTGCGGAAACGCGCACCCAGGACGGCACCCCGATGGCACCCCAATAAGGGGCTCTGGCAGGACAGCCAGGCGCAGGCGAGCCCAGCCCCGGGCAGACCACGGCCAGGGTTGGGTCTCTCTGAGAATCCTCAGATGCGCCGTGTCTGGCAGGGGGTCCCCAGGGGAGCTGGCACACTTGCGAGGCTCTGTGTTTACTCAGCCAGGAATCCCCAGGAGCCTGTGCAGGTGGCTGGGTAGATGGCGGGGGGTGGCTTTCTTTTACCCTCAGGTATCCTGGAACCAGGACTTGAATCCTGACCTCCGTCTGGGCACGAAGTCCCAGGTGCTGGGCACAGGGCCCTCCTGCTCCCTGGAAGCGGGGCTGCCGCCCACGGGAGCCTCTGCACCCGCCCCCCCCGCAAACACGCCCTTGCTAACTTCATCCTTGCAGGGGGTGGCAGGAGGCGGGCCAGCTCCGCCCATGCTACAGAGGCTCACAGGGGGCTCCGAGGGGAAGGGGACCCAGCCTGGCGACCGTGCTATGGGGCGGCTGTCTTCCCCTTTGTGCAAAGTGCCCTCGCTGGCCCCAGCGCCAAAAGAGACAAAACGGGGGTGTGGGCCCTTCAAACTGTCACATAAAAGCTGGGTGGCCTCGGGCGAGTGTCCCCCTCTCTGAGCTTGCTCCTCCTCTGTAAAATGGGGTTCCCAAGCTGCTGCGAGCAGGGGAGCTGAGTGTAGGCGCGGCAGCGGGGGGGTAGGAGCAGGAGCAACTGAACACGGGCCCGGCGTTCCCGCCGGAAGGACCAGAGCGGCTGCTCCTGGCCCTGGCCACCCGGTGACAGACGGCGGCCGTGGTCTGACGCCAGGAGAGATGCCCGAACCTGCCGGGACAGGCCTGCCAGCTGACTTGGCTCAGCCCCAGAGAGACTGAGCACTGCCGTCAACCCCACGTGTCCCCGGGAACCGGGAGGCCGCACCCAGCACGGCCCCCTGTCTGGGGGGTCCTGTCACCGTCCTCCCACATGTCCGGAGATGTGAGCCGGCCGACAGCCCCGGGGCCGCCCACCTGCTACCAGCTCCGTCATCCCAGCCTGTCCGCGGGGCCTTAGCTTCTGTCCCAGACGCTTACACACTGAGTGGGGACTGAAGCCCCACGTCACGGGTCAGGGACTGGTCTGAGGGCACAGAGCCGGGGCCGGGAGAGCTGGGATTAAACTGAAGGGCCTTTCCCGGCGTGACTGCCGCCTCCAAGGCCTGCATCCCTGGCCCAGACGCCTGCAGGGTGTTGGCTCGAGGGAGACACCCGCCCGCCCCCTCCTCGCCCCGCATCTGGGCCCCCTCGCAGGACTGGGCGCCTCTCCCACGACCCGGCCCCATCGGGGCTCTGTCTGTACCTAGCGCTGTGTCCTCCCCGGGTCCCGCGCACTCCCCGAGTGTCCCAAGGCAAGGGCGGGGCACTTACTGAGGACAGGGCGTCTTCTCGCCTCCGGCCCTGGCTGTGCCGGCCGATGAAGGAGCGCGCGGACAGCTTGTAGTGGCTCAGCAGGCACGTGATCACCACCACCATCACCATCACCACCACCACGATGATGGTGATCTCAACGAACTCCAGCTCCGCTGCAAGGCCAAGGGCACGCGTGAGACCGCGGGGGCCGCCCCCCAACGCCCGGCACCCGTTCCCGCCCCAACGCGCACACCGATCACACACACACACAGTCACCCCTCCCTGCAGGACAGTGGTGTGTGGGGACCCCTTCCGGTGAGGAGGCTCAGAAGAGCCCCAGTCCCGGGGGCTGCAAATGCTGCAATTTTCATTCCTTGTTTCTGGTTTGGTTTTGCTTTTCCCCTTGAAGGTGGAAAACTCTCAACAGGAAGGGGAGTTCGACGCGGCTGGAGCCGGGAGGTTTCGGCTGGCTCGGGCGGGTCCGTGGGGAGGGGCTCGGCCGCTGGCCCCCCATCTCCGCCCCCACCCTGCAGCAGGCGAGGCCGGTGCTGGTCCTGCCGACGGCCCGTGTCGCCACAAGGCACAGGGGCCACCCGCCGGCAGGCGCCAGCCGCCCCCCGCAGCGAAGGCTGGCCAAGAGCCCACCGGGCGGAACTCCCCGCCCAGCAAGCAGGGGGACGTGCCCCCCCCCGACCCAGATGGGGCGGGGGCAGGGCCACGTGCACTAACGAGCTGTCAGCTGAGCCCCTGGGCACGGGCTCAAGCTCCCGGCCACTCGCCTCAGGGTTTCCTCCTCCAAGACAGAAAAACGGAGCTGCAAGACCGAGGACGGGCCGCTGTGAGCTGTGGGTGTGCCGGGGCCCCGCTGCCCACGCCGGGCCCCCCAGACTCCAAACCCAGCAGGGCTCGTCCCTCTGGCCTCCGTTTCCCCGAGGCTTTCAGCGGGAAGGCGACGCCTCCCAGGTGAAGCTTCTCCACACAGAGTCCATGTCCTCTCGGGGGCCCGGTCCTTTTGTCCCGCCCTCCCTGGCTCTCCAGGACACCTCCCTTCTCATGACACATTATACGTCTGCCCGCTGTGCCAAGTTTACTTGGCACCATTACTAGGTCAGGCAAGTCTGCCCCGCAGGGGACATGTGGCAATATCTGGGGACATGAGTGGCTGTCACAACAGGGGCCTCCTATGTAGACAGGATGTCCCACAACAGGGAATGATCCAGTCCCCAGTGGCACGGTTGCGCGTTCCTGTGCACGGCGGAGCATATGTCCGGGGACAAGTGTCATCCCATCCCAGAAGGCGAGTGACAGACTGACAGAGCCCAGGGGCCCGAAGCTGGTGGCTCCTCCCACCTGACCGTCCGCTGGACCCAGGAATTCGGTCTGGACTCTGGGCCTTGGTTCTGGCCCGTGGTGGGGGGCAGTGTCCCCATTTCGCTCTGGAGAGGCCGGGAGGGAGGAGGAGCTGGCCAGGGACCCTGGTGCCACACGGAACGCGGAGGGGGGTGGGGCCCTGCCTGGCAGGGACTCAGGCGAGTCTGCAGCACCCTCAAGACACCCTCTCTTTCCCGCCAGGAGGGCGGGTCTGGGTTCGGCAAAGGCCAGGCTTCTGGCCTCGACCCAGGGACGGAGGCCACGCCCCCCGCCTCCCCAGACAGGCTGGTACAGGGCCTGGCGGCCTGGCTAGATGCCAGAGGGCCCAGCTTCTGCCCGTGAGGACCCGGGATAAAGCCACCCATTCAGGGGACACACAGGCCTGCTTTGTGCAAAACCCACAGCCTCCCTCCACAGAGGGGACGGCGACCCCCCCCAAGCCGGTGCACTCTTCACCCCAGCCGGACCCCGGTGGTGGGCACCCCGCCGCTCCTCCGCTGCCTCCCAGGCCCTGCCCAGGCTGGGCCAGGAGGGCGGGCGGGCCGGCTGTGGGGCGCCTTTGTCCCCGTCCCAGGGGCTTGCGGGGCCCCGGCGGGCTGTGCCTCCTCCTGGTGCCTCCCGAGCCCAGACGGCGGCGGCAGCTGAGGCGGCGAGGCTGTGGGGGTCGCCAGGGGCCATGGAGGAGGCGAGAGCCAACCAAGTGTCTGGGAGGAGATGGCCCGCGGCTCCAGGCGCCAGCTGAGGGGGCCCCAAGGGCAGGGGGCCTGGTTTCTGGGGGCTGGCATCCTGTGTGACAGGCTCACCCCCCGAAACGAGCACCAGGCTCCTGGCCGCTCTGCTGTGCCCACCCGGGTCGCAGGCCCCAGCCCCACGCAGGCTGGACCAGGAAGCCCACATGGCAGGGAAGCAGGAAGAACTCTCAGAAAAGGAGAAAGGTCGACAGAGTTCTAGGCCACATTCTGAAGCCGAAGGCCTGGGGCCTGAGCCCAGAGCAGGAGGGAGACCGTCGAGGGTCCCAGGCCAGCGCGGCCGCTGCGTGACCCAGGACTTCACCCGCGTGCATCCCGGGGGCCCTACGTGGAGGGGACGGTGGAGGGCACCTGCCTGGGAGACCTACGTGCAGCGACGAGCTCAGCACACTGAGGGCAGCCCAGACCCATCGGCTGAAGAGAAGAGGGTAAACTGCAGGCTCCAGGCCACACTCAGGCACGAAGGAACGGGGCGGGGCCCCCACGAGTGGGGCAGGAGGGCCCCAGCCCCGCCCCCTGCACGGGGAGAGGGCACTCTGGGCCAGCCAACGGCACCCCATGCACTTTCAGAACGAGGGCGCTCCCTCCAGGAGACCCAGCCTTCAGGGAACATGAACCCACTTTTCCAGAGAGTGCGCCCTGCAAGCACTGGCTGGGAAGGCTGCAAACTGGAGGCCTGAGGACGTCTGCGCCCACGGTCGGTCCCCGAAATGGAGCTGTGGGCGGCCACTCTTTTTATACAGGCGTGGGCGCTGCCCACTCAGCCCCGAGCTGTCCCTGAGTCTGTCACCTGCCTGGCCCCGTGGGTCGCTTGGGCCTTAGCCCAGCGCTGACGCCCGCTGCTCTCGGCCCCCCACGGCAGGCGTTGCTAATCAAGCACGAGCCCCCCCGCCCCCCGCCCACCACCTCCGAGTCCATACTCCTCTCTACATGGGCGCTACAGGTTGAAACCCCAGTGGGCCCCAGGTAGGTGGCCCCAAGGGGCCACCCCTCCCCACCCCTCCAGGACCTGGAAGCCGGCTGTGACACTGCCTGACCTCTAATGCTGGCGATGCGTTTAAGAGTTTTTGAAGCACCGGGCGGGAGGCTTCGGGACTTCCGGCCAGGAGAGGAGTCCCAGGTCACCCAGCTGCTAATGGCAGAGGTGGACCCTGCCTGGGTTTCCCCAATCTGAGAGACCTCCCCTTGGAGGACCAGTGCTCTCCCCGCAGGGTACACACAGAGGTGGATCCTACCACTGGCCTCCTGCCCCAGCCTTAGTCCCCAAATCTGTGACCACAGGACTCACAACCAAAGGCTGGTCACAGACGGGACGGAGTAAGAGGGGATGGGCAGGCTGGTCCTCAGCCCAGATTCACTGTACTCATGGCAACTACTTGCTGTAACTATGGCGACGATCCTGTGGCTCAAGCGCCGGACCCGCTTTGCGCGCTCTTCTCTAGAGTCGGGAGGTGGGCGCCCTCGACCCCCCCCAGTTTGCGGACCAGCAAACTGAGGCTCGGGCAGCAGCTTAGGTCAAACCCAGAGAGAGCGGGGCCGGTCCCTGGGCCCAGAGCTTCCCCGCGGCAGCCAAGGCGGGGAAGGGCCCTGTTCTGCTAAATTGCTTTCCCTTCCCAAAGTGCTCGTTCGCTAGCTTCCCCTCCCCACACCGGGAGCACCTGAGGGCCCGGTCGGCCCCGCCTCCCTGCACCTGCCAGTGACGAGGTGTGCGGTGTGCATCCGGAGCACCCGCTGCAACATCCAAAAGCTCAGGACAGGACAGGAAACAGCGGGTGCTCCATTGTCACTGTTGTCAGAATTCCCGACGTCCCTGTGGGGACTGGCACCCCTCATCCCGGCCGATGCCCGGGACACGATGGGTGTGCCCTGTTGGCTCTGTCCCCGAGCTGGGGTTTTGGGGCAAGGTCATTCAAAAAGGTCACCCAGGGTGGCAGCTGGACTGGAGGCCGCCAGGGACTCATAGCCACTGATCTGTTCTCTGAGGACGGGGCTATGAGAACGGAGCCTTTGGGGACGAAGCATCACTTTCCGCTCATTTTGTTCCGGGTCCAAGCCTGCTGGCCGTGGGGAGGGTGGGAGAGTCGCTCTGTCACTGTCCTTTGTAATGCCCGCCTCGGGGTGGGTGATGGATGTGGCAGGCTCGGGGGGCGGCGGGGGTGGGGGGGTGTGCGAAGCCCATCTTCCACAAGCAAAGGAAAGTCACTCTAATTCAGTTGAGCGTCCTCTTTCTCCATGAATAATTTCAAACGAACAGGTTGCTCCGCCTCATCGGCGCGGCCTGACCCTCCCACTTCGGTCCTCTCTGCCAGACGCCACCGCAGTCACTCTGGGACGTGCGCACACGCGTCTCGGATCCCCCACGTGTCGGGCATGGCCCGGATCTGACGGACACCGTGTATCAAATCCAAACTGCTATCCAGCGACGCCACCACTAACGTGAGCTCCCAGCCCCTTCACCGGTGAGGAAGCTGAGGCTGAGAGAGGCGAGGGGTCTGGCTGAAGGCCACGGAGCCCGGGGGGTGCCGCCCCACGCCCCATGTATAACAACAACAGCATAGGTCCGAGCCAGGGTTCATTTAAAGGGGACGGTCTCCGGGCAGGAGCATCACCCACCACGTGGGCTGTGAAGCTCGTCTCTCCAGCCAACATAGAGAAAAGTCACAGGTCGGAGAGGAAGGACCCTCTGGCCACATCCTTGGGGGCTGCAGGCCCTGCCCACGGTGCAGCGTAAGCTCACCAAGAGCTGTCAGCTCCTCTGTCATCACCTGTGTGCCAAGCGCCTCGCCAGGACAAGGCTTCCCTCTGTTAACTCCCATGCCCACTCTGGGGTGCGGCACGGGCCCCACCTCGGCCGGGAGCCGAGTCAGGGAGCAGTCCCGAACCGGCAGCTTCCAGGCCCCGGCTGTCCGCCTCCCCCTCCCCGAACGGCTGTGGAGCCCAGCGGCTGGGGAAGCCGGGATGCGCTCTCAGAATACGGCCTCGAAAATTAAATGAAAATTGTGGCTTAAAGAGGAACCAATTATTTCAAGAGTTACGAAACACTCCACCAGATTTGTGACACGGGAAGAGCGCACAGGACTGCATTCGCGACGCAGGGATCCGACCGCGTTAAATACGGCCTGGCAGGTTTCCATGCCATGCGAGGCCTGCGGTTTCCACCGGTGACCTCAGCGCAGGTGCTGTGGACGCCGCCGGAGCCCAGAGCCCGGTCCCGGTGTGATTCCTTTGAGTCCAAGCTGATGTCCCCCCTCCCCGTTCACAGCTGGGGAAGTGGCTGGTGGAGAATTTGCTCCTACTGGCAAAGCACAGGCTGGGGGCGGGCAATAGCCTCTGAGGTTTTGGTGGATAATTTGAGGGGCACTGAGGTGCCGGGGGGCTCATTTCTCTTTCCTCAGCCAGGGAGCTGGGCCAGTGTTCACCTGGCTCCTGCCAGCCCACAAGAGGTTTCCAGACCAGACGCCGCACCCCCCCCATGACCCCCTCCCCCACCCCCGTGTCTGCTCCCAGAGGAGGGGTAGCCGACAACGCTTCCTGGTTAACAAGCAGCCCGTGCAGGCTGCCCCGCCTGGCCTCCCGGCCGCGCACCGAGGAATTAGGAATTGGCGCTGTCTGAAATTTATGAAAATCTGATCTTGCTAGCCCTGCGTGGGTGAGCTCCACCAGGCCGAGCCTCATTGTCATTCTGCGGAGCCCCCGCCTGCCTGGGGTTCCAGCCACTTCATTTACCGCCCTCCTCCCTCGCCCGCCCCCCACTGCATTTGAAGGAGAACCCAGCTCCCCCACCCCCACCCCCAGAATTTCAAATAAAATTGAACCAGACAACTTTCTGATTGCTCTGGCTGCCATTTCCAACCCCCCCTGTTGGCACGTTAATTTCCTCGGGTGAGATCATTTATAGGTTAAGAAACATGGAGGTCTCTTCCTCCTGGTGTTTGGAGCTGGGCAGCAAACAGGGGCTGGCTTTCTTGTTTTTTAAAAGCAGACGGTACCGCGGATCCTGCGCTGTACTCTGCGCCGAGCACACAGCTGAGTGCCCGGCACCGTCACCTGAACGCATAACTCCGAGGGACGGTCCGGCGCTGTCCCGTGTCCAGGAGGAAACGAGTCACGTGCTGCCTGGACCGAGCCGGCCCCCGGGGCCGCAGGCTCCCTCTACGGCTGCTCAGGGCAGAATGGAGGGCGCCGGTTAGCACCGCGAGGTTTGCCGCCCACGCTCCGAGACTGAATGCCAGCTTTGCCCCTTGCTGTGACCTCAGGCCAATGATCAGTGTCTGGGGGAAGAAATGGAGCACGGAGCCCGTGCCCACTCCCCACCGTTGTAGAGAGAAACGCACGATCCATTTGGAGCCGGCATTTCTGGGCAGGGTCCCCGGACGCCCGAATCCTCAGCGGCTGGAGGCGGCCCCGCGGCGAGCGCCCTCTGCCGGGGCCAGAGCGAAAGGACAGTGTAACCCCGGAGTTCGCACCTCTGTGGGGAGAAACAACCCTTCCAACCTTTCGAGTGTGAGCCCTTGCCCAGAGAAATCCACTCTGGACATTGACCTCCACAGGTATTTCCCCTGGAATTCTCTCCGTTTCGCGCCCACGTTTGCTGTGAAGCGACCACACACAGCCCGACCCCGGGGCCTTGGCGCGTGCGCCGCCTTCTGCCGGGAGCGGTCTTCCCTTGTATCCCAGGGCTTGCTGCCTCTTTACCTTCCAGGCTCTGTGCCAGGGTCACTTCCCCGGCACATGTCCCCGAGCACCCTGTCTGAAACAGCGCTCTGCCCCCAACCCCAGGACCCACGCCCCGTGCCTGCTCTACTTTCCTCTGTGGCATTAAATTCGGAATGCTGTTCGCGAACTGTCTCACCACTTAGTCCCTGCCTCTCCCTCCTTGAACATCCAGCGCCGCCTGAAGCGACTCTTTGCTTAGTCTCAGGGCCCCCAGCACCGAGGACGGTGCCTTGCCTGGAGGAGACACGGTCACCCTGGGGAGAGGCCCCTGCGGGGACGGCCCCTCCACGGGACAGCAGGCCCGCTGCACACATGTATAACTACATTCAGAGTAAAAGAGAGAAGAAGTCGTAAGCGGCATCTGTCAGTATCCCACTCAGACAGCGGCTTCCCCGGTGGCGCCCTGTGCTGGGTGCCCCGTGTCTGGCCGTGCTTCCCGGGGTGGGGCGTCGCGGCCCTCATCCCGGGGCCGAGGGCAGTGAAGCTCAGGTACCACGCGGCCTCTGACTGGCCCTGGAAGGGGCCTTGTGGGGCAAGGAGGGCGACTGGCCGCCCTACCAGGAGTTCCTGGCTGGGGGGCCCGAGGTGATATGCAGGTGCCAGAAGGTCCCCTGGGCCTGCCACCCCCCACCCTCTCACCGGGAGAGGGGAAGACCCGCGTGGTCACACATATGGCGTGCCCTGCAAGTGATACACTGATGCGCTGCCTCCTCAGCACTGGGTGGGCCTGACGGCCACTCCAGGGAGGCAGGCGTCCTCTTAGTTGCTGGGGACCACATGTGACAACAGAAGATGGCCCGCGCTCTCACCGTCCCCGCTGCCTGAAGCCTCTCCTCACCTGGCTGGCTGCCTTCTTCTCCCTCCTGCCCTGATGAATCAAATACACGCGCGTGCAGTGTGCTTCCCTGAGGGGCTTGGCCCGCCCCCCAGCTCCCCAGCCCGTGGGCATCGCCCCCTCTGGTCGCAGGCGTCTGAGCGTGGGCCCCCAGGACTCGCCTCTGCCTCCCCCAGCCAGAGCCTGCAGAGATGACCCCACACTAGGCTGTCCCAGGGCAGGCAGAAGCATCCAGAAGCCCCAGGGACCTTACACAGTCAAGGCGCATGAATTAGACAACAAACACGGGACCAGGTTGAAAGGACTTTGAAGGTGAATCGTGAACTCCACACAGCCTGAGGCGTGAGCGTCTCCTTCCCGCGGGGAGGACGCCTTGCCTTGGCTGGTGAGGGACCCCCCAGAAATGACTTCTTAGGCCCAAGTCTGGGCCTTCACCCCGCACGTCCCCAGGTCAGCTTCCGGGACATGGCCTCCGAGGGCACTGCCTGGAGGTGCGCGCAGGAGCCCGAAGGCGGGTGAGAAGGCGAGGGACAGCCACGGGCCTGTGAGATCGTTTCAGAACCTCGCGATGAAGCGCTCATCCCTCAATGAGGAAAGACAAAGCCGCACCTTTTATCTCTCCTGCTATTATCCAAATGGAAAGAGCTAATGGGATTTTTATTCTACTGTCACCGACATCGAACATCTTTAAACACCCACTGTCAGCACAGGATCAATCACGGCTCCAGAGTTATTGGCAGGACGGAGCGAGCTCGTGGGGGGAGACAGAGACCCGGTCTGTCACCGGGCCGTGGCAGGGGCAAGGGAAAGGTATTTAAAACACACCGCATGTGTCTTGTTGGCTCAGGAGCGAAGGGAGCAAATGGGGAGGGGTGTCGCCTGCCGGCGGTCGTGCTGCCGGCCGCAGTAATCTTCCGGGGGAGCATTTGGGTAGCACCTGTCAAAATTAAAAGGCACGCTCGCTCTCAGCCCCGCCGTTTTAACTTCCATGATTGTATCTAACGGAAAATGCACCGTAGGGCTGGAAGGCAGAGATGCATCAAGATACCACGGCAAGGTTTCGTTTGCTTGTTTTTTTAAAAGCGAACCCCCAGAGGCCATGGGAATCCCACTCAACAAACCCCAGGATGTCACATCACGGAAGACGGCATGGCCACTAAAAGACACCTATGTCTACGGCAGGGCTTCGTAGGGCGTTTCGCAGCATCGCTGGTCTTCGCCCTCCAGGTGTCGGGAGCACCATCACCCCCAAGTTGTGGCCACCGCAGGTGTCTCCACAGGCTGCCCAACGTCCCCTGGGGGTTGCAACCGCCCTGGCGGAGAAGCACCGGTCTACAGATCCGACGGCGGATAGGGGTCGGCCATTATTTTGGGCAGAAATAACGCGACTAGAACAGTACGTATGCTACAAGCCCGTTTTTAGAGCAAACGAGATAAATAGTAAATCGTCGCTGATGGCTACTTCTAGAGGAAAGTGACTAACCCTTCGTACATTCTGGATTTCTATACTATTTGCATTTTTGGGTCCCTTTAATTTAAAAACAATCTTCCCCCACATACCAAAAAGACTCAGCTGTGTGCGTGTGTTCCCGCGTGTGGCAGACAATGCGAGGCGCACTGGCCCCCGCCACTTGGGAGGCACCGTGTGCTCCTTGCAAACCAGCAGATGTTTCTTTCTCTCAGTCACCAGTTTTCAAGAGCCTGGTGTTTCCCAACATCCGCCGGGACGGCAGCAGCAGGAGACGGGAGGTGAGCCGGCTCCGTGTCCAAGCCTCTCAGACACAAAGCGCGCTCTGAATTGGGCCGCACAATGCGGTCGCTACTTAGCCACTTCTCAATGGCTCCTCAAGCGACCGGCCGCGTGCTGGAGTGGCTCCGCGGCTGGCCGGGCGGCTGCTGTCGGGAGGGGCCTCCGCTGACCCAAGGTGCCCTTCCCTTTCAGGGCCGAGAGGGCCCCCAGCTATTGGGGCCTGAGCCAGGGCAGAAGCTGGGAGGTGGACTGAGGGCCGAGGTCAGCTGTCAGGAGGGCCAGGGGACGCGGGGAGGGCCGAACAGGCTCCCTGGGCCCCAGGAACGGACCTGGATTCTGTAAACGCAGGGCGGGTAGGTGTCCAGCGGTTGACAGGGCCTTGGAGCTGCCTGCCCGGTGATACAAGGAAGCCTTCTCATTCTCTGTGCCTCGGTCCCCTGGAGAGGCAGGCGCCATGTGCGCCTGCCTCACGTCGCGGAGCTGAACCTGGGTGCGGACACGTCTCCCCGGCCTGCCTCCCGCCTCCCTTCACGTGTCTGGATCAGGAGGAAAGGGGGCCTGTGTTATGGACCGAATGCTGTGTCCTCCCCAAATTCAATGGTTGAAGCCTAATCCCCCCGAGTGGCTCTATTGGGAGGTGGGGCTTCTAAGGGAGTAATTAGGTTAAATGTGGCCAGGAGGGCAGGCCCTGATCCTACGGGGCGAGTGTCCTCAGAGGAAGAGACGCCGGCACACACATCAAGGAAAGCCACGCGACTGTCCGCAGGCCAGGAAGAGAGGTCTGTCTCACCAGAAACTCAATGCGCAGGACCTTGACCTTGAACTTCCAGCCTCCGGAACAGTGAGAAGAGGACTCTCTGTGGCGGAACCCCACGCCCAGGCGCTTCGGCAGAGCAGCCCGAGCAGACGAGCCCGCCTTGAACAGACAAGGGGGCCGTCGGGCGGAGCCACAAGGGAGGCAGGACCCTGCCCCGGGGGAAGGACCGATGGAAACTCAAGGGCACCCGCGGGGGACAGAAGGGCAGGCAGTCGGGCACATGCCTCTACCCTGGGGACTCTCCAGTCCCACCCTCGTTCAAGCATAATGTACTGGTTGTGCACCTGCTGTGTGCCCGGCGCCGGGGGCTCGCGGCCGGCCCTGGGAGCTGAGCTTTGCCAGGGCAGCTGGGGGGCTTTCGGTCCCCCTGCGACTCGTCCTCTGTGAGGCAACAGGATTCGCATCTGTGCCCCTGGCTGGGCCTATTTCTGGGCAGACGATCGATGCCCCGGAACCTGCTGATGCCCCTCCAACAGGGAGCGCCACAGGCGCTTGCCCGGGGTCAGAGGTCTCGGGCACCTCGCCGAGCCATCCCAGCAGCTCTCTGAGTGCTCTGGTCCCACTGTCCCCTACTTGAGGGACAAGGAATCTGAGGCTGGGAGTGGGAGGCACATGCCTGAGCTCACAGCGGTCACGTGGCCGGGCCTGGGACACCTAATCTCTGTTGTCTCCTGTGACACAGGGGACAAGAACTCCACAGAACCGCAACCACAACCCACCCCTCCTGGCAGCCCCCGCCGGCCAAAGTAGGGACCGTCCCTTCCCCTGTTCCAGACCCTGTCATCTCGTAGAGCAGCAGATGGCAAAGGCCTAAATCACCCATGGAAGGTCATCCGACTGGGACGCAGCCCCCAGGGTCCCCGGGAACAGCCCTGGCCCAGGACGGGGCACTGTTCCTTGCTGCCAGTGTGTTGAATACTTTTGTGGGGAAGGTTCCAGGGAGCGACGCTGGACCCATGCACCTTGGGCCCTGCACAGACCGCCTGGCTGGGCAGGAGCCAGGAGCGCAGGGCGGAGGGGACGCTCCGCTGCAGGGCCCCGAGCAGGCGGGGCGGCGAGTGCTGCCTCTGCCCCTCTCGCAGGGCCTGAGAGTCTGGGTCCGTCGGAGGGCATCCGTGTGTCTGCCTCCGGTCTGTCTGTGGACGTGTCTCCTTCTCTCTTGGGTTGTCTGTCATTCTGATCTCCCGTGTGTGTGGGACTCTGTCTGGGGTCTAAATTGCCAGAGTCTTCCTGACACGTTGCTCGAGTTTCTTCCTCTTTCTCTTTCAGGTGACAGGCAAAAAACGAACGCCACAGGGCAGATCCCAGCCGCCCAGACGCGCCAGCGCCTCTCCCAGCCCCCACCCAGGGGGCCCCACCCCTCGGCGAGACGAGTCCAGCCCTTTATCACTTCCTTTTGACACAGCATTTCCAGAAACAGAAAATGCCAAATGCTGGAAAGTCCCAGGCTCTGACCAGCTCACGGAGTGACTTTTCTCTGAGTTCCCAGAAGGGGACACGGCAAAGCTGCAAAAGCTGAGTGGCCCAGCTCTGAATTCAAATCCCACACGTGTGATTTTGCACCCCCCGCCTCAGTTTCCCCATCGTAAAGCCGGGATCAGTGGCAGTGCAGCCTCCCAGGACTGTTGAGTGGTTGCGCATGTGATCTCCCCCAACTGGCCAGCTCACAGCAAGGGCGTGGTGAGTGGTGGGCACCCTTCAGTTAAAGGCGGGCACCCCACCTGACCGGGCAAGGCGCCGGCGCGACAGTTACGTCAGCACACTTTTATGGACGATCTGGAGCGGCTGACACCGAGCAGGTCAATCCAACTTACATGATTAACCACTGGCGTGGGCAGGGCGAGAAGAGAGAAAGAGCAAGAACTATCGAGAAACCAGAGAAGTCCATCGAAATGGTGGCCTGGCCTCCATGGGAAGCCCAAAGGGGCAGGGGGTCCTTTCTCCTGCCCGGGAAGGGCAGAGCCACGGGATGGAGGCTCAGGGGCTGCCTCAGCCATGGAGAGACCTGGCCCTAGACTGTCCTGCAAAGGGTGCTGGCCACCCACACGGGACCCCCGGGGTGTGCATCCCCAGGCCGAGGCTGGGGAGGCGTAGGAGTCAGCCCTCAAGAGCAACAGCCGTGCCCACGGGTCCTCCCTCCTCTGCCTGTTCCCCCCTTGCATACCCACTCCCTTCCCCCAGCTACTCTGCACCTAGCAGCTACGGCAATTTTTTAAAAACAATTGCATTACTGACTCATGCTCCGGTTAAAACTCTCCAAGGCCCACTCAGCCTCATTTCTGCACCTCCCACCGCCTTCCCTTGCTCACCACTCTCCAGCCTTGCTGGCCTTTTTGCTGTTCCTACCCCGGGACCTTTGCACATGCCGTTTTGTCCTGGGATCTTTGCACTGCCCACCTCAGGGAGGCCCCCTGGTCCCCCCATCCCACATGCGCTCACCTCTCGCCTCCCTCTGCCCGCCCTGAGGGCCTGTCCTGGCCACAGGGCAATGCAGTGCTTGGTGAAGGAGCCTGGGCCGCTCAGCTCTGTCCCATCCTGGCTTTCTGTGCCCCTGCTTTTCTATCTGCACCCTGGAGAAAGTGTCAGCCCACCTCAATGGCCTGATGGGAGACTGTCAACTACTAGAAAGCGCCTGGCGCGTAGCAAAGCACAGCATGCGTGTTCACTATGGGAAACTTCATCAGTTTGCTTGCCGGATAAACAGCAAGAAAGCTGTACGCAAGGGCCCTGGTTTGTCTTGTCCTCACTGGACCCTGGTGGGTTCCCACCACGCCGGCACCTATGCCGCCCTCAGTCAATACTTGAAGGAGGAAAGAACCCAAGTCCCAGGCCCACTCGCCAGGTCAGTCCCAGACTCACATCTGTACCCCAAGGACAGAGGGCGGAGGGGTGTTGATGAAAAGAGTCATTCACAGAACCAAGCACACGACCACCGTCGGACCCTACGACCCCAGCAGTCGCACACCTGGGCTTTGTCCCGGAGAAGTGCGACCTCCGTCCCCACCTGCACCTGAACCTGAAGGCTCCCAGCAGCTTGGCTGGTAGCAGCCCCCGTGGGAAGTGGCCTGATGCCCTCCAGCAGGTGACGGGTAAACTGACTGTGGCACATGCACGTCACAGGGTCCTGCCCGCAGGCAAATGGGAAACCTGAATAAGGCCGACGGATCATAGCAAATGCCCATTCGCTTGCGGCGAGAGATGTCACCGCTGGGGGAGGCTGGGTGATGCTCCCAAACGCTCTCTCCATATTGTTCCTTAGAATTGCATGCGGCTCCAAAGTTTTTGTTTTTGTTTTTTTTCAAGTGAAGAGTCTGGAGGGCCTCGTCCCCGGGACCCTCACGTCACGCTGGCAGAGGGCACCGCCGGCAGCCTCCAGGGCTCCGTGGGGTGCAGCCCGGGCCGGCCCCAGGTCGGGGGGGGGTGCGGCCGACAGCAGGGGGAGGGTCAGAGCCTAGACAGGAGCGGCCCCCCGCCCCCGCCGCCCCCCGCCCGCAGCAGCCGCCACCTGGCTCCCGCAGCCAGCCGAATGAAACCATCTCTTGCTGTCATCTCCCAATGTGCAGGTCTGGCTCCCAGGTTTGAAGATTAAATTCTAAACATGCCATTTAAAATTTAGAAACGGAGAAAGAAGATTTTGAGCGACCTCTGAGCACCGGCTCCTCTTGGCTTCCCTCCCCAGCAAAAAGCAGAGAACCTCCCAAGTTCTTTCCCAAGGCGAGGGAGGGCAGTTTGGATTCCCAGGTATAAAGTATCATTAAGTCCATCCGCATCCAATCAACTATCCCCATACAATGTATCCGAGTGTCCCTGAATCCCCCAACACAATGGAATATCCCCACTACAATGTATCAATGTGTCCCTGCCTCATTGGAAAGTATCCATGTATCGCCGACAGTAAAGGGACTCCACATTCTACTGCCAGTGGCCGCCACAGACGTAGCAGAGGCAGGAGCTGCCTGGATGTCTGGAGACACCGGAGTGTCCCTCTCTCACGTATCGCTCACCCGGCTTCTCGGGAAACCTGGCCTGAGCTGGATTCGACCTGTGAGGAGAACCTGCCCCTCTGCCTCTGGCGCCAGGCCCGGCCCTGTGCTGTCAAGGGAGGCGCGAGAGTTGGCCCCACGGAGCCCAGCATACGGAGCTAGAAAATACCTAAACGAGCAGTAAGCACCAGTACCTGTGGGTGCTAGAAAGATGATGTGAGAGGGTGCTGAGCGCAGTGCGGGGTGGGAGGCCCCCTTAGGCGGGCTGTCGGGGACGGCGTGTCTGAGGGGGAGACCTCGGAGCCGAGACCTGAGCGATGGGGGACACTGGGGGAGGGACACCCGCGGCCACATGAACGAACGGCCAGTGCAAATGCCCTGGGGTGGGAGTGAGGGTGTGAGGAGGTGTCCGCTGATTCCGCCAGGCAAGCGTGCGCGGGGCTCCCGGGTAACCGGGTGCGTGCCCGCCTGCAGACGCTGCGTGGGGAAGGCGAGCTGGACCGTGCCCCAGGGGTCGCCGTCCAGTGTGATTTCCAAACGAGGCCCCGCGTCGGCATTGCCGTGGAAGCTCCTTAAACGCCGCACACGGAGCCCCGTGTCCCCGGGGTCCAACAAAGCGAATCCACAGAATCAGCACCTTTCAGGGGGACTGGGTCCGGGGACCTGCAGGACTAGGTATGTTTTGCAAGCGGCCTGCTGCGGAGGAAACGCTCTGTCAGGCTCTCCCTCCTAGAGGAGCCTCTGGTTCCGATAAAACTCTTACACTGCGGTTCCCGCTGTAGAAGCGAAGGCTGGAGTCTAGTATTTGCCCTCACACGGTGGAAGGGAGGGGCGGGCTGGACGCCGGGCACCCCCAGTGGGTGAGATCCTTGGAACTGCTGGGCTCCGGCATGAACCCGGGAAGCTAACGGGCCTACTGGGTGCTGGGTCCCCGGACCTGCGTCACATGAAAAAGAGGTGGGACCAGAGAGGAGAAGGCAATGGCTCCGTCGCAGAGCCACCTGGGCGAAGCTGGACAGCCGGCACCAGCCCCCAGCCCCTCGGGGGGCCAGGCCGCCCCGGCTGGCGTACCAAGTCAGGGTCCGCGTGATGGGTCCCTACAGGGGGAGGGCCACAGCCTGCCCGTCCTTGCGAGGGGGCCTGGCATGTGGCGTGTGGCCTGAGCCTGCTCCCCAAGAGCCCCAGGCACCCTGGCTGGACACGGGGGTGGAGGAGGGACTTCTGCGCACCAGCCACCCCACGGGGACAGCTTCCGCCCCGTCGTGCTTCCCGTCACTCCAGGCCCCTAGGCAGCCGCTGCGGAGAGTCTGTCGTCACGTGACGTGACAGTTGACGAAGCTGCCACCACCACGTCACGCGCGCACACACACGCCCACAGATATGTCAGAGCAGGCCGGCGGGGTTAAAGCGGCGGTTCTCCCCGGGGCGATTCTGGCCACCAGGGAAGGGCGGGTGACGTCCGGAGGCATCGGTGGCCGTCCCCCAAGGGACGGGGCACGACGCCTGCTGTCTGCTCCCCCACTGGAGGCTGAGGTCCTCACACTCCCCCCCATCCATCTCCTGCTCCCCCAGGGCCACAGGGCAGCCGCTTCATCACCCAGCAGCGGACGAACCGGAGACGGCCCATTCTGCAAACTCCCGGGCCCGGCCCTACCTCTGCGTGAACTACAGACGCATGTGCACGAGGCTGCACGTGGCTGGAGGCAACGGGACAGCGAGCTGGCCACTGGGTCCTGCCTCCAGGGCAGGAGGCCACCTCAGCCACCACATCAGCGTGTGACTTTTGGCGAGCTCTTCCTCTTCCGTCCTCGGTGTTCTCATCCACAAAATGGGGCAATGACTCCCGCGTTCCCTCGCAAACCAAAGCACCAACGCCCCATGGATGGGGGGCCCGCGCTGTGGGTCCTCCTGGAGCGCCGTGGGTGCTCGCTGCTGGCCCATGTGTCTCCCCAAGTTCACCCCCCAACTGCCCCTCCTGACAGAGAGGTGTTAACATGCTGGGGAACAGGGGCTGTTAGCCAGCACCCCACGCACACAGATGAGAAGACCCACTGAGAGGGTCAAGCTGGGACCCCCACCCGTGACGAACACAGTTTTTAAGCACGCTGCAATAGTGCCCACTGCCTAGACAAGCTCACGTTCCAGCCACCAGCAGCAAGCGACTCCTCCTGGACCCACGGAAGTCGACTGATGATGAGCTATAAATATTTCCGCTAACTGCTGCTGGGAGGAGGGGCCCCCTGCACCGGCAGCCCCCCGTCCCGCCCCCGAAACGCGGGGCGGCTCACCCGGTTTGTTTCGTGTTATGAAAATAGATGTTGTCTCCTGGCCACGTCTGTTTGGTCTGACAAACGAGCAGCAATTTGCCTCCTAAATAAGGCAGCACACCAAGGCCGCCTTGAAACTCTGGCTCCTCCAACTTTTCAGAAAAGAGAAGAAAAGAAGCAGCCCAGGCCTCCCACACGGGGGGCTCTGGAAAGGGGCCGGCTTCCCGTCTCATGAGAAGGCGGCGGGTCGCGGGGCCTCGGGGCGCTGGCCCAGGCTCAGCTCGGCCAGAGGGAACGTGAGTCCCCACTGCTCGTGAAAAGGAAAAAGACCAGGAGATACACAAGCAATGATAGGTTTTAAAAAGTCCCCCAACACTCAAGCCGAGAGCCCATTCTTTCACGCGGTAAGGACGGCCAGCTTTTGGAGGGACAGTCGGTCCTGTGCCACTCCGCGCCACACGGGCTTGGTGCCGGGGCTCATGCCATCATTTCCTTTAGTTACTCCAAGACAGATCCAACTGCAGCTTAGACACGTCCGCCCGCCTGGGGCGCCGCCACTAGATCAGAGCCCGTCCTCCTGAAGGGCCCTTCTCATCGGGGACCGGGCGGACGGCGGGGCTGGGCCAGGGTGAGCTCCCACTCAGACTTGGTGATGCTGACACCTCAAGCTATTACACTTAGGAATTTTCTCCTAAAAGATGGGCATTACTGCCATGCGGGAGGGGTGGGAAACCCCTCAACAATGGCGCAACGGAAAATATTACAGACTCAGTCCCCCGGCTTCCCCCTTCTAGGGCGAGGGAACTGCAGGTTTTCAGGCAGAAACAATGGCGAGGCTCGCACCCCCCGCCCCCGCCTCCGGTCTCCAGCTCTGGCCCCAGCTCCGTGTCCAGGCGCCCACACAAAGCCGTCGCAAGCCTGTGCCCCGCACAACGGGAGGGGCGGTGGAACAGACTGCGCAGCCGGCGGGGCTGAACTGTTTTTGGGGAGAGAAATCAAAGGACCGGGCCAAGAAACTCAGAGCGTTTTGAGACGCATTTCCTCCACCTCCCATCTTGTGCAGATGCAGTGTCTGGCCCACCCCCACCCCCCCAGGAAAGCAGGCCGACGTGCCGGATGTGCTTGGTCTGGCAGAAACGAGATGCGGCGAAGGGATCCCAGGAGACATCTGGTGGGCCGCCAGCTCCCCCCAACCTTTTGTGCCCCCCACCACGTAAAACCCGGAGGGCAGACGAGTGACTTCGGGGTGGAGGGTGGGAATTTATGGCTTTGCAGCTGGGTCAGCAGCAATGACAATAGCTTTTGGGGGTGGGGGGGCAGAGGGAAGGTCTGGCTGTGGGGACCGGTAGGGCCCGAGCCACCTCTCCATCCCATGGCCAAAGAGCGGGGCTATCGCAGCTCAGCCTCCCGACTCCGCTGGCCTCCGGGCTGCCTCGCAAGGGGAGGTTGGGGGGCACGCCCCCTCCCACGGCAGGGTACAGAAGCCAAAGTGGTCCCTTTCCTGGCCACCGACAAGACAGTGCCTATTTGCCGGTTCAGTTCCCGCAGGCACTGGGTGGGAGGGGGGCTGGGAGACCCTCCGCCCCCACGGCTTGCCCATTTTCACTCTGGCAACACATCACCTAGTCGCTATGGCAACGAGGTTAATTGATGCATCTATTTGGAATAACTCAAACCTCAGACCCATTCAGGTCGCCCCAATATTTTCATCTTTAAAGAGCCAACCTCCGGTGTTTTACTGGTCTCTGTGCATTAAAAAAAAAAAAATTGCAAAAGAGTGATAAAAAGTGGGGAAAGTTTGGGGAGGGAGGAAGAGGGTCTCTGCCTGCCCCCCAGGGAGCAGGAAACCTGGGGTGTCACTTTCCCTCTCTCTCTCTCTCCCTCTCTCTTTCTCTCTCTTTTTCTTGGTGACTGTACAAAATTAGCACAGTCAAGTCAACGTGCTATAAACACAAAGGCTGCTACAAGGAGGTGAGGGGACTTAATTTAAGGGAGCCGTTCGGGCGGGGGCGGGGGCGGGTGGCCCAACGGCCGGAGGGGCGCACGGTATCCGCAGCCTTCCCACTTCGAGCCCGAGGGAGAAGCCGGTCCCTGAGAACATACATCTGCAGGGCGTCTAGACAGTCGTAAAGAGGACAATTAGAGGCAGAAAAAAGCTGCAAGCCGCGGTCGTCCTCATCGGCTCCGCACAGGGCACGGGGCAGCAACCCGCACCCACTGCCCCAGCAGGCGAAAAACGATGAAACAAGGAGGCCGGAGCGGGCCGGGGGGCCGGGGCAGTCTGGGCCGGGCGCAGTTTATGAGCGAGTGTTTTGAAATTCTACTTTAAATACGCCGGTAAATGAATTCAACCTTGTCAGATCTCTCTCCCTCGCACAGACCAAATATCCCGCTGGCGCGCTGTCTAGACACAGATAACAAAGGACTTTTTACAGCGCCCAGAGACATGCTGACAAAGTAGCCATTTAAAGACGCAGTATTGCTCTCTCCGTCGAAAACGATTTGTCAGATGGACTTAAATGAAAATGCTAAGTTATCGGTCTGGTTTGGGGTCTGCCAGTGGATGGGGCGGGCGGGGGTGGGGGGTGGCGGTTGTCAGGGGGCTGGCTGCTCTGGAGAAATAGAAAACAGATCACCTCTGATTGGGCTGCACTCCAAGTCTCTCTTAAAATAGGACTGTGCGTGGCTGACCGGCAGATTGATTCTTGCTCTTCTTGTTCCAAGGGGTCGGCTGTTAAAATGTTTCTAACACCTGGGGAGACAGCTTCTGGGTAGCGCCGTTCGATTTTGAAAGGTGCAAAAAGGGTTAAATTAAAATGCATGGGGGTGAGAACGTGTCTCCACCTGCCTGGGGTGGGGTTGGGGGGTCACTGAGAAAAATAAATGGGAGAGGAAGAATTTGGTGTCACCTCCAGCTACGCGTTTGGCAGGAGGAGGTGCCTGACCCTGCTTTTACAAAGGGTCACGGCAAAATGGGCTGGGACATACTCACTGTGACCCCAAACGTGCCCTGCACGAGGGCGTGGCCCCTACACAGCCAGGCTAGGTCAAAGGGAAGAGGAAACGTACCCATGAGCTTGCGGGGCCACCCCTCAGAGCTGCCGACAGCAGCGGGTCCCCTCCAAAGGGGGTCTCTGGTCTCTTCCTTTCGGGGCCGCCAACTTCTAGAGCAAGGCCTGGCGGCCACCAGGGGCCCAACAAGGGGTCATTTTCCCACCGACCTTCGCCGCCTGCTCTGCCTGGTGCTGGCCACACTGCTCCTTCCTTCCCGTGCCTACCTGTGGGAGGCAGCTTTGGGTCCTGAGGGCCACCTGCCCGCCCGCCCTCCCTCTCATGCTGTGCAGCAAAGATACCGGAGCCAGACAGACACGGATCAAACTCCAGCTCCGCCCCTTCCCGGCGGCTCAAGCCAAGTCGCCGCTGTGAGCCTCCGTTTCCCAGCGGTGAAGGAGGTCCCGGCCGCCTGCCCTAAAGAGCTGCCGTGCTTGAGGATTTAGTGCCTCGGTGGGTCTGCTGCCGGCACAGCGGCACCCTGCAGGCTCCCCCCCACCCCTGAGCCTGGCTGCTGTCACCCGTGGAGGGGGTGGCAGCGAAGGCTCACGCACGCGGAGCTGGGCTCAGGGCTGGACTCGTGCAAACATCCGTAAACCGAAGTGGCAGGGTTGCCACTCACACTGACAGAGGCTGTCCACACCGGTCCCCGGGGAGGTCACCCCGACGACGTGACCTGTCAGAGACCGCGTTACAGTGAACCCAAACCGCTCGGAGGAAGGGCAGGCTACAGGCCCCGCGTGGGAGGACCAAGGCCTCGTGTGGCCCCTGCCCTCCTTCTCGGTTTCTGTGCTGACTTTTCATACCTGCTGATAAAAGGCTGCTGCAATGGCTCCTCCCACGGCCCCGCCGTCTGTGGGCAGAGCCTCTGGCTTTGCCCAGGCACGAAGAGGTCACGGCTGTCCTCTGGCCGAGGGGTTCGGTGGAATGCTGGGAGGTGGGGGTCCCCCGGGGTTCCCGCGCCAGGGCAGGGCTGAGGCCCCGGAACCACGAGAGGCTGGAACTCCAGGAGGGGCAGCCGACCCCCAGGCCAGACGGTGCGACTTGCCCAGGTGACCCAGCCAGGGGCGGGGAAGAACCCACTCGCGTGGCCTCCTACACGCACCTGCTGCCACTCTCGGGCGACCGCGGCGGCGTCACTGACCGGCGACTGAGCCCTTTCTCAGGGCCGCGCTCGGGCTTCCTCCGCAGCCCAGCCCCCAGGGAAACCTCTGCCCATCCAACAAACAAAATTTTTTTTTGCCAACTCTTCCCCAAACAAGGTCGTGAGGTCTTTGACTTGAGAAGTGGCCTAGAAGGAGGCTCTGACCTGGGGGGGGGGGGGGGACAAGAGTGCCCTGCAGGACGCCATCGGGGACCATCGCAAACACCCACAGCAAGGCCCGGCCTCCGCATGCCTTTCCCAGCCCCTGACCCTGCCCTGCCTGCCCTTCCTGGTCCTGTTCTGCTCCCCCAAACTCACCCCAGACCCACAGGGCCTCCCAGGTGGCTCTGGGGGGTGGGGGCCACTCTCTCCACCCGGGGTCTCTGTCCACGTCCTCTCCTCAGGCTCCCGGTGGCCTCGGACCCTGGCCTTTTTGGGTCCTGCGTCTGCCTGTCTTCCCCTGTCAGCTGTGAGCACCGTGAGGCCAGGCCGGCCGGTCCAGGTCCCACTGCAGCCTCTGTCTTCATAACCTTGAACCCACCTCCCGCTCCACACGGTCTAGCCTCCATCACCGGGGCAGTGGATGCCAGCGGGCCACCCCTTGACACTCTCCCTGACTCCAACCCCACCCCCGCAGAGTACCACCCGGGCCTTGTGACCCCTCCCCTGCTCCGCACCCTCACAGGGCTCCCCAGAACCCCAGCGCCAACTCCAACGGCCTCTAAGCCTGACAGCTCGGTCCCTAAAGGCCCCCCTTGATCCGTCAGCTGCAGGCACTGGGAAGCTGCGGAGGTCCCGAGGGCACAGCCGCGCCCCTGCCTCAGCAGGAAGCCTCCGGCCCCGCGGTGAGCTCTGTTTCTCTTTCCCTGAGGCAGGGCCAACAGGTGCCGAGGCCTGAGGGGGTGACAAGGGCCATGAACCACCCCCATTCTGGGGCCCCTCCCCTGCACAGCTTCCGGCAGAAACAGGCCATTCAGAGGGGGCGGGCAGCAGGCCACACCACACAGCAAGTCCCGGATAGAGGCGAGCCCCACCAGGCCTGACACCGCCCCCCCGCCATGCCCCCTGCCCAGGCTCCCACTGCGGCCCCCGCACCTCCTCCTCACAGGCAGCCAGTCCACCTGCTACGGCTCCTGCCGGTGTTCTCTACAGAACTTACCAGGGCGGGGGCGTGTGCACGCTTCTTCCCTGTCCCAAGACTAAGCCGCGTCACGGTTATCCACACCAAAAGAGTGGCAGCATCCGCCACCAGGCAGGGAAGGCGGATTCTCTCATGAAACCCCCACCCTGGCTCCCCTGCGGGGACTTCCTGTGCCTATCCATGCCCCTATTTCACAGAGGAGGCGACCGAGGCTCCGAGGTTACAGACCTCACAGGTCAAGAACCGGGCCTGGTGCAGAGCCTGCGTCTCTCCTTGGCCAGTGCCAGCTCCCAGGCAGTGATGCCAAAGGCCAGGGGACAAGGGGTCACGTGGGGGCCCACCGTGGGGACGTTTCTGTCCGCCCTGCCCTTTCGGAAGACCGGACGTGGCTCTTGTCCCTGAGCAGGGGGGCGGGGGACGTGGCAGGCTGTGTCTCCTCGCCCAGGGTTTCCCGGGCTCCGCCCAGCTGGCCGCTGCGCTGGCCCAGGCCCATGGGCACGGGCGGCACGGGCTTTATTTAGACACCGTCAGCTGAGCAGCTCTGGGCGCGCAGGCCCGAGTGGGCGTCGACCCGATTGGGTTTCACGGCACATTTCTGTCGGGAGCTGCCCCCGTCATTACAAATCAGGGCATGTTTGGCTGGGAGGGCTGGTCACTGGCCGGGCAGGCGGAGACAGAGCCGGCTGCCGGCTTTGAAATCGGTGTCCCTTCATCCACCCCCACCCCTTTCTTCTCTCAGGGAGAGATTTCTTCCTGCCTGGGCCCAAATCCCACTCTCTGGGGCCGCTCCCCAACCCCTGACCCCCCGGAACAAAAGAGAGTGTGAGCGTCTAGACCGCCAGTCTGAACGTGAGAAGGGGCATTGTGTGCCCGACGAGGGGCGCCTGGCCTCCCAGGCGCAAAGGTCGGGGCGCAGGGGCGGCCGTGGGGAGGCGCTCAGTGTTCCCCCCACCCCCCGCCGCCGCCCCACACCACCTGCCCCTCCTGGGATGGAGAGACGGGGCCGCAGCCCAGCACCTGGAATCCAGCCTGGGCCGCAGCCAACGCTGGACGTGCTGTGCCCAAGGAGACCCGGGGAATCCTGAGCCGTCACTACAGGAAGGGAAGCCCCCAGAGAGCTCTGGAGCCCGGGCGAACCTGGGCTCCCTCCGTGTCAGCTGCTTCCTGATGATGACTGGCTCAGAGGCCTCCTGTGTATTCTGGGTTGACAAGGGTGGAGGGTCCCCAAGAGGGACCCCATGGTCTTCCTGTGCCCGGACGCCCTTGCTCTCAGCGGGGGACACGCTCCTCAACGTCTGACTGGCTGCTGGCTGTGTGACCCCAGGCTCCTACTCACCCTCTCTGGGTCTCAGGGACCCCGTCTACAAAGAGGCTCGAACGAGACCTGTGGTTTTGCAGATTGTTTAACCTGCGGGGACCTTCACTGCTGGGGGCCAGTCTGACCCAGCAGCTGGGGGTACCACGGGGAGAGAGGTGGCCCTGCTGGGGCTGACTCGGGCCAGGGTGGGGGCCCGCACCCAGCGCCCAAACCACGGGTGGGACCAACCCTTTATCTGCCTTCAAAGCAAACGCCTGCAGACAGGTTTGCGGAGAGCTGGTCGTCTGAGTTAACTGATCTGACCGGACTACAGGCCTGTTTGACTTTTGTCTTGGCCATTTATCACATTCTTTGAATTTTGGTTAAATAAGGAGCACAGATCACTCTTTACAATCGGAAGAGTCACACTGTTTACAACGTGACGCAAGAGGCAAAAATGCTCGCTATCTCCTTAGGGGCGGGGCCCCCAGCCGCCGGGAGCCGCGGCGCGTGGCAGCAGCTTGGAAAGGGCCGCAGGCCGGTGCTGTGGCCCCACGGCTTGGGATCCGTCCTCAGAAACACGGGGTGGTGGCACCCGGGACGCAGCCCCAGGACCAGGGCATCGCTGGACAACAAGACCTAGGCCCTGGGGTTCTCGAGTCTGTTTCTCCTTAAAAATACAGGTCCTGGCCCAGCCCAGGTCTCCGATCAGTACCCCGGGGGAAAGCCTAGAAGAGCCCCCCCCCCCGCCACTGTGAGGTTCCCCATCCGTGATCAGAACTGCTGCGCCTGACAAATCCGGATGAGGCCCCTGCGGAGGACCTGGGCTCCAGTTTATCGGTGGGTGGAAAAGGAAGCAAGAGAGAAACGTCCTGCCCGCCTCTCTGTCTGTCTTTTTCGTGCTGCACATGTCCAGAGAATATCAGCCCCAACACACAGTAGGTGCTTAATAAATGGGCTGAATGAATTCACGAATGAAGGAGTGGAATATGGGGGACAACTGTCCTCCAGTGAGGTCCCCAAGCGAGTACCAAGGCACACAAGCCACCCCAGGCCCCCAGCCCCTGCGTCAGCGTGGGACGAGGGGACCTGCCTCCTTAGCCCGTCATCTCCTCAGCACACCCACGGGGGGGTCCTCAGCAGGGGACTGGGCTGGGGGCTCTGGGCAGGCGGTGGGCGGGGGGGCAAGGGGGCAGCCCAGGGGATAGCAGCTGTTATTCCCAGAACTCCCTTCCTGGTCCCTCTGGGGCTGGGAGGGGACTTGTCCCCAAAAGGAGTCATTGCTCTGCTGTGGAAAACTAGGCAGGAGAAGGTCAGGGGCCTGCGTTCCCAGCGCCCCCAGAGCCGGGAAGAAGCGCCCAGGGGGCTGGAGCCACGCCCACCGGCTCCTCCACACTCAGGTGCGCACAGTGGGGCTCCGACCCACCGCAGGTGTCCCAGCCTCCGTGCTGCCACCTCCCCCCCAATCTGGAATCTGGGAGTGCCTGGCGCCTGCCACCTCCCCGGGAAGCCTCTGCCCGGGCCTGGGGGCCCAGCCCCGCCTTTCCCTCCGGGCCAGGGCCCCATCACTGCCCCCCCGCCCGCCTCCCAGGGAGGCCCCGGGGCTCCCCAGCTGCGACTCCCTTCTCAGAGCTGACCGAGTGTTCAGAGCAGAGCAGGTTGCATATCTGAGCACTTACAAGGCCCATGGCACTGAGCTGGGTGCGTGTTCTCTCATTCGATCCTCACCATGAGCTCTGGACCAGGTGACGATCCTCATTTTACAGGTGGGGCTCAACCCCAAGGACAGCCTCCTAAGTCGGGGGTGCTGAATCCAGGCCCCACGGCCATCCCCTTCAAGGGTCCGGGTCCTCAGCGCCTGCTCACTCCCCACACGCTGGGGCTGGAGGGTTCCACAGCAGGACTGGCCTTCAGATTAGGTGGGTCCATGAAGTCACAGGGGACGGGGGGCAGATAAGGGGCTTGTCAAGGCCAGGGCGGAACCCAGGGTGGGCAGGAGAGGGGGACGGAGCCCCCCGCCTCCCAATCCCAGGTGCCTGGCACTCCGGGCCCGGCCCTCCTCCCCACACCCTGTCCTGCGGATGAGCCTGGCCGGATCCCCACCTGGCTTGCAGCTGGCAGGGGACGGGCACGGCCGCTCTTGGCCCCAGGAGGAATTCCTTGAGAGCCGAGGCTGCCAGATGGAGAAGAGGCGGCGTGGCCTCCCCCACGCCCTGGCCCGCTGGCCGGGCACCCACTGGCGGGGCGGCCGGAAGAAGCCAGAGTCAGGCTGGGGCCTGGGGCCCCTCTGTCCACTCCCCGGCATCTGGACACTCTCAGGGGGACACTGCCTCTCCCAGCGATTGACAGCTGACTGGCAAGTTTGCTCAGATTCATAATGGGCCATAACGGTCCTCCCGCCAATAAATCACTGAGCGTGGCAGCGCCTGCTGGGGTTCGAGTCCTGGCTCTGCGAAAAGAGCCATGAGACCGAGGCACGCGCCTTCTAAGCGCAGTGTGCACATCGGTACAATGCAACCAATGGTCCTCAGTTCCGCCAGGGGTGCTGGGGGACATACTCAGGGACACGGTGGGGTTACCCGAGAGTGCGAACTCTCAGGACCCCCTTCCAGACTCTCCTGCTGCATCGTGGTCAGCGGTTGGTTCCGTCCCTGCCATGGCTCAGGGAGGTGGTCAAACCCAAAGCTAACCAGAACCAACCAGGCAGAACCTGGGCGCAAAGAGACAACGCAAAGCCGACGGTCCCCCACGCAGCGGAACCACGGCCACCGGCTCAGCCAGGATCCTCCCCATTCCAGCGGCAAAGCCTCCGCAGGCTGCAATCAACATTCCCAGACAGGGAGTCAGGTAGGAGGCGGCCCGGCCCGGGGAGCAGAGCGCAGGGGAGGCTGCGGGGCAGGCCGGTGGGCTGAGGGCGGCACCTCCCCGCCCTTTCCTCTGCTTGGGACGGCAGGACCCGACCCAGGCCAGCCTCCGAGTCCTCACCTGGGCCACGCCAGACGCACAGACTGGATCCCTCAAGGGAGCTCTGCCACCTCTCAAGGGGTTCGATTCCAGCCTCACTGTGGGGTCTTCAAACCGCTCTCCCCACCCCCATCACAAGCAGACTGTTTTGAAAATACTGTTGTAGAAATGAGCACGGTTCTGTCAACCTCCAATCCAGACCCGTGGCCACACTTGCCATAGGCTGTTTCCCAGGAGGGACAGCGATGGCGGGGGTCGGGGGGGTGACATCGGGAGCCCACGCAGCCCTGAGGCCCGGACACACCTCTGCTCACTCGCTTCCCACCACGTCTCCTCTCCCAGGGCCAAAAGGTACGGTAGGAGCCTGGCTCATAAATCACAGGTCTATTCTGCAAAATATCAAACCGCGCCAGGCACTAAAGCAATGAAAGAAAGAGGATTTTTTGTTTTTGTTTTTTTCCCATTACAAGAAAAGAACGTAGAGATCTTGGTTAAAATGCACAGAGTGCAGACGGCACACAGCTGGGACCGGGCGCGTCACAGACGCTCTCTGCGTCCCCTGTGGCAGCTGTGAGAGTCCCGTGGGGCCAAGGGCTGCTTCTCCATCCTCGGCACCATCCTGAGAACGAAGCTGGACCCTGTCACCTGCAAGGAGCCGCCCTGAGCTGAGGGACCGGAGGGAGAATGGGAGATTCCTGTCCATCCGCAAAGCCCTGCCTGTGGGCTTTCCCATTGGGTTCCAGAGGCTGACATGACTCCATGACCTTGATCTCATTAGAATCGAGTTGACCCTGACCTTCAAACGGCTGTGTGACCTTAGAAGGCCAAAGGGTGAAGTGCTTCCATTCTGCAGGAGGTGCCTGGAGTCTGTAATTGCCCACTAAAGCCCCCAAGGACACCTTAAACGTCACTCTCGACCAGCCTGCCCGATTTTTTGCCGTTTCCGAACACTCATTAAACGAATTACAATTCCTCAATACGTTCATTTAAAATTTTCAACAAATATTCAAAGGACTCACTTTCACTACCGAACTATGCCTGCAACAATAACGCTCAGGAAATCAATGAGACGCCTGTTGTGTTCCGTTTTTGTCCTAATGCACATTTAACACACACCAACCTAAGTACGCAACTGTTAAATGTGAGACGCCCGCCCGCGCGCCGCCCAGAACCTTCTCACAGGCGGCCAGCTTGCTTTGGGTCTGCCGAGGTCTCCAAACCTACGAGGTCAGGTAGCTAAGGACGCAGGCGGCAGCTTCAAGGGGTTCCAGACCGGCTCAGCCGATGACCACTCTCGTGCCCTGGGCCAGGGACTTCTGTCCTCGGAGCCTCGGCTTGCCCTTCAGAGAAGCGGGTCCGGAAGGGCAGCTCCCGCAGCGGCTGCACGAACACGCTGTCTGGTGCAGGGCAAACGCTCAGTCCATGAGAGTGGTGAGCCACAACCACGCAAAGCCGCCAGAGCCCCTGCTGGCACCCCCATCTGACGGGTGTAGAAGGCGGGACCGGGGACCGCACGGCGGGTCCGTGAGGAGCCACGATGCGAGGGCTGCCGCCCTGACTCTGAAGCGGCTCTGCGGCCATTGCGTTGTTCTTCAGAGGATGCCAGAGGGGACGGGGCCGCAGCCTGGCGGCCTCACGCTCTCCGCCGAGGCGTGCCCAACCCCCGGGACACTCAGCTGTGTTCCGAGGTCCCAGCCGACCGCCGGCCGGCCGGAACTGAGCCTCCAGCTCACCGCCTGTTGAGTAACCGCCTCCCCCAGACATGATTCATACCTGTCTGGGGTCACCCACATCCTCGTTCCCCGAAAAGAATGCAGGCCAGGTGAGGCGACCTGGCAGGCTGGCATGCGCGGCTGGCGGGGCGGGGCCGGGCCAAGCGGTGGCAGAGGTGCCGCCTGCTGAGCGTCCAAGGGCTCTGCCACCGCCCCTCCCGCTCCCCGCTGGGGCTGGACACATGTCTGGTCTCCGGGCCTGGGATGAGGCCCAGATTCAGGTTAGAAGCCCTTCCCCACGGAGGCGCCTGGGGATGCTCCATTAGACAGTCAGTCCTCAGGGCCCAGCCTGGCTCTTTCACAGCCCCGGGCCCTCGTGAAGAGTCAGAGTCCAAAAGGAAACACTGCTGATACACGTGACACAGGGGGACCCCAGAGCCGGAAGGCTGCAGGCAAGGGCCAGGAGACAGGAGGGGCCGGGAGGTGTGATCCCACTTACGCAAGTCCTGCCCCGGGAAACCGTGAGCTCTGGCAAGCGAGCGAGCCGGCAGGCTCAGGGCGCAGGTGCAGACTGGGGAGGGGCGGCTCCCCCCGCGCCTGGACAGTCGCCCCCCGACACACGCTTGCCACACCCATTGCTGGGCATGCTCCTGTGTCTGCCAATCCTGCCTCAAGGAGCCACCCAAGCAGAGGACACGCGGAGGCCCACGAGGCCATGTAATAGCGTCAGGGAAGGGAAGGGACAGCGGACGGGGTCTCTGTAGCATCTTCTGTCTTCTCACAAGAGACCTGGGTTCAATTGTGCCCGTTTTGCAGAGAAAAAAACTGAGAAGAGAGGAGGGAGCGGAGGTGGCAAGGCCGGCGGACGAGCGTGGGCTCATCGGGGGCCAGCAAACCTTGCGTCCAGGGCACGCCGCCTTCGGCCGTGGCCCACCAGCCCCGTCCTGCCTCTGAGACTGTCCCCTCCACCCCCTGTGCCAAGTAACCCCTGCGACGACACAGTGAGCCTCCCCGGTGAGGCGGAGGGCCCCTCAAGGCTGCCAAGCACCCTGGAGGCCAAGGTTGGGGGCAGCTCCCACTAAAGGCCAGGTTCGGGGCTGTGTGCCACCAGCCACAGGGACAGGGACAGGACGTTGGGGCGCCACCTGCAGCCCTGGCCTTGGAGGAACCGTGTGCCCAGCCGGTGCGCCCCTGCCGTTCACTGCACTAAAGACAGAAATCTACAGCCACCCCCTCGGCCCCCCTGCCCATCACGGCTCGGGTGATCCCCCCACGGTCCTGCTCTGCTGGGCGGGGTCACTCGGCGGCTGCAGCACCTGGTCCGGAACGGGCAGAGCGGGCCAGCCCTGCGCTGGGGGACGGGGGCGAGGGCGAGGGCGGCGTCCAGGGCCCGACTCAGGAGAGAGGCGCGCACGTGTGAGCGTCGACACTGCTCCAGTGCTTCTCTGAGCGTCACCGGAAGGGCCTGGGCTGTAAGCTGGCCTGGCTTCCTCCTTCCCCTCCCCAGACCTTGGTGTGTCTGCGTGCAGGCTGGAGGCTGGGGCCAGTCTGGGGGGCTCCACTCCACCAGCCCCGGAATCACCCAGGAGCTATGAGAAGCCCAGCTGCCCGATCCCCAGGAACAGGCCTGGATGTGGCCTGAGTGTCAAGGTTCGATGTCAGCCAGGACTGAGGGGGCCCTCCAGCCCTCATGATCTCTGGGCTCTTCCCTCCCCTCCCACAAGGCACCTCTTGGGGAGCCCAGCCCCTGCCCAGCCCCCACAGGTCACGGTGACCCCTTTCTCCCCTCAGCTGCAACCTGATGCTGGACACGTTCTTGTTCTCTGCAGCCTTAAGCCCCAGGACGATGGCCAGGTGACCCTTCCAAGAAGGAGGGTGTGTGGAGGAGGGGACCAAAGAGGACACAGGCCCAGCTGGAGAAGCCAGAGGGCAAAGGAGCAGAGAGGCCTGAAATCGGCAACACCCTCCCCCCGGGTGACAGGTGCTTCTGCAGCTCAGGGGAGCCTCTGGAGCTTACGGCCCAAGTTCAGATTCGGCTCTGCCCCTGGCTGGGCGATCGCTGCAGCCGCACGCACGCATGCGCCTTAGCTCCGCTGCCTCACACGCACACAGGGCTGCCAAGAGGGTGATCGCAGAGGGGCGGGTCGTGCTCAGCGGGCCTCTGAGACCGTCGGGAGAAAGCGCTGGGGTTCGAGAGGCCCCGCTGTCACCAGCAGACACCCAGAAGATGGTCAGCAACAAAGCTGCTGAGTGCCAGGGGCTTGTGCCTCCCAGCCTCTCCCTTCCTCCTTCTCCCCATGCCCCACCCTCATGTGCCTGAGTCTATTCTGGGGAAAGGGTCTGGAGCCCATTCTCACTAGAGTGTAAAGGGATGCTACAATGTGCTCAGGTGGGCTCAAGGCCATGAACAAGCCCAGGGCTCTGAGGGGGACCCAGGCCTGACAGCTGAAGGCGGGGGCTGGGTTCCTCCAAGGGGGTGGCACATCCTTAGAACGTGCAGAAGGAACTGTCCCTGACTTGTTAGGCAGCTGCCAGGTGACATGAAGAGGAGTGGACGGGACGTCCTGGTGCCTGCGAGCGCGGGGGGGTAGGAGGGAACCTCTCTCCTTCCGGGAGTCCTGCGGCGCCCGCCGGCCAGCCCTCTGCACAGACAGCGTCCAGTGTCCCTCCGGAGGGTCACCGGCGTGGGTGGCTGCACTGCTTGGGCCCACCCTGCACTCCAGCGGGGAGCGGACACGGAGCCCCACCTGCGAGGGAATCGGAGCCCAGCAGAGTGGGTGCGGGGATGGATGAGCCACATCTCAGGCTGGGCTGAGGGCCATGCCTTCTTCATCCCTGGCGCCTACCTTCCAAGTCCCAAAGCAGCTCGAGAAATACTGGCTGGATGCTCCCCTGGTGGCTGGGCCCCAGGAGCTGAGGATCCTGGTCCAGGGAGGACGAGGGCAAGAAACCACCAATGGACGAGGCATCAGGGAGACGCGGGCGCAGAAGGAAGCGGCCCTCAACAAAGCACAGCAGCCTTCAGGCTGTGCATTTGCGAGCAGGAGCTGGACGTATGTGCGACTGGAAGCTGGACTCATAATCACACCTCTGGGCCATGTAGCAAGCGAGGCTAATTACCCCCTCGATGGGAGGACGGTGACAATTTTATTTAGAGCCCAAAGTAACAAGTAAAATTAGGTGAGCCCAGCGGCTCCACGTGCAAGTGCCCACACTTTACAGCTAAGGCAAAGGCGCGTCAACCGCACACATGACAACTGTCGCTGTTCGGAGAATGAGAGGGGCGTGGGGAGTGTCCCCTGACCCCGAGGCAGAGATATGTGAACTGTTCCGAGGCGGCCCCAGCTGGTAGGCTTTTTAAAAGGCAGCATTTCCAGCCTCTGTGGCTTCCGGCTTGAAACTCGGCTCCCGGGTGCACGGGGCGGCCCCACACGTCAGCCCACCCCGGGATTGGGAGCCGCAAACACGGGCGAGATGCGGGCGAGATAGGAGTGTGTGCGGCTTGGTCTATCGCAACAATCGACAGCAGCAAATGGAGCGGTGTTTAAAGGGCTGGTTGGTGTTATTTAATCAGTTATAGTCACTAATGTAATCGACACCCTCTCTATCATCTCAATACACCCTTCCCTCTCTCCCGTAAGTAGCTTAGGGGGGAAAAAACCCAGTCTCCTCGGAGGGCCACGACCGCACGGGCGGCGCAGCTCAGCCTGGGATGAATCACGCCAGGCTCAGCGCGCCGGCATCCTGAGATGACTGAAGGCGAGCGGGGCGGCCCAGACTCTCATAAATGAATCACGCCTCCTGCAAGCCCAAACCTTTGGCTTCGACAGACACCGATTACAAAGGAGAAAGGGAAGAACAAAGAGATTACTCAGGGTGTTTGCACAAAGTTGATTCATAGGTTTACAGAATTATTACTGGCTATGCTCTTTTTAGGAAGGCAGTTAGGGCCGCGACTGGCTACCGCACATCAGCCAGATGCCCTGGGAATGTGCCAGCTGGGGTGAGGGGCAGCCACCCAGTTCCTGCAGGGCTCCCGGGGCCTGAATGGACCCCCTTCGCCGCCCTTCACTTTCGCCTTTCCTCTGGAGGGCCAAGGCCTCGATGAGCCACGTAAAGGGGAGGCGAGCCCACATACACATAGTTCACCACAGTTTCAGTGAAGGTCTTGGCAGTAACTTTTACTTTTGTATTCCTTCAATGTAAGGGCTGCAACAGAACAGAGAGATTCTCCCGTCCCTGATGTGGCTGCTGAAACGCGTCATCCAGAAGAACCAAACTCTGACACACCTCTCAGCTGACGTCAGATCCAAGCTGTTCTACCTGCGTTCACTTCGGCTGGCGAAGAAAGAGCGTTTGCGGTGGCCACCCGCGAATTGTGAGTCTCCCTCGTGGAAGCGTGGCGCTGAGGTTACACTTTGGGGCCGGGGCTGAGCCTGCTGGCCAGGCACCCGGGCCCCATCGGGCAGTATCAGCAAAGCCCGAAAGTGTCCCGTCAGGACATCCGACGCTAGCGGGCGCACCGAAGTAGGAGAGAGTGGAGCTGAGCTTACATCTGGCTTATGTTCTCAGGCAGCGGTTGCATGTACTGCCAATGACCTGGACAGTCACCTGCAAAGCCAGGCAGGTGCACACAGTCTCAGAGAGCCTACTCGAGAAGGGCAGCGGCCACCGGGCAGCCAAGACCACTGGGGCTGAAAAACCTCTTTTGGGAAAGGGCCGTTGGCTTGGCCTGGACTTTGCTAGAAAGTGACTCAGCTCCTCACTTCTCTTGGTCCTGGGGACAGAGCCTGGGAACCCTGGTTTCAGCTGCCTTGGGAGCCCAGGGCAGAGCCGGGTGCGGGGCGGAAGGGCTTCAGGCTTAGTCCCAGTCACGTCAGCAGGGACTCCAGCCAAGGGACCTCAGGGAAGCTTCCAGCCTCAGGGAGTGGCATGCACACCTTTAAATGTATATGCTTATATTTTATATATACACAGCTGTGTGGTTTTATATGTAAACACACGTATTTCTATATTCTTAATCTATGACACTCCAACTAATCCATGATTGGATTTATCACTTTCTACCCCCACCTCCCAAGCCAGGGATGGACACGTGAGCTCCTGGACACCTTAAGGACCAACCGGGGGAGACTCTCCCACCCTGGAAGCCTGCATGACCCATGTGCCAGGGACCAATGGCTCCCCATCAGAAAAGACAAGGGGTGACAGCTGCCACAGACAGACCCATCTTGTGCCAGCGCCTGCGGAACATCGCTGCAAGCTCCCTGCAGCTACAGGGGAAACCGAGGCACACTGTCCCTGCCACCAACGGTGCCACTCCGTGCCAAGACCATGCAAAGGTTCCATCGGTTCCAACTGGGATCCCAATGCTGCCCCTCCCCATTACCACCACAAGGGGCAACAGACGTGGGACAATTTCTCCGAGCTTAGAGGGCAAGGTGGTTCCTCGAACCCGCGTGACTGTTCAGAGACTGAGGCCGCGTCTGTCCAGCCTGGAGGAGCCCAGCGCTGAGCCCTGGACCTGCAGGAGGAGTTTCTAGGATTGGCTTGTGGAGTCCAGAAGAAAACTTTATCCAGCATTCAGTTGCCAGTGCCACTAGGGATTTTGTACCTGTCACCGAATAATTAAAACTCTCCTTCCTGCCAGTAGAGCTATTTCCCAAACCTGCTGAAATGATAATAAGTGATTGTAATTAAAACATAGGTAAAGGGAGCCCTGGCCAGGTGGCTGCGTGGGCCGTCCTGTGCACAAAAAAGACTACAGGTTCCACCGCCTGCAGGCTGCGGGCTCGATCCCCCGTCGGGGCGCTTTCGGGAGGCCACCGATCATGTCTCTCTCACATCAATGTTCCTCTCTCTCTCTCTCTCTCAAACCGATAAACATATCCTCAGGTGAGGATTAGGGGGGAGAAACACATGCGAAGGGGGAAGAACCTCAGAGTCCCCTCCCCCAGCGCTCGGATGTCCGGGCAAGCCGGCGGCGGGCTCGGTTCTAAGCCAGGCGACCGGTGCTTCTGCCTCCCGCCCCCCTCAATGGAAAACAAACACACAGCAGAATTTGCAGAACACCATGGAGATGCCATCCCCACCTGCTACCTCTGAAGGTGAGTCACCGTGGCTGCCTGACTCCTTCCAACACGTGGCATCTCACCGTCACCGCAGAGCAAATGCCAGCTCTGCCCGTGGGTGCCAGCGGGTAGGAGAGTAACTGAAAAATGCCCCAAGCCTGGGGCAAGTGTGTACAGAAAAGAATCACCATGGAAATTCTCCCTGCAGGGCGAGGACAGGCACCGGCTGTGCGTTTTTGTCACTTTGGCGCTCTTACCAGCACCAAAGCCACCCTGAGGAATCTGGCCGTCGCTGGGGACAACGGGGCTGGGGGCAGGGCGGTCGCCTCTGCCCTGGATTTCTGCACCAGCCCCCGAGTGCGGCTTCGGTGTGTCCAGAGGCTGAGGCACAGCCTTCTGCCCCAGAGAGCGGCCCGGGCCCTGGAGCATTCAAAACAACGCTTTGTACAACAGAGGTGACACGCCAGCGGGCCAGCTCCCCGAGGAGCAGGGGAGGCTCGGGGGGATCCACGCGCCCGGAAGACGAGGGCTTTGGGAGTCTGCACCTTGACTGCCTCCTCTCCTGTCTGGAATCTTCTCCGAGCCTGCCCGCCCGCCCTGCCCACACCCATGAGGCACCTACCAGGCTGCGGGGACCTCGTGGGAATCCCTCAGGGCTGGGGGGCCAGAGGGAACAGGCACGGCACACCAGTCACGTGATATTCAATACCATGCGACAGTCCTGGCAGAAGAGACTCCCGGGTGCTCTGGGGGCCCAAACGGGGTGCCCGGCGGGGGGCCTGGACGGTCTCTCAGAAAGTCATGTGAGCTCGTGTGTCCCCGTTAGCACGGCTGCAGGGTTTTGCCTGCGATGTCCCCTGACGTGCCGGAGCTCCTGGGCCAGCACTCGGAATGGCCAGTGTGGTGGCCGAGTGGGCCGCACACCGCTCGGAGCTCTGAGGTTTGTCGTGTTCCTCCCCGCACGGCAAATTCTGTGGTCTCGGGACAAATTCTAAAATACAACTGCCACGTCAAGTCTGGCAAAGAAAACACTGGGGCCCGGGCGGTTGGTGCGGCATCCTCGGGACGAAGACAGGGCACGCGTTCCCAGCTGTGTGACCCGGAGCAAGTGTCTTACCCTCTCCGATCCTATTTTTTGCATCTGCAAACTGATGCTAGCAGTGGCTCTCCCACAGAGTTGTTTTGAAGACTGAGAAAAATGTGTCACTAGTACCTGGCACATAATAAGCTCTCTGTATCCAACTAGGAAAGGGAGGGGAAGCAGAAACCTACCAGTCGCCCTGGAAACAGAAGGGAGAAGCCATGCAGTGGCTCTCGGAGCGCCCAGGGACACCCCAAACTGTTCCAGGCCCACCCGGGGCACTGAGGCCCCCGCGCCTGTGAGCCAGCCATCCGGGGACTTTCTCCAGCCTGGTGACAGCCGCTTCTTGCCAGAGCCTGACAAGGCCCCGGTGAGACCCCGAGGTGTTCAGCTTTGTAGTGTCACCCAAGGAGAAAGCGAGGTCGACTGGCAACGCTCGGCGTTGTCACAGCCTCATAAGAGGTGCAGCCACCTCCGGGAGGAAGAAAGGGGGCCCTGAGCTGGGAACACTCACGACACCCCAGCACACAGGGCTGAGCGGCACGAAACGTGACGTAGCCAGCGAGCTCTGGGCCCTCTGGCCCTGGGTCACACTCTTCCCCAACTGCTGTGCACAGGTGACATCAGGTCTGTGGGCAGGTTTCGTGGGGCCCCCACAGTGAGAAAAAGGAAACTTGCTAGTACTTAAAATCCCTGTTTTACATCAAAACCCAGCAGTCCGGGTCCCTGGAAGCAAAAGACTTGCCCACATGGAGGCTCCGTGGCAACGGTCAGCCAAGGGGCAGCGGTCCCTCAGGGGGTGCCCTGTTCTCTGCGCTCACCCCAGAGAAAACGGGGCTTGCCCCCGGAACCCTGCCGCCCGGCTTGGGAAGGCCAGGCACAGTGTGGGGCCACCTCCCTGCTCCTCGGGCGCACAGAGCGGAGCGGACACAGCAGCACACACCAGCGCGCACACTCGCGCACACACACAGCACCTTTAAAAAAGCACATGGCAGGCCCCTGGCTTTGACCTTGCCCTTGGTATGCACGCTGCGCATGAGCCCAAGGCTGGCCAGATGCCGAGCTGCCTGCAAACTTTGTCTCTGAGTGATAATACCTGAAACGAAAAGCCACCTGGACCCCCTGGTTGGGGCCCTACCACCGGCACCCTCCTTGCGAACCTTGTGTTTGAACAATTGACCAAACCATAAATGTCTCAAAGCCCTGGGCGGGGCAGGTATCTGGGCGCACCTGAGCCGGCCCCGGGCTCGGGGCGGGCGCCTCGTGCTGAAGGCAAGCAGCCGTCTCCGGCCCCTCCCAGCAGCCGCCTCCCCTGGGCGGCTTCTCGCATCACCCTAGTCCCCGCTTTCTCCCCTAGTCCCCGCTTTCTCCCCGAGGGAGGGCACGTACAGCGGCCGGCGTGTGTGCGCACTTTCTTCCCGTTCCTGTTCTTCGCATGCCCAGGAGACCTTGGACCGGTTCCCCTCCCCAAGAGAAGCTGGCAGGAAAAGCGGACAGGTAGCCCCTGAGAGTGTGTGAGCGTGCAGGGGACCGCGTGACGGGTGCGTGCACACACGAGCAGGCGTGTAGGTGGGTGTGCGTGGGTGTGCACGCAGGAGCAATCACGTATGGTCCTGATAAACACAAAGCTTGCCCCGACCCTGGGCCGCGCCCGGCGACGAAGCTGGCTTAGCCCAGACCCTCTGCGCGGCCTGAGGTTTAGTCAAAACGCAGCCCCTAACTGCGGCCCAACCTGCGGCCCAGTCATAAAATACTGTGGGTTGGGGACTCCGGCCAAGGGGGCCCACGGGGCCCTCAGCGCCTGCAGTTTACCCCAAATCCTGAAATACCAACTTTTCACGGTGCCAATCTCTCCTCCGAATAAATGCAAGTCCACGATGAAAACCAGACACTTCACCAGGAGGGACCTCCGCCTCTCCTGCCCACAACGGGCACACAGTGAAAACTCAGGGAGCCAGGGGCCAAGCCGGGGATCGACCGCGGCCCTTCCAGCGATTCGGATCTGCCCTCCTCCTCCTGACCCCCTCCCCCCTCCCCCACCCCCACGGAAACCAGTAACTGGTTCAAGTGGTGGCTCTCAGCTAGGGGGGACGTGCCCTTCAGGGGGTGTTGGGGAAAGTCTGCAGACAGTTTTGGTTGTTACAGCTTGGTGGGGGGGAAGAGCTGCTTCGTCTTCGGGCATCTAGCTGCGAGAGGCCAGGGACACACAGGACCCCTTCCCCCTCCCAACAAGGCATCACCTGGTGCTGAGGTTGAGGCACTCTGGAGCTGAGTGTGAAACGTGAGGAGCACATGTCAGGCAAACCCTCAGAACACCGGGCGTCCTGTGAGTTCTGAGAGCTGTCTCAGACTAGTTAGTTGTTTGAAAACACCTGGAGAAGAGGAATCAGTGGATCGATGACTCTGGTGGCATTAAAAACCCAAACTGCCACCGCAGAGACCCCCTGCAGGCGTGCAAGGTGGATCTGGGGCCGGGGGCACCTCCCTGGGCCCCTCAAGAAGCGTTGTCTCAAGAGCCAACACTTGGAATCGTGTGGCAGACAATTCCGTCTGTCCGGGGAGCAGTTGGCTTCCACCTGCCTCCCAGGAGCCCAAGCTGGAGAAACGCGGGGTCATTTCTAAGAGACGCGGCAGAACTCAAAAAGAGGTCAACGAGAATGCCAAGAAAAACCGTGTGCCAGGAGGAATCTTTTCCTCAAAAGGAGCTGGCGCGAACTCCCCTCCCCGCGGGCTGCTGTCTTGGGGGGGGGGCTGTCAGTGGGGGTCCTTGTTTTTAGTGTTAAGACCCTTGCTTTTTAAAGAATGGCGCATTCTTCTGCGGCGTGTGTTTTGGGGACAGCGAGCTGCCATCAGACACCACCCTTTGACTCTCAGAAACACTGGGAGCGCCTCAAGGGTCTTGGTAAAGTCAAGCCCCTTCCTGACGTCTGGCTTCCCCAGAGCCTCCCCGCCGCCCCCGCCCTCCTTCCAGGGCACCGCAGGGGTGCTGCTCATTCCCTCTAGTCCCCCAAGTCCAAGGTGGACCTCCTCTGGCGCCCACGTTCCAGATTCAAAGGCCGGTATGTGCGCTCCATGAGGCAGAACCCAGGGTCTGGGTCTAGTGTGGGGCGGGGACCGGGAGCCAACCTCTCCACTGCCACCCTGCCTCCTCCATAAAATGCTGGCAGGGACCCCACGTGGGCCAAGGCTCCTCCTGGGTCTAAACTGGGGGCAACCAGAGACCACGCCAGCACTGCTGGGCAGGGACCCCACCGGGCCGAGGACTCCAGCCTGTGTGTGGTGGGGCAGAGGCCCCATCTGGGTAAAGTTTCGGTCTCAGGGTCTCAGCGTCTCAGGATTCAGGGGAGGAAACCGCGGCCCAGGCGGCCCCCAGGCCCTGAGAAGGGCGACGTCCCTCCCAGGAGCGCAGCCACCTGGCCGCCGCCGGGCAGCCCGCGTCCAAGTCCATCTGCAGCTCCCTGCGCTGTCCTGTGAACGCCCAGCGGCCACTGTTCAGTTTCTTGCCTTTCTCCCTTCTTCCTTCCCCTCCCTTTCCTCCCTATCTTTTTGTATGAACGAACTCCAGGCCCGGAGGCTTCCTCCAGCAGACCCTTCGGTGAAATCTGATTAGCACTTGCAACAAACTGTTACATTATACCTGGGTTTTAAAGCTGCTTCCTCCTGCCCTGGGCTTTCTTCCAGCAAGTTGGGGGCCCTGTGTAAAAAATACACGGTGACTAATGGGCCACCCCCGGGGGGCCAGCTGGACAGGCCAGGGTTCCAGGCGCTGCCCTCAAGGGTCCCTGCAGGCAACGGGTTTGTCGACACCTCAGTGTCAGCTGAAATATTAGCCAGAGACCGAAAAAAAGAACAAACGAACATTTTTAAAAGTCCTGAACCCAAAGGAAGGACTAGAACAGAACGTCTGGCGGTGCCCAGCCCTCAGGGTGATGAGTTCAGCCCAACGTGGACCCCCAGGGCAGGAGGTCCCCTAAGCAGCTTTACAGGAGAAGGGGCTAAAAACAGGGGCCTTAAGCAGCAATCCATTTAGCAGCGGTGGCAAGACTCTCTCCAAACATGTGCAAACATATTTTAATAATATCCCCGTGCATTTCATTAGCCTCTCGAGTTCACAAAGGGCCTTTGGGAAGCAATCTGGTTTAAATGCAACTCAATTCCGCAAACGCTGGCTCTGGGCAGGTTCTCCTGGCACCTCGCTGGTCTGGCGCAGGGCAACTGGGGGTGGGAGGGGGTGTGTGAGGCTTTTAATTCCTGGACTGGAGGGAGTGGGGAGAGGTAGGTGAATGGAAGGACCCACCACCTCAGCCCGCCAGCCTGCCCCAGCAGGGCCGGTCACGGGTTATTTTTACCCCTTGCGCCTCACTGTACGGGCTCAGGGGCCGAACTCCGTGGCAGCCGCCTGCGGAAACTGGCTTATGAGTCACCTAGTGACTGCCCTGGCTGGGTGGCAGCTGCCTCTTGGCTCCTGGTCCCAGCTGGAAGGCTGGGCCTTGCAGGGAACGGCTGCGTGCCCCCCAGCCTGGGGTGCTTCGCCGGGAGGACAGGAAACTGAAGTTCATAGAGGCAAGGGGTCCTCAGAAGGGCAGCTGGGGGAGGAGCCTCGGCTGGAGGCAGACCCCAGGGGGCGGCAGTCAATTCCCGTCCAACCAAACCTCCACCTGGGTGGGCTGTGCGGGAGGGAAGTGCAGGGGGAGCCCGGCGTGGCTCCGCACGGCCCCCTCCCTGCCCTAGCCCACCTCCGCCGGCCGGGCAAGGCAGCCCCAAACGCAGACAGCCCCAAACTTTGACTCATTTGTAACCACCGTCCCAGTCAGGCTGAGCCAAGCTGTCCAGACAGAGGATATTTATAGGTGCGTCGGGGACACAGACACTCACACAATGACACACATACTCCGGATCCACGTTGGGCCAGACCCACCGGCGCTGAGCCCTGGAGTCAGGTACCAGGACACAAACGGTCCCCAGACCCACAAGAGAGAAGCCGCGGGCGCGAGGAGACTCGCAAACACGGACTCCTGGGACAGACCGCCGCGACCCAGACCCAGACACCCGGAGACCCAGACGCGCTGGGACCCAAAGACGCGGGCACGCACACTCCACAGGCGCACGGAAGCCCACTCACACAGACCGAGGCGCGCAGCGCCACGCACACTCCAGACACACAGCCGGAGACCAGACGCCTCGCAGGCCAGACAGTGTCTCACACGCCCGCCACCCCCCTCCCAGCCAAAGTTGATAGAGAGCCGGCCTAATTGGTCCATCGCGACTGCCCCTTCGGGAAATAAAATGGAAAGTTCACGCAGCCGCCCGCCCCGGCCCTCGCTCGCTGGGCGCCCCGCGGCCCTCCGCCACTCGGCCCCGGGTCCGAGACCCTGAGGGCGAGGCGCGGGCAGCGGGGGCCGTGCCAGGCTCGCAGCGCCGCGGGACAAAGCCGGGCCGGCCGCCAGCTGCCGCGAGCCGGGAGGGCGCGTCCGGGGCGCGGCGGGCGCAGCCGGGGCGCAGGGCTCCCGGCCCGAGGGGGCGCGCACCGCCCGGGCCCCCGCCCGCAGCTGCGCCGTGACTCAAGGTCTGAGCTCGGTGGGGCCTCCGGGGAGGGGGCGCGGGGTCACTCACTGATCTCCATGCTCTGGAACAAAGAGCGTTTGCAGTTGCACGTGCAGGAGACATTGGGCTGCCCGGCGGCGGCGGCGGCGGTGCTGTTGACCCCCATCAAGCGGTGCATGGACGGCGTGGCGGCGCGGCGCGGGGCGCAGGGGGCACGGGGGCGGCCGGGGGGGGCTCCGGCCGGCGCCCGGTGCTCGGGCCCCGCATGCAGAAGGCGCGCGGCGGGGAAGGCGCGCCCCGGCTCGCCGGGCTCGGGACGCCGCCAAGTTTCCGGGGCGCCGCGGGACTCAGTGAGCGGGGCCGCACTCCCCGGCGCCCCCCGGCCGCCCCTCCGCAGCCCCGGGGGCGTCGGCAGTGCCCGCGGGTGGCGTCCGGGAAATGGGCTGGCAGCCGGGGCGCGCGGTGCCGCCGGGGCTGAGCCTCTGCTGCTGGCTTCCCCCAGCCGAGCGCCTCCTCCTTCGCCGCCACCGCCTCCTCCTCATTCAAGTCCAAGGAGATCGGGTTTCGCTCCGAGACCGCGGTCGGAGGCAGGCAGACGGTCTGACGTCAGCGCTAGACGGGGCTGCCGGTTCCCACCGCGCGGGGGCCGGGGAGAGGGCGCGCGCTGCGCCAATCCCCGCCGAGGTTCCCCCGTACCCCCTCCCCGGGCCGCGGGGCGGGGTGACGGGGAAGGGGGCGGGCTCTTAAAGGGCCAGAAGGAGGCGGCCCCGCAGACCAGGGACCCGCGCGGCGGAGGGGCGTTGGGTCCCCTTCCCAAAGGGGTCAGTTTGGGACTCCTGCCCTGCACCCCGCGGTCCGGGCGGAGCGGGACTCGGTTCCAGCCACACCGGCAGGAGTGCGTTCCCCGTCCCCTGCCCCCTCCCCCGGCCGGGTCCTTGACCTCGACTTTGGGGGAAGCGCGTCCCACCCAAGGAGCGTGAGGTCCCTGCGGCTCAGGGCAGGGGCAGTTGGAGAGGGGAGGGGCTGTTTCCAGATCACCCGATTTCGCAGGGAACCTCCGCCCCCGGGTGTGCTGCCCCACGAGGCCCCTCGCCCACCTCGCCCGGGCGCACTTTAACCCTACCCCAGGAGGTCGACCGGGAAGCTGGAGATCATGTGGACACGCCCCCGACCGCCCCGACGCGAGCCCGGGGGCCCTTGTCATGTAAATAGTCCGGGACCGTCCACACAGGGGCAGAGCCCGAGCTCAGCCCAGGTCCCCGAGGGTCTGCGGGTCCCCCCCTTCCCGCCTCCCCCACCCCACATCTAGTTCTTTAAATATTCACATGTCCAGTAATGCCTGGAGTTTTGGTAAAGAGCAGCGGCTATTTTTGTATTCAGGGGGAAAGGGGGCCTAAAAGGTACTATTTCCTTTTAGTACCCTGGAGCCAACCAGAGTCTTGCTGAATTCGGAGACAGCCAGCCCAGGAAGTGGGTGAGCTCTCTCCCTGAACCCGGCCCAGTAATGCCTCTCTCAGGAGGGCAGGCAGGAAACTGTTTTTCTGGAGGGGTGATGGGCTGGTGGGAGCTTTAGTCCACTAGTGCCAAGTACACGGGGGAGTTCAAAGGCCCTGGCCTTCTTTGTCTGGGGCGAGAAGCTCCATCTTAGAGCTAGGCCCGAGCCCCAGGGTCAGGGGTGGGGAGAGCCCCGGGGCCTACTTGGCAGGACACCCCTCTGTGAGCTGGGCGGTCTCAGCCCCCACGTTGAGCATGGGTCCGTTTCACCGGCTGCTCCACAGGGTGGGGGGAGTGGATTGGTCTTGCTGCAATAGGGCCTCTGCAGCTTGGAGAAAAAGCTGAAAGGAGTGGGGGTCCCCAGGGTCCCTTAGGGGACCCTGGAAATGTTGGTGGACCCGGGGATGCCTGTGGGTCGCACCATATCCTAGGCCGAAGGAGACTGCCATTGCTGCCCCTCCTGGCAGCCATTCCTTCACGCATTCAATCAACAAACGTTCGTGGAGCCCAGCCTGAGTGTGGGGAACCCCGCCAGGCCAGGCAAACCCTGCCCTGCTCTCAGCCTCTCGCAGACATCTGGCCTGTCCGGCAGCAGCGGAAAAACACACACACGCTGATTGTCTTGGAAATGAGGCAGCATTTATACAATCCAGGTTAAACTGCCAGCGGGCAAAAATAACCAGTTAATTCAGTGGAAGAAAAAAAAAAACCCTACCCGCACTGAGCTCTGGATGGCCTGTCTGGGACAGAGCACTGGCCATGTTTATTGAGAGCCTGCAATGTGACACCACTGTTCTGACGGTGGCACCTGGGACTGGTTAGAGGTCTCTGCCCCGGTTCCAAAGCTGGTCCAGCCTGGAGGCCTGATGGCAGGCGTCAGGCACTGTGGTCACAGCTGTATCTCCAAAGGTGTGTGCGGCGCCCCCTGGAGCTGGGGTTAGGCCCCCTGAATGGGGCTGGTCATAAGCGGGGAAGGGGGACAGGGGCAGGCCACACCCGTGACGAGGCGCTAATGGCCCGGATGGGAGAGCTCAGTGGGCGCAGGCGGGCATTGGGGGTAGACCACCTCCGCTGGGCCAGCCGGAGCCCCTGGGAAGGAGGGGAGTTTCCTTCATTCAGCCGGTGCGCATTATGCCCCCTATTCAGGGCCAGACTCTGTGCAGGGCACTGGGCAACCTGTCCTCGCGTGACATTGTGGGGCCCGCACGCAGACCCACAGCTACACTAGGCCACGGCAAATATGGTCATGACGAGCTAGAGGCCTGGTGGGCGCGGAACCCCCACCTCCCCGTGGAGGTAGCCCTTTGTTTTCACTCCTATTTACTGAGCATGTCCCTGGGGCCAGGTACTGTGCCCTGCCCTCTTGGGGCTTATATTCTTGCGGGTCTGTAAACGTGCATGTCCAGGTGGTGGCTTCCGAGAAGGACAGGAACTGGTAAGAATTCAAAGAGACGTGGGCTGGACCCAGCTGGAGCCCAAGGGGCCAGGTGGCTTCACGGGGGAGGGGGCCCAAGAGCTGGGAGGGAGTCCCACGCAGGGAGCCCCGGGGCCCAGGCCAAAGCCCTTGGTGGAAGAGGGGCCAAGGGACCCTCATGGTCCCAGGAAGTCTGGGATCGGAGACACACTTCCCAACCCAGTAGGTTACAGGTCATGGGACTGTGAAAAGCGCCTGTGTGTCCCCAGGCGACTGCTGGGGACACGCCCTCTCAGCCTCCAGACGTCGCGTGTGCTGTCTGCCCTTAGTGCCGGTTGGATCCGACACTGGGGGACTGTGGAGAGCAAAGGTCCGGTCTCAGCTAGTCAGGAGGCCTTGCTGGGCTGGGCCCAGGGGCCGGGCCCCCTCCCGGGGGTGTGACTGGTGCAGGTACCGCAACCCACGCTCTGGCTACTGCTCTGCTGTCACCATCTTGAAATTCTTAATAATTTTGAACAAGGGGACTCGCAGATCCCGCAGTCGGTCGCACCAGGTGCCGGGCCTCAAGGACAGCCAGTCGGGAGCCTGGGGAAGGCAGCCAGCGTGGGGCTTGGCTGTGGCAGGGGGTGGCTGGCCGGGTCCTGACCGTGCCTGCTGGGCACTGTGGGACGTGCCGGCTGAGTCAACAAGGCCTGCTTTGACAGCAGGCGGGGCAGACAAAGCAGATGGCGGCCTCCTCTGTCCAGCGGCCAGGTCCTGCACCTCCCGCCGCCCCCGGGCCCGGGACAGAGCTGCCTCTCCCGAAGTGGCCTAGGGCGGCCCCAGGGGTGTAAGTAACGACCTCTCTCCTGACTTAGCACCTTTGGCGACTCAGGCCAGCTGAGTCATTTTTTTCCCCAAGTCCTGCCTGTGGTTTAGTCAGCCTGTCAACGTTCCCAGGTTTGTATCTTTAGACTTCCATTGGTTTTGGTCTTGTTTTGCTTTTAAACAGTAACAAGAGGTAATGCCCACTGGACACTCACTGCCCGGGCACCGGGCCCTGCCCCAGGCCGTGCATATGCGCCCCCGCATCGCTCAACACGCACACACTGGCCCTCCAGCCAGCCACGGTAGCTTGGTGGGTCCCCGCAGCAGCCCTGTGAGGTCCCAGCTCCTGTTATTTCCATTTGACAGATGGGGACGCTGAGGCTCAGGGACCCACGCATGAGCTGGTGTAGGATGTGACCGCCGGTACGGGGGCCCCACAGCCCGGCCTCAGCAAATGGTACCTCTGCCGCCATCTCCTCTGCTAGGGTCCGCCCTGGCCTCCCCGCCGGCCTCGGGCAGCGCCGGCCCCGGGCTTCCGGAGGCTCCCGGCGGACTAGGGTGGAGGTGGGCTCAGGAGGGGTAGGGCAGAGACCCACTCAGAGAGGCTCCTCTGGGCGCCTGCTACCAGAACCCTGTGTGAGTGACCTCTGTGGTCGCTTGGCCTTGAGCGTCCTGCGTCTCCTCGCCCCCCAGAATGGACACAGAATGTCACAGTGGGGGTGTGCGCATGTGCTAAGGCCCTGGCACAGTGGCCTTGTCTGGGTGCTCACTACCTGCTGCCATCAAGGGCAACCCCAGGGGGCCAGGGCAGCCCGGCTTGTCCTAATGTGCCCCGGTGGGCGCAGCGACCGGGGTCCGTCAGACAGCGGGTGCTTGGCAAACCCCTGGGGAGCCGGTGAACAGCGCCCACTCACATAGACATGCAAGTCACGTTTTGGGCTCCCTGCGCCACTTGCTGATAGTTCAGTCCTCCTTGCTCGCTCACCCCTCACCCCCATCCTTTCGTCCTGCCCCCTGGACACGCACCTGTTGCCAAGCTTCTAACCAAGTATTGGAAAGCCCAGCATCTGAGTCAGCACCTACCAAGAAGACGTGTTTGCCTGGTCCCAGAACAGAGCCCGATGTATGTAGTCTTAACCGTGAAGCTGACGGGGGTGTGTGGGTGTGTGCGGGTGTATAGTCTGTGTGCTGTGGGTGCGTGGGGACACACATGTGTGTTGTATATTTGTGGGGGGATATGCATCCATGCTGGGGGGGGGTATGCTGCATTGGGCGGTTTGTTGGTTGTGTCCTGTATGTTTAGGTGTTGATACAGGAACTTAGCTCTTGGACAGATGTCACGTGGTTGAGCCCTCCAGCGGCAAGCCAAGGGAAGTCTGCTGCGCTGGTCACAGATTCCCCGCCCCCACCCTCCCACCGGGGAGCCATCTCCTCTCCTCTCCAGTTTCTCCCTTTTAGCACGAAACTGGTTTCCACAGAGACGACAGGGCATTGGGGCCAAGGCAGGGAGATAAGGGGTAGGCAGAAGGAAAGGGAAGAAAGAAACACTTCTGACAGATGGGTAGACTGAGGCCCAGCCAGGGACACGACTTGGCCAAGGTCAGGCTGTTGGTCCGTGCTCATACGGGGCTTGGGAACACATGTCCGGAGCCCGCTTCAAAGGGGATGAAATGTTACTGCCTTTTTGAAGGGGCCGTGGGCCACTTTGTCCTGTTCTTTGCTGTTCCCACAGCTGCTGGCATCAGCTGGCTCAGTGCATGTCCACGGAAGGAATGCAAGACCGTTTTGCAATGTGAATTAGGCCTGAGAAGTAGGAGCCCCTCACCCTCTCGTTTTATTTCTAGGACATATTTTCAGGACCTAATCAGAGAACTGAGCATTAAGAACGAGAACATTGATCTTACCTTCATTTTTGAAAGCAAGACGGCCACACAATTAGGGGAAGGGGGGGATAGGTTCAACAAAGATCAAAGATAGTTCAACTGTTAAAAACGGTGTTTTCAAAGATTATTTGATGGTAGAGAGAAAAGTTCTTTATAAAGTTTAAAATAAACTACAGGACTGATCCCAATGATGTACAAATAAAATTATATTAAAAACATAATGGTAGATGTCAAACGCTAGCAGGAGCTGGCTTTGTGTAATAGCGTAAATAGAATGTAAATTTCTCTTATATCGTTTGCTGTATTTTCTGCAGTGAACGCTAATTTAAATATTTTTTAAAGGTTACCTAAAAGCGCTTCTGAAGCGACAACCGCCCGCGTCCTCCCCGTGGTTCCTTTAACTCCAGTCAAGACACCGAAGAGGCGGGGGTGCCAGACACTTCTGACGTCACGAGCAGCCCGAAATGACACAGCAAACGGGCCAATCCCAAGTTCGGATTCCGGGGGCGGCCATTCGATTGGACACAAGTGCGGGCGGCCTCGCCCAATGGCGGAAGAGGGGCAGGAGCCCGGCGGCAGCGTGGGTTTTAAATCCACGTGGTGGCGGGAAGGCGGGGTCCGAGACCGCGCGTCTGGGGCTGAGGTCCGCTCCCGGGGGGCGCGCGTGGCGGCCGCCCTCCCCGCCTGCAGCCGCCCCGCGCCTGCTTGTATCCGGCGGGCACCCTGCAGCATCTCGGGAGCGTCCCCTGGCCTTCGCCCACCCGCCAGACGCTCACGGAGCACCTGCTCCGTGCCAGGCAGGGTCAGGTGGGGCACGGCGGAGGCCCCGAAAGACACGCTGGGACTCCCACGCTTCTCTCCGTGTAACTGCGGGCAAGTGGCCTGGCCTGGCCTGGCCTCCCCCACAGCTCTGCTCCGTCGTGGTTCTCCCTGCCGCCCTGTCCTACAGTAGCTCCGCAGGGAGGACGTGATGGCGGGAGGTCCGCTCTGTCTTACTCTGGCTCCAAACCTAGAGTTACGAACTGATGGTCTCAAAGAGCACATTTTACCACGATACCAATCACAAACTGACGTGTGTTAGCTAACTTCATATTAAAAAAATGACAGGTTTTTCTTCTCTAATTCAATATTTACACACATACACACAAAACAAGTTTGGTACTATGGTTTTTCCTATTTTACAGATGTGGAAACTGAGGCAGAGGGAGCCAGGTAACTTTTTGAGGGTCCTGTGGCTATGAGGTGGTGGGGCTAGATTCAAACCAGGTCTGCTTCTAGAGCCCTTGGTCTGAACCTCTCCTGTGCTTTTCCCGGTACTCACACACTCCTCAGCCTTCCTTTCTAACAAAAGTCTCAGAAATCAGGCCTGTGCTACTGGGAAGCAAGAGAGAAGGGAGAGAGTAGAAATGGGGGGAGGGGGGGCACAGTCAAGTGAGCTGGGATCCTGCCACCCGCCCTCCCGGGTGTCAGAGGTCAGAGAGGGGCGAATAGACTGGCTGCCTCTGGGGTACGCCAGGCCCTGTGCTGGGCTAGGGTGGGGGTGCCCTGGTCGGCGCGAGAGGCCTGCTCCGGCCGTTGAAAGCAGCCTCCACTGGCTGGCACCCTGGGGGCACTGGCGGAGGTGTTCCCACTGCTACGGGCGGGAAGTTCTTTTTCACACCACACCGAGGCCTGCCTGCTTCCTAACGTCAACGTCATGCTCCTGGCAGTGTAAACATGCCTTTCTTTTTCTGGAAAAGTCCTTCAGAGATGGAAGGCCAAGCGAAACAGCATGGCTTCCCCGTCAAGACCTGTTACATCATTTGTGGAGCCACCTGAAAACGCAGGGCTCCCGCCTCAAAAACCGTAAGGATGCCAAGGGGATGGCAGCAGAGCTCAGATGCCCTTCTGAGGGCGGCGCCCCACGTGGCCGCGCGCGTCCTACCCTGGGAAGCAGGCCCTGCTCCCCACCGGTGGTCCCTGGCCCTGCGATGTCCCCCAGGAACTCCGTGGCTGCACAGGGTCTGTCCGGAGATGGTGGAGAAGGGGGAAGTTTGCAGCCGGGCCCAGGAAAGGCCCCTGTGGGCGTCCGCTGGGCACCCTGGGAGGCCTGGTTCACAGCTCCGCCCTGCGGACCCTCTCTGACCTCTGCCACCCCAAAGGGCCTCCCTCGTTGTTGACACAGCCACCTGCCGGACAGCTGCCGCTCTCTCCCCCTCGACTTCCTGTGTGACTCGTGAGCCGGGGAGACCCGTCCTCCCTGCCATCGCAGCGGTTTGTTCCTGTCACTCTGCGGCATGGGCGCCCGCCTCGATGTGCCGCTCTCCTGTTGATCGCCCACTTGGTTTGGGTTGTTTCCTGCTGCTGATCTGTCCGGAGACGGCTGCCAGGAGGACTTGCGTGCGCGCCGCGTACCCGTGCGCTCCTTTCTCCTGCCCCCCGCCCCCGCCACCGACCCGGGCGGAACTGGCAGCAGGGCCCGCTCTGTGCCCGCAGTTCTGTTGGGTGGGCCGCGCCCTCCCTCTTGCTGAGCAGAGAAGGCTCGAGAAGGACAGATAACGTGCTTAAAGCTCTCCGGTGACTACGGGGTCCGGGTTTGAATCCAGACTCATCTGGTTCCGGAAGCCGTCCTCCCAGCCCCTCTTATTGTCCAGCGGCAGGAGGAAGAGAGAGCTAAGCCCTTGTCTGTCCTAGAGCCAGGGGTGTCTGATTTTTAAAAGCGGCAGCAACGTCCTGTGGCTCCTTTCTCGCAAATCTTTTATTTTTGGCCTGAGGGAGCTAATGCATGGCCAGCGTATCCAAGGAAACCAGGATGCTTGGAGCAGGCTGTACCAAATCTCCATGCCGAAACCATCAGATGGCTAATTTGGGCCTCTCTTGTTATTTATTTACTTTTAGCCCCTCTGCATCATTTTACACATTCCTGACAAATGCCAGCATCAGAAGGATGCTTTCAGGGCCCGTTCTTTTGGAGAAGGGGTGCTGTGTGTCCCTGTTTGTGAGCTTCCCAGGGGAGGCCTGGCACCCCAGGTCTCCCCTCCCGCCCCACAGTGGCAGATCCAGAATTGCAGTCCCCAGTCTGGCTCTAGGTCAGGACTTCTCAATGGTGTCGCTGTGGACATTTGGGGCCAGATAACTCTATGTCCTGGGGGCTGTCCTCACGTTCTGCAGCATCCCTGGTCCCTACTAGACGCTGGTAGCAATGTCCCCCAGGTGTGACAGCCCAAACGATCTTCAGACATCAGCACACATCTGCTTGGAGTAGGATCCTCTGATAAAATACAGGACACCCGGTTACGTCGATACGTCAGATTAACAATGGATCATTTTAAGTAGAATTATGTCCCCAATAGTTTCACAAGTATGTCTCATGCAATATTTGAGACATACTTATAGTAAAAAAGGATTCATTGTTTGCTGAAATTCAAATTTAACCAAGAGTATTGCATTCTTACCTGCTAACTCTGCTAACCCTGCACAGGGGGCAAACTCGCTCCAGGGTGGGAGCCGCTGCTCTCGGGCTTGGGTTCCTAACCATCAGCCACATGCCTCCATTTTCTCACCTGTAAAATGGGTACAGTATTAGCGCCACATTCAACTCCTTTATTGGGGTGTTGTTGACATAGGATACACACTGTGCATATTTAAAGTGGGCAATTCAGTCAGTTTTGACTTGTGTACAGGCAGCCATCACTATGGTCAAGAAACTGACCAGCTTTGTCGCCAGAAGGCTCCCTGGGTCCCCTGGGAACCGCTCCCGCCGGCCCCTCCCTCACAGCACCCACCGACTGTACATGACTTCACGTGCTCTTGAGTTTCATGTAATTGGAATCATCCAGTCTGTGCCTTTTTTGGTCTGGCTTTCTTCACTCAATATGATTCTTTTGAGATGTATGCCTGTTGTGTGTAGTTTGTATTTCTGGGTGGTGTCCTTGGTATGGATACACCCCAGCTCGTTTACCTGTTCACTTGTTCACGGTGTGATAATTTCTTGAAATAGGACACACATGCAGAAAAACGCACTGATCACACGTGACCGGACGAGTGAATTTACACAAAGTGAACGTGCACACCCGTGTTACTAGCCCCCAGATTGAGAAACAGGGCAAGACCAGCAGAAGCTGCTGGGTCCACCCCCCCACCCTGCCCCGGTCACTACCTCCCCTTCCAGGGTGGCCCCCGCCCCGTTTTCTAAGACGCAGAAGAAGCTGCTGCTTCTGGAACTTTGCGTGGGTTACACAATACGTTCTTTGTCTGCAGCTGGCTTCTGCGCTCCACATCCATCCTGGTGGTGCTTGTGAGTGTTGGCAGCTTTTTCCTTTTATGGCCCCGTAGTATTCCGTCGCGCGGCCGTACCTCAGTTTGTTTATCCCGTCTCTGGTAGAGGGACGTTTGGGCTGTTTCCAATGTTTGGCCGTTATGAAAAATGCTGCTTCGAACATTTTTGCACCAATGTGTTCCTTTCCTCTCTCCCTCCTTCTCTCCCTCCCTCCCTCCTCCTCCTCCTCCACCTCCTCCTGCTTCTGCTTCTCTCTCTCTCTGCCTCCTGTCTCCTACTGGGCCCTAATCCCCTTGTGTAAGGCTGTCTCCTACTCACCTTTGCACCTTGGTGCCACCGGAACTGCAGTCGTGGGCCCGCGGCTGAGCCAAGTGGACAGGTGGCCTTATTCCCATCACACAGAGAGCACTGAGGGCAGAGGGCAGGGGGCGGAGGGCTCCAGCCCCGCACCCTCCTTGCTGGGAATGCTGGAGGCGTGCCTAGGTGTGTTCAAGCCCGCATGCAGGGCGCTTCAATTGCAGGACGGCGACATGGTGCTGAAGAATCTGGGTGAGGAGAGAGAGACTTAGGATTTGGCCCTCGTCTTCCCACGCTGGCCCGGTCGCGCTGTTTCCGGGGCGTCCCCTGGGCCTGCGGTTCTGGCCTCTGCAGCAGAAGATACGGATTTGCTCAGCTCTCTGCTCAGCATCTCTTCCACGAGGTCCAGCAGTGGAGTCGCCAGACAAAACAAAGGGCACCCAGTTAAAACTGAATTTCAGTTCAACAGTGAAGACCTTAAATTATGCCCCAAATGCGACCGAAATCCAAACCTGACTGGGCATCGTGTGCGTGTATTTGCTAACTCTGCAGCCTGCCTGGCAGCGCCACGGTGGATGAATGAATGAACGAGCTTGCCTTAGTCAGCTGTGGCTGCGTAACAAATCTCACTAAACCGAGCATCTTAAACAGTAGACGTTTAATATCTCGCCCTTTCTGTGGGTCAGGAGTCCGGCCTCAGCTGACTCCCACCCAGGATCCCACCCAGCTGAGGTCCAGGTACTGACAGGGGCTGCAGTCTCACCTGAAATCAAGGTGTGGGGCTGGAGGAGAGTCAGCGACAAGGTCCCTCGGGCTGTGAGTAGAATCGATGTCCTCGTGGCTGTTGCGAGGCTCATGGCTGTTTCCTTCTTCGAAGACAGTAGTGGAAAGAACAAACACCTAGAGGAGTCGGCTGGGAAGACAGGGCCTTACAATGTAACGTGGTCCCAGGAGTGACACCTCTCTTCTGTCACCAAGGGGGACGGTTAAAGGATGAACGGTACCTCTATGTTATAGACTAGGTGCAGCAAGAACAGCCAAGGCTGCGATTTCTCTCCGGAGCTAGAGAGATACCCGTCGTTTAGCCTTACATACAGAAAGCAAATTGTTCACTTCTCCAAATGAAAATGAGCTAAGTCATTTCAACGTGTTTTAAAAATACGTTTACTGATATTTAAATAGAGAGAGAGGGAGAAAGAGCATTGATGTGAGAGAGAAACCAGGATTGGTTGTCTCCCGTGCACATCCCAACTGGGGATCAAACCCGAGACCTTTTGGTGCATTGGATGATGCTCCAACCAACCTAGCCACACCAACCAGGGTGCAAAATCATTTTTTACATCTCCATCCACCCCCAATTAAAAAGGCAATTCATGCTCATGACAAAAAAAAAAAAGAAATTAAGAAAGAAAACAAGAGAATTTTAAGTGGCAAGAATCCAGAATCTTATTGCCCAGAAACACTGTTTTTAACGTTTGGAGACTTTTCCTTCCAACCTCATTTCTGGGCACATTTGCACACATGGGGGGATATACATGTCTATTGAAATGTACAGTGAAGCAAAAATAGAATCCGCGCTGGGGCTGTTCGGTGGCGTGCTCCCCCGCCGTCGCTGCTGTCCGGGCTGACGGAGACGGATCTGTCCTCATCTGTCCTCACCTTTCTTGGTGGCAGAGCTGGCGGCGAGTGAAGGCGACCCCGGCGGGTGGACACGCAGGCCGTTTCTGGTTTTCGGAGAACACGCCGGCACAACGGCCGGCCGACAGAAGGCTGCTCCGGGGAGGCGGTGCCTCCTGACCATTAGGACCGGGGCTCCAGACTCAAGGACGTGAAGGTGATTCTGGGCTCTTCCTCCCACCAACCGTTTATCTGAGGCATGTCCCTAAGCCCATCTCCTCGTCCCTAAGCCCATCTCCTCGTCCCTAAGACGGGACGAATAACCGGCCGGACCTGCTGGAGCGGCCGAGAGGAGTCAGTGGGTTGGGAAGGGCAGAGGGCCGCTGTGGCTGGCCCCTCGGGGAAGCCGGACGGCCGGTTTGGCTTTGCTGTCGGGCACGTGGGGACCTGCCGAGAGGCGGAGAACTGTGATAACACAGTGATGGCTGGCCGGTGAGTTCACCGCGCTTGGGGCTCTGTCCCTCCCTTACGGCCCATCGGACCACCCAAGGCCCATGGAAGCCCAGGAGCTGGGCGCTGGAGCAGGTCTCACAGTGGCGGGAGTGTGGCCCTAGAGCCCCGAGCCTCCCCCGTGACGCTGGAGGGCGGCGCAGAAGAAGGGGGAGAACCGATGTGGTCAGGGGAGCCTGGGCTCACCGCCCGGCTCTGCTCTTGCAGGGCTGAGCGCCGAGTGTCTGGGTGTGCGCACACCGAGGGGGTAGTGGGGGAGGGGGAAACTGAGGCACGGGGAGACAAGTAGCTTGTCCACGTTCTCAGGGCTGGGCGTCCAACCCCGAAGGTCCTATGTCCAAGGCTGTGAGCAACATGGGCCGCTCCCACTGGGCTGTGCAGAGAGAGGAGAGAGGCTGGAGGCCTGATTTCTATGTGAAACGCCCTGATGTTTGCATTTTTATAACCAGTGAGTGATGCATTAAAAGAAACTCTATGGAGGTGTGAATACAGGTGCGGGCCATGACTTAGTGTGTTCTGTGTCCCCTCTCCGAACCTCTGTCCCCTGGTCTAGCAGGGCAGGCTGTCCCAGCCCCTACATAGTAGGGCTGTTAGAAGTCGGCCATCGTTTTCTGAGTGAGCGCTCCAGGACAGGGCTGCGTCTGTCAGCCCAGGGGGGAACGTCCGCCCATGAAATAGGGTCCCCAGCTTCTCGTCCTCCACCACCTTGCTTGGCGACCTTGAGGAGACCCTATTTCTAGAATGGTTCTGCCTTTGTCCAGAAAACAGCAGAGTGGGAGCCCGCGACCCCTCGGTGCACCTTTTGGCCTTCTCTTTGCACAGGGGCGAATGCTTCATGCACTTAAAGCACCACTTGGTCACATTCAAGAGGCACCCCCTCTGTCGCCTGGCAATCCCTGTGGGAGGAACACACCCCCTGGCTCAAGAGCCCAGAGACCCCGGTGTGAAAGTCATACTCAAGAATTGGCCTCAATGCCCTGTGACAGGGACCTGGGTGAACAAGAGGACAACCGCACAGTGGACACCAGGGAGAGGTCTGCTGCGGGGCGGTGAGAGCAGAGCTGGAAAGGAAGCTGCAGCCCCAGGGCCAAGCGTGGCCCGCCGCTTGTTTTTTGTAAATAAAGTTTTATTGAAACAAACCCTTTTGTTTACATTTTGTCTACAGATGCTTTCAAGGTACGACAGCAGAGTTGAGTAGTTGTGACTGAGACCAGATGGCCCACAAAGCCTAAGGTATTTATGATTTGATCCGTTCAGAAAAATTTTGCTACATCAATGCGCACCGCAGCAGAAGGCTCTCCGTCACCTTGGGCTGCGGGCTGCGTGGGGAAGACGCTGGAAGCACAGAGGGGACACACAGCAGCCCAGAGTGGAGGGTTTCTGTTTTGTAAAGGGCAATGAAAGACAGACAAAACGACTGAAACGTGCATGTGGATGGCCCCACTGGTGCACCAAAGTCCGAGGGGATATACCCCAACCTGCTAGGAATGTTACCACGGAAATTTAAGAGGTGATATACTTTACGGAGCATTAACTAAGTGTTAAGCGCTGTGCTGCATACACGGATTCTCTCATTCTCCCAAGAAGACTCTGAGGTAGTTGCTATTCTGATGATCTTTTTGCAGACGAGACACTGAAGGCCCAGAGAGGTGAAGTCACTTGCCCAAGGTCACACAGCTTTCAATGAGCAGGGCTGGGATTTGAGCGTGGGGGAGAAGGGCAAACACGTCTTACTTTACAAAAAGAATAAAGCGTGGCTCATTTTACACAGCTCCCAACAGGTACCCTCTTGATCGTGGGCTCCCCCTCGGGTCTACCTCCCTGGGTGTTCTTCCAACTGGGGCTCATGGCTGATTTCTCAGGAAGGTCGTGGGCAGGACCCTAGGCCTGCTGTTGTGGTGGGTGAATGGCTGGGAAGCAGCAGATTCTGAGCTCCAGGTAGGAGGGGGACCCCCTTTCAATTCGGGGCCTCCCAAGCTGAGGACTCATTTGCAGTGAAGCTGAGAGCTCACCTGTTCCACCCAGACTTTCCAAGGCATTGCATTTCATGAGTGTTACCAAACAGCGACACTGTGGAGTGCAAATCACGGGGTTGTTGTTAATACTGATTTAATGGTGCTAAAATGATTAAGCATGGCAGGCTTGTGAAAAATGAGGTTCATAAAAGGTGTTAATAACTCTTAAGTATTAAGATACTCCTGCCTATCATAAACTGCTCCCAAGTAGGTCTCTTCACTTCTCTTTACCCAAGGCATGAGCGGGGGAGGTGGCGGGAAGGCCGGATGAGGCTTCGGGAGCCTTCTGGAAGAATGGGGAGCTGTGCCCACTTTGGGGAAATTAAATAGCAAGACCGGGGAACGTGCAGGAATTTTCTAAGGGAGGGCCCACCTCAGGCTTTCTGGAAAGGGGACTGCGGTCCAGGTATCGCCATGGATGTGGTGAAGGAATGAGGGTGTGGGCTCTCGGGTCCTCGAGGCCATCCAAAGTCGTGTCCTACTGGCTGCCTTCCCCACAGAATCCAGGCAGCGGTGACAGGCGCGGGGGCTCAGCGCCAGGGCGCTTGCCGCATCTGAATCTGGCTCAGAGACGCTGTCCGGGCCACTGTGGGCAGGCAGGATGTGAGCGCCGAGCCCCTCACTCAAGAGTGAGTGAGGATTTCAAGGCAGGCACAGCACAGCGTTGAACCAAGCATGGGGCGTGTCTGAGCCTGGGCCCGTGCAACCTCAGTTTCCTCCTCTGTAAAATGGGCTTAGACACAAACATAAGTCAACCTTTTTAGTAGTCACGTTCAGGAAGTAAAAAGAAACAGAGGCCCCTTACTTTTCACAATGTATTTAAAAGTTAGGTGTAACCTGATATTGCCAAAATGTTACCATTCTGATGTGTAATCAAATAAAAAGTTATCAACAAGATACTTTACATTCTTCGTTTTTTTCCTATCTCGCTGCAGACATCCAGCAAGTACGTGGTACTTCCGGTCTATCTCATTTCCGGCCAGCCACGTTTTCGGGGCTCAGTGGCCACATGCAGCTGCTGCATGGGACAGCAACACAGCTCAAAGGAAGGGTCCCCCGTGGTGTTTGAAACCTAGCAAACATTCATGTCACATACCAACCCCTCAGCCCAGTAGGCAGGCGTCTACTAATTGCACCACTACCTGATGATGGAGAAGAAAGGACATGGTACACCATCGGCACTCAGTAGAGCTCAGCTCCTGCTGCTGTGTGTACGTCTTTGGTTTCTTCTCCACAGCACCCTTCCCCCTCCTGCGACCGCCTCAGATGCCCCACCTGGAAATGGGAGTGACCACTCTGTCCCCCGGACGCAGCCGCGCTAAGGCTCCTGGGAAGTGTCCTGCTCTCTCTTGCATTTGCAGCTTCTAGAGCAGGCCCAGGTTGCAGGAGGCACTTGGTAAGAGTTAGTTAAACAACTGAATGATGAATGAATGTCCCTGAGAGGGAAGTGTTTTGTTGTTTGGAGTTTATAGCTCCAGTAAAAGAGCCCTGCTTAGGAGGGGCTCAGGGGGGCAAAGGTGGAGATCTGGGACTCTGAGTGGGGTCTCTGAGGCCCCTCAGGCCTCCTTCTGATGGGCTCCTGGTCTCTGTTCTGCCAGGTCCCTTGGGCCGACTCCCAAAGCCCTGAGCCTCTGGTCCCGTCCCCGCAGCACTATGGGTGCGCGCTGCCTGGGGCTGGGCCCCAGGTGGACCAGGGGGCCGACCTGCTGCTCCCCGCTCTGAGCCCGCAGTCCTCCGGGTGGGGCCGGCGGCTCGGCAGGCTGTGCACGACCTCAGGCAGAGCCCTGCGGGGAGCCGGCGCGGGGCCTGCCGCTCCTGAGGGGTTCGGGTTTCCAGAGGGGGACCGTTTGAGCAATGCTGCACTTTTATACCTGCGATGGGGACAGACACAAAGGCAAAGCCTTCTACCCTGCCCTCTGTCTCAAGGTCGACAAGGGCGACGTCAGACCATTGAACTCTCCAGGCTCTGCCCATCCCCCGTCCCCCGCCAGCCCAGAGGGAGAAAGTGCTGCCCCCTGGGAAGCCAACGAACCTGCCAGCGCGGGAAACTCAGGTGCCAGCGTCTGCACCCCTCACCACGTTGTCCTGCCCCCTCTGGGCACCTGCCCCCTCTGGGCACCTGCCCCTTCACGCTGTTGTTCAACCAACTTCCTTAAAACAACCTTCTTTAAAACCTTTTCTATAACAGTAAAGAAACCCCTTTTCCCCCTGGAAAATTTCACACGTATACAAAAGTAGCCTGAATAACATAATATAATGTACCCATAATATATAATATATTGCAATATAAATAACGTATGATATATAATTATTATAATACATTAAAACATCATTATATAGTTGTATATAATTTATAATATATAAAATATATTTAAACTGTATATAAAGTTCCATGTAAATATTGTATATAATTTATAGAATATATAATACCCATCCACCTGCTTCAAAAAACTCTCAACTCATAGCCAGTCCTGTTTCTCCTGTATTTCTACTCAGTATCCCCACCACTCCAGATTATTGTGAAGCAAATCCTAGACATCATGTCATTTCATCCATAAATATTTCAGTATCTGTCTCAAAAAGACGCCACTGAGTTTTGAAACCAAGTTTATCTTAAGAGTGGACTTTGTAGCGCTGCCTTCACAGGAAGAGCTGGGTCCATCTCTGTGAAGATGGACGCGTGCACCCAGGGAGAGCAAAGCGCCCTGGACTTCCAGGTGGGTCCCGGCTGTGCTCTTGGCCTGCAGGAAGCCCCCAGGTGCTATGGGTGCAGGGGAGCCGCGCGGCGAGACTCGCTCCTGGACAGCCTCGTTGGAAAGGCTGAAAGAGGATGGACAGGGGAGAACCTTCTCTGTGCTGTTTGTAGGGTCCAAGGACCCTGAGTGGCCGCGTCCCTGCCTGCACCCCAGCCCCGAGGGAGGCAGGCCATGCCAGGTGGCTCTGTGTGGGCCAGGAGCTAAGGGGTGGCAGGCTGCTGTCAGGGGCTGCGGCTGCTGAGGGGTGCAGGGCTCGCACGGTGTGGGGGCCCTTCGGGTTCCGATCCCGGGGTGCTCCTTCCCGTGCATGCCGCCTGGGGCACAGGACAGACTCCCCAGGCCTCAGTTTCCTCAGAAGCAGGACAGAAGCAGGAACAGCTTGCCCTGGTTGTCGCGGGGCTCCAGTGAGACATTTCAAGTCAGATATTTAGAGCTGGGACAGACAGAGAGAAGTCCCAACAAACAGTTGCTCTTCTTTTTTGTTGTTATTGATTTTGTTTGTATTTTGAAAGTGCGCTCCCCATCAATTGCTCAGTGTCCCCCTGAGCAGTGGAGCTCAGGTTTCCTCTCCTGTTCCCCCTTCCTGGTGGAAATAGGGTGTCCCTGATGGCAGAACCATCCCCCTCCACCCTGCACCGCCCTGCAAGACCTTTGTCTCTGAATTCCTGAGACCTTGTGCCGCATCTGGTCTCTCACGTACCCCTGAGCCCAGCCGGAAAGCCCATGAGTCACTTCTGCCGACTGGGGGAAACCAATCAGTTCAAAAAAGAATCCAGACTCCCCTGGGCATCCCCAGCTGCCGGCTCCTGGGGGCAGAGCCGCCCCCCCATCCCTGCCAGACAGCCGGGCAGACTGCCAGGTCTGCGCTTCACACCCGGGACGGCCCCCGCCGGCCCCGGCGGGCGGCGTGCGTGGAGCTTTCTCCCCTCTCCGTGGCTGGCTTGTTTGGCTCTGGGTTGCACGTTCATTTTTAGATCTCGGCCTCCTCCCTGCCTATCTCCCGCTTCTATTCTCAGAAAGCAAACTGGGATGAGCTCCGGCTTCTTGGGGAAGTCAGACAGAAGTTTGCCCACGTGCTCCGGCCGCCTGAGAGATGGAGTTAATTAAAAAGGAGGCTTTGAGCAGCAGGTTCATCGGCCGGAAACGCAGCTGGCCGGGCCCGACTCTGCAGGGATGGAGAGCCGCTCCGGCCGCCCTGGCCCCGCGAGGCCCACGGCGTGATGCCCCCGGGAGGCAGCTGCCCCGCCCGGCTCGGCCAGCTCAGCCACGTGTGTTGGTTAAATATGAACTCTTCCAGCATGTTGAGCTGCTGAGAGATTTTTAATTAGGTAAATAAATTTTAAAGGGTCTGGGAGGAGGGTCGCCTTTGGGAACTGGAGCCGCTGAAATACGCTGTGTCTGCGGAAGGAAGGAAGCTGACATCCCTCAATGCCAGCCTGGCAGCGCCAGGGCGGGAGGTGGGGAGGGAGGGAGGGAGAAGTCTTGGGGCCAAAGAGGGACCTGTGGTGGGGGAGGGGGGAGCTGCTGCGGAGAGAGAGCCCCTGAAAGAAAGGACAGGCAGCCCAGAGGGACTGTGAGGGTCTGCACTGAGGAGCCAGCCTGCATGGGCCCAAAACTCAGGCTGTGCCACTCTCCAGCTGTGTGACCTTGGGCAAGTCCCTTAACTTCTCTGTGCCTCCAGAAGACACGTACTACGCATATGTTCTCCGTAAAGTGAGAACGTTGACCATGACGGTACTCCTAAGTGAAGACAAAGTGCTTCTGCAACACCCAGCGCTAAGTGGTGATTATTAATTAATCTGAATGTATTATTGTTATAAAGGAGACAGATGCCCGTGGTGAGAAAGGAGAAGCGGGGACTCCGATGTTTGCGGGTGACAGTTTCCCATTCCTGTCTTGGCCCCCCAAATCTTAATGGCACTGAAGGAGGAAGGAGAGGCAGGTCCCACCAGAACTCACTTGACTTGCCAAAGAAGCAGGTGAGACAAAGCAAAGGGCCACTCCTCCACTGACTCAAGGAGAGGCGACATTTGCTGAGAGCGCAGATGCCTCCTCCTCCAGGAAGCCTTCCCTGATGGCCAGTTCCTTTCACAGCCCTCCTCTATCCTACTGGCTTGCGCTCCCCTTTAGCGGGAATCATGCTGTGTGACCCCTTGTTTAACATTTATGTTTTATTACCTAAAACATCTTCATAAACAGTTTGCAAATATCCTCACTGTAGAAAAATTAAAAACACCAGAAGCATGAGTAGAATGAGGAGGTTTTAACCCCCTGCCCCAAGCCTACACCCCTCCCTACAGCATGGTGCGTGTCCCTGCTGACCTTCAGGGGACTGACTGTGAGCGTGTGTCTGTGTGTCATTCTGTTTTGTCTATAAATATGATTGTACCATGCATAACAATTAAGCGAAACAAGTAAGCCTCAGAACAATGTCTTGGAATCTTCCCACGACAGTACTTATCTAAGTTAATCTTTTTCCTGAACTAAGATGCTGGGGGCTGGGGGCAATGGTTCGCTGAAGGCAGCCAGGAGTGTCCCCTGTGCCAGTTTTCACACGAAGTTTCTCATCAGCATGTCAGAAGCAAACCAACATCCGTCATCCACTCGATTAATCAATGGAAGTATTAGTTATCCAGCACCATGTAGCAAATTGCCCCCAACTGCATGGTTTAAAACACCAGACACTTGCTATCTCTCAGTTTCGGGGGTCACCCTTGGCGGGGATGGTCTGGCTCAGGGTCTCGTGAGGCTGCCTCAGGTGCTGGCCGGGACTGCGCGCCATCTGATGGCTCGACTGGGGCCGGAGGCTCTGCTTCCAACACGGCACCCGTAGCGCAGGTGGGCGTGAGGCCTGGCTCCTTGTCACGTGGGCCTCTCCACATGTCCCTGAGACACGGCAGCATCTTATCCTAGACCAAGTGACCCAAGGGAAAGACCAATGAGGGAGCCGTGTGCCTTGTATGCCCTGGTTACATCCGCCCTAGGCCATCTGGCAGAAGCAGGTCACAAAGTTCAGCTGTCACTCAGGGGAGAGGACTGAAGCCCTGCCCCCTGCAGGGAGGCAGGTGAGTGGACAGGTGTTAAAGCCACCACAGGGCTCATCGCCTGTCAGCTCCCTCGCTGCTGAGGTCCCGTGCAGACCTGCAGTCACAGGTCCCTGTACTTGGTGCTGGCGCCCCAACCTGCACGCAAGCTCCACACTTTCTCTGTGTCAAGGTCCTTAAGGAGGACAACTTGGCAGCCTCTGGCATCTTCCCCAACGCTTTCTCCTGCAAGTTTTCCTCCCCCCTCGGGGAGGGAACTCTTGCAGGAAAGCTCTGGAGAAGTTCTTTAATTAAGTACCTCCCTTTGCTCAGGGATTTGCACATGGATCCTTACACCCTCCCGGAGGCCATTGTCATTGTCATTAAAGAAACTGAGACACTCAGGTGAGATGCTCCCCCACCCAGGGTCACCTGGTCTATGTAATAAATACCCCCCTTGTCCTCTCCCCTGTATCAGTTTCTACATGGTTTCTGTTTAGGGCAACATCTTCTAGATTTGATCTCGATTCAAATTAGCCCTGTTACAGGTGGGACTGCAGAAGCGCCCTGGGGGGTCGGGGGGCAGACAGATCCCACATGAACTATCCTCCGTGTTTAGACATCGTCGCTCGGGCTGTTCGTAAGGACTTATGTTGCCCCAGGCACTGAGTGGCCGTCTTTCCTGCACCACCTCACCTAGTCCCCGCGTCCTACAGCTCCGGGCAAGGTAGATTTCCAGAACGCTCCGCCGGAGATGAAGGAGCTGCGTCTCAGGGACTTGGAGTGAGACCCCAGGGCCATCACGGCTGCCGAGCCGCCGAGCCGCCGAGCCGGGTGCCTGCCCAGGTTGCCTTGCGCTCAGGCCCGCTTCCCCTAGCTGCTTGCTGCCTGGCAAACAGGCCCGCAGAGGCAGGGACTCCCGCGCCGTCCGGTGTCCTGAGGCAGCTTCACCACCGTGCGCCAGCGCAGCGGCTCCCCGGCGCCGCGCCGGAGCCGACTGGCATACCAGGTGGGGCGCGAGGGGGAGCCCCGCCTGTCAGCGGGGGGGCTCGTCGTCCTCAGTCAGCTCCCAGGCGGGGAGGGAACGCCGGCCTTCCTGCACCGCCTCTGTATTGGTGGTGGGGCGGACAGGTCAAAGGGGGAAACGGTGTGTCTGGCCTCCTGGTTCTCCATTTATCACCCACTGATCTCTTCTGTCTTGGCAAAGGCAGCGGCTCCCAGCTCCCACAGGGCGGCCGGCAGGCGTGTCGGGGCTGGCGCGGGCTCGGGCCCCTTCCGCTCTCTGCGAATGGCCAGAGCGGCCAGGGCTGGGGCGTGCGCACCCTGGGACGGGCGGGGGCCAGGCTGTCTTCATTCTCTACCTGAAGACACTGACCACAGCCCCTCCGTGTCCCCCGGCCCGCTCTGGCCCGACGCCGCCGTCCGACAGAGAGCCCCCTGATAACGCACAGGCGCCTCTCCTCCAACGCCGTCGCCGTCAGCCGTGGGGGGCTGTGCGGCTGAATTTTTAGTTTTATACGATGCTAAGCAGTTTAGGTATACCTGTCAGCCGCCGCCCCTGGCTCTGGCCGACCTTCCCACAGCAGAACCTGCCCCCTAGCCGGGCGAGTTGGTGCGCCTGGGCCTTTGGCAGGGAGGGCCTGCGCTGAGCAGCACGCGTAACAGCAGGCAACACCGGATTTTAGTCTCTTTTCTATTTATTTATCCCTGTGAACCCATGCTCCTTATCCCAGCTGTCATTCTGTGTTTGATGTGTCTCCTTCTGCTGTTACGTGTTCCTGTAAAATATACATTATTCGTGTGTGCGCGTGCTTTGTAGTTTATGAAAATGATCTATGCTTTTGAGGTCTCGCCGTTTCTTTCGTTTGCCATTCCACATCATGTTGTACAGCGCATCCATGTGGCTGTGTGTACACCTGGCCCGCCTTCACGTCTGTCCGTGGGACTCACAGGACAGCCGGGGAGGACCCCCCCGAGGTGGGTCTGGGACGAGCATTCTCAAATGCGTCTGTCTGTGGGATTCGGTGAGCGTTTCTTTGGCAAGTATGCTCAGAATTCAGAATTGTTGAAATTCTAGAAAGTCTACTGGATGCCGTCTACCCCCCCCACCCCGCCCCTCACCCCCGCAGGGCACGGGGGCGGGGCTCCTACCCCCCACATGGCCCTCCAACCTGCTGCCCTAACTGCCTTTCAAATTAATGCCAGCCGTTGTTTTCATTTGCATATTTCTAGTTACTCCGGAATCTTAACCTCTCTTCCTCTGCTCACCAGCTTTGTGAGTATCCTTGTCTGTAAATTGCCTTCTCCTCTCCTTTGTCCATTTTTTCCCGCTGGGGTTCTCTCTTTCTTTGCGGCCTTGTTGGAGCCCCCGGCATGGTCCCTCGCTTGTCCGTGGTGCTGGCCGCTGTGCTCCCGGCCCGGGCAGGCAGCCCTGGCGCACAACTGATGCTTAATGAATGCTCGGCGAGTGGATGAGCGACGGAGAGAGCGAGGGAGTGACGGGGAAAATGGCAAGTCACAGTGCCGCACACGGTGACACGCAAATGCTCACCGCCTGCCCATGGGAGTCCCCGAGGCCCTCGGGTACAGTTTGCAAGAAGCACCCTGCGTCTCCTTCCCTGGGCTGCGGTGACAATCAGCTGAGATAATGGGGTGGAAATCTGTCAAGTGCAAATCGTGGCGCGCCCTCCCGGTGCCGTTCTCAGCTCTGTCCCTTCTTGAAGGCGCATGCTGACTCTCACCTGGCGGACCCTGCAGGGCTCACCTGCAAACTTTGCACCACACAAGGGAGAACCTCAGCCCCACCGCCCCGCCGCGTTTGCCGCTGACGCAGGCTCGGAAAAAGTTGACAAAGCACAGGAGATCAGCCGCAGAAAATACAAAAGTCAGAGTTTATTTGATTTGTAATAGGAAAGAAAACCATCTTCATGTTTTTTGTGGAGATTGGGAACAAAGCCTAGGACAAACAATGAGCACTTTGGCGGGACGCAGTTGACAAGGATGCTTCTGTCACGTGCTCCTGAGAAGAGACCTCCACCGACCAAGGGCCCGTCACTGGTCCCTGCCCACCCCGAGGCTGCCCTCTCGGGGACTTTGGCCTCCTGTGCGGTGGGAAAGCCACCTCCAGGTTTCTGGTCCGACGGAAGTGAGGACGAGTAGCCTGGCTGGCTGCCCCCGTTCGTCCAGCAGGGCCTGGCCCAGCGAGGGCAAGCTCCTGGGGAAGCGGCCATTCGTCCGCAGAAAAGCCTCCAGCAGGAAATACTGGCATTAAGTCACAGCCAGGAACAATGAGGGGACAAGTGTGTCCTGGCCAGAGAAGGACAACAGTGCAGCTGGGAGGGAAGAGGGTGCTGTATCTGAGGTTCCAGGAGCCCAGTCAACTGAGGGACAGCCAGGCAGGTGAGGTGACTGTGTCTGTCACGTCCCTGGGCTGCAGGATGACCTCGTCCATCCCAGGAGCACAAAGCATCCGTCCACCCGTGTACCCACCCATCTACCTGTCCCTTCGTATATTCACACATCCTTCTGTCCGCCCGCCCATCCATCCGCCCATCCATCCGCGCACATATCCACTCATCCATCCATCCATCCACCCGCCCGCCGATGTATCCACCCACCCAGCTCTGCGGCCATACCCCCGGGAGGAGCGAGCGAGGGAGTTGGCTGTGGAAGCAGAGGAAGCTGGTTCTTGGTCTAGTCACTGGTGCAGAGCAGGCGAGCCCTGGGGGAAGCTGGGCCTGGGGGCGGGAACCACATTCTTTCCTTGCTTCCTTCCTCCCTTTCCTCAACGCCAGCCCGCTCAGTCCCTCAACCGTTGCTCATTCACTGGGCATCTGCTATCCCCGCCCCCACCCTGGGCACTGTCTGGACAAAAGCGGCACCGAGCGAAGCGGACGTCCTGCCCTGCCCTTGTGAGCTCGTGTTAGAGCAGGTATGACAGCTAAGCAGGCCCGTCATGTGCAGTCATTGCAGGTTGAGGTCAGGGCTGTGCAGGAAACAGATAAGCAAGCGTGTGCGGCAGTCTACGGTTAGAGAGCCGGCCGGGGGCGGCTTTTCTGCGAAGATGTTTTCTATCAGTGGGAACAGCACGTGCAAAGGCCCTGCGGTGGGAAGGCGCCTGCTCCCACACGTTGCTGAGAGCGGACCTGGCCGACGGTAGAAGCTCAGCCAGCCTCGGGACATGTAGAATGTGTCATCTGAAGGTCCCACAACAGTGCCCCCAGCCATCAATTCCCAGGTAGCCCCTCTCCCTCCTCCCTACCACAAGGAGTCATTTTTGATTTGGGGGGTACGGTCCAAAGGCGTCCCAAAGCATCATTACCATTCAGCAAAGGGAAGCCATCAGGCTGCCAGTGCAGGAAGATCGCAGACAGCTTGCCAGTTATCAACGGGAGATAATTAAATCATGAGTTTACAATAGTCCCCTCAGGACCAGGCGAGCTTCGCTTTCCTCCCTCCCGGTTTGCTGCCTGCAACGCGGAGAGGGAAGTGGGTTTGCCCCCAGGAGACAGACGGGAAAGTAAAAGAATCGTGAAGACCGAGGAGCCCGCCTGGCTGAATTGATTTCCTTAGCAGCAGGCGAGTGCTGTCCGTCACCCTGGAGGGGGCGTGTTGCCGAGGCGCGATCCCGCTCTGGGCAGCCTGTCCCTACCACTGTCGGCCTCTCTGAGAACAGCGTGGCTCCACGGCCTGGGAGGCGCTTGGTAGTCACCGCGCCTGACACAGCATCGAGCGAGCAGCATAGTAGGGCAGATGTGAGCTCAGTGCCGATTGTGTGGTCTTGTTTTGCCCCCACAATGCTCCCCAGGGAAGCCTTGGTCCACCTTACAGACAACAGGGCTGAGGCTCAGGGAGGGAAAGAGATGTCTCCAAGTCACAGTGTTATTGCTGAAGCCGAGTCGCACACTCTGATTTTGCAAAACAAAGACATGAGCCCTGGGCTCTTGGTTGAACTTGACACTGAGACCCATCACAGGTTGCTCACCTGCCCCTGCCAACTCCCTCTGCGAGTCCTTAGGGGGTCAGGGCTCCTGAGGGAGCCATCCAGGGCCCAACTGGTAGGGGAGGGAGTTCAGGAATGGCTTGATCAAGCTTCCAGGGAAAGAAGGAGGCACGTCTTCTGACTTTGGGGCCAGTGTTTGTGTTATATCAGGGCCTTTCAAGACGGGGCCCAGGGATTTGAAGAAGGGGCCTGGGGGAGGAGTAGGGCAGGATCTCTGGGTCATGTTGGGATATTGGTTGTGCACACTTTGCCCCCCGAGCATTCATGCGCTTTCATGGGCTGGGGCCAGAGGCTCTCACTCAGGGAGCTACAGCTTCCTCTCCCGGGAGGGGTGGGATTCACAGGCGCGGGGCCCGCGCAGCCGTGTGCTGGAGCGACGCCCTGTTGCTGTCGCCATCTTGACACATGTAATAGTCTTATCTTTGAACTTGAGTGTGTAAGCGAAGTCCATGGGCCGTTGTGTATGAGCAGGGGAGACACACACAGTATGGGTGTCCCCGTTCCCTGCCATCCTGTCCCCAATGCCTGCAAGCACAGAAATCTGGGGGACTCCTGGGAGCTCGGCAAGACCGAAGCGAGTACAAGGTAGGGTGTTCCACCTACGGCTGAGTCGCAGTGGCATTCACGCCCCAGACGCCATGCCCTTGTGACCCAGAACTTGCTTCTAACACAGAAAGAAGGCACTGCTGTTCTAAAAACCACCACCAAGCCAAGGAACGCTGTCATATGCTTTCTTATGTCACATCCCTGTCCCAGCCAGTCCCTTCTGTCGAAAATAATGCCATAGAAGGAAAAGGAGAGAGAAGGCAACTTTTAAGTCCTTCCTTAGTCACTAGTGAGCCAACGGGAACGTGTGGGTAGAGTTATTATCTAGAGAGAAATAAAACAGCTGAGTTAGTTCTGCGCAGTGCTCCTACAGTTCTGGAAAGAACAAAATACATATGCATGTCTGAGCAACGCGATACGAACAGGGTAATCTCGGTGATTCCGCATACGAGTCAAATGCTCTCGTATTTGCATTTAAAACTGACGTTGCATAATAAAAAGATGAATGATAAAATCCATGCTAATAAACATTTGTTCTTTACTTAGGACGACTTTGAATGGCAAGTAAAAAAAAACACATGACGAGATGAGAGGCTGCAGGAGAAAGGAGAAAAACATTGTAGTTGAGTGATTTTAGTGGCACTTCACCCTGCTTTTGAACAAGGGGCTCCCCATCTTCATTTTGCAGTGGCTCCCACAAATCACCGAGCTGCTTCGTCACAGCAATAAGGAGGGACCAGGCTCTATAGGGCTTGTGAGGGCCCTGACCTGCTATTGGAAACTAGGCAACAAGACGAAGGGCAAAAAGAGCCCACGCTGCCTTGCACCTTGCACAAATCACATCTGTGTCACCCTCCTGGCAACCCTAGGAAGTGCTTACTGCTATAATCCCCGATGTACAGATGAAGCAACTGAGGCCCTGGAAGTGGAGCAGCCTGTGGAGGCTGGAACGTGACCAGGCTGATCTGGGGAAACGATCTTTCTGCCTCCAAACGCCCTGCTTGCCCGGTGGTCCTGGAGTCCCTTCTTGAAGATGCAGAAACCAAAGCATTTCACTCTGTCTCTTTGCTTTGTACGATTTGCTTCCTCTCTCCATCTTAGGATCTAAAAGTCCCCGTAACCCTGTCTCCGCTCCTTGTTTGCTCCCCCTCTCAGAGACGTTCCCAAAGTTCAGAGAGAGGCGGGATGGGGAGGAGAAACTGGAAAAAGACAGCAGATTCTTTGTGTTTTATTTATCGCTCTTTGCTTCCGTGTTTAAGCCTGGCTCGGGTCCTGTTTGCCTTGGCTATGCAGATGAGAGCAGAATCAGCCACCTCCCCAGGACCTGCAGCGTCACCGACGTGTTAATTATGTTTTTCTATCTGTGTCTAAACTCCTGTTTGGGAGAGCCTGGGCGTTCTTAAAATAAATGGCGGTATAAAATTGAAAACAGCTAGCGTTCCTGAATCAATTTTCACATCTTATAACTTTGAAGCATAATTCATTTCTCCCTCCTGCGCTTCATGGGGACGGGGACGGCCTCACGCTTGCCGTGAAATGTCATGAGGGGCCGCTGAGTTAGTAATCGGCAGCGTCTTTGTCTCCCACCCCTCGGAGACCTTAAATAAAGGCGAGAATCGCCCGGTCTCCGCACCGTCTTAGACCACGCAGGCGAAGAGAGTGTGGGGAAGATGTATAATTTATTTTGTGAACTGACGAGACAACTGCAAAGAGTTCAGCCTGTAATTGTGAGGATAATGGCCCCCCTCACACAGCCGGTGGCTGTCTGCTGTGTGGGGTGGGGCGCGGGCGTCGGGCACGCACGTGTCACGAGTGTGGCACCACGCACTGCCGTGGCGCAGATGCATGCCTTCGCTGCTGTGTTACTTAGAATAGGGCTTGCTCTAAATATGCATGTATTTAAATGGAGACATAACGAACGTCCAGTAGCGTGCATTTTGCACGAACCCAGGCCTTTCTAGCCCCTACTGGGACCAAGACCCGGAGCACGTCAACCCCTATGGGCACCTCCTGACAAGGTAGGGGCTCTCCTCCCTTCCGCCCCCCGGGTCAGTTTTCCTTGTTCTTGAACTTTGTATGAATGGAACCATCCAATGTGTGACCTTGGGTGCCATCATTTGAACTAATTATTCCCCTGCATTTCATCCATGTCCTTGTGCACAGCGAGAGTTTGTTCTTTTTCATGGCTGTGTAGTATTCTGTGGCGGGACTATGCTGTGGTTCATTCATTCGTTCCTTAGCGGACGGGCATTTGAGTCGTTCCCCGTTTCTTTGGCTATTCTGAACTCAGTGTGCTAGTGTGAGCATCAGAGAGGTCTGTCTTGCATATAATAAACGCTGGCTCTTCCCCGGCGGACTCTATGTTACATACTCCCGCGGGCACGGTGGGTCCGTACCAACACATCTTCACCTGTTTCTCCTCCTTGGTTTTGACAGGATCAGGAGGCTGGGGAGTGCCCTCCGCGCCTGGCTGCGAGGCTGCGGTCTGATTCTTTCAGGAAGCGAATGCGTCGTTTCTAAACCACTGGCTTCTTGCTCGGCAGCTTCTCTGAAGCCTGTGAGTTCCCGGGAGATTCTGCTTCCCTTCCGGGTTCCTGGCAGCGCGTTGCCTTTATTCTGAGTTAACTACTAGACCTAATTAAACAGCCCCGTCTCCTCCGAGTGGCTGGTTTTCTCCCCGTCTGAATACAAATTAAACTCCTGTGCCGTTAACATTCAGGTCAGTTCATCACAATCAACCTCTTTCAAAACTCAAAGGCCAAAGTGATTTCAAAGTCAGTCCCCCGCCCCGTCTGCTGGGACGGCCCGGCACGAATACTTACAGCTGCGCACCCCCCTGCAGGGGCCCGCCAAGAAAGAGCCTGTTCACAGCCCGGGCGCCGGGCCTGCTGGCTTTAGAGGGTCCACAGTGGCCGGGGCCCGGGATGTGGGCCTCATTTGCCTGGCATTGCACCCATCCCTGCTTTGCGGAGATTCAAAATCCTCTTTATTCCGTGTATGGAGGCACTTCATTGAGCACATGCTGGCCCCGCACTGCGGTGGGCCCTGGCGGAGCTGAGGTTTACAGGACGCGTGTGCACGGGGGACAAAGAGGAAGCAATAAACACCCGACTGCGTGTGAGTCTGGAGCTGCCGACGGTGCGGAGGCTGAGGAAGGACAGCGGGCAGGGTCCTCGTGCAGGTGGAGGCGGGCCTGTTATAGGACAGGCACTCGGCTGTGTCCCATCCTCCATCTGTAGAATAGAATGCCACCCCGGGTCACAGAACCCTTCCCGTGGCAAACTTCTCCACTGAAGGGGCCAGCTTGTCCAACCTTGGGCCATGGTGCCCTTTCCTCCCAGGTAGATGGTGCCTAAAGGGACGGTGGGGTGCCCAGGACCCCTGAGAGCAGAGTCGCTGGGCCCTGGGACCTGGCCATCCCCCTGTGTGACAGTTCCTGTCCCCTCTCAGGAGTGGCCGTGCTTGTGAACCCCAAGGGAACAGGCGTTGACTGTCTGCCTCCAAGTCCAGGGCACAAAAAATTAAAAAGATGGGGGAGCCCAGGCGGGGCCTTCCTGGCCCTGAGCGAGAAGGGGTTAGTTAGGGCGCAGTAAGGGGGCCCCAGGGGCCCGCAGGGGCCCAGGGCGTGTGCGCCACCTGCACGCATTGACAGACATGCACAGCCAGCCCGACCCGGACTGGCCTGCCGCGGGGTCATGGGAGAGAGGGTCTGTGGCATCGTTATCATCTGCAGCACAGGCACAAACCCCCTTGCTCTGGAATGTCCGCCACCAGACCTCGGTGGCCGGGACTAGCCTGGTGGGGATCGTGCCAGACAGGGGGCACGTCCCCGCACTCCCTTTCTCTCTGTGGCCTCAGTTTCCCCATCTGTAAATTGAAGGGCATGGTGGCTGCAGCGGCCTGCTCCCAGCAGCCCTTGCTGCCTCCCTCTTCTGCCTTAGAGCCCCGACTTTGTGCCGGGATCCGTCCCTCCGTGAGGCCCGAGCTCCAGCCCCAGGCCGGCCCGCGGGACGGAGCGGCCCACCCTCCTGTCCGGGGGTGGCGGGTGGATTCCTCTGGGCTTTCTGAGTGTGTTTGGATCGGGGGCTTCCGGTTAGAACTGGGGGCATTTCAGTTCCCTGCCTTCTAACGATGGTGGTATTTAGCATTTACTCTGTGCCTTCAGGGGCAAGCACTGAGCCCAAGGTTCCCACATGGTTTATCTTGTGGGAAACGGCCAAGCGCTTTCCGAAGATTTGGTTTTCATTGTTGCCATTTGATGGGTGGGGCAGTGGAGGGTCGCAGCCTTGAACTGACTGTCAAGGTTACTTTCTAGTGAGTGACAGGCTGGGTTTTAACTCCATTATTATTATTATTATTATTATTTTTTTTTTTTGGTTATAAAAATTGTCAAATATACCGAAGAGTTGGAAGACTAGTGTTTACCTCCTACGTTTAGCAAAGGTCACCTTTGGGCCGCTTTGTGTATCTATGTGAGTGTGTGAGTGCATGTGTGTGAGTACGTGAGTGCGCGTGCGCGCACGTGTGTGTGCGTTGAACTATCTGAAAGGGAGTTTCAGGCACCAAGACAGCAGTGTTTCCTCAGAACAAGGTCATTTTCCTCTACATCCCCACCGCTGTCTTCTTACCTAAGAAAATTAACCTTGAACCTTTCATATTGTCTATAGTCTGGCCCACAATGGCATCTCTCCATTATCCCCTGTGGACTGTACTGCATCCTGGGTTTTCCTGTTCTCTCTCCTCTCTTTCCAACAGAGGCGTGAGGTCAGGCTGTTCCACTCTTAGCCACGCCCAGCATGGTCACTGGGAGATGGGAGATAAGTTTTCCTCTGTGAAAAGTTCTCTTTTCCCTTTGAAGCTGGTCTGGGGGGGATACTTTGGCCCCTTGCGAAGACTCTGTTCTCCCAACACCCTCTCACCTCCGGGGTTTAGTGTCCATTACTGATTCTTCCCTGAATTCATCATTTCCCTGGCAGTTGCAAATGTGACTTTGCTAATGTTCTCTTTCCTCCTGCATTGATAAGCTGGTGTTCAGCTCTGAGAAAAGCAGTCCCTCCTGAAAAGGCTGGGTCAGTGGAACCAGGATCTCAGGCACAGTCCAGCTTTCCCCTCCTGGTGACAGGGTGGCTGCCAGAACACCAGGACTTCCTCTCACTCACATTGGGGTTTAAGAAATAAGAGATTCTCTCTATCTTTCTGGCTCCAACAGAAGTCCCAGAGAAGTTTCTCATTGGCCGCTTGTGGGTGATGGGCACATCTCTGAACCAATCATTGTGGCTGGAGAGCCCCAGTATTCTGATTGGCCAGGTCTGGAGCTGGCACTACCCTGAGACTTGGATGTGGGGTCAACGGCATCCTCCAAAGGGAAATCGGTCACTGTTTCCAGAGTAGTGGGATGGATGCTGGACAGATGAAGCAACGCTGACCACTGCTCTTGGGTCTGTGGATGGGCTGGCAAAGAGGATGGTCCAGCCCACGTGCGGCAAAGAGCAGCATCGCCCCCCCCCACCCCGATGCTAGGGGTGAGGACTGCGGACCCGCACTGAGTTCTCAGCTTAAAGCGTGATTTATATTTAGTACCAGGAAAGCTGTTGAGCTCTTAAATATGCATGGGGCTGGAGGAGCCAGGAGGGAGAGAAAGTGCAGATTCTGCATGTGCCAGCGAGGAATTAATTAGAAATAAACCCCCTACGAGAAGCTGTCGGAATTCTGTTCTGCTTTTGATCCGGCTGCCAGCCCATGACTCTGGGAATTCTCTGCCCAGCAGCCGGTGCCCAGGCCTCTCGCACGGCCCCTCTGCATACACGCCTGGCGGGGGACCGGCTGGGGGGCCCTCCTCTGCCCTGCCCCGTCGTCACCTCTCGGCTCGCGGGTGACCCCCTCCCCTGGGGGTGCGTGGGTGCAGGTGCCGCAGTTGGGCCTCCCCTGGGGAGGCGGGTGGCTTACGGGGGAGACGGGGCCCGGGTGCCGCCGTGCAGGCCGCCTGCAGCCCTTCCTGGGCTGCTCCGGTGGCCCAGGGCGACGACCCTCCGCTGGGACCTGTGGCAGGGGCCCTGGACTCTCACTCTCCCTTTGCACCAACCATTGCTGATGCCCGTCTTCGCCAACCAGCAAAGCACAGGTCTGGCAGCACCTCAGCCTGGGCTGGACACACAGCAGGCGCTTCCTGAATGAGCTGGGAGGGGCACGGGGCCGGTGGGGTTTTTAAACACTTAAAAACCCACTGAGTCATGGCTCTGCCCCAAACTCCCGGGGACTCCTCGCGCCCCCTGGGGAAAGCCCCACGACCCGCCCCTCCCGCCGCTTCCCGGTGCGGGCGCCCCCCACGCTGCGTGTCCACGGCTGGCCGTGCCCTGGGGCTGGGCTCCTGCCCTCCGCACAGCCCGGCCTGGCTTCTCCTCTCGGGGGGCCCTCCGGCCCCAGGTCTTTACCGAGCGTGTGCTTCCTGTGACATGGCTCTCAGGTCCTCTGTCACCTCCTCAAGGAGGCCGCCGTGCGGCCAGCCTCCAAGGTATCCTTCTGCTTTATCCTTCTGGCCTTGAAATCCTGCGCCAGCACCTGTCGGACCGCTTATTTGCCGGCCTGCGGTCTGCCCCCTGACCGGGAGTAGGTGACGTGGGAGCGACCCTGGCAGGTGACCCTGGTCCTACAGCAGAGCGCTGAGTGGGCGGGATGCTTGGGACCCCAGGTCGGATATTGCAGCCCTAACGCCCATATGATTGTATCGGGAAGTGAGCCTTTTGGGGGTGAGTCTTGGGGGACGATCCGTGTTAGATCCTCATGGATCCATGGCGGAGCCCCCATGACCGATGGGATCTCAAGGGGGACCCCCAAAGAGCCCGGAACTTATTTATAAAAACCTGTGTATTTATTCTTACATGTTTACACTTCAGTCACCTCCCAAGGACTCTCCATTTGATGTGATACACTTATCGAGACATTTGTTCCGCTGCGCAAAACAGCTTTTGAGCTCGTCAATTTTGATGCTTTTTAGTGCTTCTGCTATTTATTGTTTTACCTCTTCCACATCAGCAAAACGTTCCCTTTGAGGATATTTTTCCATCTGGGGAAACAAAAAAAGGTACTCAGGGTGAGATTGGGTGACTAGGGAGGGTGGGGCACAGGGGGTCACGCCGTTTTTGGTCAAAAACTGCTGAACGCTCAGTGCACTGTGGGCAGGTGCGCTCGTAAATCACCCATCACGAAATGGGCAAGTGTGTTGAAAGAGTCTTCAAAAAAAAAAAAAAAATTCACCGTGGCCAAACTCAGCCTCTCACAACAATGCCAGCGGGTGCCCTGATACAGATGGGTTCCTAGAGCGTTCACCTAGCGGGGGACGCCTGTCCTACAAGAGACCCGTCCTCCAGAAGGTGATTCTGGTTTTTTGTGTGTCTCCCCTCATCGCGTCCTTGTAAGAAGAGGAAGAGACACTGGCGTGCTCTCCCTGCCACGGGAGGACACAGGGAGGAGGTGGCCGCCTGCAAGCCCTGAAACTGGGTCTCACCAGACGTCACATCTATGGGCACCTTGGTCTTGGACTTCCAGGCCCCAGAGTTGTGAGAAATAAAGGTGGGCTGTTCAAGCCTCCCAGGCTAGAGGAGTGTGTTATGGTGGACCGCTAACTCACATAGCGCTTCATGCATATTTTTTGAATAAAAGAAGTTTGATTGACGCATTCAAAGGTCACCAAGTTCATACTACTTTTTAATTTTATATATACGTGTGTGTGTATATATATATATATATATATTTACTGAGATCATTGTAGATTCAAATGCAACTATAAGAAATAATAGAGACATCTTTTGTGTGCTGTGTCTGGTGGCTAGAACCCACAGCACCTGCTCTTATAGCCTCGTCTCTTCCTTCCAATCTGACTTCTGGGGTCCCTGGGACAGAAGCTGGTGGCTGTCCACTCCAACAGCCTCCACCAGCAGGTTTGCACCTGCCCCTGGCCCCCGCCGGCCAGGGACCGGCCCCCACTCCTCCCCCAGCACAGTGTGCGGGGATTTAATTCAGACCCAGTCCTGTGGGCCTGCCCTTGTGGAGTTTCGAGAAACCTGTTCAAGATTCTGACTTCATCCACTTTTAATTTTTTTTCCCTGTGAAGACTGGAATTCAGGGATATTTATCTCGCCGGGTATGTGAAAGCTTAAATAAAATAAGCTTTATCTTTTGGAAGCTGTCAACTGATAAAAAAGAAAAGAATTAAGCATATTCTTGTTTAATGAACTCTCCAGACAGAGGCTGACTTCCGTCCCTGGCTTAGCTCCCCTCCGCAGAGGCAGCAAGCCCCGGGCTGAGACGGACCCCGGGTGTCTCTGACCGCCCCCCTAACCTGTCTAGACGTCCTGTAAACAGAGAAATTGCTAGGGTGGCAGCAGCATGGAGGAGGGAGGGTTTTTGTCACTTTGGAGACAGCTGAGTGAAGAGTCACATGCACAAGAGTCTGTACAGGACAAAGCAGTTCCTCTCCTCTCCTGGAGCTGCTTCCTGGGTCGGAGAGACTCCTTCCCCGCAGGGGACTGCCCCTCCTCTTCTCGGGGTGGCTTCCAGAGGGTGCAGGCCATGGGACAGGTGGCGAGGGAGCTTCGCTGCCTTTTGGGGACTTCCTGGGAAAGGCTCTTCCCCGAGCTAGAGCCCCGGGAGAAGACCCGCCCCGTCCCACAAGGAACTGAATCAGCGAGACTCCCAAAACCTACGCAGGTTACGCCGCACCTGGCCGCGGCCACCTGGGCCACGGCCATGTCCCCTCCCTCCTGCCCCCACCTCTGTCGTCGCCCCCCGACGCTCACTCCACTGTGTCGAGCCTCTCTGCAAAACCCCTCAACGTTTGCATTTTATGTGTCGGTCTATGATCCACTTCGAGGTCATTTTTGTGAAATGTGTCAGGTCTGCGTTCAGGCCGACGTTTTGGCAAGCGGTAAACATGATGATGACAACGACGATGGTGTGATCATGAAGGTGACGAGGATACGACCATGGTGATGGTGATGGTGGCGGCGGTGGTGGCAGCAGCCGTAGGAGCCGTTGGCAGGGACTGCCGCTGCCCCCGTGGCCCGCCCTGGGGGCGGGCTGCCGACGGCCGCTGCCCTGCTCCGCCGCAGGGACTCTCTGAGCCCAGGACGGTTATCCTGGACCTGCCACGACGGAGGCTGGCGGGAAAGGGGCCGGGGGCCCGTGGGCGCGGCAACAGCCTGGCCAAGGTCACGGCGCAGAGCACAGCCCGGACAAGAGACCTCTTCTTCTCAAGAGCCAGCCCGGCGCTGCTGGGACAGAGCGGGGGCGTGCAGCTGGCCCCGTCTCCTTCACCCAACCTTCACTCCCAGTGCGTGTGCGTGTCTCTGTGTGTGCGTGTGTGCGAGTGCTCCTGCTCCACGGCTGAGGCACCCGAGCACGCACCCCGGCCCTCGCCGCCGCGGGGTCTGCGTCATGGGAGCGGCAATACGTGGGCCAGCGATGTGACGAGGGACGTTCAGGACACAGGGGGCTGGGACAGGGGCCTCTGCCACCTGCCTGAACGGCCAGGAAGGGCCCTACCAGGTCCCTGGAGGGGAAGAGGCGGGGGTGCCCCAGGCGGGCCTGGGAGGGCCCGTGGGGGCAGCGGGCTCCCTCCCCTCGGCTGTGCTCTGGCCTTGACCACGTCCTTGCCTGCCTTGGCCTCAGCATCCCCAATGGTAGAGTCCAAGTAGGACCAGAGGTGCCCCCCGATATTGGTTCCCTGGTCGGGGAGGGCCCTTCCTGGAGTGGGAATAGCCTCTTGCCTGGCCCAGCTGCACTGACCGTCTTTCGGGCGGCCTTGCAAACACCGGGCCGACCCCAGGACGGGACCCAGGCTGCGGGGCAGACGGACCAGGTCTGGGCTGGCCCCCTAGGCCCTCTGGGATGGGCTCACGGCTGGTGACAACCCTTTGAGGGGCCCCGATGCTGTGTCTGGGCGCTGACGGCCCCTTTCAGAATCCTGATCCAACGAGCCTGTGAGGATGCGCGTCGGCAGGGCAGGGAGACACCAGCTTGTTGGAATTTAGAAGTGAGGTCGAGGGGGCAGCGTGGGGAAGGCGTCTCTGCTTGCGACTGGGCCAGCCCGCCTCCTGCTCCGCCTGGAGACCGAACGCCAAGTGGACCTGGGGCTGTGGCGCGGCAGCCCCGAGCCAGGGTCTGGAAGAGCGGCGAGCATGCCTGAAGCCTTGCCGACGCCGCCAACAAGGGAGAAGACCTCCACTTGCGAAAAGCAGGCTGGCCACCCTTCCTCCCCCGATGTGTGCCCATCGGGCGGGGCTGGTCCCCAGGGTCAATTGAGAGAGAGTCAGGGACCGGCCGCGCAGGCAGGGACACCAGACTGTGCCCGCTCACTTAGCCTGCCCCCCGCCCCGCCCACCCCTGACCGAAGCTCCACGGAATCGTTTATAATAGAACATCGGATGTTGGGGAGTGAACAGCCCCTTGCCCCTTGAGGGCAGACCCCAGCGTGGAAGACGAAACCCGAGGGAGGCCTGAGGGGCCGAATCACAGCACAGGAAGCGTCTTCCTTGTTGATGGGAATGCATCCGGCTTTGGCCAAAGGATGTGCTGGCAGCGAGACCGCCAGGTTTTCATGCTTTGTCTGTTGAATCATTTCAACCACAGGACCTCAGCGTGTAACGAGGTCCCAGTCCCTTGTCTTTGTGGAATTCATCCCAGTTGTACTTTTGTGTTTAGGCATTTGACGAGGTGGCTCATGTCTGCCCCCGCCCCACCCGCGCTGCCCGCGAGGGCGAATCTGTCTGTTCGGGGCTGCGCCGTCAGGGCCGGCACAGGCTCGGCACAGGCCTGGCACACAGTAGGTGCTCGATGACTGTTGAAGGAGTGACCAAGAGCCTGAGGAGGGGGCTCGGTTGTTATTCTCCTTTGGCAGATGAGGAAACCGAGACGCAGCAGTGAAGACGCCGTTCACCCTGTGCAGCCGGCTGCCGGCGGCTGCCGATGGGGCCCCCTGTGTGTCTCCGTGTCCGTCCTCGCTGCTCTGATTCCGTCGCGCGGGACGCAGCCCCCGGGGCATCTCACGGCTGGTGCTGTCCTCGCTTCGGCTCCATCTCCTCAGAGGAGAGCGCCCGCCTCACAGACGATAAGACAGAGGTCCAAGGGAGTAAACTATTCCCTCCCCCGGGACTTGAACCCATGGCTCTCAGGCTCCAAAGTTGTCCGGCTCCTCACACGGTGCTGCCTCACTGCCTGCCCCACTCCTGGGGCATCTGCCACGGGGGGACATGCTTTGTGCCCCGCCTTTCTGACCCGTCACCCCCAGACCATGAGGCTCACGACCTATCCCATAGTGCCTGAGACGCCGGCCCTGCTTGTCTCCTGTGGGACCCACGGGGGAGGTCCCCATGCCCCTTGGCTATGGGGGCTTCCTGGAACTCAGCGCCTTCTCCCTAGACTCTGAGGCACTTTCTCTCCACCGCCTCCCCAGCTCAAGGAAGAGCTTCATTAAACTGCAAAGAGGCCCCTTTGTCCCAAGAAAGGTTTGCTGGGAAATCGTATTCTTGGTTAAGCTGGTAAAACATCAAAGTTGTCATTCTAGAATGTTATTAGGCAGGAAGCAGGTGGGGGAAAGAAATGGCTTTTCAATGATGTCAGGAAGGCCCAGCGGATGAGGTCATGTGCTGCAGTGGGTCGGAGAAGGGGCTCCAGAGTCAGACAGCCCAGCGCACAGGCTGCGTGACTCTGGGCAAGTGACCTGACCTCCCTGTGCTTCAGTCTCCTCATCCATGAAATAGAAATCAGAATAGTGTGTGCCGCATAGGCCTGCCATGAGACAGCAGAGGCAGGTAAAGTGCTTATGTGCAGAAGAAACAATACGTGTTAACTATTCCTTTTGGTATCATCATTGTCGTCATTGCCCGCAGCACCAGCATCCTTGGAATTCCCAGAGGCGCGAGGGACATGGCCATGATGTGACCTATGAAGTCAGAAGCGTTTGGCTGCTAGTAACAAACATCAAAAATTGTAGCAGCTTAAGGTCAAAATGTATTTTTCTCTTCAGTTTGACCCACTTACTTTTTGGTTGGTTTTTTTTTTGTCTTTTTTTTTTTTTTGCTCTGTGGCTTCCATTTCTGTTTGCCTCATGGCCCAACATGGCTGCTAGAACTCCAGACAACCCCTCTGCGTTCCGGGCAGGAAGAAGGGGACTGGGAGCGTAACAGCTGCTCCGACTCTCTCTGTTCCTGTACATGCGGATGGTGTCCTGCTCCCAGAGGAAGGTTTGCTCTTGGCTGATGCGGGACAAGCTGGTTGTGCCCTGAGGGCAGCCTTCAGTGAGCGGTGAACGGGTTGGTGGGCAAAGAGCCCAGCCCCCTTGCCTCCTGGGTGGGGTAACTCTGGGACGTGTGCTCTCACCCTCGCCCCCAGGTCCGGCCCCGTTGGCCAGTGTGCTCTGTGCTGCCTTCCTCCCTTTCTCAGACTCCTCCTCCCACTGCCCAATCTTGAAAAACACCCATTTGCACTTGAGTCCTTGATTTAGAGTTGGCTCGTGAGGAAACCCAGCCAAAGACAGGGCTGGGGTCCAAAGGGGCATCCCCAGCTGTGCATCTGCCTCTGAAGGCACCCCCCCCCCTCGTCCATCCAGTTCCGTGCGCACCTCCGGGTCCAGGCCGCAAGGGCAGCTGGGAAGGGCCATCGTTCGCCAGGACCTCTTGCTCAGGGAGGAGACGAGGGGCATGGCTATGGGGAGGCAGCCCGCCCGCTCTGCCGCTGTGAGGGGAGGAATAACTACAGAGGGTCCCCACCTTCTTCTGGGGCCAGCCAGACAAGGGAGTGTCGGCTCCCTTGGCCCTTGCAGCTTCCTGAGGAATTCATTTGTGCATTCCACTCCCGCGACGCTGACTGAGCGCCTACTGAGTGCTCAGCTCTGGGATGCCGCCGAGAGTGAGACATGTGTCTCAGTCTCAGGGTGCCTGTCGGGAGCCACGAGGGGGCAGCTGTGGGCGGAGGCAGAGGGCGGGGCAACGGGGGGAGCTGAGCCTGGCAGCGGCCTTTGCCCGTGGGGGCCCGTCCCTGAGCTTCCCCTGGGCGTGACACGGTGCCTCTGTCAGGGGAGCCCGGGTTATTCTGCAACGACAGCAAAGGATTCAGTTCTCAGGGGCTCAGAGCTACATGTCCATCTGGGTTGGGAGGGAGCTCTGTCCACCGGGACGAGGTTGGCGGGAGCTGCCATCTTGAACGTGGTGGTCTCTGTGCCCAAGCAAAAGAGTTGAGGGGTCGCTGGCCCAGCAGCAATTAATGTGCAGTTTGGAAGTGGCCCCGGGACACCGCTGCTCACAACACACTGTCCAGAGTGGTCACGTGGCCCCACCCAATGCAGGTGGCCGGGAAGTAGAGTCGGTCAAAAATGTTTGGAGACCTTCCCTGACCATTGTGGCTCAGTTGGCTGAGCGTCATCCTGCAAAGCGAAAGGTCACCAGTTCGATCCCCGATCAGGGCACATGCCTGGGTTGCAGGCCAGGTCCCCAGTTGGGGGCGTGCAAGAGGCAACCGATCAATGTTTCTCTCGCACATCTCAATGTTTCTCTTCTTCTATTTCTCCCTCCTTTTCCCTCCCTTTAAAAATAATATTTGGAGAACAGCATGGTGGTCCCCGTGCACCAGGGATCAGTCCGGGGAATTTCCTCCCAAGTGTCCTTCTGTGAGTTTGCACCCACACACACGCACCCTTAGAAAATATACACTGTATCCTAACATAAAGACCATTCTGCAACACTTCCTCTCTTTCCCTGAGACAGTATCTTAGAGAGCTCTCTGTATCGGGAGGTGTGACTTTGTTTCATGCTTTTAAAGCCTGCGGCGGTTGTCATGGTTTGGACACCCCACAGCTGAGTTTGCCAGCCCCCCACGGGGGCACTTTTGAGGTGTGAGTTTTTGCTGTGACTAACAGTCCCACGATGGATGTTCTCACTTGAGCTCATCCCTCCCAAAAAGGGAGATGCTGGCTTGTTCATTTAACGTTTTCAGACACTGAACAACCATCTTCCGAAGTGACCGTGCCCGTACACGCTCCCGCCGGCGGCGTATGGTGAGTCCCCCCACAGACTGGCCCCATCAGCGACATCACACAATTTGAATGTATTTTTACTCTGTTGGGAGAGCCCCTTTTCATCTCTTTAAGTTATAAAAAGTTACCTGTACAACACTGAAGCAGCGGAGAAATGTTCACAGGACACAAATCATTTCTCATTTCACACCCCATTCCAGGGGAAACCCTGAGAAAACAGTATCCTTTCAGATTTTTCTCTATGCATTTACATAATAGATTTCCATAAATAATACATATATATATATATTTCGTAATGCGTGAATGTTATCACTATTTTATTTTGTTCTGAAGCTTGCTTCGCCGCCTTCCTACCCAACCTCCCAATTTTTACCATGCCTTATCACACTTGTTTATGTAAAAAAATATCATTTTTTTTACTGGCTGCTTGGGTTATCTTTTCCCTTGTTTTTCTGTCTTCTCACACATCGATAGGTGGAGGAGGGGGAAACAGGGGAAGTTGATTCTAGGGTTGTTTTTTCTCTCCTCCTCCCGGTTCCTGGGGGTGAGAGGCAGCCCGGTGGCGAAGTTCCTGCCAGGCAGGCGGGAGGCGGGAGGCGGGGGGCGCGCGGGAGGCGGGGGGCGCGCGGCTGGCTGAGGAAAGGGATGTGAGGCAGACAAGAGCCATTCCAGATGCTGGTGGGGAGACACGGGTCTCCTGTGGCAGAATTCAGCAAAATGCTATTAAGGATACATTTTTTATTGTTCTGTCCTGCAGGCAACTTGGGAAAATATTGTCATCTCAGCATAAATAAGTTCCTTTGCCAGGTTTTATTTTTAAATGACGCTTTCAGCACTAGGTCTGACTCTGAAGCAATGGAGCCCTCCCTGCATCCACCACAGCCTGGCGCTGGGAGCAGAGGTGTGGGTCGGGCCTTCAGGCAGGGCAGGGGACATGTGGCTGGCTGGCTGCCGGCTGGCGCGATCTGTCCTCCCTGTCCCCTCCTACACTCCTCACCCAACCCAGAGCTGGAGGAGGGCATCGGAGTGGTCCTCTGTGTAACTCTGCTCAAGGAAAATTCAAATGAACCAAATGGCAAAACGCAGGCCAGAGACCATGCATGCCAGCTTCACCTAAACACCCAGCCTGATCTGCTTATTGACGAACTCCTGTGTGTGCCCCTCACAGGCCCGACGCTGCTCTCAGTGTGTTCGAAATAGGACCACATTTTCCTATTTTCCACAGCCACGTGGCGTGGGAGCAGGGCTGGCTGGCCTGTCTTGGACATGGAGGGCGGGCAGACTCGGAGTCGGTCCCTGGGGTGGGTGTCCGGTCCGGCTTCTGTCCCCCCAGGATCCCCGCGGCCTCCCCTGCCCCCGAGGCCTCAGTGGCTTTCCCCAGCCGAGGGGATTCCTATTCCCAAGGTCATAAACCACCGGCTACCTGGGTGTTGGCACGTCTTTGCACCCACCCCCCGCCACCCTGTGAGGGTCCAAGATTAGCACCGCCCGCCCTTTGCCCTTAGTGTTGGGTCCCAGCTGCCACAGGGCCCAGACGTCCTTGGACGGGACCCTTCGATGCCCTGGCTTCTCTGGCAGCCACCCCGAAGGACAGAGCGACGTACCCTCAGCACCTGGCGGGGCAGCAGGTGAGACGGGAGTGGGGAGGGGCCAGGAGGTGCGTGCGTCGCCTGCTTCCTTCCTCAGCGGACGGTCTAGGATGCCCCGCTCCCTGTGGGAGCTCTCTGGGGACACCCTGCCTGACCCCGCGGCCAGCCGTGCCTGCGTGGGCAGCTGCGGCCCTCCCCTCTGGTGCCCTGGGACGGCACCCCTCAGCCGGCGGCATGTGGAGCTCTGTTTCCCAGGGAGCTGCTAAGCCGGACGGAGGACCCTCCGCACAGCGGCCTCCCTCCCGCTGCCCGCTCCGGTGGCGGGAGGCCTGGGCTAAGGGCCCCAGGCCTCTCGGTCCCCTTTGTCCTCACAGCAGCACCTCCTTTGTGTGGACTAGGACGTGGTAGCACCAGGACCGCCACTCAGATGTGGAAGGACCAGCCTGTGAAGTTTGGGTCTGGAATTTGAGGTTTCCCGTGTTGTGCTGGTTGGGGGTCCCAGGCGGGGGTCACCGCGCAGTCACCACTGGCCGTATCTGACTCTGAACTTCACACACAGCAACAGCGTCTCAGTTAGTCCCTCCAAAAACCCTGCATGGGGAGGGGGAGGGGGAGACCAGGATTCCCATTCCCCCCCATGATTCCCATCTTAGGCAACGAGGATTTGGTTCAGAAAGGTTTGGATAATGGCATTTATTCATTGACATTTGCTGGATGCGCCGCCTGGGCTAGGAATCGTCCTCGATGTGGGGTGTGCACAGTGTGTGTATTTTTGAGGGGGAGCAGACAGTCAACAGTCATAAACAAACACAAAATTATGACAAATTATGATCTGCCCTACAGGGGCATTAAGGGAGGAGGTGCCACCTTTGGTCTCCCCAGGAGGATCTTGGGGCCACCCAGGAGCCAGCCTGCAAGGGTTGGGCATGGGGAAGAGCATTCCTGGCCGAGGGAACAGCATGTGCAAAGGCCTTGAAGCGGGAAGCGTCTCTGTGCGTCGGAGGGGCCGGGGGAGGCGGGAAGATGGCCACCCTGGCTGGCGGGCAATGGGGGAAGGCGGGAATTGGGGGCAAGGTCTTGGGGGTGCGTTTGAAAGGATCAAAGACTCCAAACAGCGATCGGCTGAGACAAAGTCAGCATCATCCCCAGGGCACGCTTGCTGGGCTGGACGGGACCCTTCCCTCGGCAAGCCTCGCTGCTGTTTCTGCGGCTAACACACCCCTCGCTTCTGCAGAGGAAGTTGCTTCCTGCTGTGTGGGCGCTGCCCCTGCTGCATGCTGCGCGCCCCGGCGCCGGGCGGCCCCCAGCTCTCTTGCACACAGATCACTGAAGCCTTTTTTTGTGTCCCCGTGTGCAGAGAAAGTATCCTGGCAGTTGATGTTGAAAGAAAAGTGTGCAGCCCCGAACCCAGCAACCCCATTGGTATAGAGGGGTCTTGGAGGAATAAAAGCGCGTGGCAGCCCAGGTCCAAGTCCAGCATCCTTGGCCTGCTGCGGCCTCCACGGCTCTGCGCGTGGAAGGTTGGGGCCCCGCCCATGGCAGCTGTTAAATGTGTTGCCTTTACACCTGCGCATGCACACAGATGTCTATTTCAGGGTGGTTTGTGGTTAACATAAAAACAGAACCCGAAACAACGTTAATGTCATTCACAGGGAATGGAAGGACTATTGGGGGTTATGCAAAGTCATAAGCCAGGGCCACGACAACAGATCTGGGATGATCTCACTGTGGGTTTTGATGGGAAAACCCTCGGAGTGGTGCTTATTGGAGGGTTACACATTGGGGGGAGGGCCCGTGAAGGGCGTTTGTGGGCAGCAGAGAGGAGGGGGGATGGAGGTGTGAGACCGGTTGCAGGATGGGGGGAGGCTGCGTTACTTGACTTGTTCCGACAGTGTGTGATGTGCTTATGATCGTAGGAGAGAAGAACAGGAGAAAATCTGGATGTTCTGCATTGATCCCTGTGTGGGGGCCCCTTGTGAAGAAGGGGTGGCCGACAGGCCACCACAGAGGCAGAAGATCTTGTCCTCAATGCTCTGCTTCAGAAAACCCAGCACCGTGGCGGTGGCTGCTTCCTGAAGCCCCAGGAACATGTTTTGTTTTTCTCTTTTCCTCTGTCAAGTTCCTCTTTTCTGGCCGATTTTGTTGGTGGCAGACGCCTGTGGCTTCCATGGGACCGGAGACTGATTTGCTACCAGCACGGATGCTGCCTCCCTCCCCGCGCCTCCCCTTCCCGCCCCTGCTTGTCTAGTCTGGGATCCACCAAGGCAGGGAACCAGGGAAAGGGAGAGATGCATGAAGACGCCACTGACCCGCACCCGGGGCGAGCACGCAGGCACCTTTATTGCAGGGCGAGGGGCCTCTCCTCTGTGCGCTGCGTCTGGCCCCGCTGAGCGACTCCTGACTTTGGTTCCATTGTTCAATTGCCAAAGAATTCCAGAAATGAGAACGCCTTCCCCGGCCCGCAGCCTCCTGGCTCTGTGCGTCTGAGCCAGTAAGACATGTTCCCTCTTGCTCCCCACTTCTGAGGGTGGCTCAGCCTCCGCGATGTGTTTCTGATGCTATCTGTCCCCTAACCCGTATCCCTCCCAGAGAGAGATGGCCGCAGGCGCCGCGCAGACCAAACTTCGGCAGAGCTCCCGGGTTGAGCGGGGCCGTTCGTGTTTCCCAAGCGCAGCTCTCCAAGGTCAGTCAAGCCCGAACAAGAAAGGTCAAATCCAGGAGGCCCCTGCTGTAGATGCCTTGCTGCTGGAACAGCCTGTGGGTGCCCAGGGACTGAGTGATTTTAAATCTGGGGGCTCATCTAGATTACCAAGGCCGGGGCTTGCTTGGCCACTTGTGAGCTTGGTGGCTCAGGCGGGCTGCCACAGAAAACTCAACTCAAATGGACTTTGGTGATCAAGGGGACTTTTGGGACCTGCTGTAACTGGGCAGTCGCAAGCTGGTGTGGATTCGCTCCAATGCTGTGGCCAGCCTGGGGACCCCCACCTCGCCGCCCGCGCCCCCTGAGCAGACTTCCTCCTCAGACCACCCCTCCCCTTGGCTCCAAGATGACAGCCAGTGCATCTTGTTGCTGTTTGCTTCAGGTGTGACATCAGCAGGAAAGAGAAAGCTCACTCCCTGCCGGGACGAGGGCTCTCATTGACAGCCGTCCAGGCCTGCCCACTGACCTCAGACTTCCAGCTCTGGGACGGGGAGAGAGAAACGCGTCTTGTCTAAGCCGCCCTGACCTCAGTCTTTCTTATGTGGCCCGAGCTGACCAGTAAACATTGGTCACCGGTGCCTCCGTGTCTCTCCTCTTCTAAGGACTTCAGTCGTATAGGGCAGGGGACAGCCCTTCTCCAGTCTGCCCTCATCTGAAACTGATATTCTAGTTCCAAGCAAGATCACACTCCGAGGTTCAGGTGGGTGAGAAATCTTTTTGGGGGCGAAAAAGATTTCCACCCAGGCCAGTAGCTCTCTTGTTTATCTCTCCATCTCGCCTTATAACCACCTGGTGAGGCCAGCCCACTTCTCAGATGGGGAAACTGAGGTTCAGAGGCCTCAGGGCCCAAACAGCTGCCAAGTGGCAAATGCAGGACTTGTACCCAGACCCTCAGGCACCGGGACAGGGTGGAGAAGGCGGGGGCGGGGAGGGGGGCGAGGGGGAGAGTGGCTGGAAGTTCACACGCCTCCCCAGCTCTGCCACCGGCAAAATCGGCCAGAAAAGAGGAACTCAACAGAGGAAAACAGAAAGACAACTCAGCTGACTCTGTGTTTACAATCAAAGGGTCTCTCTCGGGAGCCGCGTAGGAAATTTTAACATTTCAGGCAGGCAGGCGACGCTTCTTGTCTAGACGCGGAGGAATGCTCAGACACAGACCTGCTTCCCGCACTCCAGCTGACCCCGCGCCGGCCTGTGCGTCCCCGCAGGTTGGGGGTGTCGCGCATGTTGCCTTTGGGGCCAGACATCACAGAGACCCCATGGTCGCGGAAGCTTTGGCGGCGGCGCTTTGTCATGCAGCCGGGGGACAGGGGACCAAGAGATGCTGGCTGGCGTGCTGTCTTTTCTCAGGCAATTGAGCTGCTTACAAATCAATAAACACAGGTTGATTGGGACGAAGGCTTTATCATCCTTGCGGCTGGCACCACCGTCAGGGTGACGGTGACTGTGCAGGTGGGACCATTAAACCTGTAATGAGCTTTCGGAAACATCGGGCGGGCGGGGAGGAGTGCGGGACGGGGCCGGGGTTGGCGTGGCACGGTGATGCCTCCCTTCTCTCCTATCTGCCACCTGGGGAGGCGAGCAGGGCAGCTTCCTGCAGGCCGCGCCGGAGGGGGCGGGGTGTGGAGGGCAGGGACCAGAGCCCCGGACCTGCCCGGCTGTGAGCGCGGGTCCTCCCGCCTGTCGCTCCCATCTCTGTGTCTCGGATTCCTCCTTTATAAAACAGGCCTGGACCCCAGTGGTTCCCCGCGTTGGTGGAAGTCGTCTCTTGGACCTTAATCATTCGCACAGGACCCAGACTGGCGATCAGTGAGCCGAGGCCGGATGGGAGACACCTGTGGCCATTAAGGAATGGCCACCACGTGGTCAGCACCAAGCAGCTCTCTTGCCTGCAGTTGGGGAAACTGAGGCTCAGAGCCCAACCGCGGCGGAGCCAGGCAGGACGGCAGTTGCTACCTGCCAGGTGCTCTCCCCCGGAATCCGCACCCACCAACCATTTCCAGCACTGGCTGTCTGGGCCGATGCTGCCGGAACGCAGCTTGGCACCCTAAAGACACCAGGGCTCTGGGGGCCGAGCAGAGCGGGGTGGGGGGCATCCTCTGCTTCCCTGAGGAAACCCCGGATGGCGGAGTGCCCGTTGGGTGGCCGCTGCGGGCCAGGCCCCTGTGCAGCTGCTGTGGGTCCGTGTCTAACAGGGGACCAGGGCCAGGAGGGGCGAGTTTGCGTGAGGGGAGCTGGGGGTGTCAGGAGCCCCCTCCGGGGTGGCCGCAGCCTCCTCCTTCTCTCTGAGCCCTCACGCGGGGTGGCACCTGGTATAGACCCACGTCTCGCGCCCGGTCTGGGCCGTGGCGGCACATCGTGCACCAGGAACGTCGGGGTCACACACCTCGAAGCCCGACGTTGAGCCGCTCTTTTCTTTTACATTATTTGTTGCCCAAACCATGCGCTGCCCTTCTGCCAACGTGACCTCGAGCGCTTCCAAAACGCGTGCCGAGTATGGTCCCAGGCAAACGCTGAGGCTGGGGACGGCCCCGCCACCTGGTCCAGCCCCCTGCCCTGTACAGGCTGTGTGTGGGGACATTTAGTCTCAGAATGATCCTTGGAGGAAGGAGTGCCATTGTCCCATTTCACAGGTGACGAGATGAGGGCTGGTGGGGCGAGCGTGGACGGCAGAGTAACGGCCCCCTGAGGGTGTCCATCCAGAACTGTGGACATGCTGGGTCCCGTGGCGAAGGGAGATCAGTGTTGCCGGCGGAATGGAGGTCACCCACCAGCTGACCTTGAGATCAGGGCACCCCATGGAGTCCCAGGGTAGGAAGAGGGTGCAGGAGAGCCACTACCCTGCCAGAGTGATGTGACATGAGGGAGACTCGCTGGCCATTGCTGGCCTTGAAGATGGAGGACGGATCCAGCAAGACAAGGTGCGCGGGGGGAGGGGCCCTACAAGCTGGAAAAGGCCAAGAAGCGGATTCTCCCCTGGAGCTTCCGGAAGGAACGCAGCCCTGCGGACCCCCGGAGGTGAGCCCAGCGACACCCCTTTCGGCCTGCTGCCCTTCTGAACTCTGAGAGAATACATTTTGTAGTTTTCAGCCACTGCGTGGGGGGCAACTTGTCACGGCAGCCACAGGAAACTGGTACGGCTGTCCGTCCACGGTCACACACCTGAGTGGGGCTGGGTTTAAACCGGACCTCGGTGGCTTGTGTGGGGATGGACATAGGAAGAAGGGCGGCGAATCCGGAACAATCCTGGGGCTTCTGTTGGGAAGAAACAGGAAAGGAGATCAAGGGGATGGGTGTAGGCGGGGAGGTGCTGGGGTCTGACTGGGGTCGGCACCACTAGGGAAAGTCTGACCACATGACAAGGGGGTGACAGGAGAGGCAAGAAGGCGACACCGCTTGTGCCCTGGATACCGCTGTGCCTGAAGCCAACCGGCTTTACCTTCCAGGAAAAAACAGGCACCCCTTGGGGCTCAAGGGACGGGTCCGAACTTGGCCTTAGTTTCCCTGGGCAAAGCTCCCCTTTCGGGTTTTCAAAGACAGAACAAAACGTCAGGTGCCAAGGAGGCTGAGAATCATATGCCGTACAGCCGCCCTACCTTCGGGAGCCTCCTGGCCTTTGGTTTATGCTTTTGACACTGAGGCACAGAGAGGGAGGTGACATACCCAAGGTCACACGGCTGTTAAGAGACACCTGAGACTAAAACCTGGGCCCCCTCCCCTCTCCTCCCCTTTGCCCTCTGCAGTTCCACAGAAAGGGCCCAAGCACCCGACGTCTGGGCAGTTTTCCTGCTGACAGGACTCAGGAAAGGGCCGGCTTGTCCAGCCGCGATGTTGCTCCCCGGTCACGTGGGTCTCCTTTGCTTGTGGCCAAAGCTCGGGGAGCCAGCGTTCCGGCGGGGCCTCTCTCCCGCCCAGGGCCTGTCTGGAAGTCATTTGTGGGGTCTGCCCACCTGGCTGGCTGTGGTTGTGTGACTAATACATCCCAGACGGGGCTTCCTCCCTGGTGTCCGGACTCCCTGCCCTGGTCAAAGCCCTGCGAGGAGAGGGCTGTGCCAAAGGCAGCGCGTCCTGGTCGCCTTGATGGCCACCTGTCACGCCTTGAGGGGACAGAGGGCTGCGTTAGTGTGCAGCTCACAGGCCAGAACTCTGGACCCCAGGCGGGCGCTATCGCACGCCAGGCGTGTCGGATGCAAGGACCCGCTCTTGCCCTTGGCTTCCTCCCTTTTCGTACCTCTGTCTTCTGTTTTTCCATGTGCCACCACCTCAGTGTTTGTTGAGGGGAACTGTCCCCTCTCATTGTGAACGGGTCTGAGCAGACGCCCCATCTCTGACCCGGGACTGAGCGCTTGCTGAGAGCCAGGAAGTGGCAGACCCCAGTGGCTCCATGACAACCCTACCAGGTTGGCACAATTAGTGTCCCGTTTTGGACATTAGACAATGCACCAGAACCAACGAGTGACTGTCTCAGCACGGGACAGCTGCGGGGGAAGCAACAGGGGGACAAAGGTAGCACGAATCTCTTGTCCATTTTACTGATGGGGTGACCGAGCCCCAGCATGGCCAACTGACTTGCTCAAAGGCACACAGCAAGTGAGTGGCGGGGGATGGGATGAGCCTTCCTCTTCCCTGACTCCCGGTTTCCTCTCTCCCGGGGCTCCGCAGGCACTACGGGCACAGGCTGCATGTAGCGGGTGGGTGACCGTCACCATGGGCCACCAGAGGCCCCTCTGCAACCTGCCTCGGCCAAGGCGATTGAAATCCTCCCTGGCCATGGATGGCAGCGACCCCTCTCCCAGGGCACCCCCGCATGACCTCCAGGACCTGCAGTGGCCCCGGCTTGGAGGTCGGTGGAGTAGTTCAGCTGGAGGCCGTCGCTTGAAGCTTTAAGAAAAGACTGTTCGAGGTGCAGACTCTCCTTCCCAGAGGCATGCGTGCCCCCTTGGGTCTTTGAACGGGAGCAGAGCACGCTTCACTGAATTGCGCTTTCTTCTGCGTCTGTTGTTGCCCGGGTGATGGGGAGGAGACTTTGCGGTGACCCTGAGCACGGGCCAGGACGGGGTGGCCGTGGTGCTGAAGCGGTCCAGGCTGGGTGGGGGGGCAGCCAGCGCAAAGGCCCTGAGGCGGGGTGAGCACGTCTCTCGAGAATCCTCATGGTCCGTGTCAAGGGCGGGGGGGTGCTGGGAGGTGAGGCCAGAGACGCCCTTCTCAGGGGCAGAAATAGCCCGTCAGTGGCACGCTCCGCGACGCAGGTACCCCCTTGCCGTTGGGCAGGGGGCGAGGAGAAGGGGGCTCAGGTGTGTGCGTGCCAGCTGGGTGCCACACGCAGCATTTCAGGCCACCCTCGTGGGAAGGCGAAGCCCTCGTTGTGCCCAGTTAGCAGACGAGGAGCCTGAGGCTCAAGGAGCTGGAACCGGCCCAGGAAGTGTTACCGACCAGGCCGGTCTCCGATGGGGTTCATGGGCTGAGGTGGTGGGCGCTTGTGAAAAACACGAGGTCCCTGGGGGGCAGCGTGCCGGCACCTTCGTGTTCCCCCACGTCACATGGCTCCGCTTTTCCTATTTCCAGCCAGACGTTTGGAGACCGGGGGAGGCGGCAGCCTGCGGAGTCCCAGGAGGCAGCGCGTTCTGGCTTTCTGCCAGCCCTCCTGGCCCAGGCCTGGGGCGGGGGCGGGGGCGGGGGCTGCTCTACGGCGCGGGGCCGGAGGTCTGGAAAGAGGGTGGCTACAGGCTTTTCAGAGTGTCAGGAAAATGGTGTTCACCAGGGAGGAACAGAAAGCTGGCACTGGCTCTGCAGTGTGGCCAGGTCTGCTCACGGCTGGCTTAGGTGGGGCCTGGCGCCCGCGAGGCCTGTGCGCCCTGGCACTTGCATGTCGGCCGGGGGCAGTCACCCGCAGAAGCCACGTCTGGTGGCATCGGGAACCTCTCTGTGCAGGCCCAGCTGGGACAGGACCCAGAGCCGCCTGTTCTGGAGCCTGTCTCGGTAGGAGGCCAGGGCAGGCACGTGAGAGGACGTGTCTGTTCGTTCACGGACATTTCTGGGCCCTTGCTTTCTGCCGGAGCCTGTCCCTGGCCCCGGAAGGAGCCACCAGCCAGACTGCTGAGGTCTTTTCTTATGAAGCTCGTGCTCCGTGGGGATGGTCACAAACCACAGGGAGAGACAAATAAAAACACAGTCGCTGGGAGTGGCAAGTGATGGGGGGATAGGGTGGCAGGTGGAGGAAGGCGGGAGCAGCTGGCCTTTGTGGGGAGGCCTGGTGGGCACAGAAGGTCCCGGGAAAGGACAAGATGGCAGAGAGCCTCACGCACCCACCTGGCGCCATGGGCCAGCTCTCCCCTCGCGAGGGCCCAGGTCACAGTTCAGAAAACTGAGGCACCGGGAACTGAAGCGACTTGCCAAGGCCGACAAGTGGAGAAACAGGACAGCGGGACTTGAACTCCCGTCCCCGGCCGCCCCGCACCCCGAGCCTGCACACTGCCCCTTGAGGATCCTGATCCCCACCGCAGCATGTGGCTCCAAACTGACGTCCTGCGTATGTCGCAAGGGTGGTAGCATGGGTCCCCTAGCCTGGCTGGTGGAAAGACCCCCCACCTCCCCACCCGTCCCTGCCAAGTGTCCCCACCACTTCCCGGTGCTCTTGATGGGGGCGGCACTCCCCATACCGCGTGGTAAAGGGCTGGGTGTTTCTGGTCCGGTCCGTCAGAGTCCGGGGGGCCCCGAGCGTGGCTCTGGCGCTGCGGGCACATCTGACCCTTCGAGTTCAGCAGGGACCCGGCCCCACGAGGCTCTGATTCGTGGCAGTGTCACGTCACTGTAACACCTTTTCTTTTACTTTTTCTTTTTTAATTGATTTTTAGAAAGAGAGGAAGGGAGAGAGAGAGAAGCACCGATGTGAGAGAGAAGCATCCGTTGGTTGCCTCTCACTTGCACCGCGACCGGGGATGGAACCCACAACCCTCTGGCGCACAGGCCAATGCTCCAATCAAATGAGCCACCTGGCCAGGGAAAATCACTGTAACACTTTTTAAACGCTGCCGGCTCCTGTGCTTCTCTCATCAGAGATGAGTAACAGAAAGGTCCAAACCATGAGGAGAGCTAAGCTACCGTCACCGCACAGCATCCACCCGCTGACCTTCCAGCGTCTGACCACACGGGTCTCCTCTAGCTGCCGGAGGAGCCACAGGCATGTCTCCCTGACGTCACCACAGGGACAAGAGTGCCCAGGCTGCGGCTCTGTCCCCAAGTGCCTCCACCGCTCCGTTCCCTGGCCACCGGGGTGGTCTGAGGCCTGTGCTTCCTGGGAAAGGCAGGGCGAAGGCTTCACAGCTCGGCTCTGGGCTGGCCTTTCTGAGGCTTGTAGTGCAAACACAGATGCTGCGGGACCCCGTGCTGCGCCTCCCATGATCCCTTCTGCTTCTGGCCTGTAAGCCGCGTGCCCGCCCACCACCCAACCGTCCTTGCTCCCCGAACCCCTGTCTCACTCCAGAGCTGCCCCGTCTCCGGAACAGCCCAGAGCCGGCATGCCTCTGCATGGCCCCACCCCGTGCTGTGGAAGTGGGGCGCGGACCACCTGCCCCCGCCCGGCCGGCCCCTAACGCCTCTTCCTTGGAGCCAGGTGGCCAGCAGCAGCCTCGGGACCAGAGAAGAAGAGGCTGCAGGGAGGGCTTGAGGCGGCCCGTGCAGCAGAAACATGAGAAAATAAAGTGCGTTGCATGGAACTCCAGGCAGAAAAGGAACTGATTCATTTCCGCCCTCTCCTGCCTTTTTTTTCCTCCTGAAGCATTCAGTAAACTTTTCCCATTTTCAGTCCCCAGTGCTGCTTAGATCATGTTGCGGTTTTCCCATGAGATCGAGCCCACTCATGCTTTGTTTTCTCTTAGGCACCCACGGTCCATCCCACCGACCATGTTGGGGTGTCCCCCCAGGTGGGGGTCTCCTCCCTTTGCCCAAATGCACCCCTGTTTCCGTAAGTCAGTAAGAGGAAATGCTTGAGCCTGGGCTTGTGGGATGTTCGAGGTTAACGTTCATTGAATTTGCTCTTGGTAGATGTTGTGGCTACTTCATTATAAGAAGCGAAACGTGATGAAGTCGCTTCGAACGGTGGTGGGAAGAGCCACGGGGGCCACTTTCATTCCCCAGCCCAATAAGGTCCTTTGTCATCGCGTCCTTTCTGGAATCTTGACCAGAAATATGTTACATTAAGATGCGAAGCTATTTGTTCAAGTCATCAAGCTGCAGCTGAAGAACACAATCCCTGACCCTCCCCGCCCCCAGCCTGATTTCTCCTTCTGTCACCAAGGAAATGAAAGTCTAACATCCAGCAGACAATTCCACCTCATGGAATGGCGTGTCTGTGGACTTTCCCCCATGTTTGGTCTCTAATTAGATTCAAGGCTCTCTCTATGTGGGGGCTCCAGCTTAATGCAATTTGAAAATGAATTATGTTTAATTAGGCTGTACTATTAGGGAATAGCCGGGCCAATGGAAGAGTCATGATGAATACTTGGGAAACTTACACCAGCAATATCACAGAAATCGCCGCTCTTCCTGGTGAGATGGGCAGACGTTATTTGCATGCTGTTTGGGTGATTCGATTGCCATCCACAGTGGAGAGGCACCCAGAGGTCCCTTCTCTAAGGTGCCGAGTTTTGATTGGGTCCGGGCTCCATTTGGCCTGTGGGCTGCCTCTTCTCCGGATGGAAGGGACTTTATTTCTGGAGAAATCTCCTGCCCTTTGGGGCGTGGCATGGGAGCAGGCACGTTCGTGCCTCATTTTCTTGGGCATGTGGTTCAAAGACAGACCAAGGGCCTGAAATCTGGGGTTCAGGAAGCCACCCACCAAGGTACTTCTGTGGGTCATGGTTTAAGGACCAGCAAGAAAGTAACTGAAATATGCCTGCGTGGGTACAGACTGCACAATCCAGGTTCAGAGTTAATTCACTTCCTGGCAGTTGGGAAGGCTGCCAGGCCCGGGGAAGAAAACTCTACCGTCTCCAGCATCTGAATTTATATGAACTTGGTTCGTCCTCATAGAAGTTTAAAGATTTTCTCAGTTACTCGCCCGTTTATATGACACTAAGGACTCCCATCCGCCATCAGATCGATTTCTGGACCAACGATCCTGAGAGAGGACCCTCAGCTCACCTCCCTGTGTCTTTATTTCCCGACTGTCGACTGGGTGTAAGAAAATGTAATTGATTACTAATTCACGTGTCATTCCTCAAATATTTATTTCCAAGCAGAGGAGATAAAAATAAATGAATAATGCACATTCCTGTCCTCAAGGAGCAGCGAATCTTTGGAACGCAGAGTCTGAGGTGAGGACTTACTGGGCGGTGCAAGCCCAGGGCGGTGGAGGTGAGGGACAAGGAGGCCAGCGGGGATACGCGGGCGCGCTGGCTGTCCTGCCGGACGCGCTGAGGTGGGATGCGGCACAGGCCGCGTGGCAGGTACAGGCTTGCTGGAGAGGCCGCAGGGGGACCCGCACCTCGAGAAGTCCTCAGGAGAGAGAGAGAGAGATGGGGAGGAATTCTGCCTGCCGCCTTGCTGCCCAGAAGTGACCTCCTTCCTGGTTGCCCCGTCCAGCCCCTTGGTGGCTGCCCGGGAAGCCAGAGGCCATGGTCCGCTGTGCAGTGTTCGATCCACGTGCGAAAGCGCAGCCACGGGTGGCAAAGGGAGGCGCTGGCCCGGAGGGCAGGGCAGGGCTCTGGGGAGAACCTGAGAAGAGCACCAGACGGGTGGCCCAGTTCAGGAGGACACACGCGTCAAGAGGCAGGTGCCTGGGCGCAACAGCTGTGTGAGCGGGACGCAGTCTGTGTCCACCTGTCCGTCCGAGGTCTCCAGGCCTGTGGGGTAGAGCACACTGGCTTCCAAGAAGAGGGAGTGTATATCCTGACACCAGAAAGGTGAGAAGGATTTGGCCAGAGGGAGGATGTGGGGTGGGGACAGTGTTCTGGGCAGCCGGCCCAGGAAGGCAAAGCCGGCAGGCTGGAGAGCACACGGGCCGGCCTGAGCCTGGAGGTGTGGGGGCACCTGCTGGGATGCACGGGGCCTCGTCGGCGCGCAGGGGCTGGATGTCACCCCCAGGGCCGCGGGGCCGCCCCTCCGAGCATCCGGTCCCGGCTCTCGGCTCTCAGAGCGGCGATCCACTCCTCTTCTTTACCTTTCCTGGCTTCCTCTGTCCTTTTTCTCTCTCTTTCCTTGTGGGCAAGGAGCCCAGGGAAATTTAGAGCCAGCCACTGTCTCCAGACACCAGGGGTGAGAAAGTCCTTGTCTTCCCTGCACCGGCTTCATAACGCGGCGCCCTCACCCCACGCTGACTGCAGGGGACATTGGCCCTGGGCCCACACCCGGCCGCCTCCTCCCCTGCTGGGCCGAGGTCAGCCAAAAGCAGGACAGGGAGGCAGACGTGGACGGGCCGGCTCTGCTGTCCCCAGAAGGGTCCCATCTGGCTGGCTGGCTGGCTAAGGACAGCCCTCGACGTAAGAGTGGTCAGCCCCTGGCGGGGGACCTGGGGACGTGGCTTGTGTGGGTCCTGCCATCATCTCTGAGGCCCTCGCTGGTGGTGGCCGAGCACAGATCCACCTGGCGGCTGTGGTTCAGAGTTGCCCACCCGAATTTCCCCTCCCACTTCTCTGAGAGCTACAGGGATTGGATGAACGGTGGGCATGTGACCTAAACGGGACCAATCAGAAATCCAAGACTGGGGCTCCGAGCTGTTGAATGAATGAATGAATGTGGAAGTCCCAACCTGCCCAGAGGCTCTGTCTTCACAGGGGTCCTCCTAAGAGGAAGGCAGGTGGGCCAGCGAGAGAGGACATGCGAGGCCAGAAGCAGGATTGTGAGTGATGTCTCCGGTGTCCTCGAGGACGCTGGAAGGGGCCGTGAGCCTAGGATGCAGCCTCTAGACGCTGGCGGGGGTATCCAACCTTTGGCATCTCTGGGCCGCACAGGAAGAAGAAGAGCTGTCTTGGGCCACACATGAAATACACAAACACTAACAAAAACTGATGAGCCAAAAAAAAAGATTTTAAGTAAACTTATGATTTTGTGTGGGGCCACATTCAGAGCCATCCTGGGCCGCGTGTGGCCCGCAGGCTGAGGGCTGGGCACCCCTGGCTAGGGGATGCGGCAGCATTGAGCCGGATTCTACCCCGGAACCCCCAGAAGGAGCACTGTCTAGTTTACGCCTTATTTTTGGTCCTGTGACACCCATCCCATGACCTCCAGAACGGTAAGAGAAGACTGTGAATGTTTCAAGCCACTAAATGTAGTCATTCATTAGAGCAGCAGAAGGAAACAAGTACACGGCGCACATCCGTTCTTATAGGACAATGACACGCCCGCTCGGCAGAGACCCGGGCTTGACGCTGCTTGTAGGGTTCCGAGGCGAGGACAGGAAGAGCGTCCCGATGGCTTTTCATGTGCGCCCGCACCTGTATAATCGCCACCCAAATCAAACACCGCCCATGCCCAGCCCCCCGCAGGCTTGCCTGAGCCGCCTCCCTGTCGACCGTTAACCTCCCCCGAGGTAACCTGCGTCCTGTCGTCTGGCACCAGCAGTCCCTTTCGCCTGCTCGGGATCCTGACCTGCTCTGAATTTTACTCTTTTTTGTGTGGCTCCTCTCACCTGGAGGTGTATCCATGGGGCCGTGCGTAGCAGTTATTACTGCTTGTAGTATTCAGTTGTGTGGATGAATCATGTTGTTCATTCCTTTGCTGATGTACATTTGGGTTGTTTCCATTTGGGGCCATTCCAGATAAAACTTTTCCAAACATCCGTGTGCACGTGTTCGTCTAGACATGAGCCCTTGTTTCCTGGTAGGAAGACTCTACGAGTGAAATTGCTGTGTCATGGGGTAGCCGTGTCTGGTCTCAGTTCTTTCTTTGATTAATGTCTTACCAGTTGCATTCCGTTGAGAAAAAGTTCACTTCAATTTTTTTCCAAAAAAACTTCTCCTCAGGGAGTTTTCTTCATGGGCGCGTCCCCTGAGCTCTCTTATATGGGGGATCACTTACCTGCTGTGTGGAGTAGGCGTCTGGGCTCTTACCTCATGCTTCGTGTCACGTCCGCATCCCGTTGGAACTCTGTGCCAGCTGTGTGTTGTCTTCCGCACCACGTGGGGCAAAGCCTGCACTTGGTGTGGTATCACCCTGCTTTTCCATGATTTCTTGCCCTGACTCAATATTGAAGGAAGTCGTTCTCTACCTTTGAAATGCAGTCATGTACTTAAGGTATGTCTCAGTGTTGAGCATTTCTCAGAAAGTTTTCTTGGAGTAGAATGAGTTTTTTTTTTCCAGAATGATTTTTAAGGGTTTTTCTTTATTTCAGAGAAAGCTGTTCTGCTTCCTGTCTTTGAATGTATTGCCAGGGCCAGGCTTTGTGATTCGGGGACCCCAGACCGTCCCGGGCGCTGCCCGCAGCAGACCCCCTGCCTGTTCGCCTCGCCCAGCTCCCCTGGCCTCCTTTGGGTTCACTCATTTTATCTCAGGCCTTTTCTCTCTGTTAAATAACTAGGTTTCCAACTGTATCTGCCGTGCTCTTTGCCACTTAAAATTTTGTTTCTCAGTAATATAACGACGCTATTTTTGTTTTTAATCTGTCTCCTTAGGTCAGTTTTTATTTAAATAAGATTGTTTGTTTGTTTGTTTTCATCATTTTGTCTTTGAGGTTTTCCATAGAGTGAAGCAATAGGGAGAAATCCCCTTCTGTTTCTGGAGACACATTTTCTTCTTGATTGGGCTCTTTCCTTCCCCCGGACCCTTCTCCTTCCTTTTCTCCTTCCCTCCCCTCCCTCCCTCCCCTCCCTCCCTCCCTCCCTCCCTCCCTCCCTCCCCCTCTTCCTTCCTTCCTTCCTTCCTTCCTTCCTTCCTTCCTTCCTTCCTTCCTTCCTTCCTTCCTTCCTTCCTTCCTTCCTTCCTTCCTTCCTCTATCTTCCCACATCCCTCCCTCTCCCTCTACCCTCTCCCTGTCGTTGTAACTTTCTTCACTCTGAAGTCTTCCCTGTCTGGATTAAAATAGCGACATCTGCCTTCTTTTTATTATTGTTAGGATGGTATATATTTCTCCACCTATTGATTTTTAATCTGGCTGTGTATTTCTATTTAAAGCCGATTTCTTGTAGACAACATATAGCTGGGTCTGGTAAATTTAGACCGTTGATATATAAAGTGATTACTGATATAGTTAAATTAATATCTACCATATGTTACTGCTTCTATTCATTGTACTTATTATTTTTTGCCTTCTCCTTTTTGGCTTCTCTGGTTTTAATTGAGCATTTTTTTTTTCCTGTGACTTAATTTCTCTCCTCTCTTAGCATATCAGCTTTGCTTTAAAAAATTGTAGTGGCTTTCTTAGAGTTCGCAATAATGCAATTAGAACTAATCAAAGTCACTATCAACTACCACTGCCCCATTTCGTGGGTAGTGAAGGTACCTGATAACAGTGTTCTTAATCCAGATCCTTCTCCTGTTCCTTATAAGAATGCTGTCGTTCATTTTACTATAATAACCCAATGCATTTCTGCTATTGTTATTTTGAACAAAGTTATCTACTATCAGTTATAAATTAAAAAAACAAAAGATTTTATTTTATCTTAACTTATTCTTTCATTAATGTGTCTCCTTTATGTGGATCTGAATTTTCCTTCTCTCTCAAGAACTTGTTAAAGCAGGTCTTGTAAGAAAGGCCTACTGGTGTTAAATGCTTGGAGCTTTTGTTTGTTCAAGAAAATCCTTATTTTTTCTTCAGTGTTAAAGGATAATGGCACTGAACCCAGAATTCTAGGTTGGTGGTTTTTTCTTTTAACACTTTAAATGTTTCACCCAAATCTCTTTGTGCTTAAATGATTTCCTGAGGAGAAGCGGATGCGATGCATATCCTTGTTTCTCTGTAGGGAAAGTGTTCCCTACCCCCCAGCTTCTTTCAAGGCTTTCTTTTTGTCTTTGGTTTTCTGCAGCTGGAATAGGATATGCTTAGGTGTAGACTTTTTCGTATTTATCCTACTCGGTATCTTCTCAGTTTCCTGGTAGCCATTGTTAATTTCAGACAAATCTCAGCCACATTAACCCTCATATGTTTCTTCTGCTCCTTTCTTTTTTTTCTTCTTTGTTATTCCAACTGTGTATATGTTATACGTTCTGTAATTGCCCCATAGTTCTTGGATATTCTATTCTGATCTTCATCTTCTTTCTAAATTCTTTTATTCTCTTTGCTTTTGAGCTTAGGAAGTTTCTGTTGGCAGATCCTCAAGCTCACTGATTTGTTTTCTCAGCCGTGCCCAGTCTACTGATGAGCTTGTCAAAGGGCGTTTTTATTCTCTGATACAGTGTTGAGTTTTTTTGTTTTGTTTTGTTTTACTTTTATGTTCAGCATGTCCTTTTGATTCTTTCTCAGAGTTTTTATCTCTTTGCTTACAATATCTATCTGCTCTTGCATGTGGTCCACTTTTTTCCATTAGTGCTCTTAACATATTGATATTACTCCTAATTATTTTACATTCCTAGTCTGGTAATTCAGAAACCTCTGCCATATGGGAGCCTCGTTCTAATTCCTGCTTGGTCTTCTCTGCATTTTTTTCTTGCTGTTTAGTCTACCTTGTACCTTTTTGTTGAAACTGCACTTGTATTGAGTAACCAAAACTGAGGTAAAATCTCTGTCAGTCTGGCTCAGGGCTTCACTGTAACTGAGGCTTCAGGTTCCTTCTGTGTCTTTGCATTTGCCTTCCCTGTTGTCTTTGGGTGTCCCTGGAAATTCCTTCTTAAACTGAGTCTGTGTCTTGCACTCTCTCAGCCACGCTGGAGCCCTGCTGCTGGATGGTAAGGCAACAGGGCGAGGAAGTGTTTTATAACCTTAGAATTAAATCTTTTTAGTGGGCCACGGACCCTGGGATGCGACCTTCAGAAGAGTTTCTTGGTCATTTTTCCTTTCCTCTAAAGCAAGAAAGAAAGCCAGGGGGTGCTCCAGCAGCCTGGTTGCCCTTGGGTCAGGGGTCAGAGGTCAGAGGAAGCTCGGATAAGGTATTGTCCTTTGAGTGCAGGCCCTTATTGAGAAGAGCAGCTGGTTTGGAGCCACTGTCCCTTCCCCTGCTGGATGCACTCACAACGTGTGGGGCCCCTCCTGACACCAGGCCCCTTGAAGATTTCCATCTCTAGCTCATTCATACTCAGCCTTCAGCGATGACTCAATCCCTGCTCGAGGCTCCTGCCTGCTCCTGGCTCGAGAAGCCTCTTATCTCGCTGAGCTGTCTGTCTCCAGGCCACTGGGGTGGCCGTCTGCCCTGTGACCTCAGTTCTCTGAAGGATCTGAGAAGAGATGTTGACATTCAGTCTGCTCAGCTTCTTTCTCGTTGTGCAGATGAGGACACACCCGGCTGTACAAGTTGGAGCAGAAACTGGACGTCTCCTGAGTATACTTTAAAATCAAGTTGTAATGTACTTTATTGCCAGTTACTTAAAGCCTCTTGAAAAACTCAGATCGAAGGGACACATTATGTCTTGCGTAAGCTATCTGCATAATTGCCTCAATTACCCCGTAGCCTTCTGCATGTATAGGCGTGTGATCTCAGGTCAGCCTCAGAACAAGGCCAGCCCTTCCCCCAGCTCAGGACGCAGGGGACGCTCCTGGGTCAAGGGCAGGCGCAGTTTGTCCAGAGTCATGAACAGGGCGGGGACCAGGATGAGGCAATTGAAGCGCCCAGGTGCAAGCTGGCGGGGAGGTCTCACACTCAAACACCAACCCTGCACCTGCACAACCCTGAGGGGACGCCTCCCTAAATTTTGCAGCCTGGGTGCCTTGCTTCGTCACCCTAGCCGCAGTCCTGGTTATGAGCACCACTCGGAATCCAGACTCCCGGGGTTGTCCCCACTTAAGTGACCTTGGCTGGGATAAGGAACTCTTCATGCCTCAGTTTCTTCACTTGTAAAGTGGGGACAAAGCTGGTGTTTGCTGGCGGGTTATTGTGGGGCCTCAATGAATTAACGTGGGCAAAAACACTCAGATGGAGCCTGGCAGTTACAGGCTGAATGTCTGTGTCTTCTAATAGCCATGTGTTGAAATCCTAACCCCCACTGTGATGATATTTGCTGGGGGAGGGAGCCTTTGGGAGGTGATTCGGTCATGAGGGCGGAGCCCTCCTAAACATAAAAGTGTCCTTTTATTTTTATTTTTTAAGTATATTTTATTGATTATGCTATTACAGCTGTCCCATATTTTCCCTCTGCTTTATCCCCCTCTGCCCTGCACCTCCCACCTCCAACATTCCCCCGCTTAGTTCATGTCCATGGGTCGTACATATAAGTTCTTTGGCTTCTCCATTTCCTATGCTATTCTTAACATTCCCCTGTTTTGTACCTATTATGTTTCTTATTTCCTGTGTCTTTTCCTCCAGTCTCACCTTTCCCCTCCCTGCTGATAACCCTCCATGCGATCTCCATTTCTGTGATTCTCTTCCTGTTCTAGTTGTTAGCTTAATTGTTTGTTTTTGTTTAGATTCAATTGTTGATAGTTGTGAGTTTGTTGTCATTTTACTGTTCATAGTTTTGATCTCCTTATTTTTCTTAGATAAGTCCATTTAACATTTCATATAATAAGGGCTTGGCGATGATGAACTCCTTTAACTTTACCTTGTCTGGGAAGCACTTTATCTGCCCTTCCATTCCGAGTGATAGCTTTGCTGGAGAGAGTGATCTTGGATGTAAGCCCTTGCCTTTCATGACTTTGAATATTTCTTTCCAGCCCCTTTTTGCCTGTAAGGTTTTTTCTTTTTCTTTTTATTTTTTTGAGAAATCAGCAGATAGTGTTATGGAAACTTCTTTGTAGGTAACTCTCTCCTTTTCTCCTGTTGCTTTTAAGGTTCTCTCTTTATCTTTATCTTTGGCACTTTAATTATGACGTGTCTTGGTGTGGTCCTCTTTGGGTCCAACTTCTTTGGGATTTTCTGAGCTTCCTGAACTTGTATGTCTACTTCCTTTGCCAGATTGGGGAAGTTTTCTTTCATTATTTTTTCAAATAAGTTTTTTAAAAAAGTATTTATTTATTTATAGACAGAGGGGAAGGGAGGGAGAAAGAGAGGGAGAGAAATATCAATGTGTGATTGCCTCTTGTGCGCCCCCTGCTGGGGCCAGGCCTGCAACCCAGGCATGTGCCCTGACTGGGAATCGAACCAGCAACCCTTTGGTTCACAGGCTGGCACTCAATCCACTGAGCAACACCACCCAGGGCTCAAAAAAATTTCAATTTCTTGCTCTTCCTCTTCTTCTGAGACTTGCCCCCTCCTCCAAAAATAAGAGACCCCAGGGAGCTCCTTCCCCCAGACGAGGACTCAGAGAAGAGACAGCCATATGGACCATGTGAGTCAGGCAGCCTCCCCAGACACTAGATTGGCTAGCACCCTGATCCTGGACATTCAGTCCCCAAAACTGTGAGAAATAAATAACTTGTTTGTAGGCCACCCGGTCTGTGGCATTCTGCTGTAACAGCCCAGATGGACTGAGACACTGGCAAATAAAAAGACCTCAGAAATGTTAGCTTTTTTTTGCTCTCCTCAGCTGCCTTAAGTTCACCTGCAGCTCCGTCAGCCCATCTCACCCCCCTCTACTCCCCAAGAAGCGGCCTGCTTGCTCCTTCCTGCACCCCGAGGCCACCCAGCCGGCGCGCCGGGCGCAGGGAAGTGCCCGTGGCAGCCCCTCCGGTGAGCTGAGGAGGCGGGGGGTGAAGCCCCGTTGCCCAGCCACGGCGGACAATTTTAAGATGCCTTTCACGATTCCTTACAGGGAATCTGCTCATAACAGAAGCTTTGTCACCTTTCCTCCCCCTCCCCCACTTCCTGCAGTCACCCTAACAGCCACCCGCACCCTCATCCTGTCTCAGGACCTGCTTTGCGGGGACCCAAATGAGGCCATTGGTCAGCGGTGATCGTTGTCTCTGGAAAAGCTCCTCTTGTTGTTTCCCAGGACGTCTGTTCAATATGCACGCGTGCGGCGATGGTCTGTTCAGGCAGCCAGCACGTCAGTCCTTCATAAACATGGACCGTGCACCCCCAAGTCCTCAGGCACCCACCGAGGCGTGGGGCTGTCACCTATGGGGCATGCCATGTCTCCTTTGTTCCCAACACTGACAGAGGAGGTTGGTCAGTGAGGGGAGGCGTGAGTTCCAGACACTGCCCAAGGGCGCCTGGGCCTCGACTCTATCCCACGTAATCATGTGACCTCTGGCAAGCGAAGGAAGCTGCTGATGCCCTGGGTGGCCCGTCTGTGACATGGGCAGATGGCTTCAGTGAGTCTAAGACAAGAAGACACCCACGAAGGGGAGAGCTGGCTACGCCCTGTGCTCACCTGTTTGGTTTGTATCTGGTTGGAAAGGGAAAAAAAAGCAGAGTTGAGGGGTCTGAAGCAGTGACAGCCCATTTCTGGGGGGAGCGGAGGGAGCTTCCGTGGGGCTGGCTATGCCCTGTCCCTTGATTTGGGGGCCAGTTACGTGGGCAAGTTCACGTAGAACAGCCCTTCAGCCGTGCACTGACGCTGGGCTCGCCGTTCAGTGCGAGTGTGGGAGCGCGACACGATGTTTAACAAGGCCCATCGCTGCTCTGCCTCCGATTTGTGGATGAAATCTACTTGGTCTGCACAAAAAACAGAGGTGTCTTCACGCCCACCGAAAGCCCAACCGCGCTCCCGCTCCCTTTCAGGGAGAGACAAGCGGCTGCGGATTTGCAGAGGCCCTGAAAGACGTTCCGTGGTTCTGCATCGCGGCGACCCACTGAGGAGGCTCTCCTGCTGGAAGCTCGTCGGAGCCCACACTTTCGCCCCAAAGAAAACGAACTTCTCTGTAACGACGACGTGACAGAGGGGTGGAGCCGGGACAGCTCATCCAAAAAGCCCAGAAGGGATCGAGGAACCTGACTTCATGCCGGGCTCTGTAATGTTGACAGGTCACCAAGGAAGAAAAGAGTAGGTAAAACAAAATAATTCTTCCAAGTGGTGAAGAAGCCTGTCTGGTGAGGATGATTTTGGGGGAAGAAAGTGGGAAAACTTCCCCTGACTTTCCCTTTCCCGGGTTGAACATTGGCCCATGTTGCCAGTTTCCTTCCTCACCTTCTCTCGTCCCCTGTCCCCTCTCTCTGGGTAGTCCCTTCTCCCTCTCTCTCCCTCCCTCCCTCTCTCTCTCTCCCTCCACACTCATGATTTCTGATCCCTCAGCCACATTTGCTTACCTTCAGGCCTACCTGCCCCTTCCTGCCACCTCTGCTCCTCCTGCGACATCCCAGTTTCACCCGTCGGCGGCTCCTCTCTGTCTCTGTGAGCGTGGGGACCTCCTTGTGCAACCCAGATTGGGCTCGCACCTAAGAGTGCCCCCGAGAGTGGCCCCGGCGCTGGGAGGACCAGCTGTCTGCACCCAGAGGACCTTCCTCTGGCCTCTGAGCGTTCCCCTCTGCGCACCCCTCCCCCCCTCCGCCCAGGAGATTCCAGGCCTTTCCGGCCCCCCGGTGTGGAAACAGGGAACGGCCAGGCATCGATCTCATTCATCCTGGCGGCTGACCTTCTTCGGGCCCGTCTTCCCAGAGCCCGCGGAGCGACTCCTATGCTGAGGCAGAGTGAAGGCCACCCCCGCCCCATGGATGCCGCATGTCCTCTGCCCTGCGGGCCACACTGACGTCCGTGAGGACCTCGGCCCCAGTCTCTGGGATTTGGGGTTGGACAGCCCTGCCCGCCCCGTGTGGCTCAGCGTCTTGGCAGGACACGTAAGTCCGTGCTGTGGGCACCACTCTCACTGCGGGGGGTCGGCCTCAGGTTCCCTGAAATTCTGAGGCTGGAGTTCAGTCCGCACAGACCAAACCCCCCTGGCTTGGGGGACTGGGGGCCCAGGTGAGGATACAAGGCTCAGGGCAGCCAGGGGCCTTCAAGGCCACGGGGCAGTGAGGGTCAGCGAAGCCAGGCAGCCCTCCCACGGCCCCGTCTCCAGCCCAGGACTGTCCCCAAGCGACACAGCAACACCCCACACCCCCTCCAAGTTCCAGACCAGCAGAACAGGGGTGAGGAATCGGGGCCTCCAGCTGGGCACATTGGCCAGAAGCAGCCCTTCCCTGGGGGCCCTGGCGGGAAAGAAATGAGGGAATGTCTGCGAAGCTGTTGGCCGGCGCCGCCACGCCACCCGCTCCCAGTCCACAGGAACACCAGGGGCGACGACTGGCCTCCCATCTTACTCAGTCCATAGGGGGCCCGCCTCTCTAGGGTCCCCAAACCCACAGAGGAGCCTGTGCGCCCTCCTCCCGCAGCGGGTTGGGACACAGGCTCCCTCAGCCCTGGGCTCCGGGCTCCCTTTGCCAAGGACAGCAGCTCCCTCTCTACCCGCGGAGCAGCCCGGCCACAGGGCCCCAGACCCGAGTCCTACTGCCCCAGGCGCACCCAGTGTGCACACGTCCGCGCAGCTGCTCCCCGCCAGTCCCTGGATCGTATCCGATTTCTTTGCTTTGGGGCGCAGCCAAACACGGTGCTGTGTCTGCGGGTGGTGGTCAAGGGACCAGGGGGCCGGACCCCCTTAGAGAAGTTGGCAGTGCGGCCCATCCAGAACATTCCAAAGGCAGGATGCTGGCGGCTTTCATTTTCAAGACAGTGACTCAGTGCCTGTGAACCCTGAGGTGCAGCTCAGCTGGGAACAGCCCCCCTCCAACTCCGCCGTGTCCCCGCAGCACCCGCCGCCCATCCCTCCCTACCTGCCCCACAGCCCCCTGGGCTCAGGCGGGAGTTTCAGGTGAGTGACGTTCCCCGAGATGGTCCCGGACACGGAGCCGTTCGCCTGCACTGCGCTGCGGTTGGAGGGGTTTTGGAATGTCACCAGTGTGACCCTGTGGGATCCGGCCGCGCGCTTGCCCCGAGGAAACCCGAGTGACGCGGTTCCTTTTTCCCACAGCTGCTCCTCAGTGTTTCCAGAGTCCGTTCCAGGCCCCCGGGTGTGTGGGTTCAGAACCGGGCAGTTACGGGAACTTGCCTGGCCTCGGGTGGCCCCAGGGTCCGTGTGCTGTGACCTGGGCCTGCTCTGGAGGCTCCAGGACGGGGAGGCTTTCACGCTGAGGGTGCGTCTTTGGACAAGCCCAGCTGTAACTTCTCAAGGGCTTGCAGGAAGGTGGGGGTGGGCGGGGGAAATCCATTTCTGCCTGAGTTTCCCCCGTTCAAGGCTGGGCCACCTCGCTGGGTCTCCCCACGCTGGACCCCGCACCCCCCAGCTCTGCGGCATGCCCCCTGCTGCGGGCGAGTCATGTGACTCGGCTAACTTTTTCCTGGCTTCATTGTCCTGCGGTGTGACTGAAAGAGGTCACTCACCCCCTCTGCCTTAGTTTTTCCAGTTGCAAAAGGGGGATTCTAACTGAATATATTTCAAGGGGTTGTTTTGATAAATAAATGAGTTAATACATGTCCAGGGCTCAGCACAGCTCTGGCCATAACATAAAACAGCCTCTAAGTGGAAGATGCTGTTGTTATTTTGAAAATAAGGCCGATATTTTACACTGGTGAGCCCAGGCCCTTACCTGCCTCCCTCCCTCCTGTCTCCCAGGATGGGTCCCTGTCTGTCCCAGACGCCACCGAGTCCTCTGCTTGCCTTCCCTGCGACACCTCCTTGTCTGCAAGGTACTGGAATCATTTCTGCCCCTCTTGGGAAGGAGGGGGGGCTTCTATCAACTAAAAATAGTGTCACCCACCTCCCCCTGCCCGATCTCCACCGCCCTGGGGGCCGAACACTAAGCGCTAAGATGCAGTTTCTGCAAAGCCACTTTATAAAACGAGAGCAGCCGAACGCTCCTGGGTGTAGGAGTAATTATAATTCCCAGGTTTCTCTGAGCATTTCTCTAACTCGATCTTTTTGTGTCGCTGTCTCAGAATAGACACACTTGTGGGCTTTCCTGGGCTCAAAATAGTTGTGAAATAGGAGTTGCAATCGATATCTGAGTTTGAATTCTAAGAACTCAGGCGCAACTTCTGATTGGATGACGTTCGGCAGCCAAATGCGGCTCCTTCTGCAAATGCAGCTTCCTTTTAGGGAAGAAGCCAATTCCTGCCCAAGGGCTGTGCCTCTGTGCGGGCCTTTAGCAGCCTGGTGTGGCCTGGACACGGAGCAGAGCGTCCGCGATCAGCAACATTGGTGCCCTGTCTGCTGGGTCAAGGCCTCTGGTGAAGGCCGGGTACCCACTGCCCGGCTGAGGAGCCGAAGGGCCGGCAGATCTGCCTCCGCCTGAATCAGGGCCTCCTCGCAATCTGAGCCTACGCTCTGGGCTACGCCACGTAGCGCCGTGGCTGTGGGTGTCGGCCACGAGGCCAGGTGGGTGGCGTTACAAACCTGCCTTCCCCACCATGCCCTTCCTGACCTTGGGCAACTTACTGAACTTCCTGTGCCTCAGTTTCCTCTTCTATCCAGGGGATAAGCCTGTGCCCATCCCTTAGGGTGGTTATAAAGATTAAATGAGCTGAGACATGCGTGGGTCTTAAAACAGCAACTGGCACCCGATAGGTATTGTTTATGGCGACTGCGTGGCACACAGTGGGTGAGTAATAAATGCTGGAGACCCCAAACTGAGCTGGAGGGCCCTGGCCTCAGTGGGAGGGGCTCCCCAGGAGACCCCAGGGGCTCAGGAAGAGCCATGGGGCACAGCACGAAGGAAAGAGGGACATTTCCATCCTGGACTCTGCATTTCCTGCTTTTAAAAATGCACTTAAAAAGCTCGAAATAGAAAAGCTGGCCCTCGCCCTCTGCCCCGGCCCCCTGCCCAGGCCCTTGCATTTCAGCAGACTGAATTTGTTCGGAAGCAGGACACCTCGGAGCAGCTGGACTGTGGGCACGAATGACCTTCGGAGACTGTTGGTCCAGCAGTGGTCCAGGTGACCTCGCCAGCCAAGTAGTGGGAAATGAACTTAACTTCAGTAAAAAAGAACATACACACACACACTTTTCTTGATTTAACTGAACCTGCTTAGTCAGGGCAGCCCCTCCCACACGCCCTGCGCAGTAAAGCGGGGAGGCTGTCGGATCCGATTGCCCGTTGGACAGGTGGCTGAAAGGCGCCCCCGCTGCGGGGCTCTTAGAGGGCTGGCTGGGGTGCTGCGCCCTGAGTCGGGCCCTGTGGCGCCCGTTCTGGGTGCCCATCCCCTTGTGGGCTGTCCTGGTGCCTGCATTTCTCAACATCCCTCCCAGGAGATAGCGGCAACCACACTTCACACCCAGAGGGCTCTGGAACCGCAGAGCCTTTTCCTGTCCAAGGGAACGCAAACAAGGGGATAGGTGGAGAGACGCCCTGGGTCGCTGCGCTGACGGCGCTGGCGTAAGCACGTGGCTGGGCGACCCCCGGAACCGCCAGGCTCCTCTCTGCAGGTGAGGAGCGCTTTATCCAGAGCAGACGAGACCTCTTGCGTTTGGTTGCAGCTTCCCCGCACGTGATCTGGCCCAGCCGGCAGCTCTCGCGATCCCGCAGCTGAGCAGCTGAGCGGTTTGTTACTGTTGCCTCACGCCCTCTGAGCTCAGGCAAGCAGGAAAGAAGATGGAATTTTTCAAAAGTGCTAACAGCCCCTCCTCACTGCTAGGGAAACCACTCCTTCCAAGTCCCAACGTCCTCTCCTTCACGACCTTGTCATTCTGCATCATGTTCATGGCAGCATGCGATGGCGGGGCCGCCTTTTTGTCCCGTGTCTCTGAGCACTTAGCTAAATTTATTCAGTATTTAAAGAGCAAACCGCAGGCCAGAAGAAGTACCAAAGGTAGGAGCTGTTCTGAGAGCCAGGCCAAGGCAAGCCTAATCCTACGACACGCTGTACTTACCCAAGAGGAAATGCTAGGAATCATTACTTTCTCCCGCTCTAATACTCTTCCGTTAGGTGAGCTATATAATTTACATACAATTAAATGTGCAGATTTTGAGTCTTCAGTTTGGTGATTTTTGACAAATGTATACACTGCATAACGCCTACCTAATCAAGATACAGAACATGTCCCACACTCTAGAATGTTCTGAGCATATCGTTTTAACAAGAGAACCCATTTTACCGATTAAACACACACATGCCCCCCCCCCCCCAAAATGAATAACACCTCTTGTTTATTTGTGACTTTAAGGTAGTTTTTCAGCGGACTCCTTGTCCCGGAGAATGTCGTGGTGTTTCCTTTCCCGAGGAGGACTTCCTGGCCCTGGTGGACCACAAGCTCTTCGAGGCAGACGTTACTGCCGCATCCTGAAGCCAGACCACCTACAAGCCGCTCTGGCGCCCCCCGTGGGTCCCCACCCGTTGCGAAGCCTCCTCTCCGACTGCGGTGGGCCGGCACCTCGTGGATTCCTCTGGTCGGCGGCGAGAGGCGGTGGGCCCCGGACCGTGCTTGGGCAAAGGGCACGTGATGGGATGCCAGCAAGTGCAATAGAAAGGTGACCCCTTCTCCATCCTCACACCTCAAATCCCAGGTCTGGTCCTCGCCCAATGCCACTCCCAGGCCGCCCACTGAGACGGGGACTTGGGGGCGGGATGCACATAGGGAGGGGTGGGGGAGGACGTCGTGAGGGCCTGGGAGAGGCGCGTGCTCGGTCAGGAAGGGCTGGGCTCGGAGAAGCAGGCTCTGACCCGGGAGGTGCAACACCTTACATCAGAGTGTTCCCAGAGCTCTTGGGCCACTGGCTGGGCTCTCCCGTGCCTTTGAGACCTTTGTGCTTAGAAAACTCCTACACATCCCTCAACAACCCAGCCTGAATGTTCCCTCCTTTGCAAAACCTTCTCCTGAGTCCGTCAGTCACACCCCTGACTTCCCTCCCCGGCACTTCTTCAAGGTTCCCCAGTTTCCTGTGCTTATTTATTTTCCTTAATGATGTTTCTTTCTTTACTTTTGCTTTTTGGATCTCAGGTACAGAGATGTGACTAAATCCACTTTCTGGGCTCCACACTCCCGATCTTTCCTGGTCCCCGAAGCCCCCGCCTTGCTTCCTTTGTTCTCTTACTTGCTCTCTCTGGCTCTACCCTCCCCCTCTATCGCTGGGCCCCCTCCTCCCTGCACAGCCCACGCCCTGGGCCGGATGTGGAGCCTTCCACTGTGTGAGTCTTCCTACGAGAAAAGGCCTGAGGACGCAGAATTACATAGAGCTCGTGCCCGTTTGGCTTCCTTCTCTCCCCACCCCCGGAAAACTGTGCTTGTACCCCCAAAATCCCTGCTGCCATCTTTGGGGCCCCAGGGAGCGGGAGGCTTTGAGGCAAGAGGATAGTGTTGTGGTTCCAGATGTTTCTCGTCTCCCACATCTGGGCCTTTCTCTTTGAACATAATGATTGTAAGAATTTGCTATTGTAAAGTCCCACGAAGACCAGCCAGCGGCCGCTGCCAGTACCGCCTCACTTCCATCACACAGCCCCTCGGGGCCCCGCTCCGGGACCCCTCGGCGAGCCCGAGAGAGCGGGGCTGCAGAGCGTTTGAATAACCAAGACGCAGATTCCAAAGCGAAGTGCTTATCTGAGCCCGGATCAACCAAGGTCTCTCGCCAACACTTGGGTCAAAATGAGTTTTCAAGAAGTTCTGTCTTAAATTATTTTTATGGGTCGTTCCAGTACTTTAAATTTTAAAGTGAATATTTAGACTGCAGCTCACGAAAACCTCCCTCTTGGGCTGGGGGGAGAAGAAAACTGGTTTTCCTGTTACAGTTTCTGTCTTTGTCAGCATTTCTAACGGCAAGAATGACAGACTGCTTGGGAAGCGCCCGCGCGGACAGCTGTGTTTTATTATTGAATATCTCTGGTGGCGAGGTTGGCGGCCGCTCTGTTTATATTGCTCGTAAGATTTTATGCACGACTCCGCGAGGTCCTGGGTCTGATCCTCTGGATAATTCATTCCATCCCCCTTATTCCTGGTCCCTTTCTTTTTCCTATTTTTTTTTTCCAAGGGCAAATTGAGCAGGGCCAGAAAACGGAATCTGATGGCGGCGCCCTGCACACCCCAGTCCCCTCCCTGCCCGCCCCCAGGGTCCCCTGGTTGCCTCCTTGGTTCACGAGGACGCAGGTGACGGGGCGACCACTTCTCCCCTGAGCCGCTTGTCCCCAAGGTCAAGCAAACAAGCTCCGGTCTCTGTGGTCACCCAGGCCGTTCAGCCGGCGCCTCCCCCGCTCAGCCCCTCCCATCCTGCTCTTTCGGGGGCTCTCTGTTCACCGATGGAGGGGGCTATATGCCATCTTTCAAAACTTCCTGTCCTACCTAAAGCCTTAAGAACATTAAACCTGGCTTTGGAGGTGTGAATGGGGCCTTAGCATCTTGGATTGTCTTTTTCTCTTTATTCTTCATGAACCTGAAACAAACCCAACAAAGTAAAAAAACCACAAGAAAAGATGCCTGGCTTACCGGGCCACCGCCCCCCGCCCCAAGGCCACTGGTTTATTCACTTGCTGTGTCCACCGGTGGCTTCCGAGTGGAGACAGAACTGAAGTCCCAATATTGGTGGTGATCTCCCTGTACCCTAAGAAGAAAACAGTTTCTAGAGCCCCTTGCACACCCACCGAGGTCCGAGCCTCTCCGCTCGGTGCCCGCGAATGTGTGGGGGCAGTTGATTTGTCACGGTCACTCGGGTCTGTCCTGCTAATGTGTTCCAGTTCGGGGTCCTTGCAGCGCGGGTGGCGTCTGACCTTCACTGCGCTGATCCTTCTGAGGGATGCAGCCTTCCCCGTGCGCCCGCCGCAAGCCGCTGTTCAAGGGCCATCCAGGATGCGACCGTTTCCGGGGCTGGAGCTGTTGGGAGGATCCACAGGCCACCCCTATTTTCCACTTGTGTTTTCTGAGTTTCTCAGCCACGTCTGCAACACGGGCTCCCACCGCCAAGGCGAGAGCCAGGACTCCTCCGACCGGCTGTTCACTGATTGGCCCTTAGATTCACTCCTTTCTGCGTGTCCAGCACCTGCTCTGTGCCTCATAACCTGTGGGGCATGGGAGACCCCGCCGTCTGCCTTCTGGGGTTGCGGGAGCACAGCGGATGTGGGGTGCTGGTTAGAGGCAGCTGAGCTCGCTGCAGGGACCTGGGTCGGACCACCCTGCCACAGCCTCTGAGGAGCCGGTGGGCAGACCGCGACCTGCGGACCAGGGGTGGGAGGTGTGCCCCTTGAGGGAATGGGATGAGTATTTTAACCCCAGCAGGGGGTGAGTTCACCATCGAGCAGCCCCAGGGGAAGCTCAGGGAGGGAGGTAAGGATTCCACAAGATGCAGGGCCCCGGGCCAGCCGGAGGGAGGACAAGGACAGTGTCCCAGGGGGCTGCTCCGGTGAACCTCCTCCCCTGGGCCCCCTCCCACGCTTTCCTGCCCCCACCTCCCAGCAGCCCCCTACCCTGTGCTCTTCCCTTTGGGCTCCTGCTCCCTCGGGGCGTCCCTGTCCCCAAAGCCAGCAGGGCCAACTGGCCTCTCTGGGGACCAGGACCCTCAGCCTGGGCTCCCTCCACCCTGTTGTCCTCTTAGGATCCCCAGGGCTGGCATCGAACTCATCTACCCTTTTTGCTGAATTTGCCTCAATCGGGGGCTGTCGGTCGGCCTGTGGACCAGATGCGCGTCTTCATCCAGCGACTGGAGTCCCGGGTGACACGCTCCGTGTGGGGCTGCGGGCCAGTTTCTAGCACCCCCTCTTCTTCCTCGGGCCTTTGGGGGACCTTCTCCCCCGTCCTTCCGTGTGACCAGGGACACACACCCACAGTGGTCTCTATTCCAGGGGTCTGTCTGTCATTCCCACAGGGAAACGGGGCGGGGGCAGAGGTGGTTCCAATGTCAAAATCAGTGCAGCCAGGAAGAGACCCAGACTGGGGTCTTGTGACGTCCCCTCGGCCGGGTGCGGAGAGTGGTTCTGGAGGCCTCTCTCCAGTGTCTCCTGGTCCAGTCCTTCCCGCAGGTGGAGTCCCCAGGTCCCCTCACTCCTGGGATGCGAGTGAGGAGGCGGCCAGGGCTCAGCGTGTGCCCCAGACAGTCCCGTGGGAGGTGCCCATGCTAGTAACGTCAGCTGCGGACCCAGCCGCCCCCTCCAGGCCCAGGGCTGGGGAGTGGCCCCGGGGAGACCTGCCTCAAACGAGCGCCCTGTCCTCTGGCCTCCCGGCAGGCCGCACCAGCAAACACTCGGCACCTACTGCGCGCACACGCTCTACCTCCGTCCTCACAAACGCAGGGGCTGCCGTCACCATCTTACCCTACAGATGGGACTGGGAGGCCCGGAAGGGGTAAGTGACTCTCCCAGGGCCACACGCTCGGCAGGCGGCAGGGCCAGGACTGGGGCTCGGTCCTTCCCGCTGCCTGACTCAGAGCCGAGCGCGGGTGGTCTGGGCTCAAGGCCGGGCCCCGCGCCCCTTCCCCACTCCCCACAGAGGACACGGGGTCAGCCTCCACGAGGTGCAGTCTCTGGATCGCCAAGGGCGTTCAAGGACGCTCAGCTGAGATTAACAGCTCGAATCGCCTGGACTCCCCTTTGGTTCCAGGCGCCTTTTGCTCAATCCAGATGGTGGTTTTGGCGGCGGGAACGGCACCTGCGTGGTCTTGGTTTCATCTCGCGAGAGTGAGATTTCCTCCCCGCCCTGACCTCGCCCCGAGACCCTCCTCCCCGATCCCAGGTGGCTGAGGCTCCGGCTGCCAGGTGCAGGCAGCGTGCAGGCCACGCTGCAGATGTGAACCAGCGGGTGCTGGGGCCTTTAGCCTCCCCACCAGGCAGGGGAGACCCCGGATCCTGGCCGTCAGCCCCCAGCCTGGCCAAAGGGCCGACAGCCTCAAGTCCTAACCCCTCCAAACTGTACACTTGAAAGAAACTGCTACCTTAACCCTCCTTTCTTGATGTGACTTTGTTTTCTTTTTAAGTTAGGCTTGTTGGTTCAGGGCTTCTTAGATTCGCACGTGCCCACAACAAGCCTCCTGGAGGTCTTGATAAAATGCAGATTAGGGGCCCCTGCGGGGTGGCTCAGTTGGTTGGAGCGCCTCCCGTACACCGAGAGGCTGCTGGTTTGATCCCAGGCCAGGACATATACCCAGGTTGCAGGTTTAATCCCTGGTCGGAGTATGTATGGGAGGTAGCCCATCAATGTTTCTCTCTCTCTCTCAAATCAATAAACATATCCTTAGATGAGGATTAAAAAAAAAGTTTAAAATGCAGATTTGGGTTCAGCGGGCATGGGATGGGGCCCAGGATTCGGCCTGTCGGGGCAGTGCCTGGGGGTCCATGAGCGGCCTTCAAGAAGCCAGCGAGGAGGGGGTGGCTGGTGCCTGGGCGTGGTTGTGTGCGCAGGGCTGTTTGGGGGCTGGGTTGTAAATGGATTCCAGACAGGATAGCAGGGAGAAGGGTCAGCTCTGGGACAAGGACACGGGTGGTGATTCATCTGCTTTCGGCTCATCCTCCACTCATGGAAGGGGGGGCTCAGGCCCGAGGCCTCGCTACGTCCTGAGAGGCTCCGGGCTCGGGGACCCCTGCCTTCCCTGTGATTACACGGCACAGGCGAGAAGCCTGATTCCGGAAGCTTCTTCCTCACAGCCAATTTCATCGGCACCACCGCTGTGGGCAGAAAGTGGTGAGCGTATTTGGCCAGAGCCGGCTGAACATACTTTCCTTCGTTTGCACCTAACAGATCGGCTGTGACGTTGAGTGCTCCTTACCTGCTGGGACTCAAGATCAGCCCAGGCTGAATTTTGTGATTGAAGGACCTCAGCAGGTTCCTGGGGCCATGCCGGCCCTGTCTCCCCCATACTGGAGGCTGGTGCCAGAAGGTATTCTCCTGTGCATTGCATTTTCGTGGTTGGAACAGGAAGGAACAGTGAGGTTTCTCTTTGGGATTAGTCAGGGTGGCGTGGGGTGTGTGAGTTGCTGAGCTCACGGGAAGCGGAGCTATGCTGGCCGTGGCTTCGTTACTCAGCAGCCCTCTGACCTGGGTTAGGGTTCCCGGCTACCGACCAGCAGGCGGCGGGGAGCTGGAGGAGGCACAGGGGGGCTGCACGGCAGGTAGGGCTGGCGGAGCCGGGAGCGGGGGCTCAGCGATCACAGCCACCTCCTGCCTGGCTCCCAGCTCAAGTGTAGGAGACACAGCCCAGATGTGGGGGGTCAGGGAGACCACCCTCAATGACAGCCGGTGTCATTGCGCACCCTCTCTTTTCCTCTGGGGTCTGCTGGGGCTGGGGTTGCTCTGTTGGGAGGTTGCTCTGGACCCCACAGGGCACCCCCTCCCCAATTGTGATGCTCCAAATGGCCCCAGACCCTGCCAAGTGTCCCTGGGGGCAAAGCCGCTGTGATTGGAATCTGCTGCCTGCAGACAAGGAGATTCAACTAATTGCCAGTGAAGCCCCAGGAAGCGGGGGGTGGGGGGCAAAGGTCCTGTGCTGCTGACCCCACTCTACCCCCATTCCGCTTTCAGAAGAAGCTAGAAACTGGGGGTTAGTGAGGTTTTCTTTGTTGTTGTTTTTTTCCGATTTCAGAAACTGGGCTGGCCAAAGCAAACACCTCTGAGGACCAGCTTTGACCATTGTGCCCGCCCCCATCTGGGGCTCTGCGCCCCACACGTCCGGCCTTCAGACTGACCCCAGGCTTTCTGTCAGCTTCCTTCTGCGACCCAAGCTGTCCGGGCCTGGGAGGAGCAAGGCTCGAGCTGTGCTTGGGGCAAGTCCAGTGACCTCCCTAGAGTCCTGAGCCCTGGGGAGGGGTCCTTAAAAATGTTTCCTGGCAACCCCAGGGAATGAAGCCCTGCGGGTCAGGGAGGCTGTCACAATCCACCCCACTTCAGGCATTTGCCCCATGAACCCCTTTAAGGCCTTGAAAAGGAATTGTGTCCTTTAGCACTGAGTCCAAAATCCCAGCCCCGGGGCCCGAAGGCGGCCTGCGACAGCAATGGAGTGAGCCCCGCCCCCGGCCCCGGGACAGGGGGCAGGAAACCTGGGTGCCAGTTCCCCCTGCACCAGTTCCCTTAGACTTCAGCAAGATGCTGAAACCTCTGGGGTTTCTTCAGTGAGGAAGTTGCGCGCAGCATTGCTCAAGCACCTATTGTATACCTAGTACTATGCTTACATGATGTCGTATCGTTGAACCTGCCAGGGTGTGGGCCCTGCAAAGGTCAAGAACTTGGTTTCTGCGACCTCGCGCTCTCCCCCGGGTCTGGCATGGGGCAGACAGTCCAGGAGGAGGGAAAGCCCCGTGTCCCCGGCAGAGTGTGGAGCAGCAGCTACCCCTGTTCTCTGTCACCCACAGAGAGGCTCCGCCTCAGAGTGGCGCACAGCTTCCTCCAGGTCGCACAGGTAGCAGGCAGGGGTGTGGGGAGAGGGTCCCCGGGCTGGTGGGAGGTGATTAATGGGGAGACTTTACTCGTCCAACCCCTCCTGAGCCTTTAGTGCAGCAAATTTGATTCAAGCTCTTGTCCAAATCCCTGAAGGTCACAAGTGGGCAGTCTATAGGGGTCAACATGGAGTTTTTAATTTTTATGTAAATAAACCCACCCGCTCAGCAAGCCCCAGGACATGCATTTGAGTCAGCCCCTTGGGTGGGTTGCAGAAGGCAAGCCCCCTCCTCGGTGTCCTTCTCCAAATCCTGGTCCCCAGGCAAAGCCGGAATTGGGTGGGGGGACCACAGGAAGCCGGTGCTTCCCAGGGTGTGGGCAACTTGGGGAAGTCAGTCCCCAAAGGCCACAGCCTTTCCCCCTTTGATCACTGCGGAACCCCTCGCTTCCTCTTCCCCCTGTTTATTAAAAACTACCTCCACCCACGGTCTCTCCTCTTGGGCCTCCTGTGAGGTGACTAGATGCTGTTCTGTTCGTATGAGTTTTTTTTATTTTTTTCCTGGTCATTTAATCATTTCTTGCAGAGCAGGTGCTGTGGCCCCAGGACTGGATCCCATCCAAGGTGTGAACAGGTGAGAAGGGGCCTCCACCGAGTCCCAGCGAGGCCCCAGGTACTCGGGGACACCTGGCTGTGACCACGTCTTATTCTCTGCCCCACCCCGGACAGTTTACCTTCTTCGGAGAAAAGAAAATAGAGGCAGAGAGAAGGAGCGCCTTATCCAAGGTCCCGCCATCAGTGAGCAGAGGGGTGGATTCTGGAGGCCTGTAGAAGATTCTGGAGGATTCTAGAGTCTGAGATGTTTTTGTTCCCCAAGCCCAGCACGTCCCCCCAGGAGACAGAAATACCAGCCGCCACAGGAGTGGCTGGGCAAGGATCAGGCGCAGAGAAGGCAGAAAGTAGGGCAGGCTGGGCGAGGCTCTGGGGAAATGGCTGTGGGGCTGATCTAACCTAAGATGACCCGCAGGGAAGGGTGTCAGCCGCAGGGTCCCGGGGACCTGCGTCTGCACTGCGAGCTCCGCCGGCAAAGGGCTTTCGTTATTGCTTCTTACCAGTGTGCACCTTCCCAATGGGGGGCGGGGGGTACTGCTGTGATCAGCCCTGTTTTACAGGTAAAGACCTGGGCTCAGGGTCAGGAAACGACTGGCCCAAGGTCACACAGTCGTGCAGGCTGGGGCAGGGCCTTGAACCGGGATCGCCAGAGCTGGCGCCTGTGGGCACCCGCCCCCCTCTCTTTGGCCACAGGAGGAAATGCAGCCGGGCCCAGCCGAGCTTTCCCCCAAGGTTCCTGTCAGCCTGCCTGCTTCCCGGTGGCTCTCAGGGAGGGACTCAATCACAGCCCCGCTTTACCAGGCCCTCGGGGACCTGTCCTTTGCTTTCTGACAATGAGACTGGAAAGAGAAGCTGCCTCATGACCCTGGAGAGGGCAGGCGGAGGGGGGCTATCACAGGGCTAAAACGCTCTCCTAATTACAGTCCCGCCCTGGGCCCCCGCTGCCAGTCCCACAGCCGGGGGCCTTGAACTGGCAGCCTCCAGCTGCCCGATCCGATCCGTGCTAATCGGCTCTGACACCCACCCTGACTCGCTCTTCCCAGCCTCCGCCAGCCCCCTGGGCCTCTGTCGCTCACTGATTTGGGGAACAGGGGTCTTATCTTTAAAGAGCAGATGGAGAAATTCTCATTTTTTTATGAAAGCCCGCCAGTCTGCATAGAAAAGGTAATCTGCAGGCGGCGGCTGGAATAGCTATTTTAAATGCATTTCCACAGCTCCTCCGTGGTCCAGGGGGCTGGCTTTCTCTCTACCCCCATCTCTTGGGACCCAGCCAACTGCTGGTGTCCTGCTCATACCTGGGGGACCCCCTCCACGGCAGCGGGGACAGACAGGGAGCCACCCTGAGTCTTTGCCAGGGTCCAGTGCCCAGGACAGGCTCCTGTAGACACTCAGTGACAACTGGCCAGAATCTTGGGAATGTGGGAAAATTCAGGGCTTCCCTTTGAAGCGCCCCCCAACCCACCCTGGTCCTCCAAGGTCTGGCGTGGTCTCCATCCATCCATTCACTGGCTCAGTCCATTCCTTCGCTCTTCCTACAAGCGTCCTTCGAACACAGGGGAGCCTGGGTGTTCTGCTGGAGGCCGCGGAGGCTGGCCCTGCCCTGGAGTGACAGAAACAGGAGCAGGCAGTGTGTGTGGGACACACTGGTGGCAGGCGTTGGGGGGCACTGGGGCTGACGCTGTCTTAGCGAGGGCCCCCCGGGGAGCAGGCCCTGACACAGGCAGGGGGAGCCGCTCCCTTGGGCGTCCACCCCGGGAGGCATCCGTGGGGGTGGGCAGAGACAGGAAGGGAAGACGGGGGATAGAGGCCGCTGCTGCGGGCCCCTGGGCGCAGTTCCTGCGGGAACCCGGAGGCGACCTGAGGGCGGGGTGGGGGGTGTGGATGCGCGGGCTCCCACCCAGCACAGGTGAGGCGGGGCGGCAGTGGGTCGGGGGGAGGGATGTGACAGCTCCGGCCGAAGGTCACAGCTGTGCCTGGGGAAACCTGCCCCTGGGTGGGACTGAGCAGAATAAAGGGGCGAGTGAGTGTGTGTGGGGACGGGGAGATCTCCTCTGGGAGGTGGAAACGGAGCCCTCCCTGCAGGGCTATGGGGGTGGTGTGGGGGGCCCACGCGGAGATTAGCAGAGACCTGGCACTGTGAGAGGCCACCTGGCCATCATTTTTCTAGCAAGAACGGGGTGGCGCTGGTCTGCCGGGGGGAAGGTGCCCAAGATCGGGTGGGTGCTACTGGCATCGTGGGCAGAGGCCAGGGATGTTGCCCAGAGTCCTGTGACACACAGGGTGGCCCCTGCCACCAAGAATTATGCGGCCTGAGTGTCAACAGTGTCAAAGCTGGGAAGCCCCGCTCCAGTGGAGAGAAGAATATTCCAGAATGTTCCAGAAACATGGATGGGACTCCTAGCACCTGGAGACCACCTGGCTCTGTGACCCAGGGTAAGCCACTTGCCCTCTCTGTGCTGGCTCCCTTCACCTGGGAGCCCAGTGATGTCCCCTGACTTTGTCCCTTGCGCACTTCCAGGGCAAACAAGGAAGGCCTGTTGCTCTTATACAAATGAGGCTCGATAAATACAGGCCTGATTTTATTTCACTGCCTAAAAGTCCAACAAAGAAAAATAAAATCACCTGTGGCCTGCGGCTGAAAGAGCTGCCTCATTTCCTTCTGGAAACAATCAGCTCTGAAACCCCAGCCCAGCGGCTGGGCTCTGAGCACCATGCCCTTCGAGGTCAAACTGGTTTGCAGCCGTGTGTCGTCTTCAAAGAGCTGGCAGTCCCGGCTCCCGGGCGCGAGCCTTTTCACAAGGCCCTTAGAACGCAAGGCGATTCAGCTGGTGCCCGGACAGGTAGCCTTCCTGGAAGGGGGTGCGTTTTCTCCTCTGAAAGGGGTCTGAAAAGGCTCCCTTGGGCAGCTCCTCCTAATTTATCTGGCCGTAGTCACCTGGCTCACCAGTTGTCTGAAAGAAGGTCCTGGAAGCTCAAGGCAACATTGAGTCTCCTGACCCACCCCCACATCTGCCAGCCCAGTGCTCAAGGACTAGAGGTGTGGTCCCCTGGCGGGGGGCGGGGCAGGGCCTGAGTGAGGGAACTACCGCAGGTGTTAGAGCTCCCAAAACATGCAATTGTCGTGTGCCGTTGGAGACACCCTGTTGGTATGTGTCCACGTGTACATCACGCATTGGGCGGGACCCTGGTGATCCACGGTGGCCGAAAGGATGCGCGGGGGAAGAGAAATGATAAATCGTCCACAGCTTGCTCCTTAAGCCCTTATTCCCTGGAGCAGATGCTCACCTGGGCTATATCCCCAGTGTCCCCAGCACCCCACTGGGGTGGAGAAGGCCAGCTTTCTAGCCAGGGCTTCTGTTTAAGTTCCACTTTCTGCTGCAAACACTACAAGCCCACATCACTTGTGGAATCCCCCGTGGAACCTCAGCATGTTGGGGATGAGTGGGTGGAAGAAAGGGGGGTCCATTGTGGGTTAAGTAAGGGCTCTGTCGCTGGGATCGGTGGCCTTGGTTTGGGCCTGGCTCTGCCACTGGCCGGCAGTGTGTCCTGCAGACACTTAGGCAGCCTCTCGGAGCCCAAGCGAGCTCGTCCGGGAAATGGGTGTGGACGGGCTCGCACGCCAGCTCCGGCGTGCGGGAGGGCGCGGTGGGATGCAGAGCTCCCGGGGCCTGGGAAGGACAGCGCGGGGGAGCTGGGGCCGACGAGTGCACGTGCGGAGGGGCCAGGTAAGAAAGGCAGAAAAGGACTTGGCAACACCCACCTGGGACACCTGGATGGACATTAGTGTCTCTCATTAGGCAGAAAGGAAGGACAGAGCAGAAACGCCGGGGTCACACAGGCCTGGTTTCGACTCTGCGCCTTCTGAGGTGTGTGGCCTTTGTCATAGGACAGCTGCTCTGAGCCTCAGTGTCCTCATCTGTGAAATGGGGATCCAGGCTGCACCCACTTCCCGGGGCTGCTGGGACTGGTCAGGAAAGGAATGCTTGCGACGTGTCTGGTGTGGTGACAAATGATCCCTAAAAATCTTTGAAGTTGTCCCGGTATCTAAGAATGACCACACAGAACACAAACGGAGCATTTGCTTTTGCTAAAAGTGGTCACACAGAATGCTGTTCTTTACCTCCCCAGGGTCGGGCTGCAGAGTCAGGGGTCCCGGGGCCTGCCGGGCACCAGTGGCCACAGCCTCCGTCAGCCCCGGGCGGGCGGGCTCCCGGCTGCTGTCCCGGTGGGATGGTCCAGAGCCCCCGCCCCTTTGGCTCCCTGTGGTGTGAACGAGGCATTGCGTAGTCTCAGTCACCTTTCTGCCTGGACGCTGCAGCTCCCTGACTCTCCCAGGGCCCCCCCCAGAGCACACCCCCACCCTTCCATGGGGAGACCTCACCCAAGCCCTGGGACGTCTAGTCTCAGTCTCTGGTTCTGAACAGTGACAACGGCACCTCAGCACCCTCTCCAGATCACTGTGGCCCCTGCTTCCCCTTGGGGGGACAAGAAACCCCGCTCACAAAGGCAGACACACAAAAATGACATCAAACGAGACAACACAAACCCAGCATGCCCCGGGGCGAGCATCTCTGCACGTCTAACAGGAACTCAGCAGGCAGGTGGCATCCCCAAAAAAGCTGAAAAGAGTTCTGGGTTGCTTTTTTTTTTTATTTTTTATTTTTGTCATTATTACTTTTATTTAGAAGGTTTTCTCCTGCCTTAGCGACGTTTGTCATTTTCCTGCAGAGTGCCACAAACATGTCTCCTGATGGGCTCCGGGGTTCATCTGGGTTCAATGCGAGTCACTTTTTTAAAATTCAAAGGTGATTTAAAAAAAAAAAAAAGGCTCTAGTTATCAGAATAGTTCGTGTCAGCCGCAGACCAGCCTGGCTCAGTTGGTTTGGAGCGTTGTCCCACAAAGTGAAGGGTTTGCCGTTCAATTCCCTTCAGGGCACAGGCCGGGGCTGCGGTTCAGTCCCTCGCTGGGGCACGTGCGAGAGGCAACCAATCAACAGACATCGATGTTTCTTTCCCTCTCATTCTCCCTCTAATCCTCTCTAAAAATTAATAAAGAATACCTTTTTTACAAAAAAAGAATAATGTAGGTTCATTTCAACCCAACCGAGCCCAAGCGTCTGTGCCAAGATGGCTGTTGCCTTGGCATTTTTTTGTACTGAAATCTTGCTGGAATGAGTATTAGAGCCAATGGTCTGGCCGTGAGGGTCTGCTGAGACTCTCCCTGCTCCCTGCCATGCCCCCGACCCCCGTCGCCCCCCCATCAGCCCTTTAAACCCCTTCAGGCTGCAGGAAGTGTCCGGTACCCTGGGGAGGTGCCGCATCTTGAGCTTTGATTCTTTTCAATAAAGGCCATTAGTGAAAGAAGATTCCCTTTAGATCCCTCTGCAAAGCTTCTACAAATAAACTTAAGATATTGCACAAAAAATTCTTGGTCTGACCCTATGTACCAACTTTTGGTATCGAGAAAAATGCTTATATTAGAATAAAACCCCAGTAAGGTATTTATTCCCATTAAAGGAATGAGGGAAACCGAATCTTGAAGAGCCCAGGAAAAAAGGTGCCTCAGAAGCGACCGCGGCGGCATCAAGAGCTCTGGGCGCTGGCAGACCTGAACTTGCATGTCTTCGTTCTAAGCACGAGGGCCAGCATCCAGGGGCACGAGCTCTGCAGGGCCTCCCACCGCCAGCGGGAGGGAGGTCAAGTTGGGGTGACCAGGCACGCAAAAGGCTTCCTGCACCGAGCCTGCGCAAGTCCGCGGGTCCCCATGTCACAGAAGTGCCCCCGACAGGCCCTCCCAAGGACTGTCTGGAACCAGGGGAACAGCGGCCCCGGTCTCGCAGGACGGAGCTTCTGAGAGGACTTTCATTTCTGTCGGCTGATGACGCCACACCCACTGATACTTTATGTCCCTCTCTGGGCTTGGCCGGACAAGATGCCATGCCGCAAACTTCACAAACTGGATTCGGGGTCCAAAGGGCCTGGGCGGCAGAGCCCCGGCCCCCAGGTCCCCACCTGTCCCAGCTGGTCCCTCTACCCGCTCCTCCAGGGTCCCGGAGCTTTGAAGTAAGGAAAGGCCTGGGGTCTTTCTGAAACAATGTTGTAAATGGGCTACGTCTAGTGGGAGCCTTCGGTTTGGGTGGATCGGTTCCGAAGAGCCGTCCCCAGTGACCTGGGCTCGAATGGAGTGCGGCTGGTCACCAAGGAAAGGACAACAGGAAGGAGGCCATCGACTTAAACTGAGGAAGCCCTCGAGGTTTTATAGGAGAAACCGAGGCCCAGAGCGCCCAGAGGTGCCCCAGCTCACCTGGCAGTTCAGGGCTGGGCCACGGCCGCGAGCGCGGATAGGCGTTATGCCTGGACTGCACCCAGGCGCTCATTTGTTTCTTCACTCATTCCATGTGGGAGGGCGGGCGGGCGGGAGGGAGGGAAGTAAGCACGAGACAGGTTCTCTCTGCACCTGTGAGCCCCCTTCCCCAAGGACCCCCGCGGGTCCTGTCTGCTCTGCCTCGTTGCTCCTCCTTCTCTTTGAGCCCCTTCCTCCAGGACACCTTCTGTCTTCCGTCCCCTAACGGGCCCTGATCACCACGCGCGCTCTGGGTGAGGCGGCCCTCCTTTCCTGGCTTCTCCTCCAACCGCCCCCCCCCTCCGCCCAAGGCCCTGGGGCAGCAGGGGGCGGCACCGCCCGCCGGTTCCCCTGCTGAGCGCGGGGCCTGCGCGCAGTAGGCCCTCAGCCGGGTGGGAGAGCGCCGGGATTCAGACAGCCCTTTGAAACACGGGTCTCTAACTCAGCGGGGTTCTTCCTGCAGCGCAGGCAGCAGGGCCCAAAGTGGGCAGGAGTAGGGGGTGCCGGTGTATTGATTAGGGGGTGCCGTGGGTAAGATTCCGTTTTGGTTTCACGGTAGAGACGTTGGGCGGCCAAGGCGGTGTTTCGCATTGTTTTCCCACGACCGCGAGGGTCTGGCAGGCTGGGCAGGCGGGACTTACCGGAGCGCTGGAGGACTCCTGAAGGTACACTCAACAGCCATTTCTGCCTGGTCCACACGCCACACCCCGCTCCCCTCCTCTCGGCTGCCCCCGGACAGCCTGTGCTTCCAAGCAAGCGCCCCACTTGGAGAGGGAGGAGGGGTGGGCGGGGAGGAGCCCTGATGGCTGGTGATTGGGGGAATCAGGTGTCTCCGCTGGTGAGTAGCAGGGTCAGCCTGACAAGCACTCACCTGTGGGCGGCGGTTCAGTCCAGCCCCTCCCAGGGTCGGGAAATGCCCCCAGTTCACCTCCTCCAACCAGCTGTGCCTGGTGGGTTGGGGGAAACTGGGGGGTGGGGGGGAGATGGCAGGGGGCATCACATCCTGGGCCTAAGTATGCGCATCTGATAAGTACAGCAATCCTCAGAATTACCCCCAATACACATGCATGCACACGCGCGCACACACGTGTGCACACGCGGCCGGCTCAGGCCTGGCAGTGGCTGGCACACTCGCTGTCTAGACAGGGCTGGAGCTGAGTGGTCCCCGCCGTGGGGAGGGGGGCAGTGTAGGGCCGCAGGCACGCGTGCACACCTGAGCGTGCACACACATGCACACGAGGATGGTTAGCGAGGCCTCATTAACATTCAGGGGATGCGCTGCTGGCCACTGGGGGAACTTCCAGGGCATGGAAAGGCCAGACGGTCATCTCCTGCTGTTTGGATCCCTAGCATCAAATCGTCAGTTATCTTGAACTTAAGGAAAAAGCGGCCCCCAGTGACCTTCCTTCCTCTGCGGGCGGCTCCATGTGGGCTTTCTGGAGACTGTGATGCGACTTAATCCCTCAGATGTCTGCCACTCATCTGAGAGCGCGGACGTCCACCACGTCCTCCCCTTTGCCGTTGGCTGGCGGTCACCCCACAGTCCCCCAGCGGGATGCGAGGGTCTCCCGCACAGCCCCCCGAGGCCGTCTCAGACAGGCAGGAAGGAGGGGACGCCTGTGGGACTGCTGGAGCCGGCGGCTGGTACCTTAAAATATTCCAGTCACATCGCCAGCGGCGAAGCCGTAACCCGGTGCATTGTAACAGAGGGAGAATTTCATTTTGTTTCTGAAATGCTGTTATTACACACTCAGGGAATCCACAAAGGCACCTTGGCAGCACAGGTTCAAATAAATACCTGAACTCCGAGTGCGGCAACATTTACTTAGCAAATGGCATTTTAACGCCGCGAGTCGAATTTACATACTAATTAAAATTTCCCTTTAAAACATGGACACTTTTGGCCTCTCAGCCTGCCCACAGTGATGAAGATGAAAAGATTTTTTATTACGTCCTGTCAAACAGAGCTCGCTGGGAAAGGTTGGAGTGCGTTTGCTTCATCCTCCCCGCCTCCCCGGCCTCACTCCGCGCCGGCCACCTGGGCCCCTGCCCACTCGCGGGCTGGGCTGGGGTCCCTGGGGTCACAGCTGCCTCGCTGCTCCTGGGAGCCAGGGTCTCCACGGGGAGGAGCTGAGGTGGGTAAGGGGGAGACTCGGTGGCCAGGTTCACCGCCTCTAGGGAACGCGGCTCCTGGTCCTCCCTGGTCCTGGCAGAACGGTGAAAAACACCAAGGCCACCACCCTAACAGGAGACACCTGGCTCCGTTTTCCCAGGGAAGCTGGTGCCAGGTGAGTGGGAGGAGATGTTGCCACATCCAGTCGCGCCTCCTCTCCCTTTCTTTCCGATTCCTTCCTAAGGTTCTCTGAGTCGCAGCCCCTTCTGGGCTCTGGAAAAAGGAGGGGGACCCCAAGGGGCCCACGTCTACCGAAGGCCACGCGGACCTTCCATTGGCTCTGGCCCGTGCACCAGAAATGCCTCCTTTCTCACCTGTTCCCAGGCAGCTCTACCCCAGCGAGTATTTGCTCCACGTGTGAACTCACGCTCCGTGTTGCCCGATTTTAAATTTTAGCAATTCCGATGGGTGCGTGCGGTATCTTTCTGGCTCAAATCTGCTTCGCCCTGGTGGCCAACAAGGCGAGTGCCCTCTGCTACATTTGTCAGCCACTGGAATGTCCTCTTTTGTGCTCTGCTTTTTCAAGTGCTTTGCCCATCTTTCTGCGGGTTGTCTGGCTTTTCCTTATTGATTCATAGTTCTTTATAGTTCTTTATCAGCTAGTCCCTTATTGAACATCTATCGTGAATATTTTGTCCCTGTTACTTTGTGGCTTGCCTGTTATTCTCTTCTTGGTTCCATTTGCTGGGCAGTTAGTTTTGAATCACAATGTAGTTTGATTCAGCAATCTTTTCCTTTTGCTTAAGAATTCTTTGCCTGCCCTAAGGCATAAAGATCATTTTCTGTGTTTTCATCTTGAAGCTTCTTTCTTCCACCTTCAGCCTCAGTTTCACAAACGCTCTTAGCATGGCTTTCTGCGTACGGTGTGAGGCGGGGGTCAGAGAAAGCCTGTCTGAGCAGAGGAGCCGCGGCCCGCGGTGGCCCTGGAGCAGATCAGCACGGCTCGCAGTGAGTGAGAGAGCAGCCGTGGGGATGGGGGCGGCTCTCTCCTGGGGGCCCCGAGAACCCACTGCAGAGTCTGAGACGGCGCAGGCAGGTCAGGGCTAAGTTAGGGTGAGCGGGGAGGCCGGGGCTGCGGGGTGGACAGAACGGCCTGGGTGAGCGGCCCGGCTGGCCCCCTGGGCCTCTGACCACATCCACTCTGAAGGTCCTGCTTGACCCGCTGGCTCCCTGCCCCCCAGGGCCCCTCTGCACCACGCTGACTGTTGTTCTCTCCGCTTGGTCTCCACCCCAGTGGGCTCTGCCTGGGCAGCCCCAGGGACTGGCCACACCCTCTCCCACCCCTGCTGTCTCCTGAGAGGCTGGCTCTCCCCAACTCCCTCTCCAGGCATCTGCCACCCTTCATTGCCTTCGCTGAGCCGCCATTGGTCCCGGCTCTGAAGGAAACACCCGCTCCTCTGCAGGGAGATGGGGCTCCTCCCCTGCAGGTGACACCTGCCCAGCCCCTGCTGTGTTCCTGCCCCAACCCCCCTGCATACCCATAAAGTTGCCCAACAACATCCTCCCAGGGACCCACCAGACTGAGAAAGGTCATCCGGGGGAGCCCCATGGGAGCTGCTGGCAAGCAGTGAGGCGCTGAGACCTTGTACCACTGGCCCCTACGCCTGCGGTACCAAGTCCATCTTCATGGACCGGGGTGTGGGCCGAGGATCCAGGGCTTCCCACCTGCAAATGAGACCTTCCCCGCTGGCTTTAGAGGAGGGCCACCTCTGTTCAGCAAGGGACCCATCACAGCAACAGATGACCAGAACAAGGGTCCTCTGCTTTGGCAGGAAAGACAACGCTTTCATTTAATTAAAACAATTCCCGATCCATCTCCATTTGATCCCACCTTCAGCGTCTTCCCATGGAAGGTGAGCTCCAGGTTGGAGCTCTGAAAAGAAATGGCAGGTTTTCTAGTCTTAGAGCCCTCTACCCCCAAACACACACACATTCTGGAATGTTCCATTTCTTCTGAACATAGTTTTTTTGGTTTTTTTTTTTTTTTATTGCTGTTCTTAAAAATATAGGTCTTGCATTAGGAACTAGAATTTTCTAGCAGTCACATGGATAATGAGAACCAGCTGAGGGTCTGTTTTGGAAACATAAAAGACCACAAGGAAAGGCTCTCCTCAACTCAAAACCAAAAGAGTGATCCTGTGCATAAATCAGAAACCCACGGATATGCTGTCTGCCTGTCTGTTTTCACTTAGAGGAGTGTTTTAGGAGCACAAACTCCCTTGTAGGAAAATATGCAAATGTGATGTGTGTGGACAGACATGGCATCATTTAAATGTCTTAAAAATATTGTCTTCTCTACCAGAGCTAAGGAACCCCTTTATTGGTTGTCTATTGATACACAACAACCTACCCCAAACATCATGGCTTGAAACAGCAATTTATCACTATTGTGTGTGAGAGGGTCTGCGGGTCAGGTGGACAAGGGCCTGCAGGGACTCACACACCTGGGACCTCAGCTGGGTGCACTCGAGTGGCTGGGGGCTGCCCAGGTTGCGCTCCCTCGCCCTTTCTGTATGGTTCTCCATGTGGATAGCTTGGGTTTCCTCACAATGTGGCAGCCTCAAGACAGTCAGAACACATCTTTCTCACACCCAGCTGGTCCAATCAGTTATAGGCCAGCCCAAACTCAAGAGGAGACAACATACACTTTACTTCTCAATGGGAAGAACATCAAGTAATCTGTTGTCATTTTTAATCCTCTGAACCTCATGGTACCTGTGAACATGAAGGACAGAAATTACAGATGACAAGAATCCAACCAAAAATAAATAGAGTGCTCAGGGTGGTCACAGAGAAACAAAAGGTAGAAAATGCAGCAGATTGCCTTATAGTCCCCATGGGGAGATAACAGACATTCATCCACACATTCATTTACTTATCACTCATTCATTAAAAAAAGGGAAGACCTACTATGTGCAAAGCACTGTTCCAGGTGCTAGAGATACCCCAATAAACAAGACAGAGAAGCTCCTGTTATCATGGAACTTATAAACAATTGTCAGGAGGAGAAGGCATGACATTAAACATATAATCACAAAAATATTGAACTCTCAAAAGGCAACATCATGAAATCATAAAACCATGTAGTGGGGATTTGACCCAAGCAGAGACAGTGGAGGTTGCTCTGAAGAAAGGCTACTTAAAATAGATATAAAAGACAAGTTGGAATTTCCTGGGTGAGGGGAGGAGAGAGAGAAAAGGCATTTCTGGCAGAGGGAACAGCTTATGCAAAGGCTCAGAGGCAGGAAGAGAGAGAGAAGACCAGGGTGGCTGGACCTCAGAGCGCAGGAGTGGAAACAATGTGGGCTACACGTGTCCCGGGCCTGACCTTGTAGGTGGTAAGGACTTGGCCCCATCACGAGGACAATGGCAAGCTCTCTGACAGCTTTAAGTGAGCTTTCTAAGCTCATCCTGGAGGCTCAGAGAGGAAGCCAGGGGGCCCAGAGCGGCCGGCCGTAGTTACCCACGTGAGAGGGGACGGGGCTTGCTTCAGGCAGGTGGGCTACCTCTGGGAGGTAGAACTGGCCGTCCTTGGTGATGACAGGCAGCCTGGCCACGGGAGGGCACCGACGAATATTCAGGAAGAAGCAAGCAAGTGAACGATGGGTTGACGTCAGAGACAAGAGGGAAGATTGAAGGGGGACTCCCGGGTTTGGGGCCTGAGCCCGAGTGGGTTTTGGACCTGTGGGTGGAACAGCCGGTGGGAGGCGGGAGAAGGAGCAGGTGAGCCTTGTTTCAGACCTGCTGAGTTTCTGTGGTCCTGGAAGACACCTCTTTCTCCCAGGATGGGGGCCTTTGGGGCTGCGGGGGTCACTGGGGCTTTGTTTCTGAGTGTCAGCTCTGAGACAGAGCCGGTCCCCTGCTAAACGCGGCACCTGGCTCCCCTCGGGAGGTGGGCTCTGTCCTGGGAGAACGAACAGGAGAGGAGGCGGGGGAGGAGGCTGCAGCCCACCCCAAGGGCTCGGCTGGTGCTTTGATGTCTCCTGGAGGGAGCTGGGGCTGCAGCCCCACGTCTCATGATGCCAGTCTCAACAGGGTGCCCGCCCAGGCCTGGGCCTCCAGCCTTCATTATCTTCAAGGCTGTTTACAGTGGGCAATTATCGCCCGCCTTGACTGTGGGAGGCCACACTTCTCCCCCCGCTGTCTTTCTGACACTGTGACCCGCCATCCTGCAGTGGCAGGAAGGAAAGGCGGCTGGGTTCTGGCTTTATTCTGTCACCGGGAAATAGAGATCTCTGTTGTTCTTCCAGAAGGACAAGAAGCGTCGTAGTAAATGAAGAAAGAGGCACACACCCCAACAAACACACAAAGAAGCTCCAATGCATCGTGTGAACCAGTGCTCTCAGCATAAGAAGCAGTTTCTGTGCTTCGCAGTTGTCCCCCCTCCCGCCCCCTCCTCCCCACTCCGCCCTCCCTCCCCCACTCCCCTCTTCCCTCCCTCCCTCCCTCCCTCCGCCTTCTTGCCTATCCAATCTATCCTTCCATACCGCTGTCGATAATGGTTCACGAGCCCTTGTCTTATCATCCACGTCTGTTTAGTCGGTCTTTCTCCATGTGCATCAATAGTGGTCTGTGGGCTCAGCGGTTGCGTCTGAGAAGTACGAGGACAGTGCTACTCACGACCTGCCTGCTAGTTTTGTCATGAAAATTCAGCGAATGTGAAATGTTAGCCCCGCTCCCTGGTGTGTGTAAGTCCTTCCTCCATGCAGCTGGGCTGTCTAAGCCATCGCAGGCCCAGGCCCTATCTCCCGGGGCCTGCAGGGGACAGATGCCTTCTGGTTTGGTCTGACTTTGTCGCATTCACATCCACAGCGGGGTGTCTGGGGCGCCGTGCGCGGGGGCCCAGCGGAGAGATGAGTCCAGAGGCGCCGTTGTGGTCCTGCCCCATTGGCTGGGCCACCCCAGTCTCCCCTTCTCCTTTGCAGACAGCACTAGATCACCTCCTGTCAAAGCAGGAGCTTGTATGGGGGTGGGGCGTGAGGAACCCCGGCCGGCGATGGGCGGGGGGGGGGCAGTCTGCCCAGCTCACTCTGCATTTGCCCTGCTCTGCAGGCTCAACAATGAAACAGTAAAGACCCCCTGGGTGGACCGTGTCCAGCCTGGAACCCAGCCTGGGACCACCGAGGCAATGAAGGGGGGCGTCTTACACCTTCACTGAGCCCTCCCTGAGCTTCCCGGCACCTCTCTCTGCTCCCACCACATCCCCAGCTCCTCTTTTCCAGAACTCAGTGGCTCCGTGGTCTTTGTTGACACCTGTGTCTCCCCAGTGGGATGCTGAGGTCCTCCAAGGGGACCGCATCTTCGTCACCTTGGGTCCCGTGTCTGGCATCACATCCGGCCTCTGAGGCTGGTGAGCAAATGCAGACAGGGAAGAAAGGTCTGGAAAAGAGGGCGGGCTTCTGCATGACCAGCTGGTTTGGACCTGGGACCCCGGGCACGTCTGGGCCACGGGTCCACCTTGAGTCTTGCACGCCCAGCGAGGCTGATTCTTCCATAAATAAAATTGAGGGGTGGGAGAGAAGAGAAAGGAATTGTAAAATCAATAGGCAACTGCCACCAAAATGTACTGTACTCTCTGATGTATTGAAAAACCAGAGTGTGGGTCTGAAAATGAGCATTTCAGATGCGCTGGAGTCCCACCCCGGGGGGGAGGGTTTCACGCCACTAGGTCCGCGCGCACGCCCTGAAAGGTCAGCCTTCAGTGGCAGAGATGACGGCTCCTGTGCGACACCCTCGTGAACGGAACTGTCGCGGGCGTTCCCAGAAGCCGCGAACAGGGGCAGGAAGCGTTTTCCCGCCTTGCCTGCTCGCATCAAAAGCTGGCTTGGAGTTGCTTTTGCATCTATAGGTCGGTGAGATGTAGCTGTTGATTTCAAGGGGGATTTTTCCTGAACGGGAGACACAGAAGCCGGTAGAGTGAGCGGACGCCCCGTCCCGGTCAGCTGTCCGGGTGTGAGGCATTCTGGGAGACCCTCGTCTGGGGATTAGTGTCCCTGGCAGGGGAGGCCATTAAGCCCTTTTGCTCCCAGGACTAGTTCACTGACTGACTGAGGTGCCTGAGGATTCCCAGCCGGTCTTTCCAGATGTATGGGGGCACTGCCATCAAATCATACTCCACGTTTGACGACAGACTCATCTGCCATTGATTTTGGGGGGTGTCCACTCTGCCGAATCCCAAGAACTACCACGGAGAACAATGAGGGGCCCCCTAGACCCTCAGCTTCCCACTCACGTCTTGGCTCCAGTCTCTCTCCATCTGGGTTCCCTCCCCCTCCCCAAAGCCCCTGTTTTAAAGACCCCCCGCAATGTGGAGATAATTTAGGTCTCCTGTGTTGATTCGGATTCTCTCTGCTGCAAGGGGGAAAAAACAAACCCCAAAACCTCAACTTTGCTCAGGACAACTTATTGGCTCACACCGCTGGAGAGTCTGGGGGGCGGGGGCTTCAGGTGCGGTTCAGACGAGGAGATCATGGAGGCCCTTGGAGCCTCATCTTTTCCTCAGCGTTTTGGTGGCTGCTCCACAACACAGGGACGCCTGGGAGCAGGGCCCACAGGCGCACACTGTGGGCCTTACCCCCGGGGCTCCAAGCCCGAGGGAACGTCTGTCTTCCAGGATCCAGGTGTGAAACCGCAGGAAAGGACCTGGGTGGAGTCTGGCTTGAGCTGGGAGTTGGGGGCTCAGCAGACTGGCTGCACTGCCCTGCACCCCCAGGAAGGAGGGGAGAGTGGCTCCCCGAAGGAAGAGACAGAAGTCACTGCTCAACAGGAGGAACGGGGCGGGGGGAATGCAGGGGTACCGTGGCCCCGCGCCCAGGCCCCCGGTAACAGGGCAAGTCGCTCCCTCTCTCTAGCCCAGCGGGGGTGTGGGGGCTCTCCCACAGCCCGGTCCGCAAGCTGACCTTGCCTCCCCAGGGGACCCCGAGCTCCCTGAGGCCTGGGCAGCCCTGTGTTCACTGGTACATGCCCCGGGCCCAGGGCAGGACCGCACCAAGTGGGCCCTGCTGGGCGGCCAGCCTGAGGGAGCTTGTCACCAGCAGCAGTGAGTGAGAGCCACTCTCCCCTCTCCTGAGTTCTCGGGACCTCCCCCACTGACCCAGAATGGGAGGCTGTCACTGTAGCCTCTGGGATGTGGGTGAACCAGGGGTCCAGGGTTCTCGGGGGCGCCCTGCCTGCCCCTTGCACATCCCCCCTTATCATCCCATGGTTGCAAGGACAGGGACTCTCTTTGTGACCAGACGTGGGCCAGGCTTCTCCAAGCCCCTGCTCGCTGAGGCTAACCCTTGGCACTGTCCCCGTCCTTGTAAAGCTCTGCTAGGATGTCACTAAGTCGCTGGAGGACGACTCCACCCCCCATGTCTGATCTCCAGTCTCCTGTCTCCGAGCGCCACTCAGGTGACACCTCATCACCGTGGCTGCCTTCAGCGAGGGCCCTGTTGGCTCAGTTTAGCCAGAGCCCTATTACCCGATGTTACTGCTTAGTTGTTTCCATCCTATGAGCCTGCCGGTTCCTTGTCTATCCCTCCGCTTTCCTTAAATACTTGGCATTGAGCCCCATTCTGCAATGAGGTCTCTTTCCCTCTATTTCCACAGTTGCTGAGTACAAACTCTTCTTCCTGCTTTAATGGCTGTCCAGCTCTGGGTTTCTTTAACAGTATCTTGGCATCTGGAAGGTTTCAATGCCATCGGGAGCCCAAAATAGACGTTGGCATTGCTCCGTGCGCCAAGTTTCTGTTCCCGTGCTTCGGAGGAGAAGGTACTGTAGCAGCTGCCTTGCCCTGGGGAAGTGAGGAAGGACCCTCTCATTTTCGCCACTGTCGTCTTTGCTAACTCCATCACCCACGGGTGTGTCGGTGGCAGGAAAGACCAGCAGCGTCACCGTGGATGTCACGGGGTGGGAGCAGGGGGGCTGATGCTTCCCCTTTCTCAAAACCTGGCAGAGCCTTACCCAGGATGCGTTATGGTTCTCAGAGAAGGGGCCCCATGTAGTGTTTCATTGTCCTGCCAGCTGAGTCTGCCAAAACAGAGACATTAACTTGCCGGGACAGACGTGTGCCAGCTGCCCCCTGACCAGAAGGCACTGACGTCCTGGCTGGGCTCACACTCAGCAGGACCCCAGACCAAGGAGGGCGGCCTGTCTGCTCAGTCAGCTGGTTACTTGCAGATGAAGATTCCAGCACATGAGGAAGCCCGGCTAACAGTGCCAGGGCGGCCCCAGGCGAGAGGCAGGAGGTGTCAGGGAGACTTCGGTCCTGGCCCAAAAGGTCTTCCTAGCTTGCAAAACCCAATGACACACCCGTCCCCAAGCAATGTGCATCGATCCGTGTCACCACGGCTTGCGATGGATGGATTTCTTCAGCCTTTTAGTTCTGCCAATCAAACCCCCAGCCGAAAGGTCAGGTGAGCCGAGCAGGAGGGCTTCCTTTTTCAGGGTTAGTCGGCCTAGGGCGTCTCACCTGCCCCATTAAGCAAAAGGGAAACGAATTGCTGTCCTCGGCCTCTGCCCTGAAGAGGAGTCAGGTGGCGGCCACTGCCTTGGGAAGCCCATTCAGTCCCTGCAGGCGACAGTCACAGCCAGTGCCCGGGGGAGAAGGGCTTTGTGGTTCTTTATCTGAACTGTAAACAAGGCGGTGCTTGTTTTGAACCAAGCACAGTGGAAGCCTGTTTAAGGCGATGGCATTCCCCCCAGCCCCCCGCCCCCGTAAACCCAGTGGGGCACACGCCAGCTCCGCAGAATTTGATCAACGGGACTCCACACAAATAACCATATCTGACAGCCATGTCACCAATAAACCCAGCGAAACCCTGGCTGCCCGTGGAAGGCGACACGCAGGAGGCCTTGTCAAAGCTGGGGCGGTGTGGGCGGGAGTGGGAAGGCGGGGGCTGAGGTGGGGAGGAGGAGGCACGTCACGAACTAAATGCGCAGATGCACCAGCCTCCCCTTCGGCATCTGGACCTCTCTCTGGGGGAGGGGCTGCTAGAAACATTGGTCCCAGGGGCTGTGCAGAGGCTTGTGGGACACTTTGCTTTCTTGCGATTGGCTATTGGCAACATGGAGCTCCTGGGTCTTGGGGATAAACCTCCTTGCACTCCAGAAGGTCAGCCTTGTCCCTGTGCTTAAGAGCCAAGGTTGAGAGGGAGAGGTCCTGGTGGCCTGACCATGTGCCCCCTCTTACCCAGAAGAACACGGGGCCTCTTCTCCCAGCTCCATCGAACAGCGGGGCTGCACCAGACCATGCCTCAGCCCTTGGATGTCACCTGGGTTCTTGCCCTCCCAAGCCTGGTTCCCCGGCTTCTCCTCCACAAGATCCCCTAAACCTGCTTTCATCCGTGAGAGCCAGAGCTGGTCTCTGAGGCTGGCGAGCCAAGGACCACAACTGGTATCACCATAAGCCCCGCTCTCCTCATCTGCAAAGTGGGTGCCATAGTTTCCGGTGACTGCTGTTCCTGGTCCTTACCAGGTCTGTGGCAAGTTCTGGGTCAAAGGCTCTCAGACATGTTGGTCTTAATGCTTGGGGGCCCCCGGGAGCTTTATGGAGGTTGTAGCTCTCAGCATCGACTGTGCTAGAAAGTAGAGCAAATAGCTTTCCTGCACATGGGTCACCAGCACGCAGCCTGTCTGCTGGCAGAGAAAGGCGTCACTCCGGTCATGGAGCAGCTGAGCTCCGCAGTACCCTCGTGAGAGAATGAGGGCGGAAAGGACACACGATGGCTCGGTGTTATTAGGACGCTGGTTTTGACCTTGTGACCCCTCTGGAAAGGATTTAGGATGCCGAGGAGCCCCTGGACTGCAGGCGTGGAAGGCCGCTGGGCTCATCCCAGAACCCTGCGTCTCCGCTCTGCTATCCGCTGTGCACCTGATAAAATGCACTGTGAATCTGAGAGGTGCGTTTTCCAGCCAGGGGCAGCTCGAGCTTTAGCTCGTGCAGGACTCTCCTGAGGAGTGGGGAGCATAGACACCTGCCCCCGACCCGGGGTTCTCTCAGCTGGCCTGGGGGGACCCCAGACTCCGCACGGACCACAGTTGGAGCAGGGTGGTCCTAGCCCAGAAACTCAGTCCACACATGCACAAAAGAGGGGCTCTCATCACTCAAAAACTGTAAAACCAAATGTCATCTGGTTCTGAGCTCCCACCGTCCTCAGCCCGAGGCAGGGATACAGACGCACAGGGCCTTGCAGGGCCTGGTCAACAACCTGGAGACATGTAGCGAGGACCTTCTTGGGGAGGACAAGTCTGCGCTCATGTTGGGGTGCAAGCCGGGCAGAAGGGCAGCCCCTCAGGCCACCGGAGGTCCATGGAGGGAGGAGGGCTCAGTTAGGAGGCTCAGGGTGGCTCAGGACAGAACAGCGGCGGGGAGGCAAGGTAGGTGGACCCCAGTGCCATCACTGGGGGAGAGAGGTCTTGGCGGCCCTCCAGGATGCAGTGGTCCAGCGACTGCTGCCTGGGGGGCTCCAGAAAAATAAGGTCCTCGTTTTCCGGAATTCTTGTCCTAACTCAGGGCAGAGCCGAGGACAGGCTGTGCGCGGCATGCCTGGGGAGAGGAGTGAGAAGGTCACTCTGCACTCGCCTCCCACACCCTGCCCCACCTTGAGCCAGGTTCCATCTGCCTTGTTTGCCCAGAGTGCACCGTGTCTCCGACAAGTAGAGGCAAAGTTGCCCCGGAAAGCCCCTGGCAGGCCAGGACGCGGAGCCCAGAGGACACAGCGTACATTAAACGCACACGTGAGGCCAGCCACAGCCAGAACAGAGACCGGAGCTCATATGGGGATGTGGTTGTGGGGAAAAAATATTTATAAAATGGCTTTTCCCAATGTTTAATCTACAGCAGACACATCTTGCGTTAATCTGTTTTGCTTGGCGTTCGCCGAGGGGAGATGCCTTTCATTGCGCTGGCCTCCTGGGGCGGAGGAAGCGGGCGCTGTTAAAAGATTCATGTGTTTGGGACAACTCAAAAGGCAGATCTGAGGGGGCCAAGCTGGGGGGGGGGGTGCAGGGCTGCGGGGGCGGGAGCTTCGAGGCCGAGAGGGAAGGGGAAGAAGCCCGCCCACCTTCCCTGTGGCTCCCCTGGGTCGCCCACATTTTAATTTTCATCTCGTGGATGCTGCGTGTTTCGTTTCCCTACTGGAATAACAAACCAATGGCATTTCTTTCCGGAAAGCTGTGCCCGTTACATTCATCACCACTGAGGGATGGCGCCCCATGCCCCCTCCTCACTGTGGTGCTATGGTGATTTTTGCAGAAGAGAAGAGAAGGGGGTGTGCTTGACGTCACAGGTGTTTCTTCTCCCTGCCCCCACCCTGTTAATGTGCTCGTGGCACCCTGTTCCTCACCACGGTGTGACCACAGCGGCAGCTTTACACGTTTTTGTGGTATCGTTTGGCTAATGCCCGCCTCCTCCACGGCTGCCATCCAGCGTTCAGCCAGCGCTTACCCTGTGCGGACCCTCTTCTAAGCTCTTCATATGCTTACTCGTTGTATCTTCAGCTAAACCCTCTGAACCTGATACTGTTATCACACCCATTTAACAGAAGAGGAAACTGAGGCACAGCGATGTGAAACGATCTGTTCCAGGTCACTCATTAGAGAGGGGAGGAGCTGAAATTTGAGCCCAAGCTGTCTGTCTGCGTGTCTCTCCATCTGTCCACATACCCATCACCCATTCATCCATGCGTCCATCTGTCCATCCACAAATCCATCCGTCACCCATCCACCCACCCACCCAACCACCCACCTGCCTATCCATCCAGCCATCTATCCGCCCACCCATCCACCCATCTGCCTATCCATCCACCCACCCACCCACCCACCCACCCACCCGCCTATCCATCCAGCCATCTGTCCGCCCACCCATCCACTCACCCATCCTTCCACCATCCATCGTCCATCCACCCACCCACCCACAAGGACATGAGGCACGTTGCCCTGCCCACTGCTCTAACCCCAGGGTCTACCTAGTTCACCTGTAAATATCTGCAGGATTACAGGACAAATCTCGACTTGTACTCTGCAACAATTCCCACACCAGAACTTGGGAACCAGCAGGGGACAAGGAGAAGAAAATGTGGCCACCTTCAGTCTCTAATTGTGGCCAAGACGGCCTCCCCCTCGATGTCTGTCTGTCACCATGAGCGCGGTGTCCATGCCAATGGCCCCGCCTCTGATGACCTTGAGGCGCTGGCTCCCAAGTGGAGACAGGAACAAGAGCCCCCCTTAATCCTGCGTCCCTGGGTCCCGAAGCAGCAGGAAGGGAGGCTCCTTCCCCGCTCTAGTCACAAACCACAGTCCCCACGCACAGGATGGAGACGCCCAGTAAGATGTCTGAGCCCTGCTAGGGGGACAGTTAGGTGACTGCACACCTAGTCTGCATGGACAGGGACAGACTAGAGGCATTTCTTGGCTCTTCCAAGCACTTTTATTGAGACCAGAGGGACATCTGTCCGAGGTTACCCCTGAAAGACTCTGGCCCTGCCCTTCAGTGAATCTGGAGGAAGAACGAGGACTAGAGAGCCAGGCAGATCCAGCCTCAATTGTTTCAAGTCCTATGATCCTGATCCAACTACCGAAGCTCCCAGGGCCTCATTCTGTTCACCTGTGAAATGGGTGTGCCCGCGGCACCTGATTCACTGGGTCGCTGCACGTGCATGATACCCGATACCGCAGGCTCCCCGCGCAGCGCAGCGCTGGCCCGGGGGGGCGGGGGGCGTCCGTAGGCCTTGGCTGCCGTTATTATTAATGAGAACCTCTCAGCCTCAAACTGCTGCTTTCTACCGCGTTTCCCCTCAAGAGCGCCCCTTGCAGCCCCAGCCGAGGCGGAAACAAGGAAATGAACCTGACATTCACTCTACACATCAGCCTTCAGGAGGAGAGACCTCATCGAAATGTAATTTTTCCCCCATTAATCATCCACCCAGACAGCTCTCGGTCCTCCAATTCTCTTAAGCAAATAACAACCACAAAAAAAAAAAAAAAAATCTTTTCTTCTGACTTGAAGTGCAGATTTGTTTAATAAAAGCAAGGCATTGAAGCAGCTATCGCCTCTCATCTGGTTTTCCCTTTCATAATTCACAAAGGCTCCAAACTCTCGCTCCGTCTCACTCGGTTCTCTGAGGCCGCACGCACACGCGGGACAGATTGTATCACCGCAGGCCACAGACGTCTCTGTTGGGCCCAGCTCTGAAAAGCCACTCGGCCACCGGCCGGCCCCCGCCTGCAAGGGTTCCCTGGATGGCTTCCCTGGCCTCTTCATTCCCAGCTTTGCACCTTCCCAGCCATGCGGCCGTGTGGCTGGGCTCCCAGAGGGCGGAGGGCAGTGGAAATGCGGCTTTGGAACCTCAGACCAGGGTTCCCATCTGGGCTCAGCCATGTGGCGTGAGCAAGCCACGGCCCCGCTCTGGCTCTAACGGTACACGGTACAGCGGGCTGAGTGAAACCAACAGCCCGGCCCTACTGAATTTCCAAGGCCGCCATTGTGGGAGGAATGATTTCAACAGCCGTTGGCTGCTGCCCCCTGTGGGCGGGGGCCCAGGACCCCGCCTGCGGCCCCTTGGTGCTCACAGTGCAGGCCTGGCCACAGAAGGGGTGGGTGTTCTTAAAATGGAAACTGCAGACTATGGCGGTCCCTAAGACCACGGTCACTTTGACACCAACTGCAAGTCTGGGGTCCCCAAGCACACTCTCAGTTTTGATAATTCACCAGAAGGGTCTCAAGGCCCGCTGAGAGCTGTTGCGCTCACAGTCCCGACTACAGGATTCAGATGAAAATCAGGCGCGAAAAGAGACGTCCGGGACGGGGCCCAGGAGCGTTCCAAGGGCGAGGCGTCCACGCCTCCGCTCACCGTGGGCCCGGGGAGCCGGGGACCGCAGTGACCATTCCTGGCAATGACACGGCACAGTGCGCCCTGAGCACTGCCCTCGGGGACACGGCCTGAGCCGCAGTGTCCCGGCTTTTACTGGGACTTGGTCACGTAGAGATGGCTAACTGCCTGTGTGGCCGCCCTTTGTCTCTAGCCCCCCTGGGGTGGGGGGTCAAGCTGACGTCACACGGCCCAAGACCCTGAGCTACACAAACACACTCTACCAGCCAGAGTGAAGCCAGACCGCATGGGGTGCCAGGTTAATCCTTTGCTGCCCGGAAGCTGAGCTGCAAAATCCCTCAGGATACAAACAGTGACCCGCTTGCCCGGTTCCCCTTCCGGCCAGGCGGCGATGCCGACGCAGGTGCACGCCCCTCTCCTCCCAGAGGGGCCCGCTGCAGACAGGCGGAAAGGGAAGGCACGAAGGGGACATTTTAGCAGCGGCGGCACCTCTGCACGGGGGCACGCCGAGCTGCGGACAGACAGGGCACGCACTGCTCCGTGCGCTGGTGTAGACAGAGGCCATGGCACCTGCTGCGGAGAAGGTCCGTTTTCAGATACATGATGTTGAGAGGCTGTGTGACCCTGAGCAAGTGATTTAGTATCTCGATCTCCTCACGAGCCAATGTCCTTGTCATTGAACTGGGGCAGCGCTCTGTTCTGCCCCCGGCCTTGCCGTGAGGAGTAAATGGAGCCTCGCGTGGGCTTCGTCCACCCTGAGGCGACACCAGACAGCTCTGAGCTTCTCACCACAGCTGTGTTCTCGTGTCCCCAGAAAGAGGCTCTCAGAGCAGGAGGCGGACGACGGTGCTTCTGCATGACATTTGTTACCGGGCAGGTGCCCTGACCTCTCGGTCATTAATTAGCTCTTAGCTGGATGGATAGGTTGAATCATTCATTCATTCGTTTGTCTACAATGAGGCCCTGTGCTGGGAGCTGAGGTTTTGGGTAATGAAGGCAAAAGAGCTCTTTATCTTCAAAGAGCACCCAGGGTGGAAGGCCAGCTGTGGACTGAGCCCAGAGACGGGGGTGCCCTTGTCCCAGCTGACACCGCACATCCTGAGTGTCCTGCTCACACAGGAGAACAACTCTGAAGTGCAAGTTCAATGCTGCTGAGTTGCTGGTTGGGCTAAGTGGACGGGGACAGGGAAAGGCATTCCTGGCCAGACAGACTTGAAGCCTGGCCATGGGGGAGAGTCAGGACTTCAAGGACAAGAGAGAGGTCCCATGTGGCCAGAGTGGAAAGGCCATGAGAGAGAGAGTGGGGAGAGGCAGGCTCGGGTGGTTGGCAGGGTGAGAGGGCAGGGCTTATGGGCCAAGGTGAGGAGGGGACTCAACCCTGAAGGCAGGGGGAGTCACAAGGGTTTAATTCAGGAGGGGCCTGCAAGAGCTGTCAGGTGCTCAAAAGGTCACGGGGTGAGAGAGGAGGCAGGAAAGCTGGTGGCAGGGCTGCTGGTGCCGAAGTGCGCCCGGACCTCCTCCCTAGCCCTCTGCAACCTCCAGCGGCGGCGAGCCAGGGTGTGCTCAGCCAGCTCCTCCTGGCCTGTGAGAGTGATGGTTAAATATGCAGTAACTGTGTGAGCTAGGTGCTACATCGGTAGCTTTGCAATTGGCCATTGAGGGAGTATTTACACCACAGGAATGGGCAAACGCTGCAGGTCAGGACTCTCCTCCTCTTGACCCTACAGAGCTGTTTCCCAGCTCACCGCCACTTCCTAAGACCTCTGCCCCTTCTCTGGAAAAACGTCCCTAGCCCCGTCCCCCAAGGGCACGCCACAGACCCCACTGACTGACACAGGGGTCTGAGGACCTAGCCTCACGCTGGAGGTGGAGTCAACTCTGTGGCAGAATTCACGCTCCAGGGATCCCTGCTGGATGCGCCAGGCTGGACTCTGGGTGAGACCACATCCTTGCCTGGCTCCTTCCCTTCCTGGCTGTCTCCCCAGCCTCCTCCCGCCCTCCACAGGCAAGAATCTCCAACGCAGACTTTGCGTCTAGGGAGCCTGACCTGAGAGCTCGCCTCCTGGGGCGTCCTCATTGGCATGCCTTGAGGTCACTCCAGACACAAGTGGGGAGCAGTAGGGCCCAGAAGGTATCTCTGCCAGGGACGGGGAAGAACCATCCCAGCGATGGCCCAAGTCAACGCTCCACAGACTCTGGGGTCGAGCTACTCTTTCATGTTCTAGATCAGCGATTTTCACCCAGTGAGCCACAAAAATTTTTAAATTGCGCACTACCTGACTATTGAGTTGGGGGCACTGACCTCTTTTCCCTTAGACTGTCACATACAAAAATGACGACAGCCAACACAACAGTAGCCATCTGGTGTGAATGTCCCATCTTAAACTATAAATATATAGGTCACATAATAGGACTGCATCTTATGGGTTGCATCACATATTATGCTTACGTCTGATTGGTTAATTCTTAGTACCAGAAATCCTTATGTGCAAGTATTGGCACCTGATTTTTTTACAAGTCACTTTGGGGCCAAAAGGGTAGGCAATTACTACTATAATTATTTTTTTGTAAATCAATCAAAATTATACCTATTTTTGTCAGAGCAGCAAAAAATACAATTTTTGCTGTGCGGCAGGGTTTGAGCCATCAGTTTACGGTGCCCTGTGGAGAAAAAGGTTGATCATCGCTGCCCCAGATCTTGGTTTCCACGACAAAGCTGCTCGCACCTCCAGCTCCCGAGGGCTCAGCAATGGAATGAAATTCCGTCTTGAATAATAACAAGCCTTCGGTTGTGGGATGAGCTCACTGGAACCACCGCGTCAGTCCCAAACAACGCTTCCAGGACCCCCGCCTTTCGGGCGACCCCCGAGGTGGAGGCCTGCCCAGGCGGCAGCGGGTCACCAGAGACAGGGCAATTAATTTTTACAGCCCTGCGCTCCCACCAGCAGCCACATGCTGGGGTGAGGTCACTCCGGAGGCTTTGTTTGCTCTGTTTCAAAGATTCTGGAGACTTGTGCCTCCCCTGTGGGCCCGGGCCCCCCTTTGTGAGAAAACGGCTTCCGCAGGGTTGGCTCGGCAGAGCTCCCTGATGGGTGCCTGGGGGTGACAGCAGAGGCCGTCCCCAGAGGCTGCGGGGTCACGGCCAAGTCCCCTCCCCGCCCTAGGCCCCCGTTTCCTTGTGCAGAAAGTGCAAAGCTCCAACTAGGCCAGCGCCCCCCCGCACGCACGTCCTCCCCGACTCCCCACCGCCCTTTGGGCCCCGCCCGCCCTCGCCCCGGCCCGCCCTGTGCTTTAACGCAGTCACTGCCGTTTTCCCCCTAAATCACCTCCCGTGTTTAATCAACTATGACTAATTTGAGAGGACGCTTGCTCTCACCATCATAAGCAGAAATCTGTGTTCCTTGCCATTGATAGAAAGTAATGACAGAAGCAAATATTTTAAAATTACGATCAGTGAAAAATAATGTCTTCATTATTTAGAATTATTGAGAAATAATCGTGTCTCAGCTAGCGGGACCAGGACCACGGCCGCCGACGCTGCCGCCCCTGCAGGCTGGGGGCCAGCGCCCCGCCGCCCGCCCCCGGCTCCCAGGGGGGCCTGGAGACATCCGGGGCTGCGGAAGGGCTCCGGGCGCCCGACGAGGCGTTTCTCCGACCTCCCCGGAGGGACGGGGAGCGGGTGCTTGTCACACGCTACGAATCAGTGATTTTAGGCCACACGCTTGCTCCACCTACGGTCACCCACCCTCGGCAGGGGCTCTATGCTATGGAAAGCTCTCGTTTTGACCTCTCCCCAAAATCTCTAACTTGGTGTAATCACTCGGAGCTCAAGAACGCTTCTGGAGCCCCCTCCCGAGCCAGCTGAGCGCTTGGCTGTGGGGTGCCTGGAGAGCCCATCACAGGGCAGATTCCCAGGTCCCCCCGGGACCCACAGAGTCAGAATCTCTGGGCTGGGGTCCCCAGATGTTCCTTTGTTACCAAGGCCCTGTGACTGGGGTCTGAGGAGCTCAGGTTAGAGAAACAGGACAGGGCACGAGTCAGGAGGCTGACAGCAGACCCAGCCTTTAACAGATGACGGGGAAGTGGAGCTTAGAAAGCGAGGACCCGCTCTGGCCAGGGCCTCAGCCCAGGCACCAAAAAGGTCGCGGGTTCGATCCCCAGTCGGTCGATAGGGGAGGCAACCGAGCGGTGGTTCTCTCTCTCACGTCAATATTTCTCCTCTGGTTCTGTCCTCAGGGCAGGCTTGAATCAAGCCACCAGAAACACACACCCGAGACACATTACGGGTTGAATTTTATTGACGTCAAGCTGCGAACCTGTGTTGTGCCCCCCAGGAAGGGCGAGACGTGTGCCAGGTTGAGACGAGGTTGCCGGGCCGTTGGAGGAAGGAGCGGCTGAGGAGAGTAAGTCCAGACCCATGAGCCCGGCTCGCCGGCGTCCCTGCCTCTGTGCCTGTGTGCCCCCGTGGAAACGCCGTCCGCGGGGAGCTCTCGGCCCTGCCCGCACCGCCCGCATGAACTTGGAAGCGGGCCTTGCGCTCCTGTCTTCTCACCGGCTTCCCAGCAGGTCTGCTCAGTGTCTGTTTTATAACCGAGACGTTTCCTCTGGTCGCGGAGCCTGTGAACGGAGGGCCCTGTGGAGCCCAGTGTCCCGCGGTCCGGCCGCTTTCGTGGGAGGAGCGGCGTTCTGAGAGCCACGTCAAGGTGGGAGGGCTCGGCGACGGGCTGACTCTGAACCGCAGCCGAGCTCAAAGCCACAGGAGAGGCTCTCACATCCTGAGGACCATAGCCACTGTCCCTCCCTCACTGTCAGGTGACTTGGGGGATGGAAAGGGATAATGTCTGTGAAAACTGAGCACAAAAACATTATCAGCAGCCACTCTGGGCTGAGTGCTGTTCCCTCCGAATCCCTGACTATGCGGGACCTCGGCACGTGACCTGGCTTGCACGCAGGATCTTTGCAGGTGGGGTTAGTTAAGTTGCAGCCATATTGGACTAGGGTGGGCCCTAAATCCAGGGACTGGTGCTTAGAAGAGTAGGGGGATGCAAAGACAGAGGGACACAGAGACAGAAGAAAACAGCTCCCTGGGCAGCGAAGTCCCCAAACCTGGGCCATTTGACATCATCCTAGAACTATTCACAAATACGGGCCCTTAAGTTAGAAGGGCCTGGAGGGGTGAGGCTGTGACATTTCTGGGCAAGGTCCTTGGTTCTCTGACAGGAAGGGAGGGAGGGAGGGGGGCAGAATGAGGGAGGAGAGCAGGCTGAGAAAGGAAAAAGCACAGATTTCTATTTGATCACATGCGTATCAAAGTTCGCTGTGAAGAATTTGAACGTAAGAGAACCTGTTGGTCCCCAGCATTCGGCGAACACAGAACGCCCTGGGGAGATGACCGCAACTGCCCGTTCTGGGGGTGATTCGCTGTCCTGGGGCGACTGGGGGTAGGGACTGTGGGGCGCACTTTGAGGAAATGCTGATGGACAACAAGTCAATGTGAGGCCCTTCTCCCCAGTCGGGGGGTTTGGCAGGGAGAGAACCTCTGTCAAGGAAAAGCAGGGAGCAATGGCGCAGCCCCTGCCGAAAGGGCCGTGGGTGCCGGGGCCTGCGAGCCCAACATCCCCACCGTCCTCGGTCTTTCCCCTTCTAGCTCGGAAGTCCTGCGCTGGGACAGGACCCAGAGGAGAGTCAAGTCCACGTCACGTCCCTCCCAGGTGTCGCTGACTCTGTATGGGGCACTGGGCAAACATGGCGGGTCTGCGTTTAAAGCAAAACTAGACGTCAGAACTTGCTAGCGACCGTGTTCCCGCCCAGAGCTGTGGGCAGGTCCCAGCAGGACAAGGCATCGAAAATGCATCGACGATCGGCAGGTTGGAGATCGCAGGGAGTTTCCGCAGCCTTTGCTGTTGTTGCGTAAAACTGGCCGCTTAACCACGGCAGGGCCCACGTTAGAGGTCTCTGGGGAGAAGCTCCGTTCCTGTTCTTGTGCGTGAAAGTGGGAATTCGTCCCATGCTCATCCCGAATGTTCATCGTCCAAGAACATGGCCAGTCCCGTGTCAACGCGGCGGCGGCCGTTCTGTTTGCCCCCTAAGTGAGCTGGTTGTCTTGGGGGCCTCTCAGCAGAGAAACGCTGGATCCTACATCCTGCGATCAGGACAGCCCCACACATCTGGGGAAGGTTCGGGGAGCCCAGCCTAAATGTGTCAGTTGGGAGGACTCAGAAAGTTTCCCGCGCGACACAGATGAACCTGGAAGGTACTGTGTTTAGTAAGATAAGCCAGTCGCGAAAAGACAAATCTGTACGGCTGCGCGTCTGTGAGGGACCCAAGGAGTCAAATCCAACAGGGACGGAAGGCAGAAGGCGGTTGCCAGGGACGGCGGTGGGGGCGGGTTAGGGTTAGTGGGGGCGGAGCTTCAGTTTAGGAAAAGGGAAAGGTTCCGGAGCTGGTGGCGGTGCCTGGTTGCGCAGCAGGGTGAGTGTGCTGCGCGCCCCTGCGCCGGACGCCCCAAAGGGCAAATGCTATGTACAGCTTTCCACAATCGGAAAAAAAAAAAAGAGTTTTCCTGAAGAGCATTTCAAAATCTGCAAGCATGACCCCCGGGGGTTAACAGTGGGAACTGATTTGCCCAAAGCTTCCATCAATGGCTGAGCAGCTTCAAGTCCAAGTCAGGAAGCCCAGTCCCTGAAAATTGGGGTCCCGAGTCTCTGCAGTCCTTGTCACCCCATCAGAGCTCACCTCCCTCACTGCACCCACTGCCACCCCCCTCTCCCCCCAACGCTGATGAGGCCCCTCCCACCACCGAGACCGCGGCCCCCCGCACAGGGGACTGTTCTATTTTACCCACTGGGAGGGACTATCTGGCCGCTTCCATTCCTACGTTTTAAAAAGGCTCTCAGCCTAAACCACAGCCAAGTGCGCGTCAGGTAAATATTTGCTTTGCCTCTCTTTGCCCCAGGGGACGAGGCCTGGGGCCAGATGAAAGAAGCAAAGAAGAGGGAATTTATGCACTGAGAAAAATTGGGCAAAAAGGAAAGCCAGATGTTCTGCCCAGCTGTTCCAGACCCAGCCGGTCACATCCACCGGATGGGAAGTGGACCCCCCGGGCGGGAAACACTCCCAACGGTCCGGTGTTTGCGTGGGGAAGAAAGGAAGGAAGACGGTCGTGTGCGTGGAGACGGGGAAGAACCAGGGCTCAGAGTCGGAGGCCAGAGGACGGGGACGCGTGGAGCTGGAGACCTGCCTGGAGGAGCGATGGCCGCCAAAGTGGAGGCGGGAGGGGTGGGAGCGGCGGGTGGGAGCCTGGGCCCCGGGCTGGTGCGGCGGACTGGGGACCCTCGCTCTGAAACCCCTCCAGGGCTTACGCTGCCCCCTGCTGCCTTGTCACCTAAGCCCCGTGACTTCAGCTCCGTGCCTCCGTGTTCTGAGATGTGAAACGGTGCTAGTGCTGGAACCACCTCGGTCGGGCTGTTGGGAAGGTGAAATAAGTCGATGTGCGCGAACCCGAGGACAATCCTTGGCCCGGGGTGAGGGCAGCGTGGGTGTCTCCCATGGTCCTTGTCATTGCCACTGCTTCGGGGGGACACACCAGGAGGCCCTGTGCCTTCATGTCCGGGGGCCTTGCTATTCCTCATTTCCACCCAGGGGCCAACCCACCGTGGGCCACGCAGCTCCCAAGCTGGACAAACCGAATCTCACGAAATGGAAGCGGCTGAATCTGGGACCCCCTGCACCCGCGCCCGCGGCCAGGGCAGCCGAGCCTCCTCTGTCCACACTTCCAGCAGACCTGGCCTCCGCCAGCAGCCGCCGCTCGTTCAGTCCGGGGGGCCCTAGCTGCTCCCACGTCAGCTTGCTGCCGAGAAACAACAGTCAAAATTTTAATTTGCAGCCTCTATGTAAATTACCGCCTGGTCTGATTTATAATTCATAGCACAATATTTATTTCTAACAGGAAATTAATTTTGGAAACTCAGTGGGTGATTAAATTAAATTGCGAAACCATGCCACAAGCTTGGGCGGGGGCAGGGGCGGGGGTAACCGGCGATTCTAGCGGAAGATAGACCGGGAAGAGGTCGGCGTTCAGAAAACCGGAGACAGAGGTGGGGACGCAGCGCCCGCAGCTCGGAGAAGAGGGCCAGGCCGCCAACGTCCACCGGAGGGCGTCGGCCCTTCACTGCGGGGGCCGCCCCGTTGCCCCGGACCGTCCCCGTCGAAGGGATCATTGAGGGAAAGAAACGCACAGGCGGAAAGGATTTGTGTCCGACTCTCCCACGTGCACGCCTCCGCTCCACTGTAAATCTCGTGTTGGGATGGAACACGTCACGGTGTTAAGACAATTGGGTTCTGTGGATCATTTTATGTGTCAGCTCGGCTGGGCGATGGGGAGCCCGGAGAGCAGGTAACACCTCATTTCTGGGTGCATCGGTGAGGCTGCTTCTGGAAGCGATCGGCACTTGAATCAGTAGACGGAGCTGAGACTGCAGCCCTCCCCCGTCCTCAACCAGGCCGGCAAGGGCCTGAACAGCACAGAGGGGCAGAAGAAGGGTGAACTCTCTCTCTGCTGAGCTGGGACATCCATCGGGGCTCCTGGTTCTGGGCCTCTTGGACACAGACCAGGGCTTATACTACTGACCCCTGCCGACTCTCCTATGCCCTCCGCCATGGCTTTCGGACTGGGACTGGCTCGCGGCTCCTCTCAGCGTGGAGCAGGGTCTTGAAGCGTGTCCACCATGAGCCGCGGCTGGACCTCTGGTCTCGGCCCAGTGGGGATGGGATAGGAAGGGCAGGAGTCGGCACCTGGAGCTGCCCTCGGCCCGCGGAGGGCAGGTGAGAGCAGAGGACAAGAGCTCAGTCCCCCAGCCCTGGGGCAGGACACCCTGCAGCTGCCCACGTGGCTCCCAAGGGTCGAGGGAGATCGAGCCCAGGTCCCTGGGGGGTGACCCGTTTATTAACATGCTGTGTCACCGCCCTCTCCCTCTGGAGGATTCCTGGGGTCACCTCCTGAACCACTTGACCAGAGTCCTGGTCCCAGGGGCCAGGCTCAGACAGCTATGGGCTCCATGTGCAGGAACCAGAAGACACTGATGATGGATCTGGCTCCATGCACATTCACGCGTACACACATACGTGTACACATGCAGGTACACACATATACACATGCATGCATCCAGCACAGCGCCTGCCCATTGCAGGCACTCAGCAAATTCTCCAAATAGAAGAATGCATAAGCGAATGGCCTGCAACCACCCCGCATTTCCCTCTCCTCTCCAGCAGTTTGGAACGTCCAAGGGCAGGCGGGTCGCCCTGGGGGTGGGGACCTGGGGTCACTTGGGGAGTCCCTGCTCTTCCTGGCCCTCCCAGCAGGCCGGCCAACCTCGGCCGGGGTCCCCCACCCCTCGCCAGCTCTATTCCTGGGCCCCGGCCCCAGCCCATCTGTTCGGCATGTGTGTGCATTGTCAAATTGTTTGAATAAATTGTCACTCCGATTAAAATGTTTATGTCTGCAGGATGACTCGCTCCTGCTAAATGGTACCTAAATAGTCTCGCATTTGCCGCAGATCGTTGACATCTGCGTCTGGCCTCCCCGTTGACCGCTGGCCAGGGTTCCGGGCCCGCGCCCAAGCTCTCTGTTTCGTGCTCGCACCCGGCAGCCGCTCAAGTGGGTGGGAGGGAGCACAACGTGGGGAGGGTCTCGCCCACCCTGCTCTTGACGGACTTTGTGGGTAAACACGCACGCACACACATGTTTCGTTTTCCTGAGATGAGATTTAGGCGATAAGACCACGCGTGCCTTCTCAAAGCTGCTCAAAGTTTAGTCTGCTAATGGCGTGCAGACGAGGGACATCCCAGATGGAGCCCACGCACCGCTGGGCTTCCAGGTTTAGCGGGTGAAGGCGTCAGCCCTCCTAGGAGGCAGAGGTTCCTCCTGGTAACCGCCCCTCTGCAGGGGGGAGGGGGGAGGGAGAGAAGGAGGGGGGGTAGATGGGATGGCGGATGGGTGGATGGATGGATAAATGGATGAACTAATATAATAACAACCGATGGATGTCTGCTGGCGCACATGAGACATTTACACCCATTATTTCTCATTATAATTGCATTAGTTTTCTCTTGCGGCATGACATACCATCACCAACTTAGTGGCTTAAAACAACACACATTGATTACCTCCCAGTTTCCATGTGGGCGTGGCTAAGCTGGGCCCTTTACTCAGGGCCCCCAAAACCTGCGGGCAAGGTGCCACCTGGTCTGCCTTCTCACCTGGAAGCTGGGCCGGGGACGTGTTGCTCCCAAGCCCTTGTCATGGCCGGTGGCGGCGGTGGCGGCAGCCGTCCCCCATCCCTTGCTGTTGGAGGGCTGGCCCCCGCTGCTCACCGGTTGTCCCTAGGGGCCACCCATGGCTCCTGGCCACTGTGGCCATTCACAGCGTGGCTGCTTGCTTCTCCAAGGCCAGCAGGCGTCTCGGTCCCGTCTGCTCAGCTGGAGTGTCATATAAAGTCACCCACTCGGGGGAGTGACACCCCCTGGACTTTGGTCACATTCTGTTGGCAGGCGGGAGTCACAGGCCCCCTCCGGGGGAAAGGCTCACCTACGGGCCCGACTCTGCCGCAGCCCATTTATCTGACAGCTGCCCCCAGGGCCCGCCAGGTGCCTGGCCTGCGCCAGGTGGGGGCGATTGGACCGTGACGGGTAAGCCAGCCTGGCTCTGCCCTCGCACCTCTGTCACCATTGGAAGCACACAGGCGCTGCTCTTTTAAAAGGCCAGGCACAGGCATATCTGTCCCCAGGGACCCGTCCACCTCCCTCTGTCTCCTCCGAGGCCCCCACCCCGACAAGGCCAGGGGCAGCCCCTCAGCCGCCTCCCCTGTCTAATGGGACTCGGCTCTCCCTGCAGGTGGCTGAGAGAGGGAAAGGGGACACCGTACAAGAGAAAGTCAGGACAGCGCCCGGCAGTTAAAGAGCACCCGGTAAATGGCCTCTCCTGATGTCCCGGTGGACCCGGGCCTCACAGGGGAGGCGAGGACATCGGGGCAGCCCGAGACCTCCCCACGCCCTGCCCCACCCTGCACAGCCGCGGGAGCCTTTGATTTCTGCTTACCCCGCCTCCGCCAGGCCCGGGGCGCCGGCTCCCGCCCACCTGGCAGCCGACAGACAGCTCGGACAGCTCGTCCTCTGCACGTTCGAGGGCCTGTCCTCTGCCCGCTTCTGCACCTTTCGTCACCATTCCTGGGAGCGTCTGCTGAGCCTTCCCTTTCCCCACCTGCCCCCTCGGCTGCCACCGCAGTGACAGTGGGGACAGGCTCCCAGGGGCCAGATCCCTCAGTGTCCTCGACCCATGGAGCTCAGGGATGGAAAGCCGGAGCCCCGTTCGCCTCTGCTCCCCACATTTATTTGGCTCCAAGTTTGTTACAAATAGATTCTGAATATGAGTGCCTCTTTCCGAAGGTGCCACCCCGGTCCCACCCGCACCAGTCCCCTCCCTGACTACGGAAGCGTCTCCCACTGGGCTCCCTGGGTCGGCCTGCCCTCTAGGAGGCCATCTCAGGAGGCAGAGGGATCCGGATAAGACGCACGGTAAATCCTGTCACTTCTCTGCTCACGATCGTCCCAGGAATCCGCATCTCACGCAGCCTGGGCCGCGGCCCGGGCCCCACGTCACCCGCCCCTCTTTGCACACTCTGCCCACGCTGCCCCAGGCCCCTGTCTCCCTGCCGGCCCCCAGGTGCCGGCTCCGTCCCTGCCCCAGGACCTTTGCACAGGCTGTTTCCTCTGCTTGGAGTAAGCTCCTTGCTACTCCAGTGGGTTACTCCTCTCATCTTCTTTAGACTTTTATACCAACATGGCTTTCTCTCTGAGACTTTATCCAAACACATTGAAATTGCGCGCCCCACCACCGCCACGCTGTCTGCCCCCCTCCTTTGCCTCTCTCCACAACGTCTTCACCCCCTGGCCGCCGAGACGCACACACCCCACCGCCGCCCCCTCCTGGGAAACAACCGCAGCGCACGCTCCCTTGGCCTCGCCCAGCTCCGAGCTGGGCTGGGAGGGACGGTCTTCAGTGTGAAGCTCCATGCCGCCCCAAACTATCCACAGTCACCGCCATTCATTTCGGGGTTAGCGTGTGCCAGCCTCACGCAGGGTCTGAAAACACCGTCCCACTAAATCCTCAGGACAGCCCTCGGAGACCGGGAGATGATTGCCCTGTTGCGGATGAAGATGCCGTCTCTCAAGAGCATTTAACTCGCGGGAACTCACAGCGGCTGCGCCTCAGGTCAAAATGCCATCCATCCACCTCAGCGCGGGGAGCTGGCTCTGACCCCAGCAAATGTCCCCTCTGCTAACACTGGAATAAGAACTGTCCCCCCCCTACACACACACACACACACAAGGGCCGTGTGTTCAGCCCTCACAGACAGCCGTCTCCAGCCAGACCTTCTGAATAACTTTGTATCTTGTATCTTCTTGGCCCTTATTGTAAGGTCCTGTTTGTTTGCAGCAGGCCGTGCTGACTTCCCCAAAGAATCCTGGACGTATACAAAAGTCCCACTTTCAATACATTTATTTGACTTATGAAAGCAAAGTGACTCGATTTAGGCAATCTACAACATAAATCATAGTTGTACAATAATTATTGAGGTTGATTCAAACCTATTCTAGCCCAAAGTTTGCAATAATAAACTAGAAGGCTGCCAAGGAGGGGAAAGGAACTCAGCCAGCCTCCAAGGACCTCATGGTCTAGTTCAAGGTTTCTCAGTCAGGGACTGCTGAGGTTGGGGCCGGGTCGCTCAGGGGGCTGTTCTGGGCATTGCGAGATGTCGAGCCGCCTCCCCGGCCTCTACCCACCTGGTGCCAGGAGCGCCCCCAGACCCTGCATGGCCCCCGTGGAGACCTGCTGGTCCAGCGGCAGGGTGCGACTCCGGGGGGCCCTCAGACACCCTCTCTGGCGGTGGACGGCAGCGGAACACAACCGTGGAGATACAGGCAGAGGAGTCTGGATTGGAGACAAAAGAACAATGGCCCCATCAGCCCACCGGCACCTCTGTCTGAGAGCCGCTCAGGTGGTTGTGGGACTTGCGAGACTTTGCAGTAAGAAGCAGACACTCAGAGCTATTTAGGATCCTTCCATCGTGGGGTTCCTACAGCTGGGTTCCCAGAGAGCGCCGTTGTGTATCTGGGAGCTGTTTGTCCATCGTCCGTTTGTGTATGCTGAGTTGCTTGCCAGAAGCTGGCGGGGGGGCGGTGTGTGTGTGTGGAGATGCTGGGGTTGGGGAGAACCCAGGGGAACAAAACAAAATAAAGACCTTTGCTGAAACAGGAAGAGACACAGGAATTAAAATGTAACGTGATAGAATAGAAGGATGGAGACGTGAGGATTGTTTCATCAGTTGGGAACTTTTAATAAGATGCCAAAAGTGCTCATTGAAGCAAAGAGGGGATATGAAAGGGGAAGGGAAGGTGTAAACTCAGCAAGATGATTTCCGTTCCCCTCTTTGGCGGCAGGACAGAGTCGCCTGGGGGAGCTTTCACATAAGCGCCCTGCAACCCGGTGGGAGGCGGGCGTCGCATCCTCCAAAGCCCCCGCCCCCCAAGTCTGCCATATCGCCAGAAGGACCGTTTTTTTCTGAAGCTCCGAAGCTTTCCAAGTGAGTCTTGGGTGCTGTTTCCATTTTATTTCTAAATTGCTTTCCTCTGCTGATGATGTTTCTGTTTCTTTCCTACGGTTCCCCCTCCCCCCACGTGCTACCCATTCTATTTTGTTTTTGTTGATTTGAATGGTTCTGGCCAGTTATGCCAGAGCCCTCTGGAGCCACTTTGCAAAGGTTGACGGGGGAGCCAGGTGCGCCCAGGAGCCCCGGCTTCACCCAGTCCTGGGCGCAGCGTCCTGCCCTCCAGCCCCGCCTGCTCGCGCAAACCAGAGGCACCACCGGAACACCAGCCCAAGCGGGGTGGCGGCGCCACCCCTCGGGTCCAGCTCGGCATCTGGCCGCTCTCAGCTTTTAGCAACTCCGTCTTGAAAATGGACGAGGAAACAGAAGGACACCAGCACCTTGAGGGCCTCATTGTCCCTGCGTCGTCCCCGCCCGAGGCCCAGGGAGGCACCTTGTGAGAATCTCACCTGCTTTCAGGCACGTGTGATAGATGTGGGGGCAGCTGGAGGTACACCGGGGGACGGCCATCCGGGGGGGTCTGCGCCAGTTCTCGCCGTGGGGTCCCAGCGGGGTGCAGGCAGGGCTGTGAGTGGGACGAGGAACGCACAGCCCAGGGCACGCGACGTAAGGAGTCGTCTCTGCAGGGTCATCGAACCCAGGGTCGGCCCGAGAGAGGGGCCTCCTGGCCTGCTGAGCCCCTGTGCTTTGCCTGTGTCACCCCAGGCCCGGCCCCGGGATTGGGGAGCCGGCGAGATGCCGGGGAGACCTTGTCATGTTAGAAGGTCAGCTGTGCCCAAAGATGTGCCAGGGAACCATTTTCCTGTTAATAAGATGCAGACATACTGCATGTTGCTATCTCTAACGCTCACTGTTTTGCCCAGATTTTGAGAGGGGAAAAATAAGGATGCACATTATACGTGGGTAGTACTAATTCTCTATCTATCTAAATGTTTTAAATTCTTTTATTTATGCTGATGCATTAAAAAGTGTAACTCCAGAAACCAACAACGATATCTGTGTGCAAAATAATACCCTGGAATACAACAATCAGTTTTGTTTCTAAATGTAAGCACATAAAAAAATTGAACTAAAAAATTAAACTGAAAACACTCTTTTTTCCTTAAAAGTTTGGGCCAAAAACGCGGGTGCGCATCGTACGTGGGAGCACATTGTGCACAGCAAAACACGGCCTGCGTTCCCGGAGAAGAACGCAGAATGAAGAGGAGGCTTCAAGGTAAAGCGCACGATCTGAATAAGGCGAAGGGGAAGGGGCTGCGTTCAGACGTGGTGTGCGTCCCCGGAATTGGTCACTTCTCCACCCCCCGCCCCCCGCCCCCCACCCCCGTCCCATCGTCTGGACAGAGGCGGCCTGCTCCTCTCTCCCGTGATGACTGTGCAGCTCTCCCACCTCCTCCCCCCATCCCCACCGCCCCCCACCTCCCCCCACCGCCCTCCACCGTCCCCTACTCTTGGGGCCTCTTGGGAGGGTCTGCGGCCCCAGGCTCCGTGGGTAGACTCCTGAGCCTCCAGCGTGGCTTGTCCCTAAGCCTGAAGGGGAAGTGGCCCCCCCCCCCCCCGCCCCCCCCCGCCGCCGGCGGCCTGCTGAGCGGCCCTCTTAGGGTCTTCCAGCCCGGCCACCCTGCAGAGGGCTGGCTTCCCCGCCCTGCCTGGCGTCGCCCCAGGCTTCCAGCTCAATCCCTCACGGCCTCGATGAACCAAACGCAATTAACCATGTGGGCGAGACTGGAGAGGGAAGCTCGCCAGCCCCACGCCGGCCAGTCTGCCGTGGCTAAATGAGCGTGAACGGGGCCATCTGCCTGGAGAGATAAATATTGCCGTCCCCGCCAAAGCACAAATGAGCTGTTGGCATTGCAGGAAGCACAGAGAAAGGCTGCCGCCCCTCCGTGACCAGGGAGCCGGCATGTCGTGCGGGGTCCGCCAGCAGGCCCACGAGCCGGCCCTCGTGTGCTCGTTCGGCTGTCTGTCTCAGCAGCTGTTTCACCCGCGTCCCGGCTGAAATGGCTCCAGGCCAGCCAGGGCTGTGACCGAAACAGGCTCCGTCCGATACCCCATTCCTCTCTTCAGGGTCCCCTCCGAAAAGCATTTGGATGGAGGACGCAGTGGAAAAATAGTCGACAGGGTTTACAGAAAAGCGGTCTGGCTGTAATTTATAACGACGGCTAGGAAATAAAAAAATGAAATGAAATGAGGAGAAAGAAATGTCTATTTTGATATGCATGTATGTATATCGTATTAATATATATGAGCATACAATATCAATATATCTTGCACAGATGTATATATGTATGTCTATATACATCTATTTCTCTATCAATATGATACATATCATATAGACTTACATTGTACGTACACATACAAAATATACGTGCGCAGCTACAAACCATCCTTATTGGATATACATTATACAATGTTACAAACAAGGTTGTGCCCAGCCAGCTTGGAAGGGCGGTGGGCTGGGACCGCTCCTGTCTGGACGCTGCTCTGCCGGGCGCCTGGGACCCGTCACCACGTCGCTTCACGGTCGTCATCACCGGCCGTGGGCGAGACGCTGAAGGGCGGCGGTCTCCGCCCCGCCCGCGGTCGGCCAGCGGGCTTGAACCCGGGGCTCAGGACTCCAGCGCCATGATCTTCCCACCGGCTCAGCGCCTCGCAGCGGCGGCGGCAGCGCATGTCACAGCCCCCACGCCCCACACTGGTCCCAGCGACAGGGCTGCTGTAATTATTCTGTTTTCCTTTCCCCTCGCGTAGCGCTTAATTCATGGTTTAAATAGGGAAGAGATCCGACTTGCAAAATTAATGAGATGTCTTCCGGGCTCTGGATCTGCTTCCCAGCTGATTGATAAATGCCGAGACAGCTCCTGAATTTAGGCCCGTGATGGATGCGGTCCCGGGAAGAAGGGCGTCTAGGAAGCCGGCTGAAGGACGAGGGAAGGCCACCCTCCCGCCGCTGAGCCGCCCCCGGGAAGGCACAGCAAAGCCGAGCCATGGAGGTCAGACAGACGGGGCTGGAGTCCTGTCTCCACCTGACATTCCGTGTGGGTGTGGGCAAGTGGCTTCACCTTCCTGAGTCCCCCTTTCTTTTTTTCCTCTGATACGAACTAATAATAGTCCCCAGAGCCCTGATGCAAAACATTCATGGGTTTAGCACCGTGCCTGGGATGCAGTTAGACGCAGGGGAAACGATGCTGACCGGTGTTATTTAAGGTGGACGCTGCAAGGTCCCTCGCCAGGGTTCACTGTCTCTCTCTTCTTCACTGACAGAATCTCAACTTTGCCCAGGCAGCCATGGGCCCATTTAAACACATTTTCTTTCCTAGATCTCCTGGCAGCTAGAAACGACCATGTGACCCCATCCTGGGCAATGAGAAGTCAGAAGCAATCCTTTGGTAGGGGTGTGACTCCTTAATGTTAATGAAATCAAGGAATTTTAGCATGTCTCCCCTGCCCTCCCATCCTTGTTCCTGGACTACAGATGCAATGTGTGGAGACAAAGCAGCCGTTTTGCTCTTGTGAGGATAGAAAGCGCACTGTGAGGATGGGTGAGAAAGAGGGCCCCTGAGTTCCTCACAGACACAGGCTAACGTGGTCCTGATGGGTACGCTGACGTTGTGATAGCTGTCGTTTGACCGTCCCTGGCCCCCACAGTGGGCTCAGCCTGGATCCTTGGTAAGCATTTTAACGGGGCAGCGTGGAGGAAACCCAACCTGGGAAATAGAATGGACTGCCAATTTCCTTTAAAAAGGGAAAAGGAAAAAAAAAACAACAACAACAAAACACCTGAGTATCCTACCCACCGATACAAACCAACATTTTGACTTGTAGCTTTTTATCTTCCCTTTTGCATAGACATTTCAATGTAAACTTCACTTGTAATGGCGACATGCACTCCATACTGCTTTGCTACTTTTCATGTATCTAACGTTGAGGCCTTTTCTTGGATCATGAAACTGGCTTGTACAATAAAAACAATACATCGAACAATGAGAGGAGCCCAGCCCTTCCATTGCTTCAGTGTTGCCCCCTAAGAAGCGGGTCTTTGCAGCACTTACTCAAGCAGACATCCACCCTGAAGGTACACAAATGAATATTTCCTGTTCAAAAGTGCATTAGGGAAAGACGTCAGCGCTGCTGGCGGGGGATGTTTTCAAGGCAGCTCCTTAGAACGCCCAGGAGGACATGTGGCATCATCTCTCCGTTAATGGATACTCATTATGTTCTTCCCAAATATTGCTATGAAAAATTCATACCCTTTTTCACCCCGAATGCACACTTTTGCACAATCATAAGAGACATGAAGCCTTAATTCTGCGATTCTATCCGCCGGCCCTCAAACGCAGCCTCTGGGCTGGGGCTGAGCCTCCCTCCTTCCTGCCTCCATCCCGCATTGGTCCACGGTCCAGGGAGCATGGAAGCCCATCTCCAGGGGGCGGTGAGTCAGAAATGGCTTGTGAAAGGGAATCCAGTACTAATAACGGGCGGATAGCAACGCTAGTAAGGCCTCGCTCGCTTAATAAAATCATGCAAGGAAAGGCTCCAACGAGCCCCACACTCAGTGCCACGGAGACCAGGCTGGCTGGGGCGGCACCCCCCCGACCTACCCCCACCGCTGAGCCCCCAGGGGATGGTCCATGTGTCCCACTAGAGATTCGGTGTTGCCAGATTTTTTAAAAGAGAAATTAGAGACATCGATTTTTATTTAAACTCTTCCGATTTTAAAATATGGGTCACTTGTTAAAAACACTGCAACAGCCCAAAAAAGAGAGCATGACCCCGGCAGACCCTGGCCACCGCCTGCAGTCCATGGGTTTGGCCGTCCTTGCTGCACCCCGCCCGCCCCCCCGCCCCGGCCCCCAGCCCCTGTCTCGTTAGGGAAGACGACTCTCGGCTCTCGCAGGGGAGACGTTGCCGCGGGGAAACAGCGTTCTGGGCACAGCCTTTTTGCTTCACATCAACTCGCCAGACACCCTGTGCTTCAGGCACAAATGAGACAAATTAAGGGCATTCGGCAGGGGATGAGTGCGTATTTTTTTCCCGTTAAGGAGCAGAGCTAGCCATTAACCGCCCAGGGCTGTGGAGGGCGGGCTGAGCAAGAGGAGCAGGGAACCCGAGCCTGCGAGGCGCTGGGACGGGGCCGCCTCCACCGGCCCCAGGGGCGGCCGCGGGCCCGAGGGCGTTGGCAGCTGTACTTTTGTCCCCCAACTATCCGAGCCCCCGACCCAGCTCTCGGACGGCCGGAGGGAACGCCAAGAGCAGACTGGCCCCCCTTTGCTGGGTGAAGCAAGGTGACAAGGTCCTATTTCCCTGGTTGACACGAACTCTGTCTGATAGGCAGTGGGTGGTTACTTGGCTTGGTTCCAAGGCCTTTTCTGCGTGGACCTGGTGTGCACTTAATTGTGCAGCTCCCGTCTAGAGAGGGCGACCCGCTCGCCCCGGTTTGCCAGGACTGGAAGTCCCCCGTCCCGGGAAGCGAAACCAGGACAGTCGGTCATTTGACGTCTAACCAACCTCAGGAACTGATTTAGACTCCACAGCTGAGATGTCCTGCCAAACTGTAGAGAGCATGACATTAAAGACTCAGGATGTGGGCATTTTAGCCAAAGGAGATGGATGGCAGAGTCCCCATCGAAGCTGTGACGCCGCAGGTAGGAGAGAGCTACGGACCCCCGGGGGACCGCCTTAGACACAGCTGGCTGCCCTCCACGTCCTGCGGTCCACCTGCCGCCCCAGGCACCGGGCAGAGGGTTAGAAGCGCAGACCCCGGGCCTGCTGGGCTCTCAGCCGCCTTCGGGGAAGACCCCAGGGGCTTCCGGAACACGGCGCTATGCGGGGCGCTCCCGCTCCGTTCTGTTTTCACAGCTCAGCTGGACGAGAAGGGGTTCCAGGGGCGGCTCAGCGGCTGTGGCCTGGGCCTGTCTGACGTGTTATCTCCACCAGGAGACCCCTCCACTCAGAAAGATCCCCCCAGCAGGCCGCAGACCACCCCCAATTTTTGCAGGGAGCACGTATCAAAGGACGTGAGCTGAGGGTGAGTTTCTTAACCTCTCCGTGCCTCGGTTTCTCCCCGTAGGGAATGGGGGTGGTCATTCCGCCATCCTCACAGGGCCGTTGTGTGGCTTAGTAACTTCCTGTACGTTACGCACCTGGACCTTAATCATGACTGGACAAATGCTATTTATTAGAATTATTCTCATGGAGACAGTAAACCTCCATTACTAAAGTTTTAGTTGTGAAATCCGACGAAACCGGCTCAGCCCAGGTCCGCCTCTTACCGAAGCTGGGCATGTCTCTGAGCCCCAGTTTGCTGGCCCCTTAAACAGGGACAGTATAGAACGCCCCCCTTCAGGGCTGTTGGGGATGAAAGGGACTCACAGATAGAGGGGATTTAAAACAGTGTCAAGCAAGTGAATACGCCACAAGCATGGGCTGTTTTTATTTTAAAAGTCGGGGCGTTGGAGGAACGGCCAGCAGCCTCTTGGAAGACCCGTCTCTGGAGAGTGACCACGGGGTGGCCCTCTCCTGCGGCCGCCCTCTCCCCCAAGCGGACCGTGCCAGGCCCACCGGCGGCCTGTGGAGACGGCTCTCCCACGCTTCCCGGAGCGGCCCACCCCAGGCTTGCAGCCCTTCCCTCCTTGTTTGTACCCCAAGGACAATGCAAACCTGGAAGCCAAGCGCTTTTTCAATCTGAAACCGGGCCTCGAAGAAAATGGTTGTCTCTCCAATAAATCCACGCACGTCATCGCTAATGACTCTGGCCCAGGCTGTCCACCCTGAGCACCTGCTACGGGAGGTTAGACCGCAGTTAATGAGCCTGCCACCATTAATTAATCTGAGGGGCACTGATGCCTCCCACACACAGCCAGGAGGCAGCGCCTTGCCCCCAGTACTGGAACGTTCTTCCTCTTCTTACACCTCTACCCTCACGGTCCTGTTGCCACAACTTTAGTTTCCCCAAGGGACACAGGCATGTCCGCTGCATTTTCTGAGCTCGGGAGGGTTGCGAGCTTCACAGACATCGTTCCAGTTGCACAGACAGCGCGCCCAGGCGCGCCCCCCAGCTGAGAGCCGAGGCTCCCTGATGCGGGGCTGTGGGTCATGCTCAGGAGGTGAGGAAGCCAGGGCCGCGGGACCGCGGGGCCACGGAGGCCCATGGCAGGGAGGGGTGGAGCTCCCGAGAGCCGCTCTCCGGGACCCAGAGCCGGCTGTGGGCTCCCCGAACCCCACCAGTGCCCTTCACACCCTGTCAGGTAAATATCAGCACTCACTTTTGCTGAGGGGTAAACCACAGCTCCCGGGAGCGACATGGTCCCCCCAGGGGTTCACAGCAGGCAAGTGGTGGGCGGGGGCTTGAACCCACCTACATGGTGGGCTGCGTTCTTTTCATGACAGGGGACTGGGCCCCACTCGGCGCTTACAAATGCTCCAAGTCCCCTACAGAGCCAAACTCTGGGACAGTGTACACGCAGCTTCCTCAATACCACGCAGCAGCCGCAGTCCTGGAGGATCCCGGTGTGGCTGAAGCGGATGGTTTAATGAGTTAACAGCACCGCCCCTCACCGACCTTCCGGTGGACATCAGGCATTTTTATTTTTGCTGATTGCAGTTCCATATTAATCTCCTTACACAAACTGTTTTTATACGATCTAGAATTGCTAGTTTCCAATCAGTTAGAGTCAGGTCAAAAACTGAAGGGCATTTGCAGAGATCCTGCATGTAGAATCCCTTGTCTGTGTATTTTTTTTAAGTCTTTGCAGTCGCCTGACACCTGATTCTTCAGCAAAATTTTTAGCAACTTCTATTTATCAAGTCCTTCCAAAGTGCTGGGCTTATTTTGCATAGAAACAACAATTCTCTTTCTTCTCACACTCATAGTTCATTTTCTGTAATAATTCAATTGAATTATGAAATTAAAATGACAAGTGGAACTGGCACAGACAGGTTCGGGAACAAATCCACCTGACCCTTGGTGACCAGACAGCTTACTGCGGGGGTGGGGGGCAGAGGGAAGGAGCGCTCATTGGGTGCCACCGACGCCCTGGGTGCCGTGGGCGTCCATAGACCGTTCACGGTGGCAGCGGAGAGCGCCGGCCAGTCCCGCGTCTTGGTGACACAGAGACATGTGCAGGCAGCTCTGCTCTTGTATCTTGAGGGTGGTCATTGGAACAGTGACCACGACAGTAATTTCTACATACTTAGTGCGAGTGCCATGCCTTAATGCCTGTCCCCGCAACAACATTTTGAAGGTGCCGTATTCGCAGTCGAAAAATTAGCTATTGCAGGAGAAGTCACTCAGTTTTACAAGGAAGCTTCTCTGAAACACGTGAACTGCTACCCCAAGTCTTCTTAGAGAAATGCCAGGCCACCAGGAGGACTGGGGTGGAGAGGCCTCTTCTTGTGGCCTTCCCACCTGTCTGCTGGGGAGAGGCCACGGAAGGGGGACACGTTGTTGAGGGTTATTCCATTCGGTGGCCTGCGGTGGGCCCGATGGTGTCACACAAGGAGGCATCCGATGGACAGAAGATGATTCTTTTTGTTTGGGGGTTTTTGTTGTTTTATTTTTTATTTTCTTTTGTTGTTTGTGTTTTGGTGCTCTATCTAAGAGACCATTGCCTAGTCTAAGGCCATGAATATTTATATCTATGTTTTCTTTGAAGAGTTTTGTCATTTTAGCTCTTACATTTAGGCCTAGGATCTGGTTTTGCACATCTTCATTCTTTCGTATGTAGAAAATAAATCTTATATCCTGGAAAATGTAAAAATGTTTTATCTCCATTTTAAAGATGTGAAAACAGACTCAGAAATGAAGTGACTTGATCAAGGTCACACAGCTTCTAACTGAAGGAGCTGAAATTTCATCTCAGGTCTGATTCCAAATCCTGCGTGTTTTTCTTTGAACAAGTATTGTCACTGAGTTGGGTTGGTTTAAACTGGCTGGGTTACATTGGACAGAGATTGGTGGGGTTGGAGCGGAGTTGAGCTGAGGTGTTTTGAGTTCAGTTAGGTTGGACTGGGTTCGGTTGAGTTAAGCTGAGTTGAATTGTTGAGTTAGCAGTTGGGTTGAGCTGGGTTGGATTGGGCTGGATTGGGTGGAGCTGCATTGGGTTGAGTTGGATTTGGCCGAGCGGTTGGGTTGTGTTAAGTTGGTTTGAGTTAGGTGGGGTTGGGTTAAGTTAGGTTCGGTTGAATTGGCATGGGATACATTAAATAGCTCTGAGTCACACTGAGCCCTTCGCAGGGTACTCTTGGTCCCATAAGAAAGGGGTAAAGTCTCCTCTACAGACATTCAGCTCTGTGAGGGCAGAAACAGTAATAAATACAAAAGAAACAGACCAGAGTCACATGTGATTCATTGTTAAATTGTGGTCGAATGAGCAAGGTGGTCACAGTTCCCTCTGGGCAAGCCCACAGATTATGAAGCACCCCTACAGAGTGGTTGGTAGGGAGAGGGGCCTTTTGTTACAACATCCAGAAGAGCTGGACCTAACTATCCCCCTGGCTGTGGGCCACACACGTCCCAGTACCAACCCCGTTGGTGCAAATCACACACCGGGTAAGCTCAGCAAATGTTAATAGAGAGAATGACCTTTTTCTGAGCACCTGCTATGTGCAAGATGTTATTCATATACCCTCTATATCTCAAAATCTCACGTCAGCTTCCTTCAAAAGGTATAACCATTACCTTTTTACGCACGACAAAATTGAGATGCTGTAGCTCGTCCAAGTTCATGCAGCCCTCAGGGGGCTGGTGCTATGACTGCTATTATTTAAGGGAGGAAGCAGCACGGAGCCTGGAAAAATGGGCAAAGAGCAGTTGCTGACATTCTTGACCCACTCCTTCTCAAATATATTCTGTATCAAAATCTCCTTCAAAGTCATTGCTAAACTCCCACGGCTAGGAATACGTCCCCAACGGAGGGAAAGCTACCCTCAGATAACATGTGGCATTAAAGAAATTGTTTTATTTATTATTATTTTGTTATCTTCACCCGACAACATTTTTTCATTCTTTTTAGAGAGACAGGAAGGGAGGAGAGAGAGAAACATGGATGTGAGAGAGAAACATCGATTGGCTGCCTCCATAGGACGTCAAACGCGCAACCCAGGCATGTACCCGACTGGGAATCGAACCTGAAACCCCTCAGTGCATGGATGATGCTTCAAGCCCCTGAACCACGCCAGCGGGGGCTACGTGGCATTTCAAAATGCAGCCTACCACAGACAGATATATGACAAATAAACAGTTTGAACCGTTCATGGTAAAATCTGGGTGGCAGGTATCTGGGTGCCTACAATCCTTTCAACATCTTCCTCATTTTGACATTTTTAATAATAAAATGTTGGGCACGCAGCCCGCCCCTGCCCTCCAGCAGACAGTGGGTTAAGCATCATCTCCTTGTATTTCTTTTAGTTCCTTAGAACCTTTTGTTCATAACCTCACTGTTGATAAATGTTTGAACAATTATTACTGTCAGGTGCACAAACAAAGCCCCCACACAGCAGCGCATTGTTCCACAGATGGAAAAGTCTGTCAGATTAGATTATTTTTTTGAACCTGGGGCGAGGAGGCAGAGGGGAGGGTGCATGTTGATAAAAGATGCCTCAGACCCAGCTTGGGCAATCCCACTGAGAAGATCGGCTGCTCCGCGACTTCCCCTGGAGCGGCCTTTGCTTACCAGGACACGTGTTTAACTCTTTCTAACCAAAGGCTTCTTTGCAGCCAGCGTAACAGTCCGGGGTTTTGTTTTCGTTTTTGTTTCTTTTTCGACTCGGGGACCTTACCACAGGACGATGGACAGCTCAGAGTTTGAGGGCTCAGTCCCTGGCCAGGCTGCCTGGGCTCGAATCACACTCGCTTAGCGCTTGGCCTCTCTGTGCCTCAGTTTCCTCCGCTGTGGGGGATGGGCAGAGATGTTATGCGCAAAAACCCGAGAACAGATGAGTCGATGATAAATCATTGTTTCCTACTAGTAGTAATTGCTGGGTAGTTTTCAGAGCCTCGGTTTCCTCGTCTATTGAGTGGAACTGGGGATTATAGAGTCCGTTATTGTGGTGAGAATGGGCCTGCCTCTAGGGCTGCTACAAGGATGAAGTGACATTACCAGCAGGGAAATTGCTTCATAGAATGTCCTGGCTCAAGGAAAGATTGCTACTTAAAAGGCCTCATTGAAGATGTACAATGGGACACTTGTGCTTGCCTCTGTGACAGGGAGCCACATGTTGGAGAGCCACATGGTGGAGGCGGGTGATGGGAGCAATTCTATGAAATGCACGGAGAGAGAACGCCACAGAAAGAAACCAGCCTGCCCGCTTCTCACGTGCCTGGGCCCCATTAGGCCGGCTCCCAGGCGGCCGTGACCTCGATCCAGTGTGTGTGCCGCCGGCTGGCCCGGCCCCCCTCCTCGGGACCGCGTGCCTCACTGGGACGACCTACATTTCCACAGTGGCAGCCAGAGCAGACATTCCAGGGTAATTAACAAACACACACACACAGAGACACACACACATACACACATAAACACACACGCACAGCCGGCTCCGGCCTGGCAGTGGCTGGCACGCTCGCTTGCTGTCTAGACAGGGCTAGGGGCTGAATGGCCTCCTGCCATGGGAGGCGGCAGCTCTGGCAGCCCATGGCTCCTCCCCACCTGGAACAGGGGCACCCAGCCACGTCCCCTGCAAGCAAAGCGTCCCGACGAATCGCCAGCCAAGCCAGCCAAGATCCAGCTGCAAGGAAGCTCAAAGCACTGTTGTTTACAACTGTGAACTATGGGAAGGGCCCTTCCCCAAAGGAGCCAGTGAAGCTCATATGGACAGCCCAGCGCAGGACCTGGAAGCAGCCCCGGCAGCCATGTTGGAGGGGACCGTCTGACGGCGTGTGGAGACTGTCAGCAAATACTACATTTCAAAAAGAGCAGATTCTGAACAGCAGGGCATCGGGGATGGCGGCCGCTTTCCTCCTCGGTGCGTGGGAGAGTCGCTGGGCCCCCTCCCGGGCAGCTCCGTGCTGCCCCGGGCGTGATCGCTGGTCGCCAGGGCGCCGCGCACGCTTCCGCTCACGGTAGGGACGCCAGCGCTGTACATGCTCGTGTTCGAGGCCCCAGAGTCGAGGCTGGCATGTCCCCGCCCCGTGGTCAGGGGAGGACCATCTTCACGATTTTGCCCACTGGCACCGCAACTTACTTAGAACCATTCTTTAAACTGACACACCCTTTGCACAAATGAAAATTTATTTTTAAATAAAACCCTGTATGCCAACTGCGAGTCAAACAAAATTAACAGCGGGCGACTGTACAGAGAAACACATCATCGTGAAAATTTTCCAGATTGCTCCTGTGCAACCGGAAGTCATCCCGCCGACCATGGGTGTCTGCCCCACGTGGGGCAACACTGTCTCCAGGCAACCCTCTTCTGTCCAGACGGAGGGTGCTGAGGTTCGGGAACCTGGGTCTCCCGCAGGCCACCTGGGGGCCAGGAGCCCTGGATTCCAGTTCAGGCTCCAATTTACCTGGACCTTGTCTGATAATGGTCTGCCCATCCCCTGGCAGAATCCGGGGAGGGCGGCAGGTCTGTCCCCGTGGACGGACCCTGAGCTCCCGGTCGCCTGGTTTCCCACGCTCTCCCTCCCTCGGCACCCTCCATTCAGGATGCATCATAGGTGTTCCTCAAAGGCTAAGCAGAACGCCAGACAAAAGCACGTGGGCTTCATGTTAAATCAGTGTTAATTTCAAGGTGCTCAGCTTCACAGTCACTTGATCCCATTTCACTTTCAAGAGTCCCCTAACCCTCTCTTTTTCGTTTTCCAGAAGTTCTGGCGATTTCCTGGGGGCAGATAGGAGTCCTGGATTTGTTTTTTAATCATTGTAAACTTGTGGCTTGTCTGGACCTTCTTTTTCCGTATTTCTTATCCTCCAGATCACGCCGACAACCCAGACCGGCGGCCAAGGCAGGACAGGCATAAGGAACACACCCGGCAAGAGGTGAGAGCCAGAGCAGCCATTCCGGACGCGCCGCAGGTGCCTGGGCTCGCGGAGGAGGGAACCGCTGCCTTTCCCTTCCTTCTCTGGGAAATCCCCTTGGCTCTGATCCCTGCCCCAGGCTGAACATGTGACCCAGGCTGCCAATCAGAATAGCCCATGCACGCCCTGGAACAGCACGATAGGGCAAGGGGCGGTCACGTGACCTAAGCAGAGCCAGTCACGGTCCTTGGGGGGAATGAAAAGCATTCTGTAGCGAGACTGTGATCTTGTCTTTGCGTGTGCCCTGTGATGGGTGCCCAGCGTGGCGGGGAGCCATCCGTACTGTCCTGTGGAGCCCCGCCTGCCCAATGCTGAAGCCAACTAGGAGTGAGCGAGCCAAGAGGAGAGGGAAATGCGGCTGCTGTGAAGCGAGCCCCCGGGAACCACCGTGCCTGAAAGCCGCCAACGGCCCGACGCTGATGTCACGTGTCACAAATTTCCTATTATTTTGTTTGTTTGTTAATCTAGTTTATGCTTCCTTCCTTGTTCAAGTCACAGCCCAGCAACACCCCTGTGGGTATCGCGCCCACCTGCCCTCCCTTTCCCCCCCGTGCCCCGCCTCACCCAGGCACAGCCCAGAGCCCAGCAGTGACAGCCGCGGGGACCCCGGTGGAGCAGTGGGTCCCTGAGGGTCAGCTCAGGCACCGCCGCCTCCCGGAGGCCTCCAGGGGGCCCGAGCGTCCCCGCTGCCGCCACCCCCACTGCCTTCTCTGAGGATGGCGCCGGGGGAAGGGGCCAGCTTGGGGCCCACACGTCCCTGAGGAAAATCCAGCTCCGTCTCGTACCTGCTGAGCGGCCTTGAGCAAATGAGTAACCCGTCTGCCCTTTGGCTCCACCGCCTGTGAAACGGGAGTGCACGCCAGTGCCGACCGCCCGGGGGGGCCGCCAGCGCCGGGCAGGTGGGGCTGGCAGCGGGCCAGCGCCCGGTGCGAGGCACCGTTTCTACGTCTGTGTTGACCTTTGCTTGTTTGCGCCTTTTCCTTGTTTGCCTCACCCCCCCGCCCCCGCGCTTTCTCATCCCTTTTATTTAAGTGCCCCTGCTCCGGGGGGCCTCCCGGTGGGCATGAAGGAACGTGAACAGGCCGGTGGGTACCGCCCCAATTAACAGGCAGGCCCGCGACTTCTGCCCTTGCGCTGCCCATCGAGAAGAACTCCGACTGGGCCAGTGCGTTACTGGGCATCGCCTTAGGGACAGGATTAGTCCGTGACAGGGAGCGCAGAGACATGGAGGCCAACCGAGGGACGCGCGGCACCCAGAGCACAGACGGGCTCTACAGTGACCGAGGGTCTCACACCTGGCCGAGCCGCGGGATCCCCTGGGAGTTTTCACAAACACCCTCCGGCCCGGCTCGCTGTCCCACCCGTCTGGGGGCGCAGCCCCGGCCGAGAACCTCTGAGAGAGGGAGCTTCCACAGCTTCCCTGTGCACGAAGCGCCGAAGCCGCTCGGGCGTTTTTGAGATTTCAGCCAGGACTGAAATTGCTTTCCATTATTCCTGACCCTCCGCCGATTGTTTACTTGACTGTGATCCGGTTCCGAGACAGGGCGCCAGGGTGCCCTGCCTTTGTCTGGTACAAGTGAACGAATGAAGAGGCAGGTCCCCTCCCAACACTCCTGCCAGGCCCCGCAGATAAACGCAGCCGGAGCAAGCGGCAGGAGGCTCTGGCGCAGGGACTCGCAGGGAGCCCAGCTCCTGGCTGGCGTGGTGGGAGGGGGCCGGGTTCACTGCTGGCTCCTCCTCCCCAGAGGATGAAAGCACAGGAGGCCGGGGCTCAGTGGCTGCCAAGTCTCCCGTGGAGAAACTCGGTGTGATGGCCAGCGTCTTGACGAGCGCTGGGAGCCAGCGAGACAGATGGTCAGACGGGCAATTCCGCAAGAACGGCCTTGCAGGAAACCCTGGGAGACACCATCTGCAGGCGCGGCCAGTCCTCGCGGCTGCCGCGGATGCTTCCCCTTCCTCCTGCTCCCGCAGTTTGCCTCCTCTTTCCTCTCCCGCCTCTTCTTTAGGACAGAGACACAGGACCGTACCCCTTGGTCACCGCCTCCGGGAGAAGCTCCGGGACTGGGGATCAGGCTCTCACGCGGCCCGCCCTCTCGGGCTTCCATTTCTCTGCGGCCTCTGCTCTGTGGTGGCCGCATGGGGCAAGTCGCCCCCGCCTTGGTCTCTGCTGCCTGAATTCTCGGGGATCCCCCACCACCGCGGCTCCCACACTCCCGAGCATCGGCCTCTCCTGGAGGGTGTGGCACAGGGCGCTCGATGGGTGAGGCAGGGGCGGGGGGCGCCCCCACATCTCTACCTCGCACAAGCCCAGGTGACACAGAGGCCAGTCCCAGGCCGCACTCTGAGGACCGCTGCCTGCGAGCTCTGCCCAGGGGCTGTTAGAAGGCACGCTGAGGACTCCTCGGCTGCGCTCCACGTGGTTAGCCTCGCACCCCGGGGGAGGGACAGACACACAACTACACTGCATCAAGACCAGAAACGGCGGGTGTAGTGGGTCTTGGAATGCAAAGTCCGTGGTTGCGTTGATTTCAGGCTTCCAATGGCCTCCGTGGCCCCAAGACCTTGCAGCTGTCACTCCCCGGCACCGGGACATCCTCTGACCCCTTGCCCATCAGGCAGGGGGGGATGGCCTCTCCATGCAGCACCCTGCCCGCGTCCCGTGACTCGGCACCTTCAGCAGAAAGATCCTGTCACCCACTGCCCCGTGGAGGCGGGGGCTCACCTTCAGGAGGCGATGGATGGATCCCCTCACGCACACCGATCACAGCCCTGGTTGGCGACGAAGGCTGGTGGCCAAGCCTGGCCCCGTGATGCCTCTGGAGTTTGGGGACAGAGCTGTCACCCAGGCCCACAGACGGAGTGTGCAAGGGAGGGCTGGCTCCTACTGGAAGCTGGGGGGGGTTTAACCAGGAGAAAAGGGAAGTGGGTGCTGAGTGGGACAGCAAAGGAACCACGTGCTCTGCTGAGTTCCGGAAGGCGGTTCCCGCCTGCTCCCCCAGTCCCTGGGACATGGGGTGCCCCTCTTCCTCTCCATCCCCACTGCCCCACCCCAGGGCAACCTTCATCCCTCCATGAGTCTTCGAACCGAGGTGGCAGCCTGCGGGCCTACAGTTTGGTGAGATTCGGTCCACCTGTGTACGACCTGCGAGTAGTTAGGAATAGAGGCGGGGCGCCCAGTCTGAACCCCGGTTCTCCCACGAATCAGCAAGTCACTCCCGTGCCTCTGTTTTCTCATCTGTAAATGGGTATCATGCGGGTACCTTCCTTAGAGGGTTATTGTAATGGTTACATGAGACGACACAGACAAAGCACTCATGAATGTCACCTCTGATCAAAACACCTGCAGCCTCTCTCCACCTGCACTGCCACCGCCTTCCCCGAGCCACCGGCCTCCACCCCCTCCCCCGGGCAACGCCCCAGCCTCCGGCTGTGGCCCAGCCTGCAGCCAGCCATCTTCAGACCTGTCCTCCACACAACGGCCGTGGTGGCACCGCAGCAAAAACTCCACGACACCTGGTCCACTGCGAATTCCAGGCTAAAAACGATACTTTTCAGCATAAGTGTGTCCCGTGCAATATTTAGAAGATACTTGTGCTGAAAACAATTAGTCACTGTTTATTTGAAAATGAAAATGAATGAGGCGCCCTGCTTTTTTGGTTTGCTACACCCGGCAACCCTAAACCAGGGAGACTTTTGTAAAGCAAGCCAGACCGTTTGCTCCTTGCTCAAAACCTTCAGTGGTTCTTCATCACAGTTGGAATATAATCCCTGCCCTGCCCCGCCCTGCAGGGCCAAGCAAGCCTGCCTGGGCTCCGCACCCCCTGCACTTCCTTGTGACTATTATTAACAGTTGTAGGGGCCAGGGAGCGCTCCCGGGGGTCTCCCAGGTGCCTGCCCTGCACCCAAGGCCCGTCCTCATTCACGGAGCCGGACCGTCCGCCGGAGCCTCCGAAGGGAGCAGGGCCAGGCTGACACCTTGATTTCAGACTTCGGGCTTCCAGGGAAACGAGAGGCTAAACTTTTATACTGTGTTAAGCCACCAAGTCTGTGGGGATTTGAACGGCAGTCTTGGAACTAAAGCCATGTTTCAACATCCCCTCTGGCTGGAACGTGCAGACCAGGCCTGCGGGGACAGGAGAGGAAGCAGTCCCCTGGAGGGTGGCAGGGAAGGCAAAGACAGAGGGGGGAGAGGAAGGCGGGGTGCGGGAGATGCGTCCTGATGATAATGAAGCCCGACGTTCTGCACGACTCCCCGAGTTCGGCACCAAGTCCAGCACTGCGCTCCGACGGCCATGGGCATGGGATTGTACTTAATCCTGTCACGCCTGGGTGTTGGTTACCCTCAGCGGCACTGCTTCATGAGTGTGGAGCCAAAGGAACAGAGAGGTTAAGCCACGTGCCTAAGAGCACACAGCGGGCAGCATGGGCCCAGATCCCAGCCCAGGCGGGGCGATCCACTGTCGCGCTGGGCTTAGAGGTGGCTGGGTGACGAGGGAGGAAAGGGAGCCGTGGCTTTTTATTAACTACTAATTAACAGGGAAGCGTGGGTAGTGCTGTTCACACAGTTGGGGCCTGGGACTTGGGTCGGCTGGGGGCCTGCTCGAGTAACTTTGAGGCGGGGGACCTGGGAGAAGACGGCGTTTGGCTCCTGGGAAGCCCATCAGAGCAGGAAGCTTCCCGGACCTGGGTCCTTCCCACCCCTCCGGGGTCTGCACTCAGAGCATCGACCCCACCGCAGTCTGTCAATCACCTGACGGCGGACAAAGGCCTCCGGCTGACCCGCCGGGATCATGGAGCCTGTTTGTGGAAAGCGGATTTTGGCCACGTGTCTTTTTTCTTGGTGTGCGGGTTGGATCTCTTCCCCTCCCAGACTGGGGCGAGTTTGCTGGGAAGCCATGAGCTTTCCCGTTCCAGCAAGCGCTGCGAATGCTGCTTCTCCAAACCCTCCTACGTGGAGAAAAGAACTCCACTTTTCGAAACAATAATAAGGGTTACCATGGAAATATGAGTCATTTCCGTCCCGGCGCTGTCCAGATGAACCGTCGGGCACCTGCGGCCGCTGGCGTGGGTCTCGTAACTAGAAACATTTGGGAACGTTGGAGAAGCTCCCGTCCGACAGCATCATTTCCTAAGCAGGTCAGAGCTCGGAGGCCTTATTAACGGCCTAATTAGCAGCTGCGTCAGGGAGGGCCGAGTGCAGAAGTTTCATGAGCAAAGCGCATCTTCCTCGATTGGAAACATTAAAAGCTCTTTTCAGATGGATGAACCCAGTGCGCCCGAAGTACTAAGGAAATTAGGCGTAATTTTATTACAATATTGATTGCTGTCGCCAAGCATGTCCACTGTCGTTTCTGGCCTTGAAAATGGCACCTGTTAATCAAGTTGGAAATAGTACTTGGCGGGGAAAAGGAGCTGAGGAAGAGAAGGAAGGAGCAGGGAAGAGACAATATCTCAGACCCTCTTTCAAAGCAAATCCCCATATTCTCACGGAAGCACGGCTGCCAGGCAGTAAATATCCAGTGAGTAACAGAGGCAGAGTGTAGGGGCACTCGGAAGTCCTTGAGCTCTGGGTGTGGAAGGTACTGGAAGGAAGAGGGAAGGAAGGAAGGAAGCGAGGGAGGGAGGAAAGGCACCTAGAGCAGGTCCGATGTAGCCTGGTACACAGTAGGTGCTCAACAGGTGCGTCTGGAATGTTATTGTTAAATGTCTGAGGCACGAAAATGAGTGCTTTCGGAGGGGGGTGTCCTCAGGGAGGCCCATCCTGCAGGAAGCATGAGGATGGCCCCGGGGAAGGGGGTGCGGGAGAATGTTCTGGGCTGAGGGAATGGCCTGAAGTTATCCTTCTGATTACGGAGCAGGCAGGGGCCTTGGGACGGGGACACCTGTCCTTGTGAGGGCTCCTGAGAGACAATGAGGTGCGTGGTGGGGGGCGGGGGCCTGGCTGCGCCACTGAGTCCCAGCCCCACACGGAGCAGTGCTGGGAGGCACGAAAGAGCGGAAGGGGGGAGCGGGGGAGGGCAGGGCTGGGGGGAAGGCGGGCACCCTGCAGACCTGGCGCTCTGGGGCTCTCCAGCAAAGGGACAATAGTGGCCTTCTAGCCGCTTCCCCGTCCCCTCGGTCGGCCATCCCAGTTCCTCATCAGGGTGGATGCTGGCGAGGCCGGTCCGGAACACAGCGTGCCTGTCCCTTGATTAAGTGGCAGACACGCTCAGACAGCGGCCCCCGGGGGGTGGGGATGATTCATCTCTTGGCCGTTTAGATGACTAACCAGCGTGGACTTGGGCAGAGGACAGGTCAACGGGAGGTCCCCTAAAGAGGCCACCCCCCGAGCGAAACATGACACCGTTCTCCCCCCCAGGAGCTGCCCTGAGCGGGTCTGAAGGGCGGGGTGGCTCTGTGGCCTCCCGGGGCAGAGAGCGAACCAGGAGGCCTGGGCCTGGGCAGAGACCGGCTTGCAGGGGCTGGCTGCATCTCCAACTAAGACGGGGCTTCCTTCAAAACAAACACCACCTTTTGAAAAATGACGTTTTATCACTGTCATGCCTGAAACCCGTAGTGGCTTCCCACTGCACTTAGAAAAATGTCAGAGCTCCTCACACAGGCCCTGGTCATTCGGCCCCAACTGTCTGCCCTCCCTGGCTCCCAGGGGCCTATGTTCTGACCCGGACACACAGTGGTCCGTTCATCCCCGGGCCTGTCCTCTGGCCTGGGCAGGGCTTTGCTCTCCAGACGGGCTGGTCCTGGCAGGGGCCGCCCTGCGCACCACCTTACCCCTGCCCACAGGGGGCGCTAGGGGACACCCGCTGAACGGGAAGGTCCCTCCCTGGTGCCCGCCAGCCCGAAGCCTGGCAGACAGACAGTGCTCAGGAGTGTGGGAGGGCAGGGGGCACAGACGAGGGGGAAAGAGGGAGGGAAGTTTTACCGTGACTGAAGTTGAGAGACAGAGAAGGAAGTGACACAGGAAGATGCCCCCTAGGGTCCCCTTTGGGGCCCACTTGGCTCCCTATGGCTAGTTGCGTCTCACCCCTCACCACCAAACACATTCCAGGGAGGTGCTCCGCCTCGCTGAGTCGGGGCGGCCTTGCACCCCAGCAGCGCGGGAGGCAGGGGCCCCCTCCCCGAGCCCCGAGCTGGCCGCTCATTCTTGCTCCAGGACGGGCTTCTTCACCCCACGGGGGCCAATGGTGAGGACCCCCACTCACGCCACAGTAGAACGGCCAGCAAGCCTGCCCTGACACAGCAGCGGGAATATTTATGGTCACCCTTCGGGGAAAATACTTGTCACCATCAGCAGGGTCTCCTCAAGGACAATAGGAAACAAAACCCCAAATGACGGCTCCCACGGTGGGGGGGACAATGCGCGGGCTTTATGACCCGATTACAGGACTTCAGCCCAGCAAACAGGAGGTCTTCCAGGAAAGCCCACCCTGGTTTGTCTTCCGCATCTGCTGGCTTGAAGCAGATGGGTAAGATGTCCTCCGAGCAAGGTTCTTTTATTCAACCCACTCATGGAAAGTAAAGGCCGTGGCTGGTGGCCGTGAGGGCAGAACCGCTGCGCTGCCCCGTCGACGCGTGAGGGCCGTAACACTGAGTGCCGAGAAGGCGAGGTCCCGCGGCCTCCAGGGGAGGCACCTGCCCTCGGCAATCAGGAGACCTTCATTCCTGAGCTTCGCTCGAACTGGGGGCTGTCTGAGCAACGCCCTGCCCATGGCCACCGCGGGACCCAAAGCCCCCACGGAGGCCGCATCGTCGGCCTTGTAGGCGACGAATGGGTGTTAGAATGACCCTGTGAATGTGCAGAGGCCACGCCATGCAGTTAAACAATCCCTCGCCTCATCCTGACGTGGCAGGTTTCCCCGTCCTTGGCCAGCGTCACCGGGATCTCCCTCCCATCCCCTGAGAAGCCCCTGAGAGCTTGTCCCCCACTCGAGCCCACCTCTGAAGGCTCAGGCAGCCCGGCATCCTCTCTAGTTTTGAAGAGGGACTCCCTTTCCAGTGCCCCGCGAGCCTGCCTGCCCTCTGCCCTGCTGTGAACCGTTCGTTGTGCTCAATTCTGCCCCCTCTGTACCCCCCGCCTTTACTCTCAGCTCGTGGAGCTATTAAGATGTTGACGTGCAGCCACAATAAAAGCTTTAGTCAGGAACTTGGCAGCCCCCGGCCTTGACCCCTAAACAAAGGAGTCCGGTGCCTCAGGTGCCTGGAAGAGCCCGGACGCCTGCGCGGTCCACCTCTGAAGTCCTGCTTTGTCTCATTAGCTCCGCGCTGGAGCCGCAGGAAGTTCACGGCCTGTCCTTTAGCCCGGCGTTCAAGTAGCTATTAAAGGCGTACTTCTGAGCATGGCCGGGGCTTGGGTCCAGCGCAGAGCGCCTGCCTCTCCCCAGCCTGCTGACCAGGCAGGGGGTCACTCTGCAAAGAAAGGCCACTGCTGGGGATGTCAGAGAGCTGCGCCCCCAACACCAAGCCCCGGCTTTGGGGGGTCATTGTCCAGCAGAAAAATAACTGGCAGGTCCTGGTGCTGGTGGGAGCAGGGCGTTTTCTACCCCCGAGGCCCTAAGAGGGATGCGAAGGAGGCCGCCCAGATGCTAAGCCCAGGACGGGCCAAGAGCAGCCACAAAATAGTAGCTGTCATTTACGACGTGCACAACACACCATGCTGGGACACGTGGTCCTTTAGTCTCCCTGAGAGTCCTACCCGGGACAGAGTCCTGCCTGTGGGAGGGGAGAGCCCTGGGCTGGAATTGAGGTCAGAGCCACCAAGAGGTGACAGGCCAGGCATTTCTACACTTGCCGCAGCTCTTACCCGCCGGCGCCTTCTGGCTTCTTCCAGTGCGGTCAGCACCCTGCAATGGAGCCATCAAAAGAGCCATCAGTGACAGCTCAGACCTGCCCGTGCCCTGCCGAGCTCAGCACCCTTCCGTGGCCCCCCAGGGCTCTGGGGGAGAAGGCTCCACCTACGAACTTGGGGTGACTCAGGTAGTCAGCTCAAAGCACCAGCGTTCACCCGCTGGCCAGCTATGCGGCAGGCACCTTGGACTCCGAGGGCGTAGAGCCACCAGCCTGGTAACCTCTTAAGAGCGCAGGCTCCTGGGCTTGCCCCCCACTCCTCAGATTCAGGAGGCCTTGGCGGGGACCCCGGAACCTGTGTGTTTTACAAGCCCTCTGCGCAACTCTAATCAGCGCGCGTGGTCCGTGCGGCCTGCCTTGGAAAACGCTGTCTAAGCTGAGTGTCGGGGATGCTTCAGGCCCACACGATGCTCGGCTATTGCTTCTTTGACCTCAGAAACTCTCAGCTGCACAGGAAGAGCCCGGGAATGAAAGCAGTTCTGCGTCAGCTGCGTTCCAGCATCGTCGTCATGGATCTCGTCGATGACAAACCACCCAGGGGTGGCGGCCCCTCTCTTTTCCACGCCAGGAAGCTGGGGCTCAGGAAGGTACAGTTCCCGGCCCTGGATCACATACCCCTGCGACACCAGAACTTGAACCTGAGTCCAGGCGTCACCCACCAAGGTGCTGGTTCCCACAGCGCATCCCCCGTGGGCCCAGAACCAAGAGCAAGCCAGGGCGGGCCCTCTGGAACGAGACCCCCAAGTCTTCTGGGCTCAGGCAAGCACTCAGCTGGGTGAGCAGGTGACAGACCGTGGGCGCGACCCGTGCTGACCTTGGACAAGCGTCCTCAGCGTCCCTGTCTATGAAATGGAAATCGAATGTCAGCTCCGAAGTCACTGGGCAGTTTGAGGGACGTAACACGTGTCAGGCACTTGGTTCGTAGTAAGTGCCCAACACACAGCCGTCACTGTGGTGGTGACTGAGGTGGCATCTGTCCCCCACACGTGTGGACATTGAGGTGTCTCCACAAGGTGTCTCAACAAGGTGGCTTTAGCATGGCAGAAATGTATTCCTGCAAACTTTCAAGGGAGTTAATCGGCTAGTGAAAACATTTGTAAAGTGAACTGGTAAAATAAATGTATTTCTAGTTCATTTGCAACTCACCTGAATATTCGTTTTCAACCCGGTCATTTTTTACAACCCACTCTCCTCTCTCCTGTTTCATTCTACGACTTGTCCTAATTTTAGCCACAGTTTCTCTATTTCCCACTGCACGTTTTTGTAAATGTTATTATTTGATGGTGTGAAGTGTTGCAGAATATGTCTGGAATGAAAGTCACTTTGCAAATAGAGATAAAGTTGACATACCTTGCGTTTAAATCTCTGGGGGGGTGTGTAGGGGGGCGAGAGACAAGCATGCCTAGATGTTCTTGGGTCTGGGCTGAGAAAAACCTCCTTTCTTCCTGCCTGGCTGGCCCAGATAATATTACTAACAGAAATCTCCCTGGGAAGGAAGAAAGCCCTTTGATGTTTATGATGCAAATTGAAAATGAAAATATAACACGAGCGCCGAGTCCCTCGGTTCCTCTGCTCTGCTCGTCCCAGGGACTGTGGAAAAGTAACACACAGAATCTTCTCTTGCTGGAGGAGACAATGAGGTGAACAGCCCATCCCTGCGTCCCGGGAGATTTGGGGCCGAGCATACCAGCTGATGGGCTTGAGAAACCAAAGGTGGTGGTGCTTCTAATGAAAGAAACAAGCGCAAGTGTAGAATTGTAATTGACCACCAGACTGCTTGGTGCCAACTCTTCGGCCATTGGGGAACCAGGCCAGGCGGCGGCATGTGTTTGGGGACCTTTGGGACAGGCACAGTGTTTGTCCTTTCTCTCCCCTGGGATGTCCAGGGGGCTGTAGGGTCACATTGTGACCTTGTGTCAGTCTGAAAACATGTCCTCTTGGAAGGAGGCTGCCCCACACCCTTCAGCTGAAATAGGGGTGTCCGGGCTGGACTTCTACCCTCTGCTCTCAGCCCCGTGGATGCAGCGAGAGCTCCATGGTGTACAGGGACAGGCGCTCGGTCCCCCTCCAAGGAAGGACAGCACAGCCACGGGAATGCCCTTGACAGGGTCGTGCCTCCTTCCCCCAGGCAGCCGCATCAGCGGCTGAGCCACTCCGGGCACGGAGATCTGGCTGCTCGGGCTCCAGGTAGCACCCTGCGCCCGCACACCTGCCGCAGCCCCGCCGGCCGGCCGAGTGCCTGGGCGGACTCCTCCCCCAGCCCAGCTGCGTCCCCATCTTTACTTCCTCTGGCAGGTATCGATCCCTAAAAATCTGATGGGATGGTGGGGTCATCAGGAGGAGGGGCGGCAGTGCAGAAAAAAGACAGGGGAGGGGGAGTGGGGTCCAGCAGGGCTGGTCCCTGCAGGGCCTGGTGGGCACCAGGAGGAAGTTCGGTCTTTATTCCAAGACTGATGTGTAGGAGCCTGGGCCGATCCGACCAGATTTGCCTTGTCAGACGGGCTGCTGGGAGGCGGAAAGGCCACGCGGGGCTGGGAGGGGTCGGGACTATTTGGGCAAAAGGAGCCACGGTCCTTCTTGCGCAGGGGATGGCGCGCGGCGAGGGTGTGTGACTGAGGGCAGGTCACACAGAGGGACTGGAAAGACATCCCTGGCCCCCCCGCCTGGCTGTTGGGGGTGGCTTCGGGTGACGTGGCCAGCCCCTTCTGCACCCCACTCATCTGGGGAGGGCGGGTGTTGGCCTCCTGGGCCTCCCTGATCGGCTCCGCATGGGGCTCTTGCACGGGGTCCGCCTGCCCAAAGGGATGGTGTGGGTAGGAGTATCCGCTAGCTCTGTGACTGCGGGGGTCGAAGCTGTGTGCTGTCATTCATCTTCCGAGGCCCAGGGGGACTTCCCAGGTGGAAGGTGGCCCTGAATCAGTGACGGTAAAGGCAGAGGCTCGGCTCAGTCCCTGAGCGCAGGATCCTTATTGGAACATTCATCAGGCGGACAGGCAAGGAGCAGAGGGCGGGGGGAGGGGAGCGCCCTGCAGAAGTCACAGGGGTTCCAGAGCCTGAGGCCCCGCGGAGCCTTCGGGGGCTTCCCTCCCTCTGGAAAGCCGTCAGGCCTCACTGACAGAGAAAATCGACAGCGCATTGTAAATTTCAGGGAATGGTGACCGAGTTACATGTGCAAATCACAGGTGCCTTGTGCCGGCCCCTCCTCCCAGCCAGCCGTCTACAGGGGCACCTACGGGGACTGTCAGGAGCTCCGCTTACAGGCGGGGAAGGGACGTTCCGGAAGGAACCGGTGCGCTCAGGCCTCGCAGCTGCACAGGCGCGGCCGGTTTGCCCACGTGTCGGGCCACCCCAGCTGCCCCCAAAGCACTTGCCCGCCCTTGGGGGCCCAGGGGAAGCCGGCGAGCTCTGCGCAGGAACTGGGCGCCCGGCACGGGGCCGATGGCGCCGTTGGTAAGCAGGCGCTACCTGCACGGAGCAGTCCTGGACGAAGCGCCTGCGTCCTCGCCCACCTCGGGCAGGGGAGTGGGACAGAGAGCAGTGAGAACAATGACAACTTCCACCGACACACGCCTCCCTCGTCCCTCTGCTGCACACGGCTGGGCCTGCTCATGAACCCGAGTAAAGCCCGAGTTCAAAGGACCCACTGGCGCGGTCCCGATGGGCCAGGCTCCTCCGGGGGCCGAGGGGCCGGCGTCCTTCCAGGGGTGGCTTCTGCCCCCGGCGCTGAAGGCGTGGGGAGTGACTGAAACCGATAAGAACCCTGGAAATAATGGAATCGGCCAAGGGGAGCCGACGTCTCTCCCGGTGACTGGTGCCAGGTATTTATGCTTCGACGGAAGGCCCAGGCGGGGGCACCCGCGGAGATTGGATGGGCGTCTGGCATTGATTGGTACCCGGCCTGAATAATAGATCAAGGGCCTGCGACTTCATCACAAAAGGCTGGAGAGCTGGCCGCCTGCAAACCAGACTCCCAAGGGACTCGCCTCGCCAGGTGTCTGCAAATGGAAATCAAGTGGGAGGAATGTTCCTGAATCTTCAAGGCTGGCTCCTTGGCGGAGTGATGAGGGTAAAGAAGCGTTCCCAAAGCTGCTAGGGCTCAGGACTCATAAGGGGTCCTACGCCTTGGGGGTGGGCACCCACCACTCCCCTTACGCCCCATCGGTGCACGAGCGGAAGGTGAAGGCAAGGCTGAGCCACAGGCTCCGTGGGAAGGAGGGGTTCGGCAGCGGCCCGGGCGCCAGAGCCCCCACTGTGAGCTGAAAATGGGGAAGCAGTAGAGCAACCTGGCCTCCATCCTCTCTCCTTTCTCCCTCCCTCTGACATTGGCCGGAGTTCCGACCGGAGGGTGGGTGGGGTGCCGGGAAGCAGAGACAGAGCCCCCAACGAGGCCAGCGTGGCCGCCCCGCACACCAGACGGGCCCCTCAGAAGCCCTTCCACGGAGCATCCATCTAGTACCGACTGTACCTCTCACTTTGTGGAAGAGAACAGGGAGGCTCCGAGAGTGGCGGTGCGCTGTCCCCAGCCCTGTGACCTTGGGCAAGTGGCAGAGCTTGGACCAGCCTTCCCTACCCTAGGCCCAGCCCCCTCCCTCCCGCCTCCTGGCCTTCTGAGCAGATCCATGTGAAGGGGGCAGATCTCCCGGTGGGAGGTGAACCCCCGGCACATGGCGGTGTCACGATCGCAAACTACCACATTCCCAGGTGCTGCTGAGTGAAGACAAGAAACCCCTGGCCCCCAGGGGCTTGGGTGCCCCCACCCAACGAGGCCTGGCTGCTGTCCCGTGGGACCAGCAAGGAGCATGGAGCCAGCTCAGGGTGGTGGCTATAGCCATTCTCGAGAAGCTGAAAGAACTTCATCGCCCAGTTCCTGGCTCTGGCAGCCCCAGGGCATCGGACTGGGACTTGGCTGCGTCTCCGTTTCCTCCTTCCTCCCCCTGAGCTTTTCCACTGGCCAGTGCAGGCCTTGTCGGAGGTGCCGTAGGTACTTTTTTGTCTGTGTTTCATCCCAGGTTATTTTTGACCTCATAACAAGCTGTACCTGGTGTAGCACATGCCACTTCGATAGATCACAAGCTATTAATAAAATATTTTGTTTTTCACTCAGTGTGTTTAGTGCTTTTCTCTATTGTCCTACATGAACAGAGACTCCTTCCTTCCTTCCTTCCTTTTTTCTTCCTGTCTTCCTTCCTTTCTCTCTCTCTCTTTCTCTCTTTCTCTTTCTCTCTCCCTCTCGCTCTTCCTTCCTTCCTTCCTTCCTTCCTTCCTTGCTTCCTTCCTTCCTTCCTTCCCTCCTTCCTTTGTTTCATTTTTTTAATCTTCACCCAAGGACTTGCTCATTGACTTCAGAGAGAGAGAAAGGGAGGGGGAGAGGGAGGGAGAGGAACATCAACCGGCTGCCTGTCCTATGCACCTGGACCAGGACGCAACCCATCACCTGGGGACGTGCCCTGACCAGGAATCGGTCCCTCGACCTGCCGGCTTATGGGACAACGCTCAAACTGAGCCACGCCGGCCAAGGCTGGAACACATATGTCGTGTTTCCCATATGTCGGTCACCCACATCCCGCCCCATGATGTTCTCCAGGCTCTTATACCACCTACTGCTCCATACTGAATTTCCTTCATCTCACACAAAGCAACACACTTTTTAAAATTTTTAATAGACCGTATATTTTTAGAGCAGTTTTAGATTTACAGAAAAATTGAACAGAGAGTACAGAGAGTGCTGCTTCTCTCCGCCCTGCCTGCATTCTCGCTATTATTATCTTGTATTAGTGCTGATACATTTGTTACAACTGATGAACCCCAAATCGAGACTATTGCTAACGCAAGCTCGTAGTTTGGGGCCTAGGGTTCATACTGCGTACCTCTCTACAACAAGTCTAGGTTTTCACAGCTGTATAATGACCTGTATCCTCCACTGCAGGAGCTTCCAGAATGGGTGCACCTCCCTATTAATCTCCGTCCCCTCCCCCAGCAACCTCTGGCACCAACTGATCTTTCTGCCATCTCTATACTTTTGCCCTTTCCCGAATGTTATATAGTTGGAATCATACGGTATGTAGCCTTTTCAGACTGGCTTCCTCAACCGGAAGGCTTGCTGTGGTCCAACTCCCAGGACGTAACCAGGAACTTGTCTGTATTACTTCTTCTCATGCCCATTGGCTCACCCATGCTTACATGTCCACGCCCAGCTGCAAGGTCTTCTGCGAAATGTAGTCTTTTTGGTGGCCATGTAACCAGCTAGCATTCTGGCAATGACAGAGGAACAGATATTTGTGGGGGTGGGGCAAGAAGGAGGACCAGTGGCTGTTCCTGGCCCAACCTGCTCTGAATGATTGAATAATGAGGGTTAATTAGGATGCAGTTGGTTTACCGACAGACTCAGAGGAAACCCTGCCTAGGCCAAGGAAATTGAAAAGTTTATAGCCACGCCAGGCCATTAGTAGAAATAATATAATGATTAAACTGAGTTTTCCGCTGAAAATGTGCTTTAAGTAGCCAGGTTGGTCTTGAAGTTAGAATAGCAATAGAAATAATAAGTCATCATGAGTTTCTTATGCGTCAGTCCTCAAAAGCACCCTGGGAGAAGGGCACCATTATCATCCCTGGTTTCAGAGGAGGAGACTGAGGTGCAGAGAGCCGAAAAGACTCGTTTGCGGCCACCTGCCGGGCAGATGAGGAAGTCACACTCAGACCCAGCACAGCTGGCCACAGAGCCCGTGCCGCCAGCTTCCTCACGGAGACCCCAGTCGGCAGGCCAGCCTCGCGAGTCCAGGAATGGGGCTCAGCACCGAGGCGAGGGTCGGGGTCCTCCCAGAGGCGCCCCAGCAGAATCCCGACGGCCACGCACCTGTCCCCACGCAGGTTCCACACACTCGTGACTCAGGGTTTGCTCATTTTCTGAAAGTGTTTTTCTAAAGTCGAAACAAGCTGAAAATAACCACCTAAAGTGGTAAAGATAGTGGTCGTGATGCTTTATATTTTGCAACTCAAAGTCGGGTGGGTCCTCAGACCGACGGAGCCAAACTCTGCTCTTGAGCGAGAGGCCTAGGCACCTCATATGCACATTGCAGCTTGTCTTCCGCAGAACAGAGCTGTCGATGTTAACGACGTCTACCTGACTGGTTTTCTCTTCGACGGATCGTGCTTTGGTGTTGTATCTAAAATGTCATCACCACACCCAAGGCCACCTAGGTTTTCTCTAATGTTGTGTTCTAAGAAATCTATAGCTTTTTATTTTATGTTTAGGTCTATGACCCATTTTGAGTTAATTCTTTTAAACAGGTATAAGGGCTGTGTGTAGGGTTTTTTTTGTTTTGTTTTGGGTTGTTGTCAGGGTTTTTTTGGCATGTGGATGTCCAGTTGTTCCAGCACCATTTGTTGAAGAGCCTAGTTTTGCTCTATCTTATTGCTTTGGCTGTTTTGTCAAAGATGAGCTGACTATATTTATGTCTGGGCTCTCCGTTCTGAGCTAGGTGTCTGTTCTCTCAGCCGCACACGCCGTCCGGGTCACTGTAGCTTTGCAGTGGGTCTCGGAGTCCGGTAGTGTCCGCTCTCCAACTTTGTTCTCCTCCTTCCGTGGTGTGTTGGCTATTCTGGGTCTTCTGCCTCTGCACATAAACTGTAGAATCGGTTTGCAATATCCACAAAACAACTTGCGCGTTTGTTGATTGGGATTGCATGGAACCTATAGGTCACATTGGCAAGAACTGGTATCTTGGCCATATTGAGTTTTCCCAACCATCAATATAGAATATCTCTCCATTTATTTAGTTATTCTTTGATTTTGTTCATCAGAGTTTTGTAGTTTTCTTCATTTAGGTTTTATACCTATTTTGTTAAATTTATACTTCAGTATGTCCTTTTGAGGGTATTAATATAAATTGTATAGTGTTTTAATCTTAAATTCCATTTGTTCTTTGCTGGTATATGGGGAAAGTAATGACTTTTGTGTATCAATTTTGTATCCAGCAATCTTGCTATAATCATTATTAATTCCAAGAGTTTTTAATCAATTCTTTCAGATTTTCTACATATTATTTATGAAGATGTATTTTTCCCTTCCTTCCCAATATTTATAGCTTTCATTTCCTTTTCTTGTCTTATTACATTAGTTAGGACTTCCAATCTTTGATACTTTAAAAAATGTCCTGAATTCTATAGCTAATTGTGTGCTGGTTTAATTGAAAAGTGTGTACGTTTTGCAAAATATCTTCTTTTAGTGTTTTCCTCACATTCTAACAAAATTTTTATAACTGACATAGTTTTTTTAAAATCTATCTAAAAATGGTTTCCTTTTTCTGCGCAAGAACTCAAGTCATTTTCTAACCAGCCACAGTTACAAGCAAAGATCCTTAAAATCATTTAAAAGATTTTATTGGACATTTAATTCTAAGTCTAGTTGATGTATCTTGTTTATTCTTTTCCAGCCATTGAGTGGAAATTTCTTATCAAATTCAGTATGTATTTGATAGAAGTCTCTGTTACTATTGTTCACTTTATTATCTGTTACCCAAGATATAAAAACCTTTCTGTTTTTCCTGCTGATTGTAACTACCATTCATCATGAAATATGTGATGTCTCAGGTTTTCTTTATGATTCTGCATATCTACTTGATTCTGCACAATAGAATTCCTCCATTTTAAATCTAAAAATTTGCCCATATTTATTTTTAAACTAGAGAAATAATTTAATGAAAATAATAAGAATTTCAATTTAATTACATAGATATCATGATAACTTGTACCATCTGCATAAAATATTAAAGTAAACACTTTATAGGGTTGCGACAGTGCATAGAAAAATAGTCATCCTTTCTGCATCAGTCCATCAATACCAACAAGGTGGGGGATATGCTTCTGTGTGATAGCAGCCAGCGCACACTTGCCCAGCACACGCACAACAATACAGCAGTGATATCTGGAGAGATGGAAAGGTTAATGAGAACTGCATTGTGGTAGCCAGAACAATGGTGCCCAAATGTACTCACATTCTTTTTTTTAAATATTTTATTCATTTATTTTTAGAGAGAGAGGAAGGGGTGGAGAGAGAGAGAGAGAGAGAGAGAGAGAAACGTGAGTTGCCTCTCGTCAATGCCCCAGACGGGAACTGAACCAAAAATGGAACTGGTAACCTTTTGCTTTGCAGGACGACACTCCAAATGACTGAGCCACACTGGCCAGGCCCACACGTGGTCACACTCTAATTCCTGGAATCTATGAACACGTCTCCTTCCGTGGCAGAGGGGAATTCAGGCTGCAGGTGCGGAGACGGTTGTTAGCTGACTTTGAAATGAGAGGGTTCGGAGTGGTGGGGTCGGCCCAATGACGTCGTCACGCTCCATAAAAGTGGAGAGTCCTCTTTGGTTGTGGTCAGATGGAGCTACGACAAGGGAACAATGGTTGGAGAGATTCAACGTCACCGCCTTTGAGGACAGAGGAGGATGGAGCCAGGGCTGTGGACGCCTCTAGAAGCTGGAAAAGGCAAGGAGACAGATTCTCCCCTGGAGCCTCCAGAAGGATCCAGCTCAGCTGACGCCGTGACATGAGCCCGATGAGACCCAGGTTGGGCCCCCGAGCTCCAGAACTATAAGATAAAACATTTGTATTGTCTTAAGCTATAAAGTTTCTGCTAATTTATCATGGCAGCAATAGGGGACTAATACAGTAGTTTGACAAAACAATGAAGTCTTACAGAAAAACATTTTACAATTCAGTTCTAACATTAAAGTTTATTAAACTTATATAAAATTTAAAAATGTAGTTCCCCAGTCGTCCTAAGTGCATTGCGGTTGCTCAGTAACCACGTGTTCCTAACGGCTCCCCAACTGGAGTCCGGGTCTGCCTGCCTCCCGCCTTGGTGGCTGGAAGTTGTGAGAGTGGAGCGTTCTTTTTGGGGGGGGCGGGGGAATGGTTGGGGGGCGCAGATTTGCTGTTGCCGGTAAACTCTTGGAGCCATCTGACCTGTGTCTGGACTGCACAAGTTTTGAAAATGTGACTTAAATTTCAAGCTCTGCATCAGGATTGTTTTTGGAGGCCCCTACAGTTGGACAGAGTGTGCTGGCTGGACAGGGCAGGAGAACATCTGAAAAGAAAATTACATCTCTGTTTTCTGGGGACTCAGGCCCAGGATACAGCCTGTGGCTGCTGACTAAGCAGCTGATCCCCCGGATTTCCCATGTGTTCATCTGCGGCCTGACTCCGCTCCCAGCAGGGTGTCAGCGAGGGCTGGGGAGCCACATTGTTTATCGATTGGCGTTGATTTCTGTCTCTTCTTAGTGCATAACTGGCTAGAAATGGCCCATCTCCAGCCCCCTTCCCCCACCCCCACCCGGCCCCAGTGCAAGCTCAAGGCTGGGGTGGCGTTTGGGGGAGTTTTTGAGTTGAGACAGCTGCAGAGCTCGTAAAAACCAGGGGCTGCCAAAAATGAGCAAAGTGTGGCTTAGGGGCAGGGGGAGGGACAGAGTCGGTGCCAGCTGGGGGCTGGCTCGAGGTTTCTGTGATCAAAGACGACACCCTAGGGCCTCGCTTAGAGCTTGCCCTTGAGGAGGTGGGGGTCAAGGTTAGGGAGGGGCGGGGGTGCGCAAGGGCTCTTGGAAGCCTGTGGGAGACACCCAACTCCAGTGTGCCTTTTGAAGTCCTTCCCAGCAAAAACCTCAGCATCTAGGAAATATTCTGCCTTCCCTCCCCTCCCCTCCCTTTTCTTCTCTCTCCTCCCCTCCCCTCCCCTCTCTCTGCCTTTCTCTCCTTTCATCTTTTCCATTTCTGCTGCGTCTCTTTCTTTTCTTTTTGACCCTGGGCTTTGCCACAAGGCAAAATGGCACCAAATGAAACCAATGGTAACACCACTCACTTCCTTCTACATTTTACTTAAAATGTTAACAACTTGCCTGTTTTCACCATTAAACCACATATGTTTATTGAAAACATCTGGCCCCAGACCTGTGGCTCAGTTGGTTGTAGCATCATCCTGTGCACCAAAAGGTTGCAGGTTCAATTCCTGGTCAGGGTGTGTCCCTAGGTTGTGAGTTCGATCCCCAGTCAGGATGTGTATGGGGCGCAGTTGACTGACATTTCTTTCTCACATCGATGTTCCTCCCTCTCTCTTTCTCTCTTCCTCTCTCTTTAAAAATCAATAAACATATCTGTGGGTGAGGATTTTTTTTTAAAAAAAAGAAAACATCTGGAAAATCAAGTAAAACATATAAAAAGAAAAGCCACTTGTAATTATTCTTATTAAAGGAAAACGCTATGAAAATTGTGGCACATTGCTTTGAAGCCTTTGTCGTGTGTGTGCGCATGTGTGTGTGTGATTGGAAACTGTGGTTCCAAAAATGGAAGTCTGTGGATAGTTTTATATGCCCCCCTTTTTTTGCATGTGACATTGTATCCTAGACAGTCTCCCACATAAGTAATAGTTTTCCAAAAACCAGATTGTTAATGACAGGGTAGTTTTCTATTCTATGGACATACATACTGTCTTTTACTGGCTTATAAGCTTCTAGTTGTTTCTCCCCTGCTCAGAGTTCGCTAGTTGCCTACCCAAGATCCATCTCCACTCTTCTCCTTTAGTAAAAGAACACTGATTTTTATCATGAGTGGCAGCGTGCTTATCTAAAAGACACCATTTCCCAAACTCCCTTGCAGCCAAGGGTGGCCAATGATGGGGGTCTTGCTGCTGCAGACTGAGGTCCCAGCAGTCCCGGGGGGCCTACTTCCTGGTAGTTGCAGCGAATATCCCAGGGCTCACTCTCATTGGATGGGGATGGGTCACATGCCCATTCCTGAAGCAATCCCTGGGCCCACTGGGATCAGACAGGCTGATGGGCTAATGGGCGGGGCTTATGTCATAGGATCCCTTCTGAGGCTGGGAGACCGGACTGACCCAAAGACTCAGGGTAGAAGTGCTTGTCCACGGAAGCCAGGAGCTCTTACTGGAGGAAGGGGTGGAAGATGCTGAAGAGGCTCTTCCTTGGCCTCAGGCTCCACCCTTGAGGCCCGCTGGGCCTTGGGCAAAGGCAAATCCATTTCTTTTCCAGCTTTCCCTTTGCCTGGGGATTTTTTCCCATTTTACAAATGAACAACAAAATGCATAAAGACCATAAATTATAAACAAGCCATTCAAATGAGGCGAGTGATGGCAATGAGTAAAATCTAATTAAGCAGCTTGAGATCTAAGTGATATTGTTATTAAAGTGCCACGTTAGCAGAGCGTTTGATCAGCTCTCTAATCTGTTATGTGCGTTCGTTGGAGGCGAGCTCCGTGCGGATTGACAGAGACGTCCGTTCACGCTGCAAGAAGAGATAAACGCCGCTCCAATCGAGGGAGGAGGTTCGGCTTTGCCCTTGTCAACCCCGCTCCTGCCCCGCAGTCTGCACTCCGTCCATCCGCAGCCATCAGTCACAGACAGGGCTGGGGAATCTGGGAACAGCACTTTTGAAAAGCATGATCGCCTGCTTTATAAGACCTCCTGGGACTTTGGGAGCAGAGCACTGGCGTTCGCATTTGAGCTGTTCATTCCTCCGGTACCGGTACCGAGGCTTCTAGAGAGAGGCTCTCGGTAAGGAGGCGCCGGGGACCGCTGAGCTGGGGGTCACCGGCAGACGGGGGGTGGAGTTTGGTGAATGACATTTTAGTGGAGACAGGCGGGCAAGTTGCCTCCTTTCACAGCGGGGGGAGGGGGGAGGGAGGGAGGGAGGCATGGGGAGGAGGCTGTTCGGCAACTCAAGGCTAGTGGGCGGGGTTACAGCCCCCGGGAGAGGGGGCTGGCCCAGGGCAGAGTCCAGGTTGCGGTCAGCACCCAAGCCTTGCTGTCCCAAGAAGGATGAGAGACTGGGCCGCTGGCGGCCCTTACCTCATGCCCAGGTCAAAGTCTGAGATCATCGCCCAGCCAGCGGGCCAAGGGGGCTCTGTGGTCTCCACTGCCCATGTGCGCCCCACGCCGGGCCTCAGCCTTGCACAGTGCGATGGAGGAGAGGGGTCGAAGGAGACCGGCGTGTCCCCTTCCTCTCCGGACAGACCCAGGAAGGAGGGCGCGGGGGTCCCGGAAACCCAGGCCACTCTGCCTCTTCCTGCCGAGGTGGTCACCTTCCTTCCCTGCCAGGCAAGGACACACCCCCCACCTTTGTTCTTCCCTTTGCCTCAGTCTCTGGGTCACCAGGAAGGGACTGAGGAGTTTCACTTGGATATTTACACGGTTTGGCTCTTCTTGGCCAGTTCCCCCAGTCTTCGCCTCTTTTTCTGTTCTTTCTGGATCATTCCACGTGGCAAATAATCACTGGAAGTGGCTTAGCTCTCAAAACGTGTAGCCCAGTGGCAGGAGCCCAGGGCCCTGGTCCTACACAGCACTTGCGGGCTGTGTGACCTTGGGGAAGTTGCTCACCCTCTCTGAACCTCCATCGCTCGTTGTCTGTGAAATAGGGAGGCTAACAGGCATCTCATGAAGCGCTCCCAGGCATGAAACAGGTCAACCGATGACCGCTCATAGCACAGCTGACGTTAGTTTGTCTCTCTTTGTGGGAAATGATGCTTTTCAGAAGCGCTCACCTCTGTATTAACCTGCGGGAGCCCTTGGTGGACGCATGAGCCATATAACTTTCTACACCTGCTTGCCCCCTTCTTGCTGGTAACAGGCAAGAGTTTGCACTCATTCTCAGTTGGGTTGTTTGGCCGTGGCTCTGTCATTTGCCAGAGTAGAAACCGCTTTCCCTCCACGATCAAATTGACGCCAGAGCCGGCACAGATGGACGTTGTCTGTCTGGGACCCCTTCTGAGCTGTGTTTATTCACTCTGGTCCTTGAAACACCTGGTCCCTTCAAGGAGGGCAGGACAGAGATGGGAGAGCAGAGAAAGCTGACAGAGCTGTCACGCCACATGGGGTCCTCGATCTGCGGCAGCAGCAACAGCGTGACCCAGGAGCTCGTTGGGGCTGACCCTGTCCCCGCCTTCAGCGGGTGAGCCAGCAGGCAGCCCTCCCCTGAGGGGTTGGGGCGGGCACCCAAGGCTCACACTGGGCTCTCGCCACATGTCGGGGGTGAGGCAGGAGAACAGGGGGTTCTAAGTGACGGTCAGAGAATAAAGATGGCCTTTCTTTGCCCCAGAGAGCGCTGTTCTACTCCTTTGGCCCTTCGTTTACTCTCAATCTGTCGCACAGCGGTGTGTCCATTCTGGGGAGCGGTTCAGCAGGGCCTCGAGAGGAAGGGGAAGCAGAGAGGTGGCCACCCAGACGGGGCTCCAGGAGCCCACGCAAGGGTGAGCAGTGCCTGGGGCCCAGGGAGCTGGGGGTGGCGGCTGGGGGCAGCCCAGGGCGGCCAGAGCCGAGGGGCCCGGCGGCCGCCCCTCGGGATACACCTCCCGCTTCACTCGCGGCCCCACTTAGCTCTGTGGTGGGAACGAGTGCAGGCGGCCCAGGGAAAATCCCAGATGCCTGGGCTCCTCCCATGGGGCGGCTGGACCAAGCGACTGCCAAAGGGCACTGAAAACAACAGAAGTTCATCGTCTCCCAGTCCGGGGGGCCAGGTGACCCAAATCAAGGCTTCGGCAAGGCTACCCTCCCTCGGGAGGCTCCAGAGAAGACCCCGCGCCCCCTCGTCCTCTGGCGGTTCCTGGTCCTCCTTGGCTTGTGGCTGTGTCACCCCAGTCTGGGCCTCGGTCGTCACATGACTGTTTCCCTCGTGTCTCTGTCTCCTCTCCCGAAAGAGCATCAGTCAGTGGATTTAGGGCCTGTCCCAATCCAGGAGGACCTATCCCAACTGAGCGCATCTGCAAAGAGGACACCATTTAACCCACTACCATGCCCCATGGACCATTTTAGAATCACTGGCCTATTCTCCCTATAGATCTTCTTTTCTCCTTCATCTGCAATTGAGTTAAAAAAAAAAAAAAAAAGTTAATTGGGATCTTGAGTGGATTTGAAATGTCCCTCCTCTCACCTGAGACTTCACCGGGTTTGCATTTCAGCTGCAAGAGTGTATTTAATGGCTGTGGACAGGGAAGGGAGGCCTGGAGGGCAGGCCTCATTAAATATTTATATTTTGTAATCGCCGGGTTTGCAGAACCACCTGGGCGCTTGCAGAAGCCGAGGCCCCTCCCTCTCCAGTGCGGTTGATCCAAAGGACACCATTCATTATCTTTTATCAAGTATAATAGGCCTATAAAAAGTCATTCTCGGCATTGTCGTGAGAGCCCTGTGTCCCCCGGGGACCGGTCCTGGGAAGCCACCCTCATCTTCCCTCAGAGAGCCTCTAACGCTGCAGGCAGAGGGGGTGGGACCAGGGTCTCTGCGTCTTCCGGTGGCGTGTCTTCACCTCTCCGAGTTGCAGTAACTTCATCTCCCAAAGGGAGTGAATTTAGTCGACCCAAAGGAAGGGCGCACTACTGTGCGCCAGACACGGGGGTTGGATGACTGTGTAGTAGACAAACAGGGTCTCTGTCCTCACAAAGCTCCCTTCGGGCCCCCAACAAACAAGCGAATCTACCCACGGTGCAATGTGACATCAGGTGGAGAGAGTCACTGCAAAGTTCCTGTAAAGGAACCCTTCCATTTCCTCTAAAGGAAGTGAGTGAGTAAAGAGGTCTCCCCAGTGGGAGAGGCAGGGTCCCTGGGCTGAACAGGACGCCCCCGCCCCGAGGACTGGCGTGAGGCTTTGGGCGAGCCGGACAGAGCGGTCCCCCGGAGGGCTGCGCCCAGCAGACGGAAACCGAGTCTCGGGCGGCGGTCGCGGGGCCTGTCAGAGCCTTTCTGGGACGTCCAGGGGACACCCAGCGCGGGAGGGGCCCTGGAGGTGGTGCTGAGCATGCAGGGGTGAGGCAGGCACGTCACAGGGTGGTGGCAGTGCTGTCACGGCAACATCATAGCAGCATCACAATGGTGGCTGCCTGGGGGGACCTCGACAGCCAGCCGTGTCCAGAGGCAGGGGTGCCCTGGACTGCTGAGGTCGGCCTGCCTGGCGCCTGTCCCCTGCCCTTGGGCTTGAGCACCCCAATTACGTCCTGGGGGCCTGCTTGTCACTGGAGCAGAGCGCGGAGAATCAGGAGTGAAGGAGACCAGCTTGGTGACGCTGCAGCAGAAGCGCCTCTGGAGGGACAGAGGGCCAGGCAGGAGGACACGGCGTGGGGCAGGACATTTGTATTACAGGGGAAGCAGAGGCAGCTCTTCCTTGAAGCCATTTGGACCTTTACATTTTCACTATCGTGAGCCCATCAGTCAAGGGCTGCTGCTGGGGAGTCGGACCATTTTTCTCCTTCGAAAGGTCAGCGACTTATTTCAGCTGACGCCGTCACCGAACAGCGCGGAGAGGCAGACCCCGCTCCCCGATGTCCCTGTGTCCCCCAGCTCCAGGAGACAGGGACTCTCACGGAGACCCATCCATCACTGCTCGCAGCTGGAACCTGGAAACGAAGGAGACTCGCCCGTGCTCCCAATCAATGCCCGTCTGCCCTGGCTGTCGATAACTGCCTGGCGGTCCCGCCGTCCCCCTGACAGGAGCACCGGGGGTCAGGCTGAAGATGCTCCGGGGCGGGGGAGGGGCGGCGGGGGAGGCGGCCGTGCCGCCCAGAGCCACCTGCTGGGCTGGAATTAAGTTGGCTCTTTGTCTAATGAAACTGACTCCAAGGGTCCCTGCGGCGCACAGACTCAAGGGCTCTCAGGAGGCGCGATGATGAGCGGTGACACTCAAGCCTCGCCTCCCCGACCCCCAGCAGGCACTGCTAGGGAGCTCCGGGGCGCCGGGCGCGCGGACCCGCCGAGGGACCAGCCCCCCCGCCCCTGCCTTCCCCATTCCCCTGACGGAGAGACCAAGGCACTCAGAGGCTTGGAGAGCCGCTTGCGGTCCCGGGTTCCAGAGCGCCTGTGTGGTCCTCGTGCCTGTAGGGAGCAGGGGCTGACCCCCAGAGGCGGACGCACTGCGAGGACCGGGGAGCCCGCTCAGGGCCAAGCTCTGCACGGGGCTGCCTGAGTGCCACTCGCCAGGAGGGAGAGGCAGAGCGGGACGGCAAGGGCCAGGTAGACTGCTGTCCCCATGGGCTGTAACCACAGGCTGCAGGGACTCACGAAGTCAAACCAGCCACCAGAGTGGCTGGGGAGGGGCAGGGCAGTCCTCTGAGAATGGGGACCACTCCAGTACGATGCCCCGAAGTACGAAACCCCAGACCTGGGAGCTGCTTCCTTTGGGGGCGGGGGGCAAAGTTGGCTCAGATTTGCGGATGAGCCAGGGTGGGAGTGAGCACTGGGCTGTCAGAAATTGGGTCAGGAAGCCCAACTGCAAAGATACGGGGGACTTATGTTCCCCAAGAAGCCCAGAGGGCAGAGAGGCTCACTGAGCTGGACGCTGATCCTCCTGGCAGCGCCGGGTGTACCCGCAGGCCGCCCCCTGGCTGGACGGGGCCTGGGCGGAACTGCTGGTCGGCCTGTGCCCCCAGCCTCCACTCCCAGGCCTGCTTGTGTGCTCATGACCTATCACCCCTCGGGGGGGGCAGAGCCCCACCCATTGCGGGGTCCACCCCCCAGAACCACACTCCCGTCGCTCAGGTTCCAGTGCCCCCGGAAGCCTGCTGGGGTCCCCGCTCAGAGTGATCCCCTTCCTCTCCCAGTGTCCGGGGTCTCCTATTTCTGACAGTTACGTGCGGCTTGTCTCATTTTCCTTCCCCCCAAAGTACTCCCAGGAGCCTCAAACTTGGCCAAGCCTGGTAGAAGGAAGGAAAGAAGATTTCAATGGAAGATGAGACTGGATTTCCAAAGTGGCCCGCCGGATGCGTGGGCAGAAAGTGACAATCTGCTTGGGGTGTCGTCATAGGGCGGTGGGTTCGGGTTTCACTGCAAAGCCTGAAAAGCCAACAGAACATGGGCTGAAACAGGACGGAGGCTGGTTTTCCTTTCTTGTAAATGACGTCTGGAGGTGAGGTCCGGAGCTGAGGCAGTAGCCTTGCTCCATGAAGCTGTCGGAACGGCCCCTTCCTGCTTTCCACCCCACTGTCCTTAGAGGGCGACTCTTGTCCTCACGGTCCAATGTTTCGGCTGTTCTGATAGCTGCGCCGTGGTTTGTCATTGTTTTAATTTCCATTTCCCCGATGACATAGGATGTGGAGTGTCTTTTCACGTGTTTATTTGCTATCTGTGTCTCTTCTTTGGTGGGATATCCATTACTGGAGGTTTTTTGCAAAACTATTAATACTTTTACCATACAATCCAGTAATCATGCTCCTTGGTATATTTACTCAAATGAGTTAAAAACTTATATCCACACAAAACCTGTGCACGGATGTTTATGGCAGCTTTAGCCATACTTGTCAAAACTTGGAAACAACCAACATGCTCTTCAGTCGATGAATAGACAAGCAAACTGTGGTGCGTTCCGACAACGGACTATCATTCGGTGCTTAAAAGAAACAGGTTATTGAATTATGAAAAGACCTTAATGGCACATTACCAAGTGAAAGAAGTCAATCTGAAAATCAACGCACTATGTAATTCCAGCTAGATGGCATTCTAGAAAAAGCAAACTACGGAGACAATAAGAAGATCCGTGGGTGCCGGGGGCCGGAGTATGTGGAGGAACGGACAGGCAGAGCACAGGAGGCTTTCGGGAAGTGAAACTGTTCTGCATGGTACTGTAATGATGGACGTCACCATACATCCATCTAAACCCACAGGAGGTACAATGCCGGAGTGAGCGCCAAGGTGAGCTACGGACTCTGGGCGATCGTGCTGTGTCGGTGCAGGGTCATCCGGTTGGGGATGCTGCTAATGGGAGCTGTGCGTGGGGGCAGGGGGACATGGGAAACGCCTGTGCCTTCCCCTCAATTTTTCTGTGCACTGAAAACGACTCTAAAAGAATTGTCTTAATTTTTTTAAAAGATTTTATTTCTTTATTTCTAGAGAGGAGGGGAGAGAGGAGACAGAGAGGGAGAGAGTCTCTGTTGCCTCTCACTCACCCCCTACTGGGGACCTGGACCGCAACCCAGGCCCGTGCCCTGACTGGGAACCTAAACAGCGACGCTTTGGGTTGCAGGCGGCACTCAATCCGCCCGGCCACACCAGCCGGGGCCAATTGTCTTAATTTTTAAAAATTAAACTCATGACATAGGTAATTTTGAACCTGTACATCCGTCAAAGGGCAATTTCAGCTAGAAATGAGAAGATGAGATTCGATGACGACCATGCCTCAGCTGTAGCAAATGGAAAGTTCAGATTTACCGGAATTTTAAAACAAGAGACTAAGTCGTCACGTTTAGTTCCATTGTATGACGCATGCAAAGTGTGGCTGCTCGGTTCTCTGGAGCAGACCCTGAGAACTGCCACGCAACGGCAGCTGAAACCGTTTCGTACTTACAAACGACCGCTGTGCACCTCACCGGTCTCTGGAACTGCTGAAGGGAGGCAGAGTCTCGCGGTCCTGTGTCCTTGGCTCCTTGGTTGAGTCATGAAAGAGTTTTACCAAGATTGGCTGTCATATCAACTCCAGCTCAAGGTTTCTCTGACTCCAACGATATCCTTGCCAAATGTTCAATAATCAAAGACAAAAAACCTGAGTTTGATTTCAAGTTTTCTCACTGTCCTCACATAATCTATGAAAGAGCTAACTCTGAAGCTCCAAAGGGGGAAAAGCAGCCCATCAACGACCGAGCCGGGCAGATGCAAGAACTGGTGCTGAAATTAAAAACCTTCATAACACAAATCAATAATAATGACTTCGTGGTTTTTCCGACACGAATCAATATGCAGACGATTTGCATTATGATTGGCAGCACTATATAACAATTTGCATTAATTGTTTAAAAAAAAAAACCCATGAAAATGGAAGAACACTTTGTAGAGAAGGGTAAGTCCAGAGTTGCTTTCCAATTTCCACGCTGTCCCCCACGACGCTCGGTGTTCACAATCCCAAACTGGGAGGTTTGCTCCCTGTGGACCATTTTAAAACGGATACGCTTTTCCTTCAAAGTGAAATCACATTACAAAGAGGTGGACCGGCCTTGTCAGCGGGAGGCGAATGTTAAAGGAAAATGGCTCGTATCACAATTACTGGAGAACTTTTCAGTGTGTTTGGAACAACTAAGACGCGGGAATCTACTTTCAACAGTCAACGGTACACAATCCAAATACTGACCAACTATTTCTCACAAAAACTGAGCAGCTAAATTGAAACTCGGATGCTGTAAGTATAGAACCCACACACTAGATTTTAAAGATTTAAAGCAACACCAAAGGAATGTAAAATATCTCATCAATCATTTTCATCTTTATTACGTGTTGAAATGATAATTTGGGGATCTACAAGGTCTATTTTTAAAATTAATTTCACCTGTTTCTGATTTTTTACTAGAACACTTGAAATTACACACGTGGCTCTCATTACCTTCCCACCGAACAAGGCAGTTGAACTTTCTTTCCAGAAAAACCGAAGTTTATAGTAAGGAGATGTCCTTTCTGCCTTTGGCTCCTTGTTTCAAAGTGTGGATCCCTATCCACTCTCATAAAGGTCACCAAATGGTGGCCAAATCCAGTCAGCAAGTTTGATTTGGTTCCTGTCAGGTGTTAAAAAAAAAGAAAAATTAATTGACAGCACAGAAAAACCGAAGTTATACCCAAGCATTTGATTCTTGGCCTTCTTCAAAAAACCAGATCTGGTCAGTCAAAGCCCTTATGTCCAAGTTGATGCCTGGAGTTGAACCCAGGGCAAGCGGGCCTCCCCTTGCTCAGGGAGGCTGTTTGTGAGACAGTTTAACATAGCTGGAGTCCAGAGTTGGCCAATTTCATTAAATTAATTGGAAAGAAATCGCTCCTTGTCAGGGGTCTGATGAAGTCGAAATGGAATGACCTCTTCTTAGCTTGAACCCACGCAAAGTCAAAACCATTTAAAGTATATGTTATGATAAGATCTTTGACCAACTTTAAAACTTCTCCTATGATTGTTTTAAAGGTCTTCTATAGTTATTCTACATAGGGATTTTTTAAGGCTTCTTGAGTCCACTTTACGTATTTCTATTATTCAAGAAAGCCACCTAGCATTTCTCTACATTTTTAAATATTCGCTTGTCATTCAGGTGCCAGCCTAAGCTTCCCAAGGCCTGTGAGCCCAGGTTACCTGGCTCCTCCTCCCTCCCTCCTTCCCTCCCTCTACTCCAGCCTCATTGGCCTCCTCCATCGTCCCGGGACACTAGGACCCCTTGCACCGCCCCACCCGACCGCTAGCTGTGCCCTCTGCCTGGACCATCTTTTCCAGCTGGGAGCCCCGCCTCCCTGCCCCGCCCAACTTACGCGGAGCCAGGCCCTCCCAGTACCTTCCCCACACGCTCAGCTCATGTAGCCCCGCCCACCGTCCTCACTCTGGCTTGTGTAGCTCCGCCTACCCTCCTCACCCTCCATCAGTCACAGTCTCAATATCTTCACCGCCACCGTGTCCAGCTGCAGTGGTCTTGTGTATTAATTAACCGGATTTGGTCAGCTTTGTCCTCTGTCCCTACCCCCAGTTAGAACCTCCCTCGGGTCTCCAAGGGCAAGGCTTCCCCACTCCTGCTTTTCCTGCGCCTAAAGAATTGCTTGGAATGTGGCAAGTGCCCAACAAATGCTTGATGCTTCTGTGACTCTTCAAATGGAAAGAAATTTAAAAATCATCGTCTATTAGAGGACAGCAACCTTTAGCAGAAAAAGGCGGGGGGTACAATGTGTCAGTTAAACTTGTCCTACACCATATTCGGGTCATACTTATATTTCAAAGAGTTCATTGTTTCTCGGAGATGTAAACCTAACTGGGCACCCTGCATTTTTTTCTGGAAGCCCTAACCTAATAAACCATTGTTTTATGCTAAGGCAGTAGTTTCCAGACCTGGCTGGGAAGCTTCCTCGAAATATCGACCCCAGGGCTGCACCCTAGACGGATTGATTCCGCCTCTGGGTTTGGGCCCAGCTGCTCTGTGGTTCTGAGCATCGGGCAGGTGTGAGGGGCATGGTGCTGGGTGTCTCAGGATGTGTCCAGCAGCGTCACCCCGGCTCTGAGCAGTGGGGAATGCATTGCCTGCCCTGGGGAGCTCTGACTTTTGGGAAAAACTCCCCTTGTCCTCACTTCTCTGGGCAAAGAGAAGGCAGCCCAGCCCCTCCCACCTGGCCTGGCCCAGCGCCGCCAGTCCTAACTCCAGGTAGGGGGTAGAAAGGGGGCAAGGGACAGGGACAGAGGCTAGAGGAGGGGCCGCACCAAGAACCGAGGCCCTAATTCGCTGGGTGCCAGGAGTGGGTCTGCCCGGTGCAGAGGGAGTGGCCGCCGGCCTCTACTGCATCATCAGACACCTCCCCTCTGGGCTGGGGCAGCAGGGGGCCTCAGGGAGCAACCCCAAGGGAAACAGCCGAGCGGCCCCTCCCTGCCCTGCTCCGCTCCGCAGGGCCGCAGAGAGACCTGCAGTGTGCTCATCCTGGTCTGAGCGCTCCATTTCTCAATGAAGAAGGGAAGCGGGGGGGGAGCGGGAGGAGCAATGGGGAGCAGGCCGTATTTCAGTGTCCGGTCTGGTAGGCACACCCAGCTGGGCACCTCGCTCTCCCTTGGGTGGGGCGGCAGACGGCCCCAGGCTGTGCAAGGGCTATGGGGAGTCAAGCTGCTTGTCTCAGGGAAGTCAGAGGAGGCCTGTGGAGAAGCAGGGAGCCTCTGTGCAAGAAGGGAGGGCCGTTTGCAACAAGGTGCTCCCCCGGCGGCCCCCCATAACCAGCCTTCCGATGGGCGCTGCCTGCCCAGCCCCCACGGGGGGCCGGGCCTCCCCACGCCGCCCCCAAACAGCCCCCTGGCCTGCGTGGGTTCCCCACCTTTGTCCCCTGAGGAGACCCCGCGCCCCCAGTTTGGGCCACCAGCTGTCCTGGCGGCCACTCCAACCCTGTCCTTGTCAGAGCTTTGATCCTCCCACAGCCCCCGACCCCCAGGACAAGGAGGGTCCCTTAAAGGACAGAGGTCCGGGGCAGGCGTGAAAGGGCCTTTTCTCCCACCCTGAAGGGCCTATTGTCCTCTGATGCTCACAGGACTTCTTTGTGTGGAAGAAGGCGTAGACGGGGTCATAAAGGAGGCTATGGACTGACTAGTCCCTCCCTTTGCTATGAAATGATAGCACGTCCCCTAAATTCCAGGCAGCTCCCCCAGAGTACCTCCTCCCCCGCATTCCGATGTCTCTCAGGACTGTAGGGACCACAGCAGGAGCCCAAGGTCCAATGTCAGTGGGGTCAGGCGTCGGGCAGGAGGCAGAGTCTCCACTCCGGGCGCTTGAGTCTAAGCACTGAAGTCCCTCGCCTGTCACCTAAACCCCTCAGTCCTGGGAGAGCAGAGACGGTGGTCACCCTACCTCGTTGCTCCCTCTTCCCAAGTGCTTGGTCCCCGTGTATGGGCAGCAAATGAAAACAGAGAGGGAGTGACATGCAGGGCTTCCCCGCATGTGCCCCGGGGGCCGGCTGCCTGGGGCCGGGTCCCAGCTGCCCAGGTCCAAGCTGTGAGGCCCAGGACAAGCCCCTGGTGTCTCTGCACCTCAGTTTCTCACCAGCAGAATGGGTATGAGCGTTGTTCCAACCTCAGGAGATTGCTTCTGGAATCAACAGTCTTAATTCATGTGAAGCACTTAAAATAGTGACTGGCACGTGGCAAGTGATGCGTTGGCTATCATATACAATTAAGTCTTTATTTAAATAGTCACCCATTGGCCAGTACTCTCATTTTGCCTCTATTGAGAATAAAGGGCATTTTAAATTATTTTAACCGCTTGGGTTAAAAAAAAAAAACATCTGCTATCACACTGCTGACAAGATTAACACCTAAAATCCACCCCCCAAGACTGAGGGATACAAAAAATACAGATATACACAAAGATACACACACATAAATGGAACTTGTGTGTGCTTGTCTGTGTGTGTGTGTATACATATAGCAAACCAAAGAAGCAACCATGCACAGGACTATTAGAATGCAAGGCATAAAGTATGACAAAGGTTTATTTTGTATCTCTATATAGAAAAGCTAGCATCCGCAATGATGATGTAATAGTCATGAAGCTTTATGCACCAAATAACATAGCACTAAAATATCTGAAGCAAATGGATTTGAGATGCCTTTAAGCTTAGATGTTTCTTCCTACAGAGAACCTTCCTGGGTGCCTCAAGGCCTCTGCAGGACACACTACTTTTCTCACTACAACATTTATGGTCAGAATTTGTAATTATCTATTTAACTGCCCCTCCCCCCCCCTCACTAGGCACTAAGCCCTGGTGGGGGATTGGGGGGTCTCAGACAATATCTGTCTTATTCATTTTCCATGGCTTCAGGCCCAGGCTAATGTTCACCAGCTACCGATCATTCAATAAATATTTGTTAAAAGCATGACAAATAGATTCATATTCAATTCTGAATCTTCAAGAAAGAGAAAATACATTTTTTTTAAAATGTTCATCGATGTCTATAAAAGTCCATCATATACAGTTAGCCAAAAGAAACTTGAATAAATTTCAAAATGCAGAAACTGTGCAGATAACATTCTCTAACCTTATAGCTAAAGAATAAACAATAGAGAAACAAACAAAAAGTTCCAACCTGCCAGCAACTAAAAATCACTTTGTAAAATGACACCAAGCAAAGAAAAAAATCAAAACTGAAATTTTAATTTATTTATAAAGTATAAAGAACAACAATCCACATAACAATGTGCAAGATCTGGCCAAGTTTGCGCTTGAAGGAAAAAATGAGAGATTGAAATGTTTTCATATTTGAACAAGAAATAACTAAATAAAGTGAAGAAAGCAGTCAAAACAAGGAACTGAAAAAGGCAAAATAAACCCAAGGAGAGCAGAAGGAGGGAATTAATAAAGACAAAAGAAAAAGTAAGAAATTAGAAAACAGAATTTATAAATATATTTAAGACTGCATTCTTTAAAAGGCAAATAAACATATATATGGATAATTTAACATATTTAGACATGTAAATACAGCCTTTTCATACTTGCTTTTTTTAAAAAAAATATATAAAATCTTTAGGAGTAAACTAAGGAATAGCTCTGCAAAACCTATAGAAGTAAGCCACAGCATCTTACTAAAGAACATTCTAGAAGACCTAAATACACAGAGACACAAACAGCTCTCCTGGATGAGAAAACTCGACACAAGTCTACCAGCCCTTCCTGAATTAGGAAGTGAATCTAATATATTTCTAACCACAAGGGGGTTTAGGAGTCAGAGAGGCAGGTTTTAACAAGTGGGCATAAAATTTTTCTAGATAAACAAGACGAGTTTTGAAAGAATAATGAGGGAAGCTGGGTGAAATGGATGGAGGGCCGGCACGTCCATCGGACCGGAGTGAGGCTGCAGCATGAGCAAGCAGACGGGGCTCCTGGTCACAGGCACCGCGTCACCTGTCCCTGCAGCCTGTCTGGCCAGAGCAGCGCCAGCCAGGAGCCCCCTAAAACGCTCTGACCACCCGCAGCCCTTCGCCCGAGGAATCAGCCTCTCCTCCGCGCCCCCCCACCCACTTGGAATTACGCCAAAGATTTTAAATTTGGAGCAGATGTCTGCATCTAAATGCAAGGCGTGATGCTGTAACTGTCGCTCTGGGCCAAAGGGAAGAAAGATAATGATTAAACAAAGTTGGGGCCGATGCGAAGCAGTAAAAGATGGTAAAACTCTTGCAAACTCAAGTGACTTAAGGGATAAATAGATAAATCTCGGGACATTGCTCAGGACACTGGCATCAACACAAATGAAGAAGCTGGGTGCGGTGTGTACAGCGTGCCGTGTGCTCACGGTATGGATGTGCTCCGTGGCCAGGGAAAGTTGGGGAACATCGTTTCTGACACAATGAAAAACAGTTGAAAGAACGGGAGTCTTCACAGTCCGGAGGAGACAACATCGCATGAGTAATTAGCAGTTACTGACAACAGGAAATTCACAGGAGGTTAATCCATATTTGATTGACACATCAAAAGGCTTGAAGTAAGAATTCCGGGATGCTGGGAACGTCCAGCTCCAGAGAAAGGAGATATTTCTTCCCCCATCAGGCCCCGGGTTCTGAGCTCGTTGGCCAGAACTTGGTTGCATGCACACCCTTGAGCCAGTCATGCCGCTGGGGGACTGGACCGACTGATGGGTTTAGCCCAGGTTCTCCGGACACCCAGGACGGTGGGAGGTGTCAACTCCACACTGACCACAGGGACCTCAGAGAGAACCAGGTGAGAGTGGGGTAGGCGAACAAGACAGGTGTGAATTACAGGAGAAAATGCCCATCCCTTTCCGTAGCAGAGAAATGCACGTTGGTCATCTTTACACTGGGATTCACTGAAAAGAGCAAAGCTCAGAGCCGCACGGATGGCGCGGCTGTAACGGCCCCCGAGTCAGGACAGGGTCCCGGGCAGGCAGTGCAAATAGGCACAAGAGCCCCCCCGGGAGAGCCCAGGACGGCAGCAGCTGCCCTCCCCCCACGTCTGCGGAGAAAGTTCACGGACGCCCCGAGGGTGCTGAGGACGCCCAAGAGCAGCGCTGCCCCCCGCGGCCCAGCCTGGGAAAGCCGTTCTTCCAATGACCAAGTTTCTGAGCAGGGCCCCCAGCACAGCGGGACAAGTACAGAACACATTGTCACCCCAGAAGGTGGCAGGGGACGCCTCAACCTGCGGCCAAAACATTGGCTGCGCGGGGCTCCATCTGAATGCACTTAATTGGTGAATTTTCATCAACTGGCATTCAGATGAATAGGATTTTGTTGGAACAAATCGAATGTTCAAGGGAGAGGGGTGCGCACACGGTGTATTTGGAACAGAACCCGCCAGGCAGCAAAGAACAAGAGGCCGGCGTTGCTCTGCATTCTGGGGCCCTCACGTGCACTTTGCTTAGAGCATGCTGCTTGGCCCATATTGGGGGACAAGTCTGTCTCCCTGCCAGCCTGTGACCCCCACAGGGAAATGAGCTCCATCTCGTTCCCCATGGAGTTACTCTCATGACCAGCACAGAGCAGTTGCTCAACAAATGCCTGTGGAAGGAAGGAAGGGGGAGAAGGGAGGGAGGGAGAGAAAAAGAGGGAGGGAGGGAGAGATGGAGAAGGAGGGGGGAGGGAGGGAGGGGAAAGGAAGGAATAGAGGAGGATACTTACAGATGTCTGCTCTCTCTCCAAGCAGAAATGTGGCCGACCCGCGCCCTGCCCAGATCACTTCCAGAGGGTCTGTGGCTGGAGGGACCATAATCTCTCTCCGCGCTCTGAGGAAAACCAAGTACAGAGCTGGCTTCTTCGTAAGAGTGCGTGTCCGAGCAGCAAGATGGAGACAAAGGCCTCAGAGCCGGAGTCTGGCCTCCAGCCTCAGCTCTACCCCGTGGGGACCCAGTGGCCTGGGGCACGTGCCCACACTTCCTCAGCCACCATTTCCTGTCCATGAGCTGGCATGGCACCGGTGGTCTCCTCGCAGTCACAGATGAAGGCATAAAGGCCTATCCATTCATTCTGAACCACCAAAAAAAAAGAAGTGGAGTGAGAGGGCGCGCCCGCCCCCAGGGACCCCTCCAACTGACTGAAGGGCGGTCCCACAGTCAGCACCCCCCCCCCCCCCCCCCGCCCCCCTACAGCTTCGGCAGTTTCCTCCCATCCTTACAAGCCTCTCATGGCGGAAAGCGCGTCTTCGGTTTCTGCCTGCCCCGCACCCGCTCTCCCTCTGGTGAGAGATTCCTGGCATGGGCTGAGATGGTATGTTACCCCTCCCCGCTGCGGTGGTTAGTCTTATGCGTCAATCCAGTGGGCCACGGGGTACCCAGAGCTTGGTCGAACATGGCTCCAGGCATGTCTGTGAGGGCGCATCTGGGTGAGACTAGCATTGGAATCCATGCACTGCGTGAAGCAGGTCGCCCTCGCCGGGGGGGTGTGTGAGCTGAAGGGGCGCGTTTTGGCGGGAGGACTGGCCAATCCGTTGAGGGTTCCAATAGAACAAGAAGATGGAGGGCAGTTGAGTGTGTTCTCTGTCTGACTGTTCGAGCGGGGATGTAGATCTTCCTCTGCGCTTTGTGCCCCTGGTTCTAGAACCTTCAGCCTTGGACGGGAACCTACACCGGATCCCAGGCCTTCAGCGCGCCCCCTGGGTCTCCAGCTTGCCCGCAGCAACTCGTGGGGCTCCTCAGCCTCCAAAGACACAAGGGCCAATGCCTCGCCATAAACCTCTTTACATTGTAGACCACAACGCGCCCCTAGGCCCCACAGAGCGCTGGGCACATACAGACTCTCTGTGAACATTTGGTCAGTGAATAGATATTTCCCAAAACCGCTTTCGACCCCACCGCACGAGACCTGGCTGCACGTACCCCACGCGCACGAAGCCCCCTTTACGGTCACCGCTCCCTCATTTTCGAAGGGTCCCCTGGAGTCAGGAAGGGCTGCAGCTTTCCGCTCTGTCACAGAGCTGAGATGACATCCTTTGGATAAATGAGGATGGCATTTTCTTAGAATTTCTCCAATATTTGGACCACCGTCTGTCCTTTTTTCCTCTTGCTTTTGATCAAAAAGCGGACACATCAGGAGCCTCAGAGCACCATCCAAACCCCAGGTACGATTTCAAAGCAAGCAACGAGCACATCAGCCTCCTTTTCTGGCTAGTAAATAGGAACATCTGACTCTTTAAGACAAGCCCAAAAGGCAGTGGAGTCCCTGCTGCTAAGAAAATGACAGGTGACCGACTCTCTACTCTGAGGGCCCAAAATGCCAAGGCTCTCGGGATGGCCTGCACATCGGGTGTCAGAGCCGGGAGGGGACAATTTGGAGAGAAGCAAGCGGTGGGCTTGAGGGGCTCAAAATCACCAGGCGAAGCGCAGCTCCTGACTCTCACCCAGCCAGCTGCCTGCCCCTGGCCTCCTCGTCCCTGGAAGGCGGAACCGACGCCGGACCTGAGGTGGGGGTAGGTGTTTACAATGACCCTGGCGAGGAAAAACAAAAAATCCAGACTGAAATTTCTGCTTCTAAGGTTGGTGAAGCCAACGTGAAGACACAAAGCTCCGTCTATTGCAAACTCAAAAGCCTCAGCAGGTCGGCCGGTGACGTTGCCGCGGGCTGGGCGTAAGGAAGCGGAGGGAATGGTGGCGGTGACGGGGAACCGGGGAGACCAGGCCCCGGCCCATGGGGGGCCCTCCACGCAGCCCCCCTCGATGGACGACATTTGGGGCACGGGCGTCAGCCCACAGGGCGGCCGGCCACGCCTGTCCCCTCGGCTTCTCCTTCATTCTAGGGGTTGGCCCCGTTACCCCAGTTATTGAAAATATGTATTGGAACAAACAGCAGAGCGACCGACCCGTCCTCGTTTGCCGGGGACCGTCCCCGTTTTCAAACAGAAAGCCCTTCCCCCCGTGGACCACTTCCGTTCCAGGAAAACCAGAACGATCGGTCCCGTGGTTGAGCCGTGTTGCCGCGCCCCCTCGGAAGCGCGTTCACGTGAGGAGGAAGCAGGCACTTGGGGGAGAACGTGTGGCCGGTAGCGGGGACCGTGCCGCTCCGACTCAGGTCAGACGGGGCCTCCTCCGACCTCCACCTGGTGGAGCCTGAGCTGAGCGAAGCTGTGCCCGACCTCCGGGGCACCTACAGAGATTCCCGTGACACGCGACAGCGGGAGCCGTCTCCCTGCCACCCTGCCGGACTGTGCCGCGGCGAGGACAAATGCCGATTATGTGAAGCCGCCGGGATTTCAGAGGCGCCTGTCGTGGCGTTTGGCCTCCCTCGGCTGACACACCGCAGGGTCCCCCTCCCTTGCTTTGTGGCCAGCAGCCCCTGCGTAGCGTGAGGGCCCTACCCAAGTGAGACCCAGCCATCTCCTCCTGGACGCGTTGGGACTTGGTGCTCAGGGGCCTTGGTGGTCTTTACCGGCTGCTAGAAGGTAAGTGTGAGCGGGAGCCATAGGCTGGCCAGATGCTTAGAGGGGAGGGGCGGGGAGGGGAGAGTTGGTGTGTGGGGACCAGCCGTGTCCTGCCGCCCCTGAATTTGTATATTGAAATCCTTCCTCCTGGTATCTCAGAATGTGACGCTATTGGAGATACGGTCTTTGCAGATGTAATTAAGTTAAAATGAGTTCACTAGGTCACGCCCGGATCCAATAGGACAGATGGCCTTGTAAGAGGAGAGGATTCATGCACGGACACTCACAGAGAAAAGACCTCGGGAGGACGGGGAGAAGACGGCCGTCTATGCGCCAAGGAGGGAGGCCTCAGGAGGAGAAGCCCTGCTCACACCTGGGTCTGGACCTTCTAGCCTCCGGAACTGAGAGAAAATTGGATGCCTGGGGTAAGCCTCCACGTCTGAGGTCCTTTGCTTTGGTGGCCCGTGGTGACTGTTGTGCCTGGTCTTCAGGGAAGAGGAGCAGGAAGGTAGCAGAGATAGGAGCCACATGTCCAGAGGGAGGCAGAGAGCAGCTCCCCTGACTCGTGGGTGCTTTCTTCTTCCTGGGTCTGAACCTTCCCAGGATCTGACTCTACTTTCTAGGAATAACACGTTCCCCTCTTCTGCTTAAACTAGTCACGTGAGTTTCTCTTACAGGCAACCAAACAAAGCCAGAACCCCGTAATTTGGTTTCATGATTCCAGCCATTACCAGAGGCCGTATCCCTATGGATACCCTCAGCCCACCAGGAAAGGGAAATCTAACGCCAAACACTTTTGTGACAGAACAATGGCCTCCCAGAGACGTCCACAGGGTAGTCCAGAAGCCTACGAACATGCTCTCTTACACAGCCAAAGGGACTTGGAGGTGTGATCAAGGTAAAAGTCTTGAGATGGGGGGACTGTCCTGAATTCTTTTGGATTATGCAGGTAAACCCAATGCACATCATTACAAAAGTCTTCTAAGAGAAAGAGGGAGTCAGAAGGGCCAGAGAGAGAGATTGGAAGGTGCTGAGCTATTGGCTTTGAGGACGGCAGAGGGGGCCACAAGCCAAGGACTGCAGGTGCCTCTGGAAGCCAGAACATCAAGGAGACATTTTCTCCCGGAGCCTCCAGAAGGAAGATCGCTCTGCCCACAGCTTGATTTTGTTGACCTCCACAACTGTAACAAATTTGTTATTTTATGCCTTTAAGTTTGGATTAATTTGTTAACGCAGTAACAGGAAATGAAGACAACATTGAATGATATATTCTTCGTAAGTCCCGGCCCTAAGCTTGTTTAATTCTTGCTTCCTTTCCCCCAAACTCCCCATAGTGACGATGAGCCAGAGAACGCACCCAAGTTTGGAATTCTGGGGGAATGCGAAACCGAAAGCAGTCAATGGGGAGCGGGAAAGCCCCGCCGCCATTTGACTCTTGCTGACCCCTGCACTCACGTGGCTTATTTGACAGAGCACGTGGTGCGCAGAGCATGAGGGATGTTGGAAAAAAGCAATGGCCCATCCTTGACCTTCCCCCCCAGCTCCTGGACTGTCCAGTGGCATCCACTCCAGCAGCAGCAGAACCCGTCAAAGGGACCTCGGTCCTGAGCCTCATCTCCCAGCAGGCCCCCGAGCCCCCCACTTAAGTGACACGGTCGGGGAGCAGAGTGGAGTTTCTGGGAGAGACGCCGCGTTGCCGGCCTCCGAGCCGTGGGGGCAGCCGCAGCCCTCAGGCTGGGAACAGCAGACAGCGGCGCCCAGCCGGCCTGCGCCGGCTCCGTCTGCTAAGGCACTGAAACTGCGGCTTGGCAGAGCCTGCAGAAAAACACATGTGTTCTCCCCTAAAGTGGAAGAGTAAACTTTCCTGTCTTCCTCGTCAGGGTTTGCAATCTTTTTAATGTGCACCATGTACTGCACAAAGGCAGGAAACTGTTACACAGGCTAAGGGGCTGAGATGCGTGCTCTCATTAAATTGTATCATAAGTTAAATTATAGTCAGTCCGCCGGCTCAGGTGACGTAACCACCATTTCAGTCACGAGACACACGTGCCCCAGCTCCCAGCAAGGCTCGGAGGCTCGGCAGTTTGCCTCTCACGCTAACACACGTTTCGGGGTCCGCGTCCAACACGGGGGCTCCAGGGCGGTCAGAGAAAACCAAGGGCGCTGGGGGTGGTGGGAGAGGCGTGGCTCACGGAGCCCTGGCATCGCCAGGAAAAGAGGGGCTGAGGGTATGGAATCCGAAGAGCAGGGGTGTCCCAGCTTCTGAATCCAGAGAGGGGCCTTTATTCCCGCCATGTCCATGTGTGATAGAGGCTGTCCCAGACCCCAGATTCCCCGCCGATGCTATCCCCAGCCACGCCCACTTACCCCCGCCCCCAGCAGGACCCGCGGGGCCACTCAGCCGGAATTCCCCCTCTGTCCCTGGGTCAGTATGGGACTCTCTGAGCTTCCAGTGTCTCACCTGTTCGGTGGGCGTCACGGTAGCGGCGCCTCCTCAGGCCGGCTGGGGGGGGGGGGCGGGAAGCGGGGGCCACGCCGCCCGCCTCCTAAACTCCTAGGTCTCCATCATTATCATTTCCCCGTGGCTATTGCCTTCGACACTTTCAGAGCTTCCCATCCCCATTCGAATGCAGCCCGCGGCCCCCACTCTAGGCCTGTGCTGAGGTCTGGCCTGTGGCATCGGGGAGTCCCCAGCCCCTGCGCCAAATCCTGCCGCCCCGTCCTTGGACACGCGCTGAGCTGCATAACAAATTTTGACATTGTTTTCACAGACAGAGAAAAATCAAAAGAAGCATCTTATTTTGCGATGGGTGGAAATTAAATGAAAGGCAAATTTCAGTGTCCACAAATGAAGTTTTACTGAAACACCCACCCGTATGCGTTCTGTATGCTTTGGGCTGTAACGGCAGAGCTGAGTGAATTGCAACAGGGACACGTGACCCATAAAGCTGAACCCATTTCCTATATATCCCTTACAGAAAGTCTGTCAACCCTCATTCGAGGGACTGGAACCATTATCTTTGGAAGTTTTAGTGCAGTCTCATGGGTGATGTTAAAGAAAACCCCAAGGCCTGACCTACTGGGACAGATATGAGAAGCAACTAGAAAGACAGAAATGTTATTAGTTCGGTTACATCTCAGCAAAGACAACGCCAAGAGGGGTTAGTGGCGTGGATTCCTGGGAGGGACCCTGGCATTGCAGCCACGTCTGAACCCAGCTTTGCTGCCCACAGACTGTGCGGCTTTGGACGGGTGACTGGCTCACTGAGTTCCCTGCTGCAAATCAGGGCGCTGACCTCTTCTGAGCAGGACTGTTGCGACAAGTGACATGAATGTGGCCCCCGCTACAGAGGATTGGGCGCTCTGCTGGTGCCCGTAGTTTGTTGGCTCCTGTCTTCCAAGGTTGGCCTTTGCGGTCTGTCCAAAGGAAAACGAACGGCAAGGGCGCAACCACGCTGTGATACGCAGAGTGCCGTGACTTCCGGTTTCAGCTCCACCTGTAAAGAGCTTGCCAGGTGCTGCCCCCACCCAAAAACAACAACAAAGCTCGGCAAACTGGAAGCCTGTGACTTTTCTTGGGCCCATCAGGAAACTGAGTTTTCAAGACAACGGGCAGCTCTGGAGTCTGAAGAGACAGGGGAATCCAGAGTCGTGGCTGAGCTGTGCTTGGCTGCAGCAGAAGGTCCTGGAGCCAGAACTAGGAGTCACAGGATGACTTTTATGAACTGCTAAAGGCTGAGTATGAAACCCTGGAGGCTGCTGTCTTGGGGGACGGCGTGGCCCCAACTTCGTGGGCTTTGGCACCAGGAGCTCCAGCTGGTTCTTATTGTGAAGATTCCAGAGAGACCCCCTCCAGGCTCTGGCAGGGGACAGGAAAGTGATTCCTGTGAAATATATTCAGAACCTCTCCCCAGCCGAGGCCAACGCCATGGGCAAAGCTGGGGGAAGGGTGCTGCTCTCTTTCCAACCCCCTCCAGCCTGCAGGCCTCAGCGAAGGATGAGGTCATGGGCAAGAAACCCATGTGAAGGTCACAAGCCAGGTGCACAGCCCACGAAAAGACAGGTTAAAGCTTGAGGGTATAGAACACTCCTTGTCCCCCACTCTGCTCCTGACCCACACGCCATGGGCTCCTGTATGTGTAATAGCTGGATTATAGCCGAAAGCTCTGAGACACAGGATCTCTCTAAGGAGGAGGATTTAGAAAAGTTTCAAAGTCAAGAAGGAATCAAAAAACAAGGACAATGGAGGAATGGAAACCTCTGGCACGTACCACTACAGCAAACATGAAACACGGCCAGGCTCCGACCCAGATTAACATCAACCCTCACGCTGCAGGCCTATTTACTCCAGTACCCATTACTTGATATGACATGTCTGGCTTGCAACAAGAAGTTACGAGGTGCACCAAGGGGCGAAAACAAAAGCACAGTCTGAAGGGACAAAGCAAGCATCGGAACCAGACTCAGATACGACACAGATGTTGAAATCATCAGACAGACATTTAAAATAACTATGGGAATTTAAAATAACTATGATTAATACATTAAGAGCTCTATGAGGAAAAAAGTAAACAATATGCAGTACAGATGGGTAATGTAACCAGAGAAATAAAAATTCTAAGAAGTAATCAAAAGGAAATGTTAAAGATCAAAAAACACTTCAACAGAAATAAAGAATGCCTTTGATGGTCTCATCAGCAGACTGGACACAGCTGAGGAAGAAACTAATGAGCAAGATGATATAGCAACAGAAACGTCCCAAACTGAAATGGAAAGAAAAAAATAAGAATGCTAAACACAGAACACCCAAGGAGTGTGGGAAATTTCCAAAAGATATAGCATACATGTAATTAAAGTGCCAGAATAAGAAGAAAAAGAATAGAGAACAATATCTGAAGAAATAATGGCTGAGAACTCTCCAAAATTAATAACAGATTTCAAATTACAGACCCAGGCAGCTCACAAAATGCCAAACAGCTACCCCAGGGCATATCACATACAAACTGCACAAAACCAAAGATAAAGAGAAAAGTTTAACTGAAGCCAGAGGGGGTGGAAAAACTTTACCTCTAAAGGAACAAGGAAAAGAATTATGGCTGGCTTCTCATTGGAAACCATGCAAGTAAGAAGAGTAGAGTAGGGCAAAATGTTTAACATGTTGAGTTAAAAAGAAAGGACCAATATAGAATTCTATGTCCAGATAAATTATTTTTCAAAACTGAAAGAGAAATAAAGGCTTTCTCAGACAGATAAAAACTAGGAGAGTGTATTACCAGCAAACATGGTCTGCAAGGAATGTTGAAAGATTTTCTTCCAGCAGAAGGAGAATGATACAGGTCAGTAACTTGGAATATATCCTTTTTTAAAAAAGAAAAAAGAAAAAGCATTGGAGAAGACAAATGAAAATAGTCTCTTCTGTTTTTCTTGTGCATATTGAATCTAAAATATAATTATTTAAAGTTATAATAGTTTTGTAGTCTGTTTAGGCTGCCATAACAAAATACCACAGACTGGGGTGGGGGGAAGGGGAGCTTCAACAACAAAGTCTATTTCCTCACAGTTCTGGAAGCTGGAAATTCCCAGATCAAGTTTCCAACCAATTTGGTTTCAGATGAGGGCCTCCTTCCTGGCTTGCAGACAGTTGGTTTGTCCTCACATGGCCTTTCCCTTGTACATTTCCATGGAGAAGGAGAAAGAATGAACTTTCTTATGTCTCTTCTTATAACAACACTAATCTTGCAGGATCAAGGCCTGGCCTTACGACCTGTACAAAATGGTACAGGTGTTTGATGGCACAGAAGACAAAGATTTTAAGGCAGCTTTTATAAGTATGCTTAAATAAAGGAAAATATAGTCTGACTGACTGACCAAATAGGAAACCTCAAGAGCAAAATCAAAATCCTACAAAAGAACAAGATGGAAATCCCAGAACTGAAAACTATAATAACTGGAATTTCGATTTCCCGAGGGCACTTAACACTGCATTGAACATGGCAGAGGAGTTAATTAACTCGAAGACAGGTCAATAGAAATGATCTCATCTGGAGAACAGAAAGGGGGTTGAAGAAAATGAACAGTCCCTCAGGATCTGTGGAACAGATTGCGCATCTTACATATATGTCTTGGGTGGCCCTGAAGGAGAAGAGAGTGAGACAGGAGCAGAAGACATATTTAAATCATTAATGACTAAAAACTTCCCAAATTTGAATGAAAACATAGACTTACAGATCCAAGAAGCTCTGAAAATCCCAAACAAGACTGACATAAAGAATAATTCACTTTGGCATATCATCGCTGAAAACCAAAGACAAAGGGAAAATTTTGAAAACAGGCAGAGAAGAAAAGATTCTTTGTGTAGAGATTAAGAATAAGAGTTACTCCTGACATCTTCTTTGGAAACAATGGAAACTAGAGGACAATGGAATGACATCCTCAAAGTGCTGAAAGAACACCTCTCAGAATTATCTACCCAGGGATCTACCTGAAGACTTACTTCATCATCAACTCCCATTCCCATGGTGTGAGGGTTTCCACTGGGGCATAAGCTCCCTTGTACTTTCAGGCTGAATGTGTGCGTGGTAGGCAGGTTCCCACCAGGGGCTGCAGCATCACAGCATCACTAGGGCAAGGGAATTAATTACGATTACCCAGCACACCTTGCAGCTAGATGCTACGGTGGTGAGAAGACTCAACGCTGTCATGCAACCCACAGCAGACATAGCTGAAAATATAGAGGAAACAGGGTATGGTAAGTCAGAGCAGCGAAAACATCTGCTATTCCAGGTACCGAGCACTGTTTGCGGTGCAGCCTGCTCCGCCCTGCTGTGCCCAAGGGATGCGACAACCCCAAAAATTCTGAAAGCTTTTTTTTAAAAAAAAAAATCAGTTCTTCATGAGCCATAGCATGAGGATGTGGAGATGCTTTCTAAGCATCATAGCATTTATTTTATTATACATTTATGCAACCGATATTACTAAGCATCTCTACACCAGGCACTGGGGGTCCGCCAGAAAGAATTTCTGTTGCTTTCCTTTCAAGGTCATGCCCAGTGCCTGGAACATGGTAGGTCCTCGAATTGCATTTGTTGGACGGATGGACAGATGGATGATAGATGGAGGGGTGGGTGGATGGATGGACAGATGCCAGGCGAACAGGTTGATTAAAGGGTGAGTGGATGGGCCCGTGGGTGGGTGGATGGATGGATGCTGGCCGTGTGGGTGGGTGTATAAGTGGAACAGGCCCCACACGGAGGGGTGCAGGCCGATACATGAGACACAGTTGCCACTTCAAAGGAGTCTCCCATGTAGGAAGATTTTGCTAGGAAGATTAGGCCACCCTGTACTCCGGTCACCTAGGGGCTGGGAGGGAAGAAAGGAGGTAGGAAGAGAGGGAAGAGGGGCCTGGCCGGGGTATTTTAGGCAGGGCACTTGGGGAAAGAGGCCTCAGCCACCTGAGGCCCTGCAGGAGGAGCCTGCTCTTCCTCCGGCACCGTAGGAACAACTAGCCAAGAGTGTCCTCAGTGGGGCGACCGCAGGACCACGGGGGCCGCTGGAGTGGTAACTGCATCGCCGGTTTCACCCGGGTGCAGCCCGCCCTGGATCCTTCCCAGCGCACCCCTGGCCTGGAGCGTTCCCTCTGCTGTATCACGTTCACAGAGTGGCACCCTCTGCATCCAGGGATTCCACATCAGCGTTGGCACCCCTCTGGGCTGGGCACGCGTGCCTCCGGCCCTCATACGCCGCATTTCAGCCCCGCAGCCCTCCCCCGGGCGCGCGCTCCCGCGGCGAGCCCCTCCCTCCCGCGTGCACTCACCTGGGCCCGCCCAGCGCTCCAGGTGCGGGTAGTCTTCAGACCCCGCCGGCCGGGCGGGGTCCAGTTCCAGGCCAGCCCCGCGGCCAGGAAATCCATTCTTTTTCTTTTTCTTTTTCTTTTTTTAACTGAAACACCAAAGCATCCCCCGACCCCTCTCAAATTCCACCTGTGTCAGAGCCAGGCGGCTCCATCACTGACAGTCCCCACGCATTTAGGGAGCTGAGGACTGGAGCCTGCGCAACATTTTTGTTTCCTGCTTAATAAGCGGGAGGAGAAAAAAGTCATGGATTCCAAACAAAAAACAATCCAAGCCATCAACCCCTTGTCAAAAATCGCCCCCCTCCAGAGCTGCCGCCCCCTGATGGTCCACGTGTTTGATTGACAGGCACACTTGCCCCCTCTGCCCCCCACGCCCCCCATACCAGGTCAGAGTCACTGCACGGTCCCCTGGCGTTGCAGCTCCTCCTTTTGCGCCCTCTCAGACCTCAGAAATCTTTGGACTTTCCAGCTGTTAACGAGGGTCTCATGGAACCAAAAGTTCTTGGAGTTTTTCCTGCTGCGTTCACATGTCATCGGACTTAGACGGTTGCCATGGAGCTTTGACAGCAACACACACAGAAACGACCCACCTCTGCCCCTCCCTGGGGCTCCTGTTGTCACTTTCAGACCCTGCCACGCTGCAGAGGAGGGCGGAGGGGGCTGACCTCCAGGGGTTCCCACCAGTACTTATCACCTGGCCGGATTCTCAAACAAACAAAAATAAACCGGCCCGCTGACCCCTCACCTGACCCCCCGGGGGTCTCCCTGACCACACCCTTACCCTCTCACCCAGGCAGGGAGATTATTTTTCTTTTCATTTTGTAACCCAGTCCCTGGACTTTTGAAGCCAATTGTCTAAAGGCTTGTGCAGCACATAGAAATCTCCAGCTCTACACTCTGGGCCCCCAAAGAATCAGGTGCCTTTCAAACTCTTTCTTTAAAGCAAACCAAATCTCCCTTGGAGCTCTCAGCTGCGGGCACCTGGACCGTCCCTGCTATCCTGGGCGGCCTGGCGTTGGCAGAGGAGAGGGCAGAGAGCCGGGCCGGGCCACCCTCGGTGCCCGGCTGTGGGATCTTGGGCAGGCCTCCGGCTCCTCCGAGCCGGCGCCAGGGCTGTAACGCGCGTGAGTGCGCACCCGCAGGCGCGCCCGAGGCAGCCGCCGCAGCTTCGTTATCCCAGACCCAGCGTAACCAGGACCGGTTAGTGCTGTTCATGGCAACGGAGAACCGCAGAGGATTCTCCAGTGTCTGGGCCGGTTTGTGTCTTTGGATTCCCTCCCTGCCAACAACCTCCTTCCCAGAGGCCACTTTTGTCGCCAAAGTCCGGGGCTGCAGCATCCCCGCTGCGGCGTGGCTGCCGGGCTCTGAGCGAGGGCTCTGCGAACAGTACCTCGGGACCAGCAGGAGCCCCGTTTCCGCAGCCGAGCGCCGTGAGGCCCGGCGCAAGGAGAACGCCGGGGTCGCAGCGGCTGAGTCACGATGAAACCGAATTCAAGCCGAGGTCTTGGGAAACCCTCCCGCCAACCGGGAGAGGTAGGAATGAGTGGCCCAAACCACAACAGTCTCTATCTTATTAAAAACAATGTAACTTAAAAATTCAGGCTTAGGAAAGTTTCTAAACATGTCTGAAGGCTTTTTCAAACTTTCTTCCTCTACAGTTTCATATCAAGAAATCAAACCTTTCCGGGTGTGCCAAATGTGGTGAGTCAGAGGGTGAACCGGAGTTAAGTTCACCAGCCCCAGCCCCCCGCGGACTGATTCAGTAATCACTCTGCGGATGCTTTGAACCTGGTCTCTCAGGGGGGAGTGTGTGCGAGAAAAAACGAGAACCTCCTTAAGATGGGTTTCCAGTTTTGTCCCTCCAACGAATTCTTTCCTAATTTTCATTCCTTCCCAGCTAACGTAGTGGTCCTCCTGTTTCCCGGCCCCTTGTTTGCCTTAGCTGCTTTAACTTAATTAGGGCACTTGCTTTTGGCAATGCTGGGGGAGTTTCAGACACCACAGCCTCCTCGGGAGACCTGCAGAAAGTCCTCTGCTATCTGAACGCCGGTCCACGTTGTGTACATTTAGATCTTGGGGTCTAAGCCTTCATTTCCATTTTCTTTAGTTCTGCCCTTCGCGCCAGGCAGTGAGCTAGATCCTGGGCCCTAGATGAACCCGCCGCTACAGAGAGCAGCTGGGAAGACAGCTGTTGGCAAAGACTGGCACCCAGACACGTGTCACTACAGGGCGCGAAGCAGGTCCCAGAGAAAGGGCACTTGTAACATTGCCTTCTCTCTGAAATGCTTTGGGTGCGCACATTCGAGACCAGGAGTAAGTGCTTCGTTTTGAAATATACTGTTTGAAATAAAATCCGTTCTTCCCCGCCATGGTGGGGGTGGGCTCAGACACGCTTCTTGTTCTCAGGGGGCCTCCTGGGTTCCCCAAGGCCAGCTCAGAGCTGCCCCCTGGACACACTCGGGAGAGGCGTCTCTTAGCCAGGTCACCTCTAAAAATGCACCCTAACACCACAATATCAGAACTCCCTGCGATTAGACATATTTTCCAGTTTCTTCTTGGGTCACAGAGGTGCTGCTTTCTTCATCAACTTGTCAAAAAGACAAACCTTTCAGTGTTCAGAAGAAAAGTACAGAGAGGGAGAGAGAAAAGAAGGAAAAAAAGGAATCTCAAGCTGAGATTCTCCACTCTTTCTGGCTCGCCAGAAACAAACAATATCTTTCTCAGCCGTGATCGGTAGCCACTCTGAAAACTACATGGAATTCTTACTCCTTCCTCTGTTAAAAAAATTAAGGGGGGGCAAGTGTGTTTACTTGTCCTTGGCCACAACCCAGTGTCTCCAAGAATTCCAGGGCATCTCAAAATACTGTGCTGACAATTCCAAGTCATAAAAAACTGCATTGGAAGTTTGGGAAAACACAGTGGGAGGGTTAGGCATGGTTCCCTTCCCCTAGGGTCCTCTGAGGACATGGTCATTGGAAAGATAAATGTGGAAGACTGGAAATTTTGTCTTCAACAAGAAAAATGTGAAAAGACTGAAAAATCTGGAAGACGGAAGACTGAATTGCAAACCACGCTGACTTCAAGGAGCGCTGCCTTCACCTCCATCCGCCGCCTCAAACCAGCAGTCCTTGAAGGAGGCACACGGCAAACGGGAGGTCACGGCTGCTGGTGCGGGTCACAGAGCACAGAAACACGCCTTTGTAATCTGTGCTTCTGACTCCGCCCAGGAGTCTGTCCAAAGGGCTCGCCGGTCCTTAGCACGTCCGTTCCCGATGCTGCCTCTGTCTCTTTTAATAAGGAGAGGGAGCAGCTACAATATCCAGCCGGAATGTAACCACCCTGGGTTTCTTGACTTCCATAATCGTCTTTTACATATGGCAAATACCGTTGGTTTTCCATTTAGGGGAGTGATTTAAAGTTTCCTTTTTACATAAATGCAAATGTTTAAAGTGCGTAAATTTAAAAGAAAAGATGTGGTCAATACTAGCAGAGATAGGGTAGGTGGGATGCAAATGACAGATTTGGGAAAATGTGCAGCAATCAATAAAAATAAAACCCAGCTTGGTTTGCCGGCTTTCCCATTGCGGCAGCTCAACAGAATACGCAAGTTCCTTCTGCAGCTCAATGGAGAAGACAGAGCCCAGAAGGAAATGTGCCAAACCCTTAAAAACAATTCCCCCCGGGGAAGGCGTTTGGGGGCAGGGGGAAGGACGTTCATTATTTTACTTTAAACACATCTGGATTATTTGAATTTTTTGTGTTGTATAGAAATTAACCCTTTATCTGACATCTTGGTTACAAATGGTTTTTTTTTCCCTCCAGATTGGTCATGTGTGTATCGTCTTTGGCATGCAAAACTTTTTCATTTCATAGAGTCAAAAAAATATATCCACCTTTTTCTGGACAGCTTCCGGGTTTCCAGGCTCAGTTCAGGTCTCCCGGGCTCCCGAGTGTGCACGCAATATTGCACATTCCTTGCAGTGCTATTCCTGTTACTTTACTGCTGGCAAGTCTCCAGTCCTTCCGGAATCGATTTCTGTGCATGGTGGGGCAGGGGTTCCGACTTCATTCGCTCCCATCTGTCGAGCGTCCATTCTCCCCCCACTACACCGTCACCTCGACTCTCTCCGTAGGTTCCCTGAGTTAGAAGGCGCTTCCGCGTCCCTCACCGAGGCGCCTGTTCCTGCACCAGTGTCCGCTTGCTGATGAGGCTACTGTGGGGGGCGGGACACAGCCCCATCCCCGCCCTGGTTATTCACATTGTCCTGGCTCTCCTGGGGCCATTCATTCTTCTCTATGATCTCTAAGGCCATATTTTTATGTGAGTATGTATTACCAGAATAATTTTCCAAATAAAAAGTTTTTATTGTTAAAAAGGGGCCTTTTAACGTCTCTTTCTTACATTCCAAGAGCCAAGATGTAGCAGCACCCTGGACAGGAAGTGGCTGAGGGTGTGTTGGACACGGGGCCCTTGGCCCCTGAGAAAACCCAACCCTTGTGCTCAGGGAAGGCGGGGGCTGGGGGCGCAGGACAGAGGCCGAACCTCCAGGAGCCCCATGCCGGGCACCAAGGCCCCTGCAGGTATGGAGCGCGTGCGGGGAGGGGCTGGCGCGGCAAGCACTGCACAGCCGCCTTCCGGGCAGGGCCACACTCCGGCCAGGCCCCGGGGAGAAGGTGCTGGCTTGTCCATGCAGCAGCTCTGGATGCAGAGAACCTGAGCCAGGGGCTCGCTCGCTCTCTTCCCCCACCCCCGCCCCACATACACCCCCCTGCCCCACCGCTGTGTGCGAGACGGCCATTGGGCAGTAGCCCTCAGGAAGGACAGAGGGAGAGAGGGGAAACTGTCGCAGACAACGCAGAAGAATCAGGTCCTGGTTCCCTGCGCTGTCTGTGTGCCAGGCCCTGGGCTGTGTCTGAACCTCCACAGCTCTCTACTCGGTTACGGGATCATGGGCCAGCACCACGGAGAGCTGCCGCCCTTCACCCGCGTAGCCCAGCCCAGGGCACCTGGCGCGAATCCCCTGCTGGCCTGGCCCTGGAGGAGAACGTTCATCTTGTGTCTGAAGAGCCAGGAGCACGCGGGCTCCGCGCGGCACACGAGCACCAGCAAGGGTCTGGCCCGAGAAGCGCGGGCGCCCGGAGCCGAGCCTTCAACAGGCGGGACAGAGAAATGGGAGCTGCTCTTTCTAAACGTTTTTGCCTCCAACCCAGTATCTGTTCAACCCCCGGCTGTTATGAAAAGATGCTGAACCCTTCAAATGCACAGCTCGGCGAAGTCATCCTCTTCCCGTCGTTCCTTTTTGAGTCGGGGGACACCAAAAAAAACAAAAACAAAAACACAAAATGAATCCAAAGATGTGGGTTGCTGCTTCTTTCTTGACTTTTTAAAAGGTTCGTGTCCAGGGTACTGGACAAACCCAGACCCCTCGCCACGGGATTTTTGTGCAGAATTCTGGGATCAAAATACAATTTCAAAAATAATACGGTTTTTTGACATCCCCCGAGAAAAAAAACGTACTGGTTTCTTCCCTCTAAAAGGATTTGGATGAAATAACATCTGTGTTGAGAATATTGTGAATATGTTAAACTGACAGGCAGTCTCTGAGGCACTCCACTCATTAATGTTCTGTGCATAAAATTAAAACTTGAAATATATTTTTAAATCCATTTTGAATCATTTAAGCAATTCTCCCGCAAAGAAACTATTGTGCTGAAATAATATATTTGGAGTGAGGGATATGAAAGCTATTAAAATGTCTTAGACCCCCTGCCTTTCACGGGGAAAAGAAGGGGGGAAAAATGTTCTCTTTGATTTGAAATCTGCTCTGTATAAAATATACCCACCAAAAAAAAAGGAAAGAAACTTCTTTGAAATTGCACTAAGAGCTTGACTTAAACCCACAGGAGCCAAAGAACTCAGGTTGGGTCTTGGGGCACGAGGCCGAGCTGAACAGAACTCCGCGGGGGCGTGGGAAGGCCCAGCGAGGGCGGGCCCCCTGCCCTGGGCCGCAGCGCCCACCCCGAGCATTTGACGCCCCAAAGGAGGGAGGGGGCAGCTGTACAAACCTGCTCCTGCCTTGTCTCTGTTTTGCAAACACTGATCAGCCAGCTGGTCTTCAGAGCCGCTCGGCGTGAGGGTGTGCGAAGACCAGCAGACCCGCATGCTCTCATCCTGGCTGCATCGGTCCACTTAACGAGTATTTATCGAGGGCCAACCGAGAGCCATCGCTGCCCCAGACTCTGAGCGTTCCGGGGTGAGCAAAACTCAGCTGTGAAAGCTCCCGGCGAAACCACACTGTAACAGAAGGGGCCACGAGAGGGTGAGGAGGGCACCTGGCCTGGTCAGGGAAGGCTTCCTGGAGGAAGTGACAGCAGAGGTGTGTTCTGGAGAAAGAGGGAGGACGGGGAAGTCCGTTCCAGGCCAGAGGACCCAGCAAGCGCACAGGCCCTGAGGCAGGGGTTTGCCCTCAGTGTTCCCTGGACTGGAACGGGCCAGTGGGGCGAGAGCTCAGCTGTGAGCGGGGGAGGGAGGCGAGGGTGCCGGTAGATGGCCAGCCCAGGCACAGCCTGTGTCGGCCACAAGAAGCTTCCGCCTTATCCTCGGCACGTACCGGGCACCGCGCAGACGCCCGTCCTGTATGGTGGTGACCCATTTCTCCATCCTAACAGCTGTCACTGAGGGTACGTGATGATCCCACTTCACAGACGAGGGAGGTGCGCTTCCAACTTCCCACGCTGGCAAGCAGAGAGGATGCGAACCTGGACCCTTACTCAGTGGCCCAGCCCTCACTGCACCTCGTCACTCCCAGGAACAAGTTACAGCCACGGAGGGCTTCACGCAAGGCGGGTGGCCCGGGCCGGTTTGTGACCGTTGAGCCCACGTTGGGCTGAGAGGCGAGCCGTGGAAGGGGCAGGAGGGTGTGGAGGGGCCTGAGGGGAGCGCGCTCTGGGGCCGTGGGCAAGGGGTCGCCGCCCCAGCGCCTGTGTCCGTGGTCCTCCCTGCCTGACACGTTCGTCTGGTCCCCACCTCCTCGCTGCCACTCATCCTTTGGGACTCAGCTGCCGCAGAGTGTCCGCTGGCCCAGCTGGGATGGGGCGGGTCCTTGACGAAGCCTTTCACGCTCCTTTAATGCCTGTTTCAGAATAGAGCTGCTGGGTGCATTCGGATAAGATGGAATGTTGTTTCACAAAATCCTGTCTACAACGGCAATGTCACGGGCGGTGGTTGGGTGGCTGTAGGCTCTACCCTGCGGGAGTGGCATCCATGCCAGCATGTCCCCTGGATTCTGCCGGACCCCACGTGGAAATATGGAGCCCTGCCTGGCCCGGGGGCGGGGGCGCGCTACCCGGGGCCCCTGTGCTTGAGTGATTATTGTCAGAGGCCCGCGTCCAAACACGGTGGCACCCAGGGGTGCTCGGGGCCCATGCCCTTCCCTGATTTGGAACCACAGCCAAGAGAGGGGACCCTGAGCACATGGTCACGGACAGACAGGGACCCACTGCAAGACCCGGCGGGGCCCCCAGGACAAGTGGGAGACCCTGTGACCCCAAAGGACTCAAGGTCAGCCTTAAATGGCAAGCAGCATGTGCGTGAGAAGTTCCACTTTTGTAGAAGACCCCGCCAGGGGCCAACGGTGCACTGGGGCCCCCCAAGCTGGGTGGAGAGGGAGCCTCACAATGTAACCACCTGGCTAGAGCCGCCCCCGACACCCCTGAAGGTGTCCTTGCACTCCAACCGGCCCCCCTACAGTGGACACACCGGCAAAACGTTTTCTGTATCGAACCAAAAGAAGCGGTTCCCTGTACAGCCTGTCCTGGTTTCCGTCAGCATGACAAGCCGATTGTCCCAGGAGAGAAGAGTCAAAATTGCACTGGTTCATCCTTTTTCCCTGAACGAGGAGTGATGAGCACATAGCATGTGATAAGATCTTAAGTAAGAGACAAAGTGGAAACGACAGCTGAGCTATAGCGAATCTATAAATCAGGAACAACTAAGTCGGCCAGAGCCAGCAGGTTATTTGGATTAATGTGGTCTAAAGGTCATTGCGGTCCAAGCCGCTCTGCCATCCCTGGTCAGCAGGCTCAGTCCGTGGCCCCCAGCCCCGGCCACACCTCAGCATGACGCTGAGTCACCTGTGACATCTGTTTCCTTCCCCATGTCCCCTGAGCGCCACGCCCTGAGCGGTGGACACTCGCCGGCTCTGCTTGTCCACACCTTCACCGCGTGTCCAGGAAGCACCCGGTGTTAGAGGGGACACTCGGCCCCAGCCTGCCAAGCAGCTCACTCTGCCTGCCACTCCTGGGGGTCCTGCCTGCTAAGAGCACACGGCCTGACACCCAGTCAGAGGGCCCTGAGGTGGGGCAGCGACCACGGGGGAAGCAGGGCCCCCCCAGCCTGCAGCCTGGGGCTGCGCGTGGCCACCGCCAGAGAGAGCCCGCCCGAGGCAGGCCAGCAGGGAGGTGCACAGAGCCAAGGGGTGGAGGGGACCGGGCCCTGATGAGGTTGTTCAAACTCCCGGATCCGGCCTTACCTGAAGCCTCCGAACTCTGCATACACAGCAGCTAAACCACTCCCTTTCTCATTCGAGATGATTTGCGCTGAAGGTCTAACAATTTCAAGTAAAGTCCTGGCTAATACGACCTCCTCATCTCTCCCACGCGCCCCCACTTCTAACGCTCCCTCCCGCCCCCAACGCTGGTCCGCTGGGCCCAAGCCTCACCGCCCCGGCGCTGCACGTTGCTCTCCACCTCCCAGCCGGCCCTCCGGCCGCCCGTCTGCCTCACAGTGAGGCCCTTCCAGGCGAGCAGTCTAAGCACCGCCGGGCATGGGGCACCCCTCCTCGGAGCCACAACTTTTGTCCCTGAAAGGAGCCTCAGACCTCAAGGAACGGGGAAAGAGTTTGTCTGAGCCAGAGCCAAGGGCCAGGCCGGGGAGCAAAGTCTCAAAGGACTGATAAAACGCTCCAAGAAATAGCGGTTTTGTTGTTCATTTCTATGCATTAGAATCCAAGGAGAGGCCATAGAAAAGGTGCGTGAAATCCATTGGTGGTAGATTAAGGGGGTGGGTCAAAGCAAAGCAGGGAAATGTCTAGGATTGGACAGAAAGTAAAACAGAGAGAGGCGCGTTTCTTCAACATTAGTGGGCGCAGGACAGTGACCGTTGAATAGACACGGTGCAGAGGCATGTGAGGAAGGGTAACAGGGAGGGAGGCTGGGGTCGTCTCGTATTGGTACCGGGGCGTATGGTCTGGAGAGATGTTCTGACATTTTAAGCATGTTATCCTAGACACGCAGAGACAATGGACAGGCCTTGCTCAAGGTAAAGACGAATCTATCAGACAGGCCTGAGGACATGACTCCCCAGTATCCCCTGCTCCGTTAGGCACTTTTATGTTCAGAGTATCCCTGGTTACTTTCCAAGTAAAGTTTTCAGAGGCTCCCCAGTCAGGACAAAGTCTGAGCTGATCACCGGACAGTCGGGGTCTCCTATTTGTCAGTAGAGCTTTGGGAGTCTCCAGCCTTGGGCTTCTCTCTTTTCAGGGAGGTTCCAAGCAGCCTCTCCTCCGGGAGGACCTGCGGCTTCCTCATGCATCTGGGAGACTCTGTCTGTGTCGTGGGGCCCGGATCTCACGTCCACCAGGAGCGGCGTCAGCGGATCGGAAACATTTCTGAAGCGCCATGGCTGCTCTCCCCGCCCCCGCTGCGCACCCGCAGTCACAGAAGATAAAACCAAGGACAGAGGACCAACTGCGGAGCGCGGCCCCCTCTCCCCCACCCTGGCTTTGGGCAGACAGGCTCCCAGGTCGCCCCTGAACTCAGCCGCTTAAGCCTCTCCGATGGTTACATGGGGTCAGGAGCTGGGAGCCAGGGCAGGTGCCACGCGTACAATCAGCTTTAAAAGGCCCGGCACACGCACCGCTGCTCCGCGGTCTCGGTCCAGCCTCGGGGAAAGGGGAGGGCCCCCGCTCAGCCCTCTGGGCTTCACGGAGCCCCAGGTTTGATTCAAAATCCATTTCACGTGAGGTTACCTCAGAATGAACCACCGGAGCCTCAAAGACGCATCTCCCCAGACGCCGGCGTGAAGGGTGCTGAAAGAGATCAATCGTAAAATCAATTTGCCTTTTACATGCAGAGTCCCACGGGGTCCTGTCCCCACGTCCATGACAGGACAAGGCCTCTCCCTGGCACAGAGATGGGGACCACATCTCCCAGCTGCTCACATTGTCATTCATGCTGTGGGTGGGGCTTGGAGCCGCAGAACAGCTCTCAGCCTTCACTCAGCTGAACAAGTATCTGCTGAGGGCCGACTATGTGCCAAGCACTGGCCAGTGGCTGGGTCTGGGGGAGGAATGAGACTGAGACCCAAGACCACCCACCCAGAGCTCGGCACATAGTAGGTTCTTCATGCCCAACAGAGGCTCATCTGAAGTATCTTTCACTCAAGTCTTGGGAGGACAGAAAAGAGCAATGCTATTCGCTTCCTTCACAGTCGTTAAGACTGTTCAAAGTGTCACGTGGGAAACGACCTAGTCCTGATTATTATCCATCTAAGAGGCCTAAACAGATTCTTGTGATTTGCCACATCGATGGCCAAGTGCATCTGGATCTTGGTTTTCTGTCTCTATAGCTGTGTGACTGCAGACAAGTGGCTTAACTTCTCTGATTCTGTGTTTGTCTTTGCAAAATAAGAGTGATCATCTTTCCTACATCCTGGGGCTGTTGTGCTTGGGAAGTGCTTATTATATAGTAAGTGCTTAATAAATTTCAGCTCTCATCATCGTCATCAGACTGACAAAAAGAGAGCCCTTGCTATCCCAGTCTGGTGTCCCTTTCTAAAATCCCAGGGAAGGACTCTGATTGGCCCAGCTTGAGTCACATGTCCTCCTGTTGAACCAATCACTGCAGCCAGGAGAATGAAGTCTGGTGATTGGCCAGGCCTGGAGCCAGTTGGGGTGGGGGCAGTAAAATTAGCTCCTACTCAGAACAACTTGAAGCACGGAAGTCAACGTACGTGATTGCAGGAGCAGAGCATTTCTCCTCTCTCTTACGCGGTCTCAGCCCTAAATCCCTTGATGCCTGGGCCAAACCTGCAAACTGGTGATGAGAATGTCAGAGAACGTTCAGAGGGGCAGTGGGGACTCAGGGCAGAAGGGCGGCGGGGGTCCTATGCCATGCCCAAGGCGGAGCCCCTGTGCTTTGGACGGGACAGAGCTCCCCACATGGGCTAAGGACCTGGCACTGAACTTGGAGTGAAGCCCAAACTCCCCACCCCAGCCTCCCGCCGGACCTGCGGGGCCCTGTCCCCAGGATGCCCGCTGCTGTCTGCAGGGACAATGGCCCCCTTGTCTCGCTTGGGTCCCTGCTCAAATGCCACCTTCCATGACCACCCTGCCAAGACAGCTCCCTGACCCCGCGCCATCCTTTGTCTGTCTTTATAACACTGGTCCCCACCTGACGATCTCCTGGTTGGTTCGTTTACTGGACTGGAAGCTCCCTAAGGTTAGGGCTAGGCCTGTCTTATCCCTGCTGGCCCAGCACACAGCCCAGCACACAGAGGAGACTCAGTGACTATTTGTTGGTCGAATGAAGGAACGAACAAATGGCCATTCAGGGCCGTCCTGCCTCAGGCCTCAGCAGGTGGCGGGCGGGACCGGTAACCTGGAGATGCAGGGGTGAGTCGGCGAACGGCTGTTGTCGTGTGTTGGAACAGAACGCAGAACCGCCCCGCCTCACCTTCCTGCCCTGTGATCCAGTTTCCCCACGGAACCCTAGGCAGCCCGTGTAAAGAAAACCTCTCTGGAATAATAGGTAATGACCGTGCTCAAATTCCCCTCAAGTTCCATATTTGTGACATGAAGCTGCACCCCAGCACTTCCACGGCGGCACCTCTGGCATCAGGGCACGGCATTTCTGACCTGGCTCCCTCTTCAGCACTGGACTCCGCTGCAGATGCCGACTGGGAAAGCCCAGGACACCCCGTGCTTCTGGGGGGAACTTACCTCCTCAAATACCCAAGTCTGGCGAGCGCTACTCATGCCTGGAAGTCAAGGTTGCTTGCATTCAAACTTACTTCTCTTTTCACACACATGTTGGGCTTTTCCGACACCCTAAGAGCTGGCAGGAGAGAGGCTGGAAAGGAAAGGGGACAGGCAGGGGGCTGAGCCGGACGGGTGCCCCTGCCTCCAACCTGGTGGGCGGCCTCTACTTGGGGCAGTAATTGATCGTGAGGCCAGATGGAGAACAGACTCCCAAGGGAGGCTGCTGGGGAACTGTGGGAGGGGTTCGGCTCTTTCCTTTTCGGTGAGACCCGGAGAATGAAGTTAATTGTCCCTTAGGTATTGCAATGTAGACTACTGCGGTGTTAAAAAAAAAAAAAAAAAAAAAAAAAAAGTTCTTTTGCTGTTACCAAAGTCATCGTAATGACTGTGGCAGGACTAGAATTCTGAGTTCTGGAGCCAAAGCTCAGGGAAGGTATCTGATGCTGCCCCGGAAACTGGCGCTTTGAGCTCCAGCCTCCCGCCTCTGTTGTGCAGTCGCGGTAACAATCGCCCGCGCTGCGCAAAAGGCTCGCTCACTGGCGGCGCGCTCGGGCACAAAGCGTGCTGTGGTTTAAAAAAAAAAGTCATAGAATAAAGAGAAACTGTTTCAGCTTCAAAGCTAAAAAGAAGCAGTTGGCTCCAGCCGTCGAAATGTTTTATAAAGGAACAGCAACAAGAAAAAAAAATGAAAAAATGTCCCAGAACGCTGAGAGAGGGCCAAATATATTAATACCCAGGAACATGGCGAACCCTCTGCAAGCCATGAATAGGGCTTCATCTCCCACATGCAATCGGCAAGCGTGGCAGCACTCACGTCCCCTCGGCTCTTCCTGTTTGAAATCCAGGCTGAATAATGCTTTTTCAAAACTAAAAAAAGTGAATAAAAAGTACTAGGTGAAGAAGTTGCATCTGCCAGAGGTTCACGCATTTCTAGATTCCGAATATCACAGGGAGAAGGTTTCCACCCCTGGAACCAGGAGGGAAGGCAAAGGATATATACAAATCAAAGGGAAAAAAACCAGACCACTAGAAATAAAAATGAATAGACTTCGATATACACACAAACGGATTAATTTGGTGACACACGCCAGTGAAGAACTTACTGAGGGAAGGTGGTCACGTAATGGACAGGGTGCGCAGTGAAATTTAACGGGTAAACAACAAGTGAGTTCTCAGCATTCATGTAGGATAGTCTAAGTGTGTGCTGGGAAATTCAACTTTAACTGGACCTCCGGTATTTCGAGTTGCTGGATCCGGCAACGTGACTGCTGGGAGCTGCTGGTGGTTGTGCCGACTCGGGGCTGACAGCCCAGCCCCGGCGGGACGGCGAGTCCCGGCTCTCAGCGCAGTGGGGAGACGCACGTCACTGTGCATCGGTCAGGCGGGCGTCTCCAGGGAGGTTGGGGAGGCTGACGCCTGGGGGTCCCTCCGTGATCTGGGTCCTCTGTCACCCTCAGCCACCTGAAGGTCCTGATGTCACTCACAGGTGTCACTAGAAGCAGAAACTTTCCCTTGTGCACACATGACCTTGGCAAGGCCAGGCCTGAGCCCCTCCCCCAGTTCTCATTCGCTGCTTCCATGCGACACCCACAGCCAAGCTCCCGCCACCTGGACATCCAGAGGGCAAGGACACGTCCTCAGGGGTCAACAGAGAAAGGGAGAGCAGGACGCGTAGACCCCCTCTTCCTGGGAGGGGGGCTGCTCCTAGAAAGAGCGCCCTCTGTTCCCAGAGTGGATGGTGAGACAGGGGCTTTGGGGCTTGCTTCACATTCTCTCTCTTGCCCTATTGTTAGCGCCTGTTTTCCCTTCTGCGAAGATGCTCACAAATGACTTCCTCCTCGATGGCATGAGAATGTAGGGATGCGCCCAGCCAGGGCCTGGTGGTGGCTCTGCAGAGGGACCCCCAGTGTAGCTATGGGTCTGCTGTCGCTTCTCCCGGAAGAAGGACTCCACCTGCCAGGCCAGCGCACCAGCCGGCCAGGGCCTCGTCTTCAAAACAGCATCCTCAAGGAGCCAACCGCGGCCCCACGCTCAGCCGCCTCTCCGTCTCCCCACACGGGCCTGGGCGGAGGCCCCTGACCCAGGGCGGCCAACGAACGTGCCGTTCCTCAGGTGGTGCTGTCCTGTCCGTGAGCGCCAACTGTCCAGGCACCTCGAGGAGCCCCTTGCCCTTGCTCTTCTCAGTCCCTAGGATCCCTGCAAGCTCACTGAGGATGCTGGGCTCAGATAGGCTCAGCACCTCACCCAAGCTCACTGAGAGGGCCCTCAGCCGAGCCGCAGCGCGAACCCACATCTAATCCCAAAGGCTGCATACTAAACCGTAACGCTCTTCCCATCTCCCCGGAACCCATCCCCCAGGGTGGCCCGTGCAGGTATATCGGAGGCACATGTGCAGGGCTAGCAAACTCTTATTCATCCTTCAAAGCCCAACTCGCTCACCACTTCAGCTCTTTTCTGCCTCATCTGGGACGTGCCCTGCATCGCCTTCGTAGCACCATAATTACCTGTATCAGGCGGCTTCATCACCCACCTTCGCATCCACAGCCCCGTCCCTCCTCGGCTGAACTGCCGGGGGCCTGGCGCTGGCTCTTCCCTGTCTGCCGAGGCTGCAGGTTGCAGGAAAGAGCTCAAAGCTGCACTGGCCTCGTTCGCGTTCTCCAAACACCCGGGCTGGGTCTGCTTCAGGATCCTCGCTCTGCCCCTCCCTCCTCCCTGGAAACCCCTTCCAAGCCCTTTGCACGGGCCCTTCCCTCTCTAGCTCTGTGCTCAACGTTCCTTCCTCAGAGAGGCCTTTCCTAAAGCAGGCCTTTCCACGGGCCTTCGCCTGACCGGCCCACCGGCCTCCTCCGGGGTAACTTCCTACGCGGCGCGCAGCTCTGCGCAACCTGCTCCTCGGCGGGCCTGCCTCTTGCGCTTCCTCGTCTGTGTTCCCTGCAGACGCCTCGGCCCCAGGAGGACAGCGAGTCTGTCGGCGGCTTGTTCCCTCCTGGATCCCCAGGCACGTAGGAGGCACTCCGCAAACATTTGTAGAATGAATGAACCCTTGGTGTCTGGCTTATAGAGACATTCAGTAAACGAGTTTATTCTTAATTAATCATTTGAACAGAATCATCTCCGAAGCCTCCCGAGGGAGAAGCAGACGCCGCCTTCCAGCTTGATGGATCTCCTTCTCTCCCGAGCCACTGCTGCTCACGGTTCATCTGGAGCAGTTTCCCTCCTGTTGCAGGGACGGCGACCTCAGAGAGAAGGCGGCCCTGCACACCCCCGGGGCAGCCCAGCCCCGGCCGCTCAGCCCTGGGCCTGGCCTGCTGCACACCCACCGGCACCCCTCTGAGCCCCAGCCCCAGCCCCTGCCTGCCCGCTGCCTGTGGTGGCTGAGCGGGCCACGGGGGCCTCCCCGGTCTTGGGCCTCCACCCGGCATTTCTAACAGCCGAGAAGAACATCACACGGACCTTGCGTGTGGAGAACATTGTTACGAGAGGCAAACGCCCGCCCCGACTCCCCATAAAGGCCCACATCTGTGGGTAAGGGAGGAGGTCAGAGATGGGGAGGGAGGGAGGCGAGCCGGGGAGGGAGGGAGGCGAGCCGGGGAGAGCCGCGGGCACCCAAGTGGGAGATAAAAGCATGCCCCTCCCTGCAGGCTGGCCCTGGAGATTATCGGGAGGTGACTTGCCAATCAGTGGCAGCACGCGGCCTCTGTCCTCTCAGCCCCACGAGGCCCAGGACACCAGCCCTTCCGTGGCAGGTAAGGCAAAAAAGTGCTCCCCCTGCCCCGCCGTTCATCCCCTTACTGTTGAGTCCTAGACTCTTCCCAGTTCCAGGCCTGTGACCACGCCCTCTGGTGGAAGCCTGGAGGGGTCAGCGTGTCAGTCAACAAACACTGATTAAGCACCTCAGTGATGAGGAATCGTTGTGGGTGGGCGTCAAAGAGAGTGTGGGGGGGCCGGGTCTGGAGGAGATACTACCTGTGAGTGTGGTTTGGAGGTTGTTACAAGGAGTGGATGCCAACAGGGCCGCATGCGTAACTGCAGCCCCAATGCCGGCAGCAGCGGAAGGGAACGCTCTTTGGAAAATGAACTCTGGACGGCTACACACGGCAATGTGGGTGAACCCCTCAAACATGATGTTGGACCTAGGAAGCCAGGCACAAAGGTCACAAAGTGGCGAGACTAAGCGCTGCCGAGCGAGCTCGACCCGCGGGTGGGGGCTGCAATGCCCCCTTCCGAAATCCAGGCGGTGGCTACAGGGCTGCGTTCTCAGCGGCAGCAGCCACTCAGCAAGGTGCACGGGCTTGGCACACTCGTCGGTGTGCATGCTTGCCCAACAGGTCTACATTTTAAAGGAGGCAGGGTGTTAGCCCTTGATGTTTCCCCAACGCTTTCCCTAGAGAAGAGAGAGGTGGCGGGGCCGCTGCAGCCGGAGCCCGCCAGGTGGGCAGGCACGTGGGCTCAGGGCGCCGAGCGTGCGGAGGCTGGCAGTCGGCGCGCCGCTGCAGAGAGAGCCCAGCGGCCCCACCCCCGCCAGGTGCGGCGCCGCCTCCGCGTCCTGCGTTGCTTGGCAACAGGTCTCCTGGGCGACGGCGAGACGCTGAGCCAGGGCGGCTGCGTGTGGGGAAACCAAGACCGCAGGGGCCATGGCGAAGAAACCAATGAGCACCGCGGAGGCCGAGCGCATGAACCTCGTGGCCCAGGACCAGATCTGGTAACCTCGGGGACGCGGGGACCCGGTGGCCTGGGCCGTTCCCACCTGAAGTGTGCACACCGGCGGCCTCAGCCTCCACCTAGGCCTGGAGATGGTCGCGGGAGGAAAGAGGGCCCTGAGGGGAACGCTACTCCTGGGCCTGCCTTCTCCGTCCTTCGGTCGGCTCGCCGCAAAGGCCGGAAAGATTTTGCATCGGGCTCTGCAAACAGGCGCAACACTTTGCTTGAGAGCGACTACGATGTGTTCTTATTTTTGATGTACCGAATTTCTTAAAAAAAAAAAAAAGAAACTAAACAAAAATGTTAATATTTACCCAGTTTGCATGAGAGGTACCAGTATACTTTGCGTTCTCCCTGGCTTGTCCTGGCTTTTTAAGTAATAAGCCATTTTAATTTAAAGAAGAGATCTATCTCCTGTAAGATTTATGTTCAGCAGCCACGTGTCATGGTTGTTTTTATTTGGCGTTCCCTACCACGGCTAAACATTACCCCGTCTCTTTGAAGTTTTCACCCTGATGGGAAGTTACTAGCACAGATACCACTAAGTAAATTTTAGTAACAACAAACCGTAATTGTTTGCGTCTTTAACTTCAGCTATCCTGTCTTTTACTTCTATAGTTTCCTAACCTATAGAAGACATTTAATATTTTTCTTTGAACTAGCTTTGTTTCACTCAATACATTTACTTTTAATGGAAGCTTTATATCACTCTTGGAAATGGAAAGCCAGTATGAATTGGCATAAAATTCACAACTATTAGTTGTCTTTAAGTCTTTATCTTTATACAAGTACCCCCAATAGGCTGGCAGCGTCTGCTTTCATTGCCTAGAAAGCCCTCTCCTCCCCTCTCTGCCAGATAAACTCCTACTCAACCTTCAAGACCCGAATCAGATGGCCCTTCCTGCGGGAGGAGGGCCAGGGAAACCCTGAGACCGCTGGCCAGTGTCCACTCGAAGTGGGCCTCTCCCAGGCTGGGATGAGCTGTAACTGCAAAATACCAGATTTTGAGGATGCCACCCCCCAAAAAGAAGTGATGTCAACGTTAGGCCCCCCTGTTTACTTTTACTTGTTTTAATGTGGCTACTAGAACATTTTATACGACGTGGATGGCTCTACTGTTTGGCGCTTGTCCCACCCCACTGGGAACAGACTGCGCTGGGGGAGGAGTTTCCGCTCGGGGGGCGGGGAGCTCGGCCAGGGCTTCCCAGAAATGCCGAGACGCCCTGGGGAGCCGGGGGGCTGATATTGATCCCAAAATAGGGGGAAAACACTTGAAAATCAAAATGAATTAAAATCTGACACACCCACTGTGATATCAACTCAACTCAGCTTATTAATGTGACGCAAAAGCAGGGCAGGGCAAGGGAGGCCGCTGGAAGGAGGGCTCGGGGTCAAGGCCAGGTAGGTATGCGTGGCTCTGCCCTTGCAGGAACGTGGGAGCGGGTGCCTCCTTGGATTCCGCAGCCCAGGTGTCCCACTCACCCGCCCCACCCTCATCCTTGCCCTGAAAACGAAGGCACCTGATATGTACGTCTGTAGGATGTATTTAATGCACGATGGTCACCACGGGCACGGGACCTCGGCGTAAGTCCCTAGACAGCCCCTGGGGCACAGTCAGCCCCTGTCCTGTCTGCTCCGCGGGCACCAGCAAACCAGCCTCTCTGGTTTCCCTGACATGTGCCCCCCCTCACAACAGTGCCAGGTCCTCAGCCACAGGGACTCGCTCCCTCGACACAGAGCCGCCGCTCCGTGACTCTGCGCTGACGAATGCACGGTTCCCCCGGAGGCCTTCCGGGGTGCGCTACTTTAACCTGCACGAATGTTTCAGGAACTTTCTTTTTCAGGAGATGCCGCCTGAAGGCTGAGACCGAAGCACGGCAAAACTGGGCCCAGAACTGGGGATTCTTAACAACCCCTGTCGAGGAGGTAAATATAAATTTTACGAGACCAGAGGTTACAGAATCGATCGTTTCCGAGTGTGTGTACTTTGCCAGAGGAACATTAAAGAGCGTGTGGTCCGCAAAGCCTGCCGCCTCGAAGCCTGAAGCTCGCCTCCTTTCCGGAATCTACCGAGCGCTTACTCCGTGCCAGGGATGGCCGAGGGGCTTCGCCCGAAGCAGCTTAGGTGACCCAAACGGCAGCCCCTGTGCACAGCCAGGCGCCCTTTTGCGCCCGTTTTACAAATTAGGAGACTGAGCCTCCAGGAGCGCCAGGTGATGCAGCTGCTGGCGGGAAGAATGGAGCAGGGAGCTGGGCTGTTGGATCCCCGGGCCACCAGGCCTCAGACGGGCCGCCTGTGAAACCGGGCGTGAGTCCTCGCTCGCCTTTCTGTACGGCTGAGGGTCTGAGGGAGGCGGTGAGGCAGCGTTGATGTGTGAGGGATCTTAGGAAAATAGCTCAGTATGTGCTCAACAAGACGGGTCACAGAAGAAGGGCCGGGCGTAATAACTAACAGGAATGGGTGGGGACTCCAGCAAAGAAACCACTGTCCCCATCCAGACACAGCCACCAACAGCCCAGGGGACGGCTACCGTTCGGAGAGGCCAACGGCCGGGTCCAGCTGTTCGAGCCCGGAAATCCAGATGTTGAAACAAAACCTGAGTCTGGAATAGTGGCTCGGATTTACAAACCACCCCTCAGGCCCCCGAAATGCTTGTGTGGGCCGTGTGAGACAGCGGCCCCGGTCTGTGCCCTTTCAAGCCACCTCCAGGACAAACGCAGGGCAGCCACATGTCCTCGGAGGGTCCCAAATAAAAGCCACCTAATTCAAAACGGCCCCAATTCAAGGCAGCGCCGACCCCATTGGTACTCGCCCGGCCCCACTAGCTTTGAGATTGTGCCATCCGTAATGTGCTTTCTTCATACTTAGAGAATTGTACAATTTGAAATTGTATGCATAAAATGAGTCCTTATTAATATAATATGCACAAAAGGGTCGATATTAATATTCTTTATATGTAATTAAATTGGATTTTCAAAGAATTCAAAATTGCTTTAAACCTTGAAAGGGGGAATGGGGGCTCTTCTCTGATATTTTAAAGACTGGTCCCGGAACCCGGTTGGCATTTTTAAATTGGAGTCCATGCCATAAAGTTTTCTCAGATTACCCCTCGGGAATACACATTAGCAGGTGCGGGAATGGCAGGCAGGCGCAGCAGTTGGGGGCTGCAAGGCCCCCGCTGCCCTTTCTAACGGCGATGGGGACAGGATTTGTCATCGTCGAATGCGGAGCCCCAGGGGCCCACGAAGAGGGGAGAGGACGTTTGCACCGCCTCAGCCCGGGCCTTCCCGTCTCTGGGGGGTGTGTTTCAGCTGATCGGGCACGAAGACAAGACCCCCGCGCCAAAGCCCAGGATCGAGCTTCCTCAGAACTTCCACATCCGGCCGCTGACCCCGGTGGAGAAGTACATCAAGGTCTGCAAAGTCGTGTTTCGTCATTTGTTTTCCTAAGCGAGAGGTGGGCCCCCCAGAAAGGGTGTGCGTTGCAGGCACGCAAGGCCCTCGCCCAAGGAGAGAACTCAGCAGCCCTGGGCAGCGGGGGAGGCCACTTTCCACGCCCTGGCCGCGCCCACGCATCCGGTGACTGTCCTGCCGCTTTCAAGAGCCTCTCTATCCTGCTCTGCAGAAGCAGAGAGGGCACAAGAAAACAGGGGGCTCCATCCATTCTTCCGCAAATGCAGGGAGCCGGCGGGAACGCAGGGGTGCTTGAGCCAGGGCTTGCGGCCACGTGGCTCAGCGACTCAGCTCCCTGTGGTCCCAGGCAAGTGCCTGGGCCTCCCTGGGGTTCTATTTCCACCTTGTACAGGGGTCCCCTGGAGGCACCTGCTTCAGGGAGCACTGTGAGGTCCAGCGGGAGGGAGTGCGTGCGACTGCTAGCTGTTCGCAGGTGCCAGCTGTGTGGCTGGGCAAACAGTGAGGACGGCAAGGCTCCAGCCCACATGTGTGGGTCGAGGGCACCCCCATGAAAGAGGAAAAGCAACAAAATTGTTCTAGGCTGTGCTAGATGCCATGGAGGACATAGGCAGGTGGTGTGGGAGGGTACAGAGGATGGGGTAGTCAGGAAAGGCCCCCTGTGGAGCTGAGGATGGAAGAATGACAGGGAGCCAGCCCAGGGAAGAGCATTCCTGGCAGAGGGAACAGCCCATGCGGAAGCCCTGAGGCAGAGCAGTGGTTGCCATGTTTCCGGAGCAGCAAGGGAGGGGGACGTGGCTGGAGCATGGTGAGCTGGGGAGGGGTAGATGAGGGAAGGGAGGGGGTGTGGATGGAGACGTGGGCAGGGCCAGATTCCACGGGGGCCAGAGGAAGCGGTTGGGGTTTGAGCCCCATCTGCCACGGAAAGCGGGGCGGTGGCAGGTTGAGGTGGGCTGCTGAGTGAGTGACAGGCCAGCCCCAGAGGGGAGAAGACTCGGATGGCCCTCCCACCTGAGACCAACCAGCGGGGGAGACGGGTCTGAGGCTAGAAATGGCTGAGCTCTGTGGGTTCCCGGACCTACTCTCATGGGCCTGCCATCCTGGCCTCAGCGACGGAGAAAGCAGTTTGTGTCCTGATGAGAAGTCAGGGTGAACACCCAGGATGAAGGCGACCCGGAGTGGGGGCCAGCAACCTGCATTCTTTGTAGGTAATGGCAATACTGCCCTCCACAGAGAATGAACCAGCCCGCTCTCCCAGAATGCCCTTGGAAAGGGTGCTGGTTTCATTTCTTTGCCAATCTGGTGGGTGACAAGTGGCCTCCCCGGGTGGTTTTTGATTGCATTTCTCTTAAAGGCTGGAGAGAGACTGGAAAGCTGGTCTGTGAGTCCCCACGGGCCCAGCCGGGACAATCCCACACGTAGCTGGCTCCAGGAGACTCCGGGGCCTCTGGTGTTTATTGACGACCCTCCCCACAGGAAGCCTCTTGGGAGATTAATTTTAATACTTCACCAAGAACATATGTTAAGGAGCTTCCTCCCCCAGTGGCCGCTGGTCCCCCAGGCCCGCCCCCTCCTGCCGCCTCGTGCGCCAGGATGCCTCCAGCCAAGCGTGAACTCATAACCCCGAGCATATTAAACCTCTTTATCTCAGTTCTTCTGTGAGAACAAATCTTCCTCGCTGTGCTCCCCACTCAGATCAGCCTGTAAGAGCAGAACAGACGATCACTTCACACGGAGAGGGGGAAACTGCCTAAACATTTACCCTCATTTTCCAAAAATTTCAAGTCTGTCCAAGGAACTGACAAATGACATTGTGTGCGCGCGCTCTTTTTCTTTTTTTCCCCGAGAGAATCCTGCTTTCCTTTTGGATTTAATTAAGTTCAGTTGCTTTTTATTCCTGTGGCCTCTGCAGTTTGGGGGGAGGGGGCGGTGTGCGTGCGTGTAAGTGTGTGCACACACGACTGCGTGCACGCGTGTACAACATCACGGTGTCTTCTCCTCAAAGCCAGCAGGGGTGTAACCACCAGAAGGCCACCTGCAATGTTGTCGTGTCTTTTATGGAGGGCAGTGTTTGATATTTCTGCACCTTACTTCCCCCCATTTTTGCTCTTGTGCCAAATAAAACGGATTTCACCGGAGGTCACGAATCACGCGCGACAAAGAAATGTTTGGCGAGCGTCCCTTTCAGGGACGACATGAGTCTCAGGGTCCAGAAGGTGGACACGGGTGCCTTTTGCAGGGACACGGGCTTTGCCTCTGTCTTCTCCACACCCGGCCTCGCCTGCTCATCCCGGGGGCTCTGCTGTGGCCCACGGTGACCAACCCCGCGGCCTCTCCATCCCAGGTCCTCCCGTCCCCCCCGGTCCCGAAGACGACCCAGGGCTTCATCGGCTGGAGGTCGGGGGTGCCGGGCCTGAACCAGTGTCTGCAGCAGTACGAGGAGCTCCGGAGCTGCAAAGGGGCGTACGCCAAGGAGCTCGGCTGGCCGGAGCAGGGCGTCCACTGAGCGCAGCCGGGCCTCGGGTCCAAGGCAGCGCGGGGCAGACCACCAGGACGGGCTCCCGTGCCGGGGGAAGAGTGCTCTCCCCGGGGCCCCTCTGAGGACGCAGTTCCCCTCCACGTTTGCTCATGGGATGGCACAAAGAACACAAAGTAGCCCCCGGACCTTTTCAGTCCATCAATACCGCCCTTCTGGAACATCCTTGTAACACTCATTCTTGGCCAATGTAATAAATAAGGCAAAACTGATTCTCTGAATTTGGGGGCGGGGGGGGCAGAGAGGATACCTTGGGAATTTCTAGGTATGGCTGTTTTAAAAAATGTGCTTTAATTTAAAAAATACTTGTCTAGGTCCTTTAATGTCGCTTGCAGCCCCACCTCTCGTCACCGCTGTGTAGGATGAGATTGTGGACCAGGTGTTTCTGCGCCCAAAGGTCCCTGGGCCAGCTCTTCAGGACAATTGAAGCACTTGGAGGACCTCTTGACCCTCCTCCCCCAGGATATTTGCAATGTCAACAGCTCTAAAAGTGGAAATAGCCCAAGGTTTGCCAATGCGCGGACATTTCCAGGAGGGGACGGCTCCCCAGGGGCTCCGCACGAACCCCCCCTCCTTACCTGCCCGGCCCACCCCGCATCGCACACAACCCAGCAGCCGAGTGGCCGAGCAGGCCATTTTCCTTCCCCTCTTGGACACTTGACCTTAACCCCTTGGTCTCTGCCTGGCCCTCAGGCCTTGCTCCAGGTCCCACAAATGGTGGCAGGTGGGGAGTGCGGCGTCCAGCTGGTCAGAGTGGCAGAAGGAAAAGCCAGCAAGCCTGCCGACCCTCCAGTTGGTCCCTAAGGAGCAGGCACCGGCCCAGCGCGCAGGCAGCCTGTGGAGCGGGCCGCGTCTGTTTCTGAGCAGCAGCGGGTGGTGCCTTCCTTACTCCCCGGGTGGGCAGGGTGGGGGGAATCCTCCCCACCCTCACAGGCCCCCCAGCCTCAGTCTGACCTCAGTGATTTGGGCCCCACTCGGGGGCTCATAACAGAGCGGAAGTGTCCGGTCAACTGCCTCGCTGGAGAATGGAAGTGGACAACGCTCGAAGATTCGGCTACGCGGGACGGCCTCAAACTCAGCATTCCATCTATGGAAATCAACTTCTGTGTGGGTGTTGAAATGGGCTCGCCGGTGTCGCCACACCCTGTAAAGTGCCACAGCATTTCCAAGGTCCGGATGAGGCTGGTGCCCCTGCATCCGCGTTGGCAGAATGCGCCACAGCTGGGAACCTCCAGGTGCAAAACGTCCTCCGGCTGGAGACCTAGGATGGGTTCTGTCACGGGCCCATCTCAGCCCAGGACAAGTTAGAAACTTCTAGGCTGAGTTCCCAAAAATGGTGTGATGATCAAATAGAACTTTGGGAAAATATAAGCCTTACGCACTCAAACACCCCCGAGGATAACTGTCCCAGCGGCCACTGCGCCTCAAGGGTCCGTCCAAAGCCTGAGACCAGATGTGTCTGAGAAGTTAGAATTTTGTAGATTTTAAAAAGCATGTCTACTGTATATTGCATAACCCTTCTGGCCAGGTCTGGGGCAGCCAGCCCCACAAAATTAAATCCATTAATAACCCTAACCCTCACCCTAACGAGAATTCCAGGGAGTAACCTAAAAGCAAAAGCGCTTTCCAAAGTCAGAGGCAACAGCATTTATTTGAGGTCAATAAGAACAGCCCTTCAGACACACTGATTCAGGCAGAAACCCACCTGATTCTGATGAGGGGACAAAGGCGAGGGGTATTTATGAGGAAGGGGAGGGGACAGTTCCATCCCCGGCAGGGACGCACTGCACTGCGACTGTGAGTGCAGGTAAGATAACATAGGGACGCTAACTCTAAACAATGCTTTCAAGTTTCAGCCCAGGAGCCACAGTATCTGCTGTCTCGTTACCTTTGCAAACACTTCTTAGGACCCAATGCTGCTTCCAGCCCAGGCCAAAGACTCCTTAGCTGACGGAATGTTGCAGAGGCCGAGGCCTGAGCCGCGCGAGGCGTTTCCTCCGGGTCGGCCGCTGCCGCTCCATTGAAAGTGGCTCCATTTTTTTTTTTTTTTTAATGTAGGTAAACATTTGTCATTGTAAGTTTTGGGGACAAAGCTGGAGAAATGATTCACGATCCCTCTGACCCCACGTTCCCATGTAAAAACTGTCCTTAGAGGTCCCGCAAGGCCGGAGCTGCTTCCCTTGGGTCAGCGCAGAGGTGCGGCATCGGGGCGGCGGCGGGGGCCGATGAAGAAGAGGGCTGCGTCAGGCTGACCCGCGTTCAAATCCGGGCGCTCCCTTTCGGACCGCGTGGCCTTGGGCGGGTGTCTGGACCCCTCCGACCCCTGCCTGCGTCCGCATCGTGAGATGGAGGCACAGACTCGGCCTCACAGGGTGGTGTGAGACAGGACAGGAGTTGGGATGCAAAGGGCCTTCCGCCCCTTGCGGCAGCGAAACAGGCTCTTCGTACCCAGGGTGATGATAAAATGAGTCAGTGGTGATAACGCGTCTGACAGGCTGTCTGGCCCGGCCAAGGGATTTAGCCAAGAGTGGCTGGTATTACTTTTATTGCCGTTATTGCTGTTAATGACAACCATTCCACTTCCCAAAAGCCAGGCTGTCCTCGGGCTTTTTGATGAAAGGTACGACATTCCTTCGGCGCCTACCATGGCTTAGTCAGAGCTGGCTGTTACTCAAGAGAAAGCTGGGTGCCCCTTCAAACATGCCCGAATAAATGAAACTCCCTCTATACTCTCAGATAAAAAATTACACTTTAAAGTCTTTCTGGGGCCATTTGTTAAAACTTAAAAGACAGAGCCCAGGGTGATTCTGAGGGTTACGTTTGCTGAGTGGGATTGCACTCCTAGGACGAGACCCGACTGGGCTTTGGTTTCAGGAGATGCTCTTGTCATTAATAATCGGCCTTCTGCATGGGTGGTGGTGACTCTACGGGACAACCTGCACATGAGGACTGTGGATACGCTGCAGCCGTGGCACCCCGGGCGCCTGGAGGCAGTGACGTGTCCCCCCGAGAAATCGGGCCCGCGGGTGAGCGACTGCTGTCTGAGTGTTGTGCGCAGGTGATGGATTTACTCTGCAGGAAGCTCCCTTTAATTGGGAAATAAATCTTGCTTCTTGGCATCTGACCCTAACAGCCCCACCCGAGACCCACGGAATGCTGCTCGGGCGCCCTGGGCCCAGAGAACCCACTCACGCCCCCGCTCGGGGTGTGCCGGGCCTAGGATCCTGGGACCCCCACCCGCCCCGCCCCTGGGCTCCCTGCCCTTCTCCCAGAGCCTGGGACTCCCGAGGAGCAATCGCTCCGTGCTGATATTATGTGTCATGGCGCGAGTGACCCGGAGCCAGGAAGATCAGCTGGGTTATCCAAGGGGGCCCAACATAATCACAGGAGCCCTGAAAGGGGGAGAGTGTTCTCTGGCTGCAGGCACAAGGGCCGGTTGGCAGGTCTGAAACATGAAAACAATAATCCCATGCCACAGATGCTCTGAAGACGGAGGAGGCCGGGTGACGGCAAGGTAGCAGCCTCTAGAAGCTAAAAGTGACTCCCGGGCAACAACCAGCCAGGAAATGGGGAGCCCCGTCTTCAAGTCACATGGAACAGTTTTCTGCCAAAAACCGTTATGACTCCACCAGAGGATTCTCCCCCAGAGGGTCCAGATGAGAGCTCGGGCCGCCGACCCCTTGGCCTTGGCCTTGGCCTTGGCCTTGGCCTTGGCCTTGTTGAGGCCCTGAGCAGAGCACAGCTCCGCCCGTCTGGATTTCTGGCCCACAGAGCCATGGGACAGCACGTGGGAGTGCCTCAGACCCCGCGGAGGGCGTGGTAAAACGCCAGCACACCGGGGGCCCACCCACGCGAGGCCCTGAGTGCTTGGTGGCCACGTTCTTTCTTGGTCACCGCCTCCAGTTTACAATTTCTAAAACACACTCGTGTTTCCGACTGCTTTTCTGACATCCCCCTTGGGATGTCTAGAAGGCATCTCAACTTGACATTCGACAATGAAATCCTCCGTTCCAGCAGTCACCTCCGCCATTGGCCAGAGACACGCGTGCCCCTCCCCAGCAAGCCCCGGTGAGTCACGACCCCGCAGTTAGGAGTCCTGGCTTCCCCTCCCTCTCCCCCGCCCCAAACAACCCTCTGTCACTCCTGTTCACATCTCATTGCCCAAAGCAAGTCACTCAACCATGCCTAACTTCTAGGGGGCAAGAATTTTCATGAGCACGAGCAATGTCTACCACAGGGACCAGCAACCTCTACCACTGCTACAGTTTTATTTTTGCAAGTAGGGAACATTTAAAATACGTCGCCAGCACCTCCATCTGTTGGATCAGGGCTGGCCCCCTCCAGCCGGCCGGCTCTTTGTGCCACTGACGTTCCGACGGCACACGGCCGGACTCATTCCTGGGCAGGCCACAGGACCGTACTCCCGCTGCGCCGCAGCCGGGGTCCTGACAGGGCCCGCGCGCCCTGCGAGGCTGAAAACATTCCCTCTCCGGCCTCTACAGACACGCGTCGCCCAGCCTCGGACCACACCATTTACCAGCACAGTGATCTCGCAGAAAGGGCCGTTTAACGCTGAGAAAGGAGAGAAGGTCGTCTCTCAGAAGAGAGGCCCATCCTTAAATCAGACCTTGACGAAGAAGACGTGGTGTCTTCATTTCCTTCTTTATCTGCAGAGAGGAAGCCTCATCAGAGGCCTGCCTTGGAGCACAGGCAGCTGTGCGGGACCCCAGGTTGCTGCGACTTTCAGGAGTGACCAGCTCAGAGGCCGGGGAGGCGGCGCAGGCGAGCGAGAGGGGGGTGGGGCCTGGGCCGAGGGCGGAGTCTGCGCCACGTGGGGGCGGAGCCAGGCAGGGGTGGCCAGGGCTGCCGTGGGCGGGGCCCAGTGCCCCCGGACCTTCTGATTGGCCAAAAGAGGCCGGCGCTACAGACCTTGCGATCTCCACCGCTCCCCAGTTTTGAAAACGACCGCCAAGGCGACATTTCATGACAGAGGGTGCGGAACAGGGGACAGAAGTGCTGTTAGGGAGGAAAGAGTTCTTCCACATCATCAGGAAGGTTTTATTTTTAAAAATGACTTGGAGCAAAAATGACTAGAATCTCTAAGAAGGAATGAAGTACTGAGACCTGCTACAACGCGGGTGAACTTCAAAACCAGGATGCGAGGCGACAGGAGCCGGGCACGGGAGGTTTATGGTCCATGTATATGAAATGCCCAGAACAGATCGATCCATGTAGACAGAAATGAGCAGATTAGTAGTTACCAGGGACCGGAGGGAGAGGGGGTGGGGAGCGACCGCCGGCGGGTTCGGCTTTCCTTTTTGGGGCGATGAAAAGGCTTTGGAACTAGAATACAGGTGAAGGCTCAATAACACCGCAATAACCCAATGCCACTGAGCTGGACACTTTAAAATCGTTGTCTGTATGTAATGTCAATTCTGCCTCAATTTTTAAAAATGACTGGACGTTTTCAAGTTGTCGTTTCTGGGTTCCATGCGCGAAATTATTCTTTAACATATTTTTTAAACTTCTGACACATGTATTAAACTGGGCACTACCCACTGCAGAGGCCCTATTAAACACAACGGAGAGCCATGACTGGTCTTCGGGTCGCCCGTCTGCCACGGTGGATCACCGTCATCCGTGGGCGTGGCTTCTGCCGCCGTCACCACCGCGTGGACCTGCGTAGCAGAATCTTTCGCGGCCCCGGGAACTCTGCTCGGGTGGGATCAGATACAAAAATAAATCCACAGAATGCTGGGCCAGAGAAGCCAGCCAGAAAAGGGGACATGCTGTGTGATTCCTTCCGTTTACATAAAGCGCAAACACAGACGAAACCGGTCCGCGCTGCGGGAAGTGGGGCTGGTGGGATCTTTGCGCCGGAGGGTGGAGTGGGGGGTGGGGGGGGGCTGGGAGGCACAGGAAGCCTGGGGCGGGGCGGGGGGGGCGGGTAGCTGGTTACATTCCCTCTTCATCAGGATGATGGTGACAAGGAGGTTCAGGACGTCAAATTGCACCGAGCTGGACACCTCCCATGTGTGCACGTCTGGGTCATGCTGTACTTTACTTTTAGGGAAGTTTAAAGATAAATAACAAATGCAAGAACCCAGGAGTACATTTAATTTCCTGCCAGACCTTTGAGATGCAATTCTAGGCCTTGGCTCCAGGCTGCAAGCCGCCAGATGGGTGAGTTTGCGGGTCCAAACCTCCAGCCCCTAGGATGTGCAGACGCTGTTTAAAGAAACCGAACCCACAGGGGGTGACTCGCTAGGGCCTCTTACGGTGCCGTCCTTGTGCAAACAGAAATTGCCCATCCCTGCTCAGGAGCCCTCTGGAGCCCAGGGTCTCACGCGGGTGGGCGGCTCTGTCGCCCCAGCCTTGCCCAGCAGGGGCTGTTCCCAGCCCAGGCCAAGGACCTCAGGCTGAGGACCAGGAAAAAAGACATGCAATTGCAGAGGGAAAACACTTGTCTGGTTTTGGGGAAAAGCACCCAAATGTGCTGGTTTATTGAGTCCTTGGAGAGGCCGTGCCCCTGCTTCCCCTCCATGGGCTCCCAGGCTCCTGGGATGGAGCCCAGGAAAGGCCATGAAAGGCCCCAGACCTTGCCCAGAGTAGCCTTCCAGGCCTGCCCTGCCCCCTCCCCCCCACCGGCCCCGAGCCAGGCCCCGCAGGCCCAGTGTCCCCAGCCTGCATGCAGGAGTCCCGTTCTCGCAGTTTGTCAGCGTCTGCAGCAACCAGCAGGCTGGGGGTGACATAAGCAATGACCCTTGTCCCTTCCCCTTAACGCAGAAGAGGTCAAGGCGGCCTCCAGCACCCCTCCCAGAGTGAGAGGGAGGGAGAGGAGGAAGGGACAGAGACGGAAAGAGAAAGAGGGAGGGAGGCATGCACGGAACAGGAGACAGGAAAAGGAGGGAGGGCCGGAGGGGGGAGGGAAGGAGGGTGCGCAGAGGGATCTGGGTTGTCTTCTTTCTTTCTTTTCTGTCTTTGCATCCCAGGAAAGGAACAGCTCCCCAGATGCATCTGCCAAGGTGCCCTGGGACCCTTGTCCCTGCCTTTGTACACCCAGCAGGCACACGCAGAGTGTCCCCATTCCCCTAACACCAGCCAGCCCTCACCAAGACGGGACCACAGACTCCGCGACACTCATGGCCCAGTTTAGCCATTGTCCCAGGCACTCGGGGCCCAGTTTAGTCACTTGCTCTGTCCCCCTGTCACCAGCTGGTGCTGGCCTGGGTTCAAGTCCCCCCTCAACCACTTACTGGTGGGACGCAGACACCGCCCCATGTGTAGCTGGACGGGTCTGAGGCCCCTGGCCGAAGGGGTGGTGAGAGCCCACAGCAGTCCACCTGTCAGCCCAGGACCTGCCTTCACGCCGCAGGAGGAGCCAGGAGCCTGCCCAGCGCCCCTGCTGAGGATGCGCGTACCTGCCCTGAGCGTCACAGGCCTGTCCCCGACTCTGCCTCGGGAACCTGTCTAACACACAACCCCCCAAAAGCAGAGCCCCCCACGAGCCCTTGGGAGCAGCCCCGCCAATGGCAGAAGGGGCTTCCCAGAGAGAGCAGCTGATCTCTTGTCCTGTGGCTGCGGGACCCCGCGACTCGGAGACCTTCGCTCGCTCTGGCCGAGGGGGACGTCCTCCCTCTGCAGCAGGCGGAGAGCCCTGCTGCTCGGCCCACCAGCGGCGGTGGCTGCGGCAGGGGCTGTCTGGGGAAGGAGCGGGCGCAGGAGCTGCCGGGCGATTGCTGTTGCAAACACGGCATAACTGGTGCGGGGAGAAGAGCTGCCTGTGTGTGTGTGTTGGGGGAGGTCCTTCCCCAAGGGCTGGGGCTTCATGCAGCCCCTCCAGGTGCGGGAAGACAGCCTCGAAGGCGAGCCCACCCTGTGTGACCGCAGTAGCAGGAGAGGGTCCCCCCAGGGGTGAGGACAGAGGCTTGGGCTCCTCCCACTGACCCCACCCGAGGGGGAAAGAAGGGAATGACAGGAGTAGGGAGGGTGACCGTCCCAGCAGGTGGGGGCCCTGGACAGGGCCCTCCCGCCTGTGACAGGCTCCGCGAGCCAGAGAGGTGAGGAGCGGGTGGGGGAGGGGCTGGAGAGAGAGGAGGAAGGGGGCTCTGGGTAGGTGGCCGTGACGGCTGCGTTTTCGGAGGGCGCCTGGTGGGTGACCTTTCAGAGGAGCGCTTTCAGCAGTGGCTGCTATTTGCCGAGGCCCAGTTCAGAGACATCCTCTGCCTTAAATGTCAGGCCCCGGCTGTCCCCGGGAAGCGAGGGGCACACCCACCGGGACTCAGGCTGCCGGAGCCCGCCCGGCCCGAGCCCTGAGGAAGCAGCCCCGTGGCCTCCCGCTGTGCTGGGACATTAATTGGTGATGGGTCTTGCTGTGGTTTTTTTCTGTTTATCTCCCCTTCCCAGAAGATAGCAGGAAAAATGGGGCCACCCGAAGGATGCAATAAGGCAAACCCCGAAAAGCCCTGCACGCAGCACCTGGCATGCAGATGGTGCTCAATTAACTGCACCAATAAACACGACTGCTGGAGGCGGGATGGGGAGAAGGGAGGGGCTGCCAGAGGCCAAGCGGCCCCCTGGGCCCCTGAGGCTCCACCCCCCTGGCTGGGAGGGGGCGGGGACAGGTGCCAACAGCCTTGGGGCCATCTCACCTGCAGGCGAGGGGGCTGGCATTTGTAAAATACCCACGAACTGTCTATGCCACCTCTTCCCCGTACTCCCACTGTCGCTGGCTGGGGGCTGCTCTGTGTAGAGCCCGGCACGCGGGGAACCTCCATATTTTATATGTGTGAACTCGTGAACGTTTTTCAGCTCAAGAAAAAAAACGCTGCTCACCAAAACAGAGCTCAGAGCTTGCCCCCTCCCCGGGAGAAGGGACTGTTACCAAGGGGTTACAGAGCAGCCTTGCCGGCTGTTCGCAAAAACAAGGAAAAGCAGCAAAATTGAGAAGAAATGGGCCTCTAGGTCGCCGGCGGAGGATGCACGTGGCCACGCCGCCCCCTGCCGGGAAGCCGTGGAGTTGCAGGACCAGAGGCGTGGCCGGCGGGGACTTTGGAGTCCCGTTGGCGGGGTCCCTGCGGAGGCCGGCCCTGCTCCCGCATCTGTGCCGATGTCTCACTAGGGCTGCCTCACGCCAGAGAGAAAGGAGAACAGGGCTGACAGGGGCGCCGATGGAAGGGATCCTGGCTAAGCGCCTCCCCAAGCCAGCAAGGACAAGGCCCAGGGAGAGCGCGACAAGCCTGCCCCGCTCCAGGGGCTCCTGGAAATGCCAAAATCTGCTCCTTTCAGAGTATCTGGCCCCTGAGAGCTGCTCCTCCCAAAGTCAGGAGTGGGCTGAGCTGGGGCGTGAAATTTCACGGAGAGCCAAAGAAAACAGCGTTCAAGATAAATATTTTTAAAACTCAGAATCAATGCGCACATACCCATGATGAACACAACACCCACATTTTAAATGAGGACAGCATCGTATTACTGCTTTCTTTCCTTTGCCAGGGGCCTTAATACGGCCATCCGTCTTTATCTGAAGCTTTGATATTTTTTCATCATGGATTTTTTGCATTAATTTCGATGTTTTAAAATTGCATTAAAATATCATTTATCTTGATTACAGAGCGTTCCTGGCATCCCCTTCTGTGGGTGCCGGCGGCAAGTTGCGGCCGTGCTGTGGCTCTCCCCGCCCCAGCCTTTTCCTGCGGCCCTGTGGTCTTCTTCAGGGGTTCAGCGCAGTGTGGCCGGGGGTCTTTCCCACCCAGCCCTCTGAACCCCATTCACCTGGCCCAGGGGAGCCGAGTCCTGCAGACCTGCCCACCACTCCCGCCGTCTGCACCCTCTGGGACCCTCGGGACGAGAGACTTTGACCCTTTGACCAGCATCTTTACGGTGCTTTAGTTCAGTCTGTCGCTGGGGAAACAGGCTCAGTGAGCGTGTGGACCCTTTAAGACCACCCAGGAACGCCCGAGCTGCCCCCAAGCCTCTTCCCTGCGCCTGCCCCACCTTGCAGGTGAAATCCCTAGAGTCACAGAGTCTCTATCACCCTGCTGGGAGGGAGAGGCCCATCCCCCATTGCTCCAGGGAGCCTGGAGCTTGCAGGGGCGGGGCGCCATCTCACCAACATGTGTCCCCCAGGGACGCTCACCTCAGCGCAGCCCAGGGCCTAAACACCCAGCCGGGGAGGGAAGTGCGCCTCCCACTTTGCGGACAGCCCAGTCCCCTAGGAAAGATCTGCTCAGAAAGGGGGCTGCCCCGTGTGGCGGCCCTTTGCCGGGCTCTCACCCCATCCACTGCCCTCAAAAATAGTTCGTTTTAACAACAAAGCTGGGCCTGAGAAAGATGTATCTTAAAACGGGACTTCTGTCATGGCTACTCTGGAGGAGATGCTGTCAGTAGGGGAGGAGAGAGGCCCTCCATTGATCTGGTCACTGTCCGGAAAGCGCCTCCAGGGGGGTGATGATTGGTTGTAAACAAGTGGGCGGGCAGGATTCTAAGACCACCCATGGTCCTGCCCCACGTGAATCCCCGCCCCCCCCCACGTGTCCACACCTTGCTGGGGTCCCTTCCCTGGCTTGCGGGCAGGGCCTGTGACTTGCTTCTAACCTACAGAATGAGGCATAGATGGGAGGCTCTCACTCCTGTGATTGTTACAATGGTTACATGGTGAAGGTGAAGGAGTTTTGCAGCTGTGATTAAGGTCCCTAATCAGTAGGCTTTATTCAAAGGCAGATTATCATTTAATCTTTAGGAGTTTCTCTCTCTCTCTCTCCCCAACTCCTCCTTCTACCTCTTCCTCATCCTCCCCATCCCTCCCTTTTTTCTTCTCCTTTTTATTTTTTTAAAAATGTTTTATTTATTTATTTTTAGAGAGAGAGGAAGGGAAGGAGAAAGAGAGGGAGAGAAACATCCATGTGTGGTTGCCTCTCACACACCCCCTACTGGGGACCTGGCCAGCAAACCAGGCTTGTGCCCTGACTGGGAATTGAACCTGCGACCCTTTGGTTCACAGACCCACACGCAATCCACTGAGCCACACCAGCCAGAGCTTCTTCTCCTTTTTCTCCTTCCTCTCCTCCTCTTCTTCTCCTATTTACCCTCCTCCTCCTCCTTCTCCATCTCTCTCTCTGCCTGGTGAGGTGGGAGAACCCAGCTTAGCTCTGCCCAGACTTTTGACCTAAGAACGGTAAGATGATAAATGGCTGTTGCTTTAAGCCACGCCTTTTGTACTAATTTGTCACACAGCCTTCAAAAACTAGCCTAATGAGCCTGTTACGATCCCTTTAAATACAGTGAAGTAAGTGGCAGCACCATGAAGATGACCAGTTACACGACAGCACAAATGGGGACACTGTGCTAACATCATGCAAATGTGCCTGCCAGTCACGTGGGGCTGACAGCCTCGCTGGGAACTTGCAAAGTGCTGTGCCTCGCGCAGCTCGCGTGGGGGTGCAGACGCTGAGCTCTGGGAAAGGAGGGACCCTTGGGAGGCCTGGGGATGCGCAGGCCCGGGAGCCGACCCCGGGGAAGAGCGGACAGCAAACTGATTCAGGAACTGAGAGGGGGAACAAGCCGTCCGAATGAAGCGATTTTAAATACCCGCGATCGCGTGTTACAGAAACCTTGTAAGTGAACGTTTGAAAATTTCATCTGCATCTTGGCCAGCGTGCTCTCTGGTTTTAGACCTTGTTCGGAACGTGGGGAGAATCCCCTCCTGTTTTGAGATCCCACATATTCGGGCACATGGGGTCGTTGTGGCCAACGAATTCCTGGATGTCTGTCCCCCGGACTGGGGGAGAATCACAGAGCTCAGAAGAGAGGAGCCAGGATATGAATAACTACATCCCACCCCAACACCACCCTTTCCAGACCACCCGAGTCAAACATGGAGAGAAGACATTTCCCCAGACCCCAGGGATCCACAGATGATGGGCTTCCAGGGGGCCCTGGGCACTGTGGTGGCCGGAGGAGTCAGCCAAGACCCCCCCAGGGGGGCTGCAGGTGGCCACTGCAGCCTGGCCGAGCCCCACCCCCAGGCTCCCACTAACTTGTCACTTTAGGTGCTAAAACTTGCGCCTCTTCCCCAACTCCTACCTGAGGTCGCTCCCAGAGATAACAGCCTGGCTTTCAGTGGTGTTAATGGGAAAAAAAATACCCTGAAGAGGCTTTTAATGACCAGCCATACATTTCTCATTCCCCAGCCCCGGACCGGTGGTGCCCATTTACTGTCCCCGGTGATATATGGGGTAATGTGTCTCCAGGTACCTAATTCTCAGACCATAATGGCAGCAGAAACCCATCTGAGGGCCGCATTTTGAGTCAATGATACGCACCCATTTTGTGTACAGGCGCCTAAAAGCTAAAAGGCAGCGGCTAGAAAATTGCTGTCAAATTCTACTTTTTTACCTTAATTTTGTTTTGTTTTAAGTTCCACATATCACAAGAATTGTGAGAGTTCACAAAGTTAGATAAAAAGCCACACAGCAAGTTCGATTTTCAAACTAGGTCCATCTGGGAAAGGAAAGAGATGTTGCCTTTTTTTTTTTTTTTTTTTTTAATTATCAAAGAATTTAATAAATTGAAAAACATATTCTTTCTGTTCAACACTCTTTCCTTCGGGAAACCACCTCCCATACTCCAGTGGTCCGCGTAGCTGTAATTATGTGTCGATCATGTGCCCACGTGTAACACATGTCCTGGGTGGGCCAGGAGCCAGGCCAGCCAATTAGAAGACCATTCTCCTGGGCATGTGACCCACACAGACCAACCAAGGACTTCCCTGAGACTTAGGAGAGAGTTCCTCCTTCCTGACCTAGGAAGGCCCCATAAGCTGGACCTTTCTGCCACCACTGGCCCCTGAGACGTGCAGGAGCCCAAGCGCTTTACATGAGTGACACAAACGATAAGAAAAGGAGAGATGGAATAGAAAGAGAACGACCCAGTGACGTCGTTCGACTCCCTGGAGTCCCTGCACCCAACGGCGTTCCTGAACTTCTCTGCGTTCTCATTTTCACAAGCCCACAATGTCCAGTTTGGGCTAAAACCAGTGTGAGTTGATTTTCTGTCCGTTACACCATAAAGTGTCCTGAGTAATCCAGAGAATTTCCGTGATCCATTCCCCACCCACTCACATGAGAAAGACACAGTCCTCGGTCCTCGGAGCGTAGAGTCGAGCAGAGGCAGCAGCCATTAGACAAGTGGCCCAGAGAGTTGGTCACTAACAGGGGTCACTAGTGCCACCAAGGAGACACTGGGGTCTTCAGGGGCCCACCCCCACCTGGGGAACCTCAGGGGCACCTTTCCCCAGACGGGACACAGGAGATTTGACACAACTCCTCACCTCCCTGATTTTGCCTCTTGTTTGGGTTCTACGGTCATCACGGGCGCTGACCGTAGAACACATCGCCCTTCTCTCCGGCCGGGAAGCTCCTCTCCCTCCTGCAAGGAGGTAAATGCCGCCCTCGCTGCCCGAGAGCCCGTGGCCACACGGCACCGTGTCTGGAGCGACTGGTAAGCTCTGAGCCCCTTCCCCCGCCCCGGACGGTCCGCTGGGGGCCTCCCTGGAAGACACGTGGGAGGCACGGACTGCGGGCCACTCCCGCTGTGGCTCCGAAAGCCCCCCTGACGCTATCTGGGGGTCACACGTGGAAAACCTCCCGTGACTCGGCCAAGTGCACGGGGTGGCCCGTCTGCCCCGGAAAGCTCCCCGGCCCCCGGGGGGGAGGGCCGCCCCCACAGCGGGCGCCGCCCCAGGCCTGCCGGGCTTGCTGCAGAGGCCGCTCACAGGCCGCACACCCGCCCGCGATCCCAGCCACACTGCCAGCCCTCAGGCGGTCACACACGCAGACACACACCCCGACACACGGCGGGACACACATGCACACAGGGCACAGGTACGTGGCGCACAGGCACGTGTGTGCTGCACTTACACATAAGACGTGTGTGCAATCATAGTGTACACACGTGTGCACAGGCGCCCAGGTGTGCACGCATGCACCCCAGCTTGGGCTAGACCAGGGGGCAGCTTCTCTGATGAGCTGCACCAATGGATCCAAGTCCCGGCTCCGCCCTGAGCCGCCGGGCCTCAGGGGGCCTTCCTGTGAAAGTGGAGGTGACGGCACCCCCGGCAAGGTGGCCTGGGCACTCGGAGAAACGTGGAGGGTTCAGCACAGCCCCCGGCACAGAGCAGGGAGCGCGTGCGACAGCCAGAAGCCCCAGAGATCGCTAATGAGAAACGCAGTGTCTGGGTCAGAGAAGGGCAGGCGAGTGCGGGGGGACCCCCCTCGAAGCTCTGTAAGGCGCAGGGACCAGCCAGCACCCCTGGGGGACCCGGGCAGCATCACAGGAAGGTCGTGGCCTGCGCGCCCCAGCCACAGCCTAGAGACAGCGGCCGCTGTGGCAGTGCCCAGGGACACCAGCAGAGGGCAGTGCCGCCCCACAGATAGACCCATTCCCGAACCCCAGTGGAACAAGCTGGAATTCCCTAGAAGTGACCGGGGTGGAGGGGGGCCTGGGCCTTTCCTGGAGCCCTGGGTTTCAAGGGTGAATCCCAGCGCCGTGCGGCCGTCAGTGCGGAGGCCCCAGTTGCACCCACAGGCTGGTAGGGGGTGGGGAGATGGCCGGTCCCACCAGCGGCATTCACTATTCCTATTTGCAGAGGGAAAAAATGGGACCCGGAGCGGCATCAGGTTGGCAGGGAAGACTCCAAACTGCCAGGAACAGACCCCAGGCCAGGCAGCACTCGATGCTCGTAGCAGAGACGGACAGCGTCCAGCAGCTGGAGAAGAGCTGACCCCTGTGCACCGCATGAAGGTGCCAGCCGCGGGGGGAGGCCTTGGCCCTGTCCGGTCCGGACCCCGAGGGTGCAGGAGCTCGGAGCAGAGAGCAGGCCACCTGCCCCTCCAAGGACCCGGGCCCCCGCACCTCTCCCCGCTGGGTCAGCTGGTCTTTGGGGACACAGCTGGCCCTGCGCCCCACCAACACTGCTTCTTCCTGACTGGGGGCACATTGTCACAGCTCGCGTTCTCAGATTAATTCAGCTGCTGATCTTCAGGGGAGAACTTCCCTTTCTCTTGAACGCCACAACCTTTTGTTGGTTAAACATTGCTGGATGCCTTTAAAACACCACAGCTTTATTGAGAGAGAATGCACAGACCACAAAGATCGCCCAAGTAGAGCATGCAATTCAGTGGTTTTTAGTAATTTTACACATGGCGTGACCTTCGCCATCATCCTTGCCCCAAACAGAAACTCTGCGCCCATCCCCCAGCCCTGAGCTTGGGACATGCCCACCTCAGCCCGGTGGCCTCTGTGACAGGCTCCTTTCCCTTGGCATCGTGTTTCCGACGTTCTGGGCCACCCTTGGAGACAGTGTCCAACAAGAAGAGACTGTCGTGCCCTCCCCCACCCCAACCCCCACCGCTGCTGCCCTCGGCGACAGAGGCAGACGTGGAACAGCGGCGCCACCACCAAAGACTAGTGACAGTTTGGATAAGGAGAAGCAGGGGTTGCCAGGTGAGGGCTGGGGAAAGCAACAGCGGGGCTGCTGAGCAGGAGGTGCGAGAAAGGCAGGAACAGCAACCGCCCCCCAGAGGGAACAGCATGTGCGAGGGCCTCAGGCGGGACGGGAATGAAAGGTGGCCACGTGCCTGAGACCCAGAGGAGGGGAACGTGGCCCAGGAGGCCATCCGCACGAGGTCGTCGGTGGGGTGCGGCGCCTTAAAGCCCCCCCATCAGCAGTTTTGACTTTCTCCGAAGAGCAATAGGGAGCTACTGCAAGTTTGAAACTGGGGAGCAAAGTCATCCCAGTTGTGGTTTGAAAGCTCATTCTGGAGGCCGGGTGGAGAACGGAGGGCAGCCGGGGGTCTTGAGGGGGTGCTGCGGACCTGGGTGGCGGATGTGGCGGGGGAAGGGGCGGGAAGGCTTGTCCCAGGCCCTGGAGGCAGGGTGGACGTAGGAGCGAGAGCGAGGAAAGGGTGAACGGGCCTCCGTTCTGAGCCAAGGCAGGCCGGCGCTGCGGCAGCCAGGACGCGTGGGAGCCGGCACCGACTGATCGGTCGTCCGCACGATTTGGGGCCAGAAGAGCTGGTCACTTTCAGGCCCCAACCTCATTGCTTAACACAGCCCGGCCATGAACTTGCACGGCCCATCCACCGTGCCTGGCCAGCTCCCCGGGGCAGCTGCCACCTTGCTAGTTTATGTCCCCAGCAAACCGGTGCCCCAGTGCAATTCTGCTTTGCTCCCGGTCAATGCACACACTAAATGTTTTCTAACCAGCACACCCTGTGTCTGCTTTAACTCCCAGCTGATTTATCCACCCAATTTGTTACCAGGGCTCGATTCGGTCGATACCGGCGGGGATTCAGCCTGCAGGGGCGGCTCTGATTTCAGCACGCACACCCGCCCCGGGGGGATTGGAGATTCTTCCCCTGCCTCCCGAAGTGATGGGCCTGCCTCACCGCAGGGAAACCGGCAGCAGCATCCAAATGACCGGGCCCAGGAAGCCAGACCCCCAATGCCACAGGCGCCTTCCCCACACCGAGGCCTGCAGCCCTTGGTCCCACACTGCCCTGGGCTGGCTGTGACCCCAGGACTCCCTGGGACAGAAAAGTCTCACAAACTACGAGGTTTCTGCGTCGATCCGGGCAGAAACAGGCTCTGGGGAGGGGGAGACGTGCGTGACCTGTGTGGTTGGGTCTCATCGCGCTAGGATCAGGGTGGGAGTCAGATCCTTATCTGCGGCTGCGGACGTATAAAAACAGGATGTTAGGGTTTCTTGTTCCCAAGGATTTAGCGAAACGTTTGCTAAAAAAAAAAATAGAAAAAGATGCCAGAAAGATTTTTTTTCCTTCCAAAAGGAGGGTCATGGGGTCTGAAGCCGAATATAAGAGGTCAAGGTCTTCCCTCTTGAACTTGCTCTGGCAAAAGTTCAATAGAATCACATCCTCTGGTTCTAATTCTAAACTTCCCGGAGGAGGCCCAGCAGGAGGCCCGGCTCAATCTATAGCCTTTCTCAGAATAAATCACAGCAGGCAGCGGCAGCAGGAGTTATTAAAATATTACATTATTTGACATCTCTGTTTCTCGCTCCCCCCTCCTCAAGCCAACTCAGAAATGCCTTTACGTGAAGAGGGAAAAGGCCTAAACCATTTGCCTCGCACTAAGTGCCTGCAGGAACCCAGCAAGTCCTGTCAGTAGGTGGCAGGGCTGGGTGGGAGAGGCGACAGGGAGTGGTAGGACCTGTGGCAAACTTAGGAAGGGGCAGCTGCCACTCCACTCCCATCCATCTTTGCCTGGGAAGGGCAACTCCAGATACCAGAGTCCCCTGGCCTTGCCAAAGACCCCTGTGACCTCCCAAATGGGCACATACATTCCATGCCATCAGGTTGTGTGAGGACCAAGTGTCCTGGAGCCACTGGATGTGATCAATGACTACCACCGCACACCCCAGCGGGGCAGAGTCCATAAGACTGACCAAGGCTCTGTTTGCCACCAGTCCAAAGGGATGACTCTCTGAGTCAAAATTAAATTCGTATCGAAGTAATATGCCTTCTTCTCTTTCTCTCCCGAACCTTCTCGTAGGGTGGCGCCTCTGTCTCCGAGGAGGAAGGGTGCTCCGAGGAGCAGAGGAAACCCTTAGGCGGATCTCGGCTTTGGGGTTCAGAAGTCTCATTCTTCAAGGAGGGGTGAGACCTCGGGGGACACAGCATGGGGAGCAGGTCAGATGGGGAGAGAGCTCCCTAGAAACCATGCCCTCCCCCACCCCCATCCCTGAGATGGGCACAGAGTGTCCACAAGGGCAGAGGCCGGGAGGGACCCTCTTTCCAGGAAGGGCCCCCTCAGAAAGGGACAAGGCCCCATGAGGAAAAGGCCACCCAGGGCATCTAGGCAAAGAGGACATGAGTCCGTCTCCTGAAGCCGCTGTGGCAAGAAGACGGGACAGCAGAGGGTGCGGGAGCCCAGCTGGGGGCAACCCCAGGACGTCCGGAGAGCAGAGAGGCATCTCACGTAGCCCCCTGAGTCTCTCCAAATGGCATGGGAGCAGCTCGATGGCGCACTGTCTCACAGGTCAGAAAGAAAGCGGCCGAGAGAGCAGGACCGAACAGGGCCCCGCTGACGTCACGCAGGCGTGGCGGTCGGCCACGTGGACCAGAGTCTGGGACTTTAACTGGCGAATTGTGTGGTATGTGAATTACATCCCACTAAAGCTACTTTGTTAGAAGGCAGGTGGAGGGACCAACACTGGGTGACTCCACTTACACAAGGCTCCTACAGGAGTCAAGTTCCTGGAGACAGAAAGAGAAAAGCGGGCATCAGGGGCCGGGCAGAGGCTGGGGGGTTAGTGTTTAGTAGGGACATTCTGGGGCTGGTTGCACAACCACGTGACTGCCTCTGGACCGTCCCCTGAGAGATCGTTACAACAGTAAGTTCTCTGTTATGCTTGTTTTCCGTAATAATACAAAGGTAGACAAGGAACAGGGTATTCACGGGTGTGGGAGGGTCACCCCCAAATTACTTGCTAGCGCAAAAGAGGAAACGTAACTTCCCACTGGAGAGAGGCAGCCGTCAGCTCCCTGACCCCAGGCTCACACTTCGCACCCGGACGGTGGGGCCCCCCGGCAGGCCCGGTGCCGCGCACAAGGCCACGCGCCCATGAACCGGTCTGGCAAAAACGGCCAACCTGAATCCAATCCCACCTGTGAAGGTCCCACAGCCAGTTCCCAGGAGATTAAGGGACAGAGGAACGAGTTAAAAGACACCACGTGGATACAGGACCTTCCACAGGACACCCGGGCTGGCCTTTTCTAGCGGGTGGGAGGAATCGCCGCTCCACGGTAAAAGAGACTCTCGAGACATTACAACCAAATGCAGCCACCGAGTGAAGGGAATCCAGCGTGAACCAGCTCACTCTCCCAGGCATTTGGGGCAACTGCAGAGGCTTGGACTCAGACCGACGTTAGATGCTGTGATCAGCTGGGAAATGGCCCCGGATGTGTCCACATCCTCACCCCAGAAACTGTGACGCTGATGCCTAATGTGCAAACGTGGTTTCGCAGGTTGATTAAGGATCCTGAGATCGGAGATTGTCCTGGTCCAATCTAATCACAGGGTCCTTGTGGGAGTGTGGGGGGTGGTCTGAGAGAGACCGGAGATGTGACCCCAGAGGCAGGTCAGAGAGATGCTGGTTTTGGAGACCTCGAAAGGGCCATGAGCGAAGAAACGTGGGCGCCTCTCGAAGCCGGAAAAGGCAAGAAAACGGATTCTTCCCTCGAGCTTCTAGGAGGAACCGGCCCAGCTGCCACCTCGATTTTAGCCTTTAAGACCCGCCTCAGCCTCCCGGCCTCCAGAACTGTAAGAGGGTAAATCTGTGTTATTCGAAGCCGCTAAAGCTATGGTCATTTTTTAAAGCAGCCATGGAGAACTAACACAGACGCTGCCTGGGAAGCGTTACTGTTCACTTGTCCGGGTACGGTGGTGGCGCTGTATTTAGGAGGAAAACGTCCTGAATCTGAGAGGCGGCAGAGGCTGGAGGGCGTTAGGGGAGACGTGTCCGGGGCTCTGACAAGTGCTCTGGTGAGGGAACAGAGGAAAAGTTAGCAACGACCTAGTCTGCTTGTTCTATTTTTTTCTCCATGCTGTAACTTTTCTATAATAAAAGCTTTCTAAAGTCTCAAAGTAGAAAAGATTTCATCGGGTTTGGCAACTGGGTCTGGGAGGTGGGGGGAGGTGGCAAGAGGTGGGGCCCAGGAACCATTGTCTACGGAAGAGGCAGGAGAGTGAGAGGAAACCTATCAAAGGCAGCCCTGCACCTACGGACTCCCAGAAGGCCCAGCCCACCGCAGCCCCCGGGAGCTGGAGCGGGCCCCGCCCCTGTTGCATCATGGTCCGGCCCTCTCTGCTGGCTTCCTCCCTCCACACCTGGACCCACTCCCATCCTAGAAGCAACAGCCTCCCTGGGCACCTTGGGGCCGAGCTTCACTGAGAAGATGTCCACACCTGCAGCCTATGCTCCATCCAGTTTCCACTGGCTCTTCCGCACCCCCTCTAGGACACCTGTGCCCAACGTGTCCCTGAAATTGGCCTTGGCAAAGACAGCCGTGGAGCCAAGTCCGGCGGTCTCCCTCTACCCTCAACTGGCTCAACCTGTCAGCAGCAGCATGAAATCGCTCCCGATGGCGCCAGCCGGGGCAGCTCGCAGCCCAGCGCGCTATCTGGCCCGTGAGTGCCCAGCGCCGGCGTCCGGCGGGCGCACAGGTGCGGGCAGGCCAGGCACCTGCCTCATTGCTACCACCTGCGTCCAACCAACGCAGGATGTCCCAGCTTCACTTCTTTTCAAAGGAAGTGACTTTGGCTCCCCAAGCCTCCACCTCTGCAGGCTGGGAATAACAGCACTTCGTGGGGTTCTTGCAAGAAGCAAATGAGTCACTTGAGAGCGCCGGCAAAACCAGATCGAACACATCTTTTTTTAAAAATTTTCATTATTTAAGTCTAATTCCTAAACCATGTGTCAGATGAACCAGGTCTGAAGAACCCTGTGATTTGCTGAAAGGTGGAGCGAAACCCTGACGTTCTTTGAAGATGTAATTTGATTTTTTTGTTTTTGTTTTTGCTTTTTTAAAAGTCGTAGTCGTTTCAAATCTCAGCCCTTCTCTGCGTGCTATGGCTGGTAATTTGTTCAAGGACAATAATGTGGAGGACCTTGAATTTCAAAATACCCAAATTTGCAAAATTCCTTCTTGCTTTTCTTGCTGCAGCCCCTCCTGGGTAATAGAGACGTTAATGAATATGTTCATTAGAGGTACCCGGAAGGTCCGAGGCTTTCTCTCCCTTTGCGGGCGTTAAAAAAAATGGATTTTCTCTCAAGCTGGCTGGCTCTCATCCCTGACCCCGCAGCCATAATTCGAGAGCGCCTGTAGAAGAGTCTTTGGAGGGCTGTATTCATTTCTGAATTCTTACACTGTTAACTTTATGTGAAAACACTACCCATAGACAGTTCGATATTTTTAAAACATTCTATAGCGTACAAAGATAAAAATAGCGTAAAAGGATCAAGAGTGGAAAGTCCGCGGAGGCAATTGGCCATTTAGACCATTTCTAAAGGGGAGGAGAAAATTAACGAATGCAGCAGGTCTACAATTCGCACCTGGTGCACAGGACGCACCTAAGTCTGAGTCCAGGAGGTTTCCTGCGGCGAGAGCTGATCCGCGGTCTCGCTGCGACACCTGGTGGCCACCTCGCCCGAGCACCTGAATCAGCCGCGCGCGGCAGCGCCACCTGGCGGGAGCCTCCGAGACGCTCCCCTGTGGGCGTGGGGAGGGTTTGGGGGGTTTCTTTGTGAATTTAGCGAGGGTGGAAGCAATTGTTAGGAGCCCTGAGGCCTGTCCTGAGGTCGCTGGGGCTCTGACAGGAGCAGAGCATGGTGTCGGTGGGGTTTGATTACCTGCCCCTCCATCCCACGTCTTCACTGCCTGCTGGTGCCCATCCCCGGGGTCCATCCTGGCTGGGCTTTGAGGCTGAGCACCAGTATTGTCTGCGTTTCATGAGCAGAGGAAGGGGGTCTTAGAGAGGTAACCGAGGTTGCAGCCGCCAGGAAGTCCCCGCAAGCAAACTGGTTCCCTCCTGGTCTGGAGTCAGGAAACGTCAATAGCGTGTCATGTATTTGTTAAATCCCTGGTCTGGGGTCACACATCCGGACTCTGCCACTTCCGTGCTGTGTGACTCTGGACAAGGTGCCGACTCCTCTGGGCCTCAGTTTCCTTGGTGAACAATGGGCGTGGACTAGGACGTGGATGGTGCCGCGCAGACCCCGCCCTCCCTGGGGGGATTCTCAGAAATACCCGGCTTTGCCTGGAGCCTCCTGAGTCCAGGATCTCTAGCAGGTGAAGGCCAGCCTCGTGGGTTTTACCCAGCCCTCCCTGTGTGCTCCAGGCGGCAGACCTCTGACCCTCAGGACCCCGGCACAGCTGCCGCGCAGACTAACTGAGACAAGGCGTGCAAAGTGTCCAGCCTGGGGTACATGCTCCATAGGTGACTGCTATCGCTCTCAAACTTTGGAGAGCTCAGGTCCGGGGAGGGAAAGGGCAGTTCTCTTTCCTTCCGACGACAAATGTAAAACATGATGTTAAACATTGAATTACCTGTGATTCAGCAATTCCCTTCCTAGGTATATACTCAAAAGATTGACAACAGGGACTCAAACAAATCCTTATGCAGCCACGTTCAGAGCAGCATCGTTCACAACGATCAAAAGGTGGAAACAATCCAAATGTCCCCAACGGATCAGTGACTAAACAATGGAATAATATTCAGCCATAAAAAGGAATGAGGCAATGATATATGGTACAACACGGATGAACCCCAAAAACATTATGCTAAGAAGCCAGACTCAATAGGCTACATATGCACACACCTAGGTTGCGGGTTTGACCCCCAGTTGGGGTGTGTACAGGAGGCCACCTATCGATGCTTCTCCCCCTCCCCACTTCCTCTCTTTAAAATCAATAATAAAAAAAATCCTTAGGTGAGGATTAAACATATTGTATGGCTTGATTTATATGAAATATCCTCACCGAAGAGATCCATAGAGACAGAAAGTGGATTAGGGGCCGTCTAGGGTTAGGTCAGGGGGAATAGAGGGCCCAGGGATTCTTTGTAGGGTGATGAAAATGTTCTGCAACGAGGCAGGGGTGACAGTTCACAACACTGTGCATGTACTAAAGGTCATTAATGGTGAATTCATGGTACGTGTATTTCACCGCAACTAAATAAATGAAAAAGAAGGCGCGCTGGTTGTGACCCTTCCAGCTGCCTTCTCGTGGGTCTGCCTGCTTTTTAAACTGTAACTCAATGATCTCATACACATTTCCTGGGCGCTCTGCTGGTTTCTCCTACTGACACCTCGCGGGCTCCCCCCGTGGTGGTGCTCTGGCCGATACACACAAATCAAGCCATATTTTAATAGCTGCAAAATGTCCCACCGTCACTCCCACCGGTGGGCGTTTGGAGGGTTTCCAGGCACTTGGCGCCGCGAGCAGCTGCCCAGGCATCCACGCACACGCCCCGTCATGTGGCCGCGTTTTGTCTCCGCAGGGCGGATTTACGAAAGAGTGGCTGGGCCGGACAAGGCGTCCTGAATCCTCATTGCAGCGCCGCCATCCCCGCAGCGGTGCAAGCGAGCCATTGCCCAGACGCCCGGCTGCGCACACGCACATCACGGCCCCAGAGGTTCTGCGCATTTATCATTTTTCCAATTGCACTGACAGTGCACAGCAACCCAGCGCGTAGGTGACGAGGTGGATTTCATTTGACAGCTGGCGGGGTTGGCCTCCCCGCTCGGGAACCTTCAGGTAGGGGGCCACAGACCCTTTCAGGATGTGGGGAGAGCTGTGAACGTTCCCCCAGAAAAGATGCGTGTGCGACACCCACATTTTGCAGACAATGTCAGGGGTCCCAGCAGAAGAGCCTGCCCGCCTGGGAGCCCTCGGTGCCCTGCCCTGCCCTGAGTTTCGAATGTGGCGCAGACTGCGGCAGCGCTGACATTTCTGATGAACACAAACACCGGCGTTTTTCTCGCTGCTGACGCGCGCCTGCGCCCTCTGCTGGACGCTTGCGTAGTCAGTGCGCAATGCGGAGGCAGAGCCCAGCGACTGGAATTTTCCTCTGCCTAAGAGTTGTTTGTTTTGTTTTGGGCTTTTTTTTTGTTTTTGTTTTTTTCCCCTCCCCTGCAGAACTGGCCCTGGAGTTTGAAGTCCAGACCGACTTTCTAGAAGTTGCTGAAGAAGCCCTGTACTTAATATCAAAATCAGCAAGTCTCAGGGAAATTATTTATCTCCCACTTTGGGAATGATTAGTTCTGGATGGAGCCTCTTATGGAATAGGGTTTGCTGAAAATTTATGAGGCTCCCTGGAAATCGGGAGACTATTGATTCCCGGTGAGTAAACGCTTTAAGCAAATTAAGTGGTGGTAGTAGTAATAATAATAATAATGGCTACTATTTGTCAAGTGTCTGCCCTGTGCCAGGCATTTAATCCCCTCAGTGATGACAAGGGGCAGGTTTGTTACCCAAATATTACCCGTGAAGAAACGGAAGCTCTGAGACATGCAGCTGCCGGGCCCAAAGCCACACAGCCGGTGGCAAAGGAAAACTCTAAACCAGGAGCATCAGGCGGCGGGCCCGGCCCTCCCCGCGGCACCAGGGGGCTGCACCGGCTGGGCTGCGGGTCCGGGGGCACGGGCCACACTGGTGTCTCCCTTCACCAGCACGGCCAGGTTGGGATAGAGGTGATGGGGCCCCGTGGCAGACAAAGCAGCTGAGGCCCTTGGAGGTGGCTCTTGGCCCCAAGGTCGCTCCCTGGGCAGGAGTGAAGAAAGAAGTAGACAGACAGACCAACAAGCAGGCACTGCTGTTAACGCTGCTGCCGGCAGAGGCCAGCTGTGCGCAGGGATTTTTAACGGGAGGCTGGTGAGGGTCAGAGAGGAGCCAAGACATACCAGCACCAAGCGGAGACTTTCTCCTTGTTGGAGTGAAGGGAGTTGAGAGGGGTCCTGCCCAGGGTGGCTCAGTGGGTTCAGCGTCATCCCGCAAAGCAAAAGGTCGCAGGTTCGATTCCCAGTAGAGCACATGCCTGGGTTGTGGGTTCAGTCCCCGGTTGGGGCACATACGGGAGGCAAGTGACGTTTCTCTCTCACATCAATGTTTCTCTTCCTCTTTTTCTCCCTCCCTTCCCCCGTCTCTAAAAATAAGTATTTTTTTAAAAAAGAGCTGAGAGCGATTTAAAAAGAAGATAACTTGCTCACCCTGGGTTTCAGTGTCATTTGGAAGGATGTCTGCCCCCCTTTTCTGATTTATACTGCACTGACCTCCAGAAGGGTTCGTGGCAACTTATAATTGATGAGCAAGACAGGGAGGCTCGCCATAACTCACTCTGGACAGAGAGTGGGTATGTGCCCCGGGTGGGGCCCGGCCTCGGCCCCGAGCCTGCTGTCGCCATGGTGACAGGAACCTGGTGCCGACGCAGCCATCGTCTGCGTGTAGTGAGCGGTCCATCGCCACAGAGTGGCTCTCTGGTTCCAGGGACTCTTTCCCAGGCTGGCACATGTGCACCGGGGAGCAAGGTCCCTCTCCGTGCGGCCACCAAGAAACCCCAGGACACTCGATGGCCTTTTCACGGGGGAGCTAACCTCAAAGGGTCAGCTCACCAGTTTTGTGGGTGATGGGAACTTAACAGAGACCAAGAAAGGCACCAAAGGGTCCTCCCATCTCCCCTTTCTCTCAAACATCCATAATTTAGCCCCCGACCTCAGCGAGACTTCCTCACTGAGCTCTCGGATGGCAACTACCGGCAGCTGTCGAGCGCCTCCTACTCCCAGGCTCTCCCAGCGCCCTCAGGGACCAGCGCCATGACTGCCCCCCATCCTGTGACCACAGGGCAGAGCCCCCGCCCCGGGATGTGTCCTGGGGTCCACGCCGATCTCAGACTCTGCGTCTCCACGCCGCCCCCGCAGTTCCCTGCTCTGGTGACTGCGAGCCCAGCCTCGGGGGAATGCAAGAGGGAGGGCCCGGGGCTGGATATCACACCCGGAAGACTGGCCCCAGCTCCCTTCCGGGGGAAGCCCACGCTCTCCACGAAAGAGGAGACCTGCCCACAGGACCGCAGACCGTCTGTTCCCCGCTGAAGGCCGTCCCCGATGCCTGGGGCCTGCACGGATTTTACAGTCCCACACGATGTTTGTGATTGCTTCCCCGACACTCCCCCCATTTTTTTTCTATTGGCTCCAAAGTAGGACCAAAAAAAAAAAAAAGCCTTCCAAAGAAATGTTTACTGAATTATCTACAGAATGTAACACGATTGCGATCAGTTGCACATCAAGTCTTCTATGGCTGTGGACATGTTTGGTCGAATCGGTGATGCCAGCCCATTTGAATGTGAGAGATCGGATGTTGAGGTTGTCGAAAATGAACCCCCAGGACCTGCAAGGGTGCTCAGTGACCCTGCCCCAGAGGCCGGGAACGTGCCCAGTTTCGGGCCAAGTGTTTAATTGAATGGGGGCCGCAGGAAGACAGAGCGCTTGCCTCCCAAGTTCCAGGGACAAGTGCCAGCCAGTGGGCTCTCCTAACAACGAAGACAACAGAGCAAAGCTCCAGGCAAAACATGACTTTGAGTAATGTCACTTGTTAAGTTAAAAGGGTGCTCTAGTCCCCCGCCCCCGCCAATGCACCTCATTAGCTAAATGGATTGACCCACTCGATGGGGTTATTTAATATCTGCCTATTGACTTTGGAGAAAGCCTGCCAAAAACAAGATCTCTGTTTTGACAGAGTTGATGCTCAACTGTGTTTTTTTTTTCCCTCTGTTATTTGTCAAGCAGATTGCTGAGCTGGGCACAGCCACGTCCACCGAGTGTACAGCCACGTCATCGACACAGATCTTACTTGCTATGGCAGCAGGAAATGCGGGCAATTAATTTAAAAGCTGAAGCCGTTTGCCGGGACCTAAGTCAGAAAGAAGGGCGCCAGGATCTCGCGCCTTTTCCGCCGCTTTAAAAACCAGCTTCGACGGTTGGGAGGCCGCCCCACACGGACCGACGGCACAGTTGTGTCAGGGGACAGGGCTTGAGAGAAACGCACGTGGCAGGTCCACGCCGTTCTCATCCTGCGGCTTCGGAGCCACGAACGGTTCCGATGAGTCTAAGGTTGTTTCTACCACTTTCCTCCGTGAAATGAGCTAGTCTGACAGCGGAGGGCGGTCCTACGGGTGTGCCCCAAGTTTTCTTCTCCTTTTGTACCATGGCCCAACCCTTAAAAAAATCAAGCCAATGCTTAAAAACCAGAACTTCTATCAAAAAGCCAGACTTGCAGCGCTAGATAGCTTGGAAAGATCGAGCCGCCTGTGAGCCACATTTCTGCCGGAGCTGAGCCATGGCGCCCTCTTCAGACAGGGGAGTGTATGTCCGTTTGCCCCAGTTCTCACCCTTCCTTATTGCCTCACCCAGCTCACTCACCCACACAGCAGGCCCGCAGGTCCGTAGCTGTTGCGAGGTACAGAGCCTAGAATTCGGCACAGCGCCACTCCATAGGGTGCTGCTGCAGGAAGGGGGGCACCTGGCAGTGGGGGGTGCGCACAGGGAAAGAAGGCGCCAGCCCCGCCGATGAGCTCATCCTCGTCTCTCCCGCTGCCTCTTCCAAGCTCAGCGCCACCTTGTCACCCTTCAACAAATCAGGCGCCCCCTGAAGATCGCGTTTGGAGAACCAATCTTTCCCCTCACCCCCAGCTCGAGCAGCAGACGCCTCAAGGGTGGCTCAGGAAAACTTCTGGAACATTTCTAGCTGTGGGAGCCTTTAGTTCCGTGAGTTTTACCAACTGAACCTCATCGCCCACGCTGCACACGACCTCCCAACATTTGCCAACACTCGTTTTGTACAATCACAACAGAGCTGTTCTCATTATGGCTGGTTACTCCTATTATCCCGATGCATTAGACGGCCTCCAGACGGGGGAGAAGGTAATTGGCTCTCCTCACCCCAAGCAGCGTTACTGGGCACCATGTACAAATAGCTTAAAATTAAAGGCTGGCATCAAGCCTATTAGGGCCGTAATGGATTGCAAAATGAACACAACTCACCTATTCCTATCAGCCCCTCCTCCGGTCATCTGCAAGCAAGACAGATAATTTACTATCTGATTCAGATTAATTACCACGTTTTCCGGCCTTCCCACTCACCAACAGTCATCTGAACTCTTCAAAAGTTATCCAAATCAGCTTTGATCAGCAATCATCCCCAGGGGGAGCTAAGCTGTAGCCTACTTCTTGGAGCCAGACCCAAACTTTCCACTCTGGAAAGCTTTGTTCAAGTTCAAGTCCTTCAGGTCCTTTCTCCTGGACTTTGCCATCCAGTAGGACAGGAACATTTGCCGCTCGTCCTGCCTGTGGTTCAGCTGGCGGGCGATGGCCTGCGGGGTCATGCCCTTGGCGTCCTTGGTGTGGACGGAGGCCCCATACCGGAGCAGGGGGGTTATACAGTCCGACTGGCCCATGGCGGTGGCCACATGCAGGGGCGTCCTGCCCATGGGGGACCGACCGTGGCAGTTGGCTCCTGTAAAACAAGAACGTCGGCTGAGGGGGCTGTCCTCCCGGCCCGTTCAGGGAAGGGAAGCCAGAGGGGGGGCAGCCGTGAAGGGAGAGCTTGGGCGGATCGACAGCTGCTGCCCACACCCCCGCCGGGTGCAAGGGAGGGGGCTCCACGTCCCCCAGCCCCCAGGGATTGCTCCGAAAGCCCTCGTCGCCCTCCTCCAGCGCCTCCCGGTCCCGGGGCTGACACCCCTGGCCTTGGGTAACGTTCCAGGTCATGACTGCTCTCTCTCGTCTCCCCGCCATCACTGCAGAAGACCCCGCGACACCCTCCCTCCCCCCCACCCCCCGCCACAGGCCCATCATCCCAGCCTCCTACCTTTATCCCGCGAACAGACCCTGCTACCTCGCCCTGCCCCTGGCCCTTTGCACGTGCTCTGCCCTTTGCTAAACACCCCCATCCTTTTTTCTCCCCCTGGGCTAGCTCTGCTCGCCCTGAGGTCTCATTCGCTTCCTCAGGAAACCCTTCCCCCAGCCCCCCTGCCGCCCCGCGAACTGCTCTGTGTATGTCAGTCGACGCCCCCGTCTTCAGAACACGCTGCGCACAACCGGCCATGGAATTAATTATCTGTAATCATCTCCGGCCTTCCCTTCAGAAACTCTACGAGGGCAGAAACCACAGCTGGTTTGCTCGCTGCCGTTTTCATCCCCAGCACAGAGTGCGACACCGGGGGAGGACAGGCACTCGGCAGATGCGCAGACGACGGCCGCCCGCCTCGTGGACAGGCGTGACCTTCCATCGCCTCCTTCGCTGCCTCCCGCCGGCGGACGGGCTAGTGACAGGTGTCCGATATGGGCTTGTTGAATGGAATCAAATTCTGGGGAACGAACGCCACGACAGAGAAAACAAGGCAATTCAATTTCATGCTGCCGACCTCTAGACAGCCCACTGCCACGAGCCGCGGCTCGTCGGTGGGGGAAAGGGTTAATTAAATGGGTCCTCGTGACGCCCAGCCTTGGCCAAGGCGCCTTTCTGCCACGGCTGTCTTGCAGAGGACAGAAAACTTTGTGAAGCTGGCTGTAATTTTTTAACTGGTGCTTTCAAATACATCACAGTTCCATCAGAGCGAAAATGACTTTTTATGAGCTTAAAGGACCGCTGGGCCGTGAAAAGCCCGTATTTCATCTTACAACAGGCAGAGCGCAGAAGGCCGAAACGCTCCGCCCATCGCGGCGCACGGCCCAGCCACCCTGCCCGGCACCCCTTGCTTGGTGGGAGTGGAACAAAGCAGAGGCTGCGCAGAGAGGGCCGGGGCAGGCTGCCGGCAGGAGGGAAGGGGTCTGATTCTGATTTGAAGGCGGGTTGACAGGGGAGACCCTTGGGTGAGGCCCCTTCAGAGCTTCCGACCACTGACCCAAGACCCTGTCTGCCACCCGCTCTTCCTTTTCCCGAGGAAGCGGTGGCCAGGGCTGCCCGCAGCTCTTGTCCATTGTTCTTGAATGGTCTACACCTCAATCCGTGGGCCTTTTTCCCAAGAACGTCCCATCCAGGGAAGGTACGGTATATTCCTGCAGGGCCTCACACAAAGCCCATTAATTGGGAGACAGCGCAGGCTGAGGGCAGGTGGCGGGAGAGAGAGACAGGGAGAGAGAGAGATGAATAGAGGGTGAAAGGGCTTCGGGTGACGGTCTCATAGGCTGGGAGGGGACTGGCCCACCTGCCAACCACCGAGAAGGCGGCTGGCTTGGGGCTGGCCCCTCGGACCGTGGTGGGAACCCCACCTCAGCAGGGGCCGGTGGGGGATCCCGCGGGAACATCCCCAGTGCATCCGGTCGGACATGGGAACCAGGAAGCCCTTCCGGCCGCTCTCCTGAAAGTTCTGTCTCCCCTCCTCAGAAAGCATTTCCAGGAGACCTGGCCGAGGAAGAGAGGGAACACAGCCTCTGCTTAGCACGTCCTAAGACACCTCAGATGGGGACCGTGATGGGTGGTTGACAGGACTTGGGCCCAGGGAACCGCTGCTGAAGGGACCAGGGAGACAAGCCGCACCGTTCTCCCTGCTCACAAGACTCCAGCTCTTGAACGTCGTCGGCGGTCTTTCAGAATTACCGTGTTCTAGAAGGTACAGAACAGCCTCCACGCGGCCCCTGTGCGAGGCGATGTACAAGGCCACGAAGGCTCTCTGAGCCACCCAGGCCTTCCAGTGCTTCTCCCCCAGGTACTGCGCGTTGGCGGATTGGCACGGAGACTCCTCGGCCACGCCGAGGCAGGACAGCTGCGTGAGAGACACAGAGCGACGTCACTCAGTGCTTTCCCGAGGACAGGCCCCCTGGCTGGGTGGGGGACGGGGCCCTCACCCCCAAGGGAAAGTCCGCTCGAATGCTACACCAAGGTTCCCGATGGGAGCAGAGAAGAGCAAGCCCTCATGGAGACGTTGGAACACAGCCGGTGGGCGGGGGGGACATTGTTTGACACTCTATACATGTCCAGGAAGTACCAATTTACCATCAGGCGGGCTCGGAAGGCAGGAAATTCTTCCTGTCAATGTTTTGAAGAGAGAAAAATAGATTTTTCGGGGTGTCCAGAGGAACGGGACTGTGGCTGGTAAGGAAGACCCCAGCCAGCACGAAGTCGCCCCGAGAGGGGAACAAACTTCTCTGGAGACTTGGCAGATTCTGACCGTCCGCTCTATTTTCAGGCCGTTGTCTCCGTTTAACTTTCAGAACATGCTGAACTCGGCTCTCGGTGAATAACAGCCCAGCGGTACCATCATCTCGGGGCGGATTAAAGCCCAGCACGGGGGGGCGGAGGGGACATTGTCCCTGACACCTGTGTCTGGTGTGGGGCAGCAAAGGGGGAGGAGAGCATGTGACCACACACAAGGCCGGGCTGATGGCCGTTCTGACTCATGACAAAAGGGAATAACCACACGTCCGGAGCAAAAGCCAGAAGGCGCAGGCCTGGGCCTGGGTCTCTGGGTCCGGGGAGGAGGACGCAGGCGGGGCCTGGAAGGGGCTGCTCAGGCACCCGGAGAGGGCACCCCGTTCCTCTGGGGCCGCGCACCCACACAGGGACGCCCAAGTCCCGGCCCTGCCTCCCCGGACTCCACCCCCATGCCCGGACCCACCGCAGCACCCGCCTGCACCCGGCCTTCTCTGACCCTCTCCCAGCCAGAACTGAACGCTGCCTCCCCCGTGCCACAAGCTCATCGCTTTTCATCCGAATTTACTTTCTGGAAAGAACATACAGTTGCCCCCTTGTGTCTGAATGATTCATCTCCACTGCTTCGTGGACAAGCTGGCCTTTGCCTCCTTTCCCCCCGCCCGCCCACCCCAAAGCCCAGCTGACCACCAAGCACAAGGCCTGGCAAAAAGTAGGCACCTACGGTGTGTCCAGATGGGGTCAGAGCCCACAAGGATAGGTCAGTGCACCTCCCGACACTCCGGGCCGCGAATCCCCAGCTCTGCCGAGTGTCTCGCTGGTGGTTAAATTAGGTTTCCCGCTTTACAAAGCCCACCAGTAAGTAGAGGGTGTGAGCCCAGATTCCTTTGGGGGGCGTGAGTGGGCTGTAAGTCACAAGTGGGTGGACACAGGGCAATGGACCTCGATGCAGTGCGTGACCGTGAGGACGGAAGCCCCTGTCACCTTTTTTCCCTGTTCTGAAACTTCCACTCCATGTTCACATGAAAGAGGAGGTGATGTCCCTCTCCCCCCCATACACACATGCCCACAATTCACAGTTGCTTCATGAGGTGTAATATCCATTTAAAGAATTATGAAAACACCTTACTGGTGTCCCCTTCCACAGCGGCCGACACCAGGTCCGTCCATCCATCATAGTGCCAGACACATAATGAAATGATTCCACCGGGAACCACGTCATGGGAGTTCAGTGTGCTGTCGTCCACCAAAGCTCCTATGGAGAATCGGGTTTGCTTTTAAAAAAAAAAAAATAAATCGGGCATTCAAGATAAACTATGGTGTTGGTGTAGTTAAGAGAAGACCTGGCTTTGAGTGCCACAAAGATAATTTTAGAACCTCGAGCGCAAACCTCGTTTGACGGCCCCACACTCATCTGTTGGGGGTCGTTAATGCTTTTAGAAAATTAATCTGGCTCAGCTGGAAGAGAAGCCAGCCCCCACATGCACACACAAAAAGAGGCAACGGTTTATAAAATTCTGGAATTATAACTCGCCCTGTTGTGAAAAACCACAAGTCCATAAAGTCATTTTCTGAGGCAAACTCTACAAATAGAACTAAACTTGAAGTGACGCTATATCCTAGACACAGCACAATGTAGTTATTTATACAAGTTGTGTACGTCAAGCTAAAACTCTCTGGTTGTTGTCGTTGTCGGCTAAAGAAGTAACAAGGACAAAAATTTGTTGGGTCATTCAAATTAGAGTCTATAGAAGCGTTTCTCCAGCTGGGTGCTATCGAGGTTCTGGAGGGGGTCCTTCTCTGTCGGGGGGCGCCCTAGGCATTGCAGCGTGTCCGCAGCACGCCTGGCCTCTGGGCACTGAAGGCCAGGAGCACCATCACCTAGTTGTGACCATCAAAACTGTCTCCAGATACTTGACTTGTGGTGGTGAACACACGATACAACGTACAGATGATGTGTTCTGGGATTGTACAGCTGAAACCTATATAACTTTCTTAACTGATATCACGCCAATAAATTCAATAAAAATATACAATTTTTTTAAAAAAAGTCTCCAGACATTGCCAAATGGCCCCTCGGGGACAAAACTGCCTCAATTGAGAAGCAATGGTAATAAGAATTGTAATGTTGACATTCACCAGAATTTGGATGGGGGATGTTAGAAGTCCTTGTCTATGGAATCGCCCAGAACAGCCCCTTACTCTTACAAAAAATGGGGTGAGCCCACTCACGCTTCATAAATGCAGACTCTTTGGGGGAGACGGAACTAGAAGGAGGGCCTAGAAGTTGTCTTTAGTCTATCTTTTTGAATACATGTGTTTTCTTCCATGGCCACCTGCATATGGCCTTGCTGAACGGAATAATTTGCTTTCTCCATAAATGGCGGCACCCATGTGTCAAGTCTCAACTCTGCCCGGGCTGGCGCATCATGTGTTCCAAGTGGAATTCGGGAGTTGTTTTTTGTTTGTCGGTTTGTTTGTTTTGCTTTCACGATCAGGGGGTCACTACGCACCTGTAAGAAGTACCTACACTCTTGCATCCTCATGGCACGCTGGCTCCGTCGCGTCCATTTGCTCATAAGCAAACGCAGGCCCCGAGTACGTGGCAAAGCCAGGCCCCCAGCCAGACGCACCTTCCTGTGAGCTCTGGGCGCCTGTCCCCCTGGGCGCTGTGGGCATCACCGGTCCCGAGCAACTCCAGCTATCGGATGCAAACAGGACACGGCGACGAGCAAATCTGGTAATTAGGGTCTTATCTGTGGTTCCAACACAGAGGATAATCAGTAATTAGTGTAAGCAAGACAACTTGTCTTCCCATCAACTTGGAAAAAATTGAGTAAAGCCGTGTTTCCCCGTGAATGACAAAGAGCGCAAGTCCCACGTGCCCGACGGCTCGTCTACAAATCCAAGCCCATCGCTTCCTGACAAGCGGGCAGCGAACACTAATTATCACCCGCTAAATAAACTGTTGGAGTTGACGACAGACGTGTCAGGGCGGCCCTCGCCCACGAGTGTGCTCACCCCTTTCCGATCTGTGTTTCTCAAGGTTTTCGCGCACATTACTGCATTCGACCCCCCGCCCCCGGCAACCTCGGAGGTTCGGGACGAGCCGTCGCTCCTTCTGGGCAGGGACCCAGATTTCGTCCATCAGCATAGTGCCTCCTTCCGTCTTTCCCGTTGGCCGTCCACAGCGAGGACCGCAGCCACGAGAGAGGTCAAGCTTCCCATCACGGTCGCTAAGTGCTTGCTGAGGGACAGGACTGTGACATCAGAGTTAAGTCACAATCCTGTGACTTAATTCTCTTGAATTTATTGCCTCAGCATAGCTCCTCAGCAGAAATAAATTCACAGAAGGGGTGCCAGACATCCGCAGCTCGGGCTACGTAATCTTCTAATTACTTGTTTTGGAACTCAAAGTCCTTCAAGAGTTCACCTCATTTTTAACACGTTAAATACAGGTTGGGTTCGAGACCTATTTCCCTCCGAATAAAGCTTCAGAAAATGCCCCCGAAGCATCTTCCAAACACTCCCTCTGTTAGAACCAGTACATAGGAAGAGACCTCGCCTTCCATAGACCACTTTGCCGCGTTGTGTCTGTCTCGGGAGGGGACCGGCACCGGGACTTCTCCGGCTGAGAGGGCTCCGCGCAGATGGGGAAACTGGGCGCTTGGAGGGCGATGTGCAGAGCGTGGTGCTGCGGGCCGGGCTGCTGGGACCTGTCCGCCTCTGTCCCCGCCCGGCCCGCAGCGCCGCGTGGCTGCACGCCCTGTGTGCTGCGGCCCAGCGCTCTTCCCTTCTTTTCTTCACGCGTCTTTGCGTTGATTTCCACCGGGTGGGGAGGTGATGGAGGCCAGGGACGCTGACCCTGCTCTCATATCCTGACTACCATAGGGAGCAGGCCAGGGCGGCCAGGCCCTCCAGCCGATGGAAGGGGACGGATGGAGAGGGAGAGGCTGGGCTCCAGGGTGTTTGCCCTCCACTGGGTGCCTCTCGCGTGGATGTGCCCAGAGAGGGAGCCTGGGGGTCCCGGTTTAGCCACAGGGAGCCTTGGGTGCTGGGCTCTGATTCCGTTTGGGCTGGCTTTGAGCTCCTGATGTGGTCAAGGACACAGCTTGAGATCCAGGGTTCAGATCCGAGCTGAGCCAGTGCCAGGGTTCAGGTTCGAACGTGGACAGGGTTTGCTTGGAGACTGGGGGGCCCGACGAGGGCAGAGTTTGCTCTGGATTTGGGGTTCTGGCGAAACCCAGGTTTACCTTCTGTTTCGGGGTCCTGGTGTGGGGAGGGTCTTCTCTGGGATGTGGAGTCCTTGCGTGGGCAGGCTTGTTGTGAGGTTCGGGGGTTCTGAGGCAGCCCCGGGAGTGGCAGCCGGGGGTGAGGATCAGGCAGGGCTGCCCTGGGATTGGGGGGGCGCTGATGGTGACGGGTTCTGCTCTGAGATCTGGGGTCCTGACGCAGGGCAGGGTTTGCTCTAGAACTTGGGGTTCTGATGTGGAGAAGGTCGGCTGAGGGACTTGGGTTCCAAACACAAACAGAGCTTGCTTTCAGCTTAGGGGCCGCGCGGAGTAAGCAAGGTTGTTTTAAACCTTGGCCTCCTCACACGGACACGTTGAAGCTCAGGGTGCTGACGTAGGCATGGTCTCCATGGAGATTTAGGGTGCAGACGTGGGTAGGTTTGCCGTGGTCTGGGGGGTCCTGTCGGGGGCAGAGCTTGTCGCGTGCTGTGGAGCCCCTCTGAGGACGCTTGGCTTGGGGCTTGGGTTCTGGTGTGGTCAGTCATGGTGAACTTGGGACCCAGCTTGCAGATGTGGGCAGAGGTGGCTTGGAGTTTTGGGGTCTGGATGAGGGAAGAGTTTGTTTTGGGCTCTGGCATCCTTACATACACAGAGATGGCTGAGGGATTGGGGTTCAAGATGCCCAAGTGGTTAGTTCATGGCTGGGGGGCTCGGAATTGGGCACATCCACTGGGGCTTAGGGTCCTGGTCGGGGTCAAGTCTGCCCTGGCCTTCAGGTTTCTGGTGCAGGCAGGGGGAGTGTGGGACTCATTTGAAGTTCGAACGCGGGCATGCTTTGTGTACAGATACGGGGTCCTCTCAGGTGGGGTTTGTCTCAGGCTCTAGGGCCCCTCAGTGAGGATGGCTGCTGGGAGATTTGGGGTCCTGATGGGCATGTGGGTAGCCTAGGGACCTGGGGTTCTGTCTTGGCCAAATTTATGCTTGGTTTTGGGGTCCTAAAGTGAGCAGGGGCTGGTTCACGCTTTAGCGTCCTTGCAGGAACATAGTTGCCAAAGATTTTGGAGTTCTGAGACATCGGTGATTAGCCTGGAGATTCGGGGTTCAGTCTTGGGAAGCTTTGCTCTGGGTTTTGGGATCCTAAAGAGGGTGGGTTTGTTTCAGTCTTTGGTGTCCTATATGGACATGGCTGGCTGGGAGATTGGGGACCCTACATCCACGTGTCCAGCGTGGCGACATGCAGTCTGCTTTGAGTCTGGGGTCCTGCTCTGAGGTGTGCCCCGAGTTATGGGGTCCCACTGAGCACAGGCATTTTTGGGGGCGGGGTCTTGCAGTCTTAAGTGGCACCGTTGGCTTTGGGACTTGAGTCCCTGAGGAAGGCTTGGGGTCTGGGTGGCTGCAGGACCTGCTGTGGCAGGGTACTTGGGGACCTGAGGTCCTGACACGGGCAGGGTTTGCTTTGGGGTGGGAGCCCCAACTGGACAGGGCGGCTTGTGGAGCGAGGTCCCCCTCTGGCCTTGAGGTATGAGGTCTACGGTGAACCTGTCCATCTGGGATTGGGAAGACCCTGGGTGGCCAGGGTTTGCTTCTCCATCTGAGGTTTCCAGTGGGATTGGGCTTTGTTTTGGATCTGGGGGTGCTCACTGGACAGGCCTCCCTTTGAGGTCACGTGTTCAGAAGGGGACTGGGCACCCAGGGTCGAGGGAGTACAGAGGGCGAGGGACGGGGCTGTGAGGGGGCCACCTTGGTCCAGGTACTGGAGCTGCTGGAGGTTCAAGGGGATGCCGGCTATCAGGTCCAGCTCCTCTTTGAGCTCACGCACAGTCATGTCGCCGCGGCAGTTTGTCACTTGGAACATCTCCCCGGTCTCCTCCAGCAACACCCGCATGGCAAAGATGTCTGGGACCAAGTCCAGCGCCAGGCTCCCAGCCTGCGGGTCCGCGCCGCGGCTCTGGCCGTGGGTGCGGGCCCCGGGCTGTGTGGAGACACGCTGCGGGACCCGCGAGCCCACCCCCCGCCCGCCCGGAGCGGGGTCCGGGCGAGGGGCGCCCCCTTGCGGCCCCGCTGCCCGAGCCGCACCCGCCGCCGCCCGCAGCCTGGCTCGCTGCATGGCCGGCCACTGGCTTCAGCTTCGCCCGGCGTCATCCCGACTCCCTGCAGCAGCCGGCCTCGCGTCATCATTGACTCCGCCCTGGTCGCCCCCTGCGACGCCCGAGCCCCCTCTGTGTGCTGGTGGCCCCCCACAAAGAGCAGAGGCGCAGCTCCACGTGGCTGCGGTGCCGGGCCTTAAATAAACTGGCAGGGCCCGGGCACTCCCCAAAACCGTGGGAAGCTTTGTTGAGATCAATACAGAGGTCTCGCTAGGAGGCCGCGCCGCCGCGCCTCCGCGCCCCCGCGCCCCCAACTCCATCTCGAAGCTTCCAAGCCGCTCTGTCAGTTCCTTTAGTCTGGAACACGAGGCACTTCCGGCCACTGTTAGGAAATGAGAGCCTCTGCTCAACGTTTGCTTAAAACACAACCTTTGCGTCATTCGGGGCCCACTACCTGGAGGAATTACCTGGGAGCAAGGCTCTCTCGTTCCTCCATCACTGCGCCCCCGGCACAGGCAGGGCTGTGAAGCGCGGCCTTTAGTCCTGCCTGGAAATCGTGCTTCTAGCGTGAATGAAAAACCCAACACCGCCAAAATATGGCTCCTTTCAGCAGACCTGGGCCTGATTTGGTGAGAAAAACAAAACCTAACCAAGCCTGGCACTTGGCCACCGCGGAAGGGGGAATCAGGCCTTCATGAAAACCTGCAAAACTGCACCAAAACCCAACGGTTTTGAAAATGCTCGGGAATTCTTGCAGTGAGAAAGGTGCTGACAAGAAGAACCCAGATGAGGGGTGACGGCCACGCGGGGAAAGGCCGGGCCGGGTCTGCTGTTGAGATGCCTGCCGAGGGGGCTCTGCCTGTGAGAGGCCCTCTTCTGCTTTCCCATTAACTCACCTGAGGGCAGGCCCCAGGTTCAAGTAAATAGGAAGTTCATGTGGGGCAGTCGGGCCCCAAACACTCAGCCCCTGGACCCACACGGTCATTGCACAAAGAGCCACGTGATGAGAGGACACCAGGGAAGAATGCTTGGAGAACCAGGACAAGCTTAGTGAAAGCTCAGTGGCTACCATTAAAAAAAAAAAAAAAAGGCTAAAATGTGAGTTTTAAACGCATTTTTTTTGTGTGCAGAGACATTACAATCATTTAAAAAAAAACAACAAAAAACCTTTGCATTGGAAAAGCATTCCTATCACAGAAAACTTTTAACATAAACTGACATTTGAAAGGCTGCACAATTTACTAGAGTCTCTAGGCTGTCGACAAGCACGTCTGACTCAGCGTGCAAGCTCCACACATCACGACACAAACAGAAGCTCATCTTTTTTCCTTAATGGAAAATTAAGCTCTGCACAGAATACAAGATTCCAGTTGAATAATTCCACTTGCTGCTAGATCAACAGATTGTAACAATATGACAATCTCAGTTTCTAGGCAATAAAAGAAAAAAATTTAAATGGCCTGTTACTGAAGCTAAACACTGCCTTTGTGTACTTACCGTAGGCAAGAATTGAATGCAAAATGGAGGTGTTTTCTTTCTTCCTTAATATGTGCCCCCCCCTTACTGCCCCACTCTTTGTTGCGGCTGTCCAAACGCAGCCCTGGCTGCGCTCTGAAATCCCCGCGCACGCCCCTGGCCCACCGCCTTGCCTTCTGCGTGCAGCAGTAGCAGCAGCACCCTGGGACTAGGGGAGGCGCGAGCATCCCAGGCAGCAGGATGTTCAATAGCGAGTTCAGAGATTTTATTTAAAACAAAAAGAAAACACTGACAAGCAAAAGGTCCACGGGCAGAGTCAACACAGCCGAGGTGCCCTTGGCCCTACAGGGCGGCCCCTCCCTCCCCTCCCGCCCACCTTTGAAAAGACACATGCGTTAACCAGAGGGCTGTGAGCACATGCGTGTGTGGAATTCAACCCAATGTTCATAGAACCTTGAGTTACTAATGAAAAGCCTATTTAAATTCTAGAGCATCTTTCTTAGCTTAAATTTTAAAAGCATGAAATCTAAGTCCTGTGTACTTAGTCAGTTTGAAGAGCACCACAATTTAATACCCCAGACAACCGGTTTTTTGGGCAAGTCTGTGGACTGATCAGAACTAGGGTGTCCTATCGTTTTAAGATTCTAAAGCGTGAGGATTTAAAGGCAAATCCACGCATCTCAATGACCGACGTCCCTCCTGAGTCCTCAGGCATTATGACAGCATCAAAGAATGAAGTCCTTCTGCTTCGGGCCTCTAGCAAAGGCCAATACAAGTCTTTACGGCCACAGGCCTGCAGCAAAGGTGGGGGCAGGGGGGTGGAGTTCTGAACAGAGTTTATAACAAACGTGCAACACTGGAAAGATGGCCATAAATCATCCTTTAGTACATTTCTTTACTATCACGTTTTCCAAAAGTAAACAAATTGGGCTCTATTTGCAGCAACTCAAAGTGGAGCATAAATTTAAATGATGTATTTGTTCTGTTCACTGATATGGGGCTAATATTACATTAATATCTTTTCCTCCTGTCAAGAGTTATTTACATATGTACAGTATTTCAGTTGAAAATAAAAGATAATGCCACAAACTATATTTTATAGGAAAGCAGAAGGGAGCCAAATGTGTAAGCCTCTTAAAGACTGAAAAGCTCCTAATAAACTCCTTTATTGGGGGGTGTGCTTTAAATAATAGAGCCTATACCAGAGAAAGCCAACTGCCCGCGGGTACCTGAGGCCATGGAGGGCCCCACGCCCAGTCAGCCGCCTGGCTCTGTGCCCTCTCAGGCTACGGATCAGGCAGGCGGCCTGGCCACCCGAAACCTGTGCCCATCCCAAGGGCAGCCCCGTGAGTGCAGGTGGGAAAGGGGCTGCCGACGGTGGGGGTCGGGGAGTCAGAACCCCGAGCTTCCTCCCTCGGCGGGTCCGACTATGGCCGGAGAGATGCACCAAAAAGGGAAGGACCCGCATGGGGGAAATCACAGGGCTACTCAGTTCCGCTTCTCCAGCACAGCAGTGTCCGGAAGATTCCGCCGCTTTGGTTCTAGAGTGGCCAAAAAGGAGACATCTTGGTCCCGGTTTGACTGCAAAGCTAAGATGGTCTCTTCAACGACTTCAAGATGAGGGTGACCGGCATTTCTAAGGTATGCTAGGGAGAGAGACCGCGGGTTTGATGTGCGTGTGCCCCTGAACCGTGGCCCAAAACGTCCCCTTGTCCGAAGGGTTCTTCAACCACATCTCAGGCCAACAAATGATTTTTCAAAGACTTGTCACATGTATAAGTCCTTAAAGTGATAAAATTGCTGTAATCAAAGAGTATTTCTAAAATTTCAAAAATGTCCTCCCAAGAACAGGTAGGCATATTTTAAAAATAACTAAAAAACTTCTAGTATCATCTTTTCTTCCCTCCAACAGAGCGAACTTTCCGAGGGCCCCTATCTTATATTAAGTCCTGTTCAGGCTGAAAATAACTGACCAGGTTAGACTATGTGCTTTTTTCCTACTGACTACAAAACCAGACCATTAGTAGCAGCTAAGCCTTAAATGTGCTACCTCTCATAATCTGTACATCATAATTCGAAATTTGCAAAGTTGCCTTCATTTCTAGAAGACTCTAATATTTTGCATTTTTGCGTGTTTATTAATTATGAAAACTGAACCGCATCCATTTCCTCAGTCCTTTTTTGGGTAACATGAACTATGCATCAAAGTGGACACAGTGATTTATGTAATCCACCTGAAGTGTGCAATCACCTTATTGGCCACAATTCCTAGGGAGGGCACCTTGCTGCCGCTCCAGGACGTTTGAGACGTGGGGGCTGAGGAGCGGGCCCACCTACCCTTCTCCAGCAGCGTCTGCCTCAGTGCCTTGGCCAGCAAGACCCTCACGGTGGGCACGGGGTCCGACGCAAGGCTCAGGAGGCTGGGGGGCAGGTGCTCAGAGGACTGGTCCCCGGGGATGCCATCCTCGCTCATCACAGCCTGGGACAGAGAGAAGGCCAGAGCCATTGAACCAGCAGGTTTCGCTTGCCGTCGGCACAGCTCTTCTAAAAACACCCGTTTCTCAACTCCAAAGAAGCCAGCTCCAGACCTGCTGCTCTGGCAGAGTGCGTGTGTGTGTTGAAACCAAAAACTCAGCCACGAATCTGGCCAGAAACAGAGTTCCCACTTTATCATGCCTCACCAGGCCGGCCTCAGGTGAGCAAAAGGCTACAAGCCAGGCCCGTCTAGGCTCCGCCCTAGCTGGGCTATGCACACCCGCCTCTGTAGCTCTGCTCAGGGCATGAGCCACACGGAGGCGCTGGGGCTTCAGGGCACTCTGCAGCAGCGAGCGCAGTGCCGTGGGTGGAGTGGAGAGCCCTCACCCCAGCCCCTCGCCGCATCCAGGCCCTGAGGGCAGGGCTGCGCCTGCGGGGCGACCACCAGACCCCGGACCCGACCCAGCGCCAGGCCCTCTGGAGCCGTGGGCAAGCGCTGCTCCCATAACAAGCCCGGCCTCTGCACATTGGCCTCCGCTGTGCTCGTCGGGGGTCTGCCAGGGACGCTGGTGGTTCGCCCTCCCAGCCAGCCAGGGCAATCGGAATCGGCTGCATTTAGGGTGCGCGAACTCCGCTGCCCTGTGGTCGTGACACCCAAAGGTCTCACAACCAAGCAGCAGCAGTGGCTGGAGACTCTTAAGCCAGGCGTGTGCCACCTGCAGACCTCACTCCCGCAGATGCTCACAGCCGGGGGGCCCCGGCGCCTGGCGCTGTGCGGGGCGACTCAGAAGCGTCAGCTCCTTAAAGCAGCCATGCACAACCACAGGCCCCCGTCAGATGAAAGGGGGGCGCAAGGAGGCTGCGTGGCCCAGGCCCTTCACTGGGCTGCGAAGCTGGTGGCATGGCTCAGAGTCGGCCCTCACCAGCTCCAGGCTCTCGCCTGGCGCCAGGGCCACACAGAGTGACCACCAGCAGGACCCTGGGAGGCGGGCAAGGCGGAGGGCCCTCCCTTGTGCTGGCTGCTGTAGGTTTTCTAAGTCTTTAATGGTTAATTAGTGAGGGCACATGAAAAATTAGTTGTTCTTGAACAAAACTGGTTGGCACCTTTTCCTTTTGTTTCATCATATGTTTCCTAAATCTGAGATTAAGAATTTAAAAATAAAAGTAAAAATGTCTCATTTACCCTTGGTCCACAAAATGCTTTGGAGCACCAACTTTTTTACAGAAGCCTGGCGTGTCAGGCCTGGGGTTTGGGAGGTTGGCACTTCCCAAAGCGGATGGCCAAAGCGATGCCCTGTGATGCCCCTCCAGCCCAGCAGGGGGCCCTCGTAAGTCTTTCAGCTGGGGGCAGGCAGTGCTTTGGAGGGAGAGAAAGGAGCTCTGGGGCCTGGGATCAGGCGGAGTCCAATCGTGGCTTTATTGCGCTATTGACAAAACCAGGTGACAGCTCGCAAGATTCAGCATTTCATTCCCTCTACCTCTATATGTGCTCAAAATGTGCATAAAATAACCCTTCAGCAGAAAAAAGTATGGCTTTAAACTGTCTGTGTGATCTTGAGGAAATCACTTAACCTCTCTGGGCTCCAACCGCTTCCTCTAACAACAGGTGTAGGAGTAAAGGCCGTAGTGCTCCACACATGGCACACCCTGTCACTGAAGGAGAAGCACGCGAGGAGACGCCTGGCGCAGGGAGGTGGTCAAGGCATGGCCGGCGTCCTCCGCAGCCGAACAGGAGTCGCAGCCTCCCCGCCACGAGCCACCGACAGGGGCAACCTGAGCTCCACGGGAAGGAGATGCCAAATCTCCCTGCGCCCTGTCGCTCGTGCGTCACCCAGCCGCCCTCCTGGGCAGCAGGCCAAGGCGAGGGGAGGGGCGCGCAGCCCAGACCTCGCTGCAACAGGGGAGCGCTCTGGGCCCCGCCCTCATCCCTCCCCGCAGGGAGGGGAGGTGCTGGGAGTGCAGGCGCTGGTTCGCGCCTCCAGCATCTGGAGTGTGCCTGGCGCACAGTAGGCGCTCAATCAATAGCTGGAGGCAAAGCGTGCACAGGCTGGGAAACCCTGGGCCGGCGCTCTGCCTGCTGGGCTGCCGGTCTCCCGGGAGCTGAGTGAGTTTGGCCCCCCGACCCCCAAGTCCCTGCCTGGCCCTCCAGGCCTGGGCCCCTCGCCTGGGACACCTGGCACCAACACATGGCCGGTCCTCCAGGCCATGCTCACCTGGCGAAGGACCGAGAGCTCGCCTCCCAACCCACTGGGAGCCATGCCGGAGTCCAAGGATGAATTCGCTGATGAAATTTAACCCCAAAGCACTTTCGCCATTTGAACAGAACTTCGGCAGAACGGCCACGGCCTGTGGGAAACGGTCAGACCTGCAAATGTAAAATGCCGCCGTGTGTCTGAATCGTGTCTGCTGCTCTGCGTGGACACTAGACGCCTTTATGCGCCCTCCGTCTCGACAATGAACTTAGGAGCACAAGCGAAAGTAATTTTGTTACAGTCATCATTAGAAACCAGAAAAAAAAGATGTTTAAATATATGGCAATGCACAGACACACACACAGAAAACCCTTTAAGTAAAATTTAACAAGGGCCTGGCAGTGAAAAATAGATCATTTATCTTAAGATTCCAAACCCGAGGAACTATCCGCTTGCATAATAACTAAATCATTACCTTTCAGAATGTGTAATTTTCATAAAATTTTAATACCATCAGAGTATCTTAGTAATTCAATATTTTCAAATGAGACTTTCCCACCTCAGTCCTCAGCTGATATAAGCCCACATAAGCCTTGGTATAAAACAGGATCGGCTTTTCTAACTACTTTTCTACAAAATCACGCTGTAGAGTAAACCCAACCTGTGTTTAAAAGAAACACGAAGCCATTATTTAAAGGGTTTCATTTATTCAATGATTTACCCACAATTTCCATCCCCGAACCATACAACAAAAAGACAGTCTTACATATTGATGAAACTGTCATACAGTTCCTAATTCCAAAATATAAAAGCTGGTTTCATAGGTAAACAGAAGAATTAAGCCCAGAAAAAAAATAAAGGAGTTAAAAATGGAAGAAGCATAAATATTCCTATTTCCAAAAATCACAAGCAGAAAAAGCCATGATTCCTTACTAGTCTGAAGGAGAGCCACCAAACTTCAGAAATTTTATCTGCACACAGCTTTAAGGCAATATGCATCAAATAATTGTAGACATCATTGGGGTTTTAGAGTTCCAAAATCAGTATCAGCTGCCTGAAATTAAAAAAAAAAAAGAAACTGTTTTGGGGGCAAAAAAAATATATTATTACCTTCTCTTTCTTCTCCCTTCCTCTTACGGATAAAAATAACCAGGCTGCAAAGCAGGGCAAGGAGGACCCAGGGAGGCTTCCGGCCAGGGAAAGGCCAAAAGCAGAGTTGAGTGAAATGACCACGTAAAGAAAAGCAAAAAAAAAAAAATCTTATTTCTTCATCTCACACACACAAATCAAATAAAAAGGAAATAAATTAAACATGGTAAAACAGAGGCTAAGAAATTTATGAATAGGGATTTACTATTTCAATTTGAGGTTATCAGTTCTAAAACACATAAAACTTTCAGAATCAGATAACATAAAAATAACCAGAACGTTGAAGTTCCCGAAGATCAACAGATCAAGGGAACACTCAAATGAGATTTCACTGCCTCCGCAGTGTTCCCGAAGCTGCAAATTAAATTTTCTGCGGCGGCTGGCGGCTCCCGGCTGGAGCGGCGCCTGCCAGCCGCAGCCGGTCCGCTTGCAGAGAACTGGGCGCCGCGGCCGGTCCCTCCACGGGGGGATCCATCCGCCGCTGGTGGGGAAAACCGCCCACCCGCGCGCTCGCTGCGCTCCACGCCGGCGTGGGGAGACGGGGCCGAAAACCAGTGGTGTTATGTCTGCACTGGCAACAAAAGGAAATGAGAAAGAGATGGGAAGGAAGTTAGAGCCAGAAGCCAGGAGTGCCGGGGAATACTTTCGTACCAAAAAGCACTGTTTGCAGAAAAAACGGTACCAATATCACGGCACGGGAACGCGGAATTCCTGTCAGTGGCTTTGGCTGCAATAACCACGGCAGAGCTGGGAGACAGCTACAGCTCGAAGACACGGCTGTCAGGCGACGCTCCCAGTTGGGAGCCAGGCCGCGGCTCGGTCCCGTCCCCGTGCCGGCCCGTCCCCGGTCCAGGTCCCTAGCCCTGGGGAAAGCGGGTCGGCCAGACCCCGGTTCCCTGACTGCTTCCATCTCCAGGAAGCGCATCAGCTCGTCCCTGTCCTCATCCCCGCCCGCGTTCACATCCCAGGCTTCGTCCTCATCTACGCCCCCGACCCTGTCCCCGTCGCCATCCCCATCCCCATCCCCGTCCCCATCCCCATCCCCAATCCGGACCGGGGCCGCGGGCCGCGGGCCAGGGATGGACTTGGTCGAGCGCCCGCACACTGCCGCTAGAGGGCGCAACGCTTTCATGAAAAAACTTGGGCTGTTTTTCTCTGTCCTCAGTATACACCGGGAACATGGCATAATGACTAAAACCTCAATCGCTCAAATTAAGCATAATGATCAAAGATCACAGCAAAGAGAAAATCTTTTAGTTTGCCCCCGGCATCGGCCAAATCATATCCTGAATAGCTGCAAAAGCTTGATGGATTTCTACAGGGAAGACAGTTATTTGAGATTTCTAGTTGAGGAAGAAAAATGAAAACTGAAGATACCGAAATAAATCTTGACAAGGTGAAAACTAAAACCCAAACAACAGCCACCACAAACAAATCCACTCGATACTGCGGAAATCACATTATGCACCTAGGGAAGGAGGATTATTTAAAGCGATGCTTTCGCTCTATTATAACCACTCAAACCTTTACCATCCCTTCTGCCGGCGCAGATGGAATTAAATAACCCCTTCACGCACAAAATGATATACAGATCTGAGCCACCTTGGGGGACGGTTTTATTTAATAATTGTCTCATCTGGGTTAGACCTTTTCATAATACCTCTCACTGTAGCATAATTTCCTTTAGAAGCTGAAGTGGCCCCACCACGCTGTGCCCTGCAGAGAGGGCTCCACTCCGAATGTTCAAGAAAGCTCAGGCAAAAGACTGCTCCGATGAATAGGAAAATATTGACGAGTGGGTGATTCATCTTTTATTTGGTTCGAATAAATTGCCTTATGGAACAGCAGAACACTCTAATTCCAGAGTGACGCGGGCCCTGTCTCCATCAGAACACGAACGTCTGCCCAGAGACAGAGGTATTTGTAGCTCAGGGCTTGGAGTTCAGCTTGTCCCTTCATAAAAACATAATCTCTTTATCCAAAAAAAGCACTATTACTGCTAGTTAGAAATCAATTAACAGGAAGCCAAATGAAGAATTGTTCCATCTAATTTGCCTTCTCAGGGCCCCACACAGGTTTTACTTACTCTGCTAGTTCATATCGGAACATCCAATCCCTGCTGTTATCGGTCACTACCAATTCTTGAAGCTGATAAAGATATTCTCTCCTCTTGTCTTCATGAAGCAACTATTTTTTTTAAGAATGACATATAAATAAAAATATACAATCCCTTAACATGAGCCCACACTTCCTGTGTTATTAGACTTCAGATTATACATTTGTTGCCAGCCTGCAGCCACGCACCCCCCTACTGCCTCTTGGACCCAGGTGGTTGTGCAAACGTTGCCCTGAACAGATGCCAGCACAGCCCCGGAGGCTTTGGCCTCCCCCGGGGCTCCGTACAGGCCACATGTCCTCAGGGCCCCAGCTTTTCCCCAGCAGGACTCCTGCCTGTGAACCCCGTCATGTGTTCACGGGTGGGGCCCGGCTGCTTCCCAGGGCCGGCCTGCTCTGAGCTGGGCACCAGAGTCCTTCAAGGGCAGCTCAGCTTGTGAACGCAAGGGATTAGTTTCTCTAGGTCTTTTTTAAATTCTTATCCTTGCACTCCTCATTCCCTTAGGAGGAGGAGAAACAGAAAACCAGGCAAGCAGGGGAGCAGCAACGACTTGGTGCAGCAGCAAGACCGATGTCAGCCAGCTCAGAGGCAGGCAAGGCCGCCCCACCAGGGGCCTGGCTCTGTCTGAGTCACAGAGCGTGCGGGGCTACCCGCCCACAACCCTCCACAGAATGAGACCTCTAAGGGGCAGGGGCTTAGGAGGAAAGGTGTAAAAACATTCACCCCTCACCAAGAGAACAGCCACTTTGAGATTTTAGATGGTATGTTTCAAATGGAAAAAAACAGACACCTGCATTGTGTTTTCACCGATTCCCTGCACGGCAGGGCTTTAAAAAGCTGTTTTGAAGAGTGGAATTCTGCCTCGTGTTTTTCACCCTTCTTCCCACCTTCAGAAAATCACACAGGTGTTTAAGGACCCACTTTGTCCAGGTCTTTTAAAAACCTGTTGAAGATGGGCACCAGGTCAGCAGCTGTCAACTGGTCCCCGAGAATCACAGCCGGCTCGTGGGTGGAGAAGGCCAGGGTCTGACGTACCTTCCACTGGGTGCACGACAGACACCTCTTGCACGTCGGAGGCCAGGGCCGCGTACGTCTCCTTCAGGCAGTGCCAGTTCTGTGGGCCCAGTGTGAGAGCCACCCCCGGGAGGCTGTGGGCGCAGTGCTTGGCGATGCCGGCGGCGACCGTCTGGGCACGAGCTGGGTCGGCCATCGACACGTACTCATCCAGCAGGGGCTGAGGTATCACACCCCGGGAGATGGGAGAGAGGGGAACTGGCACGCTTGCTGGAGAGAAAGGGAGGGCTCACGGAAAACAAGGCGTTCGGAACTGGGAGGCGAGAACGGGAAGGCGGCAGTGTGAGGGGCCAGGGGCCTTCCCCGGGCTCTGGACGGGCCAGCTTCTCACTCTGCGCGTTCTCAGGCTGGACTCAAGTCAGAGCAAGCCCACGTGCATCTTCCCAGAGTTCCTCCGAAGCTGGCACCACAGGGAAGAGTCTGGACATCGCTGTTTGCTTCATCTGGAGCACACGGCTCTTGGGAATGGAAACAGTGCTTTCTTGTAACTTCCCCCAGCACGTAGGGCCCCAGCCCCGACCCTCTGCTCAGCACTGATCCCGGCCGTCTGACGGGACACAGCCTTCCTGGACGCCCCGCTCGCCTTCACCTCCGTAAGCACGATGGGGCGCCCAAATCACATCGCACACGAAGCCGATACGCAAGACAGCAAAGCCAACCATGGCTCCCAAAAGAAGCCATCAAAAACTCTTCAGACAAAAGGGAAGAAAGCAAAATTACTAGTATAAGTAGACACTAAGTATTAGTGTATAGATGTTACATTTTTCTTTGATTTGATTTGCTTTAATTAAAACACTATTCTATGTTATTCAGAAGACTTTAAACACGATTGTAGAGTTTACTGCTTTTTTTAAGCTAGAGAGGAAATATTAGCACCATAGATTGTAAACTACGATATGTCATGAATATTGATGGAAGAAAAATATTTGCTTCCAGTGGCCATTCTTAAATTTAACTCCCAGAGAAATGTGAAGTTTTGGGCTGCTTTTCTTTTCAAGGAACAAACCTGTCGGTTAGATTTATTCTCCTCCTGTGGGATGGGGTCACGCCTCTGCTTGGTCCCCAGATGGTCACCGCTTCCGTCCTGAGGCTCCTCTCGACTCTGGGGGGAGGGGGCGTGTGGCCAACGGGCCCTGAAGGAGGAAGGGGGCCTGCTGCTCCCCCTTCGCAGAACCCGCTTTCGAAGCTGGAAGTGACTTTTGCCCCCCCGAGAGGAGAGCCTCCCGTTAGGTCGAAGCCCTCTCTCCAGGCACCAGAACATACATTCGCACAGTTATATGTAGTGTTTATAGACCAGTCTCTGTAAGTGTCGAGGCAAACACATTTCATTCATTTTCCTTTCAAAGCTGCACAGGGCCCTTACAAAAGACAGGCTAGCGCTGGCGAATGCCAACGAGCTGAGCCTGTGTCAACCACTCTTCCAGCCCCGGGCTCCCCAGCGTCGTTACCCAGGGCCCTTAAGGAGCAGTCAGTCATACGTTTAAGGCATGCCCCTCCCACCCCCAGAAGGCATGCGGGGTTTGCCAGAAACCGAGAGGCACCCCTGTGGGGCCTGAGAGGGTGGGGAGGCCAGGACACCGGCCCCTCCCCGCGGGCAGGGGCGCCTGCGGGGGGCGGGGCGAGGGCGGGGGCGGCCCCGGTGCCGGCCCTGGCATCTCACCTGCACAGACGCCTGCAGTGCTGGCGGAGGGGCCCATGCGTTGGGTCAGCTGTTCCAACGTGCAAGAACGTTCTGCGGGGACACTCGGGTCTCCGATCACTGAGTGGTACCGACGGAGACAGGCCTGACCTCCTGCTCCCACCACGACACGGGTTTCCTACCTGCGCTTGAAATGTCATACTGTCCACCAGCTGAATGCATCCTGACAAACCAGCTCCATGTATGATCCGGGAAAGTCGATTAACACACCAACATGCGCTCCGTCGGCTCGGAGGCATGCCACCGGCCCCTTGGTGCCGGGTTACCGGCCCTGAAACACACTGCTTCCTTTAATAGAGGGCGCGATAAAACAGAAATGTCTTGGCATGATAACCTAAGACCTCAATTTCTCCAACTTAATAAATTCACGTAGGTTAATAAATAATAAATCATTTCTCTTCTTTCAGGAGCTCACGGTGCTCCCAAGTCTCCGTCTGGAATTGTACGGAGAGCACTCGGCACAGGGGCCACGCGGGGGCTTCAGTACCCCCCGCCCCCCACCCCTGCAGGCAGGCAGCCCCCAAAGCACTGTGAGGTCTCTTCTCCAGAAAACTGCGTGGCAGCCAAGAGACACATCAGAGAGGAGAGGCCCCCTCCCGCTGCCATGTCAGGGCTCGGCTGGTGAGCCAGGGTGGCGGAGCGGCCGCGCGGGCTGGGGGCAAGGGCGAGGAGCTGAGTGGACCAGCCTGCCACCGCGCCTCCCCTGTGGCTCCTCTCCAGCTGTCTGTGCCAAAGAGCCACTGTCCTCGTGGTTGAAGCTTTTTGAGTTTCTTCTTTCTTCTCCTTTTTCAACAGGCAGGTCGTACGGGAACCCAAGACTACAGCTGCAAACCAGGGCCCGAGGGCGGAGGCCCTTCAGACCCTCCCCTCCGACAGGCCGAGAGTCAGGAGCCGGCTCAGGCTCTGTGGTTCCCCACTCCCACGCCCGGCGGGCATATGTCCTCCGGCACCCGCAGGCCGAGGCCATGCCTTTCTTCCCTGACACACCCGATTTTAACCAGGGCGGCCATGTGAGTTCTCTTGACTATTTTTTGAAACAAGCCAGCAAAATAGGATGTCACTTCATTTCTTACTAATGAAAGGTAACCTTAATAAACTCTTAATCATTTTATTTTCAGGGTCTTTAAATGTGTCTTTTGCTTTGCTTTATGGAGCAGGCCTAGGGAGGGGAAGGGCGGTGACAGTTTGTTGAGCTGCTAAAACCCGCTGTCAGATGAGTGGGAAAACAACTGGTTTTCTGGCCCCAGAGACCATGGGCTTGGAGAGGGTGCCCGTCAAGGCACAGGAGGAGGGGAAGGTGCCGACGTGCCCACGGCTTTGACCGTGGGCCTCTCCCTAATGCCAGTTCTTTAGTTCACCCCGACCTGGGCAGGACCCCAGCTCAAGGTGGCCCAAGTGCAGTTTAGTAGGAATTAGGGAGGCGTCCGAGCCTCCCACCACAAGGCAGTTAGGAAGCTTCTGAGGAGACAGGAACTGAGAGATGAGCTGCAGGCTCCCCGCTCGCCCAGGATGTCTCGAGGCCGGTCCAGAGCGGGAGCAGCGCCCCCACCTCTCCCGGAAGGACGCCCGGGCGCAGTCCCCAGTGACCACAGGCCGGGTGCTGAAAGCACGCCTCGAAGGCGACGGCCAAGCTCTCACTAAGGCCCCTGCCACCTTCCAGCTCGAGGGGCTTCCGGACTCACCTTCCACTGGGACCCACACATGAAATGCTGGTCACCTGTGAGACAGAGCCTCCGTCTGCTTAGCCGCGCCCAGCCCCCCACCCCGGGGAGTCGTTCTTTGGGGAGAGGGGAGGTCCTTTGCGGTCTCCCCGCCTGGTCTTTGCGGAGGAGAGTCAGGGTTATCCATCACCTGATTGATTGGCTGTCTAGTTATCCAAAACATGACCTTAAGAATAAAATCAAATTCGCCATTTATCATCTCTGCCAGGATATATTAGTAAGAGAGAGGCGGCTTTGTGATCTGTCACATCGGCGGGGGCTGAGGGCAGGGCAGGGACTCTGTGCCGCGGGCCATCCTGGCCCCAGAGAGCGGGCTGCGTGAGGATGAGGCCAACGAACCGTCGGGCGGCGGAAAGGGGCCCTCGGTATGGAGCGGCGGCCGGCTCCCTCCCCGAGTCCCGCTGTGCTGCACTCGGTGCAGCCGGCAATGCCTGGACTTGAACTGCAGGGAGAGAAGTTTCGAGGATTTCAGTAACTTGAGGCGGTTGCTGGGCTTCACGCACCACGGGACAGTGAGGGCGCACGGCACAGGCACCTGCCTTCCCCACGTCTGTCCCCACAGTACCTGCCCCGGGTCCCAGAACAGGCGCTCGGCGGGGGTCAGGTTCGGCGCCGCGGGCTTGATTCCAAGGAAACACCAGTCACGCCCACAGCACCAAACCTGAACCCCAAAGGCCTCAACTGGGAACTCGGAGCTCGACTCCATTGTCTTCCTCAGAGAGACGGCACAGCGCTACTGAGCGCCGGTGTCCGGAGGCCGCCGACACAGGGCGGGGTCCTGCGCTGCCACGTCCGCGCACGCACAGCGCACGCACAGGTGAGCGGCGGTCCTGCCCGCTCAGGGCTGCTCTTGCTTTCTGCCCACAGCTTGGCTCCTGGGGACCCTCCTAGCAGCAAGGATGACACATCCCACAGACCTTTCGGTGACAACAGACAGCTGTTTCCACGTCCCAAACCCCCAAACGCACACACACCATGCTGCCCGCGTTTTCTGTTGCTTAAATTCAACGGACCCCGAGCCTCATTAAGACGCTCAGAGCTTGCAGCTGGCCTCCCCGCACCCAGGCGAGGACCCGCCTCCCCAGCGCCGCCGACCAGGCCCGTCCCAGGGGCCTGGGTGACATCTCCTCTCACAAGTGCCTGAGGTGTCACTTCTTTCTGAATCTTTGCCAACACAGACCCCCCTGAGCACTGATGAGAGCTGGGAGTCCTCTTGCGCAGAGAAATTAAGTATGCACGTACACATAGACCTTTCACACCAACGTCAGGGACCTGGAAGGACCTCCGGGATGTATCCCTCAACTTCTCCAGATGGTAGATCCCTAGCCGTCCTTCAGAACCCACGTCAGACGTCTCCTGCTTGGCAAGGTCTCCTCCCAGCCATGTCCTCTGTCCCCTGTCCCCTGGAATGACTGGCTGCCTGACCTGAGCTTCCACAGCACGCCATGTCCACACCTGCCTCAGCCCCTGTGGCACCCACGCTGGGTGCGTGTTTACGCTGTCCCCTCCGCCCGGCTGCGAGGGCCTCCCGTGTTGATCGCTGCTGCCCTGGCCCCCAGCCCGGGCCTGGCGGGAAGGTGAGTGCAGCTTTAGAAAGGCGCTTCCCTGAGCAGACCCCTGTCCCCGGCGATTAGAAGTGATGGGTAGCATGTGCTCGTCCCTTCAGCAAACACTGGCTTAATTTCCTTTATCAATTTAAAGACAAAGAGTAATCACAGGGCTAACCGGATTTTCCACATTTGCTTTCCTGAAAGCGCCACAGATCTCTGCCCGGCAACAGCAGCAAGTGTCGTTTTTTTTCCAATTTCCCCAACCCAAGGAAGGATACAAACACAGCGTTATTTCGAGAAGGAAGAGGCATGACAATGGCCCTGGATTGCGGGGCCTGGTGTGCAGGTCTGATGCTCAGCGGGAGCACTGGTTGTAAAATGAGAAACAACCCAAAGAAGAAGTACTTTTCCTTGCTGTGCCAAGACAAAAACCTAGAAGTTTAGCTAAGGGCCGAGTTCCCAGGCTCCAAAAGGAGCGGCACCCTAAGCTGTTCATGCCTAGAAAGGCGTACGGCCAGGGCTAGCAAGGAGGCCGAGGAGCTCACGGGACCCCCGCTGGACGGGCTGGACCCACTGCTGCTGCAGTGGGGCTGACGTCTGACCCGCAGGGCTGCAGCAAGGAGGCCGTTCCCTGCGGCCACCGAGAGGGGGTGCTGAGGTCCTGGCTAGGGTGGGATGCGTGCGCAGTGTCACCAAAGGTCAGTAAACGCACAGGTGCAGCCAGTGCAGCCAGACACGGGCCCACGCAACACACGCCCCAGAAATACCGTGTTCCCTCTCATTAGTGAGTGGCATTTACCTTGAGCATCCGGACCAGGCACCACGGGCCCCGAAAGCTGTTGCGGACTTTCCGAATCTCGCTCCTGGCCCCACAGCTAACGGGCTCGGGCTCGGGCGTGGGCGTGAGGCTGCTGTCCGCCTGCAGCCCAGCCTCACTCTGGAGCAGCTCCAAGTCCTGGCTTACGTCGGGGAGAAAAGTTCACCAGGAAAGGAAGCCACCGAGTACCGTGTCCTCAGGGCTCCCTGGGCAGGCCAGGGAACCGGGTCCTGGTGGCTGTTGACATCAGGGAGCCCCGAGAAGGCACTGGCCGCTGGGGAAGGCCTGGTTGCCTCGGCTCCAGCCCAGCCCCAGTCCTCCGCTGAGTCTTCTACTCGGCTATCACGGGAGCTCTCGAGGTGCAGGAAACTGCCTCCCACGGCGGGTCTGGCTGCACCGGCCACGGCTGCGTGGAACTAGGTTCGATCACAGGAGGCGCACTTGAGCACCGTGTAACAGGCCAGAAGGAAGGCGCGAGCGCATGGGCCCCACCCGCGCATGGCCCGTCCTCCCCCTGACCCGACCCCCGACACGCTCTGTGTCCCAGAAGATCACAGCCTCGCGGGAGGGCGAGCGGTCCAGCCAGCCCCCTCTGCTCCACTGGGCGTATCACGCACGCTCAAAGTGCCACATGCAAGCTGCCCTTCACTGTGCACAGGCAGTGAAGGAGCCCCCGCTCCCGCGGGCACACCAAGCAGCAAGACTGCCTGCACTTCCTGCCCTTAGGGCCTCCACCAGGGGGCAGGCATGAGAAGACAAAAGGGCTGAGGCGGGCAAGTGCTGGCTGGCTGTTAACCACTTGGGGAGTCTTGGCCAGGAAGACGCTGCCCAGGGCGCGACATGCCGCAGGGCTCCGTGAGCATGGGGGTGGGAGGGGGAGGGACCGATGCACCAGTTTCACAAGGGGTCAGCGCTGGGATGTGAACTACCTGCTCTCATGCTCCGGCGTAATGTTACCAATGGAGAGACCCCTGTGAACCACCTTGAATGGTCTGGTTGGTTTGCCCCCCAGCATCCTCGGGAACAAGGTATTTAAAACACCCAAGGCCAATCATAGAGTTTCTAGAAGAAAGTGTAGGGTCTCCTGACGGGGGATCGGGAATGCCACCATTGGGGGTACGTAAGATCCCACGGCTCAAAAGTGCATTTGGGAGACTTCACATTTTCCCTGTGTACATTTTCCAAAGAACTTCATTAATCAAAAAGTAAGAAAATTTTCTTTATAGGCTATTTAATCACTACTCTCAATGAATATTTTATCTAAATTTAGGAGACAGGGTAGCTTCATTATTTATAACCCAGTAGTCATGTTTCAAAATCATTATTGCAATTACTTTTTGCTTCTTTACATAATTAAAGCTCTAATATTCCATCTTGCCCAGAAGGTCACTGTTACTAAAACTCCAGACGAGATAATTGCTGGAATTTTAGGTGGGTGCGGAGGTGAGGCAGGACCTGGTGATCATCCAGGTTGGAGCTCACCAGGCAGAGGCCTGCAGGCGACACTGGGCTCTGCATCCAGGGGCGGCAGCCGGGTGCCCCGCAGGCTGTCCTCGTGAACACCAAGGCCAGCCCCGGAGGGGTTTGCGAAGGTGGAAAGGAAGGGGCCCAGGGACTGGAAGGCAGCCTGGCGCACCTGAAACCAGAGAGGACAGCGGTTAGACGTGGCCTGGGCCCGGTCTGACCCCAGGCTGCACGGGCGTCGATCACCAGGCCATGCACTGCCCCCCGAAGCATGTCTAAGCAGATTTACTGCCTTCCAAGGCACTCCCTAAATTCCAAGTAAACTATTTTTTCAACAGAAAATAAGGAGAAATTTAGCACTATCTTGTAGTTTTCAGTCTTTCAGAATATTAATTCCACATCAAGTAATTCCAGACTCTATAAAGCACCTGAATGGATTGTCTTAAATACCACAGCATATTTGTGATCAGAACAGGAAAGGTAACGAGCCACAGCTGTCTCCTCCGCCTCATCCCCACACCTGTGAGATTCGCTCACTGTAAACATTACGGCAAGTGCCACTTTCTTAAAGTCGCCAAAGCTGCTGGGACGCTGAGACTGCAGTGCCCTAACCCTCACAAGGTCTAGAGGTGGCTGTCAGTGACGGAAAAGACAAAAGCACACAGTCCCAAGTCGAGGCCAGGACGCGGCCCGTGCTCACCCATCGGCAGGAGTTGCTGACCAGCCGGGTGAAGAGCGGGGACAGCTGGTTCTGCGGACCTCGGGGGGCGCGCTGTGGGACACGGCCAGGGAGCACGCCTCGCAGGCTTCCACGTGCCCCAGACGGGATCCGAGCAAAGCCCAGGGAGCCTGGGGACCTACCAAAGCAAATAAGATTGTGCTGCTCACATCGGGGCACCCCAAGGAAGGGCAGACCCTATTTTAATGGTGCAGTTAGGGCATCTCTATCAATTAATGGCAAAGAAAGGGAAATATATGATCGTCTAAAACGAATCACTTGAAGCCAACAGAAATTATGACAAGCAGAATAAAGCAACTTTTCCTTCACTTCATAATTCCAGTCAAAGAGGTGGTTAAACTTAGCAAAGCAATAGAGAAAATAAATCCCAAAAGGCCGGATGTCTGGTGTCCGCTATGCGATCACAGAGAAGTGTCGGGAACGGCTCTGAAGGTGAGCGGCTGCCCCCCAAGCTCGTCCGTCCAGGTGCCGTGGCCTTTGACGGGGGGGGTTTCGTGACGGGAGCTAAATCGTAAAAACTGACAGCGATGCAAATGCTTTCTGTCCACAGGACTATGTTTATCATCACCCTGGACACGACCAGCTTCGAATCCGTTTGTAAGTAAGGTCACTGCAGGGTTCTTTGGTCCGACCATGTGCAGAGCTTTGGCGCCTCCGTTAAACCAGGTCTTGTGTCTACGGGGTCCTTCATTAATAAATGAGTTAAATAAAACTGCTGACACATCTTCATTCTCTATCTGCATAAAGGTCTTTTAAAATTCATCCTTTAAAAATGAGGCTTCGTTTTTAATATTCTAATGTAAAATAAACAGCCAAAAAGCTCCACAAATAGGACTCTACAAGCAAGGAAATACCCACATCAAGCGAGGCGAGCATGCTGGTCCCTGCGGGTCCTCAAGCAGGTGCTCTCCGTACCAGGTGACACTCACGGCACACCAGAGTGACGCCCTACGGAAAATTCCTTTGGGGTTAGGACTATGTGGACATGGCTTATACTTCAAAAGCATCAAATGAGCTTCTGGACATAAATTTTAAAATCCCTTTAAAGATGACACTTTCTGAGGCCAGGTTCCAACCCCTCAGGTCGCAGGGCCTGTCCAATAAGGCGGCAGGTGCGTGCTGAGCATCGCTCTCCTGGCGCCAGGGCCTCGCAGGCCTGGGAAGGAAAGAAAGGCGAGCACGATGGCGTGCAGAGCCTGCGTCAGCCACGCTCGAGTGCGTGTGGCAGGGACGCCCGAGTCTGACCCAACGGTAGCGGCAGTGCCGAGAAGTGGGGGATGAGTTCTCTCTGACCCAGTGGCAGGGGTTGGGGGTGAGCCCAGGCAAGGAAAGGGCCGAGTCAGACACATGCACATTTGAGCTGGGTCTGAAGTGGAAGAAGGGTCCCACCAGGGAGGGACGATGCTGGAAGAGGGGCAGCAACGAGCAGAACAGTTAGCAGCTGGCTCATAAAGTGGCTTCTACCCTGCTCTGTCTCAGAATCCTGAGGGAATTTATCAAAAAGACCCCTGGGCTCTACCGCCTCCTGCCCTCCCCGTGTCTCAGATGCATGGCCGCAGGGCACCTGCACTCAGGCCAGGGTAGTGGCCAGACCTGAGGGGGGCGCCTGGAGGCGAGCTCGGGGAGCTCCCGGTGCAGGGCCTGAAAGGGCAAGAGGGGTCTGGACGCTACCCTGGAAACCAAGAGCAGATCCCACAGGCTTCGAGGCCCAGGACTGGGGTGGGGGAGGGGGAATAGACAGAGTGGGGGGCAGTGACCAGCAGGGAGGTGACACAGGAGGCTGCGGGAAGGAGGACCAGGCTGCCCCCATGGCCCCATGGCCCGGCCACCCCACACTCAGGGAGAGGCATGTGCTCCAGAAGCCAAGCAACTTGAAACCGATGGATGCAGAACCGAGCTGCTATTCCAGAGCAGCGGACGCGGCGGCGCAGACCCGTACAGCTGGCTTTAAAAGCGCCCTAACTAGTGCAGCAGCGATTACAATGGGCAAAACCTCATGCACCAAAAATTGCTCAGTGGCCTCCTGTCCAACGGCATGACAAGTATCACCACAATTTGTAGCACACACCTTAACAAGGCAAAAGGCATAGCCATTATTCTCCTTTTTCTTTGGGTCTTAACGAATCGTGATGGCTAACGAGCGGGAACCTGGAGAGCGATCTCGCCTCCCGCCAGGCAGCCAACAAGCACTCGCTGAGCCCATCGCCCACACGGGCCACCCAGGTGCCTCCGACGTGCTAGAAGCAGAAGATTTACAATGGAGCACTGAATTCTAGGACTTTCTGCCTCCTAATTGATCTCAATACATAATGTATTTGGTTAGTGATAGAGCAAAAGAGACCCTTAACAGTCTCCACAAAGTAAGTGAGACCTGTCTTCGCGCCGATTAGTCACGCAGAGAGACCAGGAGGGAGATGAGGCGCTCCGGGGAGGGGCAGCACCGGCCTTCAAAAGGGAAAACTTGACAACCACATGACAAGCGACCCAAAGGGGAGAGGGCAAGGGAGGAGTTGCAAGGGACGCAAATCACCCCAGAAAATGAAAAGAAGGCTTTGCTCGCAGGGGCAAGGGCACTCCGTCACTATAGCAAGGTCCCCGAGCCTGGCCCCTGCACCCGAGAACAGCAGGCTGGCTCAGCAGCAGGGTGCAACACATGCCCTGCCTGCTGCAAACTCCGTGGTGCCCACTGGCCCCGCTCCCCTTCCGGACTGTGGCTGCGGAGGACGTCCGGGGACGGGGCAGGCATCGATTCTTAATTGTTTAATGTTTTGAGTTGCGGGGGAGGGGGTTAAAACCGTATGTGCCCACCTTCCAAACCTCAAAGAGCTTCCTGTCACCGCACAGCTCGCAGAACCGAGGGAGTAGCAGGTGCTCGACGGTGCTCCTGCTCAGCACTGACGCCGCTTTGCAGGTGACCTGTGGAGAAGAAGACAACCGGAGTCGCCGGGACGCCAGAGCCTATGTGCCACCACATCAGCACCTGAGCTCCCCAAGCTAACATTCAAAACACTGCCAAAATGCCCGAGAAGGAAAAACAAAGAGCGTCAGGAGTGTTGTCAAGCTCTATGTCCAACAAAAGGCCACATGTTTCTCAAGCTGAACTCTGAGAAGGGTTTGTCTGAAGCTCACGGGTTGCCGTTGGCCAGGTACCCGCTGCATGGCCACACACGAATGAACGGTTTATGGGCACTAACTTGTTTTCCTTCCCCAAACCCTATGACGAGGGTATTATTTATCCTCATTCTTCCAGATGAGCGAACTAACACTCAGACAGGCGAAGTAAGTTACGTGACCCAAACTGAACAGTGGGGAGGCGGACGCACAGTGGTGGCTGGACACGCATCGACAGGGCACCGGAGGGCAGGCACTCCGGGAGCCAGGGCCTTGCCAGGAGGGAACCGCGCTGTGTAAGGCAGGCATTGCTGTGGCTTTTTGGCCCGGGGCACCCCCATTCTGCGTGGCTACGCAGACCTCAAGCAAAAGCTACGGCATTACTGGTTTAAGAAGTCAGAGAACAGAGACGGAAGTTGCCAAAGTAGCTGGCAGGTGAGGGCAGAAGTCCTGGGAAGGAAGGAAGGAGGGAGCAGAGAGAGGGAGAGCCCGCGAATCTGTGATGAGGTCCGCCCTACTCTGTGCTTGCGCGGGGAGGCGGTGCGGGTCGGAGGAAAGCGGCGGCTTGGGGGCAGCAGGGCCTGCGCTGTGTGCCAGGGCCGGCCGGCGTCCTACGTGGGGACTAACGGGACCCAGAGCCCCTGCGGGGCTCCGTCGAGAAGATGCTCCAGACGATAAAGAATTCGCAGACACGAGGAGCGATGGGAAAATGTGACCGATATGCAAGATCTATATCAGCGAGTAGAAATAAACCCAAGGAAGACCCAGATGTGAGAACCGGCTAACTTGACAAGGGCTTTAAAGCAGCTACTGTAAACATGCACAGGGACTAACGTGAACATAGGGCCACACCAAATGGACAGAGAGGAAACCTCATCAAAGAAATGGAAACTGTGAAAAAGAATCAGAACTTCTGGCAAGAACATGGCAGCTTGGTCAGACCGACCGCTTGTGTAGAGAATGCTTATGGAATCTTTATGAAAAACCATAAAAACACAATCGCTGGAGAGCAACTGAAGGCGGGACACGGAGGGGGGAGGCTGGCCTTAGTAGACAGGCTGCAACGGGGGCCGACTGCGGGTGAGCCCTGCGGCGGACCACCCCGCGGGCCTGGCAGAAGAGCGGCAGCAGCAACCAGCGCACCGAGTAGAGAGTGTGGGCCGCTCAGCCCGCCGCCGAGGAGACCGTGGGAGCTGGAGGTCAGGCAAGGCAACTGCCTGCTATGTGTTTAAAAACAACAACAAAAAACCCCACCTTAGAGAAATAACTTGCAACCCAGAGTCTCTGCAGTGCATCGTGTATAATGTTTAGTGTTCAATTTAAAATAACTACCGATGTGCTGAGAGCAAAAACTGATCCCTAATTTTTAAAAAATAAAAAAGCAAGTCATGGGAATCAACACCAACCTGATCCAAATGTCGCAACGATCAGGCAAGGGTTTTAAAAGGAGCCATTACAAACAGAGTCAAAGATTAAAAGTAACGTATGTGTATAAAGAAGAACACATAGGGAACCTCTATATCCCAGAGAATTAGAAACTATAAAAAAGGTCAAAATGGAAATTCTACAGATGAAAATTACGATAACTGAAATAAAAGAAATTTAATCAATGGGCCTAACAATAGACTGGAGATGATAAAAACTTAAAAATGAACTTAAAAATAAGTTAACAAAAATGATGAAATTGGAACATCAGAGAGAAAAACGACAGTGAAAAAAACAAAACCTCAAAGACCTGTAGGATGATAACAAGCATCCAAACCATGTATAATCTAAGCCCCAGGCTGCAAGGAGAAAGAGAAAAAGGCACAGGAAAAATGGACTTGAAGAAGCAACAGCCAAAAACTTCTCCCCAGATGAGGGGAAGGCATCAGCACACAAGTCCAAGGAGTTCAGTGAACACAGCAGGACAAGCATTCGCTCTGCAAAGAGAGAGAGAGACGTCTCAAGAGCAAAAGGATGCTTTATATATAGGTGTAGTGTGAGCGACAGCGGACTTCTCCGGAGACAACAGCAAACCTCTAAAGTGCTGCAAGAAAACACAAAAACAAACCTGTCAACCCATAATTCTATCTCCAGTACAACCGTCTTTCAAAAATAAAGGCAAAATAAAGACATATTCAGATGAAGACAGAGACCTTTTCACCAGCCAACCCAACTTTAAAATGTAGTACTGACCAGTGTGGCTCAGCAGGTTGGGTGTCGTCCCGCAAAGCGAAAGGTCGCCGGTTCAATTCACAGTCAGGGCACAGGCCTGGGTTGCGCATTTGGTCCCCAATCAGGGCGCGAATAAGAGGCAGCCAATCGATGTTTCTCTCCCTCTCTTTCTCCCTCCCTTCTCCTCTCTCTAAAAATAAATAAATAAAATCTTTTTTTTAAAAAAGGTCTTTAGGCTGAAGAAAAATGAGACCTGATGGAAACTCAGATCTAGGAAAGGAAGAAGGTGCACAAAATGGTAAAAATGTGAGTATAAGAGGCTATACATCTTTCTTTTTTTTTGGTAATTTCTTTAAAAGATACCATTGCTTCAGTCAGAAATCAGGACACCGCGGTATCAGGCCCCTGACGTAACCGGTGGGTGAGAGCAACAGCACAGCGCAGAGGCCGCGAGTGGAGACACCGTGTTACGAGGGGCTGTGCTTCCTGAAGACCCTCAGCAGGGGAACCAAGGGCAGCGCTACGAAGCGCTCAGCCAGCCCAAACGAAGGCAGGACAGAATTACCGGAAGAACAAAAGCACGGGAGACAAATGGAGATAAATAACAAAATGGCAGCATTAAATCCAAAATACTCAATAACTGCATGAAATATAAGTGGACGAAACACTCCATTGAAAAGGCAGAACCTGTCAGACTGAACATAAAAGCGAGACCCAGCTCTGTGCTCCGTGACGCAGAGCAGGACTCTGCGAAGCTGAAACACTCAGGGCTGGGAGCGAAAGCACGCACACAGCAGCACACAGGAAGCGCAGGGCCGCGGCAGGGCCGCAGCGGCACCACGCAGACCACCAGCCACCGGTTCCGACCGGCGGGCCCTGGGAAGGCCTGTCTCAATTAAAGGGCCAATCCATCACAAAGCTATGAACACTAAATGTGTAGCTTTAAATGCTTAAAATGGAAAAGGCAGGCGTAAAAAATGCTGTTCTCTTCTTAAGAAACTAGAAAAATGCAGGCAAACTGGACTCAAGTAATTAGAAGGAAGGAAATAATAAACAGCAGAAGTCAACTGAAAAGAAAATAAGCAATAAAGAAATTGACAAAGCCAAAAATTGGTTCTTTGAAAATATTAATAAAATTGACAAGTCCCAAGCAAGACTGATCAAGAAAGGAAAAAGTTATCGATCTCATAAATGAAAGAAATTACACTACAGATCTTACAGGCATTAGAGAGATGAGGGCATATTGTAAACAACTTTATCCCAACGTATTTAACATCTTACATAAAATTAAATGCTCCCTAAAATACACAACTTACCCAGTGACACAGATGATGTAACAAATCTCCATAGTCCCACTCAATGAACTGAATCTGTTATCAAAAACCATCTCACAAAGAAAACCCTAGGACCACAGGTTTGTACCTGTGAGTTCTAACAAATATTTAAGGGGAAAAAATACCACCAATTTTAAACAATATCCTTTAGAAAATGGAAGAACCGGGAATACTTCCCACCTCAATTTTTGAGGCCACAATAACCCTGACTCTAAAGCCCGACAAAAACATAATCGGAAAAGAAAATTGCCTACACTGGTCCTCGAATAGAGATGCGGGAGCCCCCCGCACAACGCGCGCAGCAGGGCGGGGAGTGCTCTCCGCAGGGCAGCGCCGGCTGGGGTCGCCGGTGGAGGCCAGCACTAGGGGGTGAAAGCCGGTGAGAAATAGACTTACAAGGTGCAAAGTGGCTCCCCTCATTACTTCTGGAGGGTTCGGAAGGCAGCACATGGAGAAACTTGGTGGACGCCACCTCTGTCTGCTAAGTGACTGGGATATCAGGGCACTTATATCCCCACATCGGGGCAGCTGAAGCCTTGGGCCCCCAAACACGGCTCATGCAAAGGCTTCCAGGATGTCCAGCCAGAAGTGCAGGGCCTGAGGCTCCTCATGAGGACACGCCGCCCACGCCCGCACCGGGAGCCGCCTGCCGTGGGGCTGGCCTGCGCTCATCCCCCATGCCGAGGGTCTGGACTCAGAGAGGCCCGGGATCTGCTCCAGGTTAAAGGAGACCGAAGAAACAGGGCAGTGCAGTGCCCTGTGGGGTCCTGGACTGGGTCCTGGACGCATGACAGCATTTGAACATGAACTCTCCTGATTCTGAGCAACATACTGTGATTGTCTAAGAGAATTCGCTTGTTTTTAAGGAGTACGCACTGAAGCCCATATTTAGGAGTAAAGGGGCACAGTGTCTCCAGTTTACTCTCAAATGGCTCAGAAAAATATACACACATGTGTATGTCTATTTCCACATCTGCATATACTGTGGGTGCACGTGGGCGTGTGTGTGAAGAGAACGAGAACAAGATAAACAAACGGTGCCGAACGCAAACTGTGGAGAAGCTGGATGCAGGGTATACAGGAATTCATTCCTGCAACTTTTCTACAAGTCTGAAATGAAAACAAAGTGAAAAATCCCCTCCCTCAATTTCTAAGAACTCTCCCACTTCCCCAAGAAAAAGAAAAAGGAAAAAAGGGGGAAGGAAGGAAGGAAGGAATAGAGAGGAGAGGGAGCGGGGGAGGAAGGGCCAGGGAGGACCTCCTGTCCCAGACGTCTGCTCTCTCGCTGCCCTTTCACAGCAGAAAAGAACCCTGGGTTGGCAGCCAACCCACCAGTCAACGGAGCTGGAATCTGCACACAGCAGACAGGAGGGCAAGCGGCACAGGGGAAACTGTCCCCGTGACACGAGTGAGGAGACTGGGCCCTGATCAGACGCCCGGTGGACGGGCAGAGAGTGGCAGCCAGAGCAGGTACGGACTCCGCGCTTCTGCCTGCAGGGTGACGGGCCACTGAAGGGCGCCCCCTGTCTCGACCACCCCACCCACCTGCCACGCCACCCCGACCTCTCTGCCGCCTGTGTAAAACAGATCCCGAATCACCAACAGCCAGCACGCCAAGCGACAAGAAAAGATATTCCTGTGGCCCTGGGAACCACTTGCATGGAATGGCAAGCTTCACTTAGTCGCTTGGAGCCAACTACTCCTTACGGCACATAGCCACAACATTCTTTTTAAGTAAATGCACAAATAAAAATGGGCTTAAAAATAGGAACGATGGCAAAAAGTGAGGAAGCCTTAATGTGAAAATGTGTTGGGAGAGAAAAATGGGCTTCTGACGATTAGTTATAATCTCAGAACACTAATGGCCTTCCTGCAAGCACGAGGAATTACAATTGGTCTCCAGCAACCTGCGTGTGCCGTCTAGATGTAATTACAGGATGCAGCGCTTCCAGTCTTCAGCGACTCCTTCGTTCAGCAACGAACATGTATTAGTGCTGACTCTGGGCCCAGCACCAGACTTGGTCCCGATGGGGGAACGACACCGTGTTTAAGGAGCTCACCATTTGGAAGGAGAAATAAGCAAACAGGTGAAGTTCACAATTCAGTGGCTCGATAAGAGTAGACAGAGACAACCCAAGCTTTCCGAACGCGGGAATGAGGGCGTCGGTGCCAGGGGTCGGCACAGCTAGCGAGGCTTCAGGAAACGTGCACACATGGCAGGAACCCACCTGCAATTTGTGCTGCGTCACTCAACTTAGGGGCGTGCAGGATGTGCCTAGTTGGCCGTCTCCGGTTCTCCTAGTCACGTGTGCGCAAGGACCGGGGCCTGAGAACCCGCGGCTGCGGCTTCCGAGGGGAACGAAAAGTCCAACGGGCAGGCAGACACACGCGCTAAGGGGGCCTGACATTTCCAGGGAGCGGGAAGCACCTCCTCAGAAACAGCATGGTCCCGAGCGTGTGCAGGCATACACAGACGCAGCGAGCCTCACGCCACGCAGTGCAGAGAGAGCCCCGACACACCGGGGCGTCGGAGCGGCCCCGCCTGCTTCCCCACGCACACCCCGCCTCCACAGGAGCACACGTCGCAGCCTGCGCTGGGGGCTCACTGGGGATCGCGACGTGGGAGCCCTGCCCTCCTGGGGGCTCTGTGACCGCACGCGGCTGACTTTTCCTTGAGGAATGAAGTCTGCCCTCCACCCGACCGTCCAAAGCTTGGACACACTTTTGTTTTCAATTGTGTCCTTTCCTAACTAAAAAGAAACCGTGCCCAAATGTGCTGCATGACTGGGGGCCGGCGGGAGGAGTCCCCCCAAGGCCAGGGGCCTCGGCGCTCCAGGGAAGGGGGTCAGACAGTTTCTGGACGTGACCAACGCAGGCACGGGCCAGGCCCGAACCCCCAGGGCTGCATGGGGAGCCCAGCTCAGCCCCTCTAGCCGCCCCAAACCACAGGTGCGCCTGCCTGCAGGGGTGGGGCGTCACGGCCGCGGCTGCTCTGCAGCCGCACCTGAGAGCTTACGTGTGCCAATAATGGTATTGGCAACTCGGCTGGAATGAAAAATACAGTTTATGTGAACTAATTTGTTCTGCAAGTGATTTGTGGCGATAGCTTTTTGAAGGCTTGCTATATTTTCCAAATATTTTTACCACGAAAAAAAACAGAAGAAGAACAATATTGCTGACAAGAATGGAGTGGTTGGAAACAAAACAAAATAAAAATCATGCAAAAATGCCTTTAGCATTATTTTTCATGGTTTATCAGTCTTTAGGGATAAGACATTTGGTTGTCAGTCGTAGCCTTGGAAGCTCGCCTAACCAACTTTCAAACAAAAAAGAAGACCAAGTTGGCCAAGTTCACTGCTCAGCTGCCAAATACCCCAACTAAATGATATTATCCAGGCTTGTTTCACACAATAAATTCAATTTCTTAAGAGAGAAACTTGAAATTTATAAGAGAACCCTGGAGAATTTGAATTTTAATAATCAATTATTCTTCAGCCTGATTCATCTTATAAACATATGGGATATGGAAAATATTAAATTAAGTTTAAAAAGCCAGACCTCTAACTCATAGCTGAGGAAAACTTTTACATAAATGAAGAATAATTGCCAAATGTTCTGATGCTGTAATATAATTTTTTGGTCGCATGGTGTATAATGTTTCCACACTTTGAAAAAGAAAAGAATTCCTTTCTCTAACATCACTGTTTCCCAGCCGAGAACATAGCTCTCTCCTATGAGGGCTGTGCACACAGCTGAGGCTTCGGCTCTTTGCGCCCTGAGCCGGGACGCCGCCCAACGTGCTGGAAGGGTCCTGGAACTTCTCCCTCCTGAGGCAGGAACAGGCAGCCCGCGTGGGGCAGTGCTTCCTGAGTGGCTCAAGACACAGCAGTGGGGACGCAGCAAACAAGGTGGCCCTGGGTGACCTGCCCTCTGGCCCCAGAGCAGCGGGCCCGAGGACAGGCTGGGGAGGCCTGGTCTCGCGCGGCCCGCGACAGCCAGCGTGTGAACAGGACCCCAGAAGCCAGCAGAAAGCTCCTTGTGACACGATCGCGTCACAGCACACAGCCTTACAGACCCAAGGACACCACCAAATTAATTGTTCAAAGCAGAAGACATTTGGTGTTTAGACTATTCCTTTAATTGTACATGGTTAGCTGATACCAGCACAAATACTTTAACATAGCATTTCCCAAACTGCTGTAAAAACGGTGGCCACCCCTGTGTTCCTCGGAGCGCTGCTTTCTTACTTGCTGACACGTTTATGTCAGCCTTGTCATAATCGACACGACAGACACACGTCTGCCAGATTTTTGTTGTCCTAGCACCACCTAAAGCCATCGCCCCTCACACCGGGCGACTTCCTTTGGGAAACAACGTCCGTGGTCCAAGCGGGTTCAAGGATTCACCTACACACCTCGGCATCTTGCCCAGCTGTCTCAGCTCTGCCCGAGCCACTCACGCCCCATGCTTTGCCTTCCTAAAGCGATCGGTGACAAAGGACAGATCCTCTCAAATGTGCTTGGGTCTGCACTGTAGACCTCCTCCTAGGGAGGCCAAGCCATCAGCAGCCTGTTGATGAGAGCAGGGCTGGCCAACAGCGGACAGGTGACACTTAAGCCACGCCCATGCCCACGCCCACCCCTGGCCAGGGGACAGCCCACTAAGGCGCGGAAGCTCACAGCCCCCAGCCCCCGCCTTGTGCTCGTTGCCGCTGTCCGGGGCAGAGCGCGCCAGCAGGGTCGGGCACACTTTGTTCTCAATGTCGTGTTGGAAAATCAGGTCCTGCTCCAGAAGAGCAGGGTGGAAGCAAAATAGCACAATGTTAGCACTTGTCGAATAAGAACAGTGGGTATATGAGTGTTTATTATAGAATACTCTCATGTAATTCAAATATTTCATGGTATTTTAGAAAATGAAACTATTTTGGAAAAAAAAAACCCAGAAACATCGGATTCACAATGGAGCAGCTGAGTCTGCAGCTCTCGGGAGCATCGGCGCAGAGCGGCGAGCTGAGGCCCCACTGGGAGCCCGCTCGGGGTCGGCGCTGCGGGGGCCCCTCGTCCCAGAAGCTTGCAATGGGGAAAGGAGTGACGGTGTGTTCAGGGTCAAGGCCAGGGGACAAAAAGATGAGGGAGGCTCAGGCATGATTACAATCGAAAAAGAAAAGCCAATGAGAGGACCTGGAAAAATAAGCACAATTACGAGGCTAAAGATGGAACCGAAGAGGGAAATGAAGGTGTCAGGCTCGAGAAGGGGATGGGACATCCATCCCCGAGACGCAAGGCGAGCAGCTCACGAGAGCTGAGGAAATGCGGGGCGTTCACAGCTGGTCCTGTTCTACGGATCTTTACTGAAAGTACCACCCAGGTACCAGACCCTGTGCTAGGTCCCCGAGGTAAGTCAGACCCGGTCCGTCCCGTCCCGTCCAGGGCTCGGAGTCTGGAATGGGGGAGGAAGGATCGGCTGCGGTACCCAGCAGAGCCCAGGCCGTCCTGAAACACGCGACAGACGGGCCTGGTGAGACTGGCCCGACACCCCGGGCTCCTTCTCCTGCTCCCTGGCCCCGACCCAGGTGCCACACCCCTCTGCACCTCAGGTTCCTCACCTCTCAAGCAAGGATGAGTTAACAAGGGAGCCCGTGCTTCCCAGGGAGGCTCAGGAGAGGGAACGAGACAGTCCTGGCTAACGCGGGAGCGTGCGTGCTGCGTCCCCATGAGAGCTCCAGTATGGCATCTCTTCAGTAGCAGCCGTCACGGCAATAATATAAATAATATGCCCAATTTTGTTAATTTCATAGCTTACATGAGTCACTGCATGTTCAATGGCCATGAAAAGTACCTGATGATAAATAGACAGGCTGGCCTGAGATGCAGAAGCTGGATGGGACCTGGAATGCCCACTCTCTCATGCGCAATACAAAGGGCATCTTGGCTGAAGTAAGAATCCTCACTCAGTGGGGGCCCTTGGCCCACGTTGGGGTATCTGGAAGGGCGGGCGTCTGCCGAAGGGAGGCAGAGGCTGATGGAAGTAGAGGGAGGGGCACTTGGCAGGACCGCAGAGAAGGAAAGGGATGGGCAGATGCCCGGCATCACCGCAGCTCAGGACAAGCAGCCCACAGAGGAGCGTGGCTGCGCCTGAGGGCATTACACAGTCTAAAGAACATTCAGTACGATGGCTTCCTCCCATTTCTGTGTGTGACGGTGACAGGGATGGGGAAGAGGGGGTGCTATTGCAGGGCTATGTCCTCGTCACTGGACAGAGGAGACGGTGTGGGTGTAAGCGGAGGCAGGCGCAGCGAGCCGAAGGGAGTCCCACGGCTGGGGCCTGGGGCTCCGGGGACCCGGGGGAGGACAGCGCTGGCCCCCTCACTGAGCCAGGTGGTGAGGATGGAAGGCTCTCTTTTCTCGGGGAGGTGAAAGGCAAGGTCGCCCATCTGGGGCGGGATGGCGCGAGGCAGGGCACGGCGCAGAGGCTGACTCGCAGCGGCCGAAGTCTGAGAGCGCTGCAAGGGTAACGGGAAAAGCAGCAGACGAGGGGCAGGGAAAAGGACTGCCGGGCAGCGCTGCAAGTCCGGCAGCCAAGGGCGCCCCTAAACCTGCAGCGGCAGCCATCGGTGCTGGGGGGACACCCGCCCTGTGCGGCACCCAGGGCTGGAGCAGGCCGGCGGGCGGGGCGGCCAGGGCAGGCAGGACCAGCCAGGCGGCGGGAGAGCTGTGGCAAAGACAGACAGTGGAGGGTGAAAGTTGGCACGGGCCTGAAAGGGTGGGGGACAGATAGCACTGAGGAAGAAGAGGGGTAAAGGCAGGAGGAGGAGGGGAGCAGGGGACCAGAGGCCACCGGGGCAGGGAGGGCAAGGTGGGGGGCTGGGAGAGGAGGGGCGCGCGAGCCATGGGGGGAGCCAAGTCCCCCTTTGGGACTTAGAGGAAAGGCAGAGACCGCAGGGGAGACAGCGGCCGGGAGCCCAGGTGGCAGGCCGTTGCTCCGGCCACGGACACGAGCCTTCAGGAAGCGCAGGCCAAGGGGTGGGTCCTGGGCAGGAGCCCGGCCTCCCGGAGCCCGGCACACGGCACAGGACTGAGCTTGTTAGGAAGAGTCAGACCCCCGACTCAGTGTAATGTCGCTTTCAAGAATGTATCTAGAAGAAAAAGAAAAGCCAACAGAAGGAGGAAGCTGCATCCTTCACAAAGCTCGCTGCCTCTATGGTACAAAAAAGCTGAGAGAAATCTCCATGTCCAACAGAATTAAAAAAATAAAGATTATGAAGTACAATGTCTAGGACACAGAGAGGGGCTTTCGGGGCAGAAAGGCGGTCCTCCTCATCGCTGTGTCCCCAGCATGAAGCATGGTGCCTGGCTCCTAGGGGCCCTCAGAACCTGTCTGAAGAAATGAATGAGTGGAAGAAACCATTGCATTATGGTTGGACCTATGCGGGGAAAGTGTAAGCACCTAGAGAAGAAAATGCAAAACTCATCAAAATACTGATGTGAGGAGAGTAGGAAGAGGATGAATTTCTTCCTTGGAAAGCAACGTTTCGCCCTGGCTGGTGTGGCTCAGGGGATTGAGCGCCAGCCTGCGAACTAAAGGGTCGTCTGTTTGATTCCCAGTCAGGGCACCTGCCTGGGCTGTGGGCCAGGTCCCCGGTAGGAGGTGCACGAGAGGCAACAAACCGCACATGGGTGTTTCTCTCCCTCTTTTTCTCCCTCCCTTCCCCACTCTAAAAATAAATAAAATCTTACAATAAAAAAACTACATTTAATCCTGTCACACTGTTCTACAGTTAAAAGTGAGTGTTTGCTCTTTTAGAAATGCTCGGATCAAGGAAGAAATACAAGCCCAAATTGTAGAATTTCTCGAAAATAAGAATAATGAAAACTTGGCATGTCATAAAAAATTACAAATACATTTAACCTTTGGGGAGATCCACCCGCAAAATAAACCGATACAGATAGAAATGATGCAAGGCTATTCGCTGCAACAATTTTAAAGTGGCAAATTGAGATAACCCAACTGTCTGTCAATAAACTATGGTCTAGATGGCTTGTGGAGTACTATACAGCTGTGAAAAAAAGGGAAAAGGAGGATTTCCCTGGACTGCTATAGACTTTCCCAGGCCACCCTAGACAGCAGGCACAGGAGCTACCTTGCATCTGAGAGGAACGAGAGGAGGCAGAATGCATGGACATGTGTGTGTCTGCTTAGAATCGTATGTGTATGTATGTATTTTTCAAAGGTGAGAGCAAACCATGGCCTAATCGGAACAGCTGACTGGGCAGCCCTCTAGAATCTGCAGGGGAGAGAGAGGCAGCAGGGCGGGTCAGGACGCAAGTCAGTTTTCCCTGAATGTACTTACTCTGTTTTACAGCTCTCCCTGTTGAATCATGTAAAAACATTTTAAATAATTATAACTCTAAATTAAATCAAAATGTAAAAGCTCAGGCAATTTCTACAAATAAAAATAAATGAAAACAAATGAGCCTAAATGCATATCAAGTTGTTAGCTTAACCACAAGGAGAAGGGTTAATGCAAGTGACTTGAAACCACAGTAATGGTCACGTGCCTGTGCATCTCTAGGAGCAGACAGCCTAAAAACAGCACAAAATTCCCACACTATATCCAGTAATTCTACCATACAGTGAGTAATAATGCCAGTGTTTGCCTTGTAGATACACACACGTGAACACCATTAAGAGGCAAGATTTGTGCTGTGTAAAATGTACACATGTAATCAAACAAGTAAAAGCCCTATAATCCTAAGTCTGGGCTGGAAATACCAATATGGCCTCAGGAGGAACTGCTCATTTTTTCAAGAAAATCGATTGCTCTGTCACTGGACGCAATGGCTATCCTCGGAGCAACGAGCGCCCCCCGTCCTCACATCCCGGCGCCCTGTTACCGTTCCCCTCTTCACCGACCCAGGGCTCCTCGGAGAGATGGCCGCTTTCAGATAGAGGGGAGCTACAGAAGTCTACCAGGTCCCATCAAGAAGATCCCAGAGCCAAATTAAAGGGGTCCTACTGGTCAAAGCTAGCATAATTGGATCATCGAAAAGAATGACTGCAATGGATGAAAACATCTAATAGGTTAAAATTCACAGGTTCATAACAATGCTCAAAATAAAAAAACTTTTAAAACCTAATCGGTAAACTTTGTAGATTATTAGGACACCAGCTAATTATTCTAGAAACTGGTAAACAAAGGGAAAAAATGAAGCACTTATCCTGTCGCGCACAAACAGCTTCTCAGGGCCGCCAGAGCCCAGGAAAGCTCTCGTAGAGGAATCCGGGCTCTGAGAAGGAGAAAGGACGGATTTGAGCGCTCTCGCTCTGCAGCCTCTGGCGGAACCATGGGGCCGTGGCCGCCCCCGGCTCACTGGGGGGCTTCGTGATGGACAGACAAGGCTGGCGCGTCTGCACCCAGTGCCCGCAGAGCTTTTTGCTCCCGGAGTTGACACAGCACCTAGAGCACATTCTCACCGTATGACTCAAAACTCTGAGCCCCGTTTGTAGGAGGTGCTGAGGTGGGAGGGGCGTCTCAAACACCGCTGTGCAGACGCGACCGCCAGGTCCCCAGTCGGGGAAATCCGACGGGGCTACTGACCTAGCTTCCTCAACAAATAAACAGCAGGAGAAAGAAGAGAGGGAGCGCGTCATCAATTAAAAGGGATTTAAAGACACGTCAAGCACAGACACTGTGTGAGTCCTGTGCATCTACTGATTTGAACAGACTATCTGCAAAAACCCGACTTATAAGAAAACTGGGGAAATTTGAACAAAGTCCAGATAGTAGATGATATTAAGAAACTACTGATAATTTTTACACTTGTGATAATGGTGCCGTCATTATGTTTTTTAAAGTGTCTATATTTCTCTGAGCGCAGTTCTGAAGCCTTCGCAGCTGAAATGAGGCGGCGTCTGGGAAATGCTTTTATCTGGGTTGGATTTGTCTTGGTAAGAGAAATGAAAAAAGGCTGGGAAAATGCTCATGATAGTTGAAGCTGGGTGAACAGCACAGGAACATTCATTTTAATATTCTCCGTACTGCTGTATGTGTTGGGAAATTTCCATAATAAAAAGTAAAAAGAAAAAAAGACCCATCGCGTGATAACACGAACAAGCGCTGTCCCCTCCCTGTGTGATTAGAAGGACGGTGCAAACAGGCCTTTTGTGCCTGAGTCTCTTAACTCCGAGGAGCTGTTTGCTGAACCACGACGATCAGCTATAGAAGACTGAGGAGAATTTGCTACATAGACCTTAAGACTACAATTTTACACACCTGATGGTTTGGATCTGCGAGGCACCGCACTACATTAGGTATGAGGTTGTCCGAGAACAGCATTGGAAAATCTGATCTATTTTCTCGTAAAAAAAAACGGCAATAGGAGGAATCTGTTCCATCAGCTCAGTCCGCACTGTGGGATCTGCAGCAATGAAAAAACAACAGAAAAAGGATTGTATAAAAATAAGCCAAGCGTCTTATAGAGTACTTACTGATAGTTACTAGCTTTTCTTACTAAAATACTTCATCAAAAAATTAGACAAATGCCATTTAAAAATCATTTCCCATTTTGAGTATTTATGCTACAGACAGGCTTAAAAAGCTAATAAGCTATAAGGCAATATAAAAACATAAAAAGAAGAGAGAATGACAACTCTATTATAACAAGCCATATATAAATCGAGGAGGGTGCAAGAAGTCTGCATGCTGGGCCAGCGTCCAAAAGCCATTACAACTAATGGCAGATATGCCAGACCTATGGGTTGTGCTTATTTAAATTCCAGCCAGAATGTATACATTATAAATAATTCTTTCATAAATGCACTCCCCCACAATCCACGCATCCCAATTATTTCTAAGGCAAAGCATTAAACAAAAGAGTGGCTTGAGCGCCAATACACCACATTAAACTTAACACAAATACATAATTGCTTCAGCGCTGTAAATGGTGACTCATTTATAAAGAGAATCCATTTAAGGACTCAAAACATCCACTTGGGCCTTTTTAAAAGCGTTGTGTCATAGTTGGATGAATATTTTAAACTAATATGGGAGCTATATGGAAGGCTTATTTTTCTATTTTCAGTTAAAATGATCAAAATCTAAAGCAAGCCTAATATTTCCAAAACTTTCTGAAGGGGTTCACCAGTCATTATAAAGGCGGGGTGGGCGGGGGTTGGGGGGCTGCTGTCCATACCTACAACCCACTACTTGCTCATCTCCCTCATCTTCCCAGGGAGGGGGTCGGGAGGGGGGCGTTAGTGTCTCAGCGCCTACCCCACAGCGGTGTGCTTTTCCTGTAGGACAGTAATCACGGAGGTAGAAAGAGGAAGAAAAATCAGCATGAGCCCACAAGGTCACAGGTGAGGACACTAATGACTGGGCTGTTCTAGTCTGAAGGACTTCTTCTGATTTGGTATTTCCTAGCAACCAATGGTCTGGCAAAACTCATGAAATACAAAAGGCCTAACTGCGAGGACAAAGAGCATTCATAGACATTAATGGTTCTGATTTTCTAAAAATAAGGATAATTTGATGCCAAACAAGACACCCATTCTTCATGACAAAATCCACTCGTGGTTAGACATTGCTTAAAATTTATCAATTAATAAACAGGTTTTTTATGTTTGCTCTGATTGGCTATAAACGAGTCTTGGAAATGCACATATTGGAAGGAAGAGCACGCACTCCCTGTACAAACCTGCGTCTTCTGACAGCCTGACCACGATGGCCAGGACCACGAAGGGGCCTTCCTCAGCGCGACTGAGGTCCCGGAGGACAGCGAGCAGTCCCCCGGCAATAATCTGGCTGCAGAGACAAGAAATGATCAACAGTTACGCGGGCAACGCTGCCTGCCGGGGCGCGAGCTACAAGCCAGCAATACAACCGGGGAGCGAAGGAAGGGCCGCAGCCTCCACTCAGAGGGAGGAGAGCGTGCCCAGGAGCTTCCGGAGGTGGCCACTCCAGTGCGGACCAACACCCCACAGGGATGGGACAGGTCCTCTAGTCTGGAGGCCACCGGCGGTGGAAACTGACCGCCTAGGACAAGGGAACGAGGGGGTGGCGGGAATGCTCAGCCGTGACTACAGCGGTGGTGCCGGCAGTATACACTGACGTAGACCTGTCCCACTGCTGCTGTGAGTGGGCACATTTGACTGCACAAGAACACACCTCAATGGAACTGTTTTAGACAGAGACACCGATGAGGGTCATTCAGGGCACCAGCAGGGGCTCACGGTGGCCTGGAGACCTTAGTGAGCAAGAACAGGGGCTGGCCAATGGAAAGGGGCTGCTGGCCGCCTGCTCCTGTCCGCTCCTGTGACTACGTGGCGACCCAGGAGCAGCGCGCGCCGCTCCTAGCCATGCACCCAGAGAATGAGCCGAAGTCAAAGGCCCACCTGGATTTTCAGAAAAAGAGGACCAGGAACGTGGGATTCAGCGAGGCGGTTTTTGGCGTGGCACCCTGCAGGAAGAAACCCGTCACCTCAAGCCTGCCCACAGAGACCCAGGCCAGCCCTGGGATGGAAGGTCGCGATCTGGCAGCCGGGAGGTTTGGGGAAGTCGAAATAGACACTATAAAGTCCCTGATTACATTTCACTGGACCGCATTCATGTTGTCTCCCCTGGGAAATCAAGCAGCTAAGATCCCCAATCTGCTTCTAGGGCCATGGAACAGGGAGACGGATCTGCATCCAGCCTCAAGTGGTCACAGGGGACCGGCCCTCCTAAGGAAAGCGAGGAAAGAGGGAGAGCGGGCTGGGAGCAGGGACAAACCCACCCTTCAGGGCAGACAGACGCAGGGGAGCTAAAGGTGCAAGCCAGCTGGTGCTCTGGCACCAATACGGCAGAAACAGCCGGCTTCTCTCTGTGGCAGGGGCCCGTGAGGTCCGCGTGGACGACAGTCCAGAAGCATCAGCCTCGCGAGCACCCACTGTCAGCGACCTGGTGTGAGGAAGGCAGGGGGGACAGCAGGTGCGCCTAGGCAAAGGGCTGTGAAGAGGAAGTGAGATCGTGCGGGGGAGCCTCACGGCACGGTACGCAGCGCACGGTGCGCCCTCGAGCCGGTCGGCCACGAGCACCACTACGGCAGCAAAGAACTGCACTCAAAATGTCTACCCGAGGAAGGGCGCCTCAATGGATTTGAGGTATCTATACGCTGACATACTATACAGCCATTTTTAAAGGTGCCTGTAGATAGGCACTGAGTTAGAGAGAGGCCCATGTCCTGACGCGAATTATGTTTACATACACAGAACATGTACACATAAACACAAGTGCGTACATACGCTCATTTAGGGGAAAGTCTGGAAGGACTAAGCTGTCCACAGGTATTACCTCAGACTGTGGACTGTCACTATTTAATGTCTAAAACTGCTAAATGTTTCAACAAGTGTTATTTTCATGGATTTTTTTAAAACATGAAGAAAGAGGATGGCTCAGCCTTACGTGGCAACGTTCCCGAGAAATGTGACCGCGGCGGAGCCCCCCCGGGTTTGTCCTTTCCCGCGCCCACTGCCACGGTTACATGCAGGAGTTGAGCCTGACCAGCTCTAGACTCAGGGCAAGAAGCTTGGGGTTCAGAGACGAGAACGTTCCAGGTCCCGCCCAGAAGGCGCTTACAGCCGAGGCCCATGAATAAACAGGCCAGGAAATCGATAACGATGAAGAACAGGGACAGGATTCTCCAGACAGAGGGGAATGACGTGGGGGCGCGCCGGCAAGACGAGATCGAGGGCGCGCAGGAGACAGGCCTCGGAGGGACAAGGGAAGACGAGGACATCAGGCCCGGGCGTCAGACAGATCCAACAAAGACTTAAAAACAAGTGTGCTTAATGTGCTGAAGGCCTATTGGCACAGGTGGACATGCCCGGACAGGTAAGGAAGGGAGGAACTCTGTACTTTCTGCTCCGTTTTTCTATAAACCTAAAATTGCTTACAAAAGTGAAGTCTATCAAATAGAGAAAAAAAAAGAAAGTGAAATAAATACTTTTTCAGATAGACAGAAGCTGTGAGAATTCACTGATAGCCGCCTTGTCCTAACAAGGATTATTAAAGGAAGTTTTTGAGGCAAAAAGAAATAAAAAGCACAAAAATGGTAAAATTAGTAGCAAAGATTAAAAATATTTTTCTCATTTTAATTGCTCTGAAAGACAGCTGACTACCTAAGGCAAATATAGGCACAAGAGACTGTCATGTTTGTAACAGGCGGGAAAACAGCTCAGAAGAGACAGGAGGAGGAAATGGGGGGGTGGTTCTGCCTTGCGGTTCTCAGGCTGTACCTTGCGCTGTATGCAAAATGGTGCAATTGTACCTGAACATATGTTGCAGTAAGTTAAAGAAGAATATTATGATATGGAACAACAGTAATAATTTTTAGAAGGGGTATAACGAATAAGCCAAGAGTGGAGATCAGCTGGAATTATTTTTAAAAATTAGTTTTTCTTAAAAAGGCAGGAAAACAGCACGAAGAGTTGAGACAAAGAGAAAACAAACAGCAAGATGGTAGACTTACACCAAGTCACATTCATGTTAGCGTCAAGTGTAAATGGTCTAAACATTCACACTAAAAGGCGGAGAATGTTAAACTGGATTTTTTTTTTAAAAAGCAAGACCCAACTAACTACAATAATCACTTTAAATATAAGACATAGGTAGGTTAAAAATAAACAGGCAGACATACACCACATACACATCCAAGCGAGCTGGTGTGTACATTTCAATACCAGACACAGTGAGCTTCAGAAAAAGGAGTATTACTGGGGACAAAGAGGGACCTTACACAGTGACAAAGACAGCCGTGTATCTGAGAAAACAAAACCATACTGAATGTGCTTGTACCCAAGCACGAAGCTTCAAAATACACAAAATAAAAACTATTAGAACTGAAAGAAAAATAGACATAGCCACAATGATCGTCACAGATTCCAACATCCCTCTCAGTCACCGACAGGGAGAGAGCACAAGTAAGAATAAAGCAGGTGCGAGCGGTGCTTTCAGCCAACCTGACCCAACTGGCATTTATAAGACTCTCCCCCAAAACCCTGGGATGCACATTCTTTCCAAGTGCGCATGGAATATTCACCAAGTAGAGCAGATTGAGCCATAAAATAAATCTCAACACATTTTAAAAAGAGGAATAATACAAAGGATGTTCTCTGACAAAAAAGACAAACTAAGAATCAAATTACACAAAGAAACCTGGAAAATCCTCAAATATTTGGAAATTAAACAACACACTTCTAAAAAACTCATTGGTTAAAGGAAAAATCATTATGGGCATTAATAATACTTTAAACTGAAAGGTACTGAAATGACATATCAGAACTTAAGGATGAAGATAATATAATACTTAAGTACTTAATAGCAACGTTACAATGTAAAATGCAGATGTTATCAAAGAAAGGCCAAAAAAATAAAGAGTTAAGCATCCCTCACATGAAAAAAAAAGGAACAGCGATTATACTCCCCCCCAAAAAAACTCCAAGGGAGAAAATGATGCAGATTAGAGCAGAAGCTATTGAACTAGAAAATAAATAAACAACAGAGAGTATCAAAGCCAAAACGTGATGCTTTGAAATAACTGATAAAGCTGATAATCTTCTGGTAAGAATTATCTAGGGGGGAAAAGAACACGGCAACAATAACCAATAACAGGGTGGAAAATGGGGCCATGCTACAGATTTTATGGACAATAAAAAGAAAATTACCATTTTCCAACACACAATGAAATAACAGATCTAAGCAATAATGTTTGTGACCACTAACATCATCAAAGGAAAGTTGGTGAGGAATTTTATATAGAAGGAAGGTTGGTGAGGAATTTTATATAGAAGGAAGGTTGGTGAGGAATTTTATAATGAAAGCATCCAGCACCTGCATCCGCTGCTCAACAGGGAAGTATCCAAACCAAGTACACAAAACAACAGAGGAAGCTTGGTTCAAAAACAAAATTTGAAGCAGAGTCTAATCAAGTGTCCAAATGTAATTTTCAGTTTACAGAAAACAAAGGGACATGTTAAATTACACTATGAGAATAAGGACCACCAAAGCCAGACCGTGGAAAATTCTACAAGACTAATGACCCCTTCAATAAATAAATGATGCAGGGGGGAGAGGAGAGGGATAATCAATTACAGAGTTAGAGAGATTTAAGATCAAAAGGAGAAAACTGTAAACAAAAAAAGACTTCAGAGATAGAGCGACCTAATGAGATACAGGGACCTTCTTTGGATCACGATTCAAACCAACCAACCATAACTAGACCGCCAGGGAAACCTGAAGGCGGACGGTGGGTGAGAAGGCATTGCTGCTAATTCGGTTGAGTGTGATGACGACACTGGTGTTAGATTTAAGTCTGTAACTGGATAAAACGATATGACGTCCCCAAATTCCTTTACAATACATCAGCATAAAAGCACAAAACTTCTAGAGAGAAAATAATCACATTTTATGGGGACCTTAAGAAAACATCAGTAAAAGGAAAAACACACCATGTTTATGGATTGAAGTCTAAATATTGTAAAGAGGGCAATTCGCTCCAAACTGGCCTGTAGGTTCTATGCAAACCCAATCAAAACCCACATAGTGTTTTGTTTTGTCCTGTTTTATGGTTTTGGATCTGCTTTGTATTGAATCTGATGAGCTGATTTTGAAATTTATACAGAAATGCAAAGGATCAAGAATAACAAGGCACATCGAAGAAGAAACACAAGGTGCTAAGTCCTCTCAATCAAATACCGAGACTGAACAACAAATCTCAAGTAATCAAGATGGCGCGGTGTTGGCTAGGGGAAGACCGGCCCCTGGAAGAGGGGACAGTCCAGACAAGGCTGTCACAGGTACAGGGTCATGACAGTCAGCACTGAGAGAAGAATGTGTTTTTGATAAGTGGTACCATGACAGTTAGAAAAACGACGCTGGGCCCTCTTTCACACAATGAACCAAAATTAAAATCAGATGGATTATAGGCCTAAATGTGAAAGGAAAACAAACAAACGAAAGCCTTTAGAGCCTTGTAAAAGAATATGTTTATGATCTTGGAGTGGAGGAAGACATTTTGAAAAAGCTTCAAAATACACTGAGGATGAGGGAAAATGTGGATAACTGTAAGCAGGTGAAAATGCGTAGCGTGGGTCACTGGGCGGCCACAAGGAGAACTAAAACAGCCGCCACGGGGCGAGGGGACGGCCCCACAGAGCGGACGCAGGTTCGGAGTCTAGACTCGACAAAGGGCATCTACAGCTTAATAGGAAAAAGACGGAGAATCCCTTTCCCCGCCTCCAACGAAAGATTTAACCAGCCACTTCAAAAAAAAGAGGAAGAAGAAGAAGAAAGAATATAGGTGAACACCTAGGAAAAGGTGTTCAAAATTTTCCAAGGTCCGGAAAATGTGAATTTAAATCACAGAGCGGTATCGTATTATATACAACCACACTGCCAGCTCAGCTGAAATCGTTCAAGTTGACGATGGCAATCGGCGGAGAAACTGTGGGGCAAAGGCAGGCCTGCGCACGGATCCCGCTCTGGGAAACCGGCGCTGTCACTAAAGCCGTGAGTGAGTGCGCCCACCGCACAGCCGTTCTCTCCTGGATGCGCAGGGGTGCCTACTGTGCGCACCCAGACCCAGAGCCGCTCGCAACACTGAGGAAGCTGGAGGGGAACCCTAGCGACAGGAGGGGTAACCGTCAGAACACTGCCGGTCCAAGGCAGCGCAAGCTACGCGCCCAGCCGTGGAGCAGCACAGCCTCCAGGGTCCCGCAAACTTCAAGTTCAGAAATAACAAAATTAAACTGTATTCTTTGAAGGTAGATACTTTGGTGGTAAAAGTGAGGGACACTGAGGATGTGATAGAGATAAAAATCAGCAGGTGGGTGCGCTTGGCGGGGAGGGGTGGGTACCAGGAAGGGGCGCCAGGCTTCCAGGCGACTTACGTAATGGCCAGGTAGGCACTGGCTTCATCCAAGTTCCTTAGACTTTACGTGTGTATCTAATCCAATTATCTGTCTGTGTTTATGTCACAATAACAGAAATTTTACAGAAAGTTAAAAACAAGAGAGATTAAAGAAGAAAAATCGTCTGATAACCTCGACAGAGGTAAAAGAAGCATTATATAAAATTCAGACCTCACTGAAGATTTTTAAAACTCTTAGTAAGTTTATTTTATAAAAAAACAAACAAACCCTATACTCTTCAAAAATGTCAACTATATCATGAAAACGAAAAGCAAAGAAAGTCTGAGAAACGGTTAAGAAACTGAAGGAAACTAAAGAAACACAAAAATTAAATGCTGTAGGTGATGCTGGACTGGATTCTGGGCCTAAAAACAAACCCAAAAACCTGACATAAAGGTGCTGCGAGGGTAACTGGGAAAGATGGGTCGAAATCTGTATGTGAGACAACAGCACTGTGTCAAAGGCGGACCCCGACCGACCGTGGCCGGACCGTGGCCCGACCGTGCGCAATGGCGACGGCAAGGGCGAGGGGCGGGCTGTCCCGGCTCCCAGGACAACGCACAAGGAAGTGTTCAGAGGGACAGCAGCGGACGTCAACACTGACTCTCCAACACAAAGTAGAAGCAGGCAGAGAACGGTGAATCGAATGTGGTAAAACAAATGTTGGCAATTGATGAATCTGAGTAAAAGTTACACAAGAATTCTTTCTAGTCTTAAAACTTTTCTGTGTGAAATTATTTCTAAAAGTTTAAAAACAAACTTTAGTAAATGAGAGATATAAAGGAATATAAACCAGAAATATAAATTTTCTTAAGCTGGTAAGAGGTAGCTACTAAAAATGTAAAACGAAGTAAGAAAGGAAGAAATAAAACTACAATTTTTCAGACAACACCATCGTAAGAGGTATTGTAGAAAATCCAAAGAACTCACAGGAAAGTTATTAATCAGTAAACAACTAATCAGAGGAGATAAAAAACCCATTTCATTTTCCTATATCAGCAACAATTAGAATATAAATTTCAAGAAATGATACAATTTACATGAGCATAAAAGAGCAAATACCTAGAACTAACCCTAACAAGACACAGAAGGCCTCTACAACAAAAACAACACAGTAGTTTCGTGTTTATGTGTATATACACAAGTACACACACACACACACACACACACACACACAGAAACTGAAGAAAATCTTTAAAAATAGAAATATGAGAAAACAAAATATTGTAAAGATGTCAATTCTTTAAAAATTGGTTTACAGATGCATCACAATTCCAATCGAAATCCCAGCAAAAGACAGATGAACGGCTGCTAGTGTGTTGCTAAAAGCCACCCAGGAACGCAAAAAGCCAAGACCAGCAGGACAGCCTTGAAGAACAAGGCAGGAGGACTTCTTCCACCCGACACCAGGACTTTGCCGATGAAGCGGAAAGATGAAGGCAGGGTGCTCCTGACACAGTGACAGGTAAACCGACCCACGGAGCAGGCTAGAGAGTCCGAAATGGACACTTGGTTTAAGACAAAGGCAGGGACGCAGAGGCTTACATAAGAGGTAGTATTTTCAATAAATGGCACTGGGTCCATCGGATGCCACACAGAAGAAAATGAAACCTGGCTGCTACATCACATCACGCACAAACAGAAAAGGCAATTCCAGGTGGACCACAGATCTGAATGCAGAAAGTAAAACAAATAAAACTTCAAGAAAGCAATATAAGAAAATATCTTGGTGGCCTTGGGGGAGGCAAACGTTTCTTATACACAACATGAAAAGCACTAACCATAAAAGAAAAAATTGATAGATCGTGAATCACATTTAAATTAAGAACTGCTCATCAAAAGACATCGTTCAGAGTGCGATCATTTTCTCATCTGTACAATTGGGATAATAACTGGACTCATTCAGGAGCGATTGCTGGGAGCCTGCATTGATTTAATAGATGTAAAGACATAGAATATAATTTTTTAAAGTACGAGTGGGAGGTAAAGAACGAGACTCAGCAAGTGGCATCCGGTCCGGAAGAGGCACGGTGCCCAGGGAGGTAGGAAGGGAGGCTGCAGGCAGAGAAGCCCAGCACAGACGGGCAAGATCCGTAGGGGGCAGGGAAAGGTGTGCGCAAGGCGGGTGGGGGGTGGGGCAGACCCAGGCGGGGGCAGATCGGATGGACGGAGGTGGGGAGACAAGAAGAGAGCTGCCCCCTCCAGGACAGGCGGGGAGAAAGCTTGCCTGCGGGTCTGGGCGGACCGCAAACTGAAGGCCGTGCCCTAGGCTCTGCTTCCTTCATGAGGCGGGGTCCGGGTCACCCACGACAGCGAGGACAGTCTGGGCCTGGGGTAGATTCCAGCCAGCACCATGGGGAGCGACATCAGGTCAGGGCAGGGCAAGCTGCAGGGAAGTCCCCGAAGTGCAGTGCTGTCCACGGCCGGGGACACCAAGGCTCCAAGGGACACTTCCCAGTCAACAGCGTGCTCTGCCTCTCCGCACGCCGCCCACATGGAAGAAACCCAGGGAGCCATCCGAGCTGCCTGACCACCATGAAATGCCCTCGCCATTTCCTGCCTGGCTTACCAGGCGGTCAGGGAAACGGAAACACTCACGATGGCAAAGCCTGGCACAGGGTGGCATGCGGACAGAACCCCGGTACCCTGCAGACAGGCCGTGTGCCGCCTCAGCCGTGAGCCCCTCAGAGCTGCTCCAGAGAAGTGGCCGCCAGTGTCAGACACGACAGAGGGCGCGAGCGGGTGAGGGCCAGGCGAGCTTACCGGCTGAGGACGTTCTCGCTGAACGCACACTCCTCCTGGCGAGCGAGGGGAGGAAGGCTGTCCCGGCCTGGCACGTCCCCCGCAGGCTGTCAGCTTCGGGCCACAGTCTTCAAATCCACCTGGAGGGGAGGGGAACACGCACTTGTGAGTCTGCGTCTGCTGCGACAAGTCGCGCTTGGGCGAAGGCACGCCTTGGAGCTCGCTCGCTTGCCGCTGCCACCGCTGAAGCCCCCGCAGACGTGGACCTGACAAGGTTGAAATGAGCGCAGAAGGTCCATCACCCAGGGGAAGGGTGACAGGACCAGGCCCAAGAAGACAACGAATGCCCTTCTAGTGCCATCGGCCTGAGGCCTGAGCCGCCACTCATCACTGTGGACGGGAAGGTGGCTTCTATCAGGGAACTCGGAAGCGAGTGAACAAAACGGCTCACCCCTCGGAAAATGGCCATGCAGTTCAGCTCAAACAGGCTTAAAACGGCTGAAAGAAAAACGAACAACAGGGACCCTGCAAGCAAGAACCTGACAAAAAGCCCGCCCCAGGCCTTGTCTTGCCGTAAACATGGCCGTCACATAGCTTCGTCCACTCTGCAGCTCGGCTCTCACCGGCCCACACCCCGGCCTGGCGACACCCAGCCAGATCCGCCACGTGGGCGTCCACAGGCTCCTCCAACTCACTCTGGCCAACAGTGAGCCACCGGTCACACGGACTCTCCTCCCAAAGCCTGGGCCTCCCCTGTCCCCAGCTGAGGGCAGGCACCTCCGTCCCTCCAGTGGGGCAGGCTGGCTGAGCCCAGGCGCACGGGACTGGGACGAGTCCCCCACCGCCGCTTGCCCCGCGCAATCCCCACTCGCCTGGAGGTGGAAAACCAGGCCTCGCCTTTGCCTGTCGGGGTGCTGGAGAAGGGAGCTCCTGCAGGACCTGGTCCCCGGCGCCCTGACCCACCCGGGCCCGGCCACAGCCGCCACACCCACGCCTCGGGGTGCACGCGCCCCCCTCCTGGCCCTTGTACTTCCTGACCAGGGTCAGGACCACCTGCTGGAGGCGCTGGGAAGGGCGCCTCCTGGGACACCTGCCAGGGCCCCCGCCAGGCAGACGGGAAGGCCCCGGCTGTCCAGGCCGCGTTGCCAATACGGGCTTCACATGAGACAGAGGTCTGGGCCCGGGGGCTTTGTTTTCTCTGAAACACTAACCATGTTTTTTCTCAACTAATTCTTTTAGGTTAGTAATTAGAGCCTATTAAAATTTTACGTTGTATAACAGTTCCTCACGGAAGTGTAATGTTCAATTACACATTTGTAGAAAAAATACATGTAGCACAATCACATGTGCTGTTTCTTGGCAGGACCCCTGCCAGGGAAGGCAGGGTCCACACTGGGCCACAGCCACGCCCCCGGCCACAGTCCCTGTGAACGACCTGGTCTTGCTACACCTCAGGAGAGCCCAGGGGGAACGTGCACCCTCTGTCCCACGTTGCCAGATGTTGCCAGAGCACCGCAGACCCAGCCTGGAGGGGACCTGAAAACCTTAAGTGGTAGGGCAGCGGCTTCTAAACTTCGGGGTCACACGCAGCTGCAGAGGCTGACGGTGTCCACAGGCGCACACTCAACTTCTCATACAGGGTCAGGGGTTTCAAAAGGTCCTGCGGCCACCGGTGTGCTTCACAGGTTAGGAGCTGCTGTTTTAAAGTGGCAGGAAATACACAGGCACTCTGTAAAATCTGTTTATCAGAGAACTAGAGAACTTACCAATGAGTTCCACAAAAGAGCAACTGTTATTGGAGAATATTAATGATTCTACTACGCTAGCTATATAAAACTACACTAACTAAGCACAAGGAAATAAAAGCCATAAAACAGTGCGTAATTACTAATCTTTATTGGTTATGTCCTATAAGCCAGGGACTGCAGAGCTTTCTGAATAGCAGCAGTTCAGCAAATCCCGACAACAGTTCTGTTATTCCCCTATTTCTGTTAGGGACTTCAAACCGAGAAGGGTTAGGAAAGCCGCTGAAGGCCACGCAGCCCAAGGGGCCGGAATCTGAACTCGGTCACACCCCAGACACTGCACGGCGCTGTGCTGCCAGAGGGGAAACCCGAACCGTACACTTACTACCCGTACGTTTACTTGTTGTGAAGTCCCTCCCGCCTCCCGACCTGGCTGCAGGCAGGCGGCGGCCCTCGGTTCCCCAAAGGCCACGGCTCTTCCTCGCCACGTCTGCGCACGTGTTGTCCCCATCGCCTGGGACGCTGCCGCTTCCCGCGCCCTGCCCCGCTCTCGCCCCCAGCTTGGGTGTCAGTGTCCAAGAGTCCCCTGGGCCCCCAGCCCTCGGGAGAAGGCCAGTGCCCAGGCCCAGGCCCCCTGGAGCTGTGGACTTTTCTGCCCGCACACTCCTTGCGAAGAGGCTGGCACCAGGTTTTCTGAAGGCCTCCTCTGACCTGCCCAACAGCTGTCAATCAAGCCTCAGCAGAATCCAGCCCGACCCAAGAGCATTTTCTACTCATCGTAACAAAAGCCAACATTATTGGGTTTACACAATTTGTGCAGTAAAATCTAACACCCCGAAATGCTTAATGCCTGGCATCTCTCCAATATTACCAAGCATGAAAAGAAGCCAAACACTACACTATAACCACAACCAAGAAAAACAAATACACAGATATGGTCAAAAAAATGTCAGAGACGAGGGAATTAATAGGAAATGATCTTCAAACGCAAGTTAAAAGAATGCTCCACACATTCCAGAAAGACCTGCTGACGTCCAGGAGGAAAGAGCTCTAAAAAGCACCCGTGTGAGAGGTGCCGGAAAAGCGGTCAGGGTCTCGCTCCCGCCCAGCGCTCCCCAAGCTTCCTGGCCCAGGTTTCGGGGAGGTGGGCAGGGTGGAGGGAATGGTTTCGGGATGACTCGAGTACATTACATTCAAGCAAGCCCCCTCCTGCTGTGCGGCCCGGTTCCTAGCTGGCCCGGCCCAGCACCAGTCGGCGGCCTGGAGGTTGGGGGCCCTGCTCTAGACTTTGCCCAGTGGGGAGCTACTGATCTACCAACCTGGCCATTAGCCTTCGAGGCAAATACGCACCTCATGACAAGAAACGAACTGCCCTTCTGATCCCTGTTCTAGCGTTGGTCCCCTTCCCGTCCCATTGCTCCTCCCCTAACCCGGTGCAGGTTCCCAGGGGAGCGAGCGCTTTGGACAAGGATGTCTAAACTCCGTTACTGGGATTTCCACCAACTTAGGGTGGAGCTGCAGAGAAAGGGAGTCCCTCCCACCAAAATTTAGATGAAATATTTTAGCCCTAACCAGCATGGCTCAGTGGGTTGGGTGCTGTCAGTTCGATTCCCAGGCAGGGCATGTGCCTGGGTTGCAGGCCAGATCCCCAGTTGGGGGCATGTGAGAGGCAACTACACATGGATGTTTTTCTCCCTCTCTTTCTCCCCTCCCTTCCCTCTCTCTAAAAATAAATAAATAACATCTTTAAAAATGGCACAACCTTTAAAATAAACAAATAAAGTATAATATTTTAAAACATAGGAAGACAAAAATGACATCTCCAACGTGACAAACAGGAAGCTTGAAATCAAAGTGAAAGCAGCCAGCGGACGTTCACGCCCTGTGGTCAACACGTAAGACCCAGAGGCAGGTCTCAGGCATCAGACTTCCGAAGCGGTAAGAGATCAAGGGCGTGAACTTGAAACGAAGCCCCCAAGGTGAAACAGGTGCGGGAAGGGGGTTTCGGTTATGACAGGAGCCGGGGAGGGGCAGCACTCTTGAAAAATCAAAACCCCAAGCCTGTGCGGCCCCTGACTGCGGCGCCCAGACTCACACCACCTGCCACGCACAGGAGCCCCCCCGAGCTCCTGAGAGGGTCCCTGGCCAGACCCACCCCAATTCCGGGCATTCCCGCAGAAGCAAACAAGAAGCTGTTCTCAGGAGACTGTCACGATCCAATAAACATGCAATTTCATGAAACAATCCCTGCTGAAGGTAAACAGGCCATAAAAATTTTCGAACTATGCATGGTTACAAACCATCAAGGGGAGGAAGAGTCAGCAGAAGCAGCGAGTGAGAATTTGCACCCCCAGATCAGAAAATCTGAAATGGACTATCAAATAATTATGCATAGAATGAGTAGGATTAAAAAAATAGATATCATAATGAAAAAAGAGGAGAGCGAGGGGTGGGAGGTACAGGCACATGTGAGAAAGAACCCAGCAGAAATGAAAAATAGAGACAATTTAATTAAAAATTCAGTAGCTGGCTTAAAGAGCAGTTCAGACGCAGCTCAGGAGAGAGTCAGTGAGCCGGAAGATCGGTCTGACAGCTCGCTCACAGCACTGCTCAGAGCAGTGACGAGCTGGCAAACACGCGGCAGCAGGGAGGCACGTGAGGAGCGGCGTGCGGGGCGCCCAGAGAAGCCCAACGGGACTCACAGGCAGAGGGACTGCGGACACAGGAAGAGGCAATGGCTGACAATTTTCCAGAATGAAAAAAAGAAAGATGAATATTCAATTTGAAGAATTACAAATCCTGAACTGAATGATTAACAATAAATCCATACTTCGATTGTAGAACACTGAGGACAAAAAAAGCATCTAAGGAAAACAGAAAAATGAAAGATTCTATCTCAGATCTCTCCCTTAAAAGCCATTAGAGACAGAACATACAGCCGGCAGGAGTGTGGGAGCTCTTGAGTCAGACACCTGCATGTGAAATCCAGCCCCGCCTCTCACAGGGTGCGTGGACTCTGGGTGGATGTCTCCCCCTCTGATTCTGTCTGCTCACCCTAAAACGGGTGCTCACCTCAGAGGACTGCAGTGTGGATTAAATGATGTGAGACAGACAGTCGCCTGGACATAAGTCACACAGCACCTGACACACGTACGCGCTCTGAAAATATCAGCTGCCAGTGTTACAATTAAACCACTGAGCACATTCCACTACTCACAGTTCCATGTTTCTATCTCTCGCATTCAGAGCAACCAGACTCTATAAAGCATGCGTGTGTGGGGAAGGGAGAAGAAGGGGGACTTCTGGAAAGCAACACATCGGTGAGGGGGTGCCTCTGACTTGACCCCTACACCATGCACCCGCGTGGCGGGCTCCGTAGCACAGCAACGGCTAAGAGACCTGGACTGAGATTTGGAATATCATCCATGAGAGGAGAGGCGGAGGTAACTATTTAACCTCAATCAATTTCAGTACCCACTAAAACAAGACAAAACAATGAAATCAATGCTTTTTGAATGCACACAGCAGAATTCAGAGGTTTTACAGCACATAATATTTACAATAGCCAGGTTACAATCCAAAATTACTCAGTAAAGAACAAGAAAACCTGAACTAGCTAAAATAGAAAAAAATCAAAATAGACTGAGTCTAAAAGAATCCAAATGTTGGAATTACAGACAAGGATTTTAAAGCCACTCTTATAAAATGCTTATGGACGTAAAGGAAAATATGCCCAGAATGAGCAAAAAGATAAGGAATCTCAGCAAAGAAACATCAACTATAAAAACACACCAAACTGAGTGTCAGCCTCTGAACCAAAGGGTTGCCAGTTCAATTCCCAGTCAGGGCACATGTTTGGGTTGTGAGCCAGACCCCCCAGTAAGGGGCATGCGAGAGGCAATCACACATGAATGTTTCTCTCCCTCTCTTTCTCACTCCCTTCCCCCCCTCTAAAAATAAACAAACAAAATCTTTAAAAAAAGGCACCAAGTAAAAATTCTAAAATTGAAACAATATCCGAAACTTAAAAATTCATTGCATGGACTTAACAGAACAGAGATGATAAAATAATGGCCCCAAATTCCCCAAATTTGGTGAAAGAAATAAATGTACAGAACCAAGGATCTCAACAACCCCAGGAAGATAAAGACACAGAGAATCACACCAAGACACATCTTAGTCAAACTGCTGATCGCCGCAGATGCTCATCTTGAACGCAGCAGAGGAAAACCAGCGCTGCAAGCAAGGAGCAATGACTCAAACGATCCCGACTCCTCGGCGGAAACGCCGGAGGCAGAAGGCCTTGAAACACATCTTTAAAAGACTGAAAGGTCAATCCGCAACTACATAACCAGTGAAATATCCTTCTGGAACGAAGATGGAAGAAAAACATTGTGAGAGCAAAAAACAAAAAGACAAAAACAAAAACCTAAGAATTTATTTTTAATACACCCTTTAAACACGGCCAGCCAACACAGACTACAGAAACGCTAAAAGAAGTACTGCAGGCTGAAGAGGAACGTTACCATTTGGAAATAAATGTCTTCAAAAGGAATTAAGAGCGTTAACAATGGCAAACATGTGGTTAAATATTTTTAAAATTATTTTTCCTCTTAATTTCCTGAAAACACATAGGATGGTTTAAAGCAATACAAAGCAAAAATTACAACATTGTACTGTGGAATTTACAACCTATGCAGATGAACTATATAATAAAAACTGTAACACCAAGTAGGAGAGTAATGACTGGAACTGTGCAGTTGTCAGGTTTCAACGTTTTACATAAAGTGGCGCATTATTAACTCCAAGTAGACTGTTTCTATCTCCACAGCTAAGCTCGTTGGCCCTTTAAACCCTGGGACCGTTTCATATAAAGACATTGATTTCTATAGAAATCAGTCTCCCGAGACTTTGATTACCAGGATTCAATTCATGAGAGTCTAGCAGCCCCTGAGAAAGCTGAGAAAATCTAGTTTCCACAAAAATGAGGTGCAGCAAGTAAGTAGCTTAAAGCTGCCTGGAGCTGCGCCCACGTGAGTTATAGAGCACCCAAGACGTTAATTCATTCACTTCTGCCGGCAAAAATGAGAGCTCGCAGCCTCAGAAAAGAGAGGAGGCAGGTCAAAAACTACAACACAACTGCTAAGATAAAATAATGAATTCTAATAATCAATATAAAGTACATGGTTTAATCAAAAATATTCAATCATCCTGACAATGCATACAGAAGAATTAATTTTAGTAATACATATTGTGTATGGAAGGAGGGGTAGAGAGGAGAGAGAGATGTAAAATTCATCTGAAATAGTAACAGATGTGAATTCTAGGGGCTGGTTTTCTTCTAAGAAAGAGAATTGCAGGTTCAATCCGACCCAGGACAAAGACCCAGGTTGTCTGACTGCACCCCTCGGGAGGGTGCCGCAGTGACAGCCTGCTGGCGGCCTCCGGGGCCACAGGGAGCCAGCCCCCGTCCCGCCCCCGGTGGGCTCCACACTCTCAGACCGCAGCGCGAACCCTCATCCCATCAGCTGGCGCTGAGGACCGACAGCGTGGGACCTCACGTCCCCAAGTGTGACACTGGAAGGTCCACTCGGTATCGCTACGGCACGCAGTGGGAACACGACGCCTGGCCCCGTTACTGGTCAAGGCAGAGAAAGCCCCGCCTTGGGCCAGGGTGAGGGCCCCCCTGCCGCAGGGGGCCCTCCCTTTCTGATGCAGAGCTGCCGTGTCTGTCCAGATTGTCACTGTGCTATTTTATTCTTGTTGAAGCTTCATGTTGAACAACTGATGTAAGTCTTCTAAAATGTGTTTAAATAAAAAGGAAGTTACTCGTTATAAGGAAAAATACAGGCAGTGTACAGACAAAGCAGAGACAGTAAATAGGAGAAACAGGGCAGAAATGACTGGGCTCCGAACAACCCTGCATTTGCATAACCCCAGGAAAAGATTCCCATTAATACAATCCCAGCCACATGTGAATGATCGTGCCTTTTATCTCACGTCCTGCAAGTCAATCTGGGTTTTTTAATATGCAGGTGAACATTTCTCTTACGTGAATCACCATCATAACCCCTTGCAAAATTAGAAAATCCCACTTGAGCCCACATGATAAGACTATCTGCAGGATTATTACTGTTGGCCTGTACATAACGCATTCGATTTTCTTTAACTACCCTGTAAAAGGGCCTGTTTACTACCACGGACACACAAGCAAGGCTGGGGTCGGCCCCCGGCCCGTGAGCGCGCACGGCCCACAGCGTCTTTCAGTCGAGGGCGAGGGCGCTCAGACCGACCAGGCCGTTGACATTGTCGTTGTTTTTCTGCTGTTAGGCCTTAAAGACAAAGCCGAGCCGCGGTGGACGGACTGTAACAGCAGAGCAGGAGCTCAGCCGCAGCCCTGCCGGCGTGACCGTTCGCTATGGCGGGGGGCTGTGCACGGCGGGGCGTGAGGCCCCCTCGGTGCCAACAGCGCCCACCCTCTCCCCAAGCTGTGATGATCAAAACTGCCTCTAGACGTCGCCACGTGTCCCCAGTTGAGAACAGCTGTAAAAGAGAAAGGTGTGACAGGTGTGGTCACCTGAGCAAGCCCTGGCGAGTGGACGGGCGTGCTGAGGGCGGGGTCTCAGGTGAGCGGAGGGATCAGACCCACCTTTGCCTCTCTGACCTCAGGGCCCCTCGTACCCCCTCTTCTGGCCATGACCTCCAGCCACTTCCTTGGCTGAGGGCTGTGGCACCACCTGGTCCTCTCTGATAGCTCCCTTCTCCTCTTGAGAACCTTCGCCCACTCACTCTCTCAGCGAGGCCCTCCCCGACCCCCCTATGTTGAAACCGCAGGCCTCCCACCGACGCCCACCTAACCGTGATCAACGGTCTCTTTTCCCAGGGAACTCCTCACCTTCTCACACGCACGAGTGCTGTTGACGTTCACCACTTCCTGGAGGGTCCACTCCCTGACCTCTGCCCCGGCACCCGCACCCAGGGCAAAAATCTGCAACTGGCTCATGGACGGGCCTGCACACAGCATGCATGCGACCAAAGGGGCTGAGCGAATTCATGGATCAATGACTGGCGAGGCTCTGCCAAGCCAGCCTGCTGTGCCTCCTGACGGTGGCAGTAGCGCATAAAATGACTCCTGCTCTCAAAAGGAATTTTCTAGAATGTACATTTGTAGCCACTGTTAAGAGAGCATGTTGTCTAGCACCTGTTCACCAGAACCATGGTGAAATCACAAGCAGTTGGCTACTTGGAGACCCAGCAAGTCCAGGTACTCGGAGGCACAGGAACCGTAAGCGTTCAAGTTAAAAATGAAACATGAAGTAGCACATAAATAGTTCCTTGTTCAAGTGTTTTCATTGCATTTTCTCACCTTTGATAAAAATAAGTTACCTACTCCATTCATAAAGGCTTAGTATCATGCAGAAAAGCAAAGCTGTCTTAAAACAGTTTTTAACAACACCTCCAAGTCCTCTCAGCTCTGCTTGAAATGCAACCACAGAGCCGTGGCCGCGCTGCCTCCACACGCTCTCCATGCGCTCTCCACGCTGTGACGGGCCTCTGCGCAGAGCTGCTACGTGTCTGCCGCACATTCGGCTCTTTGGCACGGTCACGCAGGACGTCACTAACCCTTTTCCAAAAATGATGAATGACGTACGGCTAAAAAAGACCAGTAGGGGCAGCGCTTGGGAGAACTGCCAGTTGGATCCACAGGGGGCGTAGCATCTCCCCTCATACCTTTGCTCGGCACCTGGCTTCCTGCCACACACACACATGCCACCGTGTCTCCCTGAACTGTTGGGCCGACATCCCGGTGACTTCGTTGCATCACTCTCAGCAGCTATGGCTGCCACCTGCCCTCCAGGGGACGGTCCAAGGTGGAAACCCAGCTAAGAAACGAAGAGATACACAGGCCCCCTCCACCATCCAGCCAAAAGCAGAATGGTCCTGAGGCAGAAGCCTAGAGCTCGCATGGCCAACAGCAAGACCGAATCCTCTTCCGAGACGTCCTGATCAGCGTGCAGAGAATACCAGAATCTCATGTTCTTTAGCCCTGATGTTAGATGACAAGGAAAAAAACAAAAGGGACTCTTCCCTGATTAGAAGTCTCCCCAGAAACCTACCTACAACTCAGGGAAAAAAAGGAATTTACCCTACTATGCTAACTAGTTACTCAAGGGTTATCTACTAAAAATAGTGAGCAAAATAAGATGAAAATAACGAACACTGCTGGTGCAGTCACCACTTAAAGTGGCTGGGGTGTAAAATAAACTGGGTGAGGATGCTCTGGCAAAAACACGCAGTGGGCCCTGAGCGCCTGCTGTGTCCGCGGTTGTCACAACGCACCAGTCTATCTCCGAACAGGCTAAGCATCCACATAAACTGATGTTTCAAATGCAGGAATGTGTTTATAGCTTCAAAGTACAGTAGATACAATCTAGTAAAAAGAGAAAGAAAAGCAACTGTACAGGTCATCTTGCATCAAGAAAAGGATTATAAGAGCTAACGCTGGGCTGGCTGAAAAGTTCGTTTGGTTTTTCCGTGCGATGGCTCTAGTGGTGCTTAGTTGTGGCTCTAGTGGTGCTTAGTTGTCTTTAATTCCATTTGAAACAATTTTGTTAGATTGTACTGTGACAGCTGTCTTACCACTGTGCATTTAAAAAAACTTACCAAGATTGGTGAATTTTTGTGCAGCCATTTTAATATTGAAGATGGAAGAAGATATGCAACATTTTTGGCATACTATGCTTTATTATTTAAAGAAAGGTAAAAATGCAACTGAAATACGAAAAAAGATTTGCACAGTGTATGGAGAAGGTGTGGTGACTGAGCAAACATGTCAAAAGTGATTTGCAAAGTTTCTTGGTACTACTGACATTTTGGCCAAATAATTCTTTGCTGTGGGGCTGCCTTACGCACTGGAAGATGTTTAGCAGTGCCCCTGGCCTCTACCCACCAAAAGCCAATAGCGGGAAAGAGCCGACATACTCAAAATAGCCACATCAATAAAGTTATTGGTGAAAATGAAACACGTGTCTTTTACTTTATGGAAAAAACGCAATGGACTTTTTGGCCAGCCTACTATAAAAACAGAAGGCACACTCACAGCAAACGCACCTCCAACGCACTCCCTTCCTGCACGGCAAACGGCATGTGACAACGGCAAACCGTGATTCCACAGTCAGGTGAGCACTGGTGATCGGAGGTGAGAACAACACGGTCCCTCAGCTCCAAAGGCTCCCAAGGGAGCAAGATCCTCATACACAGAACCACCCCGGCCTTGCCCCGCCAGCAGCGAGGGCCACGGGACACCAGCGTAAACACGCCGGAAGGAGGCCAGTTCCGCTCGGAGAGGGGAGGGGAGAAGGGGACACTTCCGTAGGACAGAGGGACATTTGAGTTGGGTTCTCAAGACCACGTAGGAACCCACCACGTGAGAAGAGAGAGGATCTGGGATGGGGAAAAAGAACATTCTTGATGAAGGAGAGAACACGCAGGGGAAAGTGCCCTGAGAGTCCGTCTCCTCTCAGTGGTGCCAGGAAGTCAGAGGTTTCCCGTAAAGTCACCAAGTCCTGACTGAGCAGCGTCCCTAGAATTGGTTTTAAGTCCAAAGATGAAGAAAAAGAAACACAATAAAACATACCCAGGAAGAGAGCTTCATCGGCACAGACAGAGCAGAGGCAGAGACGGAGACAAGACGCCGCTGCGCGCCTCCCCTAGCACGCACGCCCTTAAGAGCCCCCTCTCCGGCGCTCGCGGCATTTACGGCTCTCCATCCAACATGCCATCCTGTCGCTGTAACTCTGTGGGAGAGATGCCGCCCTGGGCCAGCCCAGTTATCCATGCGACCCAATATTCTGTCTCTGACACAGCAGGAGCGGGCACTGGTTGGGAGAACATGACAGATGTGGCCGGCTCTGTCTAGGTCCGTCTCAAAGTGTGAGAAGATGAGCGGTCAGCACAGAGAAGGAGGTTATTTAGCTTATGTGCCAAATTTGCACTTAAAAAAAAGGTTTAATATAGAACTTACATAATTGATCATTTTTTAGAGCTTCCCATTAGCCACCCTTCAATGAACAATAACTAAATCTCTGTACCGTCCCAAACGATTTGGCGGGAACCGGAGCAAACCATCCGTGAACGCGTTACTTAAAGCAGTGTCATCATTCTTGCTGACGGGCCCCTAAGTACACATGCAGGTTCCTAAACTGGGACTGTTCCTGACAGAGCAATCTCAAAGACAGAGAACACTCCTGATTCTTCACCGGTTCTGGCAGGGAAACTGACCCCCACCCGGGGCAGGTCCTTGTTGACTTAACTAAATTTCAACAGCAAGCTGCATGGGCAAACTTTCTCCATATAAATGCCATTCTCTAACAAGACCCAGGCTGATTTATTAGCTCCTGTATGAGCAGATCCAACCGACGCATAACGCTCTCCTCTGCAAACCTTTCGAGGGCCACCGATGCTTCCTGCCAGCACAGCACCAGGGGCCGGCTGGGGACACCAACTGAATGTGTGAGCAGCCGCCCTTTCTACCCCGTGCATGTATGGAAATTCCTCTTTGATTTGTGGCTTTAATCACGGCTTCCAAAGCCTGTCATTATTTATGAGTCTGACTTTTACACGGACAGTCCATGGGGAACATTTACTCGGGCTACCTGATGGGAAGGACCGCAGTCCGAGCAGACCGCGAGCTCCACGTCGACGTGCCCCATCTCCACGCTCCTGCCACTCACCCGCTGGGGCCGGACTAGGGAGACATGGGGGTGCGAGGATCTATACTGTACTGACGAATGGGACAACATTACTTAAAAATGCAGCGACTTCTCTAGTCAGACTTGAGGCAGACTGGAAAAGTATAGAAGGTTATAAAAGCAAACCAACAACCTGTGTGAGTGTGTGGGTCTCCACCTTCCTACTGCTCACGACATCTGAAACGATCAAGTAGCGAGGACCGGGGTCAAGTCGCCTCTCCGCTGCGCCCCAGCCACACTGCCAGGAAGGTGGCCTCCCTCCCGGACACCGAGTCCCACGCCTGCCCTCTCTGCTCTGCCCCTTCCCCTTTCCACTGACGCCTCCCCCACGGTCCACAGTCCTGCTCCCCTGCGCCCGATTTTAAAATTCAATACTTTGCGGGGAAAGGAAGCAGAACCTTCATACAGAAGTGTACAAAGAATGAATTTTCACCAACTAAACGGGCCTGACCGACCAGCACTCAACTTAAGGAAAACTTCTGCCAGCATCTCCCAAAGCCCCTCCTGCTCCTTCCACTCACTCGACCCCGGCAGAGACCGCTCCCTGCCTTCTCCCGCCTAGATCAGCTTCGCGTGGCTTGTACGTGGTATAAACAGAAGCACACAGTTTGCACTCCTTTCTGTCTGGCTTCTCCCACTCACCGCGACGGTGGCGAAGCTTGTCCATATGGCCGCCTGGCGCTGTGGACCGCTTACTCTCCCAGCTGCAGTTTTCCGTTGTGGAAACGTGACCACAATTTATGATCCATTGTGCTCACGATGGGCAGCTGGGTGGGTTCCAGTTTTTGACTCTTAAGAACAGTGTTCCTAGGACCGTGTCTTTTTGAGAACCTATGTCATGTTCTGTTGGACATATAACCAGGAGTGGGATTGTTGGACCATTCAAATCCTTTTTTTTTTTTTAAATTTTCAGAGTAGACATAAATAATCCAAATGTGTTCTGGGCTCTTCTACCCAAAAAGAGAGGCAGCCGCCACCCCTCCAGCCCCTCCAGCTGCCACTTCTTGAGAAGCTGTTCCCCGCCAGGCTGCTGTCTCACCCACCGCCCGCCGGGGCCCAGAGCCCAGTGGGAGCTCAGTAAACGACCACCAAGCTCCGGAACGGCAGGGGGCGTCGCCTGGACTCCCGGGAACTTCCCAACTCACTCGGGTCTGCTGCGCGCCTCGAACGCGCTGGGCTCCCATCTCTGCCTCATGTCCCCACAGGCCTTCCTTTCTTTAAAACACAGTTCGGCTCCAGTTACTCCCCTGGTTAAAATTCTCCAGTGCCTCCCATGACTCCTTGAGAAACACAATTCTCTTGGGATGGACTTACAGCCACACGTGATATGACCTCACCCACTTCTCTCCCTCCTGCGTTCACCACTCAAGGCTCCCCGGACTTAGGAATCCGCAACAGAGCCGAGCTCGCACTGCCTCGGGACCCTTGCCCTCGCTGCTCACTGTGCCCACTGCGCCCGGGTGCTTTCTCTCCTTCTTCACGGGAGGGTCTCCATTCCGTTATTCAAATGGTAACTCAAGAGCACTTCTCAAAGCGCCAGAGAAGCCTCCTCTGGCCACTCAAGGTAAAGCAGAAGCTCCGTCCATCCAACAGCCCTGTCCTGGCACTTCTGCCCACACTCAGCTGTTACACATCCATCACCGCACCCGCCGCGCCGCAACAGAGCCTCCATCACTGAGCTGAAAGCCCCAGCGGAGCAGCCACCAGGACAGTTTTATTCATCAGTGTCCGTAAGGTCTAGTGCAGGTGCCTCGGACTTCACAGATCCTTGATAAGTATTCGTCGGATGGATGGACGGACGGATGGACAGCTGGCTGGCAACTCCTCCAAAGTGCAGTGGCTGAGAGTATAACTTCTGCTGCAGCCAGGCTCCCTGGTTTGAGCTCCCCCTCTGCCACTCGCTAGCTGTGTTGTTCTGGGCAAGGTGCTTAGCCTATCTGTGACCCATGGAGCTTTGCTTGGCAATAAAATGGAGTTAACCACACCTGCGTCTTCAATGGTTGTAGTTAAGTCAAAATGCTAGAAGCCCTCACAACAGAAACGTTTGGCACGTTGTTAATGCTAAATATGTGGCAGTTTTTGTACCACTGCCCAGTCTGCTTCCTAAGACAGAAATCCCAGGAAGACACCCCGGGGCGCCCTACTGCCTCTCAGATCAAGGGTGAGCCCTGTGGCTGCTGAGGCACCCTTTCCTGATGGCCCCTCCCCCACCTCCCCAGCCTCTGCCCACTCTTCCCCTCCAAGACCACCTCCCCCCCACTCCCTAGTCTCTGACCAACCTTCTCACGAGGACTCTACCTCCTTTTGCCTGGAATGCACCTCGTCTTCCTTGGCCTGACCCAACCCAAAGGGCACCTTCCCTCTCACCCTTGGCGGAGGGAGTCACTGTTTTCTCGGTGCCCAGCTCTGCCGCCTGCACCATCTCTGTGCAGGCGCCGCCCCTGGGTCCAGGAGCACCGCTGGGTGGAGCCCAAGGCGCAGCCACCCTTCTACCCCTGCCGAGCTGGCACCTGGGAGGAGCTGGAGAGCCCTGTGGTACACGGACGGCTCACTCCCCATGCGGAAAGCAGCCACCTGCCCTCGTCTCCTGTCTTCCCCCACCATGGCTAAGACTAAGTGGCACATCGAAGGTCTCTCATTAGCTGGCTTTCGCTGCAAATTCTCTGTTTAAAAGATCTTAACTTGTGATGTAGAAAGCCATTTTAAACTCTTTTTAAACACAGGCAATTTCAGAGAATCTCTGATCATGTTTGTCTCACAGGAAATGGAAAATACAGACAACCAAAGTAAAATGCATTACAATTTACGGGCAGGAAAGCAAAAGTTCATTCTGCTTCCACCACTCTGACTCTTTCGTTCCTTGCTACCCTTTTCGGGCTGGGAGCAAACAGGGACATGTTTTCATCCTCAGCACAGCAACAGGAAAAATGAGACATTAAGTCTGAGCAACTGGTCAAGGGTTATTCAACAAAGCGGCGGTGGCATGAGCAAACAGCTCATCAGACTGATTCTAGTAGGAAAGGCAGCCTGTTAGGGTGGCTCAGCTAATGGGCAGACATACGGGCTCTGACGAAATCGCCTTGATTTAGAACAGCAGTGGGCAAACCGCACTGTGCGGGCCAGGTCCTGCCCCTTGCCTGTGCTTGTGGATAACGTCTTATTAGGAAACAGCCAGCCCCATTTGTTAACGTCACATCAGCGGGCGCCTCTGGGCTATCTCGGCTTCAGGGGTGATGCCAGGACTTCTGGCTCGAAAGGCCTAGAAGTACAAGGGATAACCCCCAAAAACCTGGAGCGCAGTAATTGGGTCGGCCAAAAAGTCTATTACGTTTTCTCCATAAACTGAAAGACACATGTTTCATTTTCACCAGTAACTTCACAGATTTGGATAATTTGAGTATGTTGGCTACCTCCCGCTATTGGCTTCTAGTAGGTAGAGGCCAGGGGCGCTGCTAAACATCTTCCGGTGCATAAGGCAGCCCCACAGCACAGAATCAGTTGGCCAAAATGTCAAAAGTACCAAGAAAGTTCGCAAACCACTTCTGATACGTTTGATCAGTCACCGCACTTTCTCTATACACTGCACATTCTTTTTTGTTTATTTGTTTCAGCTGCATTTTTGCCTTTCTTTAAATAATAAAGCATAGTATGCCAAAAATGTTGCATATCTTCTTCCATCTTCAATATTAAAATGGCTGCACAAAAATTCACCAACGTTGATAAGTTTTTCAAGAAATTGTTTCAAATGAAGTTAAGACAACTAAGCACTACTAGAGCCCTCGCACGGAAATAACGTAAGGGACTTTTTGCCCAACCCCAATACAAAAAAATGTGTATTTATTCTTACATGTTGAAACTTCAGTCACCTTCAACATACTCTCCATTTGATGCAATACGCCTCGCCACTGCTCAAAACAGTGTATGAACTCGTTGACTTCGATGCCTTTTAGTGCTTCTGCTGTTTTTCGTTTCACCTCTTCCACATTGGCAAAACGTTCCCTTTGAGGACTTTTTTCATCCTGGGAAACAAACAAAAAAAAAAGTCGATCGTGGTGAGATTGGGTGAATAGGGAGGATAGGACACGGGGGTCATGACGTTTTTGATCAAAAAGTGCTGAACAGTCAGCGTGGCGTGGGCAGGTGCGCTCATAAATCACGCATGATGAAATGGGCAAACACGCTGAGTCTTCCAAACAATTTCACTGAAGCCGAATGCAGCCTCTCACAACGCCAGCTGGTGCACGGATGCAGATGGGTTCCTAGTACACTTGCCTAGCGGGGGAAGCCTGTCCTACAAGGCGCCTGCCCTTCAGAAGATAATTCCATGTTTCTTTGGGGGGGGCCCAACATATTTACTATCTCATCCTTTACAGAAAAAAAAAATTTTGCCCATCTTTGATTTAGAAAACAGTTCAATGTCTGGATTTTGTTCTATTTACCAAGATTAACATACTCAAGTTCCTGTTCCTGTTCAAACTATTTCACTTAACGGGGAGGTTTTATTTTTTAAAAATTGACAGTCATCGATTCAAGTTAATAGGAGAGAAAAAGTTCAGTAGTTTGGGCTTAGGTTCAAATTAATAGAGTTGCTCTGCTTTGGGGGCACTTGGCTTGGTTGGGGTCCTTGAGCGAACATTTTTCCAAACTGGAATAACGTGGGGAGCTGCAGTGGACCTTTTTTTGCACTCGGGGATGCCTTCTATTAAAGCTCGAACAGACGCCGCTCCGTCCAGCAGTAACACTCAAAGAGTCTATCGCATTCCTTGGACTTGGCTGATCCTATCGCCCACAAAGGCCCAGGTAACATTTGTTCACACCTAATTCCAACTTCTTTCACTAAACTCTCAAAAACTAAACATTTGAAAAGGAACACAGTGGTCCCGAAATACTAACATATTCTGAGTCCGCCTTCTGAAGCAGAACACTCCCAACGATGACTTCACAGCAGACTCCTGAACTGCATTCCAGCTTTCCAACTCTGTGCTTCGTCCTATATGAGACTTTCATGCCATTTTTTAAAACTCTGTATTATGGAAATGTTCAAATGTATGCAAAAATAAAACAGTATAATAAACCCCCATATCCTCAGCAACCAGCTTCAAATACCGACATTCTGTTCTTTTTCTCCATGTATCCTTCCCAACTTTTTATTATTTGTTGCCGTACTTGAAAGCAGACGTCACTATCAAAATCATTTCACCCATAAACACTTGTTTGTTGCCATTAGAGAAGTCCTTTCTTCTTCCAACAAAACTGTGTCAGCCCTATTACATCCAATGAAATATCTTATAATCCAACACCTGGTCCAAGTTCAGTTTTCCTCAACTGGTTTGTTCAACTAGGGATCCAAATCTGACCACGTACTGTATTTTGTTGCCAGGTCTCTTAGGTCTCTTTATATCTATAAGAGGTTCTCCTCGTTCTTTTCTACCCACCACTGACAAACACGTAATTTTAATGGGCCAAGCAAACCCTACCAAGAGTAGTAGCGCTTCAGCTTCCATGTGCTTTGAGTGCACCCAGACATTCACAGACCTTTAAAACCCTTTGGGGAAGATTCACGCAGCTCCACGTTCCACGTGCGAGCCACCACCGTCTGACCAACATACCAGGCCATCCACACACTTCCTGATCGCCAGGTGAGGAAGTTAGATTGCTTCGGCAAACTAATTCTCTAAAATTAAATCTTTTCTATGTGGCAATGGCCCGAAGACTTGGAATGATTTAAAGAAACAAGGCATCCATTCATTACGGCTTTTTGAAGTTACCCAAATTTAATCAAGAATCACAAAGTAAATCAGACAAGGCTTCTAATCAGTTCTTGTCACCAGTAACAACATTAATTGAACACCTAGATCATGTAAAACATTGGGTTATAAAAAGGATGACCTGGGTCCTTGCCCAAAGCCACTTACTGCCTAGACAGAGCATTTAGCACATCATTTAGACAAAAAAATGCCCAAGGATGACAACAGGCTTAGAACAACCCAAACCAACAACCCGGGCCCCTGCCATCGGGTTAAAAATATTTGTGAGGTCTGTGTGGTGGGTTACAACAAACGAGGGTCAGAAGAACAGAGTCTGGAGGCCAGCGCTGTCATGAATGAATTGTACCACGTGGGACATCTTACTTAACTCTGTCTCTCAGCTTCGCCGTTTGTAACACAGGCCTAACCCCACCTACCTCAGAGCGCAGCAGCTGCTATCACTGAATCAGAAAATCTTATGGAAGCCTAGCAATAATGATGATGATTAAAATAATAATAATAAAATCACTGAACACAATACTCATTATGCCAGTCACTGGGCTAACACGTTTCATGCGTACTCTCTCATCTACTCCTCACATCAGTCTCTGAGTCACCTCCTGTCCTCATGTCACTTTCCACATGAAGAAACTGAACAGAGGGAGGGAGCGATCTCTCCAAGCTGACACAGCTACAGGCAGGAAGCGGCTCACGGGCCCTCGGGGTTGCAGGGTGGCTGTCGGGCACGGCAGGATAATAATGCGCCCCGCACACCAGCACAGGGAGGTGCAAAGGTAGGCCAAGGGCAGCAAAATGATCGGGGCGGGGAGGGGCGGGCCCCCTTTCACAGCAATTAGCGCTATTACGCTGTGTAAGGTCGGGAGGTACAGCTTGCCATAGCCCACACTCCTGCCCACACAGGAAGCCCCAGGAGGCTCCGGGGTTGCCCTGCCCGAGCCATGGGTATGTTCAGAGCCATAGTGGAGGATTCCCTCCTTACTGCGGCGCGTCTTGGGCCGCCTGCTAAAGAGTACTTAAGGCCATCTTTACTACTGGTCTCAAAAACCCAGTATTTCCGAAACAGGACCAAAGTAAAAGCATCACCATTTTTTCCTATACAATCTTTTACTTCCTTTCAGTATATACACTGTGTATAGAAAAGACTGAAGGAAGTGAGCCACCAGGAAAGAGGTCCAATGGCCCACAGCCCCCGCCCCCCCACCCCCCACCCCCCGCGCTGAGAAGCACCCCCCAGCCAGGTGGAAGAGGCACCTGGAGGGCCGAGGACGGGGCCAGCAGTCCCAGAAGATCTCCTGGCCCACGGCCATGGGACTGAAGCCAACATGAAGCTTCTCACCGCCTCAGAGTTCAACTGAAACACATGAAGCTTCTGTATCACCCAGTCAACCCCTGCACTGTTAGAATAAGTACTTTTGGTTTAAGCCAAAATACGTTTTCGGGTGGTTTGGTATTTAATGAAACAGCCAGAAATCGGCTTGTATATAATGAAACAGCCAGAAATCGGCTTTTCCAGCCGAGACATTTATCAGATCTATGAGTGAGAAGGGTCTTAACAGTGGCCATAGTTTATCCATAGAAATGCTACGTTCCTTCCATTCAAGGATGCCCATCGGCTGGAACACTCAGCTCAGGGCCTCCACTGTACCTGGGTCGATAGTGTTAAGCAAATATGAATAACAATCACATTAATAACAGTAATAACGGCCGCTAATATTTACCAAGTGTTTCTTCCATGTAAGGCTCTGCACTAAATCTTTTATTAATTTAACCTTCACAAAAGCCTTTGTGGACCACTCTGACGCCAATTTTACAGATGAGGACGGCGAGGCTCAGAGTGGAACGGGACTTCACCCTCTGGCCCTCTGCCTGGGGAACCGTGCTCCTAACCACCATCTGCAGCGCCCCTTCGGGGACCATTCTCCTTATAAAAAGTTGCCTCCCTCTGAAAGAGATAACCGGCGTAAACGGTTTAAAACTATGCCTGGCCTCTGATGAGTTTCCAATGAACACCCACTCTTAAGATTAGGAAAGTTGTAGGTCGGGGAAGGGAAGCGCAGAGGAAGACTTCCATTTAAGTGAGCTAGTTTGGTCATTTGCACAGGCGCCCTTCACCAGCCGGCTCTCCCCCTGGGCACTGAGCTCCCCGAGTGCTTGCCCTGATTCTGGTTCATCTGGGTGGGTCCGGAAAAGTAGGTGCTCAAGAAACGTCTGTGGAATGGAAAGGAAAGCTTCATTTGCCACGAAGGCGACTTTGCGCTTCCAGGATGACATCTCCCCAGGCCACTCGTCCTTAAAGGGATTCCAAAGGAGAGGACAGGTGGAGACAAGTGAAGGAGACCCACTGAGAAATGCGCGCGCCGTTGAGCAACCTGGGACAAGAGAAGGCGCGGGGCTTGTGCCAGGACACCGGGGAAGTCTGTGCTACTCTATGGCCGGCACTCGGTGAGCGGGACCTCCCCAGCTCCCCGGTACTCGGAAAAGAGCAGACCTTGGGGGGGCCCCCACCCCGCCCCTCCCCGGGCGCCGCCGCAGGAGGAGGAGGAAGACAAAGAAAGTAACAGCCAGTCAGAAGTTCCCCAACAACCAAACTCCTAACCCCCGGAGGGGAGGGCTCTCCGTCCTCGGCCGCCCCGCCCAGTAAGGAGGGGCCACCACCAGCGGAAAGAGAGAGCTGGGAATCCCGCTCCTCGTTTTTAGATGTTTTTCATTCTTCCTGAAAAGTAGGAGAATGGGTCCCAAAACCCTTCTCACACCTGTAGCAACCCCCCGGCGTTCCTTGCACCCCGGATTCTGAGAGACGCTCCCAGGGAGGGGCGGGGACGCCCCAACTGTTACTTACAATCGTCTTAAGTCATCCTGCAAGTCCACAAAGTACAAGGGGATCTCTGAAAACCAAGAGACAGAGGAGTTACGAGGGGGCGGCCGCAGTCGGGCTCAGCGGCGAGCGGGGGTCTCCGGGCCCCGCAAGGTGGTCGCCGCTAAGGAGAAAGGGGCCGCAACCGCGCCCCCGGAGAACTGCCCCACTTACCCGCCATCTTGGGATGGGCTTGGAGGCGTGGTCTGCGACGGGGGCGTGACCTTGGGCTCCTAGCCCCGCCCCCGGGCCCGGGCCTCCCCTCGAGCCTCGCGACGCCGGCCGGGCCCCGCCCTCCCAGGGAAGGTGGCTGCCGAGGTGGGCGGGGAGGTCAGGTGACCCGGCCGGCGTCCCAAGATGGCGGCGGCGGCAGCACCCGGGAGGCCGCGGTACCGTCCGGGCTGCTGAGAGGGTTCCTGCGCGGCTGGCGGCGGACGGGCCGGGCCGAGGGCCGGCGAACAGGCGGTCGCCGCCTCTACGCGCCCCGCGACCGGGGCTGGGCCGTGCGGCGGCGGCGCCGAGGAATGCCCGTACTGGGCCTGGCCTGTCCCTCCTCAACTTAGGGCGGCGGCGGGCGCGGCGGGCCCGCGCCCAGGCTCCCGAGCCATGGCGCTAAGGGAGCTCAAAGTGTGTCTGCTGGGGGTGAGTGACGGCAGGCGGGCCGGCCGGGAGGGCCGCGGGAGGCCGGGCGGGCCGGGGTCCAGGCGTGCCCATGTCCCGTCCGCCCCTGCCCCCAGCCGCTCGTGGGATGCCGCCTACCTGCCCGGGACCCGCCCTGCTGTCCCGGGGCTCACGGCCCTGCGGGCAGGGAGGGACCCCCCACCTTGTCCCTTCTGGAGCTGGAGGTCTCTTCCCGCCCCCCAAGGGTGACGAGCCCGACCTGACTCTCCTGTCCATCTAGGTTCAGAACAGCTGTTAAGTTTCCTACCTAAGCACTAGAGTTGGCCAAGTCTCCCCGAGTGAAAACCCGTGGCAGGTCCTTCGCTTCTTCAAGCAGCATGAGTCTCCCTCCCCGTCTGTTTGGTGTTTTTGAACTTCTGGGTCCACCCTGACATTTCTGGCAGTTACTTTCCTGGGGCGGGGCGGGGGGGCCCTGGTCGAAGCAGGAAGCCCCAAAATGAGTGAAGCTGCCGCTTCCTGTCCGGTCAGGCAGGCAGGCAGCGATGCAGGGAGGAGAGCCTGCCTCTTGGGTGACCCGGTGCCCAAGGTGCTGCTCAGGAACCCCAGGGATCCCCATAGCTAGACCCTCCCCTTCCCAAGCAGGGTGGAGCTGGAATCTGCCCTAGACTTCCTAGGAGGAAATCAAGAGTCCATAGTTTATACAGTTAAGCAAGTGACTTTGTCGCTGTTCACACGGAGAGACTTTGAGTCTTTCGAAGAGTCCTAAAGTTTTCTTAAAAACTGTAAAACCCCTCCTCTACAATACATTCGAAATCTCATGACTCCCACTGAATCTTTATGAAAACCTCCTTTGTGTCCCTGAACTTCTAAAACGTATCCCAGATGAGTTTTCTAAAATCCCGAACTTAGGGCACAGGGTAGTTTTTAGGTTTGCAGGCAGATAAACCTCACTCCCCCGTTTCCTTCTCTTTCAGGATACAGGTGTGGGTAAATCCAGCATCGTGTGGCGGTTCGTGGAAGACAGTTTCGACCCGAACATCAACCCAACGATAGGGTAAGAGACTGTTCGTTGAATGTACATCTCACAGTGTGTTGAAAGGCCTTCCAAATACAAAGGGTGTTATGGGGGGAGGGGAGGAGGGTGCGTCATTGCACTTGCTAGTGGATTCAGAGACGTTGGCGCCCATCCCTTCTGGAAGGATGTGGGAGACTGTGAGGAAGACTCCTGTGTCCTCAGAACATTCTCTTTTGGTTTGTGAGGACTGAAAACGCCAGGATGAAAATAGGAATTAAAATCCAGAACATACGTAGAACCTTCCACGGCAGCAGTTACACGTAAAATAAGGCAGGTGCAACAGGCCTGTGTCTTCAGGCCTGTCGGCCAAAAGCTATTGAGATGATTTGTGTTCTGCCTGAAAAGTAGGAGAATGGGACCCAAACTCTTCGCACGCTTGCCTGCTCTAGTAGTAGTGATGAATTAACAAATGAATGCTGAAATGTCTGCATTTAGGGTGTCTGGCTCTTTGGCTACAGTGACATTGACTGGCAGCAGGTTTTTGACACACAAAAAACTTTTCAGGGTATTTAAATATCATTATATTAATATTTTTCTCTGTGAGTTGTGTTTTATAGGTTTTCATACTATGTTAGGCTTGTAAAACCAAAGAGCTCGTATGCGATTTATATTGCAAACCCCCAATCAGATGTTTTATTCCATTTAAAGAGAAAGTCTGGTCCGCCTGATAGGGAGGTCTCTTCCTCATACACGTACACATTGGAAGGCCTGGAGCTGAAACCACCACTAACTGTCCAGAATGCAGGTGCCTTGCGCCATCCCTCAAAAGAGAACCCGGTGTGTTTACATGTATAAAGCATGATCTCTTCCGCCACCAGGCCTACCTGTTGCTACCTGCATGGGAAAGTAAAGTGCCAGGAAGTGACAGCAGGTAGTGCCTGTGACTCAGAGAGCGACACACCGGACACGTAGTCAGAGCTGAAAACACAGCTCTGAAGTACCCAAGTGTGTCCTCAAAGAAGGGGACCAAAATGAAGGGCGTGTTCTTGGCAGTCGTGCGGCCCTCCCAGCCCGGTGCACGGTGCACGCGGGGGCTCCTGACCTTCCGAGTCCCGTCTCCTCACCGGGTGGTCCGCACTCACATTCATGGGAAAGGGGGATTCAGGGCTTGCCCCTGGTTTCCTCCCGCCTTCCCTTGTTCCCTCTGCCCCAGCAGGTGTCTTCTTCCCTCATGACCAACCCCCAACACGCCTGACCCTGGGGCCCCCCTTCATCGGTTCTCCCCTCTCTTCCCCGGCCCTGCCTTTCTGTCCTAGCGTGCACACGGGCTTCTGATGCTCCCTGAAGACAGTCCCCGTCCCCAAGCCTGCCACTCTGGTTGCAGAGCTCTTGAAAGAGAAGTGACTACTTCCTCAACCGCTGCTCCCTCCTCAGACCACCGCCGTCTCGGTTCCACCCCCACCGTCCCACTGAAACCACGCTCCTGAGTGCCGGTTTCCGTCTCACTGCTAATACCAATGGCTTCCTTTCTCCTTCTTCGTTCACGGTGTGCCTGCTGTATGGCTGCTGGTGATGTAGACCCGGGGGCAGCAGGTGCTGGCCTGTTGGCCCACCTCCTGTTTCTGAAAAGGAAGCTTCACTGAAACACAGTCACGCCCGTTCGTTCTCACATCGTCGCCACGGCTTTGGGGCTCCAGTGTCAGAGTTGAGTAGTCGTGACTAAGACTCTATGGCCCGCAAAGCTGAGGACACTTACTATTTGGCCCTTTTCAGAAAAATTTGCCAGCCCCCGATTTGGATAAACTCAGTCCCTGCCTTCATGGACCCAACCTACAAAGAGGAGAGGTGTGTTCTGTAGCCTGTGTACAGGAAGTGTGTGTGTGACCATTTTCTGTGCTGCACAGAAGTGTGAGTGAGCGAGCATGCAAGGGGCCTTGCCTGGGCTCCGGGGAATGACGGGTGCCTCGGGGGAACAGTAAAGGGATCGGGCACTTGAAAGCCTTGACATTTAAATAGTGAAAAATGAGCGGGTTATACTTCAGTAAAAAATGTAAGGAAAAAAGTTGCTGAAGAATGGAAGTTAACGCGTTGGCAGCGTCGAGGGCCGCGAGTAGCACGGGCGTGCTGGAGGGGCGGCCGGGGCTGCAGAGGCCCCTGGGCCGGGCTCCGGGGGGCCGAGGGGGCCTCTTGGAATGAAACCCCTGTGTCTGCCCTGGCTCCCCTCCTGTGTTGGTGGCTGCACTTGCTCCCCATGCTCCCCTGCCTCTCCTCCCCCTTACTTCGCACCGGGGCACCTGGCAGTCTTCCCTAGGCTGGGCTGCTCCCGCCCTCACACAGGTCAGCTCCATCCCTGCGGCTGGACTCCAAGTCCCCTTCTCCAGCCTTTCCTCTTCGGGCAGGCCCGTATTCTCAGCCCGTGACCCGGACCTCGTTCCCTGCAGAGCTGGGTATCGACCGGCCTGTGGTCCAGCATCCCTCGCTCCCGTACTCGCGGCCTTCCCTAACAGGCCAAGTGTGTCCTATGAGGGAAGAGCGGGCCCTGGAGAGCCCCCCAGCCGGGGCTGAGATCCAGGCCTTAGCCCTGGGCCTGCGGGGGAGCTTCCAGACAGTCAGCCGGGCCTCCCCTTTGGGACAGGGCGGTGACAGTCGCGCCTGCCCCCCGGGGTTGCTGGGAGAACTTGGAGGTAGGCAGGGAGTGCTCGTGGTCGTCGTAGCGCTGTGATCGGATGCCATTGCCGCCTCCCAGGCCAGTTCGGCCCTTCTGCCCTGCCACTGGGACCGGGCTGCCCCTGCTCCCAGCTCCAAGCCCTCCTCCTGCTTTGCTTGGTCTCTCTCTCCAGCGGGTTCTCATTTCTCTCATCTGAGCCACTTGAAGAAGAAGCCTGGTCTCCCTGCTCAGGACCAGGGCGCACAGACCTGTCCCAGTCTGGGCCCCGCCTCAGCCCCCCCAGCCCCCTCCGCCCTGTCCTGGCCCGCTTCTCCCCTCACACACGCACACTCACTCACTCACACCCTCACACCAGGTGACACCCTTCCCGGACCTGTGTGCTCAGGTGCTTACAGGTGCCCTTCCCTCTGCAGGGTGGGGCTTTTCTCTGTCCCCTTGGTGAGTGTGAGTGCCTGTTTATTTGTTAAGATTCAAGTACTGCTTTGAGCGCCTCTAGAAGTTGGAAAAATCCCCTGCCAGCAGGGACCTGGCAAGAATGTAAATAAGGGAGGTGGCCCAGATGGAAGGACTTGAGGTTCTGGGGTGTGAACTGTCCCGTTTCCTGCCTGCCCCCCCGCACCGCGCTCCCCCCACCCTCTTACTCCACGGGGACGTTCTTCGGTCTCCTCTGGCCCCTCACCCCGTGACCCTCCACTCTGTGTGCGGCCCCAGCTAGACCCCTGTGACCTTGTACTCTGGTTCGATGAGCGTTTTCATTGGGTGGCCGCGGGTTGCATCCATAGCAGGGGTTTTCAAGGCTGAAGCCATTTGCCTGTGGCCCCTTACAGTCGCCGCGGCAGGGAGCTGCAGTCGCCAGCAGGAGCGTGCTGGGTTCCTCGGCTACTGGGGTGAAGGAGCAGTTGCTCATCGAAACTTGTACTCCTTCCCGTGCAACCTGGGTGCCTTCGATGGCTTTGCCTTGTCTAGTTCTGTTGGCTGGGCCCCTCTCCTCTGTGGAGAAGTGGGAGGAGGAGACACCCTTCCCCCGCTGGGGGCAGGCCGGTCGGGGGGGGGGGGGGAGCGCCAGGCCTCCCACCATCAGGTGGGGCGGCTGAGCCGGGCTTTTTCTAGGCCCCCTCTGGTGGGTGGGAATGTTCTTGTCTAGCCTTAAAACAGTGAGACTTTTTTATCGTGAGGTATGTTGAATCCTGTCAGGTGGGTTTTTTAACATCTTTTGAATTGTTCTTATGCATTCTCTTTTTTAGTCTTAAAGTAATGAATAAACAGTGAATGCTAAAATACTAAACCAATGTTATGTTCCTAGGGCAAATTTCCCTTGGTTATCATCATTCTAATACATTATTGGATTTGATTTACTAAAGTTTTACTGAGGATTTTTGCCTTCATATTCGTTGTGTATATCGATGTGTAGTTTTTTGTATCTTTCTCTAGATTTGGTGTCAGGGCCTCATGAAAGAAGATGGGAAGTGTTTGCCCCTCTCTTACTTTTTTGGAAGAGTTTATGTAGAATTGGTCTTATTTCTCCCTTAAAGATTTGGTATAATTCACCAATGAGGCCATCAGAGTGAGAAGTTTTCTTTGGCAGAAAAATTGTAACTACAGGTTCAATTTCTTTCATGGATATAGGCCTAGTCATTTCTTCCTGAGTATGCTTTGGTAGTTTGTGTTTTTAAGAAATGTGCCCTTTATATTTTTTTTCAATTTATTGGAATAAAGCTGTTTATAATATTACTCTTATTATTCTTTTAATGTCTTTAAGATCTGCTCAGCTATAACTATATCAATTTTAATGACCTTCGCAAAAAGCCAGTTTTTTAATTTCTTAATATTTCTCTGTTTTCTATTTAATTGATTTATTTCTTTTATCTTCATGAGGTTCCCCCCCTTCCCTCACTTACTTTGGCTCAATTTGTTCCTTTTTTTTTTCAAGCTAGAAGTTTAGAATATTGATTTTTAAGGCCTCCCCCCCCCCACCATATGAGTATTTAGAAATATAAATTTCCCTGTAAGTACTGGTTTAAGTGAGTTCCCCAGATTTTCATTTGTTGTGTTTTCATTTTCATTTAGTTCAAAGTGTTTCTTATTCCCCTTGTGATAAGTTTGACTTGGGCTTTTAGGAATGTGTTTTCTAACTTCCAGTTATTTGGGGGTTTTCCAGAAGTTTTTCAATTATTGGTTTCTAGTTTAAATCCATTGTGGCCATAAAATATACTCACTGTTTTTTCACACCTTTTACACTGGACACTTATATGTCTCACAACATGGTTTTTGTGGGTGTCTCATGTGAGCTGAGGAAGAAGGTGTCCTGCCGCTGTGTGTGGGGCGTGTCCTCTGCATCTGGGACAAGCCCCCCTGGGTGATGGCCGTTTCCGTGTCTGCTGTACCCTTAAAAACCGCCTCACTTGCAGGAAGAGGAGCGTTTGAAGTTCAGACCTAAGTGAGGATTTGTCTCTTTTTCGTTCAATCAATTTTTGTCTATGTATTTTAAAGCTGTTACTATTGAGTATTCATACGTGTCTAGTTGTCACGGCTTTTCTCAATAACTTGGCCCTTTCGCCATCCTGAAGTGTCTCACCTTTCACCTGATTCTGAGCTCTGCACGGTCCTCCCGTCGGCCCGGGCTCTTCGGCTCTATTGATTGCAGGTTGTGTGTCTCTCCCCACCCATCTACACTCACCCTGTTTATATCTGTATGTTTAACGTGGGTTTCTTACAGGCAGCATCATGGGTCTCGCTTTGATATAATGTGACAGTCTCTGCCTTTTAATTGGCGTGTTTAGAAGACTACTGTTCCGTACAGTTGCTGGTAGACACGTACGGCTTCACTGAAATTTAAGTTAAAATTTAATATTCATCCCTTCGATCATGCTGACTGCTTTTCAGTCCTCATTGTATAAAGCTCTGTTGTATACTACTAGTTTAGGTCATTTTTATATATTTATAACCGTCAATATGGTTTGATTTAAATCTGCCATCTTGCTGTGGTTTTGTTTGCTCCATGGTAATGATTCCACTTTGTCCTCACTGTTGGCTGTTAGCACCACCTCTCTGTTTTGTTACTGTAGCGACTGGCCTGGAATGTGCGCTGTGCTTCTGTGTCAGGCTGCTTTCAACTGATGGACAAGTTCACCTAGGGCATTAAGCACATTGCAAGAGTGTACGTGGATTTCCCTTGTCCTCAGTGGTGTTATTGTCATATGTTTTATTTCTGCATCGTATAAAATCCACAGTACACTTTTTATTCCTTAGCCAGTGATCTTTTCAAGAGACTGTTAGTATTTTTTCTCTGTCTGTATAGCAGTGTCACAGTTTCTGAATTCATTGTCTTTGTAGTGAATCCCGACGGCCAGTGATACGAGTCCTCGATGCTGTTCTCCGAGAACGCCTGGCCTGCTCGGGGCCTGCGACACCTCCGTGCGCCCCCCGAAATCCCGTCCATTTCACGCCCACCAGCCGCTCCTCCCCACTGTAGTTTCAGTTGGCATTCCATTGAGTTCATAAGTTGGTTTGGACACACGTGACATCTTTATGATATTGAATCTTCTATAGGCTTTGATTCCTTAGACTTCTTTATTTTCTTTCAATGTTTTTTCTCTAAGTGTGTAGTGACCTTGCACCTCTTTTATTAGATTTACTCCAAGGGATTTGATGTTTTAATGCAGTTTTTTTTTTTTTTTAAGATTTTATTTTATTTTTTTCCATTTATTTTCAGACAGAGGGGAAGAGAGGGAGAAAGAGAGGGAAAGAAACATGAATGTGTGTCTGCTCATCGTGTGCCCCCTGCTGGGGACCTGGCCTGCAACCCAGGCCTGTGCCCTGACTGGGAATCGAACCAGCAACCCTTTGGTTCGCAGACAGGCACTCAATCCTCTGAGCAACACCAGCCAGAGATTAAGGCAGTTCGGTGCTATATTTTTATTTCTTGCTTGCTTGACTTTTTAAACTTTTTTTTCCCCTCATTGAATCGGGTATGAGCTCTAGTACAGTGTTGAATAGAAATGGTGGAACTGGGTATTCTCGTCTTAGTCCACTCTCAGCAGGAAAGCGTTCACCATCATACTATTAAATATGCCTCTCGTGGGGTTTTGTATCCTATACATTTCAGAAGTGTCCTTTTCATCATTTGCTGCAATATTTTTTACCTAACGGTTTTATCAGAAGATTTTTCTACATCTATTGGGTTGATCATATCATTCTCTTTGGTGCTGTTAATTTGGGAAGTTCCATTGTTGAATTTTCATGGAATAAATGCAGTGAAATCATGACATGACATGCGTTCTTTCTATACCGCTGGCTTTGGTCCGCTGTGACTTTAGGGTGGCTGTGTTCACTTGTGAGATGGTCTTGTAGCGCCCCTTTCTGTGACGTGCCTGGCAGACCTGTGTGGAGGTCGGCCCTCCTTACACACCAGTCGGGAGGCTCCTACAGAGCCCGTGGGAGGCCGCTTGGCGTCTTCCTCTGAGAAGTAGCCAGGGCAGCGGGAAGCCGTCCGGGCGCCCGCTGGGTGGTAGGGTTTACGGCATCGGTTTCTTTGAGAATTGTAAGATTATTCAAATTCAGATGTTCTCTTCTTGTATTGGTTTTGACTGTGGGGTTTTGTTTGTTTGTTTTTTAAGGAATTTTGACTCATACTTTTTCCAATTAATTGGCATAAAGAGGTTGAGATTCTGTACTGATAACCCTTTTACATTTCTTACATTAGCTTTGCCTCTGACCAACTCCAGAGTATATCTGCTCTATTTCATTAATTTCTACTCTGGTCTAGTCTTCTCTCCTGTTCTTTTTCTGACTCCTGGACACACGATTGTCTCACTGATTTTCGATCTTTATTCTTTTCCGTTGTATTCCTTACATTTTAAACCTCAGCCATGGGTTCTGACGGCTCCACCAAGTTCTTATACATCATAGTTTCATTATCAGTCAGTCCAAAATGCTTTGTTTTTTGATATGATTTCACCTCTGGTCCAAGTGTCATTTAGAGGTATGTTTCCTGAATTTCCAAATATGAGAAAAACTTCTAGTTAACTTTGTTAATGGTTACTGGCATAAAATATTGAAGTAGAGAACACAGTTGATATGATTTAAAATCTCAGAATTTTCTTTGTGGCCCAGCATATGTTGATTTTGGTAAAGAGTTCCATGTGTATTTGAAAGCATTGTTTACACCAATTGGGTGCTGTGTTCTATGAATGGAATTAGGTCGAGTTTATTAATCGTGTTGTTTACTTCCCTGTTGCCCTTGCTGGGGTAGTTTGGTCTCCCCGAATCTGTCAGTTACAAAGAGCAGTGGGCTAGAACCTCCTACTGTGGTTGTGCTTTTGTCTGTTTATCCTTTTCATTCTCAGTTTTGCTTTGTCGACTTTGCATTAAGCTACATTAAGTATCTACAAATTTAGAATTTTACATCTTACTGATATTGCAAACCTTCTGACATTTCAAAATGTATTCTTTAGCTCTAGGACTGCATTTTGCCTTGACGTCTAATTTGTTATTAATCTAAAACCATTGTTAACTTTGGCCACTCTTTGAGTGGTGCGCCTTTTTCTCATCCTTTTGTTTTTAACCTTTCTGTATCTTCATAATTTAGGTGGGTCTTGTAAGCAACTTAAGATCTGATTTTGATGACGTGTACTCCACAGAACCACCTCCAGAAATTTCCGTCACCTCAGCAAGTTCCTTGTGTGCATCCACTCCCCGTAAGCAACCGCTGCCATGATCTTGGTCCCTGTATATTAATTTGTTCTTGAATTTCACATAAATGAAATATCCGAGAATGCACTCTTTGGTGTTCGATTTCTTCTCCATAAAACAATGTTTTGGAGATTCAGCCATGCTGTTGCATGTAGCATAGGCCTTTTTAAAAAAAAATTGGTGATGAATATTCTCTTGTATGAAGAGATAGCAATTGGTTTATCAATTCTGGTTATAGACATCCAGGTCATTTTCAGCTTTTGGTTGTTATGAGTATAGATGTGGTAAAAATTGTTTTACAGCTCTTTTTGTAGACATAGGCATTCACTTCATTTGAGTAAATGGGAGCAGAATTATAGGGAAGGTGAATATATAAATAACTTAATAAGAAGTTGCCAAACAGGGTCCAAAGTGGTTGCGTCATTTTACACTCCCACCAGCAACCTGTAGAATTCCAGTCATTCTACACCCTCACCCAAATTTGCCTTTTTCACTTTTGTTATCCTCTTGGGTATAAAATAGTATCTCATTGGGCGTTTACTCTGCATTTCCCAGATGACAAACAATGTTGAGCATCTTTGCATGGGCCTCTTTGTCATTCACGTACCTTTTATGACGTCACTGTTCAAGTCTTTTGCCCACTTGTATTTGCGTGTTGTTTTCTTTTTAGATCTTACAGATTTGCAGAAATTCTTCATCTATTACAAATGCAGCACCTTCACCAGGCGCCCCTGCGGCGACTGTTCCCGTGGGTGTGCTGCTGGGGCTGCTGTCCTCCCGCCCCTGGCTCGCCTTTCCCAAGGCTCCTCACGGCGCCTTCTGCTGAAGAGACGCGCTCGCTTTAATGAAGTCCGTGTTACCAGTTCTGTCCTTTTCGGTTTATGCCTTTTTGGGCCCTCTAAGAAGGTTCTGCCTGCCCTAAGGTCTCAAAGATATTCTCCTATGTGTTCTTCACAGGTTTTGCTTTGCATGTAGTACTTTGAGCCAGTGGAGATTAATTTCTCTGTACTGTGGTTTCCGCTGAATAGCTATCATCATCCTCAGCATATATGTAATGTATCTTTTTATTGTCTGGCTGCTTTTAAGATCCACTTTTTATCTTTGGTTTTCAGCAATTTACTGTAATACTGTAGATGCATAATATACTCTGAGTTACTGAGTTTCTTTGATCAGAAATTCTATTATTTGGGGCATTGTCAGTTACTGTTTCTTAAAATAGCTTGTCTACCCCATTCTCTTGCTCCTCCTATGGGATTCTAATTTCACACTTGTTAAACTGTTAGATACTATCTCACAGGTGACTGAGGCCTGGGTGTTTGATTTTTTTCATCTTTTTTCCTAGTTCTTAGGATCACATTATTTCTATTGATCTGCCTTTAAGTTCAGTTGTTCCCTTGTACTGTCTGTTCAGCACATCTAGTGTATTTTTTTTCCTTTAGATGTTGTCCTTAATTCTAGAATTTACATTTGGTTCTTTTTTACATTTTACATGCTTAGATTCCCCATCTGTTCACTCAATATGGCTCTTTTGCTTTAAGTCCTAATTGTATTTGTAAGAGGCACTTTTAAAGCACATTTCTGCTGATGCCAACGTCTGGATCAGCTCAGGACCTGTTGCTATATACTCTTTTTTTCTCCTGACCTTGGGCCTTTTTTTTTTTTGTGCATATTGGTAATCTTTTATTATATACAATACAGTATACTGCAGAAGATATGTTGCAGAGGGTGGAGTCTCTCCTGCTGAGGAGCGCGGGGCTTTGTTCTAGTAGAAAGGCGAACGGTAGAGAGGCCCGCGGCCCTGCCGTTGCGGGGCCTGCTTTCACACTCGGCCAGCACGCTTGTGTGGCGGTGTTGCCCTCAGCCTTGGGGGTGAACCCTTATTCTTGTCTTCGTGTCTCTGGCGTAAGGCCTGTCTGGGTTTTCACTCAGGTGCTCATGGGCCCCGCAAGCTGGCGGGACTCAAAGCCCCAGCTCCCGCTTTGCGGCAGTCGCAGCGGCCAGCGTCCGCGCTCGGCTCTTGCCGGCCACCGCTGCCCTGGGGCCCCCGCTATGTGTGGTGCTGGAGCCAGCGCGGGTCTGGGAGGTGGGGTGTGTGTGGCTGCTGCCGCGCCCTCCTTCCCACGACCTCGTGTCTGCCTCCCGGGCCAGGGCGCCGGCGTCTCCGCGAGGAGCCTGCGAGGGGCAGGTCAGTCCCTGGCCTCGGTGCTCCCCAGCTTTGACTTTTAATTTGAGTTTTAATTATTTTACTTTTACTATGTTGAGTGATGTATTTGTGTTTAAACCTGCAGTTTTACACTTTGTTTTTAATTACACAGCCTGTTCTGTGTTCTGTTGGATTGAACTTTGTCGTTTTTTTAATCCCATGTTTCCATACCCCTTTGTTATCTTGGTAATTATACATTCTTTTATTATTTTTAAATGTTTACTCTAGAAATTACCTTTTGCATCCTTGACTTATTCAAGTCTCATATAAGGTATTACTTTTACCATTTTCCAACAATGCAAGGGTCTTAAACCCAGTATCTCTGCCTCCTGCCTTTTATGCTCCTATAGTGTATTTTAATTTTGTGACTTAGACCTCATGGGATATTTGTTATTGTTATGCAGTCGACATTCCTGTCGATTTCCTCCACATGGTTACTCTGTCGCTTTATATTCTGCCTGCATTTCTGACTTTTCATCTGGGATTTACTGTATTTTGAAGAGCACTGTTTTGTTTTTCTTTTAATATACTCTTCTGGTATTCAGTTATCTGTTTGAAAATGTCTTCGTATCATCTTTTTTAATTCAGCTTTTATTTGCATATAATAAAAAGTGTAGTTCAATGAATTTTTACCTTGTACTTGTTTAAGTACCATCAAGATAAAGAACATCTCCATTACTGCTGCAAGCTCCCCTCCTGGTGTACCCGCCCTCGCCTACCAGCCTGCCCAGCTTCCTGCAGCTGGAAGCTTGAGAGAAATGGACCCGTAGGTACTCATGTATGCTGCCGCCTTGCACTCAAAATACTGCTTTTGAGGTTCATCCCTGTTTTGTATGTATAGTTTGTTCCTTTTGATTGATGGGTAGCCTTCCATTGTGTGGACATACTGCGATTTGGTTATCCATTTATGGACATTTTAATGGAGTCCAGTTTTTGAACTATTACGAATATAGCTGCTATGAATATTTGTATGCAGTTCTTTTTATGGACACATACACGTTACTCTTGAATACATACCTGAGGGTGGAATTTCTGGTTAATAGGCATATTTGTTATTTATCGTTGTCTGACTACCTTAAAACAACACGGACATGTGTTATCTCCCACAGTTTTTGTGGGCCAAGAACTCAGGAGCGGGTCAGCTGGGCGAAGGCCCTTGAGCGCCCCCTCAGCCTGGGAGCTGGCTTCCCCGTGACGAGGAAGCCGGGGAGCCCCGGGGGAAGCCGCAGGGTTTACGACCGCACCGGTCGCTTCCGTGCCGACTGCAGCCACCGGCCCCCACGCAGGGGCGGGCTGTGAGGCCCTGAGCGCCCGGCGCGAGGGCCCTCAGGTCCGTCTTGGGTGCCGGCTGCAAGTAGGTGTAGAGGCACATTCAGCTTTATAAGGAGCTGTTTTTCCAGAGTGGTTGTGTGTATATTTGTATTTTTTACTCCCACCAGCAATGCATGAAAGGGCCATTTGCGCTAGTTGTTTTCATTGTAGCTATTTTGGCAGGTCATAATCATTTTTGAGGTCTGTTTTCATGGGACGTAGCATTCTTAGTTTTCAGTTACTGTCTTTCACGCCTTCGAAAACAGATACCCCATTTTCTCCCGTCTCCACCTGTTTTCACTGAAGCCAGGTGCCAGTCCCGGGGCTCTCTGGGCGCTGATGCCGGTTCCTCCCGCAAGTGCCCCCAGGCTGCCCTTGTCCCTGGGTCTCGGCTCTCCTCGGTGCCTGTGGGTGGCGGTTTCATTGGCTTTCTTCTGCCGGGCCCACAGTTTTACTTGGACCTGTGGTTTGATGCCTTTCAAGGTGGGAAATTCTCAGCCATTATCTCGTCAGTATTGCTTTTGCACCATTTTTCCTCACATTCTCAGACTATGGTACTTGTACTTTAGAATTTTTTCTTTTTTTCCTGTTTCTCATATTCTTTTCTGCATTTTCCATCATTTTGCCCCATACTTCAGTCTAGATATTTTGTTCTAGCCCTTCATTCATTCCTTTAATCATTTTTTTCCAACTAATCTGATTGTAAACCTATCCATTAAGTTCTTGATTTCAGTTACTATATTTTTAAAGTTATAGAATACCCAGTAGGTTTTATTTATTTATTGTTTCATTTTCGCTGGTGAAATTGTTAGTACTAACTTTTATTTTCTTAAATGTATTAAGCATAGTTATTTTAAAGTTCCCTTCTAATGACAAAAACAGAGCGCAGAGTAGATGACTGTCGGAGGTGGATGACGGAGTCTACTTTGTGTATAAATGAAGAATTTCACAATAAAAGTAAAAACTAGCCCCGGCTGGTGGGGCTCAGTGCATTGAGTGCCGGCCTGTGAACCAAAGGGTCACCAGTTCGATTCCCCATCGGGGCGCAGGCCTGGGCTGCGGCGGGGGCGAGAGGCAGCCAGTCAGTGTGTCCTTCGCGCATCCATGTTTCTCCCCCTTCCTTTCTCCCTCCTGTCCCCTCTCTCTAAAAATAAAGTAAAATATTTAAAAAATAAAGATGTCTGTCTGATAAACAATCCATTCCTTGGATCACCTGCATTTTTCTTCATTGTCTGTCTTGTATCTTGATGGCCACGCTGACTGCTGTCCTTGTAGACATAGTTTGTGTTTTATTGCATTCCAAATATTGCTTATTAACGTACATTATCAATAACGGGAGGCTCTAGATCAGAGTCAGCAAGCCGGCAGCCCTGCAGCCGAATCCAGCCATTCCAGTTTGTTTGCCTGCTGTCTGTGGCTTCCAGGCTACAGCGGCGAAGACGTCAGAGACCGTAGCATGCAGGGCTCAGAGCGCTTACATGGTGGCCCTTCACAGGAAAAGTCCTCCGACTCCCGCTCTACGTGTTTTCTCCCAGACGCACAAACCCAGCCCCCATGGCCGCGGCCCCTGCCCCTGCCCCGTGCGACAAACCTTAGGCCGCCCTCCTCAGCCCCAGGCCGCGCTCATACCTCCTGCGGCCTGTCTTCGCCATCTTTGTGCCCCCTTTTCCTCCTTTTTTCTTTTTTTTTTTTGCACCCTATTGCTTTAACTAAGACTTTCCAGTACACTGTGGAATAGCAGGGTTAGAATGGACGCCTGTGTCTTGTCCCTGGGACATGGCTAAAATTAATCGCAACCAAAACGTCGGTGAGCATGTGTGGCACTGAGGACTTGACAGATGCGTTTTTGGTGGGGGATAAAATGGGGGGCTGCTTTGGAGGACTCTTCCAGTCCCGTCAGACAGACATCTGTCCTGTGACCCAGCAGTCCCACCCTTAGGGGTTTGCCCGAGAGAGATGAAAGTACATGTTTCCAAGAAGACTTGCGAGGAAGCGTTTACCCCAGGCTTCGGCACAATAACCAGAAACTCAAAGCCACCCGAGTATCCCTCACCGTCGGAATGGACATAGCGTGATTTAGCCAGACGGCGGGCGGCCGCACAGGAGCAGAAGAGTTCACTGCCAAATGCTACAGCTGTGAGTGTGCGAAACCGTTTACTCTCGTGGTGTTGTTATTAACTACTGTAGTATCCTCCACACAAACAGCTGTCAACTTCCTTTTGCCTACCCCGTATACATGAATTTCAGTAACATTGTCCAATGGAAGAAGCTAGACACAGTGGAATATATATTTTGTGATTTCACTTACCTAAAATCCAGAGATAATCAAAACTGATCTACGAAGTAGTCAGAAAGGGTGCTGGCTCAGTTGGAGCATCATCCTGTAGACCAAAAGGTCATGGGTTCAATTCCTGGTCAGGGCACATACCCAGGTTATGGCTTCAGTCCCCAGTCAGGGCACATATGAGAAGGCAACCAATCATTGTTGGTCCCTCACGTCGATGTTTCTCTCTCCCTCCTTCTCTCCCCACCCCCTTCCTCTCCCTCCCTTCCTCTCTCTAAAAGCAATGGAAAAAATGTCCTCTGGTGAAGGTTTAGAAAAGGGAGAGGTCACCTGGGGTAGGTATAATTAATTGGAAATGGGCACAAGGGGACTTTTGAGGTTTATAGAAATGTTCTCTTACCTTGTTCTGGGCAGTAGTTACACAAGAATATGAAATGTCAAAACATACTGAACTGGAAACCTACCCTGTGCACTCGATCATATGTGAATTATACTTCTCTAAATACCTATAACGTTTTTAAAGCCCCATGTTATGAGTATTGAAGGTATTCCTGGTTTTCACATGAGAGAACGGTGGCAGAGGGGCTCACTGACTCGTTCAGTGACACGCTGCTGGCAGTGGATCCCGCAGGCGAAGCCCCGCGGTCTGGCTTAGAAGCCGGCGCTCCTGGCAGTGCGCTGGCGTCTCGGAGCCGGGCTCAGCCCGTCTTCTTCCGGGCCTCCGCCCTGCAGATAGGCTCACGGAGTCCCGAGTCCTGAGGTCAGTCACTGTGCCACGGCGGTGGCGGCAGCGTGGCTGGCGAGTGGGGCTCTGATTGTGTACGTCATGGGCGGCCATTCCATCTGATACAGTGACGGGAAAAGCAGCCTGAGAAAGCTGCATGCACGTCTGTTGGATGGTCTCCTAGGTGTAGTAAAGAATGAAAAAATTCAGAGACATGTAATAAATGCTGCCATGTGGGTTAAAAGTCAATAAGGGCGGATGCAGGGGAAACGGTATCCACGCTCTCGTATGAACCTGAAGTACCTCTGAAAGGGGGCCTGAGAACCCGAAGAGGTCAGCCTCCGGGGTGAGGAACCGAAGAGCAGGAGGGAGGCGTTTCAGCCTGCACCCATTTTGTGCATGTCGGGTGATGAGACGTAAATTATTACCGATTCAGAAAATTAATAAGCACAGTCATAATTTGGAATCGACTGAAATAGCTCACAAGACAGGCAGTTGCCTGAGTGGGCAGAGGCCCGCCTCACACTGCAGACCTCTCCACGCCCTCGCATCCGCCATACCTGCCACCACTCAGAGGTCCCTGCTGTGCGCCGCGCCAGCCATGTCCTCTGCAGGGTCCTCGCTGGGCCTCTCAGCGCGCTTGCCTTTCCCCCTGTCTGGCCTGGTCCCGCCGCCTCAGCCATGCCCTTACGGTCCTGAGGGGCCCAGCTTCTGCTTTCCCTCTGTTCCCGCTTCCGCCCTGTGATGTCCTTACGGGCAGACATCCAGCCCGGGCCTTGCGGCTCGGTGGGATGGAGCACCGTCCCATACACCAAACGGTTGCGGGTTTGACCCCTGGTCAGGGCATGTGCCTGGGTTGCAGGTTTGATCCCCAGTTGGGACGCGTACAGGAAGCAGCCTATCAATGTTTCTCACGTGGATGCTTCTCTCGCTCACCCTCTCTCCCTTCCTCTCTCTAAAATTAATCGACATGTCCTCGGGTGAGAATTAAAAGGAGATTCATCTCACTCATGAATGGGTTGCTAAGGGCCTGGTATCTAGCAGGGGGCCCTCAGGGTCTGTTGCCTGCTTCCGAATTCATCATGAAGCGGGTGTGATAGCATCGCCCCTGCCTCCCCCTCGCAGGCTCCCCATCCCCGGTAGCCGTCTTTCCAAACCGTCCCTGGGAGGTGACTTCAGATGGTACACAGATGAGCAGTTTTAAGTTTATGTCGCTAAGTATTTTATTCTCTATTAGGGAAAATAAAATGAGTCCACGAAACCTGTGGGTTTTTAATTTTACCAGTGTTATTGCTTGGACAAGGCTAAGTTTTTTGAAAGCAGTTTTTGCCAATATTCGGTGGTTCATAATTCCGATGGAACATGGACACAGCAGGCGTGGTGGCGGTGGGGCCCTGGCCTTTGGGGAGATGCTAACGCACAGGAGACAGAGCCTCACAGAACGCAGACAGAACACAGAGAGCGGAGGAGCACAGTGGCTCGCTGCCCTCCTCTGCGCTCTGCCCCTGGCCTGCCCGGGGCCTTTCCTGCGGTCACCTGACTGCACTCGGCACCCCGCATCCCCCAGGTCCCATCCCACCTGCTCCCTCCTTGTCTTCTGGGCTTAGCTCAAACTTGACCTCTTCTCTGAAGTCCTCCCTAGTGTATTAGATTTCTGTTGCTGCTGTAACAAATTACAACAGATTTGGTGGCTCCCAAGAACACAGGTTTACTGTGATGGAACTGTGAAAGTCAGAAGTCCGAAACCGGTTGCCCTGGCTCAAGTCAGGGGCGTGGCAGAGCTGGTTCCTCCCAGAGGCTCTCAGGGGAGAGTTTGTCTGCCTGCCTGTGCAGCCTCGCCAGGCCACCGTGGCCTGCGCTCCTTGCCCCTGTCCTCAGGGCGCACCCTTGCAGTCTCCCCTCCATCATATGCCAGCTCCGCCCTGGCCCCGACTGCCCTGGTCCCTTTGCTAAGCCCTGGGTGGTGGCACTGGGCCCACCTGGGTAACTCAGCTCCTTGCCCACTGCGGCCCCTCAGCCTGGTGACACTTTTGCCACTGAAGGCGGTGCAGCCTGGACCCTCGGGTTGGGCACAAGTGTCGGGGTGGGGGTGCTGTCATTCCACCTCCTGTGCCCTTGGCACCACTCTCCTGGGTGCACAGACCGGGCGCCTCCCCCGCGCTCCACAGCTCTGTCCACCCTGGTGGCTCACTGAAGGCCTGCCTTGTCATGATCTGTCCACTGGGCCAGTCCTCCCCCTGGAGCCCCCCAAGGGCAGGGAAGGATAGGCCCTCCCCTTGTTGCCTGGCGGTCTAGTAGCAGGCCACGCGTTGGAGGGGTAGGCCACCGGGGCAGAGCGGCGGCTGGTGGGCGAACAGCCCGGCCCCGCCTGATCCGCACGGCGGGGAGGCCCACACACCCAGGGCTGTGACGTGAGAGAAAGGCCCCTGGCAGTAGCGGTCACTCAGCGGAGGTGCCCGTTTCATTGGCAGCACCGCCAACTTTATCGTTGGTGATGTGAACGGTTGCGTGTTATGTTATTCTTGACAAACTTAGGAAAGAGGAGGCCAGACTTTTTGTTATTAAACATTATATTTAAAGAAATATTTTTGTGATTTTTAAATACTTTCCTGAAAATTTTATATGACAAGAATGTAGAAATGACTAACGGATTTGTTTGGGATGGCCATGAACCTGTGGAACAACCCGTCCGTTGTGCACCCTCTGGTTTGGGTGGTAGTGGCGCTTGAAAGGACACACTCTGCAGAGTGGCCCCTCAACCCTTAGATCTCGTTACAGAGAGTTTAAAGGAAGAGTTAAAGAGACACGTGACTGCAACCCGCACACGTAACTGAAGTAACTGAAGTAACGGATACTCTTAGGCGCCCGGCCTCTGGAGGCCGCCCTTGCAGAAGACGGGCGCACCCTCACGGTCGGCTGGTTCTCACGGGGCGCCTGACAGACCCCTGCGCCGCCTCCGGAGGTCCGTCGGTGCGTCCATTGGAGGAGCCACTAGGTCTCCTGTGATCTTCTCATGTCCCCAAGCTGGTGTGTTTCCAGTGGTGTTTTCTGTCCATGTGTATATCCGGGAGACGCAGCATTGTTGCAGAAGGTTGAGGGGCACCTAGAAGTCACGGTGGTGTGTTGATTTTTAAGAGTGCTGAGCAGTTCATCCTTAAAAGGCACCGTCTGTCATCATGGGGATGACAGGCAGCATCCCGTGTGCCGCCAAGAAAAGGGCTTGCAGTCAAAAGAAGCACTCGGGTGGGAGGGCAGGGCCCACTGCGCTGTGAGAGAGCCCAGCACGTCCCCTGCGGCTACAGACAAGACATTTTAAAACACCTTGCGGCAGGTATTGTCACCGGGAACACGCGCTCCGACCAAAGATCATGACTGCTTGGTGCGTGTGAAAGCCATGTGTTCGGGGTGCCTTGGGGATGGGGAAGTCTATGAAAGACCTTGTAGCTTTAGAGAAGGATGCTGATAGGGGCTTCGGATTAGAGGGGTAATAAGATCTGCCTAGGCAGAGTGAAGAGAGATGGCTCAGTAGTGAAAAATGAGGTTATCAGACAGGTAAATGGCAGGCTGGAAAATAAAAATGTATCATTTGGAGGGCACGAAACCATTGCAGTTTTTCAAAAGCAAGATACCGAAGCTGTCGCACCCCCGCATCGTTTAGCTTGAGTGGTGAAGGAGTGACCCTAGAGTTCGAGTGACAGTGGGAGGGAAAACTGCCCCGCCCCTGTTCAAGGTTAGGGTCCGATTTACGGGGGCCCCTTCCATCAGGGGCTGGGGTTCGAGTGCAGATCAGACACGAGATGAAGAACGAGACAGTTCTACAAAACTGGGTGCAAGTAACAAAGGACGAAGAGCACTGCAGACCAGGCTCGGCTCTGCGGCCGGCCGACCCGTGTTCTGAGGGAGAGCGTGGGATGTGGGGCGACCAGGGGAGGGGGCACGCCAGCCCTGTCTTTCCGCCGGGAGTGTGAGGTGGGCGTGAGGGCTTAGATTGTACAGTCAAGCTGAAGTCAGTCAGATTCAGACACTGACTTCGGCAGATAAAAGCATCCCAGTGAGCCATCCTGCCCCAGGGCTAGCCCAGAGCTCCCTGGGGGACCAGTAGGACGGGGCGGCTGGGCCACACCCCATCTCGGCAGTGACCCTGCATCTAGACGCCCTGAATCCGAATGCTAAGAGGGTTGAAATGGTTCTTGCCAAGATTTCAGACTCTCAAAAATCAGCCGAGGTACTTGTTGCTCTAAGGAGGCAGTGGAGGGGCTCAGGGTGGGGAAGGAGGGGGCGTGGCCATCTCCCCGGAGCCGCCGAGCTGGGGCCCGGAGGTGGGACCTGGTTCTGCACAGGAACCACAAGCACCAAGAATCCACCAAGTGGTTTGCCTTCTTCCTTAGCAGAATCAAGGAGCCTGAGGGAGGGAGGGATCAGTGAGTCTTCCCTGCTCCCCGCCGGGTTCTGCCTGTCGCCTTCCCTAAGGTGGCTCGGCTCCGGCACCTCGTGGCCCCCTCGCTGGGTGCTCTGGGAGGAGTGTGGTCAGGACCTCTGGTGCGGGGCGTGGAGACCCAGCACAGCCTGTGTTGTCCCGTCAGAACTCTGGGGAGCGTGGACGGGGGGACATGGGAGAGAGGACAGCAGGGTCCTGGCTCTCATGTCACTTACGTGTCTTCCCAATGAGACCTCGAACAGACACATGAAAAAAAACAAAAACCGTGAATAAGCTAATCAGACATTGTACAGACCTGCAGTGGGCGCCCTGAAGACTAGACCGGGTGGTGTGTGTGTGGCGCAGGGAAGGCGTGGTGGGAAGTGGCTGCGCTGGGGCCGGCCGCCCAGGGGTCTGTGGCCATGGGCAGTTGACCTGAGACCTGAAGAATGAGGAGCGTGGCGCCGCAGGGGAGCCGGTGGGAGAGCATTCTGGAAAAGGGCAGGTGGTGTGGAAGCACAAGCTGGAGCTCCCTCGGAAGGATTTGAGGCTTGAGAGGCGGCGGCTAGTTGATGGCTGCGGTGGCTCAGGCAGGACATGCTGGCACCTGGCCTGGGGAGAGGTGATGGGCAAGTTGAAGGAAAGACGTGTCTGACTCAGCCAAAGGCAGAGAAGTGGAAACCCAGCCAGCGCGGAGGGAAACTTGTTTCCTCTCAAGGTGGGGGTTGACTGGGGAACACATTGGAGGACTGAGAGATCCTCACCTCTGTTTCCTCTGCAAAGGCTGAAGTGAGCTGCGGCCCCGGCCCCGTGAAGGGGGCAGGTCGCAGGAAGCGGCAGGGAGCCGGGAAGCAGTCGTAAGAACGTGGAATGATGCTGCGTGGTTTGAGAGGCCGAAGAGGCGGCCTGGCTGAGATAGGACAGCCCTCGCTTGGCCCCCAGCGGTCGCGGGGCTTTTCTTCTCCAGCAAGGCGGCTGCCGCCCGCCCCTGCCCACTCCCTGGCAGAAGCAGCTCTGGAAGGGAGGCTGCTTGGGGCTTCTCTGGGTGGTTCAAACAAAAGGACAGACAGGATTCCTGTAGAGCAGGCAGTGCAGGCAAGTGATGCTGGCGATCAAAGGACAGGAAGCCGATGGACGTAGACCCAAGGAGACCAGAGTGCAGAGCCTTGGACAAGACCTTGGTGCAGGGAGGAAGGGTGTGTTCTGGTGACCACAGGGGAAAGCTGGAAGGATAGTCCAGGATTGGAGGCTGGAAGTTGGGTTTAACCCTTTGGGATCCTTCCTTGACATGACAACCTCCTGTCTGCCCCTGCCCTGAGCAGTGAAGCTGAGCTTTCGTAAAGGGGAAGTGGTTGGCAGGTAGTGAAACGGATCAGAATCCCTTTCCTTTTCATTGTTACGTGTACCTCTCTCAGCTTTTTGTCCCCTCCACGTACATTTCTTCCCTTGGTCTGTGAGCAGCCATGGCGGATGTGTCGGACGCATGGGCCCTCTTAATAGGCCTCTGTGGGACGCCTGTTGTCGCTCTTAAATGGAGCACCAGCGCCGTAATTGATGGACAGTTGAGCTGCAAGCTTTCAGGACTAACTGTAAGGTCTAAACTAAAACACCTCCAGGAGCTGCCTTTAAATAATAATAACACCACCACCTTGTGTAGGCAGAGTGCTTCACGATATACAGAGCGCTTTCACACACCCTCTCATTCCATCTTCACAATGAATCGAGGCCGGCAGGGCGCTTAGGTCTCTCCTGAGGGAGAGGTTGCTCTGCACAGCCTGATGTGATCATGGTGAGTTGTCAGAAGTTCTCAAAACAATAACCACTTACGGAGCACCTTCTATGCATGGAGCACTATGCTAAGGCTACCGAGGGGTCAGTTTCCAGTAAGTAAATACCCCTAAATAGCATCTATTCAAAATGTGGTCTTGGTTCCTAACTCACTTTCCCTTCTTCATCACAGTCACTGTTTTGGAGGCTGCTTGTTAAACCATAAATTTATATAAATATTGCCAAGAATTCAATTGTAGCAGAATTTAAGTTTTTAAAACCAAGAATTCTGATACTTAGCTAAGCTCAGTGATTCTTTAGGGAGCCATTCTATCGATTTCAACTCGTACTGTCTTGAAGTTTATGGAGCTATTACGTGAATCTCAGAAGTGTCCCGGACATCCCACGTATCTGAAAATGGCCAGCCATGCAGCTCACTGCCCTGGGTAGGCGGTTCGGGGTGTGATTCCAAGAGGGCAGTGGGGCCCTTGGCCCCAGAGGCTTATTATCCAGTAGAAAAGGAGGCATCATCATCTCTGGGGTCTTTGATGCATTGAGGAGGCTGGGAGACAAAGGGCTCCCAGGAGGGAACTCCAGCGCACTGCGGGGTAGAAGATAGTACTGGAACCAGGCCCAGCCCTGGGCAGGACCAGGCCTGCATCCAGAAGCTTCCACAGTCTCCACATGTGCTCTGGGCCGCATGGCTCCTCAGAGAGTCTCCAGAAAGTCTGAGGCCCCCGAAATAATAGGGACCCTACCTCAAAGGCCCCGGGCAGAGCGGCCCCTCAGGATGAACGACACGACCACACCCGTCATCCCTTCCCCACTGAGGGCGGGGTCAGGCCCTGACGGGGCCCATCAGCTCGGCTGGGACGCAGGTGACCGCCAGGGTGTCCCTTCCCTGGCCACCTTCCTGCTCCTTGCGTGATGGTCTTAGTCTTAACAGCTCCAGTGTTACTCTGGCCCTTACTCGGCAGCTCATGTGGCCGTGTGGCATGGGAATGGGAGAGTACAAACCCAGATGACCTAGTATTTTTTACTAGAGTACTCATGTCCTATTCTAGAAAGTGTTTGCTTGATACCATCTTTTAAAATAACAACTTCTGTATTTTACAAGGGAGGGTAACGTCTGGATTACCACATTACCTCCTGATTCTTCCGATATGGAGCTGAGGCAACCACGAGCCAAAGGACTCGCGCTGCTTTGTGTTGGGCAGATGTGCCTGGCGCTCTGTCGTGACACAGACATGCAGCCAGTGTCTGAGCATCTCATAAATGCTCCAGAGAGGACCCCCGTCCGGGCAGAGCGTGGAGCGGGAGCCTCTCTCTGTGTGAAGTCCTAGGCGAGGTTTCCGAAGGGGGCGGCCGTGCACGCTAAATGATTGTGTTCTGATCATTTAGGTCTCTCTTTGTAGGGCGTCTTTTATGACCAAGACTGTCCAGTACCAAAATGAGCTACATAAATTCCTAATCTGGGATACGGCTGGACAAGAACGAGTAAGTCACTCTTTAATTTACTATGTGTTTTTCTGAGGCCCAAATTAAAGCTCCAGCTAAACCGCTGATGTCCCTGTCGTTACTCACCCCTCTGTGCGCCAGAGACACACCTGCCCCTCTGCACCAGCCAGCCTTTTCCTTTTCAAGGAGAGCCATGAAGTCCACCGACGGAGAAAGTGGGAATGGGCGCTGAGGGCATTTTCATACTGTTTAGTGCCTTAAAGGAAACGCTGACTAACAGGCCTGATAAAACTCTGCTCGGAGCATTGTGTGTCATCTGGGGCTCCATCCCCCAGCGAAGGTATGAGAGAATGAGTGGCACAGAGGGAGAGTTAAACACATCTCGTTTATAGCTGCCTTTTAAAAGCTAAAGCGGGAACTTTCCAGCATATGAAGTTTGAGGTTTAAGTGAAATGGATGAACTAACACAGTGCCTTGCAATAGGTACTTAATAATGCCTGATGATAAAATTGTCCAAGATGGTTATCTGTTCAAGGGAGAGCCTGAGCCAGAAGCGGGAACTAGGCCGAGGCACCACGGTGCTGTGGGGTTGGGGGGAGCCCCCCAGACGAGACAGGAGTGGGGCGGAGGGCAGGGGAGCAGGAGCCTGTCTACTGCCTGGTCTTCGCCCAGGGCCCTAAGTCTGATTTCCCTGCCGGGGTGCGGCTGGCAGCCACCCCATTATTCAGCTGCTGTTTAATTTTGTTTTCAAACAGTACTGTCAAAACAGAACATCTGATGGATGCACAGTGCTATCTTAAGCTCTTAAAAGTATGCCAGAAGTAATCAGGAGAAATAGTCTGTCCTTATGGTATCATTTGAGACAGCGGAGATACCGTGTGTGGCATAAAATCTGACAGGACCATCACAAGCAAATGGAGGAAAACAGAACAGGCCCACACTGTTGTCCTGGACGTAGACACCATGCATTTGCACAGATTTAATGTCCCAAGTTTGTTCTGTTTGCTTTCTTCTGTTTATTTTAATGCTGGATGTCATACCGTCTGTCCAGTTACTCATCTGAGATCCATCTGCTTCGTCTCCCATCCCCCACTCCTTCTACTTTATGCATCTGAATGGAGCATTTAGGACAGGTAGGCCTTTGTTTACCATCGCTCTTGAGTCCGTCAGAGATGTTGCTTCCCACAGAGTTTTCCTGAAAAGGTCTGTGGGCACAGCTCTGTTGTCTGTCCTGTTAGCCAAGAACTCATGTGGCTCTTCATGCTAATAATGCGTATGTGCCCTTTGACCGAATCCCAGGTCCCAGTCGCCCTTCCCATGCATCTCATGGAACAGCAACACCCTCATCATAAAGATTCATGCTGTGATACAAATTTCCTGATGCTTTGGGTCAGTTTACACAGTGATGTATAACATCTCTTTCTTCTAGACCATAAAAAAGAATAACAGGAGTCTCCCTTATGCTGCCATAATAGCAGGATTTTGTTAGGCTTTGTAATTAGCTGGTTTGCCTGTCTCTTCTTTTCCCCTCTTCCCATGATTTTGCACCAGGAGCAGGTGCTCTGAGACATAAAGCTGCCTCACCCCTACCTGAGGCACCATCTCATAGCCAGGGGCTCACCCAGGGGATGTAAATGAGGCAGGCAGACAAGGGTCAAGAGAACTGGCCGCAGAACCCGCGCCGGGAGAGCAGAGAGGAGCACCAGCCGGTAGGCACGTGCTCCAGCCAGTGCTGCCCAGCCAGAGTGCACGCCGAGGGTGCCAGGCCGCTACGTTGAGGAAGAGCTGCGCATCTTACAGCCAGTCACAGATTGTCTGAAGTGCTGTGAGCAATGTCCAAAACACAGCTGGGAGCTGACGGCCAGTCTGCCCTCGGCCAGGCCTGCAGGGCCCTGACTGGGCCAGCCTCGGCCAGAGTCCCCACCTGCCCCTCTTCCCCCATTCATCCTCTGGGACCAAACCAGGCGCCCTGCCCGTTCACACCTGCACCTCCCGTGCTGTGCTTCCCTCTGCTCGGAGTGCCCCTCCCACCCGCAGCCCAGAGAGCCCCGTCTGATGTCACCTCGAGGGAGCTCTCCCACTGTGCCTGCCAGTCTCAGAGGCGCGCCCGCCATGCGCGTGCCCACGCTGCCCACACCTGACTCGGAGGCAGTCACTGGGCCCCGGCCTCGCGGTGGCTCCATCAGGGCCCCGCCCCATGCAGCCTGTTCTCCACGCCTGGCTCCACTGCCAGCGGCCTGCCCTGGGCCACCATTCACACTCCGCCCCGGAGCGCCTGCTGTCCCACTTCCCAGCCCCTCCACCCTGCACCGGTCTCCTCACAGAACCCAGAGGCGTTTTGTAACTGTAAATCAGACCTATTATCTTCGGGCTTAACACCTTTAAGGAACTTCCCACGGTTCCCCTCCAGTCGCCAAACTGGGACCAGCAGCCTGCAAAGCCACGCGGCCTGCTCTGCCCTCTCTCGTCACTGTCCTCCGGGCCCGGCCTCCCTCTCGCTGAGCGGCAGCTGCTGGCCTCCATTCAGTTCCTCAGACTCTGTCCACTGGGCCTGGACGCCATCTTCTGCTGGAACTTCCTCTTCCTCCGAGGGACAGCCAGCTGCCCCTCAGCTGCCCTCTGGCCTCAGGCTGTCCGTTCCGCCCGGACCCGCACCTAGGAGGGCCCGGTCCTCTCTCCACCGGTGCCCCTGCCTGTTTTCCTCCGGTCCCTCATCACAAGCTGCAGTGAGGAGTCTGTCCCCGCCCCGCCGCAGACGGCATGCTCTGAGAGCCGGGGCCACCACGTCACTCGCTCACTGCTGTGTCCCCACTGCCTTGCGCAGTGCCCGACCTAGAGCTGACGGCAGAAGTCGGTGGGACCAGTCAGCAGATGACTCTTCAGCATGTTTCCTTGGGTCCTGAGGAGTCTTGGATTGCCCTTGTTCGTGGGATTGGCACCTGTTCCCATCCTTGCTTACCTTCTGTCAGACTGTGAGCCCCCTGGGGGTTGGGGATTGTCTTCTCTCTCTTTCTCTCTCTCTCTCTCTTTTTTTTTTTTTAAAGAGAGAGGAAAGGAGAGAGAAAGGGAGAAAAACAGTGACCTGTTGCCTCTCGTGTGCCCCACCTGGGGACCTGGCCCGCAACCCAGGCCTGTGCCGGCAACTCTGAGTCCACAGGCCGACTCGGCCCTGGCACATGGTGCTGATGCCAGGGCACCTTGTCATCTGCTTGCCAGCCCCACCCTGCACAGACAGAGATGGATTCTCTGATTTTGTCACGTGGGTATTGCATGCCTCAAATTATGAATTTCTGGTATCTGCATATTTATTATTCTGTTCTTTTTAGTAACAAGGTTCCTTGTGGAACGAACCAAAGTCTTCATAAAATGAAAAAAACCCTTTTGGATGAACTGAGCATTCAAACATCCCCGCCATTTTGACCCTTGCAGCTGTTGCTGTATGTAGTTTTGATGGTCCAGTTGCAACTTACTGCAAAGTGATTTCATTAAATCAATGAAAGTGATTATGGAGAATTTTGCAAATGTCATGCAAAGCCATTGATGTTAGGGATCTCGTTAAATGGAGAGAAATATAGTGATCAGGATGATGAAATAAGTGCTTCAGAAGGTAAATGAGTTGTGTTTCAAAGAGTTGAGAGGCCGGAGGGAAACTGATGGAGCCCTCAAACATTTTCATAAAAATTACCTTTTTTAAGTAGGACCAGGAGAGTCGAAATGAAATGAAAGATATCACCTTGTGCTAGCGCATCGTTTTATCGGGAGAATCACAGTCAGTATCAATCAACTTGGTTTCACTGTTCATTCAGGAAACTAGCTCCTGGCTGCAGTAATAAACCTAAGTTTTTTCAAATATCAGATAACATGAAACTTGTTTTCATAATTTAAAATTTATTTTCTTAAGACAGAGCCTGTCAGACGTTTTGATTCCCGTTTTCTCTCCTGAATGAATTCATTTCAGGTGACACTTCTTCATCGATCACCGCTCCCTAACAAGGGTCTGTGCAGTGGTAGGGACCATGCACTAATAAGCACCTCGGGCACATGTCATAAATACACCATAAACGGAGCGGCATTTCACATACTTGCTGCCTGTGTTCATCTCAAAGAAAGCTACTTAATCAGAGTCCAGGAGAGACCGCCCAGTCCTTAACAGTTCATGTTCCTAAGCCTTCTCCTGAGCGGTTCTCCTGATGGCCCTGCCCCGAGCTGGAGCACCAGGAAGGCACAGGCTCATTCTTCATCACAGGAGCTGTATGAGGAGTTGTTGCCGAGTTTCAGATCGGGAACCAGTGCAGTAACCTTGTGTCAGCGAGAGCGGAGGTCGACGCTGCGGCCTGCTGGCCCACCCCAGCTGGCTGCCTGTTTCTGGAAAGGAGAGTTGTTGGAGCACAGCCACACACTGGTTTGTTTACGTATTGTCTCTGGCTCCTTTTACTTGCCAGTAGACAGTGGAGTCGTAACGAAGACCCACTAAGCCTAAAGTGTGTAATCCCTGGCCCTTTCCTGAAAAAGCTTGTCAAACCCTGACTTAGAGCCAGATTTGGAGCAGAGCTGTGCTGCCGTCCTTTGAGTCCCTCTTTGAGCTGCCACCTTCCCTCTTTACACACAGGGACATGGAGGCAGTCTCCTATGAGTAGTGGCAGGGTGGCTTGTGCCGCAGTCGCCTTCCCAGAGACCACAGTTGTGTAGAAACTCCAGATGATGTCACAGAACAGCCGCAATGGCCCGGCTGCCGAGCCACCAGATGCAGCCAGGGACTCGACAGGAACACCGGTGGCTGAGACCCACAGGTGTGTGGCTGCCCCCAGAGGACACTCCCCCGTCCACAGGGCACAGGGTAGCGAGCACTCAAGCGGAAAGCCCATCTTCTTAGCTTGTGGCATTTTGAGACAGAATTTAAGGCTGCTAGAGCGACCAAAAAAAGACGAGGCAAATCATAGGAAAGGTGGATCCAACAAGGAGGGAAGCCCCAGAGCCTGCTTATAAGTTCCTTTTAAGTCTTTGCCTGGCCCCAAAGTGTGAATGCACAGGAGAGACACAGGGGCACCCAGCAGAAAGCAACAGCCAGAGGGGTGACAGGACCACGCAGGGAGTGGGCTGCTGCTTGTCACGGGGGAAGGAGAGTTCGGGGCTGGAGCCCAGTCCTGCCGTGTCAGAGGGACTGGTAAAGACCTTGGGCTGCCATTGAAACTCCAGAAGGACCAGCCTCAGAAGGAGATACCACGTCCTAGAACGAAAGGCAGGCTTGGCCAGACCTACCCCAACCCCAGCCGCAGCCAGTCTCGCGGTGAGCGGTCAGCATTCTACGCTCCTCGGAGCAGGTAAGAGAGGGTTCCGAGATGAAAGGAAGAGCCTTGTCTGCTGTGTGCACATGGGCAGTCTGCACAGAATGGACAGTTGTCATCGAACGGAAATGCTGAAGCTGGTGGAACGTCGGAAAGGAAAACCCACTGGGTGGGAGGCAGACACCAACCAATCAGAAGGACGGAGAAAGCGGGAAAATAATGAACATAGTCTCCTTACTTCAGGGACAAATCCACACAATCTAACGTTTGCGTAACTGAGACCCAGAAGGAGTTGCGGGGGAAGGGACAGAAAAAAGATGTTTCAAGAAATAATGGCTGAAAATTTCCTAAATCTGATGAAACATCAGTTTACAAATCTAAGAAGTTTAGCACACCCAGAAGCACAAAGAAAACTACATCTGGGTGCATCACAGTCAAACTGCTGAAAGCCAGAGTTAAATAGAAAAATCTTGAAAGTGGCCAGAGATAATCAGCATGTTATGTATGGGGAACAGTATGAGTGATGGCTGGCGCCCCTCAGAACCGAGCCAGAAGGCCCTAGGGCAGAGTCGGTAAAGTGCTGAAAGCAACACAAAAACAAAAACGTCAACATGCCAGAATTGCCTTTCAAATACGGAGTAATTTCAAATCAGAGTAATGACAGTTTTAGAAAAATAAAAGCTAGGAACCTGCAGCAGTCCCAGAGGGTCTTCCAGGCCCAGGCGGGTGGGACCAGATGGTAGCTCGGGCCCATGGGAAAAAATAGTGACAACTGGCAATGGTAAATATAAAAAACTTTTTTTTCTTCAACTTCTTTAAAAGACTATTGGCTATTTACTTATCTATTTTTATTCTTCACCCAAGCACATTTTTTCACTGCTTTTAGAGAAAGACGCAGGGAGGGAAACATCAGTGTGAGAGACGCATCGGTTGGTTGCCTCCTGTTCGTGCCCCGACTACCGTTCGTACGCTCCCACGCGGGAGATCGAACCCACAACTTAGGCATGTGCCCTGACCAGGTGTCAGACCCACGACCCTTTGGTTACCGGACAATGCTCCAACCAACGGAGCCACACCAGCAGGGCACTACGGGCTATTTAATGCAAAAATTAGGACAGTGGATTGTATAGTTTGTAGTGTATGTAGATTTAAAATATTTGACAAAATAGCACACAAGATAGTGGGATAAAAAGGATGAGATTTTCACAGCGTTCTGGTATTTTACATGGGGCGGTCTGTGTTAACCGAAGTCAGCTGTGGGCAGAGGGGCTCTCTCTCTACATGGCAGTTACAGGAGCAGCCACTTAAAAAGTAATGCAAGAAGGGACAGCCAGAAAGCCAAAGGACAGATTAATATACTTAAATAAAATACTCAAAATATTCAATTAATGCACAGGAGGGAAATAAAGGAAGAACAGGAATTTTTTTAATGGAACAAATATAAAACAAATAGCAAAATGGTGACATAATATGAGTAAGGCCGGTATGTCAGGAAGTACAGCACACACAAAGGAACTGAACGTCCCGTTCAGAAGGCCGCGGTCGTCAGAGGGGTTGAGAAGCAGGACCCGCCCCGTGCTGGTTCGGAAGGGGATCGCCCTGAACCAAACAGACGGCCTGAGAAGGAAAGGAAGGAGAAGGGCGTCCTGTGCCGATCGCAAGTGAGGGGAGCCGCCGGGCTGCGCGGTGGTCAGCGGGCGCCGTGATGTACCCGGGGGGAGGCGGGGTGGGGTGTCAGGGAGCCTGCTGCACGGACGTGCTTCCTGTGTGGGGTGCTGTTTGTGTGGGCGCGTACATCCACGTAGTCATTTTATCAAAACTGAGATTTTTTTTTATTGATTTTAGAGAGAGGAAAGGGGAGAGAGAGAGAAAAATACATCCAGTTGTTTTTCCACGTACTGCTGCATTCCTTGGTTGATTCTTGTGTGTGCCCTGCCTGGAGGTCGAACCCACAACCTTGGCGTATTGGGACAGCGCTCTAACCAGCTGGCAACCCAGCCAGAGAGAAACCTAAGATCAAACTGAAGATTTTTGCACTTATCTTTGTGAATTTTACTTTCCAAATCTGAAGGCAAAAAACCCCCCAAAACTTGTAAAGGATTTATCAGGAATGAAAGCTAATCCTCATCTTGGTCCCGCCTGCGCATGCCCCGTCGTCGAAGGCAGTTCCTTGTCTTCCCCCAGCCCTGCAGTTTCCTCTCTGTAGTGCTTTCTTGCTCACAGCCTGTATTTTGGGTTTTTTCTCTGTGAAACACCTTGTTTTACTGGGAGTTACCCGGCCTCCACACCAGAGACAGGATCTCCTCCCAGAGACAAGTAAAACCCCCACATGCACATCAGGGCCTGGCTTTAGTGTGCCGTCCCCCCATTCTCTACAGCTCTCACTCATTTTTTCCACCCATTCTGAGCAGTCGCGGGCTGTTGCTCTGGGTGGGAGCGGCGCTGAGCACCAGCCGTTCGCCTCGGGGGCCGGCTCCCGCCTGTGCGGAGGGGCTGGCCCCCAGGTTGGAGAGCAGGGCCAGGGCGCTGTGGCGCCCATGGTGCGTGCGGTCAGCTTGCAGCGTCGAGGCCTGAGACGGAGAGCAAGGACAGGTGAAATCCTTGTCTTTCAACGCTGGCGTCGTGGTCACTGAGTGAGATGCTCAAACCAACGCATCCGGGGGCCCCGGGGGCCCGAGTTAGTGGGCAGAGAGCTTCCGGTTAACGTCTCACACGTCGACAGAAGTGGCCAGCGAAGTCGGCCTTGCCGTTGAGATGGTTATTCCTCTCCCTTCCTCTCCTTCCCTGCTGTGCGTGGGGCAGGGAGGGGGCGCTGGGGGGGAGGAGGCCGTGCAGACAGAGTTAAATTCATTTAAAGAAATTACAAACCTCCCTGCATTTGGGAATTGCCACCTACATGGGATTAGCCAGAAATGGCGTCACGGACTCATCCAAGTACTGAGTGTACATGTGCACTCATTTCTGTGATGCTGGCAGCGTTCCGGTGACGGGGTCTCCTCTATGACCCCCGTCCGGCCGCTTCTCGGGAGAACTGTTCACAGCATGATTTTTATCTCTTTGGTCGTTTGGGAAGCCCAAGTTTAAAGGACTATTGAACAAATGAATTTGGGAATTATAACACTAAGTTCAATTAAAAAGCCTTTTTAGCTGAAACAATTGTTTATAGCACCATATTTAATTCCTATAAAACTGTATTCTAAACTATCTTCTGAGAGACATTTCAGTGTTGCATTAAGAGTTGTTGCCTTTGGTAATCACTGGTTCATTTGCTTTAAAGCATCATGTCATCTTCCTGGGCGGAGAGAAAGATTACCTTTTGTGCAGGGATAATGGGCTTGAGAGTCTATAGAAAACATATTAACCAGTTTTCCCAATTGTGTCGCTTCTCTCTCTGCAGTTCCGTGCCTTAGCGCCCATGTACTACCGGGGGTCGGCCGCGGCTATAATCGTTTATGATATCACAAAAGAAGTAAGACATATGTTGTGTTCTTCAGACTATTTCGAAAACTCTTGGTTGCTTAGATCTCCAGTTGCTTTCCTCTCTTATGTTCCAGGAGACGTTTTCCACATTAAAGAATTGGGTAAAAGAGCTCCGCCAGCACGGCCCACCTAATATTGTGGTCGCCATTGCAGGAAATAAGTGTGATCTTATCGATGTCAGGTAAGTTATTAGGACAGGAGATCACAGTGCTGATTGTGTGTTCCTTTGCTCACTGAGCAATATCCAGTATAAGAATCTTGCTTTTATTTTTATCTCTGACATTGAAAAATATTTTTCTGCTGTACGGTTGGAGTCATGGAGTTTCAAAGTAAAATGAGAGCCCAGGCGTTCGGAGCTAATTATATTATGGTTGTAGGCAGGTGTGCGATTTGTTTAACGTTGGCTGCATCAGGCCTGACTTTGGACACTGGAATGGGGGGGCAGATTTTTGGGAAAGCACATCTGTCCGAGTGCCTGAGGGCCGCCTCCATAACTCGCAGAGCAGGGCGTTAGGCGGGGCGGGGGATGCCTGCTACTCTCTGACTGGTCCACTGCGTGCATTGCCAGGGGTGCAGGTTTGTTTCCTTTTAGCCATAGGCACTGGCCCATCGTCATGAATCTGCTGGATTCCGGGGTAGGTGGGGACAGCATGCCGCTCCTGACCGTCACGTTCCTGACTTGCATTCGTTGCCTTCCAGAGAAGTCATGGAGAGGGACGCTAAGGACTACGCTGACTCCATCCATGCAATTTTTGTAGAGACCAGCGCCAAAAATGCGATAAACATCAATGAACTCTTTATAGAAATTAGTGAGTATCCCTGCGCGGGGCGGGCTCCCTTGTGCAGGGCGACCGAGCACAGCTCGTGCCCGGTAGGGCTCTTTCGTCGGCGGGCAGCCTGGCTCCCGGGGCGGCTCTCGGTGGGGGAGAGTTGCGAGTGGAAGAGTGGCCGCAGGGCTCCTGTCCCCGACTGCGACTGCGGGAGAGCTGCGGCCTGGTGGGTGGGGCCCGCTGTCCTGCTGCTGCTCCTGAACGGATAGCTAGCGCCAGGCCCTGGGGAAGGTGTCGCCCCTCCTCTCTCTCTTCCTGTGCGTTTCAGTGAGTCGTCCAAAGCCACTGGAAACGAACAAAACAAACGGGAAGGGGAACGCACGCGAGATTCCACTAGATTCCACTGTCAGAACCCTCGGGAGGTACCGCCAGGCCAGCGGGGGAAGGCCTCTAGCGCCCTCCCCCGCCCCTCCCGCTCCAGAGGTTTCCGTGGGGTGGTACTAGCCAGGAGCAAAGCTGCCGCGTACCTTTGGGACCCTCTACAGGCTGTACCTATGTTTATTCATTCCATTCAAATTCATCAAAACAGTTACTGAGAACTGTCCCAGGCTCAGGGGAGACAGCAACGAACACAGGGGGCACGGCCCGCTCACCCGGAGCGCCGGCCGCCCTGTGGGAGGCAGCCGGCAGGCAGAGCAGAGCCGAGGCCCTCCCGGGGACAGGCAGCAACAGCGGAAAATAACACAGGGTGCGGCGAAGAGCGTCTGCGGGGGGCCAGGGAGAAGGCCGCTCCTGGGCAGGTGACACTGGCGCGCGACGCGACAGAGCCGGCCATGCCTAGACCCGAATTCATGTTAACGGAGCGTGCCAGCCTCCGGGCGCAGGACAGGAGACAGCGCCGGGCACTGAGAGCTTCCCCTTAGCCGCCCTCTGGGTGAGGTCCGAGCTCCCTGCCAGGGCGAGGCCGGGAACCACAGTGCCCAGCAGGCCCCACCAGGGACAGCCCAGTCGTCGGGCGGGCCTGGGGCCCTGGGGTGCATGCCGGCTGGGAGTTGGGGCCCGGCTCCGGCAGTGGGGCCACACTGGAGCAGGGGCCTCTGGTTGCCAGTTGCTGGGGTTGTTTCTGTTATTTTTAGTTTTTGGTGTTTTTCGTTTGTTTAGAGACCCAGAGATTTGAATTTTATGTAACATATCCATTGTTTGGATTTGGCCACTAACTCAGGTATTTTCCGAGCGTCGTGCATCCTGCCAGTCCCGTCTGCCAGCGCACAGGGCCTGTGGACTGCTTGCTGGTTTGCAGCTTCCCGCCCAGCCCCTTGCTTTCAACATCAAAAAATCATATTTATTGTCTCCCTAGATTGTCAGTAGCAGTTACCCAGATGCATTCTTGAAAGGCACCTTGAGGCCAGTCAGAAATTTTTCACAGTTCAAGTCAAAATATGCACGTGTACGGTATCCGATGTGTGCCGAAGTCACTACCTTTTTTAAGTGGTCTGCAGCAGCACTAACAGAACAGTAGTGAACTGTACCAACAACGAAAATCCTTAGATAAAAAATAGCATGTACATACTCATTTCACCTGTGAAAAATAAAAAAAATATATGTTCACAAAGATTAGAAACACCAAGAGAGATGTAAAGCAGCGGGGTGGTTGCTAATGGGGTGCGGGACGCTGTTAGCACGCGCCCAGCCTGCGCGCCGCTTCCCAGAGTCGTGCTCACGGCAGAAGTAACGCCCAGGGCCTTTCACAGGGGAAGGGTACCTGTGTGACGTGCGCCCAGAGCAAGGCCCGGGGCCACCCCACGAGACTCCTGCCCACCCCCCACGGGAACCACTGTCCCAGCGCATGACTATTCCACATCATTTTGCCTGTTTTCACGTTTTACATTTTTAAAGCAGACTGAATTTATTCCTGTGTCTGGCTTCCTTATCTCTACATTCTCTTCTCGGTTCATCCATATCACTCACGACCCACTCGTCACTGTGGTGCGTCTGTCAGCGACAGAGTCGGGAGCGGGGAAACGTCCACGGCGCGGTGATCCATCCTAGCGATAGGCATCTGAGGTGGCCGTTCCCAGCTCAGAGCGATTGCAAATCCTGCCTCTCCCCGCGCCCTGCGTCCTGTGCAGGAGGTGCATGGTCTGCCTTTCCGTGGCAGTTGATGGAGTCGAGCGCCTACGCAGATACTCGTTCACACTTGCGTACTCTCTGGATATCCTCTTTTGTGCGGTCTTGTCTATTTCCTTTTCAGTTCTCTGCCTTTTCCTGTGTTGAAAGTCTACTTTGACTATGGGTTCACTGTTGATTGTGTTCAGTGGACAGGCTCTACTCTGTGACTTGACTTCCATTTTTCAGTCAACTCCTTTGATGAACTAGAGACCTTCATCTTAATAGAGTCCTACTGATCCGTGTTTTCCTTTATGGTGAGCACTTTTTGGTTCCGGTTTGAGAAGTCAGTGCTTATTCCCAGGTCAGGAACATGTTCCCCTCTGCTTTCTCCTCAAAATGTTTCAGAGACGGCCCTGACTGGTGTGGCTCAGGTGGTTGGGCAGCGCCCTGCAAAGCGAAAGGGTGCCAGTTCTGTTGCTGTTCAGGGCACGTACCTGGGTTGCACACTCAGTCCCCGGTTGAGGCCCCTACGCCAATGAGAGGCAGCTAATCAGTGTGTTTCTCCTGCTCTTTCTCTCTCCCGTCCCCTCTCTCTAAAAATAAATAAAATCTTTAAAAGTGTTTCAGAGATGACTCTGTGGTCCCAGCTGTATTTCCATTATCCATTTATTGAGAAATATGTAATGACAAGAAGCTTCAGTAAAGCTTTTAAATTAATTTGCAGTTCATTCACAGCAGCGGTTATGGGCATTTGAAAAATAGCGGCAGGACATGTTGGGGGACACTTTCTAGTGGCGGAGACACCGAGCTGGGCTCCATCCACCCAGATTTGCAGGCTGGAGGCTCCAGACTGGGTGACCAAGGACCCAAGAGCCCGCAGGTTCCACCGCAGCCTTTTCCTACCCCAAACGCATGTGCCAGTTCCCATGGTCGGAATAGGCCGGTGCCAGGCACTGTGTTCAGCAATCCTGGAAAGGAACGTGGAGAAATGGGGGCTCTTCCTTCAAAGGGCAGAGGATCTGATTTGAAGGAGATAGTTGTGTAAACAAATCCATGACAGTGTGCTCCCAACGTCCCAGTGCATTTCAGTGCCTGAGACGTTGGGGAGTTTGGAAGTGGGGTGGGAGGATTGGGAAGGCCTTGTACAAGAAGCAGCTCTGAAGTTCACAGCGAGGTAGGTGGATGGGTGATTTAGGTTTCCCTCGAAATTGGCATTATGCTTCACGGAGCACTAAAGTGAAACCTGTTCATTCTCATACATTGTTGGTAGTGGAACAAAGTGGCACAGGCTCTTCAGAGAGCAATTTGGCAGCATCTGTCAAAATTTAAATTGCACATCCTTCCTGCATCTGTGCTAGGCAGACGCAGGGCTACAGGGGACATGTCGGGTCAGCACCCTGAAGTAGAATGGCGTGACCTGGCTCTTCCGCTCTGTCATCCAGCACATGCACTCATGTTCACAAGGATATTTCTGCATCATTGTTCGTAGCATCGAAACATTGCAGGCAAACCAAGTACCCTCAGCAAGGGAACGCTTGGATTGCGGCACTTCCACGCCCTGCGGTGTCATGGGGCTGTTGGATAGCAGGCGGCAGCCCTCCCAGCCCTGGGCTGGGGCGGTCCCAGGGCACGTGGGGGAGACAACAGGGGGACAGCCATGCACCCTGCTTGCTCCTCTCGGGGTTCAGGCTAAGGTGTGTGTGCCTTGTGTGCCTGCACCCCTCGCCCTGGACAGAGGGATGGGCAGGTTGTAATTAAATTTTTTTAACCATGTGCATGTATTACCTACTCAGAACAAGATGTTTTTAACAGGTAATTTTTTTTTTTTAATTTGAAAAAAGGTACTGAATGCCACATGTGACCCTCCCGTGGCCCCACGGGCTGCCGGAGGAAGTCTGGAGTTCGGTTCATAGTGATGTGTCAGTGTGGAATCCTTCGCTGTGACAAATGTCCTGTGGCAGCCTAAGATAGTACCATTAGGGGAAACGGGGCAAGGGGCACACAGCAGCTCTCTGTATTATCTCTGCAACTTTCCTGTAAATCTAAAATCATCCCAAAAGTCAGAGTTTAGTGAACTTTATTTTAATGAAACATGTCATATTGCATCTACACAATTGTTGCGTCTGAGAATGAGCAGATTGGAAAGTTAAAGCTCATTCCCCTCCCTCTTTCCTCTCGCTTTTAGGTCGAAGAATTCCATCTACTGACTCCAGCCCGCCATGTGGCGGGAAGGGCTTCAAACTCCGAAGGCAGCCTTCAGAGCCGAAGCGAGGCTGCTGCTGACTGAGCCTCCGCCTCTCAGACCCCGCGGCGAAGTAGGTGGTCCTGAAAGCTGGCCGGGGGCTGGGGGCCCGCCACCAGGCTTCGCCGAGCCGGTCTGGGGTCTTCTTCGTGCAAAAAAGAGGCACAGAAATTGATCAGTCTTTTCCTCTTGGAAGACTGCAGCAGTAATATTTCAGTCTGCGGACCTGGGTTATGTAAAGACTCTCTGCCTACAAAGGGGCTCCATCACTGGCTGTTGACCTTGCAGAAAGGAACATGTAATTGTATGGATGGTAGGATCAAATTGTTGAGTAGTTTTGTAATCAAGATTTTATGTAACATTTTGTAAAGGGAAAATGAGCACTTTGTGGTTCTTGAGGGAAAGAAGACCTCGTGGAGGTCATAACTTCCTTGGTTCCCCGTTACCACTGTTCGGGGGGTGGCATCATTTACAGTGGGGCGGGGTGCTGGTGAGTGGAGGGATGGCGGTTATTATCTGAAGGTAGAACGGGCTATTTATAGGACTGATGGAAGTGATCCCCCCCTCCCCGCCGTGCCCAGCGCGCTTGCCATTGCGTGCATTTGCCCAGATGCCTGCGGCGAGCTCCCGGCTCCAACAGCCGTGGCTCGTCCGAGGTGTGACCCTGCTGTGTGTGTCCCCAGACTCATCCCTGGCACCGTTTGTAATCTCTCGTGATCAGGATGGTGGTGGTGGAGAAGCTGCCTGGAATAAATTGAGTTGCCTATGTTGAAACTGACCAACTGGTTTAAAAGTGAGGAAAAAGAAAGTGATGTAAATGCTGTCAATTTTTTATTTAACCCAAATATTTTGGTGGGGAAAACAATTACCTGTTGCTTAGCCTATGTAAAGTTACAGTCTATATTTATGAGACCATTGCTTAAAAAGTATAAATTATGTAAATACGTTAATAAATTCTATGTTTCATTCCATTGAACCTTGCCCCGTCTTGCATATGCCCGCCCCTTTGGCGGCCTGCTCCCCGGAGACCCTTTAGGCACCCTGATGCGGTGCGGGAGCGTGGAGCCCGCGCTTACCGTCTTTAAAGGTTTCTCGGTCTCCCCTCCCACCACCCCCCACCACCCCCCAGAGCCCATCTGGAGACCGTCACACAGGCAGATGCCACCTTGACAAGCCCGGCCAGCCATTCCTAGCCTTGGGGTGAAAAATGAAGCTCCGAGCTCCAGTCATTTACCTGGTCTTGGTATTAAGTTTCTTTTCGCTTTTACAGCATCCTCAGACCAACTGTTTGAAGAGAGCTTTCCTTGTTAACAATTTAGCTTATCTTTCCGTTTCCTTTTTTTCCCCCCTGCCTCTGTTAGCGGTTAACACTCTTCTCCCTCAGGGAGCCTAATGAGGTTTTTAATATAATCTAAAAATAAAGCACTGAAGTGAAGTTGGTGAAAATTTGTTCCTGGTCTAATTTGGCACCCTTCCAACCTGAGTATTGTAAGGGAAGGAAATTCACAAGATTAAATAGGAAATGAAACAGCTTGAATTTCAAGCTAAATTGTGATTTCAGAGCTCTCCTTAAACTGAACAGTCGAAACTTTTAAAAATAATTGTTATTTCTTCGTGCACCCCACTTGATATGGATAGATTTTAATGGGAAAATTATAACTCAGATGAAGTAAAAAAAAAAAACAGCTCCTTACTCCCTGGTGAATATCTAAAGCATCTGAAATTGTTTATTTTCTTATCGAAATCAGACAGAAGGAATGTAGTTAGTGGAAATTCTAACATGGTTTTGTTTAAAATGCACGCGGACTCCATACCCTCCCAGCATCTTGCTTGCTTGGCAATATGAGCTCTAAGAGAAAAAGTAATTCCAAGGGCTGGGCACTCTGCGACTGAAGGTGGCTCAACTTTCTTTCCTGTACCTCCCGATGCATCGGGGCTTCGGGCCGCTGCCCGGTACGTCCCTCGCCGTCCCACTCTGGGCCTCTGTCTCCACAACAAGATAAAAACAGAGGTTGCTTGACTCAGTACCGAAGAGGCAGTGCATGTGTGTGTGGCCCTTTCTCTCCTCTTTTTACCAGAAGATGACACAGCCCTGTGACCTCTCCGATATTTCCACCAGGCCTGTCTGTCATGAGGATGATTTCATGGCGTTCACATGCCCGGGGAAAAGCAAAATGCTCATGTGCCTCGTCTTACCGCTGAGGGGTGAGAGCGCCTCCGATCCCTTCGTGGCCTTGCCTGTCTTCCATCCCTGCAGCCTCTGCCACGGGTTTCCTCCGGCACCGCCCCGCGCGCGGGCTGTGCCTCGCCCCGGTGGCAGCCGTGCGCTCGTTAGGGGAGTGGGTGCCGGCGGTGTCGGGCGCCGCCGACCCCCACGCTGCCAGGGCCTCTTCTCCCCTCGTTCCCGCTAGGCTGTCTCAGAAACTGGTATGACACCGTTTCTCCTATCATGTCCTTTTAATCCTTAACAGCAACAACAAATTGCTCTCTCAGATCCATAATCCATACACGGTGAAACAGAAAACACATTTTCATTTATTTTGTTTGCTTATGAAATGCAAAGATGAATATTAAAGCCAGAAGCAATGTTTTATTTTGAACACACTTTGGATATTACCCTGACTGAGCAATGATCTAATACACATTTCATATATTCTTTATTCTTATTCCTTAGGAGAAAAGGCTAGATTTCAACGGAATTGAGGTATAACCCATCTATAAAAATCTTCTTTTGGTTCCCGTGTGACACGGGGCCTTTTTTTTTTTTTTAAAGGTTAGGTACTGAAAAGAGAAACATTAATTAGTTAGCTGTAAATGTATATTGATTCAGAGACATTGAAATAAGCCCTTTGCAGGTGTCTAATCCTAGGAACCCTGGGTCTCCAGAAGTCTCTTTCCACACAAGTGTTTTTCTGATCCTCTGATAACTAATTAATTATTTGGTGATTAAAAGAACAAAGTAAGAGTATGATCAAGTGTCCTTCGTTGTAATGTCTCTTTAAAGGAGCGACTGGGGAGAAACACCTACACGCGGGCCCTTCGGGTTCCAAATGGCCCGCCCTCACCTTTGCAGCCAGAGGCAGGGCGCGTTGCTCGCACAGCGACCGAAGGATGGCATTCCTGAAAGTGACACGCTTCCTTGTTGCCCGTTTATGGTTTTGTCTGAAGCGCCTTTCTCCCCTGCTTTGAAAGGATTGAGCCTTTTGCATGAGGGGCGTGATCTCTTCGCCGAGGCTGGTGTCCTTGAGGTTATCAATTTCCATTCTTTGTAAATATATAAAAAAAGGGAAAGAAAATCACGTTTAATTTCTCAGCATCTCTTTAAGTCTTTGTTTCTTTCCTGTGCTCAAGAAGGAAAGTAGGCATAGGGAGGGTATTCTGGGGGAACCGGGAGTGGCAGCCATGGCCTGGTGCCCGGGCGGCTGGCCTGCGGTCCCCTGCGGCAGGGAGACCGGCGCACCTGCCCCCGCGCAGCCCGCAGCTCGTGGCCGCAGCGGGCCGGGCTCCAATTCCGCTGCGCCGGTGCGGGGCGTAGAGGCATTTGTTCATGGGCGTCTGCTGCGCTCTGAGAAGGAATCGCCAGAGAGACTGTATCAATTCCCATAAGCATCTCTCACTCGCTTCCAACCTGAAAATGTGACTCGTGGCCCCTCAGTGTGTAAGATACAGGCGCAGAGCATATCACCTGCATGGCACACCCAGGTGTCTGCAAGAACCTAGAGAAGTAATGAGAGAATCCGCTCCTTCTGGGGGAAAAATAGCGACGCCCCTTAGCCCTGGTCTGTAGGAGGCGCCTGCCTTAGAACACTTAGGGGGAATGAGGGCACCCGCGCGCCGATAGCTCCCCTCTCCCCACGCCCTAGGCTGTCCACTGACCCCCTGGCCTAACCCGGGCAGTGTAAACCCGTAAAAAAGCTTTCGTCATTTAAATTTGGTTTAGAGGGGCTGGCAGCATGACTTCTGTTTACTGTTTGATTTGAAGAGATAGCCTACCTCTTAACAGTTAATATTTTTTAAGGAAAAAATGGAATGTACCTCCAAGGGTCAAATTGTTACTGCATTCCTGCTTTCAGTTGGCTTGGTCCATCCGAAATTTTCAAAGGATTCAAGGTAATGTTTAGGAGCTAAAAGATAGTCCAGGCGGCAGTTTCTCCATGTGGTAGACATTATGCTGTGTAGTCCTAGAAAGGGGAGCGGGGGGTGGGACTTATCTCAGGACTAAAAGAAGCAACCTCCGCCAATTTCTCCTGACAGCAGGGTTACTTGCCCTGACTTCCCGTAACAGAAATCCAGGCAATTTGATTATCGGATTTGCAAGAAATATTAATGGAGTTCTGGGGCATTTGTCCTGTTCTTTGTGCAAATGAAAGTCTAAAAAATCCTAGAGGAGTATTCACATTTTTCAGGAGCCTCCACTTTTTCAATTTGAGAGAATGATAAGTGAGAGACTTGTAGCGATGCGGTTTCATTAGACGTAATGATGAAAGTGAATAAACAGAACCGAGAATGTCCACATTTCTCAGTTTGTCCTTCAGGATCCTCTCAGCGTATGGGAAAATGATTTACTTCCCAAATCGAGAAGGACTTCCAGTAGAATAGATCAACTTTAATTTGATGATCTGTACCATCAGGAATAACTAATATCTGTGTTCTTTCATTTTAGAAGATAATCAATTATGGATACACTAGAATATTTGGGGCTTCAAAACAAAAAAGATTCAGAAGTTTAATAAAAAAACCTTTAGACTTTTTATTATGTTGAACGTTTTAGATAATGAGATTAGAATGTGTCATTAGTAGATACTGGAATTAAAACCACGGAGGCTTAAATTTAACAACAACAACAAAAAAAGCTGTTTATTGCCACTTCATTTTCAGATGTGTACAGTGCCCAGTGCCTCACCAAAATGCTTCATAATTGAAACAAACAAAATTCCGGGTTGCTTTCCATGAACTGAAATTTGAGTGCCAAGAATTCAGCCAATTCATGGGAAATCCTAAGGCAGCAATGAGTTTTTGAAAGAGCCCTCTTTAATTGGCAGTTTTAAGCTGTAGACCTTAATGTTCTTCTTAATCACACGAGAGAAACAAAACATGCTGGTTTTGAGGCCACTTCTTGATTCAGGAACTTCTCAGTGTTTCCAGAAGCAATTTAATATCAGTGCTACTTCGCAGAAAATTATTTTTAAAATAGCATTTTGTGCCCGGGGCCGATAATCTCTCCTCAGAACTGACGTTGTCTAGGAGACTCCCCCGAAGTCCCATCAGGCTGTGGGAAAGGCCGAGGGGCGGCCGGTGAGGCCAGGAAGCACGTGTGCCTCGCTTCGGGGCTTCACCCTAATCTCATTTGTCCTTCATGAATGTTTTCATTACATTTACCTGTGAATAGTCCGTTTTACCCCAACAGTTTTCAAAAGCAGAGCTTGAAATTGTGTGCCTCCTGTTACGTAACACATGAGGTCATTACATAATACACAAAACTCCCTTACTGTGGACCACACACATGATGTCACAGTGACCGGTCGATGGGCGACGGGAAGATTTTCCAGCAGCCGGCCAGTCAGAGCGGCTGATTGGTGGCTCCGTTTTATAAACCATTTGTTGTGCTGTGTAGACAGGGCTTCATTGCTCTGGAAAAGATTGTCTTTTTGCCTCTCATCCAGCCCCGTCTTTCCACCATTTCACTTTATGAGTCACTCATACAATTGTCAATCATGCCTCTGGCTTTCTTCAGAATTGATGTCTTGCCTTCTGTGTGATCAAAGCAGACCCCTTGCCTTACTTCTCTTCTCACTTTGCAGTGGGCTCTCCCTTAAAGGCGCGGGGCACCAGCCACCTCCCTAGTGCATGCAACACTCCGGGCGCTGCCTTCCGTGCCGACAGCAGTAGGGTTCGCTCGCCACATCCAACGAGCGAGGCGAGGCACCACCAGGGCCTCCAGAAAACACGGCTGATTTTAAGTGAAGAGCTCCCCTATTTCGACAGCGGCAGTGGGAGGCACCAACTTACAGTGGCATCGTGACCGAGTGACAAAATGTTTTCTACCATTGGTCATAAGATGGTGTGTCAGAACTTGGCTTAGTTGGTAATAGAGCAGTTTGTCAAAGGATGTAAACAAATCCAAGGCCATAGTCTTGAAGAGAAACAGCTATGGGGTATGGAAGTGAGCTTAGACATTAAATTTTAAAAAAGCAAAAAACAAAAAACAAAAAACAAACGTTAATCCGTCATACCAGCAATTCTTATTTCTCCTAAGAATGTCATGCCTTTTCAAGACCTGATGCAAAGGGTAAGACATTTGTGCCTTTTTATAATAGCGCCTATTATGAAAAGAATAAAACAAAGTTGCTTCCAGTGTAGGCTGCTTGGTAGCACTATAAACAGCCCAGATACATAGCCGCGGCTTCCCTGCATGACGCATCGCTTGATTACCTGTGATGACATATTATAATGATGGTTTGCCAAGCTTATAGGGATGTGTAAAGACTTTATTTTTGCAGTTGTAACCTTGGGCTGGACCTGAGTCTACAGAAAAACCGTATGATGTCTGTACTGTTTGTAGATGCTGACAAAAGAAAACGAGATCTTTGGATTTTTGTTGTAAGATTTTTCTGTTTTTACTTATGCTGGTGGTGGCAGTTTGCAAATGGTGGTCGATTTGGCATACTTTAAAACTGTATTGTTTTAGCTTGAATATTCCGTCTTCAACTTTTATAGAGGATACGTGCTAAATCACTACAAAATTTGTTGTATTGTAAGAACGGTGTAAACGTTTTGTTAATAAAATGCTATGTTTATAAATATATGCGTTTGCCTTTCAAATGGTTTCTCTTGGTGATAGTATGCATTGCCCATTTTTTCTTAACCAGACATTCTGAAGTTGTTTTAAAATGATTTTTGAAAACAGAAACAGCAGAGCCCTGATAGCCGTAGGGCCTGGCAATTGCTAGCTACGCGCACGCGCACGCCCAGTCCCCCAGCTTCCGGCATCTTCATACACAAGCCCTCCCCCTCTCCGCGACCTTGTGTCCTTCACTGTCATCGGGGTTGCGTGCTGGAGGCGGCCGCAGAGCCTCCGGGAGGAAGTTCCAGGAACAGTTAGGCGCCCTGCTTGGTTCCTAGGAGAAAAGCCTTCCACTGTAGCCCATTACCGGGAAGTTTCATCAGAGGCATCAGCAAGCGTCCCTCCTGGTGTTGACATTACCCCTGAAGTCCCTCTGTGCCACTCACTGCCTGCAGAGGGACCTTTCCTCGGAGACGTCCCTCCGAGAAAACAGAGACGTCTGTCTCTATTTTGTGGTCGTGTCGAAAGGACCGTGGTGTTCAAAGTGGGGACCCAGGCAGGGCTTGAGACAGACAGGCTGAGGGTAGCATCGCAGCTTAGCCCCTTTCAAGGCGGTGCAGCTCTAGACAAAGCCCTTTACCTCTCTGAGTTTCATTCCCTCCCTCTGTGAAGCGGGAACATGAGAGAGCCTGCCACAGTGGCGACGTGCTTTGGCGAGACGCCCGTCCTCGTATACTGACTCAGCACAGCATCGGTGAAGAGCAGCACCCACGTGTCACTAGCTCTCAACAGCCATCTCCCTGATCCGACATCCATATCTGATTCAGTTAAAATAACACTGTCAAGAGTTTGGTGTTTTATTTGGTTTTTGCATTTTTTGAAGTATAACCTACAGAAAATGCCGTAAATCTTGTGTCATCCTAATAAATTTTCACAAAGGAGACATATCCATGTATCCACAGCTGATATTGAAAAACTGGACATCACCCACATCCCGGAAGCCGCGCCCTGTGGCCCCTTCTGGTTACTCTCTCTTTTTCTAACACCACAGATTCGGTTTGCCTGGTTTTGAACTTTACAGAGACACCAACCTTGCCCCTCCTTGCAGGGGGGGCAGTGGAACCATAGGATACGACCTCTAGGGTTGGACTTCTTTCACTCAACATGGCAGGAAGCATTCGCATTCATGCTTACTGCTATGCAGTACACCCCTGTGTGCGTACACCCCTGTGTGCGTACACCCCTGTGAGTACACCCCTGTGTGCGTACACCCCTGTGCATACACCCCTGTGTGCGTACACCCCTGTGTGTGTACACCCCTGTGTGCATACACCCCTGTGTGTGTACACCCCTGTGTGCGTACACCACTCTGTGTGTACACCACCGCTTGTTTATCCACTCCAGGTTGACAGGCGGTGTGTTATCTCCAGATCTGTGCTGTTATGAATGTACCACACAAAGATTCTTAACATGTCTTTGGTGCCCCTGCCCAGATTTCTATTGGGCATATACCTGGGAGTCAAATTACTGTGTCATGAGAGATTGATGTACCTGTATGTTTGCTTATGTTCGCTTTAGTACATACAGCTTTCTGAAGTGGCCTAGCAATAAACACCCACCTGCACTCTATGAGATTTGCGGTCGCACAGCATCCTTGCCAACATTCGCTACCAGATGGTAGCCATGCAGGCAGGTGTGTGGTGGTATCTATCAGTGGGATTTGCATTTCCCTCTTCGATGGATGTTTTGCAGGGCTTTTACATTGTGCCTGAAGGGGAGGCTGTTTCTTAGTGCATCTCCTCTGGTGTTCTGTGTAGTACGCACACCCGTGGCGGGAGCTGCCGGGGGGCAAGGTACAGAGCCATGGCCCCCCGCCCCCCATCAGGCTGCGTGATCAGAGAGACCAGAAGCAGCTACAGATAAAGTTGAAAAGTGAACCGAACATGTCTGCTACCTTGATGACAGAACATGTCCTCTCTCTTAAAGCAAAATGAACAACCCTCAGAAAGGGAAATAAAAGCGCCCATTACTTGAAATGGAAATTCCCACAAAAGAAAATACAGACAGTAAATTAACAAATAAAAGAGGCTAAAGCACAGTGATGCCCCTCCAAGCAACAGCAGACTGGCCTTTGGCCTGTTGGTGACAGGGCAGGGACAGGAACTGCCACCTGCAGCCCATCTGCTAGAGCATGCCCAGCCTTTTGCACAGGACCCCGCCCTGGACCACAGCTAAAGGCATCGCCCCGGGGGGGTGTGGAAGAGCTCCCACCCGCACAAGCATGGCCGTGGCCACCTGGCGAGAGCTGCCGGGACAGGAAGCTGAGCTGTCCCTCACACGCTTCCGTGGGAAGCTGGGCCTGCTGCGTGGCGAGGCAGAAAGGAAGGCAACGCTTCAGAGTGTGCAGCGCACGACTCCGTTTATGCAACATGCATTATGCACGTACACGTGGTTACGTGGGCATGCTCCGCAAATCCGGAGTACAGGGTCCGGCCCAAATAACACCCCCTTTTTCTTACAAAACCTTCTATTACAAAATCGTAAGCATGTCATTCTGTAACACAACAATATCACACGCAAGCATACCACAAGACATTTTAGGTGAAATGTTCACATTAAAACTATAAATTGTTACACCCCTATTATTACCCTGCCAGCCACGCTCCGGCGGGCGTCACTTCTGCCCGACTCTGTAGGTGCTCCGAACTGGTAGCGGTCGCTATCCCTGTGTAGAGAGGCCTGGATGACAGAATTATCACCTTCCTTCACTTCCGGTCTTTACATGTATATCTCTACTTTCAAAAGTTATTTTATTTTAATATTGGATACTTATATTTTCAAGCTGTCCCACATCCCCTTAGAAGGGGGGAGTATACATCAATATATGTCATGAAGGAGAATATTAGTCTGGAGCCTGTCCAATGGCACTATGGCAGAAGGCAGTCTCGTTGACAGACGCGGAGAAAAAGGATGACTCTATGCCCAAAAGGAAGGGACAAATTAGCACAAACGAGGATGTTTTAAATGCATACACAAAGCAACTTGGCTTTATTTCTGTAGAAGCCACCAGCTGCTCGCCCTCAAAGCAGAGAAAAACTAAATGGTGGACCCAGGTTTCTAAGCAACCTACTGTTTATGGCAGATTTTTTTTTTTCCATTAGGACTTAAGAACGAGTTTCCATTAAGACAGGAAATTATGAAATAAAATGCAAGACCTTTTAAAATGTTTAGTTGTTTGGCTTATAATAATACGAGCTGAAAATATAATTCTCCACTGAAAACACTGGTTGGGAAGTCAAGCATCATCAGCCTTCTAGAATGTACCCGCCACGAGTACGAAATTATCTCTTTCTGAGAACTCCTGCCGGAGGTTGCAAGACAAGCAGGAAAAAAGACGTTAGAGCTAATGCCTTGTCCAAATGCATCACTTTGTTAAGTATGATTGTCATCAGACCTCTGGTCACTTCAATTTTTTATTTTCAGCACAACCTTCCAGCATCTTCCAAGAATCAGTGCAAGAATGCAGAGATGCCCTTTTAAGAAATTTGCATAAAGGTGATATAGCCACACACATTGCTGTTAAAGAGCCTGGAAGCAGAGCTCCCAGGGAGCAAAATTCTTGGACCCTCAGTGTAGAATGCTGCCTTCAGGCCTCTGTTGAATAAAAGACATGGAGAATTTCATGGGAAAGTTACAAAGGCTCCCCTTGATTAGAGACAGGGCATTTTTCCGGGGGTGGGGGGGCAGGTGGAAAGTGTAGGGTTTTGGAAGGACATAAACGTCAGAGCAGCACACAGCGGGAGGGCGCAGAGCCTGCGCGGTGGGGTACTATCATCCACAGGAGCGCTCCCTCAGCTGCTCCTGCGAGGGGGTCTGGTCACGTCATCTTTGCGTAGAAATGAGAGCACACCATAGTTTTGTTTTGTTTTGTTTCTGTTATGTTTTTAAAAAGAAGACACCACAGCAATAGCGTGGGGGCTCTTAACCGACAGGGTGGCACGCAGTCTGAACCAGCTTATATCTGGGCCCTCGAATCATAAAACAGCCCATCAAGAATGTCACGCGTGAATTTATTTTTGTGTTTCATATTTCCAATGGGATAACCCCACGTAAGAGAAGCAGGATCCCGGTGGGGTTTCTTCCCTCCTTCTTAAGTTACTTCTCCCCAAACAAATCTCCTGAATGTAACGGGAGATGGGAACATGGGTGGCAAAGTTTTTACAAACGGCCTGTTGACGACTCTCTGGGTGCTGAAAAGACAGCAAGTTTTGAAGCCTCTTATAGGGCATGGGTGTCAGGTTACCCCCTCCCCTCCCAAAATGGCTCAGCCACCTGGAGGGAAAGAAGAATCCTGTCGCCAGCTGGGAAAGGCTCGCTGGGGCAGGGGTTGGGGGGAGCTGGATTGAAATGCTCTGCAGGTTTCTGAGACCCAGAAATCTCCAAGAGAGCGTGTCAAGAAGCGGACTAACGTTGTGTAGACTGGGAATACTCTCGGAAATGACCACTCGAGGCAAAGTTTTCAAAGGGGGTACACGGGTGGCCAGGAGGCGCGCCGTATTCTGCTGACTCAGTGGCTGTGCTTGACCTTTGGCTTCCGCCTCTGCAAGTGCGGGTGTGATTTTATTTGCTAAAGGACAATGACGCAGACTTTACGGGGCTACTGCGAATAGCTAGGTCATGGTAACAAGCAGCCAAGCTCTGCCAATCAATAGTGTTAATCCCACCGATAGCGAGCGTGGCCGTACCAGGATGAGCCCTGGCATGTAACGCAGCTGCACACTCTGGGGGCCTGCTGTTTGCACCGTGGGCCCATTAGGAACTTCTTTGTTGTTCCTCTTTTATGCATAAACATATAAAACTTTGCCTTTAGCCCTGGCCGGGTGGCTCAGTTGGTTAGAGCATTGTTCCGATATATCACAGTTGTGGGTTCGATCCCCAGTCAGGACACATACAAGAATCAACTTATAAATGCAAAAATAAGTGGAACAACAAATCAATGTTTCTCTCTCTCTCCCTCTCTCTAAAATCAATAAAATAAGAAAAGTTTTTTGAAGTTTGCCTTTATTTTTCATAATGCTGTAGTTAAAAAAAAAATGCACGCACACATGCCTGTGAGCACGCACAGAAACACAACACGAAATGAAGACAAGTGACTTCAATTGCAAAGTAAAATGAGAAAAAGACAAAAGGTTTCCTTGTGGGCCTGGCTACGGGAGAGTAACAGGGTCAGAGGGCTTTGGATGGGAGCAACTCTGAGGCCTGGAGCCGGGAGAAAGGTGAAGGTGGAGGCGGCGGGGAGAACTGACAAGGCAGCGTGCCTCAAACGGCGCAGCGGGCCTGGCCCCGGCCACCACCTGAAGACGGGTGGTGCCAACCGCCCGCCGCCCTGGTGCCAGCTTCACAAGGCCGATCCATCGTCATTTATTATTCGCACTGTCAGATGTTACACTCCTGCCATCCGCAAAAGCCTGACATCTCAGACACAGAGAAATAAATAAACGAAACACCAGGACCGCGCGTTGTGAGCCTTCCCTTACGCCGGCCATTACCGCGGCACAAACAGACCAGGACGCCAGCCGCGGGGTGCTCTTCTGAGAGTAAAGACGAGGAGACGCCTCTCCCATCGCAGGGGGTAACGGAAGGTGCTCACGTCACGCCCCTCGTTCTAATTGCTACAATCTTAGAATCGTTTGCTTTTATTTAAAACACGTAAAGATAAGGGAAATCCACGTTGTTGCGGTGGGCCAACGCGTAGCCTGCGGAGGGCGGGGTGCAAAGGACTAAGTGGCTGGCAACCACACCCTCCAGCGCAAGGAAGGTCCCCCAGCCGCACCTGCAGTTGAACCAGTTGGGGTTCTCACTGGGGGAGGGAGGGGGCAAGTCCACGCTGCCAGATTGGGGCAACTCTGTGCCTGGGCAGCTAGAAGGGGGGCGGGGTTACCACCAGTTCCTGACGAAGAACCAGCTGTGAATGCCCTAGTTCCTGCGTGGGCCGAGTTTGGGGTGAGGGGGACTCCCCAACGCGACGGACTCATGATTTCTCTATAGGATGAACTGAACTTGTGTTTGTTCATTGAATCCTACCCAAACCTAAGAGGTAGAAACCCTCATTATTCCCCTCCTTGCAGATCAGGAAACCGAGGCACAGGCACGGAGAAGGAGAACACCAGCCCCGGCAAGCCAGGAGCTGGCCTGGTGCCCACAGCAAGCCCAGGGGGCTCCCTCCTTGAACATGAACAGGCCCACAGGACGCAAGGCCACTTTGTGACAACTGTGCATCGATACCAAAACAAGACCCCTCTGTTATCATTCTCAGCCTGGACCGAACAAGAGCATTGTCCAAATCCCCGAGAGGAACCAGGCACTCCCTCTCCCAGCTGTTCCGGGCGAGGGTCAGGTGGCCGCTCTGCCAGGCACGGTGCTGCGCTGGCTGTAGTCTGCTCTCCCTTCCCATGGGTTCAACTGCAGGGTGAGGCCTGGGGCCTTGCTAGGGCTGGAGGGTGGGGTTGCCAACAGCTTAGCCCTTTGCGGGGGGGGCGGCGCCCCCACCCCACTGCCATACCCCACAGACGACGCGTGGCCCCGGCCTCGGCAGCATGAACTGGCAGGGCCCGCAGCAGCGATGTGGATTTCTTGAGAACGCTGCATTTGCTTTTCACAGAGTGAGCACCTGTTTTGTTGTTCCCCAGCTAGAAAAGCAAAGTCATGGCGGTCGCTGGAGAATCTGTGACCCTGAGTATTCTTGGAAGTGGGGTGCAGAAAGGTAGGAATGGAGAAACAAACCCAAAACCACCTCCACCTGTCCCCACCCCTGTCCCTCCCTCCGAGGCTCAGCCTCTGAGCTCAGAGGTCCAGCATTCAGCGACCCCTCCTCTTCTGACACCAACAACCAGCCCGAGGTCGCTGCAGGACTCTGTCCTCAGAGGGCCCTGGCAGCAGCCAGTAGGCCAGGAAGACAGCAGAGGTGGGAGGGCTCGAAGCTGCCTTCGCAGAGCAAGCTGTTTTTTTAAATCAGATCAATGAAACAGCAGAGTTGCCTACTGGTGCCTTTCCTCACTGGTTGCATAATCTGTTTTTCTTTAAAAATTCTTACCTACTCTGCCCTGTAATTGCGGTGACTTGGGGAGAGACTGAGGCCCCCAGCCCCGAGCCATTTCCGGGCATGGACACTGGACACTGTCTCAATTTGCTTCATCTCCTGGCTGGACAGGGACAGAGGGGGCTGCATGTCCTTTGCATCTTGGTCCCCAGGGCTCAGCCAGTGCGCCCCTCCGTGAATGAAGGCCATACAGTGAAAAGTCACTAGAGCTTGGGGGGAAAGAGGTGTGCAAACGTTACCTACACGGGATGCATCCCCTGCCCCCCCACCCCCAACCCACTGGGATGATCCGTGGGGACCCCATAAACTCTCCCCACATGCTCGCCCCCTGGCTCATCAAACGTTAACGCTTAGGTCTGCCTCCCGCTGCCGCAGGGCAACGAGGTAAATACGCCAGCCTTACCCGAAGGAACGCGGAATCTAATTATCTCCTAGAGATCCTCTGGGGATCTGCTTAATAAATCAATACCAATGATTTGTAATTAGAATATCAATTATTTGTATGCAAATGTGGCCTTCTGGGCGCCTGGGGAGGAGTCCTAAGGATCCTGAAGACTCTCCTCCCCGCCCCTTCCTGACCCCACTCCTCAAATTTTTAATTACATTATTTTCTTCATTCATCAAACATTCATTGAGCACCTTTTACATGCCAGGCACAGAGATAGGGACCAAGAACCCACCGTCAAGAGTAAAGAACTAGGGGAGTTGGGGGTGCAGGGCGTGGGGGACTTGCTTCTGGGAATCAGGGGAAAGCGCTGGGTCTCCTGACCCAGCCCTGCAAAACCTCCCGACAAGCACCTGCCTCGCTCACACCCGCAGCTGAGCAGGGGGCCCCTCCCCACTCTCCTGCCTGAGGCTCGAGGAGCCCTCTCCGGGCCAGGATTAGGCCGCAGGGCTGCACCCCTCTTTGTGAGGGGTGCCGACTGCACAAGCTTCCCAACCCCCATCCACACTAAGTCTGCACTGCTCTGTCTGCAAGCATTTTAACAAATCCCGCATGCACGCTAGTCCGGAAAACTTCAAGGCCTGGCAACCCTGGGTCTCAGTCCCCATCCTCCCTCCCTCCCTCCCTCCCTTCCTTATTCATTTCTCCTCCATTAGTCGTTGTGCTTCAGGGGTGTATCACTTACGAAAGTTGCTTTCTCCTACTGGAGACACAGACAACAGATAAATAAAAAATAAGAAGTAATTCCACCTTGGCAACGTGCTGGGAAGGCAGTTGTGACGACGAGGAAGCTGGGGCAGGACAGCAGCGTTGGGAGCCTTCCAGAACCGTGCCCAGCCCAGCTCACGCCCACCCACGGCCGCCTCTTCACAGGACTCCCTTCCTGAGGTTAGTGTGCACCTGCGCAGAAGCACCTCGTGTGCCCCTACACAGTGCCCCTACCCCCACCCCAGCACCTAGCACAGTGCCTGACATGCAGCAGGCATTCAGGAAGTTGTCCAGTGATGGTGACGGTAAAAAGGCGGCCAACGGACGGGCACTGCAGGGCAGGGAGCGGTGAGCCCGAAGGGCCTGTGGCAGGAGATGCAAGGTGTCCATCATGCCCGCACGGCCCCACCGTGGCCCCCACTTCTGAGAAATGTGCCCCTTCCCTACCCCTGTGTTCTAGTTCATCTTGTTCTCCATCTCTAGTTCCCCTTAGGCAAGTTGCTTTATTTAAAAAAAAAATTTTATTGATTGATTTTAGAGAAAGGAATGGGGAGGGGGGGAGAGAAATATCCATTTGTTATTCCACTTACTGATGCATTCGTTGGTTGATTCTTGTACGTGCCCTAATCTGGGATCGAACCCACAAACTTGGCTTATTGGGATGATGCTCTAATGAGGTAAGCTAGCCAGCCAGGGCCTTAGGCAGGTTTCTAAACCTCCCTGCGCTCCTTCTCTCCTCTGTACACCAGAGACGATGATAATGTTATTGCCTCATTGCAGTGAGAATGTATGAGCAATACCCACGGGCCTGTGAGGACAGTGCCCCGCACGTGGCCCCTGGTCACTGCTGGCTCGGCTGTCAGTGCCGGTCCGCCCTCCAGTCTGCTTTCCGAGAGTCGCTGTGAAAAATGAGTTTGCTAAGTATGCAAAATGCAGTGTGGTGTCCTGGACTGGATCCTGGAATGGGAAACGGGCCTTGTGGAAAAACTGGGGACATGCAAAACCGTCTGCAGTTTAGTTCACAATAAGGTCCCAGTGGTGCGACTGCGGTCACATAAAAGGAAACAAAAACGATCACCCCGGGGAAGCTGCATAAGGCAGCAGGCGGGACTCTGCACAGCCTTCGCCCCTTCTCGGTGAATCTCAAATCGCTGCAAAATAGCTTATTTAGAAACAATACAATTTTTAAATTTAAAAACAAACTAAAAAAATTTTAAAAACAACATAGTTGGTCATGTTACTCCTCTGTATAAAAATGTTGGGATAGCCAAGGAGAGCCAAGGATAAAATCTAAACTCTGCAGCATAGCAGAAGACTCCTCCTCCCCTGGCCCTCGCTGGCTACATTTCTCTGCGCCTTGGTCTCTTCGTCTGTAAAGTGGGGATAAGCCCTGGTTGGGCAGCTCAGTCGGTTAGAGTGTCGTCCTGATACACCAAGGTGGTAGGTTTGATCCCTGGTCAGGGTGCATACAGGAAACAACCAATGAACCATAAGTGAGTGGAACAATAAATTGATGTTTCTCTCTCTCTCTCTCTCTCTCTCTCTCAAATCAGTATGTTGTTAAAAATTAAAGAAAAATTTTTTAAAATAGGGGTAAATGATTCTTGACATTGTATTAAATAAGTTAACAGGAACGAAGCACGTGGTACAGTATCTGGCACACAGGTCCACAGTCGGTGGGAAAGGAATAGAGGTCTGAGTCAGGAGGAAACTGAAGCTGCAATGCTGCGGGCTTTGAAGACAGAGAAGGGGCCGTGAGTCAAGGAGTGTGACCAACCTCCCGAAGCTGCGGAGGACAAGGAGCCTCCAGCTGGAGCGCAGGTAGATTTTATCCTCGTAAGACCCAATTTCAGACTTCTAGCCCCCAGAGCTGTTCATGGATGAATTTTGCGGTGATCTGCTACACCAGCGCAGGAAACTGATACATATTCTAATGCACTGCCTGATATAGAGCAGAAGCTAAGGTGAGAAACTGTTCTCCTCCTTGCCTTTCCCCAAGCAGGCCCTGTACCCCAGGGCCTTTCCATACGCTATTCCTCCCCTGGGGAGCCCTTCCTTCCCTCTCTTCTCTGTCTGGCCAGATCGCTCTCCCTATTTTTCCAAGACTATGATTCTCTCATACCCCTGAGCTTTCAAGTGTTCTCCCAACCCCAAGAGTCAAGTTCATCGTCTCCCCATAGCTTTCTTCTCTTCTCTTTTAGCGTTTATCACAGACTGTAATTATTTGGGTGATTCTTCTTTCAGCTCTGCTCCCCAGACCGTGAGGTTCTTTGTAGCTCAGGTGAAATGCACCCACTGCAGGGTGCTCCGGCAGCGAGTCTGCTTAGATGGATAAACGAACGAGAGAAGGGGTGACTGAGGCCACGAAAGAGGGGTGGGACTCGGCCAGCCAGGGTTGGTGGCAGAGCCATCCATTTCCTCACCATGGTTCGGCACTGTGCGTTCTGGTTATCGAAGGGCTTGGGGGCCAGAGGGCAACAGTAACAGTCTGCACTGCAGAGAACGCCAGCGTAGGAGGTTGAAAAGCCAATAAAAATATTTGGAGTGAACTTTTAATTTACAATAGTTTGGGAGTTACAGAAAAGTTGCAAGGACAGGAAACAGACTTTGTGCATGTCCAGCACCCAGCTTCCGCTGTGCTTAACATTTCATATTAATGAGTCCGTTTGTCACAACTGATGGACCGCCATTCATACATTAATATGCCATTTTTAACTGAAGTCCATATTATGCAGGTTTTCTTGGTATTCCCTTGATACCCTTTTTCTGTTCCAGGACCCCATTTAGGATACCACATGACATCTAGCCTTCAGCTCTCCGGGCTGTGAGTTTCTCAAACATTCCTTGTTTTTGATGACCTTACATTGAGGAGTCCCGCTCAGGTATGTTGTAGGGTGCCTTCAGTTTGGGTTTTTCTGATATTTTCCTTATGACTACAGTGGAATTGTGGGTCTTTTGCAGGGAAAGACCCCGGAGGCACGGTGCCCTTCTCGTGACATCGTCACAAAGTCCACACTCTAAAGCTGAGCGTGGTCACCTAGCTGAGCTACTCTTTGCCAGGTCTCTCCTTAGTTGTTATTTTTCTACTTCCCATACTGTGCTCTTTGAAAGAGCGTCACTAAGCACAGTACTCAATGAAGGGGCAGGGAATTATGTGCCACCTCCTTGAGGGAAGAAGAGCTAATATACACTATTTGGAACTTTTTCGACTTCTCTAGTCTATTTATTTGCTCAGTCATTTATTTATATCAGTATGAACTCGGGGGTATTTATTTTCTACTTTGGATTATAATCCGATATGATTTATTTATTGTTGTTGCTCAAACTGTTCCAACAAGACCTCACTGAAACAGAATTTAAAGGCGTCCTAGCTGTAAGTTCTGAGATGCAAGAAGAAAAGACAAGCAGAGAAACTGGTAATTGTGTGTTTGAGTCTAAACTAACATTGACTGTCTAAAACAACTTACTAATAACTCATGGGGTGAAAAAGGAAAGGATTAAACTTACAATACACTACGATTAAAGCATACAGTTGAGAGGGTGGGTGATTACAGTATCGCAAAGTCCTTATATTTTAAGAAAGCAAAGATATTTTAAAAACTGGACTTTGTGAGTACCCATGTGAAAATTTCTAGGGTAATCGCTAAAACAACAGAAATAGGGTATATGTAAAATAAGAAAAATGGAATTAAAAATATCAGCCCTAAAGAAGCAAGAAAGGAGTGGAAAAAAAATAGGCTTGACAAATAGGAAGCACAAAATAAGGCGGTAGCAATAAATTCTGATATATCAGGAAATATAATAAGTGTAAATGGACCAAATGATCTAGTTAAAAGACAAAGATCATCTTAAAACAACCGCTTTTTATTATGAAAAATTTCAAATACACAGAAAAACGGGAATAGTACGAAGAACATGTGCCTGCAATTACAGAGTGAGCATTGTTAACTATTTGCTACGTTTGTTTCATCTGTTATATATAGGAGACTATTAACACATATTTTCTTTGGTAAACCTTATATTATGGAGTAAAATTTAGATGGCAATAATGAGGCAGTGCTCACTTTTGAGGCCAGGCAGACCTGGGTTTCCAGGAATTTTTAATCACGTAACTTATTTGTGTGGTTATTGACTCAAAGGCTGTCTCTTCAATGGATTCTAGGGAGAGGGTAGGAACCAGGTCAACTTTCCTGGTCATTGCATTTCTAAGTATTTGTAAGCATCTATTAGTAAAGGATTCAGCACAGTGCTTGCTACATCGTAAACATGTAATATAGCATAGCTTTTATTTTAGCTGTTGCTGTTGTTATTGAAAGCGTACACCATAGTGGCACAAAATAAACAAGCAATAATTGGCAACTATTTATACTTACTGCTTTTCAAACTGCACAGTGCCTCGTACACATAGTTCACCCATAAACATGTTTATAATGAGAATAAATAATACTTTCATTACTATTCAAAGTCTCTAACAGTGCCTGTCACTACATATGCAGGGGAAAAGTGGAAGTTTATTGTTATTAATTATTATTATTGAATAAAGCACTTAACACAACTGATGGTCCCCACGGGCCCTGGAAAAACAGTCTTCGCAGAGGCTGTCCTCATTTCTACGCTTCTTGGGCACGCCCCTCCACCAGTCCAGCGCGGCGCTCCGCCCCTTTCGAGCCCCGCCCCCGAGGCCAGCGCCGCGCCTGCGCACTGCTCCTAGAGAAGTTCCGGGAGCGCAGGTTCCCGCCGCCCGGTTGCGCGAAGGTCCTAGCCAGCCAGACTGCTGCGTGCGTGCGTGCGTGCGTGCGTCGCCGTGTGCGTCGCTGCGTGCGTGCCGTGCGCTCGCCGGGCACCGCGGCCTCGCCCTCGCCCTCCGCCCCTGCGCTTGCACCGCGTAGGCCACCCCCCCCCCTCCGCGCGCACCCCGCAGCGACCCCCGCCCGCGCCCCGGCCGGCCCCCCCTTCCCAAATTTAAAGGGGGCGCAGCATTAACTCCTCCCGCCTCAGGTGACCTCTCAGGGGTCTCCCCGCGAGAGGTGCCCCGCCGCTGAGGAACATGGCGAAGGTGGAGCAGGTCCTGAGCCTCGAGCCGCAGCACGAGCTCAAATTCCGAGGTAAGCCGGAGGCCGGCCGCCTTCGGCCGCAGGCCAGGCCCTGCCGCCCTGCGCCCCCGCCCGCGCTCCGGAGGGACCGGCCGGCGCGGCGGTGACGTCGGCCCCCGCCCGGCCCGCAGCCCCCGCCCCCGCCCGACGGCGCGCGCGCCCCGCGCCCCCCGCACTGGCGAGGGCCTCCTGCACCCGAAGGCCCTGCGTCCGGGTGCCCGGGTGCGTGAGGCGGTGCCGCTCCTCCTCCCCAGAGCCTCCCCGTGCGCGCCTCGCCCTCCAGCCACTCGGCACAGTTGCCATTTTAACTTACTGTCGAGTTTTGTGGGATTCCGCTCGCGAAGGCGAGCCTCGGTGCCAGCCTGCGAGGTTCTTCGCTGCGCTCCGCGAGGTTGACGGCTTCAGGTCTTAGGTCAGATGTCACCTCCCCGGGGGGGCTGCCCTGAGCGGCCGCCCCACCTGGACACGCAGCCAGTCCCTGTCACGTCGCGGCTCTGCGGTCCGCACGTATTTCCCACCCCCCCGAAAGGACCGTTGTACCCGCTTGTGTACTGCGTTTCCGCACTAGAAGGGAAGCTCCATGAGGGCAGGATCTGGCCTTCTCTGCCGGAGGCCCAGCGCTTATGTGGGCCGCCAGCGAAGGAACGGTGCTTCCGCGGGAGTGCGATGGCACGGGCCCCGCCGTCCTCTGCCGTCTCCTCAGCCTGTTGCTCGTGTCAGTGCGGCCGCGGGAAAGCTGCGGGGGTGGGAGATGCTTTTTCTCCCCGGAGCTGCCTGGAGCAGGAGCCCGAGGCAGCCTGGCCGGCTGCGAGTGTTCGGGGAGGCCAGGGCGCTTCCCCGCGGGGTCCTGTGCGGGGTGGCCAGGCTTTGGGCCTCTCTGCGCCACACTGGCAGAGGAGTAGTTGTCCTGGGCCAGACATTAAATATGTTGCGACATGTAACCACGAATAGTTTTTAAGTATTGCGTTGGGCCGCATTCACAGCCTCGGCCTGCGGGCCACAGGGCGGATACCCCTGCGTGAGAGTTTCCATGTTGCTTTTCCCGCTGCCTTCGTTCTTCAGTAAAATATAAGCGCCGCGGGACCACAGGGACCTCGTCTGACTTACCCAGGCCTGCTCTCCACGTGCGCTGAGGCACTGGAGCGACAACCAGCGGAGCAGACAGGCGAGGTCCCTGCTCTCAGAGCTTCCCGTCTAACGGGGGGAGACACGCCGCAGGCGCGGCTCTTCCCGGCAGTGGTCCGTGCTGTGAGGGGGTAACAGGCTGGCCGATGCGCGTGTGCTGCAGGTGGAATGGCCAGTCCCCACGCTGTCGCCAGCACTTGGCCCGCGGTAGGAGCTCAGTAGGTATTTGTGGACTGAGTGCTGGCCAGATACCCAGCTGGCAGAGGGTGCATTTGAACCCAGACTTCGGAGCTCAGGCTCTGGACAAGCACCTGGCTGCCTGACCTCTGGGAAGCACTCCACAATGGGGGCTGTCCCTTTGCCCCCAGGAGAGCGATTCAGAGTGACTCCCAACGTATAGGGAACCAGAGGTTTTCCATTTAAAGTGAAAATAAAGCAAAAACAAAACCCACCACGAAACCTAACGTGCATTATAATCCCGTGAGCATCCTTTGGCTTACGTGATGTTCTCCTGGCCTGGGGGAGCTGGGCTGGAAGGGAACCCAGGCAGGGACTGTGGAGGGAAGCCTGACGTGGCTCCTCTTGGAATCAGCACTTTGACGCATGTGGTCCACAGACATGTCCTGAGTGCCTGCTCCGTGTGTCAGGTACCAGCAGAAGATGAGTCCCATCACATGCGTGCCCTGATGGTCCCTCAACCCCCCACCCTGGAGCTTAAGTCCAGGGGAGGGGACAAAAGACAGAATTGGCCGGGACAGTGCAGTGACTTAGGGTAATCCAGAGCACTCAGCGGTAAGGAGGTCAGCTTCTCAAAGAGGTGTCATTCGAGCTGAGTTTAAAGGTCGAGTGGGAGCAGCTGAAAGAAGAAGTGGGCGGGGAGGGCGTCAGGTAGGGGAAGTTGCATGGGATGGCTGAGCTGACTGGGCTCCTCTGGGTGCCCCTGGTAGTTCTGAAGGGTAGGCCAGGAGCATTTATTGGGGTCACAGGGCAAAGTGCAGGAGGCTGGCTGGTAGATGGCTCAGACCTTCTAAGGCCTTCTGTGCACAGATGCAGCTGGTGTCCGAGGTCATGTTGTGATGCTTCTCCTTAGTTGGTCCTCCTTTGATTGATCCCTTGCAACTCAGCCCCTCCCCCTGCCTCCTGTATTGCCCTGGGCCAGGCACTTCCCTAGCCAAAGCCTGGGATCATTCCCTAGTGACAGGCGGGGGTGGGGGGGGGGGGGGGGCTGGTTGGGAGGGGAGTGTTGCTCAAAGCTACCTTGCCTCCTGTAGAAAGCTTTGTTATTGTTTAGAAGACATTGTAAATGCACAATATTATACAGAGATTTATTATTGTATTTAGACAGTTCATCTTTTAAGCTTTTTTACTTAAAAGATATAGCAGAGAAAAGTGAATTCTCTGGCCTTGGGTTGGCCAACGTAATGATGGCCAAAGTCACTGAGTGTTTTCGCTAGGAAAGTGGCCCAAGAGAAGTCGTGGTGTCAGATTGTTGAAGGCTGTTGGCTCATGACTTCCAATGAGGCATGTGCGTCATGTGTAAACCACTCGATGAGATCGTTTGTTTTAAGCTGATCGCTAAAACAATGAAATTAAAGGAGAAGCTCAGTACCCTGGCTGTATAGAGATTGCTCGTTTCCGGATGAGAACTGTCTGGTTTCTTCCAGGTCACTGTGGGTGATGACTCTGACTTCGGGTGGCTCACTTAGGTAAGGAATCAAACTTGTATGCTGACTTCACCTGAGAAGGTAATAGTGAAAATGCCTGTCACCCAAAGGAAAAATTAATCAGCTTTTAAGTGTAGCCCAGGATGATACAGGACTGTGTACGTTGGGTTCTAGTCAATCTTGGGCGTTTTGTTTGATGATGTTGAAGTTAAGGGGGGTATTGTGGAAGAAGGGAGAACACAGGCTTGCGTGACCTTGTGCAGTCTTACAGGAAGTGCCGTGCTGCACCGTGTTCAGGACCAGAAGGAGAAAGACTGCTGGCGTGACGCTATGATGTCGGCTGTGGGGAAATAGGAAGGCGCTCCTTTGGACAGGGGTGGGGGACCTTTCTGAAGGACTTAGGGGTTTCTGGAAGCCCGTGGCACGTGTGCTCTGTGCTGTCACGCTGTCGACCTCACTCCTTCCAAGGCCTGATGCTGGCCTTCCCTCCCCTCTCTCTGAGGTCCCGCTTGCTGCCCAGCCCAGAGAAGGCTTCCTGCATGAGTCACTTCAGGGTGTCTGCCATCTCTTCTTTCTCCTCTCCCTTCCCTTCCATCGGATTGCACCCACGGGAAATAGTATGTCTTCTCTTTTATTGGTTATTGTCCAAGACTGTTAATCCCTCTCCACGTCCTGGCACATCTCTCCTCCCACCACCGTGATGCTCGCGTGAGAATTACCTTTAGTCATCCTTGTGAGCTGAGAACCTCAGGCTTAAACCAACTGTGCACCCGTTTACCTTTGCTTTATTCTGAGACTAAACCAGTGGCCCCTAAGAAGTCTCAGATGGGCGTGCAGTTGGTCAGGGTGGCTATCAGGTGGGATATCATCGATGGACTGGTGTGGCTGGGTACCACCCTGGGGGGGAAATAGGAATGTGGGTACTGTAGAGGAGACATAGGTTGCAGATACTGTCTTTTGCATAAAGAAATCGTGTGTAGAATCATTAGTTCACTCCCTTAAGTTAATATGTAATTTAACATTGTTTAGGAAGCAAAAACATAAAATGCTATAGATATAGTCAGTTCAATGCAGTAATTATCTTTCAGATGCTAAGCACAGCATTAATTCTTTAGTTTTAGCATGGCACTGATTTCCTTAACATTTCATGATCACAAAGAGCAGACTGTTCTACAGTGCAAAAAAATGTCAGAAGTATGCTCAAGATTCTCCACTGCTGTGGGTTGAATCTGTCCTGAGTAGATTGTCTTCTGTTTACTTAACTGTTAACCAGCTTGCGCATCAGAAGCAAGTGGCATTAAACTTACTGAACTTGAGTCAGACTTAAATCTTCATAGATTATACTCTTACGAGTTTTGTTCCTGGGGGGGAAAAAGAACTAGAAGTTAACTCTCTTTTATTTTCTACCTTTCTTTTTCTTTTTAAAAGGATTTTATTTACTTGTAAAGACAAGGGAAGGAAGGGAGAAAGGGAGAGAAGTATCAGTGTATTCGAGTTACATGGTTGCCTCTCGCTCACCCCCAATCGGAGACCTGGCGTGCAACCCAGGCTCGTGCCCTGGCCTGGGATCCAACTGCCAATCTTTAGGTTTGCAGGTCAGCACTCAATGCACTGAGCCATACCAGCCAGGGATATTCACTTACTTTCTTCACACTGAACTCCTTAGGGAAAAAGCGGTTCCTTCCCGGCTGTAGCCTTACACAGTCCTTGGGAAACAGTGATGGTTCTTTGCTGAGTGCGGTTGTGATGTGTGTCACAGGCATCTTCATGATTGCCTGGTAGCTCTGCATCCAGGTGTGGGTTTACTAAAATAATTAGCCTGGACTGATGCTTGTTGAAGAGACGAACTTCTAAATATTATTAATACTACCTTTTTAAAAAATAACCTGGTGTTTTTCCTTCCAGTGTTGAAGGCACAGCACTTTTTACTTTGATGCTACAATGTTACCACTCAGTAGGAGAGAATCGGGAGGAGTCAGTGGCACTGGTTATCAGTCAAACATTGCTCCCAGGCTCAATTTTTAGACCTCAAAACTTTAGTTTTGTGTAAGGAATTATCTCTAAGATTGCTTCATACATCCCCCATTTGTATTTGAAAAACTTGCCATCTGAAAGATGACCATGATTTGGGACAAACGAACGCAGCTTTCAGCAAGGTGACAAGAAAGAGGAACAGAGAGTGCTGAGTTCCATTAGTCAAGACAGGGCTGCCACACAGTGTCTTTAATGAAATAAAATATAGGCCTTCTGCACAGTTATTTTGCACCAGAGAGGGCATTCAAAGCAAAGTTGCGTTCCGGCTTCCAGGCTCTCCCTCCTCTTCTGCTGTCCCAGGCCCCGCTCAGGCTGCCATCAGCAGAGCATGTCCGGGACCGCTTGGCCCTTGCTCCGTGGGCCTGGGCCCTCTTTGAAGTTTTTGCTTGACCTAAGCTTAGGCTCCTGGCTTTTTAAAAATAAGAGTTATTTAAAGAGCCTTGTGTTGGAAACAAAGTTACTGAACTTTGAACAGTTATTTTAAGATTATTTTTAAAAATATATCAATCTGGCAAGGAGTATCTCTAGAATGTCTATTTTTCAAAGCGTTTACTGTGTTGTTTTAACAGAAACTGTTGATGTCTAGAAACAATGCCCTAATGTGCCTTCGGGTTCCCCCTGCTTGGAGAAAGAAGAAAAAGCAACATTCAGACAACTGAATAGTCCTACGGGAAAAATCTTGAAGGGCTTTCTTTTTTAATCATGTTCTAGCATTAATTGCACAAAACAGTAACACTACAGATATAGCTTCATAGAGTTTCCTTTATCAGACGAGATCGATGCATTCAGGGTGGTATGGCCGCAGACAAGTTTCCTTTATCCTTTGCCTTTTTCCCCTTTATCCTAGTCATTTTTGACTAGGGGGTTGGTATTTCTCTTCATCCATGTCGAATAATGTGTTCGGCCAGGCTTTGGGTTTGTGTATGTGTGCACACCCAGCGACGCGCCCAAAGGCTTGCTGGTGGGCTTACACTGAGCAGTGGTATGTTTGAATTAGTATACAGCCGGCACTTCAGCAGGCTCCTGCAACCTTAGCTTATTTGGGAAAGGGGGTTAGGGATATAAAGGTGCTCCCCAACTAACAAAGGGGTTGTGTCCTGATAAACTCATTGCAGACCGAAAATGTTATAAGTAGAAAATGCATGTAATGCACCTGACCTCACCGAACATCATAGCTTAGCTTAGCCCACGCTATATGAGCCTGCGTTCAGGCAAAATTGCCTCACTGCCCTGCGTCGTGAGAGAGTGTTGTATCGCACACTGCCAGCTGGGAAAAGATCGAAGTTCAAAGTATGGTTTCTACTGAACGGTGCCACCTTCACACCATCATAAAACGGAAAATCCTGAGACAAACTGTTGTAAGTCAGGGGCCGTCTGTAAATATTTTGGGGAAGAGATAGACTGAGAACGTTGTTTGTGTCTTCAGGATTGTACTTGAAGACAGTGGAATGGGTCCCTGGGCCACTGAGCGAGGTTTGAATCGCTCATGACACGTTTCTGGGCTGCCCTTAAAGGCCGGAGGGCACTCAGAGAATGGAGAGCAAGAGGGAACTGCGTCTGCGGGCTAGGCACAGAAGGCATGTTTGTAGGGGCGACGGGGTGGGGTCCCTCAGTGGGGTGGGTCGGGAGTTAAGAACAGCGATCTGAGTGTTGCTGACGTTTATTTTGTGACGTGGGGGTGGGGTGGGGAAGGGAAGGGAACAACGAACGATCCTAGAAGATGCTTAATTTCCAGAACACAGTCCGCAGAGTCCAGGGGCTGTCAGAGATGCTTTATGTTCTTTATCTTACTCTGTCACTGCCCTGGGAGATGAGCCACGCGGTGGCTGGGGGGCTCGCCCGCGGGTGCGGCCACACGGTAAGTAGTGGCACGGGGTTAACCCGGGTCTGCGGAGTCCCGAAGCCGTCTTTCCGCCGTCTCTCTCTCTCGGCTCTTTAGAGTGAACTCGTTAACGGGTTCATTCCTGGGGGGAGGGAGGCACAGAATTTAAAACCATTGAGGAAGTGTTAGTAGCTGTCAGGATAATTTACTAAGAGCATTACTTAATTGAGGATTAGTCTCTGTGGAATTTTTAAGAGGGATTTCTCCCCATGCTTTTTAAAAAGTTCATATTGATGACTCCAAGTCATTTTTTGATTTACTTTGTAAATATTCACTTTTTATATCAGATTTTGATGGTGTTTAATGATTCTGTATTTAGAAAGCATTTATCTTTTGAGTAATTTTTGCAATTCAGCTACTGAATTTGGAAGGTAGGGTAGAACTTGTGTGTGGTAGAGATTTCAACAGGTTTGCAGAATTGTAAAGTGGGAGTTAAAGAAGTTTGAAAGGGTGCTTATTACGATAAGAATGTCTGACTAAAATCAGTGACCTTTATAGGTGCCACCATAAACTTTACAAGCCTTTAAAGTGCCAAACCTTCAATTCTGCATGCATCTGACAGGCCCCTACCTTAGGCAGAGAAGCAAATAAAGATGAGTTATATATAGCTAGAGATTTCTCAGATGCTGAAAGAGAGAGACTCAAGGGGAGTACAAGAGGTGCTGTTTTATCCCGTGCGAGGTGTGCTTTGGGAAGTCGTTTCCCTTGAAGATGACGTCCAAGCGCAGGAATCGGATTGGAGAGAGGGCTTAGAGACACGCATGGGAATAGTGACTGTGCGTGATAGGTGGTTGTCCAGTTGGGAATGTTTGGGAGTTGTGCCTTTTTAACAACTCATTCTTTGAGGGTTCGTTTAGGACCCCATCTTGTCTGGTGGAGTGTAACCTGGCTTGGTCACCCCTGGTGAAAGCTTCCTGTGGGCCAGGGGCGAAATTGGAGACGAGGGAGGAGTGCTGGCCCTTCAAGTCCCCAGGCTCTAGGTGCTGTCCGGGAGAGGAGAGCCTGGAGGCCGTCCGCGGCTGGGGCTTAGGAAAAGCTGTGTTAATTCCACTTCCTGGTTTGGCTGTTGCTGGGAAGGTGACCTTTGAGATGTGCGATTGGGCAAGCTCATACTGTGTGCTGGGCATTTTTCTATAGATGCTCATCTAGTTCTTACAACAAGCCTAGGAAGCGGACACAGCTGGGATTCTCGGGTTTGCAACTTACGCACCTGACTTAGAGGTGGAGCTGGGATTTGAACCAAGATCCGTTTGACTGCAAAGCCCATGTTCTTTATCATTATGTTGGCTATATTTCTTCCCATAAAAGAAGACTGGGCATGTGACTGACTAGGAAGGCCCTCGGTTTTCTTATTTATTATGTTGTTAGGAAGATGAAAGAACTGGAAATAGGATCTTGGGAATGGAGAAAGAGGGAAATGAGACGGAAGAAGAAAGGAGCTTAATTGTAATTGCAATCTAGTCATGGCCTCTTCGGCGCCGCCCACGTGAGGTGCCAAGTGGCTCTGGGACGTTGCAGTGACCGGCTGAAACTTTTTTTTTTCCTAATTCTCCTGTCCCCTAAGCACTTGTGTCCTAACTTGATCACTTCCGATTGTATCATTTATTTGTATTGAAAATTGTGAGCTAATATTAGTATTATACCTTCCCTTGTACCACCGCATTCCCTCCTTGAAGTCCTTCATTTCCTGTGTCTGCTGTCAAAACCATGGGGGCGGTTGGGTACTATCGTAGCCTTTTCGTTAACATCACTCCGTATTTACAGTGTAGTGAGAAAGGGAAGGAAAGGAGTGGTACCTGTCGGGGAACTCAGTGTTAGCATCTCCGCTGTAGGAATTAGAGCTCTGTCTCGCTCGGTGGGTTAGTGCATGGGCCAGAAAACCAAGGTTGCAGTTCGATCCGGGCCAGGGCACGTGCAGAAACAACCAGCGAAGGCCTCAGTAAGTGGAACAACGAATCGAGGTTTCCCTCTCCTCCCCTCTTTTCCTCCCTCCCTTCACCTCTGTCCCTGTCTCCCTTCTTCTCTCTCTAAAATCAATACATAAAAAGAAAGAAATAGAAAACCTAGGACCAGGATTTGGCAAAAGGTGTTAATTAGCACCTTTCTCTTGCCCTCTCTAAAGCTAGTTGCTTTGCATGACAAAGGAGGCTTAGGTCCCTGCCCTTGCCCTCCCTCAGGGCACCGGCTGACCGCCTCCACTCTGATTTTTGCATCTTTTGGATGGGGAGGCTTGAACCCAGTGCATCTTAGTTTTTCTTCTCTCTCTAACTTTGAGAGACTCAGGCCTATTTTATCTGAAGGAGGAAGATGGGAAACCCCTTGAGGGCAGAAGCCGGAGCTGGCGCTTCCCGTGGTGCCTGCCAGGACTTGGCACAGGGGGCTTCTGTGTGTTTAATTAATGAGCCCTCTTGTTCCTGTTTAAAAGCTTGCTGTTCGTTTAACCTTTCCTGAGTATTCTTGGAGAGATTCTCATCCCGTTTTCTCTGCATCACTGCGCATTTTACGGCTTGTGTGTCTTGTGCAGGTTTTGTTCATGTCTTGCTCTCTGGGGGCTTCATTGACTGGCTGCTTTGTCGTCTCTACTGGAATGCAAGCTCTTACAGATTTTGTTTCTTTAGTTTAACCAGCAGAGACCGATAGAATATATTCTGTTCTTAGCATTGTGTTCCTCTCATAGTCACCCCAAAGAAGGGGCTATAACCCTGACTTGGGCATCTTTTTAGCGTTTGGTATGACCATTTGAAATAGAAGCGTACACAAGAATAAAAAGAGGGATTTGCTGAAAAACCAAAGGTTTGTCCTTGTGGAGGCTTATTTGAATTCTCATTCTGTTGGTTGAATTGATTTGTTGGCATGTAAATGTATCCTGATGGACTGCTCTGAAAATCTAACTTCGTGCTTTTTGACCTTTTTAAAGTCAGACACTGCTTTACTAATTGGATGAAGGAAAGCAATGAATCACTCCTTGGAGAATCTGCGGATGCACTCACTCAAAACTTCCCTTGTAATTGAGGAACAGGAGGATCACCGCTGGCTGGGCGTGGGGGCACCTGACTGACCTCTGATTGTGCTCAGAGAGCGGCAGAGGTCGGGGAGCCCGCGAGGCCACCAGAGGGGTCCACAGAAAACTGGGTCAGTTTGCTTGGGTCTTTCACTTATTTATCATTAGTTTTAAACAAATGTCTTTGTTGCCTTTTTCTTTCAGAGCGAGATTATTCCTTTTTTCCTTTATGTATCTAACGTGAACACAGTGCTTGGCACTTAGTCACTCTCAGTAAACATCCGAGTGTTGTCTCTTCCACCTTTAAAAAAGAACTGCGTTCCCCCTCGCGTTTGCCTCGACTCTCCCGGGCCGAGTTCCGGAACCGGCCGCACTCTCCGTGTCCTCCCTGCCTGCCACGCCTGCCATCGCCCAGGGGCTGGCTGTGCTCCGTGGCCGCGGCTCCTGCTCCGCTTTCACTCTTCGCCCCGCGTGTGGCTCGGTAGCCATGACACCTGTTGCCACCCTGCTTCTCGACACGCCCCCCCCCCCCCCCCCGGTTTGGTTTGCCGCTGTGGCCCACTCCCCTGGAGCCCTGTTGGTAGTGAGGAGGGTACAGGTTCCCCCTCCCCGCCTCTTCGTATTCCTCTTTCTCGCAGCTTCCCGGCTTTCCTGTCTTCCTTTTTCCCCTTTGTGGGGCTCTTCTGCCAGCACCCTTGGCCTCTGACATCACTTAGGGATGACCCTGGGCCTGAGCAAGCCCACATACAGGACCACAGGTACCTCCAATGCAGCAGGGGCCAAACTGTACTTGTCCGTTTCCCTTTTTTTCTCCAAACCTCCTCTTCCGGCATGTATCTCATTGAGTGGTACATCCACACAGCGGACGAGCTCAGAGAGCCTGTGACTCAAATCTGCCCCTTCTGCCTCGCGTCCCCTCTGCGGCTGTCTCATTGTTCCTCGTCGTTCCCCGCCCCCCACGACTGTTCATGGCCTCTTAATTGGCCTTCCTGTCCGAGTCCTCTCTTTTCTCCAGACTGATGGCACTTTCAAATGTACAAATCTGAGCTTATCTCTTGCTTGATTAAAATCACTAGATGTCTGCCCAGTGCCAAACAGCTAACGTTTAAATTCTTTAATGAGGCCTAGAAAATCATTTGTGCCCGTTGCCCTTGCTCTTTCCTCAGGCTTGCGCCCATGCCTCTCATTTTTCCTGGTCTTGGACTTTGACAGAATCTCTCCCACCACTCGGGGCAGCGAGCTCGTTCCTCCTGTGTAGCAGCTTCCTCCCCCTTCAGGCTCAGCACGGCCTCCCTTCCGGCCTCCCTTCCGTGAGGTCACTCTGATGACACGCTCTCCACTCGCAAGGAGCCTCTCCCCTGTACCTCCACACTCCTCACAGCGAGTGAATTTGGTTACAAGACTTCCTTCCCCGTTAGTCAGCAAGACTTGGCCTTGCGTGGACTGTGCCTTTTACCCCCGGATCCCAGGGCCTAGCGCAGGCATGGCGCCTGGCAGACCCTCGGAGCTGCCGGAGTCCGGGTCTGAGGCTGCCGCAGAGGGAGAGGAGAGCTGGCCGTGGCGGGGGGCGGGAGCCCGTTGGTGAGGCCTGCACGCCAGCGGGGTGCCAGGACGCCGTGCGCTTGCCTCCCTGGGGAAGGACGCGAACAAGAAGTGCTGGCCGCTTTTTCCTCCTGCAAACGTGCGCTTTCGTGCCTCCTCCCTCCCGATTGCAGAGTCGGCAGGATCTCCTCACGCCCTCTTCTTTACTCATACCTTTCCCTTCATTTGTGGGGTCCTGTCCATTTGTCAGCCTCTCTATTTCTGGTGTCTTGAATTTCTCTTCTCCTTACTCCCTCCCAGTGCCTACAAACAGGTTTAAGTTTTCCTTTCCTGAAAAGAAATCACATTCTTGAGATTGTTCCCCCACTTAAGCAGATGCCCAGTCTTCCTTGTACAATAATAAAACTTTCGGAAGCCGTGAATCTCAGTTGTTTGTTTATGTCTTCACTTTCCTTTCAATTCTGAGGCTTCACCCCTCCACCAGAGCCCTCTTCCTTCACCAGGTTTCTCTCTGCAACATTTGTCTTTGACTTTTATGGTGACCCACCCACTTCTTTGTCACCCTCCTGGATGTGGACATTTCCCAGGCGTCTGCCCCCTGTGGCACTCCTCCGCGCGTGGTCTCATTAACCCGGCCCTCCGCCCTCCCGTCTGCACCGAAAACTACCAAACCGGTGACCTCCCGACTGCTTAGCGCGTGTTCCTGCCTGTCCAGTTGTCGGGAAAGCACGGCGGCCTTCCTGTGTCCCGCCCTGCGTCGGTGGTGGACTTTCTCGTCCCCACCAACCGTGTCTTCCGTGCCGTGGGAATGGCCCTCGCACCCCACTGGGTTAGCCAGAAGCCCTGAACTCACCTTTCACGCCCCTTTCCCCCAGTTCTCCTGTCTCCTCCGTCCGTTTTACCCAGCAGCACCTCCTGCAGCTCTGCTCCTTTTACCCCACAGCCGCACCCTGAGCATAGGCCCCCTCCCTTCAGGGTTATTGCCCCAGGCCCCAACTTTCTGTCTCCTTGTTTCCCTCGCCCTTCAAACTACCCTGTATACAGTCTTCAAAGTTATTTTTCTAAAATCAGAATTTGATCACGCATTCCTTTATTTTAAAACATTCCTTGACTTCCTAGTTCTTATAGGTTGGTGGTCAGAATACTTAGGCTTTGTCAAAGCCTTTCACAATTGGGCCATGCTTTAGGGAAAAAAAATCTCAGCTGTATTTTCTCTTTTAAGCAAGTACCATGTTTACAAACTGTCTAGAATGACAAACACTCAGATACATGCACACCCAGACATGCCGCGAGTACGTGTATTTTTATCTCCAGTTTATCCTGAGTGCTGCTAGAGGCGGCGATGAGGACTTTTTTTAGAGCCCATGATCAGAAAAGGAAAACCCGTTCCTCCCTGACGTGTACCTTTCTAGAATCATTTTTAATATTTTTCCTTCCACTTCCTCAGGCAGAGCTCATTGCCAGGCTTGTGTAGGGTTAAGATAGTTTTGACAATTTATTTTTACTTAAACTATGTATGTGCTTTTGAAAGCAGAAGATATGGCCCTCCCGCCATCGCTCAGCTTTGCTCACCTCCCTCGCACCCCTTCTGCCCTGACCGCGGGGCATCCCCGGCGTCGAGGCCTGAGCGCTTGTACTGTATCCGCCAGGCCTTTCCTGTGGCTCCAGGTGGGTGTGCCTCCATCTTTCCAAATGCCAGGACTTCCTTGGCGCCCAGCTCCCCACCCTCTTCACCGTCCTGTGTTTACAGAAATCTCCTTCTGTTACCTTTAATCCAGTATTCAGGGAGCGGTAGTACACAATGCTGCAGTTAAGAGTGGAAATTCAGGGGCCAGAGGGCTTGAGTGTGAATTTCACAATGCCCTGCGAAAGCCCCATGTCCTTGGACCAAACACTTACCTTCTCTGCTTGCGCTCCTCCCCCGGGGGTGTGTCGGGGGTGAAGTGAGTTGACATGTGTGCAGTGCCTGAAACAGACCTGGCGCTGCTCCGTGGTGACCGCGGTCCCTGTCGCCTGGTAATTCCTGTTGGGATGCAGCATTCCAGAGCCCCCGTCCCAGAGCTCTGTCCTCACTCGTTCTGGGTGGTCCTGGAATGGTCCGCGGGTGCCTGGGCAGGCGCAGCAGGGTCGTCTTCAGCTGGGGGGCCTGGCACAGCACTGGGACCTCTCGTTCGTCTCTCGCTTCCGGGACGCCCACAGTGTGCCACGTGGGGTGCTGAAACGTGACCGACCGAGATGGGAAACCCACGGAACCTGTGCCTTACGGAACTCGCGCCGTGGGGGGACGGGCACTAAATGAAAAGGGGGCGCTGTGCCCGTGGCGCCGCTGACCTGGTAGGTGCGAAAGGAGGGCTGCAGGATGAAGGGGCTTGGGAGTGGGTTTCGTCTTACGGAGGGAGACGGGGGAGGCCGTGCCTCTGAGAGGGTGACGTTAGAGCCGAGACCTGTATAGAGCGAGTGTGCGAGTCATGCGCACGTTTGGGGGAACAGCATTCCAGGCAGAGGGAAGGGCACGCCCAAGTCCCCAAGGCAGCGGTGAGCCTGGTGTGTGCAGGGCCCAGCGAGGTGGTCGTGCCCGCCGGGAGCGGGGGAGCCGCCGGTGGGAGGAGAGGGGCTGCCAGAGGAAGGGCGGGCATTGCGGTCGGCAGCCGCAGGAGGCCGTGGGTGACGCTGTGACATGGGAGGCTGCGGAGGACCCTGAGCGGAGCCCCTTTTTCAGAGAACATGGCGGGTGTGGGGAGAGTAGGTCTGGGGAGTGGCTGGGGGCAGCCGTGCGTGGAAGCCCCAGGCACTGCCGCAATTCGGGCAAGAGTGTGGCAGGGGCTCTGGCTGGGGCCGGGGAGGCGGCAGTGGCGAGGGGGTGGTGAGAGGTGCTCCCGTTCCCGTCGACTGTGAAGGCAGAGCGGCTGATAGTTACGCGGGGCAGGGGAGGAAGAGAGCAGACCGGGGACGGCGGGGCCCGGCTCTCCGGGGGAGGGCGGCTTCCCCGGCGTGGGAAGCCGTGGGTGGGTTGGGGCGAGGGAGCGGGATGCAAGAGCGCGGCTTAGATCCAGGCAGCGGAGAGGCCCAGTCCCCCTGGAGGTCGAGGTCAGGCAGGAGGGCCAGGCCGCCCGCTCGTGGTCAGAGCGCCGCGCGGGACGGGTCGCTGATTCCCACCGAGAGGTGAGGCGAGCCTTTCCCGAAGAGAAGGCATTGGAGCGAAACTTTGGAGAACAAGCACGGTTTGCAAAGGACAGGGTAGGGAACATGAAATGTTTTCTCCAGGCCTCCTGGGCTTTTCCCCCGGCCCCTGTTGAATTGACTTAAGGCCTCGTTGGTCATCACTTCTAATCGGCGTAGCCACGCAGGTTCTCTCCTGAAAAGGAAGCCAGGACAGATTACACACTGATCAACCAGCCCCATTCTGCTGTTCCGCGTTGTTCACAAATTGGAAATTCAAGCTGGACCCTAGAGGTGCGGAATGCGCACGTGTTTTGCCTTTCTGTGTGTCTGCTGTGAATTGGGATGCGTTGATTTTGGTGTGGGTGTTTTTGTATGATCTCTGTCATCTCCACTGGGGATCCAACATTTGCGGGAAGTTTTTTGCTTCCACTGATACTGACTTTATGTGCTTGACTCAAACTGTTAATTTTGTAATTCAGTCAAGTTAAAACCACAACTACAACCTCGAGAAATTGGGACCTCTTTCTCCCTCATTACTCATCTCCCTCACTGATGTCTGTGTTGGCTCCTGCTTTGTCTGAAAAAAATGAGTCATGTTTTGCCACTCTCCGATTTAGATAGAATTTTATTTGGAGTGGAATATTGCTTATCTTTTTGTTTATATTCATGATCACTGTAGTCACAAATTTTGGTCTTCTAAATAGAGAAAAATGACTAGATGTTTGTTAATGGGGTAAAGATTGTGCATGGGAAACTTTCAGTTTATTAAATAGTCTAAGATCCTTTTAGAAGTGATATATAAAATTCATACCAGTCAGGTATGCTGTTACTTTAAAATAATCTTCAGCTGTGTCCTATAGTCTTTCTCAGTGCTGGGTATAGACAGGATGTGTGAAACTCCAGTCCTTATATAACACTTTTAGTTACGTTTCTACTTAGAAAAGGTGTTGCATTAAAGAAAAATAGTCATAGTATTTATCTCTAGGTGGGTAAAGGCTTTTAAGTCTTCAAAGTTCTTGTAATAGATTTGGCCAAAATTTTAGGTTTGTATTTGTCTTGAATTAATGAGACTGCCACTCCTCTATACTCGATGTAGGTGCATTGTTTGTCAACAACTCTGCAATTCAGGATTTGAGTGTTTTTATACATGCAAGGCATTCTGGGCAAGAAGATTCTCTAAAAAGAACACTGTCTGGATCTTATGTGAACCACAGGTAGCTCTTTTTATGTGGAAAAAATTTAAATACTGAACAATACAGATAATAACCAACACCTAAGTACTAAATAACCAACTGTTAATAACTTACTGTACTTGTTTAAGTCTTCCTTTAATAAATAAACTTCACTGAAAATTTAAAGACATATCTGCCCTCCACATCTGCCCCTTCATGCCCCTTTCTTTTTTTGCCCTCGAGAAGAATTCAGTGTGAACTGTTGCTGTTGTATTTTTTCTGTGTTAATGCAGTGCCATGGCATGTATCACTTAACATGTTTTTGAGACACATCTGTTGCTGAAATACAGATCTAGTTCATTCTTTTTAATTGTATTAGTACTTCGTAAGGATTTAGCACATCTATTGTTAACAAGAGTTCTTTATATATTCTGAGTAGTAAGTGTTTATCTATTAGCATAAGCTACAGGTATCTTAGTTTCCTTGGCTGCTCTTTGCTGTCTAGCTTTATGTCTTTTTTGGGTAGCATTCCTGGGTTTGAACTTAGATCTTCCATAGCACTTCCACCTACCAGATCTTTACACCAGTTCTTCCGCTGGTGTGGCAGACTGAGTTTTCTTTCCTTCTGCTCAGGGGAGCTCGGAGGCTGGTGAGGACAGCGGAGCCTGGGGGGCCGGTGTCGGCTCACTCAGGCAGGCCGGCCCCCAGCGTGCGCGGAACGGCGTCGCTCGTGAGCACGCTTGGTCCTGGCCGCAATGATGGACGTGGTGTTTCTCCGTTGCCGGCTCTCTCCCGAGGACATCAGAGGGGTTGCTTTATTAATTTAGAACACATTGCAGTCTAAGATTTCTTCAGGAAAGTTATGTCCATGTGCGGGTTCTTTATGTGTGGTTATTTCAAAATAAGGGCTACACAATTAGGCTTTCTGCTGAAATACTGGAATCCAATGTCTGCCATTAAAAACACATTGGTTGCAAAGATTTATTTGTTTCTAAAGCATTGATTTAATGTGTGAGCTAACAATTCAATCAAGAAAATAGATTTTTAAAAAAACTCCTCCCAGTGTCCTTACTCTTGAATTTATGGCTATTTAAGAGCTTGCCCTCTTTGAATATCTGTTACTATGATTTTTTCCCCCATTTTTTAGAGGTGGCAACTTTAAACAAAATTATCCTAGAATAATAATGATAAAAGCATTATAGACACACGCGAGCATCTCTACTGCCTCCAGCCTGTAATGAACAGCACTCATTTATCCTGACTTCGGATCCAAGCTGTGGAGCAGCGTCTGCTACAGCAAGGGTGCCAGGGTGCCAGGGTGCGCGCTGGGTTGGCTCCCAGGGAGCCTGGCGCGCGTTCACGCTGCACACCTTCGTCGAGCCCTGTGTCGCGGAGTGGCTGCACTGTTCGAGGCTCAGGGCGGCCAGGGACGAGTGGGGTGCACGGGACAGGAGCGGTCCCTCCCGTGGAGGCTGGCCCTGGGTGGGGACAAACAGCAGGCGAGCTGACCCTCGGTCCCGCGCTGGAGGGGGAGAGGGCGATAATGCCGGGGGGGCCACAGCAGCCTCAGGGTTGTTCGCCTGGCCCCTGGCCTGGCACAGGAGGGTTGCGTGGGGCGGGGGCGCCTTTGCTTAGGGGGGACGGGAGTGTGGCACGGTCGCCCGTGCAGCCAGCTTCCTGAGCACCTGCTCTGTGTGCGGAAGTGTTCTGGATGCTGATCATCAGTAATGAACAAGGGGGACAGGAAAGTCTCTTGTGTTCATGGAGTTTTACATTCTGGAAGGAAAAGGACTTACATAAACAAGAAAAGAAATAACATGAGGATTGGTGCATTGCAGATGAGTGGAGAAAGCAGGAAGCCTGAGGATACACTGAATGAAAATAGACTTTGCCAAAGGGTCAGTTTTAAAGACGTCTGTAAGGTGTCCAACGGATTTTAGATTATATTGTCCATTCCCCGCATTCTAATACTGTTTCCCCATGCACCGAGTATACTGTTTTGAAACCCCAAACCCAATTTTATTGTCTTAACAAAATCTATCACCAGCCCTAGGCTTCTGGGGACAGATTATTACCTTCCCAGGAGGTAATCTTTCCAGAGCTGAAGTGAAATATGGTAACTTGTTTTTTTGGAATGGTTGAAGAAAGGAGGGATACTGTACCTAAATTGTGTTTGCAAGAGGATGAAATACAGCTCTTTTTATGCAGAGTGAAAAAAAACTGTTGTGGAGCTGATAACTTTGTATCTGGAAAGCTGAGACTGGAGAGGTTACATATCAAATCATTATATATAACCTACTTGATAACACACGCAATTTGAGTTTCAAGGTATTGTAGCCACATCGGGAGACATAATACAGAGGAAGGATATGTGTTTCTGACACCCAGAATTTCATGAACTCTAGAAAAAGGAAAGAAAAGCAATCTCTTTGCCAAAGAAAACATCTTACTCATTTTACATATTTTATTTCTTCATTTATATACATATATATTAGAAAATCACAATAATATTTAATATCAGAAATGTTGGGGGGTACTACCAGAAGTGAATTAATATGAAGGCCAGATACTTTTTTCTCTCTCTTAAAAAAGAGGGGGCAGGGGTTCTTTTAGAACAGTTTAAGGTTTATAGCAAGATCCAGTAGAAAGCACAGAGTTCCTATGAGCCCCTTACCCCACACATGTTGACTCCTCCATTATCAACATGTAGCACTAGACGGATATATTGGTTACAATTGATAAACCTGCATTGACACATCATTATAACCCAATATTCCTAGTCTACTTTAGGGTTCAGTATTGCTATTGTACGTTCTATGGATTTTGACAAATGTGTAATATGTATTCACCATTATAGCATCATACAGAATAAATTCATTATCCACCTATTTATCCCTTCTTTCCTTCTTAACCGTGGCAACCATCGATCTTTTCCTTTTCCAGAATGTTATATAATTGGAATCATACAGGATGTAGCCTTTTCAAATTGGCCTTTTTAATTCAGTAATATACATTTAAGATTCCTCATGTCTGAGCATGATAGCTCATGTTAGTACTGAATGATATTCCATTGGATGGACCACAGTTTATCCATTCATCTATTAAAGGACATCCTGGTTGCCTCCAAGTTTTGGCAGTATGCATAAATACTGGAGTGAGATTGATCACTGGATTGTATGGTAAGAGGATTTTTTTTTTTTTTTAAAGAAATAGCCAAACTGTCTTCCACAGTGTCCGTACCATTTTGTATGCCACCAGCAATGAATGAGAGCTCCTGTTGTTCCATATCTTTGCAGTGTTTAATATTCAGTGTTTTAGATTTTGGCTATTTTTTTTAAAACATTTTATTTATTTTTAGAGCGAGGGGAAAGGAGAGAGAGAAACATCAGCACATGACAGATATGTATATCTGTTGCCTTTCGCAGGCCAGAACTCAATGCACAGAGCCACACCAGGCAGAGTAGATTTTGGCTATTCTAATAAGTATGTATTGGTATTCCATTTTTTCATTGCTGTTTTAATTTGCAGTTCTCTAATGACATGTTCAACATCTTTTATTTGTATATATTTTCCATCTGTATGTTTTACTTTCCATCTGTGTGTCTTTGGTGAGGTGTCCATTCATATCTTTTGCCCATTTTAAAATTAGGCTGATTGTTATATTATTGTTGCATTTTAAGAGTTCTTTGTATATTTTGGATGACAGTCCTTAATCAGATGTGAGGGTTTTTTTTTCAAATATGTCTTTTGTACATATCTCCTCCCAGTCTGTGGCTTGCTTGCCTTTTTTTTTTTTTTTTAAGATTTTACTTATTTATTTTTAGAGAGAGGGAAGGGGAGGAAGAGAGGATGAGAAACATCAACGTGCAAGGGAAACATTGATTGGTCACGTCTCGCACACCCGCAGCCGGAGCCTGGGGCCACAGCCCAGACACGTGCCCTGACCAGGAATTGAAACAGTGACCTTTCCCTTTGCAGGATGATGCCCAGCCCACTGAGCCACACCGCTCAGGGCTGCTTGCTTCTCTTCTCATTTTCTTGACAGTATCCATTGTGGAGCCGATGTTTTTAATTTTAATGAAGTAGAGCTTTTCGATGATTTCTTTCATGGAGTGTACCTTTGGTGTTGTATCTGAAAAGGCATCGCTAAACCCAAGGTTGCCTAGAGGCTTGTTTGTTTGTTTGTTTTGTTAACTTCTAGGAGTTCTGTAGTTTTGTGTTTCATATATATATGAGTGTGTGTGTGTGGTCTGTCCAAAAAGTATCCATCCATGTATTATGATAGAGACATTGAAGAAGAGAAGATACAAGATACAAGAAACATTGTACCTAGGACAATGACTGCTCAGTCCCCTTCAAAGTAGGCACCTTGGGACCTCACACAGGTCTCCCAGTCGCCATCAGCTGCCTCATCATCTTTTCCTGAGTCTCATCCATGGTCTGAAATCTCTTCCCTTTCAAAGGTGATTTTAGCTTGGGGAAAAAGCCGGAAGTCGCAGGGTGCCCAATCTGGGCTGTAGGGGCCTCAGTCACCCAGCTGATTTGATGTTTCTCCAGAAAGCGGCACGAGACGTGATGCATAAGTGGTGTGTTGTCATGATAAAGCTGCCAATCACCAGTAGCTCATGGCCTTCTGAACAATCTGAATAGTTTCCACAGAGGAATGTTCGAACTTAATGCAAAACTTGATGCAGATCCGTTGCTCTACTCCCTCAGTCGTTTTTAATGCGATGACCACACAGTGCACACGCTCACTCAAGGGCATGTGTACTGTGGGTCTGCCCCACTGGGAGTCTCCTGCCCCCACCGACTAGCACAGTAAAGTCGTCATTGTTCACATACGCGCATTCCATTCAACTCTCCTTGGCTGCCAGGTTACATCGATGTTGTGCAGACTGTTCGCATTTTATTAACAATGACCAGACTTTTTCTGGACAGATATATATTGCCTTTCTAGTTGTTGAGTAAAAAATAAAATGATATATTTACCCCTTTAAAAAAAGCTCTGTCCCGCTATTTACAGATGTGGTGATGTGATACGCTCAAGGGTACACAGATGGAAAGGCCAGGTTGAGTTTCAGGTTCGCTTGGAGTTTTCATCAGTACCTTTTACGGTTGTTGGGACCTGAACCCAAGAGCTTTGTCATACTCTTTTCTTGCGTGGGCCTCTGAGTGAATGATCACAGGGAAGTACTCAACCACGCATAGATCGGTAAAACATTTAAAGATCTGACAGGATACTTCTTCCACAAATTGCTGTCATGTTTCCTGGTTGTTAAGTTTATCCAGCCATTTTCTGTGAACTGTTCACTACCTGGAACCTGAACTCTTACTGTTGAGAAATTTGCTGGTTTGTCACCTTCCCATGACCATTAAGCGAGTACTTTGCAATTCTAAGGCTCCATTTTTGTAAGACTGAAAAATTGACTCTCTTGTTACTCTTAATGCTGTGCATATTTGTGCTGGCGTTGTATTCGCTTTCTAAGGTTAATTCTAGATCTCTGCACTGTCCTAAAATACTTTAAAATGATAAGCGAAGACCAGGTTTAGAAAGTACAGTAAGTCGAAAGGTTTTGTGGCCTGAAGAAAAACAATGTGTAATGACCAGTATTACCGTAGGCTGATTGATAGAGACAAGAGCCCAGCGCTCAGGGCGCCTGTCAGCTGCGCGGGAACTGTCACTCGAAGGCTGCTGCGGTGCGTGCTGTGCTTGGCTCTGTCTAAGCACCTGTTGGATCATGTCAGGGAAGCCACACTCGAGTTAGCTCATGGTATGCATGAGCATCTAACTCACCAGCACTTTTCACAGGTGAGCATGCGTAATATAGGGCATGATGAACATTAGTCCAGCTGTTAAAAAGGAGAAAAATTGAAAATTTAAACAGTAGTCCTAATTTCTTGCAAAATTATGTTGCTTCACTTATTGACCTCCCATTTCACGTTTTAGATTCTTAGTTCCTAGTTTTGTATAAACATTACCTGAAATAAGAATACAAGATTAGAAAGAAAAATTATTAAAAGTATGTGCTGTGGTTCTAGAGATACCTAATCATCTTTTTCATCTCTTAAAAGAGAAAAGTCTAACTTGGGAAGGAGATTTCATTTGTAAAATTGACTCTGTACCTTATAAGCAATGTTTAAATTCATTGGTGATAAATATGCATGTTGGTATAGTAAAATCCCATTTTTTACATAATGCTTTAATGGAAGTGGCAGTTTTATGAAATGAAAGTGACTAGTAAAAATCTGAATGATGCTCATAAGCCCTTACATCATTTTTATTGAGGTTTTTGTGTATTCTAATTCATTAATACAGGGGAAAAGGAGAACACTAACATGGTTTATTTCCTATAATTACTCAAATCGAATAGAATTTATTTTCAATAAAAGTCTTAAGGTAAATTGTCGGGGGTGGGGAGAGAAGAGTTGGTCTGTTTTTATAAAATGTCTTGATTTTTACTCATGAAACTTTGTTATTTTTCCAGCGATGTTGTTCACTTGGATATACAGGGTTCAGCACAAGTAACACCCCTTTTTTATTACAAAATCATAAGCATGTAATTCTGTAACAAGAATATCACACTCAAGCACACCATGGCATTTTAGGTAAAATGTTCAAATTAAAACTAAATTATTACACCCATATTGTTATCCTACCAACCATGCTCAAGCAGGCCTTACTTCTGTTGGACCCCGTATTTTCAGTATATTTCCCTCCAGATTTTTACAAATTAAATATTGTCTTTTAATAATTTAGATTACTTTTTATCTGATCCTTATAGGTTGAAACAGTATTTAGATTGCTGTGTAATAGATTAACTGGGGGAGCTTCCAAAAACAGCTTAGTGTTTACAGTTAAATTTGGTTTCTTTTTTTATGGTGTACCTGGAAGAAAAGGTCAATGTTAAAGGATAAACAAATACAGCAGGTCCTCAATTAATGTAGTTTTGTTCAAGGTAGTTTTGCTATAATGTTGATGAGATGCCATAAGAACTGACCCCTTGTTTATATCAGTTAGCCTGTGGCAAATTGGTTTCTTTATTTGTCATTTTTCTTAAAGTCGCAGGACCTATCTGTGATGTTAAGGGTTTAGCTGTATTTTAAAACTTTAGGCTCCCCCAGCTGCACGAGGTCGGGCGGGAGGAAGATGCTGGAAGCTGAGCTGGGAACAGATGTCTCAGTGCCATTGCAGTGCAGTCTTGCTGGCATCCTGTGCGCTGCTTTCTGTACACTTCACACCACCCTAGGAAATCTGGGTTGTTGTTTTTAATGTTTGTGGGTAATTCTGAATTGTTGGCATTTTGATCTGAAGGTGCTTCCTTGGTCTTGAGGCAGAATTGTTTCGAAACTAATAACTTGAAGCTCGTGTCTGGAAAGTGGGAAGATAGTGTATAAATCGCCTTCACCAGTCAGTGTGTGCCTTCTCCACCCCCAGGCTTTACACTGAAAGCCCACCCCTTTCTGGGAGTTGTTGCAAAGACACACACTTTGTCTGTGTCTTTCCCCAGCACCTGGGCCTCTTGGAGCTGGAGCCAGGCTTCCACAGGGTCCTTGTGATGCACGATTTTTAAAGGAGGGCCCGCAAATGTGTGCAGGGGGCGATGATGTCTGTATAGCAATGTGTGTGTCTTGGAGGGTGTGTGTGTGTGTTTGTGTTCTTCGACCCCGGAAAACTAGAGTTGTGTTCAGCAATATCTTTTTTCTGTCACCACTGCTGGTGTGACCCCCACCCAGAGCCGGCGGGGGCGGCAGGAGCGCAGCCCCTCGGCCCTCTTCATCAAGGGACCGGTGTCCTGCGCCGTGGAGTGAGGAGGGCAGAGCCTCAGCGAGGAGAGCGGAGGGCCGCCGCCTCCTCGTCCCCCAGGCCCTGCCTCAGCCCTGTGTCCAGTTTCCCCTCGGCGCCAGGAGCTTGGGGCAAGGACGGACTCTGGTCGGCACCTGGCTCTCCTGCAGGGTAGCTGAAAATCCCCTCAGGCCACGGGCACCTGCCCTGTTCTGTAAACTTCCAGTCCTGAGTAAGGAGGTGACGTGGGGCGCAGAAAGAGGGCTGTTTGTGCCGGGGCCAGCCGGCGACGCACGACACCCGAAGGCTCAGCCTTGCCTTGCCCGGGCTGGCTGGCTCGGCCTGCACGGGGCCTCCCTCTTGCCAGAGCGGGACGCCTGGGAGGGTAAACAGAGCCTCGCTAGGCTTTTCACCCTTCACGGTGTCGTTGCTCATGAAGTGAGAATAGCTTTTAGTACAAGTAACCCCCAAACAACAGGTGATCCACTAATATAGTTTGTTCTGTTTTAACGTGATATATGCATTCCTAAAAATTCCCATTCTACACAAAACACTGCATAAAAACCACAGGAGGTAGGGGAGAAATGAAGGTAGGTGCGCTGAAACACTGGCCCTGACCGGTGTGCTTGGACATGGCCCACAAAGCGGAAGGTTGCTGGTTCAGCTCCTGGAGAGGGCACCTGCCTGGGTTGTGGGTCTGGTCCCCTGTTGGGGTGCTGCAAGAGGCAACCCTTTGCTTTCACTCTTACATCTATGCTTCTCTTCCTCTCCTCCTCCTTCCCTTTCCCTCTTTTTTAAGTACATACATACATACATAAATTCTTAAACTTTATGTGAGCACACACACAGAAGAGGGGAAATTAATAAAAGTAGCAGCACAGTTTTGCACACGTTAGTCGGCAGGAAGTACATAAACACAGCAGTTAAGCATGGCACTTGATTCGTCTCGGGAGACCTGGTGTGTTTGCCCGTGGAAGTGGGCGTGAGCAGCAGGAGCGGGGGTCCCCTGCGGTAGAAGGGTGTGTGAGAACAGCAGGTGTGAGGTGTGGCCCTGGCCCACAAGGTGGACAGGTAGCTGCAGGTGGCGGCTGAGGCGGACCAGGGGTGTGTGGCGCAGTTCAGCAGGGGGCGGCCCCCCCGGGCTCTCCTAGCGTTTCTGCAGATAATCACGCATAAGCAAACGTGAAATTCGTTTTATACTCAGATTGTCCCCCTAATGTGCACATCAATCACATTGGAACAAAGTCACGGTTTCAAAATAAGCTTTATCGTAGTTTACAGTAGGTTATTTGATTTTGGAATTGAGTTTCTTTTTCGTTTTTCTTTCTACCATTATTGATTTCTTCATTTATATTTAAGTGAAGCCCACGTCAGATTGATTTTTCCTGCCCTGAGCACCTCTGGGAGAGAGGGAGCAGCCCGGGGTTCCTCAGCTCGGCATAGTCTCAGAGGGGGTTTCCGCCGCGGCGCACAGGTCTCTGTGCTCCTGTGTCTCCGTGGACACAGCCCCTGCCTTCCTAGGAGCCAGGCCCGGTGCCGGCGATACAGGAACCCAGGAGGTATCGCCCTTGTCCCCCGGGGCTGAGAGGCTCATTCAGCCGTTTTCAAGTCCCGATGGGAAAGTCTCTGTGGGCGGGGTGTCTTAGGGAGCACCCGCGGGCGGACGCAGCGTTCTGTCGCGGTTGCGTGGCGAGCACAGCCACTCCCCTTCTCGTCCCGTCTGCTTCCTTGTGAATGTGAGGTCTTGCCTGGGAAGATGAGCTCTCATCGCTTTACATGGTGAAAGATAGACATTTGAAAAGGGCCTGAGAGGCCTTGTAGTTCACACTCCCCCCCACCCCCCGAGTCCTAACACGCCCGGTGGTCAGGTGTCCACAGTGGATTGGTAAGTGGGGAAAGCAAGTCTCGGAGGGCTGTGAATAGTGTGACCCCGTTTTGCGACTCCTGCCTCCCCGCACACGCACGTATGCACTGTTTGTGTGAGCACAGACGATGTGGAAAATCTCCCCTATTGTTACCTCAGGGGGCAAAGGGAAGCTTATTAACTTCCTCTTTATACAGCTTTTATTGTTTGGCTTGTTGTAAGAAACATGTTTTACTTTTTTAATTAAAAAATCTAATAAAGTAGAAAATGAATAAATAATAACAAAATACACCCTGAGGACAGGGGCTGTGTTTCCGTCTTCCCCGCGGCCTGGGCCGTCAGAGCTGCCTGGGACGCCTCAGGTGTGGGCCACCCGGCAGGGCCGCAGTGTCTGGCGTCTGGTGGCCGGGGGTGTGACCGACCCGTCTGGCAGTGGCGCAGCGCCACGGGGGTTGCGGTGTTCGCAGACCGTGACGCCTCTGAGCCTCCCTTCCACGGCCGCGCTTAGCACACGCTGCACTGGGCCGTGGTTGCGCACCCAGGCCCGGCCCCCTCCCGGGCGCTCCTCGGCCCGGCGGCAGTCGGTGTGCGGCGCAGGCTCGGCGCTGGCCCTGGAGGGCAGAGCCTGGCCGCCCCCGGCTAGCAGGGAAACGCAGGCAAGTGACACGTCTTCCCGAGCCGCGGTCTCCGTGCTAGGGACACGGCAGCAGTCCTGTCGCCGTGAGGCGTGTTAGAATCTCGGGAGGTGCCTGCTGGCGTGGCGAGCACGTGGCGAGTTGTAGCTGTTACCGTCAGCGCATCCGCCTCTGCTCGTCCCTGATGCTTCCGAGCGCTGAGGTAGTTTTGGATCTGGAGCCTTCTCTTCGCCCCCCGCCCCCAGACTGCACGTCAGTCCTCTGCCTTCCCTCCCGAGGCTCCCCAACCAGGCTCTGTCTTGTCCCCAGGTCCCTTCACGGACGTCGTGACCACCAACCTGAAGCTTGGCAACCCGACAGACCGGAATGTGTGTTTCAAAGTGAAGACCACGGCGCCGCGGAGGTACTGCGTGAGGCCCAACAGCGGGATCATCGATGCCGGGGCCGCGATCAATGTGTCTGGTAGGTCCCGAGCCTGGAGGCTGGCGGGGTGGGCTTAGGAGGCCCCCAAGAGCCAGGGGGAGTTCTTCATGCTTCTGTTTGCGATGCAGCAGAATCCGAAGGTAGACTGCCCCCCCAGCCCCCCAGGCCTAGTGGGCCCCGCTCGCCTGTTGGCGCCTGTCGCTGAGGCTCCGTGGGTCGCTGCCCGCGGCCTCCGGGCCCGGCGGCTGGAGCAGGAGCAAAGTGGCGATTCCAGGCCTCAGAATGAGCGTGGTTTTCACTCCCTTGGAATCAAATCTGCCCTTTGGCAAGAAATAAAAAGGGCTAAACGAACTTAATTTTACTTTGTGGGAGAAAGCTAAATGGAGTTATTTTCTTATTTAAGCTAAATGATTTCTGACGTTAAGCTCCTGTCATTTCCAATGACTGGCAACTGCACTTCACGGATTGTGGAAAGCGAAGGGAGACGAGGGCCGAGGGAGTGGGGCACATCCAGGGGCGTGAGTTTGTGCATGTCTGATGGGCTCTCCCCTTCTGTCTGAGAGGGCATGTGTTTTCCAAAGTCAGACTTTTGAAAAGATGCTGGTAAAGTGCCCAAACGGAGAATTGGATTTCAGAATTAAGGAGATGTCAGTGATGGGTTTGAATTTAATGTATTTTAGAAATGGAATAAACTTTTAGCTTATTAGAACTTCTGGATCCAAGAATGCTATTGTGTTGGTGAAGGAGCTACGGGGGCGTGTGTTTATCCTTCAAGTATCAGGAGACTTTGTCACAGCGGGTTCTGTATCATTAGAAGCTACTACTCATCCGAAATGGGTACCTGGCTGGCTTTTTCCATGACAGATTTTGATTGTGATACATTTGGCTATTCGCTTGACACCTAAAGAAAGTGATTCACTTCTTTGGAAAGACAGGAGGTGTTTCATTATCTGATCATTTCTGCAAACTCTTCTTCCCTGCATCTGCTGGTCTGTCTCATTACGGCGCCTACGCCAGCTGCCCCCTGTGCGCCCCTCTCTGAGGCTGCACGGCCTGATCTGGACCCTTGGGTTGGCTGGTTACCCACCCAGGAGCGGTCAGGAGGGGAGGAGCCCACGTTCCCTGAGGGCCTCCCGCGCGCTGGGCCTGCACACAGATGCTCCCCTGTGATTTTCGCTCTCTGCCCTGGGAGGCGGGCACTGCCGCTCCATTGCACCATGGCGGGGGCTGGTGGCCGTGGTGGCAGTGGGCTCAGGAAGCCCACCTGGGGCAGCAGGCTGGCTCTGAAGCCCCGGCGCTCTGACCCAGAGCGCCCTGCAGGACGGAAGGCGAGGCCCCGGCTGTCAGCGCTTCTATGCCCTTTGGCTCCCCAGGTTTAAAGGCCACGTGGCTTTCCATTTCTCTGTTGTAATCAAGAGCGGCCTCATCTTTCATTCCCTTCTTTCATCGACTTTTCTTCCCATCTCAATTTCTTTGCCCATAGCAAATTTGAGCAAAGGTTGTCAGTAGATGAGAATTACCAATTTTCACAGTAAATGTGGGAGCGGCAACATGGTTTTCTGGATAAAATAGTCTCAACAGGCAGTTGTACAGTGTGGGGGTGCTTCCTGGTGTTTTAAGTGTGTGTGTGTATGTGTGTGTGTCTTCCAGAAAGATCCACCTCTCTGCATCATAGAAATGTTTTTTAAAGTAGTAACTAACCCTGGACATTTGTTTTGACTTACAATTACGTACTTAAGGAAGACGGAGACACGGTGGGCACGGCCTGCCTGGGCAGACGAGCAGGGCAGGCCCAGAGAGCAGGCGTGGTTGCCTGGAGCCCCGGGGCGATGCGTGGCAGAGTTGGTGTCCGAAGCTGGGCGTCCGAGCTCCTCGTCCAGGGGCGCTCCGCAGCTGCAGCCGTGCTAGGGAAAGCCTCCCCTTACAGGCAGATGTCAGAAGTAGAGCAGCTGAGTAATAACATGTCCGTATGTCTACACGCCTTCTTCCTAGGTGAGACAGGAGATGTTTGCAGGTGGAAAAGGACTCCTTAGCTTTTATTTGGGGTGTGTTTTATTTCATTGCTTGAGGTGCATGTCAGGCGGGTGCAGATGTCATTACATTTCCAGGACAGCCTCACCCAGTGGCACAGGAAGCTGGCGCTCCTATGTTGCAGTTTTACTGTATCATTTATTCGACATTCATACCTTGGGGTAGTAAGCACTGCGCCTTCCAGGGGCGCTCTTCAGTGCAGGCCCATGGTGCTGGCTCGGGGAGCACGTGGCGCTCCCCATTCCCACGAGGGAGAGGGTATCCTTGGGAGGCGGGCGGTTCAGGTTGTCCCAGGGCCAGCCCGCCCTTCTCCCAGGTGCACTGGTGGCCAGAGGTGGCCTCGCTCACTCGACCCAAAGGTCATTAGATTTGGGGTCCAGAAACCCACCCAGGAAGCCCAGCTCTGCTCTTTAACTTGGTGGTGGACGTGTGGCCAGCCCGTCGGCCCCCCTCAGCTGCCGTTGTCCCGCCTGTAACATGGAGGGCCGTGCCTGCCGCCCAGAACAGTCGCCGTGGCCTGCCAGCAGGGGGCGGTTGTGGGGTGGGGGGGCCCCCAGCTCTGGCGCAGACCGGCTGGTTTGTTGTGGGCGGGGAAGTGTGTGTATTTGAGTTGCCTTTTTAGAAATACACTAATTGCATGCATTTCAACAATTTATGGACTTTTTCTAATTTTAAGAAGAAATTTGTGGTTTTTCCTCTTTCTGTATTCTGCATTTGTTTTTAGTAAGAGCCGAGTGTAAATTTTTAGATACAATCTGTGAAAAGGTGGCCATCAACCCAACCTAAAAAGCTAGCAGCATCGCCCTGCCTATGGCCCAGAATGTCACCCCATACCTGGAAAGGACATGACTAGTACAGTATTCCTCTCCCATTTCTGAAGACCCGGGGGATGTGCAGCTGTCAGGGAAGGCTGCACGTCCTTCCTGGAGAGGGCAGCGGCGGGGGCGACGCCCAGCCACGGCGCTGGCGGGAGGCACCGAGGCGGGGGTGCGGGGATGAGGGCTCCTAGCTGTATACCGTGGAACTTACCTTTTTTTTTTTTTTTTGTCAGAAGTCCAGATTCTGACCTTTCATGCTGTTTTCTTCAAAAGATGACAAATCACTCATTGGTTTCTTAAAAAAAAAAAAAAAAACAAGACAAAACCATCTTTTATGAGCTTAGGTGTTTCGGAGCGGTCGCTCAGGTCTCTCATTTGAGCTCTTTTCTCTGTCCTTGGTGCTCATCTTGCCTCCTTCCACCAGGAGCCCCTTCCGGGCTGGGCCTCTGGATGAGGCAGTGCAGCGCAAGGCGGGCGGGGCCTTCCATTCTCAGTAGTTGGACCAGGAGGCTGTGGCTTTGGCCCCTTGCTCCCTGATTCACACCATCTACTAGAGGTGGTTTTGAATTATTCAAATCTGGACCTCAGCAAAATCGGCACACTTAAATGGAGATTGGAGAAAAGGAGATTGGATTTTTTTCCCCCTGAGATTTTAAATGCAAGGAAAATAGAACTTTTTGAATTAATGAATTGTTTGAAGCAGTGGGGGGTCTCCCCATTTGTTCTAGCTTTACAAAATTAAATCTATTTTCTGAACTGTCTAGTGGGAAAATATTTTTAAGGTAGATAATTTCTGAAAAAGTCTTTGTGGTAAGCTGTTAGTGGTTGTCGATTTTTTTTTATAATACTGCAGTTTAATAATGAGGGAGTTTTCCATTAATATTCCAAACCATGTTTGCCAGCGGATACAGCAGGTGAAGTGGTAAAATTATGGGCCCATCAAAAATACTTAGGCTTCCTGTAATATGATATTAAGTTTAATATTTTTATAACCTTCACTGAATTCTAATTCCACTAAAGTAGCAAGCACGCTTCCATTTGCAGTGCAATTATGCACATTGGTTGCCTGTGTACCAAGCAAATTAGAAATGCAAAATATCCCTGTGATAGGAGGGGCATTGGAAAGCGTCATTAAAGATGCCCATATTTAGGTACAGCTACACTTTACTGAGTGCACCCTGGGAATTGAAAATGGATTAGAGACAAACACACACAAATCTTCTAGTGTCTGTATCTGTATTTTAAATTAAAATTCAAAGAATTAAGGAGCAGCATTCATTCCTGACATATATTCCTTTTCAGCACTTATTTCCATCACATTTAAAGCATAAAGTTCTTCCAGTAAAATCCTGAGGACAATGAATATCAGCAACTCTTCTTGGATGGAAACATTGGTCAATTAATGTAATTGGGTAGTATTGCGATTGATAATTAATCCTTTTAAGGTTTTGCTGACTCAGTGTAATGGAGCTGCTTGCGTACCCGGGACCAGCCAGCCTTGGGCTACAGCTTTTAGGTGATTCGCACCCGAGCAGAGTGCGCTGCCTGCAGAGAGAGGTCAGGCGTCAGCCGCCATGTGCTGGAAGGAGGGAGTCGAAGGGGCGGGCGTCTCGGCGACCTCGTCCCTCTCCGCTTGGTCATTTGCTCTGGAACTGAAGTCTCTGACAAGAGAAACACTTTATAAGTAGTTTTCATGAACCAAGTTTATCACTCTCAGGTAAGAATAGCTCATGTTCACACTGCACAGGTATCGCTAATCTTTTTCCCCACACGAAATTCTGGTTTTATAAAAGGAAATTGCCAACAAAAAATGAGCTAAATTATACTTTTAAAGATTTTTTTTTACAGTTTATAATATTTAAGTTTCTTTAGAAAAATTCTGTTTCATTTTTTATGAGTACGACACGATTGATTTAGTCTTACATTTTCAAAGGTCAGCGACTTACAGGTACACGCAGTCCTTCTTCACTTAGCTGAAGATAGCTCTGCAGCGTGGCTGTGGATCAAAAACTCAGCGGGACTTCGGGGCATGCAAAGTCATGTTCTTGTCACTTCTTACAGTTCTTTGCATGTTTACACACTGTTAACCAGTCACAGGCCAGAATGAAGGGACGGGGCAGCGCGAGGCGGCCACAGTGGGGGGCTGCACAGGACCCTGTAGCGAGCACGTGGGAGGTCAGAAACAGCAGGCGGGCCTGGAGGTGCTGAAGCCTCCGGGCCGACCGCTCTCCGCGTTGTAGGTGATCAGCTGTCGGGCCCGTTTGCAGGTCTCACTAAGGTGGGAGTGATGGGTGTTCCTGCTCACAGCACGGGAGCGGTCAAGAAAAGGCTGTGTTGGTTTCCATTATAAAGTGTTAATGGGAGACAGGAAGCATGTTGGAGTTTTGGAAGAGATGTATATTTTTAAAGATACTTATAGAAAAGAGGGGGCGAGCCGTGTTCTCTGACCAGAGCCTGTACATGGCACGCCTCGCCGCAGCGACACGGGCGCGGTCCACACACGCAAGCGAGCCCACGGCGGGGCTGACCATGTACAGGCTCTGGTCAGAGAAGACACACAGGGCAGCGTTAGCTTATTTATAAAGAGGCAAAATTAATTATTTACCTGCTAGACTCGACGCCACCCACGGGTCCCTGAATAGGCAGAGATCCAGGGAAGCAGCGATGTTTTCAACGTTCTGAGAACCCTGAAGGAAATAGTGGGTTTACTCACGATAAGGGCGCACTGTATGAGCCAGGGCTTCGCCGCTCCGCTGCAGGCCTGCATTACATTCCCTCTGTGTGGTAGCACCAGTCGCGTCAGTATGGTTGTGAGCACTGGTTTGTTTTGGTTAGTTTAAAGCTGTGGAGCAGTGACCTCATTATTCCACCATAAGGGCAGCTTGGTAGAGAGCAGACTTTTGACATGAGGCCGTAGGAAAGGGAGGAGAGAGGACGTTCGTGGCCAGAGGACTGGAAACTGTCTTGAGCTGCGGGGAGGACAGTGAGCGGCTCTGGGCCGCAGGAGGGGGGCAGCTGGCTGGCGACGGCAGAGGCGGCTACTCTCTCTGCGCCTCCCCAAGGAGCATTCTAGAGAGAACACGAATGCCAGGAGGGGAGAGGATGCACATCCATCAGCCGGTTGAAAACTGCAGACCAGCGCCCAGGAGTGAGCTGCTGAGGAATGAAGTCCTGGTCTTGGTCTGCTCGGGTAGAAAAGGCAGGCATGTGGGAAGGCGCTCATGAGTGTGTCGGACCCCACCGGCGGGTAGAGTGAGGCCCCGCAGCGAGAGCGAGGGTGTAAGGCAGCACGCCCGCGGGAGCCACGGGGCTGGGAGACGCCGTGGAGCCTGTGTTCTCCGGGTGGGGCTCCGGGGCCGGTGGGGCTGGCGCCCGCTGGGAACACGTTGGGGATACCTGTTGCCAGCCCCGACCCAGACCTGCCAGCGGGCGCTCCAGGTGACTGAGGCTGAAGCTCTCAGAGTCGGGAGCAGGTTAAACCTCGACAGGTGTGACGAATGGAGACGTGAGTAAGGCAGGGGCCACAGGGGGAACATGCCGGGCAGGGTCAGCGTGGTAAACGGAGACTTCGGTAACCACAGGACCCCTGGGGTTGGCAGGGGGGTCGGGGAGCCAGCCCCGGAGTCACGTTCCAGGAGCTCTGCAGAGAGCCGGACTGTGCCGAGTTGGACTGATTGTCTTTACCCGTGAAGTCGGGGCAGTTCGATCTGAGGAGCAGCGTGGTGACTAGGCTGTGCAGGGGGAGATCCAGTTTGTCGGGGTTACAGGGGCCCTAGAACTAGAGTGACTGGGCTGAGAGGAAGCTGGAAAGATCTGAGTCGAAGAATCTGGACGTCCACGGAGGCCTGAGCTGAGATTGGTCCCATAACACAAGGAGAGAGGCGTTCTGAAGATGAGATTCTGAGATAAAAAACAGTAGTAAAGCACGCGCGCTTGGTGCTTGTTAGGCTTTCATTCATTAGCTCTGTTACCATCATGATGCAGATGAGAATGATAAGCGACTCGCTTGGGTTCTCATAGGGGCTTTTATGCTGCGTTTAATCAAGTCATCATTTCTCCAGAGCGTGCGCATGAGAGTTAAGCAGCGTGTAGTCTGCATTTCTCCTCTTTTGAAGACAGTCTGGTCTTTTGGATCCAGTGTTTTATGACCACCACAGCCCCTGGTTAACAGGACCCCACTTTTGCAGGCTGCAGCGCAGCGCGAAGTGTCAACGTTGGTGAGCAGCGGCTGGGCCTCCACGCTGTCTCCTGGTGACAGGATTCTTTCTAATGTAGTATCAGCAGATACATTTTAAAAGTAGGATAGATGGTTCATTTAAGAGGGTTTTATCATCAGTGTCTCTGGTATTCAAGTGAAATAAATTAAGTTAATGGGAAGCTCTTTTATAGCCTGTCATGGAAAAAGTACATAATTTCTGTCACAATTTGCATGTACAGAGCAGAAAGAACAAACGATTAACAGCATTTATTCTGTCATGTTCTCATAAAGCGCCAGCTAACAGGGCACGGGCAGTCGGGTTCGACGTGAGGCGGCGGCGGCCGCGGCAGACCAGCCTCTGCGCGTGCGCTGGAGGCCATGCTGACCAGGGTGCCGACCCTGAGGCGCAGCAGGGGTTTGGGAAGCCGTGCGAAGTCGGGGTGGCCCCTCGACCTCCTCGCTCTCGTTTGCTGCTCCAGGAGCCCAGAAGGAAAGGAGAGCTGGCAGGTGGCAAACGCTGCCTCTTCCACTTGCTGTTCGAGGCAGGAGAGCCGTTTCCGTGGGGAAGGGGCCCAGTGCCCCCCTTACTGCCCCCGGCGCTTCCCAGAAGGTCACCGACAGTTCAGAGGTTTCAGCTCTCGCCAGCCTCCCTAGCGCACCCGACACCCGTGTTCACATTTCACGAGTGCCCGGCTTTGCAGAAGGGGTGCATATATTGTACAGATTGTATTTATTTATTTTTAGAGAGAGGGGGAGGGAGGGAGAAAAGGGAGAGAAACATCAATCAGTTGCCTCTCCTATGCGCCCGACCAACTGGGGGCCGAACCCGCAACCCAGGCGTGTGTCCTGGTGGGGGATCAAACCGGCAGCCTTTCACTGTGTGAGCCGCCCTGGTCAAGGCCAGAAGGGACATTCGACCTGCGGCCCTGGCTGTCCCCAGTGCCCCCTTAAGGTGGTGACTGTGGGTTGCCACTGTCACATCTGCTTGCACTTGTTTAGGACGGAGGTGTGGGTGCAGGCGGTGCCCCGAGGCTTCCGGGTTTGCGTGGCAGCGGGCACTGAGGCGGCCCGGGCCTGCCGTCGCGCCAAGGACAGCTGGGAGGCCCGCGGCAGGGCGCCCTCTGTGGCGGCGCAGCAGGCAGCTGCAAGGCGGTTTGGTCAGAGTAGCACGAGGAGCCCTGCCCCCTGCCGGCCAGGGGCGTGTGTGCTTCCGGTGCCCCCGAGCCCCCACACGTGCCGGATCTCGTGGCTGGGTTTCCACGGAACTGCTTTCTCTCTCAACTGCAGTTTCTTCCGGGGGGGCACTGGACAGAGCTGCCCCCCCGCGCATGCACCAGAATCCCGTCGCCAGGTCGGGGTCCCCTTGCAGGGCGGCGCGGCGGAGAGCGAGGGTGCTCGGGTGCTTTAGTTCTGGGCCCCACGCGTCTCGAAAACGGTAAGCACCCAGGGACGCTGCTGCCTGTGGGCTGTACCGGGGTTTGCCGTGCTGCGGATTAAACTGAGGGACTTAAGAGGTGCTGATTTATTTTGTAATCATATTAATAAATCAGTTACATCCAAAAAACTTAGAAGACCGGTGCTGTTTAACATGTTTTGCAAATCTTTAATGTCTGGCTTAATGGGACACAGTCTGTTATAATGTGTCATTTTGATGAATGAGTATGAAGGAAAACCACTTTTACCACAGAATATGTAGTTGGAGAAGGGAAGAGTATTTTAAGAGCCTTTTCAGATAATTACAGGCATTATTCTTTGATACTACACCAAAACTTGACAAGTGGCACTTCCATAAAGCGTAGTACAGTGTGGAATCTGAAACTGGCTGTGAACTGTTTGACCCTTGTTTCTCCAAGATGCATTGGTCTCTCCTGCACTTAGATTAGAGTGTGTAATATTACAGCAGCTGAATTGCACAGGTGTTCCGAATGCTGACATATTTCATTAGGTAACAAAAAAATCACACTTGTTACTGTTTCCACTGACCTCATTGGAAAAGTCTTTAAGGACTTGGGAAACGTGACGCTTTCGGCGACAGGCACAAGTTTTCCAAGATTGCCTGACAGCCTGCGTTTTGTCATTGGCCACAGCCCTGTAAGCGGTTTTCCCTGAATGGGTGGACTCACTCCATTCGTGTTCGAGAAACACCTGCTCTGTGCCCGGGTCGGAACCCCCGGACTCTCAAACCCACAAGTCAGCATCCGGCACGGCTGCCGGCCGGGCCCCTGCCCAGGAGCTTTCCCCAGCACAGCAGGGCCTTCAGGGCGGAGCGTGACCACGTGCCGTCAGATGTGGTCCAGGGAGCGGCTCCATCGGGGTGTTCCTGAGGGAAATCAGCCTTTTTTAAGGAGCCACATGTGTGGCCGTGCCTGGTAGGAGGATGCGGGCCCTGCGGGCGCGCTTGCTGTCCTGCCCCCTGCTCGCAGTTTACCGGGGCTTTTGTGCCAGCGTCCCTGAATGTCAGCACAGGTGAAGAGGCTCATAACGTATTGGTATTCTTACGGGCACAGTGTGGACTGAATGGGCCACCCAGTGGACCCTCAGGGTCCGCGGATAGCGCTTTGAGAGCCTGTCGCAGGGAAGCCTGACTCTGGGGGCGGAGCCAGGGTGGAGCGAGACCTCCCGGTCCCTGGAGTGCTGGCAGGGGCCGCGTGCTGCCACGTAGCCTTTCTAAACCGCCTTTCTAAGCCGCGTCTTCTCCTCTGGAAAGTGAGGGCCGGAGCCTCTGCGGCGGGCTGTTGGGAACACTAAGTGGGCCAGTTGACGAACTTGCGCGGGGCCTCGTGCACGGCAGCCCAGTGGGGGCTTCGCTCCCCGCCCCCGCGCGGAAGCCTCCTGGCTGTTCTCTGCCAGCCGCAGGGCCTCGGGGAAGCGGGTGCAGCGTGAGGAGGGGAGCGGAGATTCCTGGGCTGGGTCGGGCGAGAGGCCCTTAGGTTCCCTGGACGGCAGCTCTGTGTCTGACCCAGTGCGTTTTGAGCTGAAGAGCCAACTTCTCTGGAAATCAGTGTCTTGTTGCTCTCGCCCTCTGGGCGTCAGGCTCTGTTCGGATAATCCCAGTTCTGCCTTAATGCTCCCCGGAGCGGAGGGGCAGCGGTTGGTCACAGCTGCGGGGGTCCGTGTTCTGCTGCAGGAACTATGCCCACCGGACATCAGACTGTCACCTGGGACAAAGTTCGCTTCTTCCCCATCCAGAAAAATACTGGAGTATGATGTCACAGCCAGGCAAAACCCAAAATTCTCAAAACCCAATTCACTTTAATTTTTAAAAAATGAACATTAATATGACCGTGGTTTGAAAACTGTGACCCAGCTCTAAACGAGGCTGACAGCTCCTGTCCAAGAGAGATCCCAGTGACTTCTTAGGTTGTCGTGTGTTACCCAGTTGTTGCCCTGGAGGGTGGGGGGCCACTCTGGGAAGGCAGCTTGCAGAAGACGAGTGCGTGGCTTTGCCGTGCTGGTGGGCCAGTGTCCCGGTCTGTCCGGGAGGCCTCCTGTCGGCCCAGGGATGCCGGGTCCCGTGCGGCCGGCGAGGGCGGCTTGTCCCAGAGGGGCCACGCTTCTGCAGGGTTTTTGTCCTGAAGGAGTCTCCCAGCAGGGTCCCCGTAGCTCGGTGCAGCTGCGGAGCGGCCTGGGCGCCTGCGCACACTGAAGCCTTCGCCTCACTGCATCTTTGGAGCGTAACAGACCCTCTGTCCCCGGGATAGAAAGGACCCCTGCACCCCCGGGTGGACGCGGGGTGGGTCTTTGTATTTCTCTTCTCCATCGCACGTGGTTCGGCGAGGTACGTGACAGTGGGCCTGGGGTGCAGGACAGGGGCTCTGCCCAGCTGAGAGACGCTTGTGGCGGAAGGGTTGCTGGGCTGCGCTTAGCTCTTTGTCTTCCTAACGTCGTGACCTTGAGCTTGAGCAAGTCGGCTCACTCAGTTGAACAGCCCAGCAAAACTCGTCTTCATTTACTCGGGACACTTGCCCTTTATCTGCTGCGGGCGTGGTTGATGGTGAGGCTTCAGAGGCAGGACCTGGGAAGCCCTCAGATGGGGTGCAAGGGACAGAGACCTCCGATGAGCACCCCGGAAAAGGTGTGGGCGGAGGGGCGGAGCTTGCCCTGCCTTAGGACAGGGAGCCGGCCCTCCCACGGCCCAGCGGGGCTCTCCGGGCCTACCGCCCGCATTCAAGGGCTCTTTTCTCTGCAGCGTGACCTTTCTGTGCTTCAGTTTTGTTGTCTGAAAATAGGAGTCAAGATCACCTCCGTAACAGGACCTGCCCCGTAAGGATCCAGTGGACAGTGGCAGGCCTGACGCACAGGGCCTGGTTTCTGACCCGTGGGAAGCGCTCCGTCTGCGTCAGCTCTCAGCGCAGTCAGGCCGCCGCAGGCTTTCTCCGCCTGCGGAAAGCTGTTTCAGAGGCTTTAATGAGACGTGGGGCCAGGCAAAGCCTTGCACAGACACCGTACTTTTCAGCGACCGTCATGTAATGGACGGGGTGGGTCCCAAGGAAACCCGTTGGAGCAGGGACCCCGCACTCAGTGCAGGGGGGGAGCCCTCCGAGGGAGCCTTTAGGCAAGGCCCCACTGGGCGCCGCGGACGGAAAGCTGTGAGCCTGAGTGTGCTGCTGGTGAGAATGCTGCCGTGTCTGCGGGCAGGGGTGTGTCTCAGCTCTTCCTTCGATGGCCGGGCTAAGGAAAACCAGATGGAGAGGAGCAAACACAGCTCCTTGCTCGTCTTGGATTCTTCTGGTTAGTGTGTAAAGAGATTATCTGGGGGTGTTCCTTGCTCACCTCTCCGTGAGGGCTGTAGGAGACAGTGTGTCCGGCATGTGGTCAGGGGGCTTGGATTCAGAAGACCTGGGCCCCAGTTCCGCCACTTCCTGCTGTTCGACCTCAGGCAAGTCACCTAGCCTTGCGGGACCTCAGGTTTGAGCCCAGAGCAGTGTGAAGGATGCTGGTCTTCGTGTTCTGCTCACGGGCCCGGGGCACCACGAGGCCTGGAGAACTGGGTGAATTGCTTTATAGCCAACATTCAAGTATTGACAACTGGCTGCTGGTAACCAAGTCTGACCCTCCTAATGAACTATTTTCTTTCTCAGTGATGTTACAGCCTTTCGATTATGATCCCAATGAGAAAAGTAAACACAAGTTTATGGTTCAGTCTATGTTTGCGCCAACTGACACTTCTGATATGGAAGCTGTAGTAAGTACTGAATGCTTCTTACTTTTTCAGTGATTCAATGATTAGGTACAGAATTGTGGGTGCATGCATGTCCCAATGTGTCACAATTGTTTTTAAAGGGGAATGGTGTTTCCAGGGAGGTTTGTGCTTTTGACTATCCTTTTCATTTTTCTAAAATGATCTTAATGTTTTATGTAACTCTCCAGAATATTATTCTTTTCTGACTTTTCTACCTCAGTTTCTCCTAGCACTTTCTTGTTCTGATGGACTGTATCTTGAATGGTTTGCGGATTCTCTCTCTATTCCCGTCCTGGGTCCCACAGAACAGGACACTGTCCATTCCTGAGCACCTCCCCCCCCCACCCCCCAGAGCCCAGAGGGGGCGAGAGATCAATACTAAATGTCCTCAGCCCTTAAGGGTTTTGGGTTTTTTTCCCTTAGTTCTGGTAAGCACAATTCTGTTTCTTTTTTTCTTTAGAGTTCATTTTTTTTCCTGCTTAAATACATGTTTAATTTTGTTAAAAATAAGATGACTTCGTTTTCATAAAATAAGTGATGCTTTATTACTGATTTTTCTGGAAAAAGGAGGATAGTGGAAATTCCGAGGTCAGCCCGTTGCACTTCTGAGTACACAGGAGGCGCCCCGTGCTGGGAGCGGGAGGCCCGTGTGCAGAGCCGCTCCTCCGGGCCCCGCTCCAGCCAGGACAGACGCCTGGCCCCCCGGCTGGGAAAGGCAGGCAGGGTCGCCTCCGCACCCCCACCACTTCCCCGCCTGCCAGCCCAAACCAGGGGGCTGGCGTCACCCGAGGAGGCCTGAGGCCAAGGACTGTGTGTGTTCAGCCCCTTGGGTCCCAGTGTCGCCCACAGCCTCTTCCTCTTGTCTTAGAAAAGGACACTGACCGTCTCCTTGGTGTTTATGTTCTGGGCAGTGAATGAGGGAGACACCCTGCCCTGTTGGGGGTTTGAGAGAGGTCAGTGGTGAGGAGCCATCCACCTCCCTGCTCAGAAGAGCCACCCATGAGACGGTCTCCACCTTCCCTTTCATCCCCTCAGACATCACGTGTCACTTCTTGTTAATTCGGGCTGTCAAGGACATGCATGGCAAACACGAAAGGCGGGCTGCCTGAGGCATGTCCTGCCGGCTTGCGCTGCATGGCTTGCTGAGGGGAGCCGCGGCTCGGGCCGGGGTGCGCTGAGGGCCGCCTGCGCCGACCCTGTGCGGCCGTGTCCGTCCCCCCCGGGTGTGGTCGGGCGGAGGCCTGCGGCCCGGCTGCCGTGGGAGTCCACGTGCCCGCAGGAAGGGCGAGTCTCGCCTCCTGCGCATCCATTTTTACAGCTCTTGAGGAGATGTTTGTACAAAATGTACATTGTAAGATTTTTGGAAATACAAAAACGAAAAATTACCTGTAATTTGTTGACACTTAACCACTGTTACTGAAGGAGAGCCGTGTGCTTTTTATTTTAAAATATTTTTTTCCTTTCAGTACAGAAAAAAGGCACAGTAACCACTCACGCCGCCTTTGCCTGGATTCCCCATTTACCAGTTTGCCACGTTCACGCCGTGTCTGGCACACACTTTGTTTTCCGCGGAGTGGAAGGTGCAGACTTCACCCCTAAACGCGTCAGCGCGAGGACAGTCTCTCACACAGCCAAATGCTGTTGCCGCGGCGGAGGACGTCCCTGATAGCCATGCCGCCTCGTAGGGCAGCCCGCCCCGCAGGGCTCCCCCGGCCCCCGGGCGGCCTGCATTTCTCGCTCGGGTCAGGCGCCCTCAGCCTTGCCTATCTTTCACGGCTTTGAAAGTCTGAGTGCCCAGGCCAGGGGACATGTAGAACACCCCACATTCTGGATCTCTCCAGCTCTTTCCTCATGATTAGATTGAGGTTAAATGTTTTGTGGCCCGAATGGCCCACAGGTGATGTCATGTAGACGGCATGTTAGAAGGCATTTAGTGCTAATTGGCCCTCTTCGGTGACAGACACTAAGTTGGAACTACTTGGTTGAGATGGCGACGGCCAATTCTCTCTGGTGTCAAAGCGCCTTTGCCCCTGGTGGCCGGTCACAGGGAACCTGCGACGCTCGGCGCGCGCCAGGGGCCGCGCGGACAGCCTGCTGGCAGCGGTCCTCCTCCCGGTGGCGCCAGCGTCCGGGTGCAGCCCTTGCCCAAGGGGTTCATTGGGCAGCCCCTATTGTTCACATACTCACTGTTTGCCATGTATGGCTCTTGGTACCTGTGTTGCTCTGGCTGCCTCCTGCATGGCCCTGGGGCAGGGGTGGGGGTGCTCTTCCCTCTCTGTGTTGGAACCTTCCTGCTCAGCTGGTCTGTGGCCGTCAGAATGCCCTGAATCCCTGCCCCCACTTCCAGTGGAGGCGGGAAGCAAGAGGGTGTCCTCCCCGAACAGGACCCCGCCAGGGAGCTGGCCACATGGACAGGACCAGGGGCGGGCACGGTGCGGCACCGTGGGGCGGCGAGCCCAGAGGGGCTTGCGAGCTGCCGTGCTGTGCTGCAAGTCGGCGGCGTGGCTCCGGAGCCGCTCCCAGGCGGGATGTGCCTCCTCTGGGCAGGATGTGCCGTGTAACGCAGGTTTGCCTTCTTGCCAGGAGCCGGAGCCAGCGCGGGTCCTCGGGCCGCCAGTGGCGGGCCTCCGTGGTCCATGTCGGCCGCAGGCGGGCGGCGGGCGGGGCGCTGGCCGGCACCTAGGAGTCAGGCAGCGCGGCCGGGGCTGGCAGCGGGTGATAAATACTCAGGGAAGCTAGTGTATTTAATCTTGTCGTGTTGAAAATATTGGAATCTCAGCAGACTTAGTTCTTTATTTGATATACATCAGGGCTTTCTCATTAAGAGTGTTTTTCTGAAATTGTCAGTTATAGGAAGAAAATTATTCTTCCAGCAGCTTTATAATATCCTGATTATTAAATTTAAATTGTTTTAGTGGAAGGAGGCAAAACCGGAAGACCTTATGGATTCAAAACTTAGATGCGTGTTTGAATTGCCAGCAGAAAATGATAAACCAGTAAGTATGTTTATAGTTAACAGTAATTGAATGTTGCAAGCTGATACTTATTTGCATACCATCTCCTGCAAAACCAAGATTTAAGTTGGCAAATTATTTTCCCCTTTCTGATGTAAGAAGGAAAAAAAAGCTGAAGTCGACAAATAAGTGGGCCCTCATGAAATCAGCCTTTGAAAGACTTGCAGAAAGACAATAATTGAAACAATTTTTCCCCTTGCAATGTGCAACCTGTTGGCTGTTGAAATGTTATAAATCCCAAAGAACACCTTTGACCTGACAAAGTGACGGGTTGCTATTGGGTAAGACTAAAACAGGGAATAATTTGCCGTTTATCATGATGCTTGACAGACGGTGGGGAGTGCGTAGGAGCTGCTGTTTCGCGAAGCCTGCAGGCCCCCCCTGCCCCCGCCTGCTCACCCCTGTTCCCTGGGCGCGGCCTGACCCCCAGCCCCGCCGCCCCGCCCGCACACCTGCTTTGAGGGGAGGGTTTTCTTACTGCAGGCTGTCCCCACGGGAACGTGCTCTGCTGGGGGCCGTCCTGGGCCTTGTGGGCGCCCGGCCTCCACCCCCTCGGGACTGGCAGCGCCCCTAGTTGGCACAGCCAGAACCATCTCCTGCCATTGCCACGTGGGCCCCAGGGGACAGTTGCCCCCTTGGGAGTCTCCTGGCTGCCGGAGGGCGAGTCCCCAGAGCAGCGTCCTCCAGGCTGTCACACACTTTTCTCTGTAAAACCAAGGGACGGCCCAGCCCCAGCCCCAGCCCTCACTGTGACCGGCTAGAGACAGAAGATTGAGGTGCTAATATGGACTCCCCTCAGACTAGTCAGAAAAACTTAAATTGCATTAAAGACACAGTCGGAAGCCACAGCAGAGTATCGGCTGCCCTTGGCCATCCCTGGCTGGACGTGGGTGACGGAACTGCCCCGAGGCCGGGTGTGGACAGCACCCCTCACGGCTCCAGGGACGCCGCAGCCCGTGCCGGATGGCATGGCGCGTCCCTCCTGTCCAGGCGTTAGCACTTTCCTTATGTGTCCTTTGCATCGAGCAGTGTGTTCTGCGCGAGGTGGCTTTGGAAGCTGCAGGACCTGTATGTTGGTCCTCGCTCTGTGATGTGTTAGCTTTGTAGAGGGGACCTTGTACTCCCAGTCGCCATCTGGAAATTAAAGGGTGGCGCTAGGCAAGTGGTTCTCAGTTCCTCTGTTGTCCCCAGCACAGCCGAGCCTCCACATCCCCCCTTCCCACCTACCGACGCACCCCTGGTCAGTCTCAAAACGGAGCCCTCACATGGGGAGCGGGGGCGCACATCTTCCCAGACTGAAACCTCGCGGGCATGGCCATTCCCCCACCCCAGCTTCCAGGCACTGAGCTCACAGCACAAACCGCCTTCGGGCCCCCCTGGCCTCCCGCCCCTGCCCAGCCAGTCCTGGGGATGTTCACATCTTCATGGTGACAGTAATTTGTGGCTAATAATCCCTGCGCCTGCACAATTACCGTATGCTAATTTCTGCACGGCAGGACTTTGATAGCACAATACACAGAGCCCTTTTTCTCTTTCTTTGAAGTATTAGTCTCAGCCGAACTTCATTATTTGCCCTTGTCTGTAATTTCTGGGGTTCAGTTGCTTTAGATTATTAAGATACTAGATAAAGTGATCCATTTTAAAAATGAATGTGACATTTTACAGTGTGGATGAAACACTGCCACGTGTGGTGTTTGCTGAGAGCTACTTTACTTTGCGTAAAAAGTCCTTTATTACATAGTTGGTGACACTTGGGCTTTCGTTTATTTCTGAACAGCATGATGTAGAAATAAATAAAATTATATCCACAACTGCACCAAAGACAGAAACACCCATGGTGTCTAAATCCCTGAGCTCCTCTTTGGACGACACAGAAGTTAAGAAGGTGATGGAAGAGTGTAAGAGGCTGCAAGGCGAAGTGCAGAGGCTGCGGGAAGAGAACAGGCAGTTAAAGGTAACAGTGCGTCCTTTGCTGGTGGTCTGGAGACTGGGGCTTCTTCACGGAGAACTGGGGTGGGGCGGCTGACGGACCCCTGAATTTGTAGAGTTGTTTGTATTTGCACAATTTTCTCCCAGGGAGAAATCCCATGGCATTCATCGGGTTCTCAAAGGGTCCCTCCCACCTCCCTGGTCAAGAACCTGAAGTTTCTCAACTATTTAAACTCTTACCTCCTTGTTTAAAAAAAAAAAAAACCCTCCCACCCTTCATTAGTAAATCGAAAATAAGATTTGAGACCAAAAATAAAACAGTAATGGTTATTTGGAATTTACTTTTTCAAACCCCACTTCATCCCTCCTGGATGAGGCTCTCTTTTTGAAGGGGGTCTGCTCTGACCCGGCCTCCACTTTAACACAAGTGTGATTCTGGCTTCTGAAGATTCTAAATAGGTCTGAGCAAAAAGCCCCCGTCAAACTATGACCCTGGGGTCGAGATTGGAGATGGGAAGCTGTCAGAGTAGCCGGGTGGAGGCGGGAGGGGGACGTCGTGTCCGGCCTGGGCGCGGCGGCGGCCTGGGCACCGCTTCCGGCCCGGGGGCTGCGCTGCTGCAGAAGTGGCTGGTGAGGCTCGAACCAGTCCTAAGTCTGCGGGAGCCACAGCGTCTCCCGGGGCTCCGCTCACCAGGCGCCTCTCCTGCCCCTTCAGCTGTAAAAGGATGTCTGTTTTAGACTCAGTCTTCAGAGCATTTCTCATTTTCTGACCATAGGAATTGTTGTTGCAGCTTCAACTTTGAGGGTGATCTGTTGCTTCCACCTTGGACATGCCCCCCAAGCACAGAGCGCAGTAGGTTTTCGCCCTTTGGCCACCTCGGCTCCGCCCTCTGGAACGTGCCCGTTCCGTCGGCTCCGCCTTCCCTCGCGCTCCTGCAGGGTGGGCGCCGAGCCGCCCTGGCGCTGGGAGGGCGCCACTGCTCTCAGACGCCTCCGTTTGCCCATCCGTCACTGCCTTCAGCAGGGAGATGCTGCTGCTGACACTTTGCCTTTTGGCTAAAGATCTAAGATAACGCCTAAAGCTTTTTCTTGAGTGTATTTCTCTTCAGAAACAGTTCTGTGCCGTTTAAAGTGATAAATAGGTAGAAATAGCTTCCATATAAACCCAGTAAAATGAACGCTGCATTTTGCTGTGCCCATTTTCTGAAGTTAAGCGAGTAACGCCAGTCACTTACCACCGTGCGGCAGCACTGGCCGTGCCCCACGGGCAGAGTGTCTTTAAAATATTACCGGACCGGTCTCGGCATTAGAAGGTTCTTTATCCTGCCAAACACTGATTTTTTTTGTTTTGTGTTTTTTCATTCTTTTACTTGGTCAACACATTTCCTGAGGCCCCGCCCTGTGCCCACCATGGTGGGCGCAGACAGGAGCCGCTCTGCCCTGAGGAGCTTCCTGGTACTGGGGGGGCTGGGGGCGCGGACCAGCACCATCTCAGACGGGAGGCCACGCCAGGCCCGGGGCGTCCGCTCGGGGGCCATGAAGGGACAGAACGAGAAGGAGAGAGGAAAGTGCAGCTGGTGCGGGGGCTCCGGGAGGCGTGGGCCGCCTTGGGGGCCAGAGCCGCGGCGGCTGTGCGCTGGGGATGTGGCCAGGTGCCTTTACATAGAGGGAAAGCCGCGTTGCCTGTTTGGGAAATCCATGCATTATGTAGAAAATATTTGAGATGCATGTATCAAGTGCAGTCACAGTGTAACATTCCGCAGGTCATGTCCTGGAATAGTGAAAGGCCAGCAGGCTGCATGTAACTCCGTGGACACCCACTGTGCACGTGGCTCTCCACTGCGAAGCTCCCGGTCCTGGCTCGGGAGTTCCTTGCGATGAGGGAAGCCCGTTCAGAGAGGAAGGAAGGATGGGGGTTGGAGGTGGCTGTAGGTGAAGAGCAATAGCTGGGAGACGTGGCCAGAAAAGCGCACGGGCCCATGCTGGACCCTCTTCAGAGCCTTTTTCTGTAAATCTTGGGGAACCGGGGGTTCCCTGCTTGGATTTATGGTGTGAAAAGGTAACTGGCAGCAATGTGTAGGATGGATGGCGGCAGCGAGGGACAGCATTTTGTAGTGGCCTCAAGCCAGTCCCCTCACAGGCTTCCCAGTGGGGAGGGTGGACCATGTCATGGGGTCGGAAGCTGGGTGTGAGCCCACCGCTCAGCGGGACGGCGGCTGCCGCTTCCGGTGCGTGGAGTGTCTTGAAATGTGTCTTTGCTCCCATAGGAAGAAGATGGACTCCGGAAGAGGAAGACGGTGCAGAGCAACAGCCCAGGTCCCGCGCTCGCCGCGGTGGGCAAGGAGGAGGGCCTCAGCACCCGGCTGCTTGCGCTGGTGGTCCTGTTCTTCATCGTCGGGGTCATCATCGGGAAGATCGCCTTGTAGAGGCAGCAGGCGAGGGTGGCCGATGGGATTGGTGGGCCCGCCACGTCATGGGATTTAAATTTACCATAACCGTGTATAAAATTAATGTATGATGACATCTCACAGGTCTTGCCTTTAAATTACCCCTCCCTGCGCGTGCAAGTGCACACACACACACAAATGTAACATAATATAACGATCTTTTAGAAAGTTAAAAATGTATAGTACGTGATTGGGGAAAAGAATGATCTTTGTTAATGACAAGGGAAACCGTGATTAAATGATAATGGCATGTTGTAAATGTCATTTTAGACATTTGTAGCCTCGGTCCATGTTGCTGGATTACCTCTCTGAAAACGCGACACTTCCTCGCCGGGTGGTGCTGGCCCTCGGGAGCCGGAGCCCCGTGCGGTGGGAGCGCCAGCCCCTCCACAGCCACCCCGCTGCTCGCTCACTCCCCGAGCTGCCTGGCCGCGCGCCACCCCGGCCATCAGTTCTGGGGGCTGATGGACAGAGCCGGACGCCGAGAAGACTCGGGCCGTGGCAGCATCGACAGACTTGCTGGGCAGGGGAAGGGGGCGGCGAGGGGGACTGACCGGCCCAGCACTTCAGGAAGTCAACGCTTTGTTCTCTCAAAGGGACCAAGCTAAATTACTGTTGGTTCATGTAGTGAGATTGAGCTGTTACTCGGAAACATTTAATGCATATTTAACTTATTTAATGTATTTCATCTCATGTTTTCTTATTGTCACGAGATTATAATGAATGCTGTGGCCAGAGCCCAGCTGTGCCGCCCGAGGCTGGCGGCAGACGCTGGCTGGCGCTGTTGCCAGCGGGCCAGGGGCTGCTGCCTCTGGAGGGCTCGGGCTCTGCACACGTGTGGCTGGCGTGTGGTCCGTTTGAAGGCTGGAGAGCAGCAGCTGGGAAGTATTTTTCTGTGTAAATAATTAACAGCTGTCATCGGGAGGGAAATTTGTAGTAGCAACAGCCAGCTCCATGTGACCCCTTGCAGTGGAGAGGAGCCGCCGCTGTTCCGTGCTGCTCTCCCCCGGCCCGCCCCTCGACCCCCAGCCAGTGCGCGCACTTCCGGCTGGGGCCCCGGCCTGGTCCGGGCCTGACTCCTGCGGCCCCAGCCGGGGGTCAGGAGCAGCAGCGGGGGTAGGGGGAGGGAACCAGCAGTTGGGGTGCCGAGGGGTGCGCGAGGGGCTCTTTCGATCGTCCGTCCGTCACGTGGTAACGGAGACTTAGACTCTGGAGTCATTTTATGCCGTAAAAGACCAATCCAGTACTGTTTGACTATGTAGCATCTTAAAAAGAAAAAAAATTAAAATAAAGCCCCCAAATTAAGAATTCCTTTGTCATTTTGTCACATTTGGGAGCATGTCACACATGGGAGGATTGATTTTTGTCATCTTCATTTTGTCAGCGGAAGGCTGATTTTAAAATGTGCCCTGTCCATGAGAAAATATGTACAAGGTCTGTCCAGAAGGTACCCAGCCATGTACTAGGAAAAAGACATTTACTGAAGAAGATAAGATGCATTGTACGTAGGACAAGGACGCCTCAGTCCCCTTCAAAATAGGCACCTTGGGACCTCGCACAGGCCTCTCACTCGACATCAGCTGCCCTGTTGTATTTCCCTGAATCTCGTTGGCAGTCTGGAATCTTTCCTTTTCGAAGGTGATTTTAGTTTTGGGCAAAGCCAGAAGCCACAGAGTGCGGAACCTGGGCTGTAGGGAGCTGAATCACCTGGATGATTTGATGTTTCACCAGAAAACGGCACAAGATGGCGTGCGTGCGTGGGCGCATTGTGCTGGAGCTGCCAGTCACCAGCTGCCCCAGCCACAGCCTCTGAGTCCTCGGAACTGTTTCCCCAGAGGACTGTTCGCTTGTAACGCAAAATCTGATGGAGATTTGTTGCTCCACTCGCTCGGTCATTTTGAATGCAACAGCTGCATGGTACACACGCTTGCTCTATGGCATCTGCTGCCCCCACTGACTAGTACAGTGAAGGTGTCATTGTTCACACATGCACATTTCCAGCCCACTCTCCTTGGCAGCCAGGGTGTGCAAACCATTCTCCTGTTAACAATGGCTGGAGTTTTTCCGGATAGACCTTGTGTGTTTGATTTTTTTATAAATATACTTGGGTGGTGGTCGCTGACACTGAGTATAAAAGTAAACTGCTGAACGTCTAAAGCAGCAGGTCAGTCACCCTTGCCTTTCCCTGAAGGAAAAGAAGCCTCCCCTCTGCGTTAAGGAGTCATGCAGGAAAGACCCGTGAGAGCTATGCTGAGCGGGGCTGCAGTGTGTGGGCGGGTTTTAAAGGACGAGTTCTACACCGGGAAGAGGGTCCTTAGATGTCAGTGCACCCTGAGTCACTTTCCCTGGAGCCTGGCGGGGCAGGGTGGCCTGAGAGTCTGCCTCTGGTGATCCCCTCAGGACCTAGAGAGAGACGGGCCGTGGGAGCCCGGCGGGCCAGTCAGTAACTTCCTGTCTTCGCCGTAAGTTCCCTCCGCATCCCAAGTTCTTACCCAGATGGGCCACACCTCCTGCTCCAATGGCGCCGAGTTCACAGGTGGGGAAGGCCATCCCGTTATAAATTAGTCTCCAGTGCTTTTTCCACGTGGATCCATGAGCTGTGAGGCATGTGCCGTGTGCCATTCATTTCCTCTAAGTGGACTAGAATTTGCCCCAGTGTGGGAGCCACAGCAGCGACGTTTCTGTAGCCTCCAGGAGCTCCCCGCCTCGGAAGCAGAGTGCTCGCAGTCACGGTTCTCCCCCTGGCCTGTCCCCACCGGGGTCTGCAGGCTGTTTGTTAGAGGACTCGGCTGTGTGTTCTGATAAAGCTCCGTTCACGACCACAGCGGGTGGGAGCTGGCCTGAGGCTGGTGCCTCCCTGAAGCGACTGTCCTCAGAAAGAATGCGTGGGTGGCCGCCTCTGCATTGGGCTTTTGAACGCGACTTAGCATTTTGTAGACACCTAGAAACAGGTGGATATGGGCATTTGGTTGGTAGGGAAACGTTAAAATTCAAAACCCAAAGTTGTCTCTTCTTTTCCACTCGACATCCGGTAAACCCTCTTCCCCATTAGGGGCTCAGACTTTGCGAACACGTCTGTCTGTGGGGCGTTTTGGCCGAGTGGGACGAGGGCGCTTCTCAGGGAGGGGAGCGGCAGGGCGACCGGCTGTCCTCTGAATCGCCCTGGTCGGCCAAGGCGGGGGCAGAAGAGGAGGTGCGAGGAGCCAGCCCTGCTGAGGTCCCGGGACGACCCCCAGGGCCCAAACCCTTGAGGGCCCTGGGGAAGCACACGCCTTTTCTGGAGGAAGGCAAAAAGGGGTGTGTGGCCCTGGCACGTGGTCCGTTCTCCCCTGAGAAGGGAAGAGCCAGACCCTCGGACTGAACCAGCACAGGACGGGGCCGACGCTGGGCAGGGTGCTGGCTGGTGCGGGGGCGGCCGCAGGCGGGGGGCTCGCTGGTTTAGCAGCACCTTGAGCCCACTGGTGTCCTCATTTTAGAGTTTTACCCAGCACCCAGCTCGCAGTGCGAAGAGACGTAAGCCATGACGGAGTCCCATCGCCTTCCATTGATTGAAATTTTAGATGGACAATGCGGGCTGCCCCGGCGTGACACAGATTATCTCTTAAAGAGAGTGAGCCGGGGCCCTCGCAGGCACAAGGGCCCGGCTTTAATTTTCTCCTCGTTTGCGGGGTTTCCCTCTTCCATCCTTCTCAGCAGCCACCAGGAGTACTACATACTGATAAAATCAAAATTGATTTTTACCAGTGGCCAGTTCGTGTCCAGAGAGATGGCGTCTACCTCCCGAACCAAAGTGGGGGAAACGGGGAACTTCTAGTGACCCGTGAAAACCTGGAGGCTTTCACACAAACCCCATGGACAGCGTCGCTATCGGAAGACACCAGCGCCGGCCTTGCGGCTGCGGGGAGTCAAATAGGACTGAGTGCAGCCGTAGCTCTGAGCTAAATAGCCTTTCAAATTCATTTGAACACAGGCCGTGTGTGCATGTAGCATATATACCACGTGTACGTATCTTTCCAATGGGGGTGTGTGTGTATGTGTGTGTGTGTAGCATATATACCACAATATATTGAAAAAATATATATATTTTTCCAACGGTGCCTATATTTTTTGCACACAAGTCTCTGCAAACTCAGAATCCACGCCGATGTCGAATGCCATTGTCATTTCGGTTCCTTCTCTAAAGAACTGGCCCGTCGATGGGTGTCTGGCGTGCTTGTGAAAATCTTGGCTGACGAGGCAAAAAGTAAGGAGAGAAAAGGGACTTAGGCCGCAAAGTCGGCTTGAACATGCAAACGGCATAGGCGTCTGCAGCCCTGCTTCCTGTGCTGGCAGTGGCAGGTCACCTGGGTCCCAGAGCGGCCTCCCCTGCCCCTTCCTGTCGACCCCCGTGGCTGGAGGAGGAGCAGAAAGAGCTAAGTAAAACCAGGGGCTGAATACCGGTCACACGGAGGAGCCCCACCAGCAGCAAGCCTGGGCCGCTTTGCTCCTGCTGAAATGGCGTTGGAGCGCGTCCCCTGGAGAGCAGTGGGGGACAGCAGTGCATGGTGCAGAGGTGGCCAGGCCCGCGCGGCCGCCTGCGTGTCCCCCGGGACGCGGGGGTCCCTGCCCTGATCACATTTGCAGGTGCCCCTTTCGTTTAAACCTTCCTCAGGCAGAGCTGCTGGGACAGGACCTTTTAGAGAAAGTCACTGTTGTGACGCCCTCCCGACCCTGTGAGCCTCTGGAACATTCTCTCATTGAACTTCATCCTTGCAGTGACTGTGGCCAAGGGAACATGTCCGTTTTGCAGAGGAGGAAATGTCTGTTTTCCAGGAGGTGAAATGGGACGTTTTTCTAGAACCTCTGGTTTGGAACGAAATCCGGCCTCTGGGAAGCCTGTTGCAGGCCGAGTCACTCACTGAGACACGGCTTCCGCCTCAGAGCCACTCAGAGGGGCCCGTGGGCAGGGCTGCGGGGAGCCAGCGCCCCATCTGGTGCGTCTGCCACCCTCATCCCTACGTAGTCATTTTAAAGTGGCAAGAATCAGGACTTTCCTTCGGGTGCTTTTCAGTGTTGGCATTGAGCACACTGCAGACAGTGAAGAAACGCGTTTTCCACTTTCCCGCTGCCCCGTGCCCCCAGGAGGGAGCACGGGGGCTCTGGAGGCAAACCTCAGTCTGTCTGGGGAGGCGGTAGTGTGCTGGCCGTGGGGGAGCGCGGGCCGCGCCTCGGAATGGGCGCCTGCCGGGCCCCCATTCCTGCTGGTCTCGGGCTGCCCCAGAGTCGCGTTGCCTTTCTCTGCAAGATGGTCAAAGGGAGCCAGTAAGCGCAGACGCCAGTGGGGAGGATCCGCGGAGAGGCAGGTGCGGAGGCTGGGGAGGCTGGGGAAGGGAATCTCCGGTCAGATTCCCAAGCCCACCTCCTCATCCGAGTCCCACGGGCCGGGCTGCAGGCTCAGCCTCCAAGAACATTAGGCCTGGCACACGAGGCCACCCCCACACGTCGAGGGACCCAGACCTCCCTTGGAGGGGCGTCTTTATCTACACTGCTGACAAATAAGCTTTCGCTTTAATTTATTTTCATTACAGCGGTATTTTGAAAAATTGAGGAGACGTGAACGCGTGCACACGGCTGTGCATGCTAGTTAAAAGTGAAGCCGGTGGAGGTGGAGGAGAGGTTGTCCCGATTAATATAATTACTTCGGATTTTTTCCTTAATGGAACTAATTCATTAGAAAATGTCAGCATCCGATCTGGAGGAAAGGAAGAAAAAGCTAGCAACAAAAATACAGCTATTATCTAACTTGCCATAAATATTTGCAATTATGATACCTTGGAATGCTGCCTTGATATGGATTGCTTTGATTAAAAGATGTCAGTTGAATACAGCAGTACTGGGGGATAATAGTTTCTGCTGGTAGATAAATGCTAATGTTTATTTTGAAACCCGGAAACATTGATCCTGTGACAATGCCCCATTACAATCACTTTATTATCCCACGGGGCTGATGTATATTTAATCGTTTGGCCAGTGCATGTGGGTGCCGTGCTGAGGCTGGCTCGCCGTCCTGCACAGCCGCTTGCATTTTGATGAGCGGCGGGAGCACCCCAGGCCACTGCGGGTGGGGCTGCTCCCCGAGAGCTCCCTCTCACCGGCACCCAAAGCCCGGTCTGGCCGACGCCAAGCAGGTTTCCCCTTGTTTTTTGTTTCATTTCAGTAAACACCAACCAGGAGAGACAAATCAGTTATCCTAGCATGATGTCATTAAGGTTTCGAGCTAACAAGGATGCGTCACGTTTTGCGACGGGAGCTGATGATGTATGAGCGCCCGTGTTTCTCACCTTGACTCAGAAGCATCCCACGTGGTACCCAAAGGTCTGATTCTTTTCGTGAACCGTGTGCTTTTTTCCTGTCCTTTTGGGCTTCAGAAATAAACTAAATTCAGCTCTTCCCTCTGGTCCAGCATTCATTTAGAACTATCTTTTTTTTTTTCTTTTTTCCCCATTAACCCTTTTACTTGGAATCAAAGATCAGAATTTATTGTCTAATCCTGAGGCCATGCAGACAAGAACTGCTTCTTGCTTTTCCTCATTCACTCACTCATTTAGCAAACATTTATCAAGTTACCTTCTCTGTTTGTTACTGAGAAATTAATGGGAGGGATTGTTTTTGTGGTCTTCATTCCTAAGCAGTAAGGTGATTCAGTTGAGTTTATACGTGGCGAGAAAAATGTGAAATGCATTTGGCTCCCTTTTCTGTTCCTAGCGTTTCCTTTTTAAAGACAATTTATAAACAGCTGCCATTTGGAACTTCCTATGAGAAATTCAGAAATCTATACTTCCTCTCCCCTCATTTTGAGCAAAGGCGGACTTCAGGAGGTCTTGCTGTTCTTTCCTACCCTGCTTTTACATCTTTCTGTCGGTCTGGAACAAGACCTCCGCAGCATGTTTTTATTGTCACTTCGATGCACGTTAACATTTTGGGAACTGAGGGTTTTAAGAGATGGCTTAGAGTGCTTTGGTTTGCATAATTTTTCTTTGATGCATTTAAAGTGTGTTTCCTGTTTGGACGTGGAATTCATGTGAAAAGTTAGTGCAGGAAAGGACCCCACCATTCTACGCGCTGGTTGTCTGATACATAATCAATCCGTGGTTTCCTGGCTGAGTCGGCGTTTGCCAGATGAGAGGAGATGTATTTCTGTGGCATCCAGGTCGAAACAGACACCCCTCCCCCCTGCCCCAGCGTGTTCTCGCATGTTCTGCGGCGGCCTGATAAAACCCGCCCCGCCGGGGCATAAGCCTTTGTACGCGCTGTCTCCACATTATGTTCAATAAACTGCGCTCTGACTGTGTTGAAAGGGTGCTTTGGTGTAAAATTATTTTGAATGGATGGCTTAAGAGCCTTGAGATGTGCTTTAGAGAACATTCTAGAGTGCATCACTACTCTTTCACTGCGGCTTAGGAACAGAAAATTGGTTTAAATGAAAAAATTATAGATATTTTATGCCAGAAAACAAACTGAAGGGATGGTTTAGGTCAACATCCTCATTTTTCTGACGAGGAAACTTCTGCCCAGAGAGCTGCGGCTGGGCGCCGGGGCTGCACCTGCATTTTCCTGTTGGGGGACCGCGTGGCGTTTTTTTCTTTTTTTGACCAGGTGCTCCTGGGTGTCTGTGGTGCCTGAGTCTGCAACGTGGGTGGTGCCTCTCCCAAGCAACGGCGGACAGTTCTCCACGCCACGCTGTTATCTCGTTAACACATTAATCAAGAACATGTCAGCTTCTTCTGGCAAAGTACTGCATGCAAACAGTGAGACTTCACGTGAGACCAAGGGGTACCGAGGACAAAGTCAGCTTTCTTCAAGCTCAAACCCCCTTTCCTTCCCCGGAAGCTCCCGGTTTTCCTCTTTCTTGTTTGACTCCAGAGGGCCTCCGGGCGCATGTGTGTGTGAGCACGCGCCCAGCCTAGTGTTTCCCTACCAGCCGCAGCGCGCCCCGACCCGGCCCGTCGCGCGTGTTGCGTCTTGACTTTGTGAAGTGTGTTAGAGATCATTGTGTGTCCACACCTTTCTCTAATGGCCCTGCAGTTTCCCCGCCGGGTGAGGGCCCAGCAGACACTGACTCATTGGCGTAGCCTCAAGCCTTCTGCCGCAGACACGGCTGCAGCAAACACCCCTGTAGATGAGCAGGAACAGCAGGACAGTTCCTGGAAATGGCTGAGTCACAGGTGCCTGCGTTCAGTTTGTCTTCCAGGGAGGGCGCTCCCGCTCCTGGTCCCCGCGCCCGCGTCCGTCCCTACTCCCTCCCGCAGGCCTGGGGTCCTGCCCGCCTTCCGCACCTGCACCCTCGCCCTGGCCCTGGAGCGGAGTGCTTGACTTTAATCCGCATGTCTGTGCGGGAGGTTGAGCAGCTTTTCACATGCGTGAAGGCTATCTGAACACTCGGGAAGGTGGGGAGTGAATTAAGTCAAAGGAAACAAAGGAAACAAAGGGTGAGGGCCCCACAGCAGAGAGGAAGGTTCAAAGGCCACGTACTTAGGGCATGGACACGGGGCTCTATGTTACTTTACTAATAGGAACTCGAAGCAAAGGGGATAGAAATCCACTGAACAGGGGTGGGCAGAGGAGTAACTAATTCTGCCTGGCCAGGCCTGCAGCTCGGACCCTCGCCCTGTCCTAGCGACGTCTCTGTTGCCCTTGTCTAAACGCTTGTGCCACATGTGCATGCCCAGGGGCCTTGTGTTCACGGGGGACACACATGAGGGGGGAGAGTTCCGATCCCAGATCACGGGAGCTTCTCTAAGGAGGGCTGAACATGGTGGCATCTTGAAAGGGTTGAAATTGGAGCTGTGAGGTGCGGTGTTTTCTGGGCAGTAAGAGAAGGGGTTGTTCCAAAGAGCCACCGCCCTCATCAGCCGCAACTTTTTGTCAGTGCGTTCGAGGACGAGTCTGCCCCCTGAGAAGTTGCCGGGGTCCTGTGATAGGCATGTCGCGCCCCCCCCCCAAAAAAAAACTGAAAATACCTTCAGAAATTGTACTTGGAGTCTGAGTTTCATGTATGTGTGTGAGTTTTCTTAGCAGTGTTTGCTCAAATCACTTCAGAGAAGAAAAGGAATAGTGAAAATTTGGAGAAACACCAAGTTCGTGTTTGGGACTTTTGGAAAAATGTACCTTTAATGCCACTTCAAAAATGTCAGGGAATGGGAAGAGGCTGGAGGCTTCCCACGGTTGAGCCGAGACTGGCATTTTTAGGGTGTCCTCCCTCCTTGGAGTCACATTGCTTGTCCTAAATGCAACTCCAAAGCACAGACAGCATTTCCCGATCCTGGCGATGGAACTGTCATGGAGGGTCACGCGGTGAGGGAGGGCCGGCGGCCCCCAGCTCTGGCCCCGTCATTGTGGCACCCGGGGCCGTTTCTCCCGTGGTGTCCGCAGTCTCAGACGCTGACAATGAGCCCGACTTGCGCAGACCCGCAGAGGCTGCCTTGTCCCATTAGCTGGCCCCCTCCCTCCTCTGTCGCCCCTGTCCCCCAACGCATTTGAAAGCTCCTATCATGGCCCGCCCATCGCTGGGTTGAACACAATTGGAGGGGAAGTTCTAGGTTTGTTGGTGGTTGGATTTGGTTTTGTATTTTTAATTTAATTTTTACCAAAGCACCCCATGTGCGTAGTATAAAAAGCCAAACACGGTTGACCCTTGACCAACATGGTCGGAGGCAGCAACCCTCGCGCAGCCAAAAATCTGCATAGAACTTTTGACTCCCCCAACACTTAACTACTAATAGCCTGCCATGGACCGGAAGTCTCCCCAGTAACATAAACAGTCAGTTAAGACACATTTTGTATGTTATATGTATTATAGACTGTATTCTTACAATGAAGTAAGCTAGAAAAAGAAAGTTATTATGAAAACAATGAGGAAGAGAAAATAAAAAATTCACCTTTACGTGGACGCAAGCATGTTCAAGGGTCAACTACAGCTCTAGCGGCTCCTGATGGAAACCAGCATCTGGTCTCCCCTTGGGGGAAGCAGCTGTTTAGTGCTACTTCTTCTGATTATAATCTCCACATTTCCGAAAAACGTGCCTATAGTACTTTTCCTTGATTTTTTCACTTCTACATATTTATCTGCCAATTTCCTTCTAAGGAAGACAAGGATTTAGCTCCAAGAGCCTGTCTTTCCATCCCATCCAAAGCGCGTTCTCCCCTCCCCCTCTCCCCGTGTGACTTTTTGTCTGCATTAGTATTCTTTTGCATGACCAAGACTCTTTAAAATATCGTTCACAGCTGTGTACATCCTGTGACGATACACTTCCCTTTTGTACATAGCCATTTCCCCCTCTTGGGCTGCTCAATCTCAGTGTTTTGTTTGTTTTGTTTCCTGTGGATCCATCATAAATTCAGCCCCAGACCCTGACAGAGTGTAAATATCCTTGGTACATTCACACAACAGGTAATCTCTGATTTTGATTTTGTTTTTCTTACAAAGGTCCCTCCAAGAGCTCTTCATTCTCTTGTAGACTGATTGCTCTCTAGACCCTCCATTCACTGTCATCTTGGGAACACCCTTCGTCTCCTCGGGGCTGAATCCCTGTGTTTTCGGGATCTCTGGCTTCCTCTTGTGTTACTACGTCATTCTGATGGAGCACATCCTTTAACAGGTTTCTGAGAAAGGAGTATGTGGGGGGTAATTTTTCTGAGAACTTTACATGTCTGAAAGCGTTTCATTCTGGCCCTCTCCCTGGATGGATAGTTTTATACTGGGTATAAAAATCAAGGTTGGAAGTCACTCTGAGGATTTTGAAAGTGTCATTCACTGACTACCAGCTTTCAGGTTTGCTTTTAGGAAGTCTAATGACATTTGAATTCCTAATCCTTTAAAAAAATTATTTCTAGGGGAAATTCTTCAACTTTAATTTTTCTATTATATTTATAATTTGAGAGGATTCTTTCCAGTTACTATTATTTGTTTATAGCCACCTGTTCTTGGTAGATGTACCATATTTTATTTTCATTGCGGAAATTGTAGTTTTGTTTTCTGTAAGAGGGACTGAAAGGTCGTGATGGTCTTGAAAAGATTAACATTTTTTTCACTCAGGACAGTATAGTCATTGCTAATCTGTCGCCTGCATTATCTTCTACCTCCTCGTCACTTTGGACTCGGTTAGTGTCTGTCACTTTGGAGGCTCTCCGCCAGTGCCTGATGATCCTTGAATGTCCTTATGTATTTATAAGGGAAGTGCTTTCAGATGGGCCACCGCGTGTGTGTAGGCGGGACATAAACAGTGGATTTCTATGAGACCTATGGGTCCGGGCCGAGTGCACCTCCTAGGGACTTCCTGTTTGCCAGCATCTGTAGTTTTCACTTGGGCTCGTTTCTCAAGGTGAAGGAGACCATGCACCCTCACTTTTATGTTTCTCACAGGGGTTAGACACAGAGCTTGGGGGTAAAACTTCTGCTGTAGACTCTATACGAGTTATCATGCGTTCAGCTAGAAACTGACCTGGCGCCTTGGGCACCAATCCCTGTGCCTTTGGAGAATGAGTGGGCCTGTCTCCGGGCCCTGCTCTCAGCTGGTACTTCCTGTCCTGCTTGCTGTGGTCTGCTGCCAAGTGGTTCGCTGCCCGTGAGCCTTCCAGATTCCAGAATTCTGCTGACAGCTCTTGTTGGCTGTATTCTCTTCTCCCTTTGTGTTTATCCACCTGATTGGTGTCTTTAGTCTCTGCCCACAATTGATTGGGGTTTCGGAAGGAAGTAGAGGCGCATGCCCCACTGGCCACTTTAGCCTCAAGTCCGGGAGCCTGCCTCGCTAGGCGCCCAGTTCAATGCTCTCCACGTATGTGGGCCTTATATGTGCTCAGTAAATATATGTGGGTCTTATTAGACCGACATGGTAGATTTTAACAGCAGTAATGACCAGCTAAGTTTTTTTCTTAATTTTTTTGCTTCTGAGGGATTAAACATTACCAAATGTAGGAATGGGAGCAGTAGGTTATTAATGAACCCTTGGGGAATAAATACGACGTCAGTGGAAAAAGACCCACGCTGTCGGAGTTTCTGTGTTTAAAGCCCTTGCTCTTACAACACATCGTGGATTCCTCCGGAGTCTTTTGCCGCTGATGGCCTTTCCGGGGGTGGGACTAGGTGGCTCCAGGGACCGCCGGAAGCCGGGGCCCCACAGGGAAGGATAGAAAGCCTTGGGGTCTGCTTAAGGCCCAGGGTCTCCTTGTCTCCCCCACCTCATAGATAGGAGTAACCTGAGACAGGCTCTCGGGGGACCCTGCCGCAGGCCCTGCGGTCCTCTATTCTAGGACAACGGTCGTCCCCAGCGCCCTTCCTAAAGAGCCTGGCTAGCAGAACACAGTACTCTCAAGTTCACGGTCGCAGAGTCTGTCCTGCCCATCTTATTAAAAAAAAAAAAAAAAAAAAAAGCAACATCTAGACTCCACACCAGCATTTAGGGTATGTGGTTGTCTCTTGAGGCCGGAGTTCCAAGCCTCCAGCCAGTCAGTACTCAGCATCTGTTCATTTGGTGTTTGTTGAGCTCCTACTGTGTGCCTTGCACACACTGGGGGCGCAGCGGGGAAAGGGATAGACACGGGCCCTGTCAAGGAACTCATCCTGGAGGAGAGAGGCCGTTGAGAGTAAGGACAGGAACCCACAGGGACTTTCAGATACTGGTAACCGCTCTGGGGGCGAAACTAAAACGGGTGGGGGAGGGGCTGCGTGGGGGCAGGTGGCAGAGCCTTCCAGGCAGAGGGGGCAGCCCTGCGGGGCCCCGGGGCGTCCAGCCCGGCCTTAATCACCACCAGCAGGGTGGCCCCGGCTGGGGTGGAGGGCAGAGATGGGAAGGGGCTCGGAACAGGGTCGGCCCGCGGGCCTAGAAGGGAATATACTCCCACCCTCGCGTCCTCCTGATGGGGTCTCTGTGCGAGAGGGAACCAGCTCTCAGTCACGGGAGGAACACCAGAGCCGCACTCGCTGCCCCAGTTTAGCCCGGAGGTGGGGGTGGCCCCTCCCCCGGCTGCACCAAAGGCCGGAGGCGGCCTTCACGAGACCCCTCCGCTGTGCCCTCCGGTGGCCTGTGTCCTGTCTGAGTCACTGGCCCTGGGAGGCCGGGGCAGGCGGCAGAGCCCGAGCCACCAGGCACCCGGAGCCGGCTCTTCAGGCCAGCGGCACTGCTGGGAGATCAAACACATTTGCTTAGAAAAAGCAAAGAAATAACTTCTTTTGATAACCAGCATCTGTTAGTTAATGGGCCTCTGAGAGCTGTATACAATTTAAACTTTTTATTAAAAAAGAAAAAAAGCTCGTTTACTCTCCTGGGAGCTTACGCTGTGAAATTATCAACTGCTCCGGTTTTTTCCTTTTAAACGTGACTGAACATACAATGGAGAACATTAATTTTGTTTTGTTTTGTTTTGAACGCGAACTGTGGGTTTTACTTTCCCCGCTTTTGATTAAAGCCACCTCGGCTGGTCGGGGGAAGGCCAGAGTCGCGGTGGGGAGCCAAGGAAGGCCCCCGGCCCCAAACCCTCCCTCCTTCGTCGCAGCCCGGGCCTGGAGCCGGCCCACTGGCCTTTCTCCAGCCGGGACGCTATTCTGTCCGCGTCACTGGCTCCAGGACCAAGACGCCCCGGAGGGGAACAGGGCCTCAGTCCAGGCCCCTAATCAACGGTGGCCCAGGGCGGGTCCCACAAAGCAGCCCCTCATTGCTCCCCCCCCGCCCCGCCATCAAGGAACCCTGCCCTAGTCAGGGGACTGAGGCCACCCTGGAGGAGGCTCGGCTCTCAGGCTGGGAGGCCCAGCTGCTGGCGACCCTGGGCGAGCCCCGCTCCCCTCGGAGCCTGGCCCAGGGTCCTCAGGGCAGGAGGCAGCCACGCCCTTCACCCACACCGCTGGGCCCCCTCAGGGACACCTATCTGACCTGGCCGTGACCCCCTTCGCTTCCACGCTTTGGTGTGAGGGTTAAACGGGATACTCAGCCGCAGTTACTGAGGCTCTGCCTCGTGCCAGGCACTGCCACGCCCACTGGAAAAGGTCGCGGTGGCTGACTTGGTCCTTCCCTTTTACACCCTCCACAGGGACACTCACTTCAGACAGCGATCGGGAAGCCTCATACAAAATGTGCAAGAGAGTGAAGGGACGGCGAGGAGACAAGGGAGGAAAGAAGGCTGCTTTCTGGGGACGCTGACGGTGGGTGTCACCCGAGGAGGTGACACGCGGGCTAAGACTTGAATGAAAAGAGCCGCGCTTCTAAGGCTCTCGGGGAAGAGGCGTTAGGCAGAAACCATGGCACGTGCAAAGGCCCCGGGGCAGGAAACAGCTTCCTGGGATCTAGAGAGAGAAGGATCACGGGATGCGGCCTGGCGGGTGCGGCCGGGGCCGGGGAGGCCCGGTGGGGCCGTGGAGCCGCCGGGGGACTGGGAGCTGGGGTTTTACCCACAGGGCGCGGGAAGCCCCTGCGGCGTTCAAAACAGGGCCTGGGCGCAGCACCGCCTCAGGGCGCGTCACGGAGAGTGCAGCCAGCGTCGGCCTCCACTGGCTTTCCTTCCTTTCTCTGGGAGACAATTCGCCTCCTTCCCTTCGACTCCTAATCTCCTCGGTTGACTTCAATAACTGGCAAGAACATTTTTCAGGCTGTTTAATTTTATTAAAAGATTCAAATTCGATGATAAATAATGGCATGGTTGCCTCAAGCCTCAGACACAAAACTTGCTCAGCCGTGGACACATTATCGCCACCCACCCCCCTCCCCGCCAGCCCCCCCCGGCCCCCCGCCCCGCAACCCCGATGCTGTCTGAGGCCGTAAATAATTATTTCTTGTGCTTTGGTAAATATGCCGGGAACACTCGTCATTCTCTGAGACCCACAGACAATATTAACTTGGTGGGGTTTTGTTTTTTTTTTTTAAAGAAGAATGGGTAGATAAGTTAGAGCAATTTCAGTGGGCTGATTGAACCCCACACAATCTAGCGGAAGGACAAGGGCTTCCTTCTGAAAGCATCATTAGCCTCACAGACAATTGTTGTTCGAGATCCGTGACAAGAGCCAGAGATAGGAATCGGGCGGAGGAAGGAGGGGCGCGTCGTCCGCACCAAGTCCCGGAAACCCTTGAGCCCACCCGGACGCCAGTTAATTTCACAATGTACAGACGCGGCCCTGGGAACACAGGCAGGGGCTGGGGAGAGGCACAGCCTGTCCCCGCGGAGCAGAGAGGCCATTGGCGTCTCGGGAGCAGGCCGCCTGTCCTTCCGTTGCCTCCATGGAGCCCCGTGACCCTGCCTTCTCCCTAGAATGGTCCCCAAGACACATCCAGCTTGGTTTTCTCCCTCCCGTCAGGCGAGCCCAGGGTTCTTGAAAGCAGAGGATGCCTGTGCAGGGCTAATGACAGAGCACGTTGGTATTGCCGTGCTCGTTAGTATTAATTACTTTCCAGAGGCTGGGAACCCCACTTTCCTGCAGAGGCCGGCCCCCAGCAGCCGGCCGGGGGCGGCCACACGCCTAGGCTCACGCGGAGCAACATTCACCGGCAGCGAGGATGGCTCGAGGCCCGGCTCGCGGAAACGCGGGCAGGCGCACGCGGGTGCTGGCTCAGAACCCCAGGGAGCCGGATTTTCTCCAAAGAGAGAGCCCTCTGCCAGCCCGCGGGAGCCGGGAGCCCTGAGCAGCATCTTTAATTCATGGCTCTGGCCTGAATGTATGTTGCTAAACTCGAATTAAGGATCTTTAAACCACCACCCGCGCAGGGCAGGCCCGCGGGGCAGCATTCCCACGCAGAGCCTCCCCCCCACTGCCCAGAACCCCAAGGGCGCAGGGGGTAGGGTGGGGGGTGGGGTCCAATCCCTTGCACTGGTCCTAGAACTGCCCATGAAAATTGGGAGCGAACATTCAAAACTCAAAGCGGTTGGTTGGCATCGCCGCGACGCGCCGGGTCGTGGACACGACTTGGCGACCGGCCGCAGCCCAGGCTCTGCAGGTGCTGTTGAAATCAGGGGCTGAGCCACCAGGACGCAGGCTGAGCTGACGGTGGCAGGGCCACTAAGGGCCTGTGACACAGCACAGGGAAGGCGCCGGGCCTCCTCACCGATTGGTGGTGGAGTCCGTGCCAGGCGGAGACCCCGGGGTCAGACGGGGTCCCCGTTTCATAGCCAGCGGAGGAAGGCCAGGCCGAGGACGAGGAGCAGGAGGAGGACAGGGGCCCCTCGAGGACGCCGCCCCCCACCGCGGAGGGGCGTCTGCCGCAGGGGCCTGCGCTGCGGGGCCCAGGCCGAGTCCCGGGCCGCCCTGCCACAGAGCACCAGGGGCGCCTGGTAAGACGTGGGGCGCTTCTCGGGGGTGTCCGGGCTGGACCCGTCGGTGGGCCGTTGTCCGATGAAGAGCAGGCTTTGCCCGAGGGGGTCCCGCTCCATCCGGAAAAGTTCATACTCCACGTGGGGCAGCCGGATGCCCAGAGGCAGGCAGCCGTTGGTGGCCGTGACATCCCGCTCGGCTCCCAGGGACCAGGCCCCCGGGCCCCCGCAGCTGCTCGGCTCGGAGGAGTTGAGCATGGCCGTAGTGACCGGGTCCATGGGGGTCACGCGCGCCCTCGTGACCTGGAACACCAGCTCCGTGCCGCCGAGGACCTTGGTGGACGGCGTGCCCCCGGTGTAGCAGCCGGCCGCGTGGATGGTGAAGGTGGGCTGCCGGCAGGCGGGGTCCGAGAAGTGGCGGTAACACCCTTCCCAGGAGCGGTTGTGCGCGTGGAAGGTGAAGAGCCGTGTGAGGAAGAGGACGGCGGGGCGCACCTCGCACCCGGGGCTGACCCAGCGGCCGCTGAGCTGCAGGGGTGGCGCCGCCTGCGCGGGCAGCACGGGCGGGTGGTGCTCGTCGGAGCGGGCGATGAGGCCACAGGCCGGGCAGGGGCGGGCGTAGTGCTGGGGAGACAAACGGAAGGCGGCGGTTGTCGCGGTGGGGAAGCGGGGGCGGGGTGTTGTGGGGACCTGCCCGGGGGCCCCCCCCACTCTCTCCACTCCCTTCCTCCAGCCCCACGGCTGCTTTGCTCCCCTTCGGTGTCAGGGAGCTCCTCTCTCCTCTGCGCCTTTGCCCCTGCCGCCCCTGCTACCCGGATCCCCCCGGAACGTGGCCAGGTCGGCCCCCGCTTGTCCCCCAGGACTCGGCCCCAAGAGCACAGGGGGGTCTTTCCCGGTCACCCCACGCCCGCCCGTCCTCAGGTCCTTTCTAGCACGCAGAGACCTGTCACCTCCGCTTCTCCTCCCCCCCGCCCCCACTGAACCGTGAGCTCCAGAAGGCCAGGGCTGACGCTCCGCGGCCGCTCTGTCCGCAGGGCCTGGCTCAGGGCCTGGCTCAGAGCAGGAACAAATCTGCTGCGCGATGCAGGAATGGGAAATGGACTGGAGGCGCTTCTGTCCTGGGATTTGGCAGAAGTTGTCCTTCCAAACACCCGGCCTGCTTGGTCCTGAAATTCGGCCATTCAGGTTTATTGTTGTTTCCTCACCCACAGACACTCTCTCTACCCCCTCGCAGTTGTAGGTGCTCCCTAAGGGCCAGGAACCATGCCGAGCACGTCTTACGTCAGAGCAGCAGAAGCTACACCCGCCGGGCCTGGCGGCCGGCCAGGCCGTGGCAGAGACGGGCTGACCCCCGCCCGTCGGACCCCACTGCCTTCCTAGGCAGAGAGCCTCACGCCCCTCCCAGGAGCCTGTCTCTGCTGCTGGGCAGAGAAAGAAGACTGTGCGTCTTCAGAAATCTCACCCAGAAGGCGAGCACCCTCCCTCTTCCTGCCTTGGACAGTGGCACCAAGGATGCAGGTACTCACGCCCATGCGGCGCCATCACTTAGAGCCTGCGCTAAGGAGAGGGGACACAAAGAGGTCCATTGTGGTATCATTTACAATGGGGACGTGCGGCTGCCCCCGTGGTGTCAGGCGCAGCGACAGCGCTCCGAGGCCCGGGCCGTGACTTTGTTTCCTCCCCCGTTGGCCTTATTCGCAGTTGTCCCTAACCCTTCCGGGTTCTGATGAGCTGGGTTGACAGTGAAATGCGTCCCCAGGACCCGGCTGCTGACCAACCCGTGTGGGAGCGGTCAGTCCGCATTGTGGGGCGAGAAAACTCCGCAGAAGCCAAGAAGGAACCAGACACAGACATCTTGGTGGTGTTGTTTGTTTTCGTTTTTGTTTTTATAAAGAGAGCCGCTGCCCAGAGTTTGGTCCAGAGCCTCACTCTGAAAGGTGGGTGTCCCTGGCATGGTCACCTGTCTGAGCAAGGCCGGCGCAGGGGCCGGCAAACATCTGCGTTTGCAGGGCAGGCAGGGGAAAGGGAAGGGACTTCTTGGGGACCGAGCTGGGAAGTCTGCTTCTATTTTTTTTTTTTTTTCCTTGCAAAAACAAAAGATTTCCACAGATGGCTCTGGGGTGACTTTCATGCCAAACAGTCGGAGTTTGGGAGTTCTGGTTCAGAAAGGAAATACTGGATGATGGAGAACATTTTTTTTCCTCTTTTTCGGATGGCCACGTTGTGTGAGTAAGCGTATCATCTGTTTCTACGATGAACCTGAGCTTGCCTTGATTTCCATCATGTAGAGGAGTGTATTGGCTCTCACTTGGGGGATTTTGACCCAGAGTCCCTGAAGGCGCTTTGCAATGCTAGCAATGGCGGCGAGGCGTTTGCGAGGCGGGGAAGCCAGCAGGCTGGGCCTTGAGTGGGGGCCGCGGGGTTGGGGGGAGACTGCAGTGCTGGCTGGGAAGAGCCTCCTCGAAGTGAGGCGTTTTAACCCACTCCCTGACCGCTGCCACGCTGATGTGTGTTCTTACAACACCATGCGTTACATGCAAGCAATCCCCGGCTGCCCTTCCCCGGAGAGCAGAGCTGTCTTCTGCACACAGGACGTGGGGGGCGCCGGCGGGAACTGTGGGGCAAGTGCTTTTCTGGAGAGCAGAGGCCGACGGAGAACCTGCACAGCGTGCAGGGCGAGAGAAGAGGGAGAAACGGCATGTCTGTCTCTGATGATTTTGCAGGGGGTGAAGGAAGGGGCCCTCCTCTATCCAGCGTCTTCCAGGCATCCTTCCGCAGAGGCCCGGAGCCGCACGTGTTAATGAACAAGCCTCCGCCCGCGGACGCGCGCCTGTGCGGGAGCCTGGCTCCTCCCGGTTTAAGCCTGTTACATAAAGTTATTTTTCCAACAGCACATTCGGTTTCTAATTAACCCCCAGAGGTGACGCCAGGCTTAGATGATTTTGGTTGAGTGCTGGCTGATTGATTAGGATTCTCCATCCAGGCAATGAATTTGGGGATCCAATTGGTTTTAAATTAACTTCTAGAAATGTTCATGTTTACCGTGTGGTTTAGGCCGCGAGCAGGGCTGGGGCCCCGCTGAGCGCCAGGTACCCCCGATCTGGTGCTTGGGGGCTTACTTGCTGCGTTTCCTTCTCTGTAATTATCTTCCCTTTTTTCCCCAGAGCGGGGACATTTAATTTAATGTCTGTGCACACGTCCTGGTGTGTCCTGCTTCTTGATCACGGGGCAGGGTGCGCCGGCGACCCTGCTGGTTGGGCGGCCGGGGGGCAGGAGCCCACGGCCCGGAGCCCAGCCTGGGGAGACACGGACGTGGCATCCTTGGCACCCGCGGGCCCGTCCGAGAGAGGCGGTGGGCTCTGGTCACGCCCCCAGCAGCGCCTGCCCCTGAGGAGGTGTGACGTCGGCCCAGCCTGGAACACCGGCTGCTGCAGGGGGGGTGCTTTGAGGCCCCACAGGCTGATTGTCTGATGACGAGAATGTCTGGTGCGTCTTCTCTGCCCCCGGATCCTGTCCCAGGAGGAGGGGGGCGGGCTCGTCCCCAGTCCCCCACTGTGAGGCGCGTTGACAAGTGGCTGCTCCCAGGGGTGAGAAGTCGCCCCCTATGGTTTAGTTCCTTGAGAGTCCAGTACATTGTAGGCCCCCAGAATATGCTGATGGGTGAGACAGTTGCCTACGGGCTCCCAGAGCACTTGACAGGGACACCGAACCCACCCATTCTCCATCTGTCCAGAAGGTCTCCCTTCAAAGGCTAACCTCCGGGTGCCAAGTGTGGACGCTCTTCCCCCGGAGCCCAAACCTTGCCCTTGTGTTCACTAACCTCTAGTCAGAGTTAAGGTTTCTTCTCTTCGGAACCCTGGCTCCGTGGCCTACCTCGTTTTAATAGTCTTGCGGACGCTGGGAACTTGGTTTATGCTCATCGCGGCTTTGAAGTTACAGAGAATAAAGAGTTCATGGGCATCGTGTCGCGATGTCACAAGTCAATGCGTTAAGACTTGGGCACCTGCTGGAACGGTGTGGGTTTCTCTTTAAATGCGGTGTATTTTGTTTTTCGCTTTCACAAACACATTTCTGTGGAGGACCCTTGGTCTCCCCCGGCCGCACAGGAACGGCTCTGAGGCCTTGTCCGCGCCGGCCCGGCTCTCTGCTGCGGGCCAGGGGCACACGACACACGTGCAGCTCCACCTCTTTTGCCTCGCGTCATCGGCACAGAAAGTTTGTGACGGCTCAATCTAAAATCCCGGTTCATCGGCGCGTGTGACGTTCACTTGGGAGTCCCTGGGGTGCCTCGCACAGTGGGGGCCCCCTCTCCCCTGCCACCTCCCACGCAGAGGGCAGACCACGGCCGCCTGGGAGCCTGGAAGAGGTGTGCAGGCCCAGGCCCAGAACGGACCCGCGGGGACTGGCTCTGGATCCCGCTGAGCGCGCTGAGGCTCAAGCAGTGAGGGCAGCGCATGCAAATGTCCCGCGGCCTGCAGCCCAGGGCCGGGAGGCGGGGAGGCCCGGGCAGGGAGTGTATCTGGCAGGCCTGCCGGGCCAGGGCTCAGAGCCCGCCCCCCGGGACCCGCACTCACCAGGGCACTCTGCAGCGGGCGCTGGTAGCCGGTGGGCCGGTAGTGCCGCCTCTCTGCCTGGTCAGTGTGGATGTCCCCCAGGTACAGCTCCTCCACCAGCCGGGGCGCGGCCCGGGGCTGCGGCTGCAGGCGGCGCTGCACGCGCACCAGGCTGAGCTCGTGCATGGTGAAGCCCAGTGCAGCCATGCAGTTCCTCTCGGCCCGGGCGCTCAGCAGCTCATAAAGAGCCCCGGGCATCCAGTCCCGGGCCGGGGGCAGCCGCCGGGCGCAGTCCCGGCCTGCCTGGGTCCGGTTGAGGCGCCCAGTGATGTCGAGCAGGGCGTGGCGGCTGTGGAAGACGATGCCCGCCTTGTGCAGGTGGTAGTCGGCCTCAGTGGCGCCCTGGGTGACCCAGGAGGCCCTGCGCAGGCGGACCTTGCCCTTGATGACCAGCGAGTGGGCGGGCTCCCGGCAGAGGGGGTCCCTGTAGTAGAACTGGTAGGCTCGGAAGAGGCGGCCGGGGAAGAAGGTGTAGGATCGGGTGAGGAACTCGGGCCCCGGGCGCACCTCGCAGCTGTCGAGGGTGGGGAGAGATGGAGTAGACAGAGCAGTGAGAACCTGCAGGCAAGACCCCTCCCTCTGGATGGGCTCCCGTCCCCTGGCCCCCGTGGCAGACCTCAGCTCGGGGCTGGGCCCCCACAGCCTCAGTTTCCCTGAGTGATCCTAGTAAGCCCCACTCTGGGAGGTGGGGGTCTTCCACTCAACGCCTTGTGGCCTCAGTGCAAGCCCTTGAGTCCCCCCTCCACTCAACCCTAGTCACCTGCTTCCATCGACCCCCTCCCTTGCGGCCCTCGTGGGCCCCTGCGGGTGCCCTGGGGGCCGTGGGAGCGCACGGGCTTTGCAGCAGGAGGACGTGGGCCCCTTCCTGCTCCGACGTTCGCCTGGAGCGTGAGCCCGGCGAACGGCCCTGCTCCTTCCTCTGGGGCGTGGAGGTAGCAGAGCCACAGTCATGGTCTCAGGACATGCCCAACGCAGTGGTGGCACCTGGCGGGCACTGAGAAGGGCTCCCTGGCGCCACGCGGGGACACATGTGTGACGGGCTTGGGGACCGAAACCAGAGGGCAGCCAACCGCGGAAAGGGTCTGGCCACAACTCGTTGTGCTTTTGTGGGCCAGCTGGTCTCTGTTGCTGCTCCTCGAGGCTGTAGTTGCGGAGCTAAAGCAGCCGGGGGCCTGCGGGTGTGGGCGTGGCTGTGCGCCGATAAAACTTTATTGACAAAATCAGGCATGGGCTGCTCCTGCCCCCCAGGCCCCGTTCTGCTGGCTGGCGGTGAAGGTGAGCACAGGGTGGGCTTGGGCGCAAAGAAACCGCGAGGCGCGCGTCACCCCTGGGCTGGGGCGGGGGTGCCTCCTGGGCTCTCCCCCAGGGGCCCAGGCAGGGTGTGCGGCAGGTGAGTCCCGGGAAAAGGGCAGGCAGGTGCCCCTTCAACCACGTCGCTCTGGCCAGTGCCACCTGAGCTGTTGTTTCCTCCGTGCCCTGCACACCCAGGGCTGCTGGAGCTCGCCCGGCACGCAAACGGCCCTGTGGTTTTGTCTTTCCGCGTCTCGGGTCCTGCGGAGGAGAAAACCTCTGTGGGAGCTCATGTGTGTCTGACGCCAGCCTCCCTCCCGCCCACGGAGAGCGGACACGGGGCCTCGGGCAGGCGACGAATCTAGTGAGCATTTAATTATGTTGTTTTGTTTCCATTGACTTTCTTTTTACATTGCCTCCCATTTATGGCAAGTGGCTCTGCTCTCCATATCCAGGGAGATATTACGGTTCCTTTAAAAATAATTAGAGTACACTGTAAATGTGCTGTTTACCGTATACCAATTATACCTCAATAAAGCTGTAAGAATAAATGAATATATTTAAGTGAACAAAAGCAAGTTGGTTTAAAGACACACCGGGGGGCAGGGGGGGTGGGGGTGGGGAACGCTAGCGCAGGCGGTAGTTAAGCACCGCGAGGGCGGCTCCTGCGCCCCGGGGCCTCGGTCCACCCCCGCCACCCGTGTCTCAGACCGGGCCGGGGAGGGCACGCTGTGCCTGAGGGGCCGCAGCAGGTCACACTGGACACTCAGTGGTTCCCAGACTCTGAATCCTTCTCTGCACCTCTCCAGGAAGCAGCAGAGCCTGTCTGGAAAGCAGAGCCTGTCTAAACGGGGAACTTTCTAGGAAGAAGGTTCCAGAAGTTTCTAGAAGCACTGTTCCCAGAATGCTGTTGTTGTCCCAGGGCAGGAGCCGCCTGCAACTGGACCCCACCCTTCCCGAGCCCCAGTTCTGTCTGGGAGTGACCCTGGCCGGCGGTGCCGTTGGGCGAGAGCCCGGGACCGCATCCAAAGAGGCTGCGCGGAGCTCGCGTCCCTCCCCACGAGCGATAGCAGATGTTTGGCATCGGCTTCCTCCCTGACCTCAGAAGGTGCGTGGAGGGGACGCAGAGTCCGCCCAGTCCCCGGTCCCAGGACGGGGCTGGCTGGGAGGGGTGGTCCGGAAGGAAGCGAGGCGCGAGGCGTGGAGGAGGCCTCTGCCCTTCCCTGCCCCAAGAGGGGGTGCTCAGCTGGCTGCTGCAGCAAGCGCGCCTGCCAGGGAGGGTGGAGAGCGGGGCCCACTGCCCCAGAGCTGCGCCCCCAGCCGCTGCCGCTGCAGCAGCGCCTGAACAGCCAGGCAAGCCACGAGGCCGGAGGAGAATCAGGCAGGCGGGCGGGCCGCCGGCCCTCCCTAGACCCCACGTCCTGCTGCGGGGCCCTTGCACACGCTGTCCCCGCTGCCTGACTCTTCCCCTGCCTCTCTGGGTGGCTGACTCCCCTGCTGTCACCCTCAACTGAATGTCACCGCCCCCGAGAAGCCTTCCCTGACCAGGCTCACAAAAGCCGTCCGGGTCAGGCACTGTCACACCCTCGGTTTTTTGTCCTTTGCTGCAGAGCTCGGCGTCTGCCACCCCCTTCCCCCGCCCCCAGTCTGTGTGGCTCACCTCTGAGCGCACGTGCTCAGAGCCGCACGACGGCGGCGGCGCAGGTTCAGTGAGGCTGGGCGTGGGGGAAGCTCAGTGCTGAAGGGTGGACTTCCTCCAGCTGCTGCCTGCGGCTGGGGCGTGGCTCCCAGCACGGGCCTGCCCTGCAGACTCGCCCAGGCGGGGGGCCTGGGGGCAGCGGGCCCCTCGGACAGTCGGATGCACTGTACCGACCTCGCCCGGGGGCCTGAGTCAGGGGGTCCCTAGGGCCTTACCCAGTGGAGATCCAGGGTCCCTCGAGGCGCGGGGGCAGCAGCGCAGTCCCGGGCGCTCTGTGGGTCAGGGGCTGCTGGCAAGGCGGCGCCCAGCGCAGGTGGCCACCGCTCACTGTCCTGGACGCCTCTACCGTGCAGGCTGCAAAGCAGACAGACCCAGGGCTAGTGATGCCGGCGTTTCCCAGGGGGCTCCGCCGGCTCCAGCCTCCACCTCCGCCCCGACCACCGCCCACCCCGGCACCCAGCTCCCCCTTGAGCCTCCCCTGTCCCCGGACACTGATGGGGCGCCAAACTGGGGTGCCTAGGATGAGCCTTGGGACTCATCTCCTGGATTCCCAGATGGGACCACCATGGAATCCAAGCCTCCTGGAGGGAGAAAAACCAAGAGTCTGGAAGTTATGGTGCCGAGCCAGACCTCCGGCAGGGGCAGCCTTGCGCAGACTCGCTGCTGTGGGCGCTCTCGCCCTGGGCACAGCGGGCTTGCCACCCTCCCCCTTGAGGAGCCCAGCTCATGGCCTTCCTTGGAGCCAGGCCCCTGCGCGGTCCCTCTTTACCTCCTGGGACCCAGGCCAGCACCTGGCACGCAGCGAGTGCTCGGGAAGTGCGGTGGGCACGGGGGTGGAGGCAAGAGGCCCACAGGGGCGGGCAGGAAGCCGGCCTCAGGGAGGACGGGCGTGACCAGCGGGCGCGGGGCCCTTGTGAGCAAGGCCAGATGTGCTCATCCGTGGAGACAAGCCAGGCCCGGCACGGGGCCGCTCGCTCACTCTCCGCGCGGCCTCTCAGGGGCGGGAGCAGCAGGGCCTTCGGCCGCTAAGGAGCAGCGATCCCGCCAGCAGCCGGCACCTCTGCTCCACAGCCTGGCCCTGATGCAGCCCAGAGGGTGGCATGTTGTGGGCACCGGGTGGCCAGCAGCTTCCAAGTGTGGCGGCAGAGGACCCTGCTCCCGGACGCCCGGCCTCCACCGCGGCCCGGCTCCCCGCCAGGGCTGCCAGGCCCTCCTCCAGCCGAGCCTGCGGCCGCAGTGGGTCAGGGGCTCCGGGCCTGGCGGAGACATCAGCCAGCTTGGGAGGCAGGCCCGGGGGCCCGGGGGCCCCAGGAAGGCTGGGGGGCTGCGTGGAGAAGCGAATGAATGATGTGTTCTGCCGCCTTCGCACTGCATGTGCACGTCTTCCTGTCGGGTTCCGGAAAGGCAGCGGGGCCGGGGGCGGGGCCTGGGGCACGGATCGCACAGCCTCTCAGGAAAGCGAGGCAGTGCGGACTCCTCGCGGCCCCCGAGGTCAGGGGTCTCACCCCGAGGCTCGGGCCCCCGGTGGTCAGCTGACCAAGCTGGAGCAGCGCGGACGGCGGGGACGATGACAAGTGCGGTTCCTACGGACCGCGGGTCAACGCTGCGCGTTTTTATACATTATCTGACCTTTGCAACAACCCTCGGACACGGTGCCTGTGGCAGCTTCCTCCTTGGCAACGCGGGCTTAGCTGGCACGGGGCATGGGTCGCCCAGATGTGACACGGCCGGGGTCCGAGCCCAGGTTGTCACACGCTGGCCTGACGTCTTAGCCATCGCTCATCGTGCATGCGGGGCACGAGGAAGGGTCTGTTTTCAAGACTCAGTGGGATGCAGCTGTGGGAGGGAGCGGGGGAGGGAGGAGTGGGAGGAACGCAGTGCGGCCTGGGTCCCTGCTCCGCACCCGGTTTATCCCGCAACTGCTTTGCTGGTTTTAATCAGCCATGGAGGAGAAATGGAAACAAACAGCCGACGACCCCGGCTGTGGTGCCCGATGCCCACGTGGGCGCCGAGGTGCCCCGAGAGCTCGCAGGGGGTCTCCGCCGAGGGGAGTCTGGAATGAGAGGGCCTCCCTGCGGTGGCGGTTCCCTAGGAGCTCGGGCGCCACCGATTCTGCAGGTGCCAGCGCCCCGGCCGCATGGTGGGCGGGCATCGGCGATGCAACCCGGCCGGGGGTCCCGAGCCAGAGCACACAGGTCGCACCCTCCACTCTGGGAACTGGGTCCCCGCTCTCGGCTCTGCAAGGTGGCCGGAGCGGCACCTGGGTCGGTGAAGCCCGCCCCAAAGGGCTGGCCGGGAGGGTGGCGTGAGCGGAGGGACGCCAAGGGCCGTGGGGGTGGGCGTCGTTTGCTCCGCCGAGCTTGCGTCTCGCAGCAGAGTCCGGAACGGGCCCTGAAATGGCGTGGGCAGGGTCCCACAGAGCTCGGGTTCCCGAAGAAATGTCTTCTGTTCCCTCTGTACTCTCTCGGAGGGCACTGTCCCGAACCCTCAGATAGCGTGTGGCCGGAGCTAAGAGTTGGTCTTGTTTCGCTGTGAGAAATTAGGATTCCATTGAGTCGGGAGATGACGTGATACGGCGAAACTTCCCTGCGTCCCAAACACACCAAATAAAACACACAGCCGGAGACAGCGCCCTCCGCCCTTCGGGACCGTCTGCCTCAAGGCTGCACACGTCAAATTCCCCGCCTCTAAAAGGATACATGACATTTTCTCAGTGGCAGCTTTTGAGGAAGTCTTTTGATTCTGTTGTCTTCTCTCTCTCTCTCTCTTTTTTAATTCCTAGAAAAGTCTTAACTAAAGAAACAGCCGCCAGGAGCAGATGGTGCGGGGGGCCAGGCGGCACAGCTTTTCGCAGGGACCTGGTAGACAGAGTTAAACGCGTGGGCCAAATTGATTTTTATCAACCATGGATTTTTAATTAACGGTGGCGTCCACTTACCGCCATCCATTATTTACTGTTTACCCACTAATTAAAAATTATGCTGCTTTTGCACTCATACGAGCGGGGACATTTGAAATTAGATAGCATCGTTCAAATTACCTGCAGAATTAAATTCAGAGTGCCCAATCGCTCAGGCCGGGCGGCTGGGGTTTCAAACGTCATCCGCTCCAGCCTGGTGTCTGATTGTGAGTCAGGATTCCAGGAACAGCTTCCGGCGAGGAGCCTGCCCGGGGCCTCGAGGCGGGTGGACGTGCTGAGCCTCCACCGAGGGCGGGCCCTTGGCTGCGACTGTCTCAGATCAGCCGTTCTGCCTGCGCTGTGGTGGGGAGTGCCCCTGCGCCCGGGGAGGCGGCCTGCCAGCGCCGTGGGGGCGCGTGGCCCCATGCCCGCCATACCTAGGGACCAAGGACTAGCATGCGCTTAGCCACGCATGACGGCGACTCGGCCGACACCCCTGTTTTGCAGATGAGGAAACTGAGGTTCGGCGCGGTGGAGGGCGTTAGCTGGCGTCCCTCTATCCCAATACACGTAACATAAAATCTGGCCTTTTAAGCATTTTTAAGGGAACGAGGGGAACTCAGTGTCATTTGGAACAGTCACCAGGCTGTGCGGCTGTCATCCCTGTCTCCTTCCAGGATGCTTTCATCCCCTCAAAAGAAATGCCCAACTTGCTAGGAGCCACTTTCCCTTCCTCTCTCCCCTCCAGCCCCTACGCCCACAGACCTGCCTTCCCGGTGTGTCGCAGGGCGAGATCAACGCACAGGTGCCCCTCTTCCCAGCACTCCTGCTGGTGGCGGGGGCTGTTCTCGCGTCCCAGAGGAGACGTGGAGGCCGAGAGTGGGCTCACACTGGGGTCCACAGTCCGTGAAAAGAGGGGGTCCGGCTCCAGGGGGGAGGGGCGCGCAGAGGCAACGCGGGGCTCGGGGCCAGAGCAGATGGAGACATAGCAGGTCTTCCCAAAAGGCAAGGGGCAGAAGCCAGGCACGCTTTTGCTCCACTAACTGGTGTGTTCTGAGGCGCCGAGAGGTGTGCCAGGTGGCTCTGGGTGCAGCTGCGAGTGTGTTTATTCCCGTGGTAATGCACTGCCTTTACAGGGCGTGAAAAGGCAGCCACTCACCGGAGCAAACGTGTGCCTTCCCTCCCCGATGGCCAAGGACAGGGTAGAGTTTTAAAAGGGGGCTGGTCTGGTATAAGCAGCCTCTGGGACAGCTTCAAGAGGCCCAACATTCGCATCACAGAGGTGCCAGAAGGAGAGGAGAAAGAGCAAGAAATTGGAAATGTATTTGAAAAAAATAATGAAAAAAAACCCCACTTCCCTAACTTGGTGAAGGAAATAGACACGCAAGACCAGGAAGCACAGAGAGTCCCAAACGAGACGGATGCAAAGAGGCCCCCTCCAAGACACATCATAATTAAAATGCCGAAGTTTAACGATAGAGAATCTTAAAAGCAGCAAGAGAAAAGCAGTTAGTTCCCTACAGGGGAGCTCCCATAAGACTGTCAGCTGATTTCTAAAAAGAGACTGTATAGGCTAGAAGGGGCTGGCAAGAGATGTTCAAAGTCATGAAAAGCAAGGACCTAAGCCAGGATTGCTCTACCCAGCAAAGCTATCACTTAGAATCGAAGGGCAGACAAAGAGCTTCCCAGACAAGAAAAAATTAAAGGAGTTCATCATCACCAAATCATTATTATATAAAATATTAAAGGGACTTATTTAAGAAAAAGAAGATTGAAACGATGAACAACAAAATGGCAAAAAAAAAGAACAAACACACAAAACCCAAAAAATGAAACAACGTATCAACAACTGAATCTAAAAACAAACTGAGCAAACAAGAACAGAGACAGAATCACGGATACGGAGGGTGTTTTGATGGTCGGCAGAGGGGAGGGGCTGCGCGGGAATGGCTGAAAAGCTGGGGGGTTAATAAGTACAAACAGGTGGTTACAGAATAGCCACGGGGATGGGAAGTACCGTATGGGAAACGCAGCAGCCAAAGAACTTGCACGCACGACCCATGGGCGCGGACAGAGGTGGGGGACTGCCTGCGGGAGCGGGCGGTGCTGGGTGGAGGGGCGCAGGGGGAGCAATCAGGACAACTGTAATAGCATCATCAATAAAGTAGAATGTAAAAGTAAATAAATATGTTCTACACAGTGAAAAAAGAAATCAAAGGGGGTGGGTCTGAACTCGATTTTGAAATGTTAAGAAACTCTTTCCGGAAACAGTGTTTAGTGAGTCGCCGTAGGCATGACCCGGTGGGTGTGGTTAGTGGCCGGAGGGGGCCCTCGAAGGCAGGGGGACGGCGGAGCTTCCCTCCCCGCTCCAGCTCACGGCTGCCCGTCCTGGGGTCGTTCTAACAAAGCACCCACACTCAGTGACGGAAAACAACAGCGCTGCGTTCCCTCACCGTCTGGAGACCAGACGTCTGGAATCAAGGGGTGGGTCGGCCATACTCCCTCCCGAGGGAGGCTACGTGGGAGGCCCCTGCCTGCCTCTGGTGGCTTCTGGTGGCCCCAAGCATCCCTGGGCTTGTGGCTGCATCACCCCAATGCGTGCCTTCTTTGTCACATGGCCCTCTTTCCTCTCTGTGTGTCCCCATCTCTCTGTCCAAGTTGCCTTCTCTTTTCTCTAGTGAAGACAGGAGCCACCCAAATCCAACATGTCTTCCTTTTAGCTTGATCACATCTCTAAAGACTCTATTTCCAAATAAGGCCACATGCTTAGGGACCAGAATCAGGATTTGAACATGTCTTTTTGGGGGTTCCCCCGGCCATCTTTGTCCACTCATTCTTTCACCCACAAACACTGAATGGCTGTTGGGTGCTCTTATAAGACGTCATCTCAGGAAGCCCACGATGGCATTTTGTCTTAATACCGAGGATGCTAATTTTGACCGCTTGCTTCAGGAGGTGTCTGCTAGGTCTCTCCACTAGTGACCACTTTTCTCTTTATAAGTAATCATTATCTTACGGGGATATACTTAATGATAATATAGATATCTTGTTTTTTATTATACTCCCCCCCCCAATGGTAGCAGCTATTGATGACCATTGGTGATTCTTGCCTCCAAAAATTGTTACTATGGTGTCCAAATGGCCATTCTCTAGTCCCATCGTTCTTTCTGAATTTATTAGTTGGGACTGTGCCGTGAGGAAGCCCTGCCCCTTGTCCCATTCCTCTCTTTAGCTGATTGGTGTTTGTACTAGTGTGAACTCAAAGATACTTATTTTACCTTACAGGTTACAATCTGTTGCCATCATTTATTTTGTGGCTCAAATGGTCCCCAGCTTAGCTCGTGTGTTCTTTACACGTTCTTGTTTTTTTTTTTTTTAGAGGGAGGGGAGGGCACTTTCTCATTTTCTGGTGTTAGACAATCCTCCAGGTTCATTTTGAACTCTCCTGCCCTAACTCTGGAATGAGCCCTTTCTCCGGGGATCCCTGGTTCCTTTGATGGGGGAATGGTGTTTAGAAACCAAGCTCTGAGTGCTGGCCGTGCTCATTGCTACTGAGGTGTCACTCTGGGCTCTTCAGCTTCCCTTCCTTCCTTCCTCCCTCCCTCCCTCCCTCCCTCTCCTTTCCTTTTTTCCTTTCTTCCTTCCTCTCCCTGTCTTCCTCCCTCCCTCCCTTCCTCCCTTTTGTCTTCTTTCTTTCCTCTCACTGGCTCCTGCCCCACCAGTCTTCCAGCTCTGTGAGGGCAGGTCTTTATGGTTCCCCAACACCTAGCATGCGCCTAGCACGTACCTGAGGGATGGTCAGTAAATACGTGTTGTGTGAAGACAAGGACAACACTTAGAACAACACCTTCACATAGTGATATGCTAGTTTTAATTCTTAGCCGAACGGCTGAATGAGTGGATGAGTGACTTGTGCTTTACAAGACGGAGGCACGTGACCCCTGCTAACCCTCCTGCCACCCCTCGGGAGGGCCCCTCGTGAAATTGGCGGCTGATGTCCACTGTGAGCGTGGCTGGGGATGGAAGGGGGAGAGGAGGCGTGCAGCTGCTGAGGTCACTAAGAACCCGGCAGAGGGTGAAGGCAGGGCGGTGGGCACGGGCATTTCTCACAGGCTGGGGCCCAGGCGGCTCCCAGCGGGTAGAGAGGAAAGAGAAGTCGAAGAAGGGACACGGGTGTGAGCCTCCAATCCTGCCGAGCGCTCGGGTGTGGGCGGGGCAGGACAGGCGCCTGCTGTGGCGCCCGAGCGGCAGCGAAGCTCCGCCCACGCCCACCGCCCACGGCAGAGAGGTGAGTGAGCCACACCTGTCAGCCCCCCTGGTGACTTTAGGGTTTCTAGTAGCCACCTTTTAAAAAGCTGAAAAGGGGCAGGTGAATTAATTTGAAGGATATGTGGACCAGACTGAAATATGATGGTTCAACATGGCATAAGTATGAAAGCTATTCATGAAATACTTATGTGTTTTTTTCCAGACAAGTCTCTGAAATCAGGTGTGTATTTATAGGCACAGCCCAGCTCGGTTCAGACCGGGCCGCGCTTCAGCGGGGCGGACGCCCAGGGGGTTTGGGGCCGCCTCCCCGGGCAGCGCTGTCCCAGCTCCGGGGAGGCTCCATGTCACCCTGCCATGCCCGAGGGTTCCTGGCTGCCTCTGGAGACCGCTGACACCTTTTTTCAGGAGACAAGGGCAGACCCAGTGAGGGGGGCTCTGGTCTCTCCCCCACAACCTTAGCCCAAGCAAACCCTTTGCTCTGGTTTATGTACCAGGATCCTCATTAAGATCTACTTTGGGGGAAAAAAAAGTTCTCTTGCTTAAAAAAGAAGTCTGAAGCTCTCTGGTTTATTTCAAAATCCTTAGCTTGAGGTAATTCACCTAGAATGTTTGGACTTGGAACCTTTTGCACGTTTTAAATAAAAAGCCCCACCCCCTAAAACAACCTCTGGTGATCAGAAGTGGCCGCCGCTTCCCTACCCGGGGGACACAGCGCCCTGTCCTCTCCGGCAGCTGGGCCAGCGAGCCTGACAAAGCGGCCGTTGACACGGCAGCCATCGCACCGCAGGCACGCAGACTCTGCCTTTAAACTCCCCCGAGAAGGTGACAGATTGGCCTGCGATGGCAGCCCCCGCGAAGCACAGAGGCCTGAAGACAAACTTTGCATCCTAAGGAGGCCGAACGCCCCCTCGGCCGTGAGGGCTGCGCTTCCTATTCCTCACGCGTCCCCACTTTGGCCACAGCTGCACCTCACCCGCTGTCTAATCAAAGGGTCTTTGCCGTCAAGGCCAAGGGCGGGGAACAGGCTTGCATTCCTGGGGAACTCACTCATCGAGTGCTTGGAGAGAGCGCAGCCCCCACCCGGTCCCCGCTGCGGCCCAGGTCTTGGAAGCGTGCCTTCCTTCGCCTGGTGGGCTGGAGGGCTGGAAGCGGCCCCGGGGGATTCTGGGGGCTGCTGCCTGGGAAAGCAGGCTCCCTCGGAGTGGGTGGGCAGGGAGCAGCAGGGGGCAGCCGGTGCCCGTGTCTGCGCCGCAGGAGGCCAGCCAAGGGACTCCTGCGGTTTGTCACGGCTCCTCCCGATCTCCGTGACCTGTCCCAGGCCGGGCTGGACCATGGGGTCAGCAGCAAAGGTGGGCCTTGCTGGGTGCCACGTGGAGAAGGCAACTGTTGTAGGTTTGTGTTTCCAAAATGGAAGAGCTCCGACCGAGGGGAGAAGCTGGCCACGCCGGGGCCTCCCCATGCCCACGGTGAGCGCTTCCTGCCGAGGGAGAGGCGCACACAGCACGGCTCACCGGGCGGGAAGGAATGGGGGGCTTGGGAACCCTATCTGGCCCCCCCAGCCCCGCTCATCGGCCAGTTTTGTTTTTTGTTGGTTTGTTTGTTTAGGAATGTTCTAGTACAAATCTGTTCAATCAAACTCTCCCTGGGCCCCCTGATAAAGCTAACTATGCCTCGCCCTGGCGGGGGCTTCTACCCAGATGAACGATGGAAAATTCCAGCCAAGGGCCAGCTGTTTTCGAACAGCCAAGGCATCTGGGTGATTGATGGGAGATTTTCCCTTTCCACCCAGATGTTCTGGTGCCTTGGAGACAAGGCCTTGATCGTTAGCTCGACTTCAACGCCTGTGTTCCCGGATCTGCACGCAGGCCCTTAGATCTGTATAATTTTTTCCAAATATGGCCAGCGCTCCCCACCGAGAGCACCGTTCCATCCCGCGCTTTGAGGAGCGGGCGAGGGGCTCGGGCCAGGATGGAGCCGTGCCGGGGTTTCCCCAGGGGTGCCGTTGCTCCAAGTCAGCATGAGCTAAACTGAACACGTGTCTAGAATTCTCCCATTGGACCACGTCCTATTCACTCTCTTGGCAGAAGACTGAAGCTTTCATTGTTCTATAGAACAGGAATTTGGCAAGATAATCACAAGGTTTTGACACATTCAATAAGGAAGGAGACGCTTGTGTGGCGGCCGTGAGAGGTCCCAGAAAAGGGGCTTGGGGAGGCGCGTTGAAGAGCTTAACTCTTCATGGGGCCTCAGGACCTCGTTCCCCACCAGGCCTTCCTCGGAAGGTCCCAGAACCTTCTCGCCTCAAAGAGATATTGAGGTTTGGAGGACGGAAGGATGGAGGCTGGTGGCCGCCGTTGCGCGCCTTTGGGTCTGCGAAGTGCCCGGAGACGTCGGGGCTCACGGGAACAGCGTTGGGGACGCGTACCACTTATGGGGCTGTTCTTGGGAGTCTCCACAAGGGGGCCCTCTTGAGCTGTGGTTGGGGCGGTTGGGCGCCCGGGTGAAACCCGGCACCACCTCGCCCAGCCTCAGCCTGCAACCCGGGGCCACCGGGCTCCCTCCGAGTCCGCCCGGACTTGGGTGAAGAGGCGACGCCTGGACGGCAGGCTCTGGGGCCCGTGCGCTCCTCCACGTGGGAGCGCTTTCGCGTCCGCCCCCACAGAGAACCTCTTTGGAGACTCGAGGGCGAGGGGAAGCGGGTCATCTAGCCTTGCCTCCTTTCAAAGACGTTTGCAACACAGAACAGAAACTCCAGTTGGAACCACAAGAAAGGCATCTGGGAAGCTTCTCAAACAATGAAGCAGAACATCTGGGTCCCCGGGGCCTTTCCCCAAAGACACATGGTGGGCGCGGGGGGCCCCCAGGTCAGCCGCTGCAGGAAACATGGAGATTTTCAATGCACAAAAATTATTGTAATTTAACAAATCAATTTTTCCTACATTGTGTTGAGATTAAGTTCGTGGTCTTTCTCATACATTCAAAATAAGGAATTTCCCCAGAGTGCAATTTTGTGGGAAAACCGACATCATGTTTCGAAAAAAACATCCCATTCTGTTGGGAGTCACCAGATTTTATTTTAAGAGAAATGGTAATATTTAATTATAGCATTATTTTACCGTCTAGAAAATTAATGTGCTTCCCGAGTTTCAGGAGGAAAGGCTGGCTGCAAGTCTGAACCCTATTTTTAAATTACCATACAAATAGAATCCCAAAGATGCAAACACTGGCTTCCTTGTGGCAGGCAAGGCGCAGGGAAATGCGTGGCCTTCCTACACGTTGAGTGCACAGGCCTGTGACCCTTGCATCTCTCGCGACCCTGGGCCCAGCGCTCGGAGCCAGGGAGGTGAGCCCAGGTCAGGGGCCGGTGTGGTGCAGACCTGGGTGACCTCGGTGGGGCAGCCATTGCTCCCCTTGTCACCACCCCAACCCTAAGCCACCATTTCTGGGGGGCTCTGGAGGCTGCAAAGCCCACAGCGCCTGGTCCGCGGGACCCTTCTGACAAGCTTCGGGGTGGGTGTTGGGGCCATCCCCATTTTACAGACGCGGAAACAGGCTCAGAGAAGCGGAGACTGGGTGTGTCCAGCGCCGGTCACCTGAGTTGGCGGGTGGACAGGCCCAAACTCCAAAGCAGGTCTGGGACCTGGAAACTCTTGGCTCGACGTTTATGGAGTGCCCACCGTGTGCCTGCCCACAGGGTGGCAAAGATGCTTCCCCGAGGGTGCAGGGTCGGACACGCCAGCCGGCCGCTAGCGCCTGAGGCCCGTGCGTTGGCCGACGGGACAGGCCGGGAGGGGGCCGCCTGGGTCTCTTGAGCCTTGCAGGCGCTGAGTGGCTTGGCGGGTGCAGGAGCCCTGATGGGTCCCGGGCAGAGGCTGGGCGCTGGCTGGGAGGTGCGAAGAAGCAGCCCGAGACGGGGGCTTAATGAGTCCCGTGCAGCGTTGTCACAGGGAGAGATGGAGAAGCCGGAGCCACTCTGGGGCGGGGGTGGGGGGACAGGGTCTGGAGTGTCCTTCAAACAGAGGGAGCTGTGCCGGGGGCAGGGGGGCGGGTGGCAGCCAGCGGGCACTCTGAAAGGCGGTGCTCTCCAGGGCACCGGGCCTGCCTGGTGGTGCTGCCACGGCTGCAGGGGCACACGGTGGCAGTCCACGTGGGGCCGCCTGCCGTCCCTTCTGGCTCAGTTAGGCAGCGGGCCCCCAAGCCTGCGCCTGGTTAGCAGGAGGCACAGGCTGCAGGAACAGGGTGTTTTTATAGCAAGGGAAAAGGAGTTTGTGGGTTTGGAGAGGAATGCTGACCCAAGGACGGTGGCAGTCGGATGGGACAGGTGGTTGGGGACCAAGGCTCCAAGGTTCTGTTGACGTGTGTTCAGGATGATCCAGTGTTGGGGGGGAAGGGCTCGAGGCCGTCTATGGAGTGGACCTCAAAGCTCCAGGCGAAGGTGAGGCGGGGGCGGGGCGTGTGGCATGAAGGGGCGGGGCGCGGCTTTTGTCCACTCCCCCAGGGGCGCTGGGGGCGCCTCGGGCCTCCCCAGAGGCGGAGACCTGGGCGGAGCTCCGTGCTGGGGGCGAGCTCTCTGAGGACCTAAGAGGGCATCCCGCTGCTGGCTCTGTGGGGGGCCTGGGGCCACCTGTCTGTCCACCTGCACACCAGGGGCGGGGTCAGAGGGCAGGAGTCAGCCAAGGGCCGCATCCCAGGGAAAGCAGCCTCCAGGAAGGCCGGGCGGGGAGGGAGGGCCCCGCGGAGGCGGGCAGAGTGCTGCCGTCAGCCGGGCTGCGGTCCCAGCTCAGGGCGCCCGCCTGCCTTCGATCTCCGGGCGCGCAGCGTTGTTTCCTAGCATCAGGTGCCCAGGTGTTGCATGGGTTGGAGGAGGGGTTTGGGGAGGGGAGACAAACCCAGAAGGAGACGGGGGCTCTGGTTTATGACTGCGCTGTTATGTGTATGTAAGTTCTTGTTGCCACACGCAGGGCCAAAACACAAATCAGAAAAAATACAGAAAGCATGAAGGTCACAGAAAAGCTTTCCTACAGTCCCCTCCACCCGCCCCAAAGTGAATCGCCATTAACCTGTTGGTGCACACCACCCTTTAGATTCCAGAGGCTGGGAGGCCGAGCCAGAGCCCTGGACCCTGGTCCCCTGCGAACCTCCATCGGCGGCACCGCCCAGCCCGTGGCAGACGCACGCTCCATTTTTGTTGAATGAATGACTAAATCTCTGGACTTCCTTTTTTTTTTAAACACACATACATGCATGTACCCAATTATGTTTTTTACCAACATGGGATCATCCTCTGCACATTATTTGAAATCTGTATATTTAACTTACTAATCGGTCTTAGAAATCTTGGAGGAAGGTCGGCCTCTGGGCCCCTTCGAGCAGAGGGACCCAAGGACAGCAGGGCGAGGCTCCAGCAGCCACCAGCCCCAGAAAGGGGATACTAACCGCGGGTGAGCCCAGCCAACCAGGCGACGCACGGCTTGCAGGGGCATAGGCTCAGAATGTATTAAAAGGTGTAAAATGCAAACTGAAGGAGCTTTCTACCCTGAAGCCCTGGTTGCTCCCTCTAAAGTGAATTATTTTAACAGTTTCTTGTGCATCCTCCCAGAAAATAGTTTCATGCCGATCGCTGCATATAAATGCCTATGTTTTTTATTCGGCCATTAAAATTTCTTTATGAACGCTCTCTTTCTGTACACACTGTTCTGCATTCTGCTTTTTACACTTCAATTATCAGAGCTCCCTTTCCACCTTACACTTATGCCTTCGTGGAAAAGACAAAACAGTGTTCCAGGATCCAGGTGAATCTTGGCAGGTTAGCCAGTCCTCTGCAGGTGGCCCTTCAGATTGTGGCTTTTATTTTTATTTTTTATTTTTTTGCTGTTACTACATCATACACCAATATGTTGGGCATCCTTTAAATATATCTTAGCGTAAATTTTGTGTGTGCCCTTGGAGACATTCCTAATAGAGACGTTCTGTTTGCATTTAGTACGTTGATAGACTTGTCCAAATTCTCCTCCAAAAACGCTGCTTCGGCCTGCCTCCCCCAGTGGCCGAGGAGAGGGTCGGCATCCCTGTGCCTTTGGCCACACTGGTTACTCTGAGAATCTAACGTGAGCAATGGAAGAGAAGTGGCAAACTAATGACAGTTTGTGGCTATTCACTCATTTTTGTGCCTATACATACACAAGTTAGCAAGCGGGTTCTCTGCCAACTGGGGGTCCTCCTCTTCTGTGTATTGTTGCTGCCATCTGCCTGGGCCAAGCCACCGTCCCTCCTCGCCTGAAGGGCGCCCCACCTTGCGCCCCCGGCACCCACTTTGCCTTGTCATCACCCACTCTCCACAGAGCAGCTGGCAGGGCCTTCGAAAGCTGTAAGTCAGCACCCTGCTTCTGCAAAGCGGCTCTCGGAACGTGTCAGGGGACACCCTCACTGCACGCAAATAGATTTAAGGAAGGGTAGTTTTTCAGAAAGTAGGGCCTCTGAGTTCCCTGGCCCCGAATGAGCGGCCGTGGGACCCGTGGAGACCGTTCCGAGGGCCGATGCCAACATCAGCTATGACCCGAGGCCGGGGGCGGGGCAGGGCGTAGGTGCTGGCGCCCCCGACTCCTGGGAGAAGCCGATGTGAACGCTCTGTTAAGGAATGTACGGTCATTCCATGGATGAAGATCAATCAATATGAGTTCTCAGTCAATGATCGCCAAACACACAAGTAAACAGCCCTCTGTGGAGGCAGAGTTAGTAGAAAGGAATTGATATCTCAAGAGCATCCGATATTGGAATTGTTTTTTTAAACATTGTATATGAAATGTTTAATGAAATAAAATAGGGAATTAAAAAAAATTAGCAACAAATACAAGCCTATAGAAATGAACAAGCAGATCTGAAAAAAATCAAATAGAATTTTAAGAATTAAAAATAAAATTGTTGACATAAAAACTTCATGGTTGGATCACAGAGCAAATTAGATACAGTTGAAGAGGGAATTAGTGAACTGGAAAATAGGTGTAAAGAAATCACCCTAAATTCTGGAAAGAGAGCAGGCTGAAAATGAAGGAAAAGGAGTTGAGTGACATAGGAGTGAATAATATGAAAGTTTAACTAATGTCTCTCAGGAGGTGAGAAAAGAAGAGGTAGAGGATAAGCAACAGGTGAAGAAAAAAGGCTGATAATTTTCCAGAAGTAGTAAAGACACCACACCACTGGTACCAGGAAGGACCCGTGAGTACCAAGCAGGATAAATAAAAATAAATCGCCACTTGAACCTGAAGAACACTAAAGATACTAAGGAGAGAACAGAGCCATCCACCTGGATTTGTGTACCCAGTCAAGTAACCTCGCAAGAGCAAGGATGAAACAAAGCCACTTTCAGAGAAACAAATGCTGAGAGCGTTTCCCACTACACGACATGAGCTTCCACCCAAAGGGCTTTACGAAGAAGGAATGTCTGATTTGAAGAAGCTCTAATGAGCAAAGAATTTGAAAGGTCATAAACCTAAAAAAAAAAAAAAAAAAAGAATAAGTTAATAATCTCTAATTTTCTGGGGCCCCAAAAAAGCAAAACTAAAATACCGGAAACAGGGTTGTGTGATTTGAGAGCGGAATGGTTAGGTTAGTGTTCTAAATTCCCTGTGTTATCAGGAGAAGGGTTAAGATATTAAGACATAATGTCAGAGGTAGCTACTAAAACAACAGAAGTATTGTATAACTTTTTATTTTTATTTTGTACCCCTCACCCAAGGATATGTTTATTAATTTTAGAGGTGTAGGGGGAGAGAAAGAGAGGGAGAGAAACATTGGTATGAGAGAGAGACCCACGCTCCGACCAGGGACTGAACCTCTAACCTTCCATATGTGGACGACGCTCCAACCAACTGAGCTACTCGGCCAGGGCAATAACTTCTAAACTAGAAGAAAAGAAAGTTAATAGTAATCAACACAACCTAACCAATCCCTTAAATATTAAAAAAAAAAAGACAAGAAAGGAGGAAAAAGCATTAGCAGCACAATTTATAGAAACTAAAAAGATGATTTAAAAAAAATACGATTTACTAGCTATTAATGAATGTTATTCAATTGGATTTTTTCACCTTCTGACACATGTTATTCACGTGCTTAGAGCATAAGGATCCAGAAAAGGTTCCAAGGGACTGGAAACACGCGCTTGCCAAATACTAAGCAAAAGGGAACTGATATCAGATAAAACAAGAAATGCTTTCGAAAGCACTATTAGGATAGAGTTTGCTCCCTAAAAGATCCATGCCGTCCACCAGGGAGGTCTGACTATAAAATAGCATCCAAGTGTGAGAAGAAAAAATTGCTACAGGTCTAGGGAGATATTGACAAATCCATCATCATCAAGAGAGAATTTTAGCACAATGCTTTCAATTATTTACAGGTCCAGCAGACAAAAGGTCAGTAACGATGCAGAAGACTTAAAAACACTGCAAACAAATCGAATTCATTTGATGTGTGTGCGTACGTGCGCATTACATACATGTGTGTGTTGTGTACACACATCTACACCGATGTACATGTGTGTCTGTAAAACACTGCGCCCAGCGGTCAGAGAGGGCACGCCCTTCCTAGGCGCACATGCAGCATCCCCAGACCCGACCTGCCACGGGCCGGGGCCGAGCCCGAGCCCAGAGAATTCCAAGAACAGGTATCACACAGGCCAGGTTTCTGACCGTAGAGCAACTGAATTAAAAGTCAGAAGTAAAAGCACTTTCAGAAGTCTATGTGTTTGGAAATTTAAAAATCTCCCAAAATACTCAGGTGTCTAGGAAGAAATCAAAATGTAAGTTAAAACTATGGGGCTTAGAGCTAAGCAGGCAGTGAAAGTAGCAGTTGTCCAGGCCTGCGGGCTGCGGGGTCAGCAGGGCTTTGAGGGGTGTTTGCAGGCGGGTGAGTGTGTATTTTACAAAGGAAAGTCTGAATACTGAAGGTGCTTCTTCAACTTAAAAAGTTAGAACAAGGGAAACAGAGTAAGCCCAAGTAAAGCAAACAGAAAGAGGCAATAAGAAGCAAAAAGAAGACCCGAATGAGATGAAAACAAAGCTGCCAAAGAATCACGCAGGCCCATGGTTCTCCGCAACGGAGATCAACCTTGGGTAAGGCTGGCCAACGAAAGGGAGAGGGCGGGGGTGGGGGGAGAAGGAGGGAGGGAGGCGGGGGGAGAGAGAGACAGGGAGGGAGGGAAAGAAGGAAGGAAGGAAGGGAGGAAAGGAAAGAAGGAAAGAAGGAAGGAAAGAAAGGAAGAGAGAAAAGGAAAGGAAAGAAAAAAGGAAAAGGGACAGTGGGTAGAAGAGCAGAGAGAAATTAATAATGTTGGGAATCAAAAGAATAAAAAGGGGACCTACTTATGGATCCAGCAGCTATATTTTTTAAAACAGAAGATTAAGATCCAGATAGACATATATAATTGAGGGGTGAGATATATATATATTATTGAGTGAGATATATATAATACATATCTCTCACCCCCTCAATAAACAAAAAACCAAACAAAAACCCCAGGCCTGCTTATGTTACAGCTGATTTGAGTTCTAAACAAACAGGTCATTCCAATCCTGCACAAGCCCTGCCGAGGAGCAGAGGGAAGGGCACGCCCCGCCCCCCTGTGCGCCTTTTCACCGAGGCCCGGTCCGGAGTCCGGGGGCCTGAGGTTTACTCAGCGTGGGAGACCCCCTTCAAAATCGGCATAAAAGCAAACAGCTCGAGGGAGGAGAAATTTCACGAGAAACGACAGATTCCGTAAAGGCGACATGGACCACAAGCACAACAGAGCCCGGAGGACGAGCAGAGCCTTCTCCGGACCGGCCACTCGTGTCTCACGCGGCTCCCTGCAGCGCGTGCGGTGGCGTGGCGGCGGCTGTCCTAGGAAGAAGCCCACAGCCAGAGCAGGGGGTCCGGCCGGCCTGCCTTCGGCCGCTGCTGCCTGGGCACATTTCTGGTTCCTGGCGGTGAGCAGAGCTGTTTTCGGCCGCTCCTTATTGTTACGATGTCATACATCTCGGGTTATAACCACAGTTTGGGAAACGCGTCAAGCAGCTCCCCACCGGCCAGCTCCGGCACCGGGCCTTCCGTGGCCTGTCTGTCCCCTGCCCCCACGGTTCTGGAGACGGTGCCAGAGGACCCATTCAAGTGCACCTTCACGTCACGACCGGGGCCAGGTGCTCAGCGAGAGACCACCGTGTCCCGGGGAGCCAGGCCACACCTGCCCAGGCAGGTGCGAGTTGACAAGCCATTCGAGCGGCTACAACACACACGGACGGAGCCCACGACGGCGGATCATTCCCAGCCCGCCTTCTGCATGCGCCGGGCCCTCCAGTGCCTTGGCCACTCCCACACGTGGCAGCACGAAGCGACGCGACAGAAGGACGTCAGCGCGGAAGGAGCCAGCGGAGGAGGCCGACTGCGAACACGGCTGGGGCTCCGCACATTTTCAGTGTCTACGAAATGACGTCCACGTGCCCCGGCTGGGCTCCCGCCCCGCGCCTGGTTTTCGCAGGACCCTCAAGAGAGATGGGCCCCCCCCCCGAAGCCTTTTGAGGACAGTGTTGGGGGGGCAGTTACGGGACAGTCTCCTGTATGGACAGGGTCGCACAAGTTCCAAATGAAGTACGAGCAAGTAGAACGCAGCAGTGTTTTACAGTGATCGTGGAGAGGGCCCAAGGTGGGCCTGTCCCGATAATGCAAGTGCTGAATGTCAGAAAAACCTACACATGCCGTTCACACGCACAGGTTAAGAGAGAAAAGCCATATCATCTACTCATGGCTACAGGAAAAGCATTCGCTAAGACCCCACAGCCCCTCACCGCTTTAAAGCCATCTTATTAAAAGAGAAACGAGTTTGAAATACCCTCCCGGTGAGTAAGGGCGTTGCCCAAATTCCGACGTGAACTGATAATTCTTTGCGGTGAGACACGGGATGTTCGAGGTCAGGAGAAAGAAGGGCTGCCGCCATCGCCCTGGACGCCGATAACTTCCCACCGTCGCCGACAGGGCCAGCGGTAAGACAAGACAAAGGAGAGGCATGAGGGTCCCCAAAGCAGTGACACGACCTCTGTCAGTTGGCGGCAGGGCTCGCTGTTACACAACTCCCGATCTGCAGAAACACTGTTAGGAACAACAGGAGCGTTTTAGCAAGACGTCGGGGTAAAAGAAATCACCGTGGGGAAAAAAATCAATTACGTTCTGTAACAGCAACAAATGGGGGCAGGGGAATACCACTTATAATAGCAGTAAAAAGTATAAAGTATCCAGGAGTAAATCTAATAAAAATAAGCAAGACATATGTGGAGAAAATTATAAAAATGCATTGCAAGGCGTCCAAAAAGATGTAAATGAATGAAGTGATATATTTGTAGACAGGAAATGCCAAGAGAGGTCTAGTCTCTACAGAGCTGATCCATGGACAAGAGAGTCCAGCCCAAATCCCAACAGATTATTATTATTATTTTTTTTAGGATCTTGAGAAGAGGGTTATAAAACTTATATAAAAGAGCAAAGGTGTCAGAAATGGAAGAAAAATAAGCTACAGGGGCAGGCAGTGTCAGAGACCAAGATTTATTAAGAACTAGAGTAATTGCAACATTGTACAGTCCTTGCAAAGATAAATACATTGACCAACAGAACACAAGAGGAGCTCAGATGCTCAGGAAATTTATAAGCTTGATGTGTGTCGGGGCTGCTGCTCAGTGCGGAAGAGCTAGCTGTTCAATAAACGGGGCCATACAGTTAGCTATCCCCGTGCAAAATTAAAAGAAATTGGACCCCTTCCTCACACCATACCCCCAAATCCAGTTCCAATTGATCAAAGACTTCACCATAAGTGGCAAAATGCTAAAGCTTTTAGAACAAAATGTAGAAGAATATCTTTATGCTCTCAAGAGAGCCAAAAAGAAAATTAAACAAAATGCAGAGTGTTAACTCTACGTTAAAACCGGGAACTTCTGTTACCCCAAGGACACCATACAGAGAAGGAAAAGGAAAGCCACAGACCAGGAAGGGACGTCTGCAGCCCCCGTACCCAGCCAGCGATGGACGTGCAGGGTAGGTAAAGAAGTCCCTGGAATCTTCCAGAAAACACCAACAATACAGGGAAACGAGGCACAAGGCGCAAGCCAGGGTTTCACCAAAGAGCTCACAGAAGGGTCAGTGACCCCGGGGAGAGCCATTGAAATCCATTCGTAGGGCCACGCAAGGGAAGGCCCAATGAGGGGACATTTTTGCACTCCCTAGAGTAGCAAAAATTATGAATTCCACCAATGCACACGTAGGGGAAGGCTCGTGGGAGCCCTGTTGGAGGGGGCGTGAGTCAGGATAACTCCTTGGGAAAGCAATCCATGTGAATTAACGTTCCAGGAGTTTACATGAGAGCGGCGGCTTACAGACATTTTCCAGGACTCACAGGTAGAGATACGTTTTGCTGTGAGCACCCGGGTATTTGCCTGCACACACACACGCCTGCGTGTGAATGGATGCACACACCTGCCCACACATGCACATGAGGGAGGCTTCAGGGAGCAACACCGGCTCCCATCATAATGCATCCCCCTGCGGTATTTCTTCTTGTCCACGTAAGAAAACACCCTTTTGGAGCCTCGCTAACGTGACTTCCTGACCCGGGAATAGATCCTGACTCAGATTTCATAGCTCTTGCCCCGTGTGTTCCAGGCGACAATTACTAGAAGGTTGGTACCAGCCTTGCTCGTAATTGCCCCAAACTGGGCGCAAACGGAATGTTCACAGACCAAAGAAAAGAAAAGGAACGCTTAGTGGCTTTCCACGTTGGAATATTATACAGCAATGAAGAAGCACGTGCACATCTTGGAAACATAATAGGAAGGGACCTAAGTCAGTGCCGCAGTCCAGACATGGTGTGAAGCAACTTTTATGTAGCTCAAGGACAGGCACAGCTAAAAAATATACTCCAGGCCTGCAGGGTCCAGAGGGAAGGAATCGAGGAAGGACGTACGCAAGCTTAAGGAAGGGAAGTCGATACAGGGATATGGCGGTGTTTGTTCTTGGTGTGAGAGATGGGTTCAGAGCTCTCTGTTTTCTGTATTTGAGAGGGTACATATTTTTGTCGTCACCAAACACACTGTAGTAAGAATGGGCTTTCGTCAAGTCTGACAAAATTCGCTCTCCGCCGTGATTCCTCTCTCACCATTTTCTCGAGCGCTCTCTGCACACCACACACAGCGCCCAGCAATATGGATCGACGTGTGTCTGCCCCCAATCCAGCTGTTGAGTCCCTACTCCTCAGTGAGATGCCATTTGAAGGCGGCCCCTTCAGAAGGCGCTTAGGTTGAGATGAGGTCGTGAGGGTGGAGCCCCCCCATCGGGATCCGTGTGCTGATGCGCGAAGGAGGAGACTGGACCCCCCCGCCCCCGTCTCTCTCTCTCTTTCTCTCTGTCTCTGTCTCTCTCTCGGCAATGAGAGGACGCAGGAGAAGGAAAACTGAGAAGTGGGCCCCCGCCAGATACAGACGTTGCTGGCCCCCTGTCTTTGGGCCTCCCGGGCCCCAGAACTGTTTGTCATTTAAGGCTCCGAGCGTGTGGTGTTTTGTGACCGCTGAGATGACCGACAGGCGGCTTACGCTCACCCAGGCCCTTTGCACGTGCCGTTTCCTGCCCCAGGCTCTTTCTGGACCTCCCGGCTCATTCTCATGCTCCGGCTCAAGTGCCGTCTCCTCAGGGAGAGCTTCCCCGTGGCCCTGCGTCCTGGCGGCCTTCCAGTACCTCCGTCCGGAGCAACGGGGTTTCCGGCCACCCCCTGCCCCTCGTGAGTGCAGATCAGGAAGCAGGTGCCCTTGCTGATAAATGTGTGAAAGAGCTGAAGTCCTATCCAGACGCAGCAGGGCCTCGGAGGCCCATTGCGTGACGGAACCGTGAAGGTGTGTGACATTCCTGGCAGAAGCTTCTTCCCCGCGCACACACCTGGGCCCCGTCCTCCCCGCTCTGAGGCTCCACGGCCATGGCGCCCGGTGGCTGCAGCCCAGGCTGGACCAGCCCCCTCTCTGGAGGCGGCCAGGTCATGCAACTCGGAGTGAGCGGCTGGGGAGCCTCGCTGCCCCAGTCCGCACGGGGGACCGGAGGCTCGTGCGGGGGTCAAGGCGCAGGCCGGGGCCCTCTTTGCAGGTGCCCGGCGGCAGGGAAGGCTCAGGCCGTGCCATCCCTGGCGCAGCGCGGCAGCAGCCGCCGCGCACTCCAGCGTCCTCAGCCCCGCGGGGCCATCGCAGGGCCGCGTCCCCGCGCTCGGCCGGCACCCCCAGCCAAGGGCGCTACTCCTGTGACGTGAGCAGCTGCCCCCCCGCCCCCTGCCAGCCCCGCGCCTGATTCCCGAGGCTGCACATGGGGCCTGCCCCGCCGAGGGCGGGACGACGCCCGCTCTCGATGGCTATTTCTGAGCGGATGGGGCAAGGGGCACTTCTGTTCAGTCCTTCTTCCCTCGGGGTTAATGAGTTCAGGCTGGTTTTCTGAATCCTTGAAAGAAAGGTCAGCGAGTGCGACGGGTGCCTGCCTATAGTGGTGACCACGCCAAGCCCGGGCCGGCGCGGGAGAGCTTGGTGAGCAGTGAGAGGAGCCCCGCGCGGGCCGGAGCCCAGCTCCATGGTCAGCGTGGGGCAGGAGGGGGGCGCCACGTGTGCACCGCCACGGGCAGCACATGGCGGGGGCGGGGGCGGGCGCCTCAGGGAAGTCCTGGCCAGCGCGCTGCCTGAGGCCTGGCGGGCCGGGCCGGGCGGGGGAGGGGGGGGCCAGCGGGAACGCCGGAGGCCTGGGCAGGGGCTGTGGCTCGTGGGGGCGGGGGGGGGCGGGAGGGGAGCACAGGAGGCCTGCCCAGCTGTGCCAGGGACTCGGGGCATCTTTTTAAGGATGGAACGTGGAAAAGAAACGTGCCAGGTGCTTGGGAGGGGCTGGTGGCGGCGAGGTCGCGGGATGACAACCCCTCCAACATCCCTTTGCGTCCTGTGCAGCGGGCTGGACTGTGCCGGGGCTGGGGGAGGGCGGGTGGAAGTGGGGCTCGAGCGGAGGTTGGAGGGTGGGGGGAGCCCCAGGGCTGCCACGGACCCTCAAGGCCACGGCTCAGCCCTGCCCCCGGGGTCCACCTTGACAGCCCACTTCGCAGAGGAGGCAACCCGGCCGCCGTGACTTGCTCTGCTCGATTCCGTAACAAAGCCCCACGGGCTGGGGGCTGAACCAACAGCATTGATTCTCTCCTGCTCGCCGAGGCGCGAAGTCCCAGATGAAGGCGCGGGCTGGGCCGTTCCCTCCCGGGCCTCTCCCCTCAGCTCGCACTTGCTGGCTCCTTCTCCCTGTCTCCACGTTGTCCTCCCCCCAGCGCCTTTGAGACCACGTGTCCCCTTCTTGGGGGGCCCCAGTCCTCACTGGATGAGGACCCCACCGACGACGTCGTTGTAACTCACCGAAGGCCCTGCCTGCAAATAAGGTCACATTCCAAGGTCCTGGGGGGGGGACTCCAACCTCTGAATTGGGGGGGGAAGACACACAGTGCACCCCAAGCTCACAGGGCGGGTGGGAAGCACTCCCTGCAGCCCCAGCTCATGCATTCCCGTTATTAGAAAAGATCCGGCGCAGGCAGGCAGCGCTCCCCTCCGGCCCGCCCTGCACCCTGCCCCTTCCCGGCAGCACCTCGTGCTATTAGGTGAGCCTCACTCCAGGCGTTGCTTTCCGCGAAGGCATATACATAAACATGTGTTGCGGCGGGCGTTGCGGGGGGGGGGGGGGGGGGGTTGCTGTTTTTAAAATAAAATTTAAATCCCTGTTACGGTGAGAAACCTGCCTAATGAAAATTATGTTTCAAAATAGACTGAGGCGCTCTTTGTGCTAAATATGGTGTTCTTTGTCTCATTTGCAATGGAAAAGTCCCTTGTTTAAAAAAAAAAAAATACATTATTAAGAGGCCTTACAATACAAACCGCATTTTCCAATTCAATACGCACAAGGTCAGCCAAGCAAAGACAATGTAAACTAGCTTCAGAAGTGTCTTGCTCAATAATAATAAGGAAATTTGTTCAGAGGGGCAGCGCATAATCAGAGCCTGGTGTAAGCTTGTTGTGGAGCTGCTGAAATTTCAGCTCCAAAACGAACCCCTTCAGTAATTGGGAACCTATTAAAGAATGCTTACGTGCAACTTCAAGTATCTCATTTCCTGATTAACAAGGATATAATTTCTTCAAGGGGAAGAAAAATAAAAGGATTCTGTTTATAGCTTCGGTTTTCCTGAGTCGGCCCCGGACCAGGGAAAGGCCACATATCACCGGTCTGTGGGAGGCTGAGGAGGGCTCACCGGACCAGGAAGAGGGCCTCACAGGGCCAGCCCGGCTGGAGGAGGAACTGGAGGAGAGTCTGCCTTGAGCAGCCACCTGGGTTCTGTCGGGACCTGGACGCCCGCTGAGCCCACAGCTCCCACCCCGACAACCGGGGAGTCCACCGGCAGCGCCTCCCGATGGCCGGGCCGAGGGCAGCGCCGCTTGTGGGAAGGCCTCCTCCTCCCTCGGGCCAACGCCCCTTGTCCTTGGAGGCCGCCCCGCAGCTGTCCCCTCCCGGTGGATGCCACCTCCAGCCACTGCTCTTGCCCATGGGCTCCCAGTCCCCCTTTCTTGGAGTCTCATCTCTGTCGCGTGTCCATCTGGGTGGCCGGTCCCCACCCTGGCTTCAGAGCCCTCTAATTCCGTGCATCTTCCACCTCCTCATTAGGGCCCAGTTTGGGAGACAGCCGGCCCTCTTGGGGTGCCCACCACCCACATGACAAGCCTGTGGCTGCTGTTGTTGACACAGCTCTGCAGCCACCCCTGGGCTCTGTAAAGGGGTGGCGTGGCTTCCTTCAGGGGGACAGTGCCTTCTGTGAGTCATGGCATAGCTCAGAGCAGCTCTGCTCTCAGATGGCTTAAGCCTAACCCAGCCAAACAGAATTCCTGACCCCGCCCCACCCTCCACCTCCAGCCCAGTCCCTTCTCATGGGCTACAGCTAGCCCCACGCTAGTTTGAGTTCAAGGGCGAGTTAGAAAAAGGCGACCCTCTGGTGTGGCACAGCCCCCAGCTGGGCCCTTGGCCGGAGCACAGACGGCATTTCACTCTGGCTCCCTTTCAGTTCAGGGACTGAGCTTCCGTGCTGCTCCTTGGAGGGGCCTTCCAGAGACCCTCCAGGCGGCAACACCCCTGCCCAGTTGCTATCACCCTGCTCCGGTTTGCTTCTGCGTTCCTAGTGCTAACGCCATGGGCCACATGCTCGCTCATTTATTTAATTTATTGTCTGTGCTCCCCGTCCACCCCCCACCAGAGCATAGCCCCATGAGAGCCCCGCCAGGCCTGTCTTGTTCGCTGCCGGGTCCCCAGGGCTCAGAACAGCGCCTGGCACACAGTAGGTGCCAACTGAACGCCTGTTTAAGAACTGGACGCTGGAATGAAGAAATGTTTCCGCCGCTGAGTTGAAGGTGAACAATGATATCTAAAAACATGGTGCGGGCCTGCTCTCCCTGACGGTCTCCTGCATGAGAAGCAGGAGTCGACAGAGAAAGGGGTTTGTCTTTGCACTTCCGCAGGACAGAGGAAGAAAAGGACTTTCGGAGCAAATCACCTGCGTCAACAGGGACCGCGTTTCCCCCTCTTCCTAACGATCTCCAGCAGCCCTGGCCGCCGGCAGCTCCCCGGAGCTCTCTGGCCGTGAACGTGCGCATCCCTGGGGGTCCATGGCTTCCGGAGACTCGGCCCCTGGCCTGCCGTCCCGGCCCCGCTCAGCGGCAGTGCTGCGCCCCGGACGGCGATGGGCTCGGTGGGTCCCCTGTAACCTGGAACCCTGACTCTCGGGAAGTCAGGCGGCCCCTAACCCCCGTCCGCGGCAGAAATGCACACGCACGGGCACATGTGGTCCCTGACAGCGCGGGGTGGGGTTTACTGGGACCACGCAGCTAGTTGCTCTGTCCCGGGGTTGTTATTACCCTTTCTGAGAACTCAGTGCGAACTTTCAATTCGCCCTCCACACAAGGCAGACGACACGGCAAAAGTGCCGCAGGACCGTAGAAGAAAAGACAAGCCTGAACACCGACGGTTCTAAGAGCCCGGGACTGGCACCCACCGACAGGTCGGTGGGCACATCGGTCACCCGGTCGCTCTGAAGGGAACGGCTGCCCATCAGCGTTTGGGTAAAACCCAAGGGCCAGAGAATAGACTTAAGTTTCACACTATCTAGGTATCACACCCCACCACCCAAAAACACAAGTTACAACCAGTCTGATTGTATATTTCAAAGAACAAGCCATTTCGTTTTACTGTGGTCACTGGTAGTTCCAAGCTAAATATGTTCCCGTCTTGCTCTCTGTTTTGACGGCTGTTTCGGGGGCAAGAGCGGGGCTGGGTGAGAGCTGCTGCTTTCCTTCCCCTTCTCTGCATGCGTTGTGCGGAGGCTGGAGGAAGGCAGCCCGGGCCTGGTCGCGCACAGCGGGCCGGAGGCTGGCAGCAGCGGGGACGCAGGGCGGCGTGGACCGACTCAGCCGCCTGCGCGGAGAGCGCGGCCTCAGGGGCGCGCCGGAGCCCTGCTGGTGACGTGCTCGGGCTGCGGGCCGCAGAAGCCGCGTCTGACTCGCTAAGCTGAGGCGGAGCCCTCGGCAGGGCCCCGGCGCCCGCTGCACTAAGGGGTGCTCCGGGGGAGGCAGTTCCTCCAGGACACCCCTGTGGGCGGGATGCGTGTCAGCTTCCAGCCCCGCACACCAGGTTCCAGGTCCTGGGGCAAGCAACCTATTTGCCCCTCCTGAGATTCTGCCCCAAGGGGAGGGGCGGCGCCTCGATTGGCATCCCTCCGGGATTAGTGTCAACAAGGGGAATTTTGCCGCTGGCAGAAGGGGGTATGGGACCCGGGCAGGCAAACCCAGCCCCCGTCCACTGCAGGTTGGCTTCAAGCAGGAGAGGACTTGAGAAGGGGCCAGCAGCAGGGATACCTCGGGGCCCCTGCTAATGGGAGCGGCACGTAGCACCATGGGTCCCCCCGGCATTGGTGAGGGCCCACCGGCCCGGGGTCCGCTCTGTGGCGGGCAGTGCCTCTCGCGGCGCTTGGACCGACCAGGCGGAGAGACGGTCAGCAGCCCGGGGCCCCGGGAAGCGCAAGTCCTGGCTCTCTGAATGTCTGGGTGGTGGGGGCCCTGCGCTTCCCCAGGTCGGCACCAGGAGCACGGTCTGCCTGAGCCCATCTCTCCTGCCCAGGACTCCTGGCGCCATTTTGGGCGGCCCCATTTCCGACACCGAGACCCGACGCCATAGCCAGGTCAGGGGTCACAAGGCCCAGCCCCCATCACTCCTCTAACCAGCCTCGGCTGCTAACCTTCTAGCCACACCCAGGCCCTTTCACTGGAGTCCCCCGTGGAACTGATCCTGTAGGAAATACAGAAAAAATATAAAAGGACAAAGAGAGGAATCAGCCATAGTCCCACCTCTCAGAGGTAATGCCTCATTTCTTGTTTTCTTCCAGTTTTTTCCTTAAGTAAGGATGCTGACCCCCCCCCCCATGAAAACATAATTGAAATCAAATGTACACACGCTGTTTCTGTTCTAACATTGTGCCAAAAGTATCTTCCCATATCACTCAATATTTTTTTGATACACAGTTTTTGTGGGTGCGTAATTCCCTCAAGATTTGTTGATGTCATTGCCTAATGTTGGGCATTTAGGTTTTGGTCTCCTGGCCTCCCTTCGTTCGCTGGGCCCCTGGCCTACGGCTTGTCCGGTCCCATCACCGCTCAACTGTAGGCTGATGATGTAAGTTCTTGATTCTCCACTTCCCAGAAGCATCTGGTGGCGCCCCACCTCCCAGAGCGGGTCTTTCGGGACTTACGGGCTGAACTGTGTCTCCCCGAAGGGTGTGTTCAAGTCCCAACTCGGACGGTGACCGCACTTAGAAATAGGGTAGTTGCAGAGGCGAGTCGTTAGGACGAGGTCACGCTGGAGCAGGGGGTGCCCTACGCCACGATGACTGGATCCTTCTAAGCGGAGGAGAGAGGCACACAGGGAGACGGCAGCCACGTGGCGATGGGGACAGGGACTGCAGCGATGCGTTCACAGGCAACGTAACGTCGTGTGTCAACGGGAATTGAAAAGAAGAATAAAGACAAGGAACGCCAAGGGCTTCGAGTGGCAGCTGCGAGAGGCAAGGAAGGTCGCCCCCCAGGTTTCGGAGGGGGCGTGGCCCTGCCGACAGCAGAGGCCATGTTTCCAGGAAGGGGGAGACAGTACACTCCTGGTGTTTTCAGACACCCCTTTGGGGCATTTTGCACAGCAGCCCTAGGAAACAAGCACAGGCATCCCAAACACGCGGCACCGCCCCGCCCTTTGGAGACGTCGCCAGACCAAAGCACCGTGCACCCCCTCGTGCCTTTGGAAGCAGAAGTTTGGGCTGCCGACCCCCTTCCCTTGCTCGCTCTGCGCCCCCATCCTCCTCCGACCCGGTCTGGCCGCCACTGCTGACGCTTCCCCCACATTTTTTTAACCCACATTTGCCACAGCAACTCCCCTGTGAGGAATTTACGCCCGTATCTGCGGGTGCAGGGGCGCCTGGGGGCGGGGAACGGTGTTTTAGGCAGAAGGAACACCGTGTGTGAGTGCGGAGGCCGCGGCGGAGAAGAGTGTGGCTGGCAGGCAGGTGGCCTCTCGCCCTGCGGCTGTGTCCTGCCGGCGGCCGCGGGGTGGGGGCCGCCGTCTCCTCCGAGGGGGAGCAAGCCGTGGCGAAGTGGCCTGGGGTGAGGGTCGGGGGCGCCGAGGGCACTGGAGGGGAGAGCCGACCTGGGGGGCCAGGGTGGGGAGCTCGGCTGTGTGGACAGCGATCTGGCTGGGGCTGAGTCCCGCAGACCCGAGTGGCTCCACAGGGCGGACTTTCTCACACTCCGCACCTGACAGCAGCGTCCTGCACCTCAAAAACACCCGAGCGTGGCTGCTGCGCTCCATCAGAAGTGACGAGGGGAAGGGACCAGGGCGACCCCCTAGGGGAGAGGGTGGGGAGGGGGTGGGCCCCATGTGCCCCCGTCCCAGGGATGCTGGGAGGTGGGGCTCACAGCGGCGCTTGCGCCCACCTGCTGCGTGGGCCCCACGGTCAGCCTGCGGGACGCGCGAGTGCCGGTGAGTATAGCTCCTTACTGCTGCCGGCGTCATTTCTAGGCACTGAGCTTGGGGGGGACGCGGCGGGGCTAAAATAACAGTTGAAAGCATGTGTCTTGGCGCTAGGAGGCCGTGGGGTTCCTAAGAAGCAGAGACTTTCAGGGCTGGACAAAGAACCCAGGCAACTCTGTAGCCACTGCTACCATCACTCACCCAGTTTGTTCATGGATACCTCCAGTGACGGGGAACTCATTACCTGTAGTGCCATCCCCTTTCTCCCTTGCTGAATATACCCTTCTGTGGGCCCCTCCCTGCCCTGGACACAAAGTCCAGCCCCTCCCTGGGGCCCCGCGGCCCTCCGCGACGGCCCTGCCGGCCGCTGACCTCGTCCACCCCGCCGCCTCACCCTCTCCGGCCAGCGCCACTGGCCTGCGCTGGTCAGGAACACCGCGGCCTTTGCCAGCTTCCCCTCCCTGCGTGCTTTTCCAGTTTCAGGTAACACTCAGCCTTGCAGGGAGGCCTTTCTGACCCGCCCGACCCAGCCCAGGCACCCCTGGCCCCCCCCCCCCCGCCCCGAGCACACTCCTTGGGGCGAACGGCTCGTTGCAGAGCTCATTGTCCAATTTGACTCCCAATTCCCTGGGGCGGGGCGGTGGCCTCACTCGGCCCTCTGTCCCCAGTGCCTTACATGGGCGAGTGCCACACCGTGCCGCCACCCACCCCTCTGCCAGACATCCCCCCTTCACTCACCTCTCCCACCCCGTGGCCACCATTCCCATCTCACAGAAGAGGCAAGAGACACTCACAGGCCCGCGCCTGGGCCAGGGGTGGTGGGGGCAGATGGCAGGAGACAGCGCACAAGCAGCAGCCTGGCTCACTCCCTAGGGACGATGGCTCATTTTTGTTGCCCTGGCCGGTATCGTTGCAACAATCACGGTGTTCTTGGGGACACCCACTATAGGGAGGCACACAGAAGTGACCTGCCCAATTCGAGCTGCACTGGGGGTCGGCTGAGGGTGGGGCCGCCCCCTTCTTCTCCGGGTCCGGAGCACTCAATGCAGCGCCCAGTCCTTGCGGGGACAGCACAGAGGGGTCACTAGGTTCTGGGTGTCAAGTCCTGGCCACACAGCCCTCACGGAGCCTGTCTAGCACTCCTCGGGGCAGGAGAGACCGCCGCTCCCAACTCGCTGATGGGGACGCAGGCTGAGCCTCTCCAGGTGACAGACACAGGATGGGAAGGCGGCAAAGCTCGGGGGGGACCCGGTCTGCCCAGGTCTGGGTGTGCTCTTCCGGGCTCTCTTGGCGCCTGCTGGCCCGCTGGCTGCCCCTCCTGTATGCTGCCCCTCGCTTCCCAGGTCCCCGTTTCTTGTGTCAGGGTCGTCTGGGGGCAGGAAGCTGGCTTTGCACAAAAGTCCATTCTGGCGTGAGCCACGACCACACTGATCTCCTGGCCACAGCTCCTGACCCCCCGCTGCTGGGATCACAGAATGGATTTTTTCCAAGGCCCCTAACCCAGCCCAGCTGCCCTCGCGTTCCAACGGAGGGCAGCCGCCTCCCTTCCTTCGCGTTAGGCTATCACTCTGCGTTTTGCAGACTGACTTGGGTGGGGAAGCACTGTATCTTGGAAGTCTTATCAGGGGCTCCTGCTGGCTTAAAAGCTGTCATTAACACAGTTTAACATCCACCGTCTCGTGCAGATAGTTCTTCTTGAGGAGCTTCCGACTGGCTCGCTGGCCAGATGGTTTTGAAATCAAGGAAGCTGCTCTCTCCGCCTGGAGCTGGTTATTTTGAACTTGGAGATCACAGCCTCTGTCAGACGGTAGGCCAAACGGCTGTCCTCGATGACCGCCTTGTGACGCCGCAGGAGAAAGTTTCTGCTGATCGTTTCCTTTGTTTTAAATAATTAATATGATTACTGACCTCCATTCACTTTTGATTTTCGGACGAGGGCCCTTCAGTTAATTTTCTTCCCCATTTTTATTCTCGGATTCAAAGTGGAGCCCCACATTGACAACTAATTTATTGCGGACTAGCCTGTGATTTTGTTCTAGTTAATTTGTCTCTAAATGATAACTTGCCATCGCAAAATATATGGTTAGAGATAAAAGCAGGACTGAAATTAGACCAAAAAAAAAAAAAATGAGAGAGAAAGAGAGAGAGAGAAAAAAAGGCGCTGTGGTTTCTCATTTCCCCCTTTAGGCATAAGTTGTTGAGTAAGGAGATTTTTTAAAGCCAGAAATTGCTGCGGAGGGAACCAAAGCTGGGGGCCGTGGCGCTGGCACGGGACGGAGCTGGCATCTCAGGGTTTTGGGGAAGGTTTGCTGCTGTGGGTACCTCACCGCACTCATGCACAGCCTAGCTCCCGACACCCGCCAAGAGGACATTCTCAGAGACAAGACGGAGCGAGAACAAATGGGAAAAATCTACGTCCAAATTAGACACGACCTTGCGGCGTTGTTTTTCTGGGGGCCCCACTGTACCCTTGATTTCCTGATTGCTCAGAGCAAGAATAACACAGTCCATCCAGCTGGGTGATTTTGACAGATTCATCAGAAAAGCTCCCAGTTGAGCTGGACGTAGCCATTCCCGCGGTTCCCAGCTGGGGGTGACGGGGTCCCTCAGGGGACATGTGGCGGGGTCTAGAGACCTTTATGGTCGTCATAACGAGGGAGGGGTCGATGGTGGCAGGTAGTGTGGGCAGAGGCCAGGGACACTGCTAAACATCCTACAGTGCGCGGGGCAGCCCTGTAGCGATGGACCCTGGACCGCAGAAGTAAACAGTGCGAGGCGGAGGCACCCTGGGGTGCGCGTGTGTGCGTGCTCGGTGTGAATTCACTTGGCTGGCCGCTGGCGCGCCTTTCTCCGCAGCGTTTCCGGAACCTGGGGAGGAGACCTGGAGCCCAGGCCTGCTTCTGCTCAGGTACCTGCATTATGTAAGTATTTGAGGATTAACTGGGTTCTGTTTCCTTTCACTAAAGCAGAAGGATCTTGTTGCTGGGCGATGTAGCCCAGCCCAAGGTGAAAAGGACTTTTGAAAGAAGCGTTGAGTAGAAAATGGTGCCCGGCTTAGGGCAGGCCACGGCGAAGGCTGCCCGCGCGGGCGCGTCGCCCTTCCCGGCGTCTGTGTCTGGGTGCAGGGCCAGCGGGTCGCCTCCTCCACGCGCCTCAGCCCGTTGGGCACGGCTGGCTCCTCTCCCGTGGAATCTGTCTGACTTGCGGGGCGAGCGGTGGCCAAGGAGCCAAGCAGCAGGACTCCTGAGCGCGAGCGCGATGCTAAGCTTGCAGTGATTTTATTGGCATGACGGGGAGCTCAGGGCCTGCCAAGGACAACAGCCCTGCGCTGAGACCAAGCCTGCAGGTTTCTAGGGCAATCGGTCCCACTGCTCTGGACTGTCCCATCCCCACGGGAGGGAGCAGATGGGGAGGGGGTGTAGGAGGCCATAAAGGCGGTGTTCCCCGCTTCGGCCCTCTCCCCCACACGCCTCTGCGCCCAGCCACCCCCCCCCCTCAGTCGGACATTCCTTGCCCTCCCCAACCCAGGAGCAGGGCTGCCCGCCGGTTCTGCGTTGCTGGAGGGCTCCTCAGCGGTGGGCAGCTGCGTGACTGCGCGCCTTGTGCCCTGTGGTAAATGCGCCCTGTGGATGGACGCGTCTGTGACTCCTCGAAGTGCTAGCCCACCGGCCCTTGACCTTCCTTCAGACCGCTTTCCTCTCTCCTCCAAAGACTGTGCTTAGAAATTGGGGGTGGGGAAGAGGACTGATTGAGGGGCTCCTGCAGGCAGACTAGACTTCGCTCCTTAACTAGAATGCAGTTGACCAGCGCCCGGTGGGACCTGGGCGTCTTCCTTTGGACCTGGCTGTCCCGTGGCACCCAGCTGCCCGGCCGAATGCGTCCTGGCGCCGGGCAGCCCGCTCGGTGCTTCCCGAGAAGCCCGGACGGGGCCAGGGCTCCGTGAGCCCATCGGGCAGATGACAGCGCGCGCGCGGGTTGAGCGCGGGTGGACAAGGCGACCGAGGCGCGTCAGCTGACGGAATCTGACCTGGGGCTCTGAGCCCGGTGTTCTGACTCCAGGACCAGAATTCTTAATGCTTCCCAGGGTGAGGGCGCTCGGGCTGGGCACACTTCCGGGGCTGTGGTGGTCATTTCATTTTGGCCAAAGGTGGCACACTGTGGTCAGTTGGCGTCGGTAGAATTCTGCCAGTTCCCCAGTGGGAGAGCAGTTAATCCTGGAGAAGGCACGCTGTCCTCTACCAGGAGTCCCGGGCCCTTTGGCCACCCCTCTCCCCCATCCTCACACCCTACCGGCAGGCTTGTGGGCACCAGACTGGGCCCAGGGTCACCGCGCCCCTCCCCCCACCTTCTCCCCCAGCTCTGCGTCCGAACACAAGCTGTGAGAACCCTCAGGTCCAGGATTCCGAGGACAAGACCAGACCCTGTGGCCCTGGCATGAACACCTGGGGTTTGTACCTTGTTTCGGGCCTCACAGTGGCACCGCGATCCTCCTTCTTCTTGGAGGGCGCAGCGCCCTCCCCCCAAGCCCCGCCCCAGGGGCTACTCTTAGTGCCTGGAGGTGAAGCGCCAAGAGGCACGCACGGCGCAGCGCGAAGGGGTGCGCACTGGCCCCGAGGACACCGATCCCTCCGCGCGGGGCCCAGGAGGGGCGTGGCGGTGCGGCAGGTGCCGACCAGGTGAGCCTCGGGTGGAGCGCGCAGGACACAGCATCACCGACCGGGTACGTAGACGCCTGCAGTGGCCTCCAAGGACCCTCAGGGACCTCAGACGGCGAGCTCCTCCGTCTCACTGACCTCAGGGAGGGAGCCGGTGATGGTGGCGTGGGAGGGCGGAACGGTGAGACTTACCTCCCAGAAGCACCAGGATGCAAGCGTAGGGAAGCATGGCTGCAGGCATCCCGTCGGGGCTGGCAGGATGGCCCGGGGGCGCCGCCACGGTGCGCGGAGTGAGGCGCGGGCGCGGGGCTCTCAGGCGGCAGCGGGCGCTGGCAGCCCAACTGGGGTCCTGCGAAGAAGTTGCAAGGGCCCTGCGCCCCCTTCGGCGCTCACCCTTCCGACTGTTGATGGTTGTAAGTCGAGCTGCGCACTCATAGGTCCAACTTGCCAGAAGAGGTGGAGACAGCCCCCGGCGTTGCGCGCACACCCGCGCAGCACGCCCAGCCCTCTGGCGCAGCTCCTCCTGCCATTCAGACCCCCCACCCGACCCCCTTCCGCCCCTGGTCGTTAGCCTCCCCCAAAGTCTCCGCGGTGAGCAAGGCGGCTTCCCTCAGCTCCTGTCCTGGTCAAACCTGAGCGGTGCGCTCCTCCCGCCAAAGCGCACCGCTGGCCAGGCTGGTTCCTGGAAGGACGGGGCGGCGAGAGGAAGCTCTTCTGCCCCGCGCTGGGTCTCCAGACCCCTGAAGTTGCTATTTAGATACTCTTGGAAAAGTCACATCAACTTGGAGCTGGGCGGGCCGGCGCGGGGTGGGGGGACGGTTTGGGGGCACAGTGAAAGTCGCCCACCTGGGGCGCCCCTCGAGCCAGCGGCCACTGTTGGTAATTAGCTCCTCCAGGCTCCTAAGAGCATCCAGGCGAACAGTGTGGGGGCCCACGAGGCTGGGCTCCCCCTACCCTCCGGCCCCAACTCCTCCTCCCGACCCACCCGCAATTCCCAGCTGAGTGAGTCCGTTCAGGGTGAGAGCTCAGAGGCAGCTGGGTGGAGGCGGAGGACGCACAGCATGTCCGGAAACCAACCGCCACCAGCCCCCAACCCCAGGCCGGAGCCTCCCCAGGCTGCTCCCGAGTGGCAGGCAAGGCTTGGAGACAGGGTTGAGAGAGGACCTCCACCCGTTATTGGGTTTATGAGTGAAGACGAGAAAGAATCCCTCAGTTGGGAAAAAATTTCAGCAGATTGCACCCACCTGCATGGCCCTTGTGGCTGAGGGAAGCAGGGGCAGGAAGAGGGCGGGAGATGGGTAGATCTCCGTGTCTATTTTCTTTGTGCTGCCTGCCATTAACAGAGAGAGAGAATGGAAAGAAAGAGAAAGCAAAAGGGGGAGGGAAGAGAAAAAGACAGAGAAAAAGAGAAACAGGAAAGAGAAGAGGAGAACAGAAGTGAGAGAGAGACTCAGAGAAGAGAGAAACGGAGACCGTCCCCTTGCTGAGGTCCTGGAGGCTTGGGGACAGGTCTGTGCCCAGGGCGCACATCCAAGCTGTCACCCTGCCCCTGGGGGTTATAGATCCATCTGTCTGTGTTGGTGGACCGCTTGCCCCTGGGGGTCAGGAGACAGCACCCCACTTTTTGATTCCTCATGGGAAGCTTGAGGGAGGCCCCTAGGGACCCCAGCCCGGGGCCACCCGGGCCACCCTTAACCCTCTTCTGCTCCCGGCGGAACAGAATCGCAAGAGTGCAGAGTGAGGCCCCAGTGTGGGCTTCCACAAATGGAACCGTGGGAGAAACGACCAGTCCCCCGCCCCCTAAAAAGGGCACCTTCCTCTGGTCTCCATGGACTGCTGAGAGCAGCCCGAGACGCGAGGCGGCCTGGCCGAGACAGATCCTGCCAGCTCCCGCCGGCAGACGGTGGCCCCGTGCCACATGGGCGGCTCTCGGGAGAGGGGTAGCTTCTCAGGGTGGGGGAGAGTTGCACGGGGTATGTACAATCGCATAATTGCAATTATTCGTGGCACTTATGTGTCTCTAAATTTGCAAATGTTACAGTTACGGGTCGTTTTAAAAGCTGCATGCGATTCTGTCTGTGACTGAAGCAGAGCTCGCGGGGCTCCTGGAAGTCCCAGGCGCCGGGCTGGTGCGGGTACGCGCGTCCGCGGTGTGGCACGGGCGGGGGCGGTGCCCCAGGGACGTCCCAGGTGAGGTCGTGATTCGGCACTTTCAGAACGTAGTGAACGGCCGTCCCCACCACGCATGACAAATTGCTGTCCTGACTTATACAGAAGAGGAACTGCTGACAATTACTGAGAACTGGTGAGGGCCAGATGCTTTCGACGCTTTTGCTTTATAACCGAACCAACCCCCTGATGAGAAGGAGGAAGGGCTGCCGACCCGCTTTGCAGAACCGGGAGAGCGAGCTCGGAGAGGGCGGCCCAGCGGCCTGAGGCCCCACAGCTGGAAGCGGGCAGAGCTGCCCGGGCCTTGCCGGGGCCCCAGATGCCCTGCGCCCCTGTGAGATGCCCCGTCCCGCTGTGCTATTGCCCCAACCCAAACCTGAAGGTTTTGATGAATAAGCCCGTTTTATGGTAACAGCCTTCGAAGAGGCTCAGGAGCGATGGGGAAGCCCACATGCCAAGTGCTTCCTAGGTCTTAGCAAACCCTGCGGGTGGCACTGAGAGTCCCGTGGGGGGGGGCCGGGGAGGTGGAGGGCACTTGCCCCGCCCATCATCACGCTAATGGCGGGCGGGGGGGCCCCCGGGGGAGTGGGCGAAGCCGGCCAAGGCATGGGGGCCACCTGGTGCGGCTGAGGGGGCAGGAGCGTGGGGCAGGTAAGCTACCTGTTCCAAGGCCGTGCAGATTTTCCTCCAAGAATGCAAAGGAGCAAAGGAAATGAGTGAATCATGTTTGAACAAGACCCTCATCCAACCCCGAGGAGAGCCAGCAAAAGGTGAAGAAGGAATCTAAGCTGAAACTTATTTATTGGCTTCAGGCACATATTTATTTCTAACCAGAAAAAAATCCCCCAAAAGATCTGTGGCCCAGACCTTGCGTTTGCGGAGGAAGGGTGGGTGGTATGCGCACAGTCCCTGACCCCTTACGTTCCCAACCACCACCCGGAGCATCGGTGATGGTGGTGATTATACGGGTGGTTGGAGGAGAAGCAAATTCCTTCTCCAGCCCCGATCTGCCGGCCGTGACCACCTCCACGGGCAGCGTTCCGGCATCTGGGCCTCCAGCGCTGGGCCCCCCAGGGGGTCGGAGCTGCGGGGTGGGGGGCACACGGGGGGCCCTTTCTGGGGCCCGGCACAGCCTGCGTGTGGGAGCCAGACGGCGGTGTTGGGAGCAGGGAGGCCAGCCTTTCACCTCTGCATTTTCCTCCCACCCCATGGCTCCCCTGCAAGGCCCGGGCGGGGTGGGGGCCGCAGGAACGCTCTGCAGAGCAGACCCGCCTCCCCCCTCCCCACCAGCACCCACCTCCTCCTGTTAAGATAAGATCGTCCCACGAAATGGCGCCATAAAACGGTCTGTTTCTTCGGCTCGTTATCAGGGGTGTCTGATCAAAGGAGGGAGCCCAGGTCTGGTTATCTAATAACCAAATAAACATCCAGGCGGCTTCCCCGTGGGAAGGGTGGGCGGGGCTGCGCGGGGGCAGTGGCGGGGGCGGTTAGGACCAGGCCAGAGTGGGATGCACCCCTCTCTGTGACCCTTGCTGCCTGCAGAGCGCCCTGCTGGCCGGGCTGGCATCAACAGGATCCTCTCCCCCACTCCCCTGTTACAGACGGAGAAACTGAGGCAGGGAAACCATGTTCCCGCTGTCCAGAGAGCACAGGGCATCGGGTAACTGATCCTCATTTGTCCCTGTGGTGGCTGCTGCGGCGTCAGCCTTGCTGTGAGCTACACCCGCGCACGCCTGTGCCTAGCGCGTGCCTTGTATGTAACGGGCCCACGACACGCCAGGCGAATGCACAGGTGAGCAACCAGACCACACGGGACGAGCGTGACCTTCGCGTCGAAGGCTTGACCTCGAACCCTAGTGCCACCACCTAGTGACTCACCAGGGCAGGGCTCAGCGGGAGGGGCTGCCGCTCGCGGGCTCGCGCAGTGCAGTGCAGGGCAGGCGTCTGAACGGGGGCCCCTTCTGTTCTGAGCTCTGGGTGCCCTGCTTGCTGCCCTGTGACTCGCTCCAAGCCTCAGGTTCTCGTTCTGTAAAATGGCACGCTGCCACGTGGGGCTAGGAAGACAGTGTCCGCAGAAGTGGCCTGGGGGCAGGACCCAGGCTTCTGAGGCCCCGAGGCTCTCGGGAGATGCCGAAGGTCACACAGCGGGTGTGAGGTGGAGCCCGAGTGAGAGCCTGGGCTGGGGCTTGACAGTCTGGCTCCTTGGTCTGACTCTAAACCGCTTGCGTCCTCAGTGGCTTCTTGTCCACCTGCTCCCGGGGGAGGCAGGCAGTGAGAGTGCCCCAGGCTGCCCGGCAGCGGCCCCACCGGTCCTCGCACCGCCCGCGGTCTTCTCGCTCCGTCAGGCCGTTGTGTGTGGGGAGGGCTTCCCGCCCCCGCCTGGCACACAGGGGTTCAGTGAGCGTGTTTTAGGTGGGTGGGTGGGTGGATGGGTGAGCGAGTGGGTGGGTGGATGGACAGACGTGTAGATGGATGGATGGGTAGGTGGATGGAGCACGGATAAATGGGCGGAGGGCTGGGTGGGCGGGCGGATGGAGGGATGGACGGTGGAAGGACAGGTAGATAAGGTAGATGGACAGGTGGATGGGTGGTTGGAGGGAGGGATGGAGGGACAGGTGGGTGAGTGGGTGGGTGGATGGGGGGGTGGGTGGGTGAAATGACTAACATCTCAGTTGTCATGGTTGTTGTTCTGGGTGGGGCCAAGATGAATCGGTGACTGATTTTCATCCACACATTTATTAATATATTAGTAAGAATTCATTAACGTAATAACTCACCCTTGGATTGCCAGTCCCCAACTGTGGAAATACATCATTGTCCCTCTACTCAAGGGCATGGCTCCCGTGGGAACAGCCCCGGAGCACTGCATAGTTGTTGGGTGCTTAAACTCATCGCTGAACGAGGAACAAACCCCTGTTCTTATGTCGCCAGGCTTCTTGCTTGGGAGATTTGGGGTGGGCTTTCTTTTTAAATCCCTGGGCCCCCAGCCCCACCCCGCCTCTCTCGCTGAGGCCGGGGCTGTCTGCCGCTGACTGTGAAAGGCCTGGAGGAGCAGCTTAGTCTGGACACTGGTAGCTCCGCCCAGACGACACCCAGACCGCTACCTCCGTTCTGAACTGGTGGACAGTTTGGAGCTAATTGGACGCGCCAGGCCAGGCGGACTGTAGGAAGGACAGGTTGGTTCCGTCTGTTTCACTTGAGAAGCAAGAAAGTTCAAGGTGAGGGAGGGGTTCTGTGGATGCCGGGGTGGGGGAGAAGGAAGGCTCGGGGCGTCCGGCGGAGGTCACGTCCTGGCGCCGCCGCTTGTGGGGTGTGTGGCTTCTGGCTACCCCTCAGCCTCTTGGTTCATTTCGGAAGTGAGGCTTCTCAGAAGGCTCGGGCGAAGATCTTGGGAGGTGACATGAATAAAGCTCTCAGTGTGGGGCCTGGGGTGGTAGGCCCTCGCGAGGCCACGGCCATTCGCCAGGAGTCCCCAAAACACAGAGACCCCATGCCGGGCTCGGGGCTGCCGCGTTGGAGCCGGGCGGGTGTCAGGAGGCTGCTCGTTCGCTCGCTTCCGGACGTCCCCTTGGGGGCCAGCACACGCAGCAGACGGTATGACTTTCCGTGTGTGTAGCTGAGGTCCCACACCAGACAGACGAGAGTGGGTGCTTTAGGAGGGAGGGGAAGGAGGGACATGGGCCCGGGGGTTGGGGGGAAAAAGGATAAAATTCAGCAAATGCCCGTTGCACCCACTCTGAGCTTGTGGGCGCACCACGACCTCAGTGACATTATTGCAGTTTTTGCATCCGGCGTCCGAAGAGTAAGATGAGCAAAAGGGAAAGGGAACCCCTGACGCCCCCTTCCTGAACATGGGGAAACTGAGGCACGGCACGGGGAGAGATGGTCAAGGTGGTCATCTGCTGATGCCTCCTTGTCCTCCACTTCGCGTCTGTTCCTGGACCCAGAGGCGCGGTGCCAGGCCCATCCCCTCCTGCCCCAGGGCTGGGTGGTACCTTCGCAGGGCCTTCAGCCCCCCGCCCACCCCCCAGCTGGGGGGGCAAGAAAAGGCAAACCCTTGGGACAATGCCTCCGTTTGGAGGGGCTTTGGTGGGAGGAAGAAAATAAACTTAGAAAAGTGAGGGGGCGTGTGTGTGGCTTCAGACTTTTGAGTTTTTCTAAAAAACAATAAAACTTCTTGTTTAAAAAATCATCAACAAGATAAAACCCCATCATAAAAATAATATATGCTCCTAGCATAGCATTGTACAAGTTTCTTTTCTCTCCCATGATAAAATTAACAGTGCTCCCGGTATGCTATTTGGAAAGACAAGGGAGGAAGAATAAAAATGGAAGTCGCACGGGGCCCTACCTGCCGAGAGCAAGCCCCGCCCCCGTGAGGTGTGTGAGCCCTTCTCCTCCTCAAGACAGTGTTTCCAACTCATGGTCGAAATTCATGATGCCAGGGTCTAAATAAACCCTCATTCCCCAATGTCGTCTTTTGGGTGAATTTCCCAGCCTTTAAGGAATTGCCAGGTGCGAGGCCGTGGGGGGAGGGGAGGTCGGAGGAAAGGAAGCGAAGTCATATTCTTTTGGGGGCCTAAATATCCTGCGCATTGGATTTGCCTTCTGTTTCGCTCGGTTTGAGCCTTTTGCTGTGTTGGGCAGCTGTTCGCAGACTTTGCCCTGCGTCCGATTTCAGTCTGGAAGCAGTGAATTGATTTGCAATGGAAATACCTTAAAGGTGGTGGCGGATGGGGTTTAAGAGTCCGTCCCCGCATCAACTGCCAGGCGGGTTGAATGGCCGGGTCCTTCGGTCCTCAGGAGAGGTCTGTTGGGGGTCCCTCCCGCCCCCCAGGAGCAGGTGGGCTGCATCCCAGGAGAACAGGCAGCAGTCTGTGGGCGGGGAGGGAGGGTTCTGGGCACGACCTGGGCAGGGGACCTTCCTTATTTTTCTTTCCTTCCTCTTTTTTTCTTCTTCCCAGTTTACAATGAACATTCAGGGTTTAATCTAGACCCTCCCTCTTGAAATGGAATTTTTATGTCTTGATTCACACTGCAAGATAAAATCCCTGTTTATCCAGTCGCCTGCATAGTTAAGCTCCTTCCCACCGGCCAGAAGCAACTTAGCACCTTGCCTTGCGGCCCGGAGCCCCAGGTGAGGTCCCGAGCGCCTGCGAGAGGCCTGCACACAGTTTCTGCTCCGAGTGCGCGGACTCGCCGCCTCGGGGTGGCGCCCTCCCCGGATCCAGATCCGGGAGGCACAGCGGCCCCCCGAGTCCCAGCGTCAGGGGCTCCCATGCCGGGTTTCTGAAGTCGCGCCAGGCGAGGAGCCGGTGGTGTGCCCCCTCCGGCCTGGCGGTGTCAGAGTTCACGGCAGTCGTCAGCCCTAATCAGCTCCCTGATGGTCTAAACCAGACCCGAGGTGGGAAGCCTTTTTCTTTCCACACATTCAACGGGCTCAATGGGATAACAAGGAGGACCTGCGTTTAGGCTCCTCCCCGCATGGGGCTCCCTGGCCTTGTTTATGCGATAAAGGCGGCGGGGTGTTATTGATGTGCTGAGCAGTTTATCCTTTTTAAACAGGCCCGGAAGGCTAGCCGGCATACTTGGCTCCTGCTAGCTTTGGGGGAACAAAAAGGAATTTATGAACTGTACGGCCCAATGTCCCCGTCCTTCCAGGCCAAGGTTGACGGGACCTGGGTGGAGCTGGTGGCGCGAGGCGCCACCAAGAGCGAAGGCTAAAGGAGCCGGCGCGAGCACCTGGTTTGGCCAGGCCCAGGTGTGAGGGGAGCGGGCCTCCCCGGCAGCTGCCATCCCACCAGGAGGGGACCGCGGCTGTGACTTCAGTTGCTGATTGGTCAACCCCAGACTTTCGTTCAGGTTTCTCTTCCATTTATGGGCTCAGAGAGAGAATGAACTGGAGGTCAACGTTTCTTCTCTGGCCGGTTTTCCTGAAGCTCCAGGGAATTAAGAAACATGCCCTTGGGGTCAGCAAATGATGGAAAGAAGCTACAACCAGCTGGGCCAGCGTGTCGACAGCACCCCGTTCTCAGTGAGCCGACCCTTCTCCTGGACGTCGACCAGCTCAGGTAAAATGAGCCTCAGGTGACTCCGGTGGGGTGAGTGACCCGCTCTTCCTGTGCCCTTTCTCCCATCGCTTTGTGACAGCTTGGACTTTTGTGGCCTGCTGGCTACAGCAAGAGGCTGTAGGCGTGGTTTCTGGGGCAGCGTGGCCCAGACCTCAGGCCGTGGCAGGCAGGCTGGTGGGAGTGCGTGGTTATGACCGGCCCCCTGCAGACCTCAAGCACCAGCGGGCATTGCATTGGAAGCTGGTCCCCAAGGTGGCGCAGGGTGGGCTGCTCCGCGCCCCACCTCGCTCCTCAGGTTCCTGTTGGGCCTGGGGGGGCTGGGCTCCCTGTCCTCTACAGAAATGCCACGGGGGCGGGGAGGGGGCAGGGTGAGCGATGCCCCCTGCAGTGAGCACTCCTCCGTGGGGGCCCAGGGAGGGGGCAGATGCCAGGGCCGCTGCCAGCGAGGGTCGTGCCCCATCGCCTCGTTGGTGCGGGTGTCGGAAGCACGCTCAAGGGACTGCACCAGGCGGCCTCCAGTGCCGTCCTAGTAAAGCGGCAGATGCCTGTGAAGCCACAGCCCGGAACTGGGCACTGAGTGAGTTTGGACGTGTTGGTTTTCAGTGACGGTGCCAATGAATGACAATGATGGTGACGATGGTGAGGGAGAGGCAGGCTATTAGGAGTCAGGGGTCCTGGCTCCTGCTTAGCCAGACCAGACCACTGAGCACCCGTGTGACCTCAGCAAGTCCCTGTCTCCCTCTGGACTCAGACTGTGCATCTATAAAGCATCCCAGGCACGTTAGAGGGAGAAGTGCAAAGGGTGGTTGGTGATCTTGAGAAACTGACACCCTACCAACCTCCAGTCCCTTGGGGTGCAGGTTTCTTCCCCCTCTTTTTTTCTAGTTTCAACATACAATGCATTCCTAGTATGGAAATCTGTGAGAAGCAGACAAGCAGACCAGGGCGACCGGCGGTCACTCCTTCAGCAGATGCGGGCGGGGAGGGCTGGGGAAGAGCCTGCCGTGGCGGCAGCGTGAGGATTCCAGCTTTTCTCTGAGCAGCAGAGCGATCTGAAAGGCTGTTCTGGTCCTTGGAGACCCCAAAACCCCCAGAGAGAGCGCCAGTTTCTGGGCAAGGAGTGAAGCGCCCGCCGGGCGGTGCTGTGCTGTCCCCTCTGCGGGCAGTGGCAGGGACACGCAGTCTAGGGAAGGGGGCCACAGCGCCCCCTCCGCGTGCTGGCAGGGAAGCCTAGCGAGAAGCCGCCTCCCTCCTCTTCATTCTCTTTGGAACTCTGTTGGCAAGTAATTGACCCTAGAGTGTCTCTGCGGGCCCCACGGACCCGCTCGCCTGGCCTTCCTCCAACGCCACACTGTCCTGACTACATTAACTCCTAGGGATCCTGGAGGTCAGGTTGTGAGGTTCCATCCTTCAGCACGTGTTCTTTTATTCTAGCTTTATTCTTCCTTTAAAAAAAAATTTTTTTTTTTGTCTCTTGCCTGTTCATATAAATTTTAGAATCAACCCTTGCTGGTCCCCACACAAGACCCTGCTCAGGGCTTGACTGGGATTTGTGGCCTGTAGGGTCGGTGTCGGGAGGGGTGGCGTGTGGCTCTTGTGTAGACCATCCACGTGGGGTAGCTCTCCCCCGACTCAGGTCCTGAGTTCCCTCCTCACTGGTTTTTGATGTCAGCAGAGAGAGTTGGCATGTGATTTGAAAGATTCATACCTGAGCATTCAAGGGTTTGGGGCTATTGTAAATGATATCTTAAAATATTTCAATTTCCAATTCTTCATTGCTAGTATATGGAAGTACAATTAATTGTTGTATGTGGGCCTTGTATTTGGTGACCTCCTTCAACTCACTGTTTAGTGCTAGTAGCTTTTTCATAGATTCTTTTGGAATTTTTATGTAAATAATCATGTAATCTATACATATGAACAGTTTTGTTTCTTCCTTTCCAATGAGTATGACTTATTCCTCGATGACTTATTGTACCCATCCAGTATTCACTAGGAGTGACCAGCCAGTATCCTTGCCTTGGGCATATTGTCAGGGCAAAGCGTTCGGTCCTTCACTGTTACATATGAGGTCAATTGTACATGCCCTTTATCAGCAGGCTGAATACCCATCTAGTCCTTTTATTCTAAGAGTGTTTTTTTAAGTCACAAGTGTATGTTTATAAAATCCTTTTCCTGAATCTCTCATGATAATCATTTGGTTTTTCTTTAGTCTTCTGACATGGTGAATAACATTGATTGATTTTTGAATATTGAACCAGCCTTGCATTCCAGGGATGGATTCCACATGGTTGTGATTAATTATTCTTTTTATACACTGCTGGATTTGATTTCCTTGTATTGTATGAAGGGTTTTATCTATATTCATGAAGGTTATTGGTTGATGATTTTTTTTTTAAAGATTTTATTTATTTATTTTTAGAGAGGGGAAGGGAGGAAGAAAGAGAGGGAAAGAAACCCTGATGCGTGGTTGCCTCTCACACAGCCCCAACTGGGGACCTGGCCTGGAATCCAGGCCTGTGTCCTAGACTGGGAATTGAACTGGCGACCGATGGTTCGCAGGCCAACATGCAATCCACTGAGGCACAGCAGCCAGGGCTCGATAGTTGTTTGTTTTCTTTTTAATTGTAATATCTTTGTCTGATTTTGGCATCAGGGTAATGCTGGCCTCATAAAATGGGTCAGGAAGTGTTCCTTCCTCCTCTGTATTCCAGGAGAATATGTGTAAAATTGGTATTATCTCTTTGTTACATATTTGGTAGAATTCACCTTTGAAGCCATCTGGACCTGGTGTTTTTTCTTTGGGAAAATTTTAACTGTCCATTTAATTTCATTAATAGGTAAAAGATTATTCAGGTCATTTTTTCTTGATTCAGCTTTGACAGCTTGGTTCATTTTGAAGCAAGAAATTTCCCTGCTTCGCCTAAGTTGTCAAATTTGAGGGCATAGAGTTGATTGTAATATTCCCTTATTATCTTTTAATATTCGCAATGTGGTGTCCAATATTTCATTCCTGATATTGATCATTTCTGTTATCTTTATTATTAGAGGTTTATCAGCTTAATTTTCTTCAAAGAAGCTGCTTTGGGTTTCATTTATCTTTATTATTCTTTCTGTTCTCAATTTCAGCCATTTCTACTCTTTTCTTTAATATTCCCATCCTTTTGTTTATAATTTTTTTATTTTCACTATTGATTTACTATTTACATCTCTAAAAAAATTTTAGTGGGTGCCCTAGGTTTCACAATATGAATCTTTAATTTAAAATTCTAACTTCAAATAAAATGATATTGCTTTATGTCTAGTCTAAAAACTTACATAATACACTAACTATTCTCCCCTCCATTGCTTTGTGCCGTTTGGTGTTACATATTTTGATTTTGTGAATGTGCTATGAGCACACAAGAGCTTGCCACTACTTTTCTGAAGGTCACTTATCTTCAGAGCTAAAGTTGGCCAACTGTTTTTGAAAAGACTCAGATAGAAAATAATTTCGGTTTTGCAAGCCATTCAATTTTGGTCACAACTTTTTGACTCTGCCATTCTAGTGTCAAAGCAGCCATAGGCAATACATAAATGAGCTTTATAAATTCAGTACAACTTTACTTACAAAAATAGGCCCACAGGCTGGGACTAAATTTGGACTGATAGCTTTTTCCCCTTTAGGACTTGGAGATGTCATTTCCATTGTCTTCTGGCTCGCCTAGTAACTGGGGAGAAGTCTGAGGTATCTGTTTCTCTCTGCCTTTCTTTGATTTTTCTCCTTGCCTTTAGTTTTCAGCGGTTTGGATATAATATCTTTGTGTTTTGATTAATTTATCCTGTTTGGTGTTTTCTGAGCTTCTTGGATCTGTGGTTTGATGTCTGTCATTACTTTTGGAAAATGCTTTATGTATAATTTATTTATTTATTTATTTTAAAGTATTAACATTGGTTTCAGGGCCCGGATATGGTTTGTCTGGTTGAATATTTCTTGTGTACTTGGATGTAGTTTTCTATAAAGGTCAATTAGATCATTATTTCTCTAAATATTTTCCTGTTCCATTCACTTTTCTCCTTTTGGGATTCTAGTCACACGCCTGTTAGACTGTGCGTCATTGTCTCACAACTCTTGGGTGCTCTGTTCTTTTTGAAAAACTCATTTTCTTCTTTGAGTTTTTGTTTGAATAGTGTCTGGGGACCTGTCTTGAAGTTTGTAAGTACCTGTGTTAAATTTACTAATGTGTCTTTCGAAATCACTCTCCTTGTTACTGTGGGTTTTACTTCCAGCGGTTGTTCTTTGATTTTATTGTTATAATTTCTACTCCTCTGTTGAAATTACCCTTTGGTCATTCCTGGTGTCCTCATTTCCACTACAGTCGGTAGCATGTTAATCATAGTTATTTTAAATTCTCGTGTGGTAATTCCAACATCTGTGCCATATCTGTGTCTGCTTCTGTTGATTCTTTTATCTCTTGAGGGTATGTTGTTTTCTTTTCACTTCTTTGAATGCCTCCCAATTTTTTATTGAAAGTGAGGCATCTTGTGTAGGACAATAGAGACTGAGGTAAATAGTTTTTATATCTGGAAATAGAGCTCACCTTTATTTCTGCTAGGCCTTCAGTGTGGGGAGTTGAGCTGAGTCAATCTATTTAGGAGTTCAGGTGGGTTTACGTTTTGTTGTTGCTATAGTTACCTTTAGTAGACCACTAGCTTCCAAGTCCTCTTGTGTTGGCCCTGACTGAGAAGCTCAGTTGGTTAGAGTGCTGTTTCCGTATGGAGAGGTTATGGGTTCAATTCTCGATCAGGGCACATACAAGAATCAGTCAATGAATGCTTAGATAAGTGGAACAACAAATTGATGTCTCTCTCTCTCTCTCTCCCCCCCTCTCCCCCCATCTCTCTCTCCCTCCCTCCCTCCCTCTCTCTAAAATCTGTAAATGTTAAAAAACCAAAAACATCCGAAGTCCTCTTGTGTTAGTCTGCGTGTAGGTTGGGAGCTGGTTTGCTAGAGGGTTTTCCTTCCTGCCTGCTCCATCCGCAGCTTTCTGTCTCCCTTTGTACTGAATACTTTGCCAGAAAGCGGCCTCTCTCCACGCCCCTGCCCCTCTCCCTGCAGCAGATGCTGGTGACTCCACGCTGGTTTGCCTGGGGGTGGGGGTGGGGCTGGGGCGTGGCCTCTGTTGTTCTGAGTAGGCCTCTGTCTCAGCCAAGCCCTGTGCGATCCTGTCCGACCTCCAGAGGCAGGTCTGGGCCCAGGACGTGTTCCTGCCCGTCCTGGAACCATCCAGGGATGCGCTGTATTTTGCTGGGCGCACCTACGGTTTTGTGTGCATCACACATGGGTTATTATACCCATGGTATGTAATCGTTATATCCATGTATAATGTGCATCTTTATTTTTCCCTCAAAAATTTGGGCAAGAGACTGTTATAGATGGCAAAATACAGGCAGGTGCGTTTTTGTCGTTGTTTCCTTCAGTCAGCTTTGCTGGTTTTCACCAGCGCCCTAAACGTACTGGATTTTATCGCCTTTCCCCAAGAAGCTGTAGGGAGACAGGGGAGCAGGGCCCGGGTGGGGCTTTGTGTTATTCCCGTGGTGGCTGTTGGCCGCCCCCCCGCCGGGGCCACGTGGGGAGGGAGGGCTCTCGGGATTCTCCCCATGCCCTTTCCTGGCCCTCAGTGAGCACGAGCTCAGCCACGGAAACAAACTGGGCGGAGAACGACTCCCCACGTACCGATGGCTCCCAGAAGTCCCACTGCGCCTTGAGCAACGTGTTAACATTCTAGCTTATTTTCTCTATCGGCGTCCAAGGGCCCCACCGCTGGGGAGCAGGCCTGCAGCCCTGTCTGTCCGTGGAGCCCGTGCCCTTCCTGGGAGTCCAGCTCCCTCGGCCGCGCGCTGGAGAGAGGAAACGTTGCGTCAGTGCCACCTACCCAGCTTGCCTTTTTGTTGTGGTTGGAAGAATGGGAGTGGCACGCCTTCCAGCCCTCTCCGTCGGCTGCTGCCTGGCTTCTGTTAAAAATAGAAATTCGTCAGTAAAAATGCCTTCTCTAAATAATAAGTTCACAATAGGAAGCCAAGGATAGGCCAGGCGGCAGGTGAAACGGCCAGAATGCGGCGGCGGTCGGGCAGGCGTGGTCTGGGGAAACCTTGCGTCCTGGACAAGAGCTTTGGGACCCGCGTTCCACGTCACGTGGTCCACGTGACCTCGGGAAGAGACTTGCCCTCCATGCGCCTCCGTTTCTCGTTTCCCTTTTGTACCACGGAGCTCAAATGTGATCTTCTGCAGAGGATCGAAAGAGCTAACGTGCAGAAGTGTTTGGCAGGCGGCTCAGCTCTGGTACACGCTCCAGAAAGGGTGGTAGTCGGTTTTCATGGGTCTGAACACCAGCTTTGCAGTAAGGGGCCAGTTCCGGACGTATGCAAGTGAGAAACGGGTGGGAGTTTTTGTGTGTGATTCCCAAGTCTCCTGGACTCTGGCTGGTGCATGCGTGTGTTGGGCGGGGGCGGGGGGGGGGCTCTGAGGCAATTCTTAGGAGTAGCTCCTGCCACTACCCTCACCACGGAAGCACATCCTAGGGCAAGGAAAAGGTGCGCACCAGGAAACATTTAAAGAGGCAAGAGAGAGTGGGTGTATCCAGCCCGGCACTGGGCACAGAGAAAGCTCTCGTGAACATTGGCGAAAAAATAAGGAGGGGAATCTGTAGGAGGGGAGAGGATGGGGCTGGGGATAGACACTCCCTATCGCTTTTGTCGGCCACAGGTCTCTCTGGTTGACCTTGGCCAAGGCCCTTGACTTCTCTGAGCCTCAGTTTCTCGTCAGCGAGACGGCAGAGATCTTTCTGCCTCCACTCACCTCCTAATTGTTATGGAGTCGAGGCACGGCCATGCCTGTGACCGCCCGAAACTCTACAAACCCAGAGGGCACTGGTGTTAAAAATGTCCGCTCAGCTCCCCTCGCAAAGGTCGGAGGCTGCGTGAGAAGCGGGCCCCAGGGCCTGCTCAGCGACGGGTTCAGCAATAGCGAAGCTAGAGTCAGGCAGCCAGCGATCGATTCTTCCGGAAGCTTTTTTCCCAAGGAGGCACTCTGGCTGTTCCGGCGGCCTGACGTGTTTCCTAACGAGGTGCCTCCAACGGCAGAAACGGCAGCTGGGGTCGAGGCCACGGTGTGTCTGGCTGATGTATACAAATCGGTGACACAACATCTCCAGCCCATTCTTTGATCCCAGTGTGAAGCAAGTCGGCCTGAACACGCGTGGTAGCCTGAAGGAGTCCCTTCATGCAAGCGTGTCCGCGGACCTCCCGCGGTGCTCGGGGCGAGGGCCCCGCTCCTGGCTCCCAGGCCTCCGCCATCACGACGCGGGAATGGAAGGTTCCTGGATGCTGGGCTTGCGGTCGGGGCCCCGCCCGGCCCACATCCGACTGCGGCAGGAATTTCTAGCCCAGCCTCTGCCCCAGTCGGACTTCACTCCGTGGTCCCCACCCCTCGTCCCCGCAGTCCCCAAGGGCGGCGCTGCCCTTTTGTCAAGACGGAGAACAGGTGGGACGGAAGGCTCGGTGGCTGGAGACTGAGCCCTGTGGTGGACGAGGGGCTGGCCCTGGAACCCCTCTGCCGGGGTCTGAATCCCAGCCCCAGCACAGACTAGCTACCGAAGCCTGCCCCCGCCTCCGTCTCCCCATTTGTAAATGGAGATGGTACCTCGAGAAACAGAACCCGTAGGAGACACAGGAAAAGCTCCATTTTCAGGAATCGGTTTAGGGGGTTGGGGTCCTGGTTAGGGAAGTTGAAATTGGCGGGGCAGGCCCGCCGGCTGGGGACCTTCAGACGGGACCTGAGGCTCCTGTCACAGGCAGACGTTCATCTTCTCCAGGGGGACTTCAGTTTGCCTTTCAGCTGATTGGATGGGGCCCCCCTGTGATCGAGGGTCGCCCCCGTTTCAGGTCACCTGTGGACGCTCGCCCGTCTGCAGAACGCCTGCGCAGCAGCGCCTGGGTCAGCCGGTGCTGGTCGCGTGGTGCCGGCGCCCAGCCGGCAGGCCCTGGCTGCCAGCCGCACCGGTGGCGTGGGCTCGACGGGAAGGTAGATGGGGTGTGCCGCCTGCAGTGGCTTGGACGGGGCCTGGCGCGGGGGAGGCGCTTCACAGATGCGAGCGCCTGTCGCTGCTGCGAGGGTTCAGAGAGAGCGCGCTGGCCTGGCACGCAGCGCGTGCCCCCTGCATGGTAGCTGTTCTGGCATCTTCACAGCGTCCCCCGTTGTGAACGTGTTGAGCTTCTGCCACGCGTCAGGCATGGTTAGGCTGGGAGGCGATAGTGGCCTATGGCAACGGGTCATTGTGCACACATGTGCACATAGCTGATGACAAACGGCGACTTGGCAGGCTGACAGGAGAGGACCTGCAGAGTTGGGAGGTTTGGGGGGCGCTCCCTTGGAAATGTGAGTGTGGAGCTGAGGTTTGCAGGGGGAGTGGGGGTCCGAGGGCGTGGGTGGTGGGACTCAGGGGGCAGGGGCACAGAAGCATGTCCCGGAGAAGGACAGGCACGGGGTCCGGGGCCGCCCGGGGGTCCCAGCCACCACGTGCGCACCGAGTCCCCTCGGGGTGCACTTTCTTGCTCTGATTTTGTACCTGTAGTTTTTTTCTCTCTTCGGCTGAAAACAATTAAGATAATTGCTTATTGGCTCTACCTATCTTTTTCAAAATACCAATATCATTACTAACAATATTATTATTCCCAAGCGCCGCGTAAGACGTCTTTGCGGTTCTTTTTATCCCACCAGGAATGTACACCGACATCAGTGGATTTTAAACTCATTTGAAATGATTCTTCTGTGATTGGGTACACCGGGGAGCAGAAAAACCTGTCTGAAGGCCCACGGCTCAGGTACCAATGGGCCTCCCCCAAAAGAAACACGGAGGACACCACGGTTTGGCGCACACAAGCCGGGCGCGGGGCATGGCCCGCCCCATCCCATTTCCCACAGCCGCCAAAGTGGTATTTTCCTTTAAATTGAAATGTAATGTCATCCAGGAAAGGGCTTCAGAGAATCTCCCGGCAGCGCGTCCCTGAGCCCTCCGCCGGGCCAGGCGGTCACCTCCTCCAATCTCAGCGCCTCCCCGCTCCTCGCTGCCAGAGAGAACCGTCGCCTTGACATCCAGCGCTGTTGCTTCATGTTGCCCACTTTTGAATTTCCCTTAAATGGAGCAATCTAGTTTGTACTCTTTTTGCATTTGATGCCTTTTCATGACACTTCAGAAACGAGACTCCAGCAAGCTGTGGTGTGTGGGTATATTTCTTTTATTGCTTTGGGTATAGTATTGTTGACAACTCTGCTATAACTCATTTATCCATTTTGCTTGATGGATGTTTGCGTTGCTTCCATCTGGGGCTACTACACACAACGCACGCAGACGTTGCCGTACGGACTGGTCTCTGCAGGCCAGAAGTGGGTCTCCGGAGCCACAGGGCTGGTTCGTCTTTATACAGTTCACTAAACAGCCTTGTGGCTCCGGGCGGGAGAGCCCCCGCTTCCACCCTCCGAATAGAATACTCGCTGTTGCCTGGCGGTTTCGTGTTGGTTTCGGTTGCCAGTCTCTGGGCCTGTGGAGAGTATCTCACTGTGTTTCTCATTTGCATTTCCCTGATGGCTAATTACGTGGAGTCTCTTTTCATGAGCTTTTAACATGTCCCCTGCGCTTCCAGCAAACTGGTGGTTAGCTCTCAGCTCTAGAAGTTGGATGAGAGTCACTTCAGACTCTTGGACAAAGATTTTTCAGAGGCGGCATCGCGGACTTCCCATGCGGCACGCCGGGCGGCGGTGGCATCCGCGGGCTGGTTTCGGCCTCCTGTGATGACGGATGGCGGCCCCGGGTGTGTCCGGCCCGAGGCACACCGTGGTGGGTGCCCCGCCGGCCTCTCACCAAAGGTCTTATGAGCCGATGATTACCGATACCTGGATCCGTTCTATCACGAGAGTTGCAAAATGGTGATATTCACATCGTATTATTTTTGTGCCTCTATTAGCTGACATTCTTCCATAAAAAAAGAACATTTCTTCATTTTTTGGCTACCCCAGAACAGAGCTGGTATAAGAAGGGCAGGCTAAATGCAGAAATCTTTCTATTTATTGACCAGATTTCAGATCAGTGAAGGAGGCCCCTGGCAACCTCCAACGGTGACCAATGAGTTGGACTCTTTTTTTTTTAAATTTAGGAATTATTATGAACTCATGGATTGTAACTCGTACTATTTGATGAATTTGTATTAAGTACAGTGATCGTTCTGCTTGATGTTTAAGTTGCCCTGTTCTCGTCCACCGGGAGCCTCTCCCGGTTGTCTCGTGTGTCCTTTTGACACTCCCTCCCCGTCTCCCAGGGGCCTTTGATGGCCAAGGGCGACATGGCACTCCAGGCCCATGCCGGGCATTTCGTAGCCCAGACTTGGAAGCAGGCGTGTCTCCGAGGAGCCCTGGTTCATTTCAGGGGGCCATTCTTTTTGGTGTGAGTTTGAAGAAGGTGCCCCCTCTGACCCTCTGAGCAGACATGGCCCGGCAGGTCCCTGCCACAGATGACCAGCTTGTGCCCTTGAGCGGACTGGAACGAGGTGACCCTCCAGGCGTGTGGCTGGGTGAGCAGGGTGTGGGCAAGTGCGCCGTCCCCACCGGCCTGTCGGCTGGGAGACCAGGCGCGTGGCTGTGTGCGGGACTTCGGGTCCTGGGTTCCTCTGCAGTGGCTTGATTCTCAGAAGGTGCTCCCTTTGGGCGTCAACAATGATTTTCATCCCGCCAGTTCCCCAGCCCCTTGAAGAGACAGGGATTGATTGGAGAGTGAGGGTCCAGGCTGGGGTGGGGCCCTTCCCTGGAGGCAGGGAGGGGGGGCGGGGTTGCTGGCGCCACCTCACAGGCACCTCTTGGACGAAGAACCGTCAACGTGAAATTGAAGGGCCATTACATTACCGGACCCAACCAGAAGCGGGGGTGGTGTCCTACCGCTCCCCACCTACCAGGCAAATCTCCAAAGACAGAGTTTGGTGGAAAAGAAAGGAATCTTTTATTTCGTGGCAGGTGTCTGCCTAAACTATCTGGGTACGGCCATGTTTGCTTTTGCCCCTCTTCGAGCCGCTGTGCCTAGCAAGGGGATGAAGTCTCCAGTCCCACCTGCTCAGCTGAAGCCCCGCCCCCACTTCTGGGGGGTGTCCCCCATTTCTGGGGGTATTTCCTGTTACAGGGCTACTCTTAGAAAAGGGGCGAAGCCATAGCAGGCGGGAAGATCCCCCAGGCAGCCGGTATTTCCCCTTGCACCCCACCACGGTGTCCCCTGACTCCCAGTCCCCCACTTCTCTTTGCTTTATTGCACTTCCCTGCAGGGACGCTCCCTCCTCGCCAGGTTCCTCCCTGCCCTGCAGACCCATCGGGTCGCCCACAAGCCTCGGCTGCGGGGCTGCATCCATTGTACGCTCAATGTGCATCCATTTTAGGAACAGCCCCGTCCGGAAGTCAAGAAGGAATTACCCAATGGCGAGACGTTACGGTTTTCTTTTATAACCAGCTCGTTATAAAAAAAAATTAATTTCAGTACAACTTTTAAGCGAGGGGAGAGCAAGGATAATTGTGCTGCGTTTCCGGAAAAGTTGTGAAAGCAAAGGCAAGGGGTCATTTTTCAGAACTCGGCTCCGGCCCGTGATTAGCTTTCCCTCTCGGGCTCCCCGCGGCCGCGCTGGGCGCCCTGCAAGGCACAGGCCGGGCATGGCTCCCCAACATGCTGCTGCGACTCCCCTGTGTCCGTGGAAGGAAGGCGCTTCTGACCGGGGAGGAAGCTGGCGCGCGGGGTGGGGGAGTTGCCGCTCTGAGGCTGATGCATCTCGCCCTCTGGGAGGGAGCCCCCCCCCCGCACCCACCCTCTCCGGAGCGGCCCCCGTGTCCCCTTCTCCAGCCTTATTTTCATTCGAATCAGCGGTTGCACTGGGTCTCACGCCTGAACACCGATGCAGGGAGTTTTCAAACTGTAATTTATCATGGATGAAGGCTTTATCTTGGCGCCCATGACATCGGGCTTCTAATTTCCACCCCAGGACCAGTTCCCTGCGGAGCAGGGCCAGCCTCGCCTAACCTTTCTCTGGGTTTCATCTCCTGGAAAATAGACTTAATATCTACCCTGCTCACAGTGACGCAGGAATTAGTCACTGTTTGTCGGAGTGCTAACCTCATACCTTTGCCGGCAGACAGCAATTCCACCAACAGCCCCCAAATTATAGCTGATAGAATAGTGGCTGATGAGCAGTATTTATTATCAAGGCTTCCATTGTGAGACTGCAAACTAATACTTACGAGGTCGCCCTTAATTCATAAATCCAAGAAGCTGTCATAGGCGCGGCGGCGAGCGGGGTTCAGAGCGGAGGGCCACTTGGAAAAAATCCCCACCCACCCTGTGCCTGCCTCCCCCGGAGGCTGGCCAGGCGGTCACAATGGAAATTAGAAGGTCACAATGGGATGTGGCTTTATCCTTTTCAATTTCAGGCTGTGATTAATCTCTTCTGATGTTATTTTATTTGAAAGAATGATCTAAAGCCGGCCCCAGACAAAATCAACTCTCTGGAAAGCGGGGCGGGGGGGGGGCGGGGGCCTGGGAACGAGGAGAAAGACCCTCGCTCACAGTGAAGCAATGGCGTCCACACGTGGTGGGGGAGGGGAGGGGAGGTTCGAGGCGACCAAAGATGCGCAGGGGCCTGATCCTTAATTTATGGCTTAGACACGGAGAGCTCTTTCTTCTCGAGAGCTGGTGATTCACGGCCTCATTCAGGGTCGGACTCCATCAAAAATAGGCCCAGCGGCCAGAGCTGCCAAAAAGGTGGCTTCTCCGCAGCCTGCCGGCCACACAGGCAGGAGACCCGGGGCGACGGTCTGCAGTGAACTGGTGGGGTTTCTCTGCGTGGCTTTGTCTGCCCTTCTGAGTTGTAACTAGTCCACAGGAAAGGCCCGCAAAAGCCAGGGCGTGGCGGCGGGGGGCCCTTGGTCCGGACGGTCCGGACGGTCCGTCCGCCAGGGCGGGGCTGCGGCCGTTCGGGGCCGGTGGTCAGTGCTGTGGGGGTCAGTTGTGCTGTTCACTGTAAAATGCTCAGCAGCATCCCTTGGCCTTTACCCACGACCCACAACCCATGTCTCTTCGCCCCCCATTGTGACAACCCCACATGTCTCCAGACATTGCCATATGGCTCCGGGCTGGGAGGGCGGGGCAAAGATGGGGCGGCCAAATTGCCCTGTGGCAGTTCATGGGGCTGTGCCATCCCAGGAGCTTTTCTACGGCTGCCCCGTGTTGTCCCTTCCCGTGAGCGGGGAGGTCGAAGGCAGCAGTCTCTGTGGCAGAGGGGAGTGGACGCGTCAGAGCGTCTTGTTTTGGCCTCTGTACACGCCCCCCTGGGCAAACGGGCTCTCAGTCATGGGCCTGCCTCCCGGGGGACCCTGGGCATAGTGGCTGCAGACCAGGCGGTGCATCGGCTCGCTGGCCCTGCATGGAAGTGTCCGGGCCTCTGCGAGCGGGTCCTTACCAGCCCATACCCTCAGCCAGGCGTCCCCATTCCAGGATGAGGAAGAGAAGCCGGCCTTGGGGGCCCGGCGAGCACGTCAGAGAGGACGGAGACGGGCCGCGTGGCGCCAGCCTTCAGGGAGACACAGCCCCCCGGGTCCCTGGCGGTGGCGAGCGCTGCGTGAGTTCTCCGGGCCGGAGGGAGGGCCGCACAGCCGGCAACACTTGAAGGAGGCGAACTTAAACGTAAACGGTGTGTAAGCCTTGGTAAGGAGCTCCAGGCAGGTCCCATCATCTCAGACAAATTAAAACACACCCACACTTTACGTTAACTATAATTTATTTGCAGTAAAAAACCTCTGAAAGGAGTTTAATGATTTTTGCTTCTTAAATTACCTGGCGGAGAGGTAATTCATCACAGTCACAATTACCTGCGATTTCCCCCGCAACCAATCGCATCCTTAGGAATTCTCCCCACCGCCCCCTCGGATGTAATGAAGTTTTTATGACCCCTCTGCCGTGAAGACCGCACCCTCCAGGGGCCAGGAGCCCTCGGTGCCGCGTTTGGCAGGCGCTTAATGAAGCATTTATTAATTTGGAATTTGCTACTTTCCTGTTGAATTTTGAAGCCCGTAACTTCCGTGTGTGTTGCACGTTCTCACATTGGCCCCCTGAAGGGCCTTGCCTCTGCTCCCCGGAGCCGAGGAGGATGCAGGGGCTGGGGGGCTCCCCCGGCTGTCGGGGTACCTCCCGGTGTTCTCTCCCTCCATTTTCACGGCGGTAGAAAATGAAGTTGAAACATCTGGAGGTCCACACGTGCGTATCGCAGACATCAAACATGGGCCTTCATTCCTTATTTCTTGATTAATTTATTGGACGTCAGCTTTCTGATCAGCCCGATACTTTAATCACAGGGAAAGTGCTGACCAGCTGGCGGTTTCCTCCCCTTTGTTACTGCAAATGAAACCTAATTGCGGGACGCGGACCGGTTGGAAAAACAAAGGAATTAGGCGTAATTGCGCAGCGTTTCTCGAAGAACTGTAACACCGAGGCCCACGTGGGATCAGCTGACGTTTTGTTTTGTTTTTCATACAAAAAAGGGACCTCACAATTTTTAATAGTGCACGACTCACACTCCCCACGGCTCTCGGGCAGGGGAACGATTTCCTCCCTCCCAGGGCTGGGGAGCATGTCCGCTTGGAGCTGATGGAAATATTTAAAGACATCCAAAGGGACAGGACAGTCAAAAACGGGCACAAGTAGCTTTCAGGCTGACGTTATCGATGCCTGGGGATCAATAGTGCTATTTGTACTTGGATGGCTGGGTGAGAAGCCTCAGGAAGCTCGGACCACAGCACGGAATGAGACTTAGGGCCGCAAAGCCGCGGATGTCCAGGCCAGCCGGGCTCAGGGCTGACGGCGAGCTTTGGGTGATGGAGTGCGCGGGCTCCGTCAGCGCAGCCGGGACCAGGGATTACGCCTGTCCGCCGCCCGCCCCCGCGGGAGGGCCGCTGTTTACAACAAAAGGCGGCTGCCGGTGCGTTTTCATCTGGGCAGCCACCGGTGGCTGGAAGGGCAAGCTGCCGAAGCTGCCGTTTGTTTCCAATGGCTTTAACCCGGAGACTAAAGCAATCCCCCAGTCTCTGTGCTCGGGATTGTTTGTGTGGAAGGGATTTGAAAGAGAAAATTTCATAAATCAGAGGCAGGGAGCACAGTTCTTTCTGGGTGAACCGTGTGGATGTTGGTTTTCCCAAAACGCCCACAGCCCATGTGTCCTGGGGGCTAGTGACACGCAGGGGCACCGCAGAGTGCCCCTTGAGTCTTATTTGTGTTAAAGCCAGCGACAACCCTGGCTCAGTGGGTTGGCCGTCATCCCGTAAAGCGAAAGGTTGCCGGCTCCACTCCTGGTCAGGGCACGTGCGTGGGTTGCGGGTTTGGTCCCCAGTTGGAGTGCATGTGAGAGGCAACGGATGGATGTTTCTCTCCCTCTCCTTCTCCCTCACTTCTCCTCGCTCTCAAAATAAATAAATATTTTTAAAAAACCCTTGCAACAATAATAGACTCTGTTCTTAGACCTGTCTTGTGGACCTGTGACCTCTGGTAAGGTTGCCCCGCCTCCCCCGCCGTCCGCCAAGGTCACCCCTCACCGCAGGTCGCCTGGTCCACCCTGAGAGGAGCTGCACGTGGGAAGCACACACCAGACTTCAGACAGAGGCCCCAAAAGAGAAAAGTGAATTATTTAATTAATAACGTCCTATCTGGATTACATGCAGGAATGGTGCCATTTGGACATATTGGGTTCCATGAAAGTATCATGAAGAAGTTGCATCTCTTCACCTTGGACTTTGTTTTTACTGTTTAAAATATTGGCTGCTAGAAAATAAAAAATATTATGGATACGGCTCGTATTATGCTCCTGTGGCGTGGTGCCGGTCTAGAGGAAGAGTCTCAGAGAGGTTCAGTAACTTGCCCAAGGTCACACAGCACGCTCGTGGCAGGGCCTTCTAGACACTACCGCCATGATCCTCAAATGCGAACGTGTACACAATCTGCTCTTCTCAGTCGGCTCTTTGCCGTCGGCGCTACGTCCCTGCACAATCTGGTTGAATGCGGAAGTCCTCTGTCCTCAGTTTCCCCAGCTGAGTCACCAGGGGGTGGATCTTTGTGGGTTTTTTCCAGAGAATGCCATTCTCGGTTGTGTGTGCTGGCACCCAGTGGCGTCCTGTGAGGAGGGGCGCATCAGTCTCTCTCTTAATGCTTATTTAATTATCTTTAATTAGGAATCTTGTCATATTTTAGACTGCAATTGGTCTCCTGGGGCCGTCTGCTGTGAAGACTTTTTTGAAAAATCCAAACTTTATTCTTTGCCACCGATCCCCGCGGCTAATGGGCCTGGCAGGGATGACTTCATCTGTCCTTCCGGCGCGGCGCGAGGGCCAGAGCGGAGGCCAAGGAAAGGCGGGCCCTCCCGGGAGCGAGGCTGGCCGGACTCCCTCATCCAGGCGCTTGTCCGAAAGTCCCCACTGAGCGTCCACCTTGCTGCGCCCCGTGCGGGGACCCCGGGGTCACCTGCGTTCTGGAATCCCCTGAGCCCTTGTTGCCGTGGGACCCTGAGGCTGATGCTTGCCCCTGACAGCAAAGTGGGGGGTCAGCAGCAGTTTTTGATGTCCACTTCTCTCGGGCCACCTCCAGGAAGGCCTGGCCTCCTCCTGCTGGGTGGCTGGGATTCTTCCTGGGGTGGGAGGGCATGCAGAGGGGGCGGCCTCTCCACGGGACCTGCAGTCAGGCTCCTTGGTGGAAAATCGGGGCAGGACCCAGCAGCAAGATGGGCATCCGCCATGCCCTCCCAGAGTGGAGGTGGAAGCGGTCCTCCCTGAGCGTGGCTGGCTTGCCCGCCCGCCCCGGGCGGCGCAGCGGGGGCCGGCGCTCCTCCAGCTCGCCTCCTGTGTCCCCCCTTTGGGCGTTTAATCAGTGTTGTTGATGAGTTGAAACACACGGTGGAGCGGCGGGGGACCCTGGCTGGCGGCCTGCTGCTGTCACTCCTGGCTGGGGGACTCGAGGCCAGCCCCCAACCCCGCGGAGCCTCAGATCCCTCATTTGCAAAATGGGACTCACCACGTCGGCCCTGCCTCCCTTCCCTGAGGTGCTGAGAGGCTCCGACAGTGTATGAGCCAGAGATAGGAAACGGGGGGCGAACAGGAGAGCGGCGTTTACATGCACGCTGTTACCGTAATTGCTTCGTATTGTCTGCGTATACCTCATCTCCCCAGTTAGAGCAACCACCGCCACGTCTCACCCCTGTTGATAGTTCCCACACAGGCGGGGTGGTGGTGGACATATGGCTGGTGCTCAGTAAATATTTACTGAATGGAATTGAATTTCAGATCGGTTCCAATCACCCCCGAAATTTGGCTGGGTGCGGCCTGGGGGTTTTCTCAAGGAGAGATCAGGGTGCGGGATGAGGCGCAGCCGGCTGCTGGGTGTGTCTGTGGAATGAATGAACCCGGAATGAATGAATGGACGAGTATATCCACTGTGCTTGGAATGAGAGAGTACAGTGGTGCTGGCTGTACTCCCCCGGCCGCCGGCCTTTGTGCGGCGCCGCGTGCGAGGTCAGCCACCTCCGCTCCAAGACGACGCCTCACCGTGTCCTCAGGACACGCTTCCCGCGGCATGCCTCGCCCTCGCTCAGATTGCTATTAAGTAGTCAAACATAATGTAAAATGGCCCACAAAAAGATCGTTCCCGGATTAATTAATCTCCCCTTTTTGGAGAAAGAGACATAACCGAGAGCCTAAGATAAGAAAAGAAAATGAAATTAATCTTACACTTTCTATGGCTGCCTGTTAATTTCAAGGTTTCCTGCATCTGGGTGTCGGCGCGCCGGCTCCGTTTCTCGGTTGCTTGGTATTTAAATGAAACATCTTATTAATCATTTCCCGGAAAATGCTGTGCAGCCAAAAAGCAGGGGGTGGGGGGACGGCAAGGCATTCAGGAGCCACAGTGAGTTTATTTTTGTGGTACTGCCTACCTTATCACCAGGTATGGCCAATACATCAAAATGATAAGCCAAATGTGTATCCTGTCTCGCACCGCTATTGATAAATCCTGAGAACACTAAGCTGCCAGGCCAGCTCTGCCCTGACACCAACCTCTCCGCAGACGAGACATTTGAGAAAAAAAAGAAAAAGAAAAAAAAAAATGGGGAGGTAACCAGGGAATAAAACTGGGAGAAGTTTTGCAAAAGAAGCTGAACGCGGCTCATTCCCAGGCAGACGCGTTTTTAATTCCGAAATGACCGGCAGCAGCTCAGCAGGCCTGGCAGCAGGCAGCGCGCCCCCGCCCTGGGGGCCAAAATAGATGGCGAATGTCTCTTTGTCCTGCCAAGCCTGCCTTCTCACAATTTCCAAAATGTCCATTAACCCCGCGGGACATTCCAGCTGGCCCCTCGCCCCGCCGAGCCGATGTGAGTGGAATGATGAACCAGCCCGCGCTGGCATCGAGGTTTCTCTGCTCCTCTCCGCTGAAACCTGCATTAGGTCCTGGCAGGGCTGCCCAGGGACGAATTCACAGACAACCGAGCGTCATCGCCCGTGACCTGCCCTGGTGAATCTGGGGACGGGAACAAGCCCTTCCCACCCACTGTGCCGTCCAGAGACTGCAGGGCCGCGTGTGGCTCTGGCCAGTGCCGTTACCATAACCTGGTTCTGGAATTGCTGGGGCTCTGAATTCTGCAGAGCGGGGCTCCGACCCCAAGCCATCTGCTGGGTGTCTTGAAGCCTTCAGATCACCCTTTCATCTCCGCTTGGAAGTCGTTGGCAGAGGCAAAGGGTTTTGTTTCAGCCCAAGGACTGGGTGTTTTACTTTCTTTCCAGTACCGAGCTATTTCCTCCTGGATGCTGGGCTCTGGAGGCTGCTCTCCGAGTGAAGTCAGAGGTGTGGGGTACAGAGAGCCACGGGGGCCCCCCAAAGGAAACGCCGGGGCCGGCACAAGCCACCTCTCAAACTGTGCAACGAATGAGGGGAAGGCAGGACACCGACAGGGAGGGCCCCCTTACCCTCTTCACAATCCCACCATGAAGCCCCCTCCCCAGCACCGTCTGTGTGCTCTGAACGCCCCTTCCCCCTGCCCCAGCTGGTGTGGCTCAGTGGATTGTGTGCCAGCCTGTGAACCAAAGGGTCGCCGGTTCGATTCCCAGTCAGGGCACATGCCTGCGTTGCCGGCCAGGTCCCCAGTAGGGGGCGCATGAGAGGCAATTGATGTTTCTCTCTCTCTCTCCCTCCCTTCCTCTCTGTCTAGAAACAAATAAATAAAATCTTAAAAAAAAAAAAAAAACAACCAAAAAGAATAAAACCATGGTCCTCCCACCTGGCTCTTTCCAGCATGCCCCCTCCCACAATTTCCAGATGATAGTGGCCCCTGATTCTAACGCCAGGCCTCACCCCCCTTCTGAGCCCCGACCCGCTCACTGGACATCCTGTTGGACCTTCCCCTGAGGTGTGTGCTTCTCTCCCTCGTCCCCAGGACGTTTCCTCTCTGTATTTTAAAACCTTGATCTGGTCACTCCCACAGCCCCCCGCCCCCGCCCCCGCCGACCTGATGTGTGTCTGGTCACCACATCGGTCGCCCAGGTCTGGTTCTGATTCCTTGGGGAGCCGTGTGTACGCCACGGCATGGCCTGCTCCTGCCCACCTGACTTTCCCCGCGAGGGCTCCGCGCACAGTAGGCATCTGCAAATATTTATTCAATGAGTGCGCACGCATTCAAATCCAGGAGACCGGGAGACAGGTCAGGAGGGGGATTTGATCACCTGAAGGCTAAGGAATGGCTTTCGACTCCATTCAGTCTTCATCTATTGCCTAGCAAATGATTGAACCGAATGATGATTTCCAAAAAATAAAGATTGAAAAGACCGTCAACACACATAGGTCACCTTGGGAATGTATCAGTCATCTTTGTCGTCACGTGGCTCCCATGGTTTGAGCATCTTAATCTCTGCTGAGCTCGTGTCAAGGGCTCTGCCCGTGGTTGCTTGTTTTGACCTCCTCCGCCCCTCCAAGGAAGGCCCTGCTCTGACCCTCGATGGAGGTGAGAGCTGGAGGGTCGAAGTCTAGCTGCCATTGCGCAGTTAGAAGACGTCCGAGTGAGCGATCACGTTCGCGTGGGGGGGCTTGGGCCCCTGCCTGTCTCCGGGCTTCTGAGAGTGTTGTGGGGCATGGGCCCATGGGGGCTCACTATGAAAACGGCATGTTCTTTGTTTTTGCCCCAATGAAGACTATTTCCCGCCCACCAGTGTCTTCCATTCAATCTCCAGGATGGTCAGTGACCTAAGTTAGTCCGAGAGAGGTCGGCGTGGGGGCTGATGCAGAAACTTTACCTCGAGGAGGAGCTAATGGGCCCTGTCTTGGGGCGGGGGGGGGCCCCAGCCCCTGACCTTGGCTGACCGTGCCCCAAGCACTACTGAGCATCGCCCGGAGGTCCGCCTGCGTTCACAAAGCACAAATACCTGCTCCCTACGGAAGGCCCCGGGGCTGTGGCAAAGAGCAGCTAAAGCTCGCCTGGTCCACCTTCCCGATAAGAAAGAGAAAACACAGAAAAGCAGCCCTTTGATTCCATCCTTCCCCATAGAAACAGACGCGATGTCCTGATCATTGTGTCTGAAAAAGCAGTAGATACGAAAATTGGATTTGGTTGGAACTGGATTTTAGCTGCAAATGGTGGTTTTTAATAAAGTGCCTCATAGCAACCGATCTGTGAAAAGCTGCTACTTAAAAGGAAGTTCATAGGATCCGGGGAAACGGCTCGTCTCAACAGGGCGGCCTGTAACTGTTTGTTTATAGTCCTGCCCGCCAGATCGGCTAGGCTGGGGCTCCTGCAGGCGGGGGGCTTCCAGAAAGGCCTGCCCTCGGCCTGTGAGATCAGGAAATGGGTCATGGGTTGGCTCATCCTTTTAAAATCAGGCTTATAGGTTGGGGGCGGGGGCGCGGTAGGTGGGCTCTGCCCTGGGGTGGGTACTCTCCAAGTGCTGGGGCCCGCGGGGGGGGGGGCGGGGCGGGGACGGGGGTGCGATGGGGGCTGTGGAAATAGCGCTAGGGCTTGACCGATGGCCTTCACGGTAGCCGGCCTGGCTTGAGTGAAGCTTCCACGGGCGTCTGGACGGCGGCCTTCATCGTCCTTCCTTTCGAAGCTGCTTCATGGAGATAGAATGCCCTCACCGCACAGGCCCCTCACATCAAGTGTGGAATCGGGGGCTTTAATCTCTCACAGGTGTGGGTGCCCACCGTCCCGTCCGCTTCGGAACAGGGCTCCCTTTAGCCGCCCCTCCCTCTCCCCACCCCCTCCAGCCCCGAGCCGCCCCCGGCCTGCGTCCCATCTCCCCAGACTCGCCTCCTCCGGGCTTGTCGCGCACAGGGAGCCTGCAGAGCCAGGCCTGTAGCATCCGCTCCTTCCACGGAGCATCCTGTGCTCGAGGGCCGTCTCCGCGCTGCGGCGTCCTGGGTTCCCTCCCTGAACTCCAGAGTCCCCGGGGGCTGGCACCCTGGGACGACGCCCGGGTGCGTCCCACCCCCTGCTGCCACCTCACTGGAGTGTCAGGGAGGCTCGGCAACGGCTTTGTTAGCTCTTCTATCCCTAATCCCTCCTCACCCGCCTTAAAATCGTGCGGATGGTGGAATCCTCGCTCGGTTCACCCGTCTGAACAGAAGATCCTGCCCTTGCCCCGCGTGCCTCCCGTTTCCCCATGAGATGCATTCTTTGATTTGCGTTTGTCTCGGTCAAAACAGCAACAGAATTCGCTCACATTTCTCCAGCCTTTAGAGGGGCCGGGCCTCCTGCCTGAGTTTTACTCATCCCACTCCTGTCACTCTGATTGGTGACAGTCATGACTCCATCGACCAGAGGAGGAAACCAAGGCTCCCAAGGGGTCAACGAGCTGTTCCAGGCCTTTCCTAAGGGCTTCGGGGCTCACGAAACGGGGTTTGCCGGGACTTGGATTTTCCAGCGCACCCATTGTCCCTCATTTTATTGGTAAATTCCTGGGTGGGTCCGAGGGACCCGCGGAAGCTGGGGGGGCTGGTCTCCAAGCCCCACGCCCCGCCCCCCGGCACTCAGACCCCCTAGGGACGCGGAGAAATGAACCGACTAGGCCAGCAAGCGGACATGACATTGGCGACGTGGTGCGGTCACAGCAGGCGCTCGACAGGGAGGGGGCTCCGGAAAGGTTCCCCCCGAGGTGGTGTCTTGAAGCACAAAGTGAGCCCCCGGGGCGGGTGGGGAGGGCCTCTGTACATCCTTTGATTGCCTGTACTTAGGGGGATAGGTGTAAAACGCAGCGGGCATGCGGGGCGCGGTGATTGATCCCCTATAATCTGCTCGCCGCAGCTGTGCTGTGGCAGGAGGTCTTGCCGCAGAGATCGATGGAGCCTCCTCAGAGCAGTGAGACTGTGCAGAATCCAGGGACCCTCCCCACGCGCCCCCCAGAGCTTCACCCAGAGGGAGAGGGCGCAGCCCTGGGCCACGCGGCGGTGGCACGGCTCCCAAGCCGGCGTCTTTCGTGGGGGGCTGGGGAAGTGTTCTCAGAGGCCCTGTGTGGACGATGCAGGAAGCAAGAAGGGCCGGAGGGGCGAAGGGGAGAAAGGGGGATGGGGAGAGATGCCAGGAACGTCTCTGTTTTGGATCCCTCACGGTCAAGGCGAAGGGCTTCTTCATTCTGTTTCACATTCGCCTTTTCTCTCGACCCTCACCCCAACCCAGGGAGGTAGGCTGTGGTCCCTCACTTTATTAGCAAGAAACGTGGGGGCCCAAGAGGAGGCGCGACGTGCCTGAAGCCGCGTGGGTAGTACGTGCCAAATCCAGGATGCAAATCCAGGACCTAGAACTCCGAGCGCCCCTCTTGGTCAGGAGCGAAGTCGGAACTAGCGGCGCCCGCACGCGCCCGGCCCCTTGGGAGCCCAAAGGCGGGGGGCCGAGCGGGCGTTGCACAGCAGCAGTCCTGCCACGCCGCTGGGCCAGGGGACAATTCGGGCCAGACTATGGAAGCACAGAGAAAGCCACCTGGACCGGCGGGGGCGGCAGAGGAGGCTCTTTGGAAAGCGGGGTATTGAGGCTGGGTTTTGATGGATGTATAGGAGTCCTTGGGTTCAAAGTGAATTCTGGGAAGGGAGGCAGCGCATGCAAAGGCTTGGAGCTGGAACTGGGGACAGGGCCCCCAGAGCGGTGGCTGGCAGAGCGGCTGATGTGTTGGGCGCGGGCTGGCGGAGGAGCGAGGAAGCTGGGAGGAAGATCCGATGGCCGTCTGCTCCCTGTGCCCCGCCTGGTCAGGCAGCCAGGCCCAGGTGGCGTTTCCGTGGGGCGGGATTTCAGCAGGGTGCAGAGAACGGGAAATTGTTTTGAACATTTCTGTGCTTCGTGCCCACACGCCCTTTTAGAAGCTAAAAACTGGATTCTGCGAGGAGTGAGCAAAGCCACAGCAAAGAGGGTTTTGCTGGCGAAACGTAACTGCCTCCCTCTGTCATTATCTGATTAAGAAAGGGGCGGGGGGAACCCCCGAGACTTTGAAGTAGCAAGAGAGAATTTTGAAAGGGTTCCAGCCAGGTCTAATTACAGAGCAGCCTTCTCCAAATATGACGTTACTCAGCGGGCGGTGGGTGGGAGGGGGCACGCGGAGTGGCCTCGACGTCTCAACCACCAGGACTGAAATGAATCTGTAGCCACAGGCCCGGAGCCCATGGCTTGGCCTGCGCTTGCGCCTTCAGGGAACGGCAGCGGGTTCCGGACCATTCCACTGCGGGTCCGTGTGCCTGTGCAGGGGATGTGGGGGTGGGGGGACCCCTGTGTGGACTGCGCTGCCCCAGCCTCCCCTCGTGGGTCTTGACAAGAGGCTTTTCTTTTTCAGGATGAAAGTGAAGTTCTTTCTGGAATAAATATTCGGAGCCACGAGCTCCGTGGTCGGTCAGAAGGCGGGAAAGAGGAAAGATTACCATGCCAACAGCTTCATCCGAGCCCATGAGTGAGCTCGATGCGGGGGGGGTGCCGTACGTAGGCAGATTTTTGAGGGGTGGTGGTAGCCCCGCCTTGAAAAGTTCACCCTCCCATTAAGCCTGGAAATGGCACTTTGGGGGAAGTACTACTTCAACACGTCTTTGTTGAGCACCTCCCATGCGCCAAGCGCTGAGCCGGGGTAATAGCTGAGTGAGATAGAGCTCAGGTGCACTTATCACGAGTGTGTAGTTTACAAGGGCAAAGCCGCAGACAGATAAATGAGATCGCTGCACGTTGGGGCAAACTCTGCGAAGGAGGGAAGGAAGCAGCTGAGGGTGGTCAGAGCGACCACGCTCCGGGGGGCGGGCGAGCTGTGATGACCGGAGGGTGCCCGAGGGAAGTCGCTGCCACGTGGAGGGGAGGTGACCCGAGCAGAGAGGCCCCAGGCCGCTGGGGCATGGAAGACATTGGCCTCAGGTCCGTGTGGCTGGGGCTGGGAGGGCGGTGGGAGCACGGAAGGGGAGGGGGGGGGACTTGACCTTTTCACCACGGGCCTCATGAGGACCCTCCTTCCCAACCCCGGTGGGCACACAGGCCCCCCAAACCATGGGCCATGGGGGATGGGGGACAGGCAGGTCTCTCCTGTAGTTTCTAAGCCTTCACGTCTCAAATTTTTGTATACTGTAGCCACTGAAGAGGTTGGAGGGTGTTCGGTTTGAAACGTAAGATGATTTCTTCAGGAAAAAATGATCAGATCCCTCACGAGCTCTTGTTCCAAGGAGAAGAGGCAGTATGTACCGCTGCGGCGCCCCGTGACGGCCCAGCCAGGACCATCCGGGCGCTGGCCGCTGCAGCGCAGCGGGGGGGAGGCACGACGGCTCAGCGCTGGGTCGCGAAGGCTCAGAGAAATGCGACCGCACCCCCACCCCCTCCCGAGAGGCCTGGGTGCAGGTGGAGGGAAGGAAGGCAGGACCCAGTGGCTCCCTAGTCCCCGCCCACGTCTTCCGTTCAGCGGACATGCAGCGGCCTGACCCCAGGCCTGGAGCCCGGGGTCTTCGCCCTGTGGGAACGGGCGCCAGTTCGGAATGAGAAGCCGGCTCCGGGCCGACCCCGCACCCTCCACAGGAGTCCCCAGGGTCCTGGCGGCATGCGGGCTCCCGGCCCCACCCGAGAGGGCTGCGTGTGCGGCGTTTCTCAAACCTGTAAGTGTGCGTTCTTGTTTTGAGGTACATCGTATGGGCTAGGGCTTCGGGGGAAATCATTTTGAGGTGCACTGCTTTACTCTGACGTTGGTTCCCTGTTACTGCTGTTGTCATCCAGAATAACTTTAAAAAAGAGCAGTGAGCAACTATTCATTCATCCACTCAACGACTTTCAACCAACCGTCTGTATACTCATCCATCCGTCCACCCGTCCACCCGTCCAACCATCCGTTCACCCGTCATCTGCCCACCCATCCACGCGTCCACCCATCCACCCATCCACCCATCCGCTCATCCATCCACCCCCCCCTCCCATCTATCCATCACCCCCACCTCTCCCGTCACCCATTCGCACACCATCCATCCGTCCATCCATCTACTCATCATCCATCCATTATTTATACATCCGGGCAACCAGCATCCAGCTAACAAACCCTTATTGGATGGGCGTGGCCAAGCCCCGGGCACAATACTAGGGCTTTGGTGGATCCCAGATGTCTTTAGGGAGCTCCTAGTCTGATACAAGACCGCTCCCTGTGTACAAGCAACCAGACTTCTGGGTTGAAAGTGAGTTTTGTCCTTGAGGAGATCGAGTGCTAGCAGCTCAGGGTGGGAGAAAGCTCCTCTCCTGGGAGCTTTGTGGAGGAGGCAGCTTTCCTTGGAGTCGAGTTTGCACTTGGAGAGAGCGGAGCTAGGGGCCAGGGGCCGTGGCAGGGGAGACCAGCTGGACAGAGGCCAGAGCTGGGCTGGGCTGCGCCGGGCCGGGCGGTGGGGGAGCCAGCCTGCCTCCCCTCTTTCCTCAGGTCTCTGCTCAGCCGAGTCGAGACCCCAGCATTGACAGAAAGCTGCTGCCCAGAGGCCTTGCTGCAACGAGGCTCATTCTTGAGCCTGCACCCCTTCCCTTGGGTGGGGGCTTCAGAAACCTGCAGTTCCATTGAGAATCCGAGGCTGAGATGTGTTTGCCGTTCCAGTGCCCACGGGCAAGGCTCCCACCCTCAGCCGCGCTGGAGGAGGGAAGAGCCACTGCCCAAAATGAGGCACCGTGTACTGGGGTCCCAGGTGCTGGCTTTCCAGAACATTCTGCCAGATCCCCATGCACACCCAGAAGGACATAGATCCCTACTACTCTGCAGGGAAGCTACGCATTGGCCCCGCGGCTCCGGAGAGTTAGGGAGGGCGTCGCAGGAGCTGGGTCCTGAGCCCGGGCCCGCCAGCACCCTGTTTTCTGGAGGTTACATTCTAGTGGGGGAAGGCAGATAGTGAGTCACCCAACAACTCAGACAACCACACATGGCGATACATACTGAAGGGATGAACTAGAGGGTAATTTCAGATGAGGAGGTCAGGGAAGGCTTTCCCAAGGTGACATTACAGCCGGACGTGAATGACAAGAAGGAGACAGCCCAGCTGGGGGCCGGGCGGGGAACAGCCAGGGCAGAGCCCCCGAGGCCGATGGGAGCTGAGGCCGTTTGAGAAACCGAAGTGTCGGTGTGGCTGGGGGTGGCGAGGAAGGCGGGGAGCGGAACGGAGAGTCACCCGTGAGGGAGCAGGGGCTGCGTCACGTGGGGCCAGGGGACCAGGGAAAGGAGGGATTTTATTTTGCTTCAAGTGTAGCAAAAAGCGACAGGGAGGGTTCAGGCGAGTAGCCCTGTGTTTCCTTTTGAAACCCTTGCTGTGGCTGTGAGCTGAGAGCGGACCTTGGGGCGGGAGTGGAAGTGCGGGGACCAGCGCGTGGCCAGCCCAGCCTTGGAGGGACCAGCTGCCTCGGAGTTGGCGGGGGTGTCAGGGAGCAGGAGGGAAGGGGAGGGTCCGGGGCTTGCTCCGGACGGGAGCCAGCAGGACTCCGGGGGGGGGGGGGTCGGGCGCAGGTGTGGAGAAAGGAGAGTGAAGGACACCTCCAAGGCGGGCTGGACTAGCGGGGTCGACTTGGCCCCATTTTCTGGCCTCGGGGAAGGAGGCGAGGAACAGGCTGGGGGACAGGCGAATCCAAGGGTTCCGTTGTCACCATGTTGAATGAGAGGTGCACTGTAGGTACCAGGGAGGCAGTTGCATGTGTAAGTCCGGATTCGTGGGGAAGTTTGGGGCAGGAGAAAACAGGAACCAGGGGCAAAGAGGAGCACAACCAACCAGAGTTGGGAGATGGCGGAGGGGAAGGGAGGGGAGGGCGCACAATTTTGTTTGGGCTCCTGGCTCTAGCCATGCCTGAAGCTCATCCCCTTGAACTCTGGTTAGGCGAGCCAACCAGTCCCTTTGTTTTTCCTGCATGAGTGTGAGCCAGGCCTCTGTCACCTGCAGTGGGAGGAGCCGTGACCCTGCACAGGGAACATTTTCAGGGTTCCAGGCTGGCTAACGTGCCTTTCCTTCGCCAGGGGCTGGGTTTATATCGCCCCAGGGTGGTGGGCTGAGGGGTCGTAACAGGCGGGAGAAAGAATCAACCTTGTGACGGGAGGCAGAGCCAGGAGCCAGCTCCGGCAGGGCCTCTGGCTGCCCGTGTGACCTTGGACATGGCACTGGCTTCTCTGTCTCTCCGTGTCCTCACAAGGGTTGTGCGAGGACGCGAGGAAAGACAGCAGGGACAGTGTCTGGCCAGCGCCTGGCGCGTGGCAGGCGCTTAATAAGTGTCAGCATTTTGGCCCTCTCTGCCCTCCCCACACACACTGATTAAAAGCTCAGGGTGGCAGTTATTTATGTCTTTGATTAATTAAACAATTGGGAAACAAATTAATTATTACTTAACGGATGCCGTTTGGGCGACACAATCTATGGAAATGCGGCCGCGAGGAGCCCAGGAGCCGCTGGAGTGGAAAACCTTCAGGCTCCTCCTCATCCGGACAACTCGCTGCTTCTCGTTGCGCAGAAGGTGGCTCCCTGCAGATAAATGTTGACTTATGGCTGGAGTGGATCGTTATATGTCACGGTGCCTTCACGTGGCAGCCAGGCAATCACTCTGCTGTCACCTACATGGAGCCGATCCAAGGCAACAGGCAGAGGGGGAGAAATTTTTGGACCCGAGTCATGGCTGCGTGGCCGGTCACTGCCGTCATTCGGTTTAATCCACCTCTCTCTCTGCTCTCCGAGGCGCCCGCGCGCCCCGCGGCCAGCCCCTCCAGCTGCCGGATCCCGGCGGCGGGGGAATTCAGCATCAGCAACTACGGCCACAACCCCTGCCCTCGGCTGAGGCTGGGCGAGCAGCGTGGGACAGTGGAGGTGCTTGAACTTCAAAAGCACGTGTTTTTTGGCCCCAGGAAGTTATCATTGGCTTCAAGGGAAAGTCCCTGCGGTCCAAGTGGCTGTGATTCAGCCCCCGGGCCCCTCCCCCCGCCCCCCCCCGCAGGCCCTTGCTGTCCGCACCCCCCTGGGCTACAGGGGAAATAGTGTTTCAACCCCTCTCCAATCTGCCTGAGGCCACCGTCGCTTTGTCACTTTGTGCAGGCACCTTAGCCGCAGCAGGTGACGGCTTTCCCACCTCCACGCCAGCCCACACCGGAGGCAGGAGAGACTCCGATTTGTTGTCAGGAACCGGTCTATGCATCCGGGTCCCCCCCCACCAAGGGCTGGGAAGGTCAGCTCCTGCCATGGGTCACGTTGATTTTATTGGGTGGCTTTTTCGGAAGTGACGCAATGGCTGGGGGCCAGTGGCGGGGGAGGGGGCGTCCAGGTGGGCCTGTGAGCCCCTGCCCCCCTTCCCCAGCCCTGGTGCGGAATCCCCGGAGGGCAACCCTCCCGCGTCAGCAGAGGGGCTGAGCCCACCCAGTTTCCTTAAGCTGCCACGAGAGCCCCATGCATGTGTCACTGCAAAGCAAGACGCCCACCCACAGATCGTATCAAGTGTGTGTGCAGCGATGGCTGCGCCCCGTCCCCTCAGCCGCCGGACAAGGAGGCCCCTGAGGGTCCCCACGAAGAAAGAGGTGGCCGCAGGTGCTCGAGCGGCGTGTGCATTTGCCCACAAACGTGTCACGACCCAGGAGGTGGAGCAGTGGCCAAGGATGGGGGCCTGCCAGGCCCGGGTCCTTGCTCACCACCTTCTCAGGCAGGTTTTCACAGGGGACGTCCAGGTGACAACACAGGCTGCAGAGGTGCTGGGGCCTGAGAGCTGGGCCCGGAAGCAGGTCTGGCTCCGGAGTCCTTGACCTGAACCCAGACAGCGGCCGAGCCGCGCTCGGCAAGCACGGGAGCACAGGGCAGCTGCTGAGGCGCGGCTTCCCAGGCCCTCACACCAGGCGGAGGGGCCGGACGCCCCGGGCAGCCAGGCCGCGGACAGGCACCACTGGGGTCACGTGAGCGCCCGCGGGTGTGTTGCCGATGAGAGGTTACCTCCAGGGATGGGCGAGCAGCTCGTCTCTGTACCTCGTGACCCCTAAGGTCTATCCCATCCGTTCAGACTCAAACTGGAAAGGCCAGCCCATGGATGCATCTCAGATGCCTCTGTGCTTTGTCACGCAGCAAGGACAACTGGGGACCGGTGTGGAGCCTGCGATCACCCTGGCGCTGGAGGGTCAACCATGAGACGGGATGTGGGGGGGCAGATCAGAGTCTGTGAAAGCCGAATAGCTTACCTCCTTTTTCTGCCCAGCGGTGATGGGACACCCCGTGGGGACTTCACTCAGGGGAGCGACAGGGTCAGTCCTGTGAGTGTGCGGAGGCTTCCCTGGCCGCAGTGTGGAAAGGCGAGGCTGCAGCCAAGGAAGCGATCAGTTAGGCGGCGGCGTGTGGTCCACGCAAAACCCGGAGAGAGTCTGAGCTAAGGTCGGGGAAGGGAGAGGAGGGCACAGCTGAGGGGCTGCGGGCAGACGTCTTCCATCGTCCTCACCGAGCCGCTCCCATGGGGTCGGCACGCTCGCAGGCGCTGGTGAAGGAGGAGACCATACCCTCTGGGGGGCTTGCGTGCTTGTGGGAGACGCGAAAGCAATTGCGCAGAGAGGAAAATGTATGTTCTTGAAGGGAGCGGCGTTACGAATGGATACAGTAGAGAGGCTTAGATCTACACAAAGGAATGAATGGCTAATACCTGAGTGGATATAAAGGATACTTATTTTTCAATTAAACATCCGAGTCTCTCTCAGAGTCCACCACCTCTCCCCTAAGGAAATGGCGATTGACTGCGAGATGAAGGAGGAGCAGGAGTCAGCTGAGAAGCAAGGGGAAGGACGAGCATTCTGGGCAGAGGGAACAGCATGGGCCCGGCCCAGAGCGGTGAGGTGGACAGAGGGGAGGCAGCGGCAGGGCGGCGGGGGCCAGTCCGGGCGGCCCCGCGGGGGCCAGGCGGTGAAGCGCGGCCTTTATCCGAAGAGCAGCGGCAAATCTGAACCCAGAGTTTGAAGCGTGATGTGAGTTAAATTCGTGGGAGGTCAATGCCCATTTCTGTCCCTGGCAGGTGACAGGGACTGAACGGGATAACTAGAAACCTGTACAAAATGTGTGCACCAGCTATTGTCAACCACGGGACGACAGGCAGTCTGGGGCTGTGCTCATGGAGACGGAGACAAACCAGGGGAGCCCCCCAGTCGCCGCTTTCGGCCTGACGCCACTTCCTGTCTGCGGAGCAGAGGCGGGATCCAAAGCTACCGCGGCAGTCCGGAGAAGTTGAGGAGACACATGGACATTGGGGGAGGCCAGAAATGGCAGAATGTGTGGGGCAGAATTATACAGAGGGGGGGTCTGCAGTGAGAGGACCCCAGAAGTCTGCGTCATCTTGGATCTTAAAGCTAAGATGCAGGTGTACGGGGCGAAGCTCCCTGAAGCCATAGGAACAGCAATCCGGGAACTCAGAGCCGCGCAGTTCCCGGGGCCAACCCCCGCGTGGGGGGCGTTCAGTGTAGATGAGCCGGAGTGAAGAGGCCTCGTTGACCACTCAGGGCCTCTACTCGAGAAACCCAGGGCCACGCCTTGGCAGGGGGCCTAAGCTAATCCTAGAGGGAAGTCTACGCTAGACCTACCCCCGCCCAAGGTGAAAAACAAGTCTCTGAAGGTGCAGCAGAACCCCGAGTTCAGTCCTGTTGGGAAAAGATTTTGTCCAAAAAGTCTATTTCACCATCTGCCTGCCAGAACAAAGCTCAACACTCTTTAAAAGAACGTGGAAAAATATAGACATTCAACAGTATACTAATGATAATGCCCAACATTCAATCAAAATTACTAGATATATTAAGGAGGATAAGGTGATCTGTAATCTAGAGAAAGTCCACAGAAGCAGCATCAGAAATGACAAGGATGATGGAATTAGCAAACACAGACATTAAACCAACTATTGATGTACAATATAGTCAATAATTAAGGAAAACATGAATATCATGAGGAAAGAAATTTAAGCTATGAAAAGAGCCACATAGAATTTCTAGAGATGAAAACACAATATCAGAAATGGAAAATTTTCTCTATGGCCTTAACAGCAGATTACAAAATATAGTAAAAAAGAGTAGTGAACTTGAAGATAGGAACAATCCAAAATGAAACAAAAAGGAAAAAAGATTGGAAAAAAGTAGAACAGGCTTTCAGTGACCCATAGGACAATACCAAGTGTGTGAAACTGAGGGAACAGGAGAGGTGGGGGCGGGGGGTGTTGCAAGAGAGCTGAAAGAAATTGGAAGAAGTAAAGACTGAGCATTTGACAAATTTGTTGAATGCTATAAATTAAAGTTCCAAGAAGCTCAGCTATCCACAGACAGAGTAAACACACCAAAAAACCTGCATCAATGTATGCCGAATCAAATTGCTGAAACAGTGATGAAGAGAAAAAATGTACACATCTAGGGAAGTATGACTCATTATGTACAGAGGAACAAGGAGTCCACAAAAATATGTTTTTAAGCCAGAGAGTGATTGTGGAATGACATCTGTAAAGTTCTGAAGGAAAGAAAATCTGTCAAAATTTTGGAAAACAATGATATCCAATGGAATTCTATACCCAGCAAAATTATCACTAAAATGATGGCAAAATACTTTTTTTAACAAAACAAAACAAACAAACCCTGATAGAATCCATCAGTAGCAGATCCTCACCAAGGAAGTATTAAGGTAAGTTCTTAAAGCCAGTTAGAAACTTAGATCTATGCAAAGGAATGAATGCGTAATATGTGAGTAAATATACAAGATATTTTTCATTTAAAAAAATTTTACAGATAATTGACTGTTTAAAGCATAAACAATAACAATGCATAGTACATTTTAGGACATATAAAAGTAAACTGTATGCCCATAGAGGCCCAAAGGACGAGATGGAGAAGTCTGTCATTTTAAGGGTATTACATTAGATGTGAATGGCATAATATGTGAAAGAAGACTAGGACAAGTTAAAGATTCAAATTTATAAAAATGAAATAAAAAGGCCCAGCTTATGATCAATAGTGGGAATAAAATGGAATCATTAATATACATCAGCAAGGTAGTAGCTATAAACCCAACCATACCATGATAACATTACATGCAAATGGTCAAAATATACCAATTAAAAGACATAGATAATGAGATTGGGTATAAAAGCAAGACTCAACTACAGGCTGTCTTCAAGAACGCCACTTTAACTATGGAGACAGACCATTTAAAGTGAAGAAGATAGACTAGAAATGGAATACAGAAATAAGTAAGTGGAAGAGGCTGTATTAAGTTGAATTCCAAGCAAGAAATATTACCAGAGGTAAAAAGGGACATGCTGTATCGATAAAAATATCAAGCCACAAGAACACATAACAATCCTGAATAAATACACAAATTACAGAGATTTCAAAATACTTGAAAAGGTACTTCAACTGGAAGGAGAAACAGACGAATCCAAAATTATGGTTGGAAATGTCAACCTCCCTGAGTTCCTAGAAGCGGAACATACTCGGTGAGGCTCTAAAAGAACTGAACAATGTCATCACCCAGCTCCGTCCCAGTAACATTTTTAGGTGACCACTCATGGGAACAAGCCACCCAACAGCAGAATGTATTTTCTTTTAAATCTACATGGAATATTCCCCGGGAGAGATTATAGTTTAGAAACAAAAACTAACCACGCCGGCGTGGCCAGCCCGGAGGGGCCTCCAGGACGCCCCAGGTGCTCAGGGCCCGCGGGAGGTGGCTTGGCGGCTTCTTACAAAGGGAAACAGGCATCTACCTTGGGGCCCCGCAGTCCTGGCTGTGTGACATGTTCAGGGCCGGATCGGGCTGGGCCTTGAACACCAGGTCAAGGCCTTGCGTTGACCCCACAAGAGCGCACCAAAGTACATCACGACCAGGCACCCCGCTTGGGTCCCCTACTCAAGTCGGTGCTGTCAGCATGCAGACAGCCTGTGCGAACGAGGGACATGCCGACTAATGGCAGCTCGCCTGAGGCATGTGGCTGGGGGCGGGGGTGCAGTGCAGGGCTCAGGGGTCAGGCTTTGTGGCTGCTGTTTGCAGGGCTTCCTGTGTCTCCTGGGAGGTGGGGGCTTCTCCAAACCCGATACCCTTTTTCCTGCCTCTCTGCTCCTCCTCACCCCGCTGAGAGGGCAGAGTCTCCCCGGTGGTTGTGGGCGGCTGCATTAGTGTTGATGTGAGACGGGCGACAGAGCCAGGGTACAGGTACCACCCTGCTTCCTGCACGCGGAGTGCAGCCGTGGCGCAGTTCACCCAGCCGGTGAGGCCGCGCCCCCCACAGCTGCACGGGACGGCACTGAGCAGATGGCAGGGCCGGGGGGCCTGAGCGCATGGTCGGCGTCCACCCTGTGGGCGCCCTTCTTTGTCCACTGCCTCCCCAGCGGGGCCGGCTCCAGAAATAGCATGGCCTCGTGTAGAATGGACGTGCACGGTCACTCGTTGGAAAAATAGTAAGAATTTCAAGGCAGAAACAGCAGAACGTCAAACCGAGCGCAGACCCTTCTGAGTGTGGGGCTCTGTGGGGCTGCCGAGGTCGCACGCCCTGTCCCTGAGCCCCACCTCACTACCCCCGGTGCATGGTCTCCACTCCCAGGTGGCTGTTTGCATCCTGGTATTGTTGACACAAGGAGGCACTTGGGCATGGCGCCTCGCAGCCGACACTCGCTTGGTCAAACCCAGTCCACCAGGGTCACCCGGCTCTCAGGGCGTGGAGGGGGGGTGTTCTTGGCTCTCCGACTTCGTTTGCTCTTTGTTCCCCGCCACCTCCTCCAAGTTTACAGTCTCAAGACAGTGTCTTAGTTTTCCTTGGATCAGTACTAGCCCCCTGCCCCGTGTTGGTGGGTTTCAGCCGGTCCTTTCCTATCTGCAAGAGCCAGCCCACATCCTCAAAGTGCCCACTGCCCTCGGGCTCACAGCGGCCGAGTGCCATTTCTTCTTGGAAGCGCTGGGTCCCTCCCAGCTCCCCCCCGCCGGCATCTAGGACGCTGTCTCTCAGCACAGGGCCAGCAGGGCCAGCAGGGCGGTGGACAAAGGAGCAGCCATCCCCCAAGAGCGAGCCCTCGGATTGGCCAAGGCCGTGCGTTCATTACAGCCTCTCGTGCTCTCGGGCGCCCATCTGGGGCTCACTCTGTGCGCCGGGTGCTGGGGTGGGAGGCGGGAGGAGTCCCGAAGCCTCAGGCTCCGAGCCCAGCTCCCAGGACTGTCACTGGGCAAGTTTCTGAGCGTCTCCAGTCCTCTGTTTCTCCACGCCTCCTCCCAGGGTTGTGGGGGGGCGGGGGAGACAGGGCGGCAGTGGGGTGAGCACCTGCCCACAGAGGACTTTCTCAGGGAAGTCTCCCCAACCTTCTCTAAAGCTGGGCCTGTTCAATGCCTTCCAGTCCCCGTACTTGTCTGGGCTGGTACACACACACACACATACACACACACACGTATATATATGTTTATATCTGTCCAGAAGGTATCCAGCCATATAAAATGAAAAATCGAGACATTATTAAAGAAGATACAAGACACATTGTACCTAGGACAATGACGCCTCAGTCCCTTTCAAAGTAGGCACGTTGGGACCTCTCACAGTTCTCCCAGTCACCGTCAGCTGCCATGTCTTATTTCCCCGAATTTCATCAACAGTCTGGAATTCTTCCCTTTCAAAGGTAGTTTTAGTTTTGGGAAAAGAAGTCGCAGGGCGCCGAATCTGGGCTGTAGGGGGACTGAGTCACCTGGGTGATTTGATGTTTTGCCAGATACTCTGCATGACACGTGATGCGTGAGCAGGTACGTTGTCATGACAAAGCTGCCAATCACCCGTCACCCATAGCTGTGGCCTTCTGAGTCATCTGAGTACTTTCTGTGGAGGAATGAATGTTCAAGCTTAACACAAAATACGATGCAGATTCATTGGTCTACTCACTCAGTCATTTCGAAATTGACAGCCACACAGCACACATGCTCACTCAACAGTGTCTACCATCCCCACTGACTAGTACAGTGGAGTCGTCATTGTTCACACATGCGCATTCCAGTCCACTATCCTTGGCTGCCAGGTTACATTGATGTCATGCAAACCATTCTATTTATATTACCAATGGTTGGACTTTTTCTGGACAGACCTCTCGTGTGTATGTGTGTGTGTGTGTGTGTGTGTACATATGATCACACAAATATTTCAATGCAAAGCTACACACACACACACACACACACACACACACAGCCTTGGAATTAGAATACTTGCATGATTACTTGGCTAACTTCCCACCTTGCTGAAATCTCGGCGGGAACATGGCTGTGCCTCTTTGTTCCCCGTGTATCCTTGATGTTTAACATGAGGCCAGGTAGAAAGGTGATGCTTAGAAACCTTCACTGCATCCACAAATGAGTCTCCAGATGAGAGACGGACAGACTGACAGAGAGACAGACCGACAGAACTCAAAAAACCCGTGAGACAGCGGGGGTGGGGGCGGGGGGCGGGGGCTAGCAGTGGCACCCAGATGTCTCTGGGCTGCAGACCATCTGGCCCTGCGGCTGGGCGGATGCGGGTCTGTCCCCTGAGGGTGCTGGACACCGCTGAAGGGCACCTCGTTGTTGTGAGGAGGCATCCGATTTGCATTTCCGGAGGAAGCTCCACCGGCAGCTGTGAGGAGAGAGGATTTACAGCCTGGCTCCTTTGTTCAAGTCCCCAGAGGCATTTTCTTCTTTTTTATAGGATTCTGTTTGTTAGGGACAGAGCCAGGAGCTGATTGCTTCTTCCTAACTCACTTTGTGACCTTGGGCGAGTCCTGGCTGCCCCGAGGGAAGCTGGTGACAGAGCCCTGGCTGCTGGGCCCACACTGACCACAGCGCTAGGGTCTCTGAAGGCTTGTTCGGCTTCCCCCGCCCCCGCCAGCCCCGTCTGCTGCCTCCCCTGCCACTGAAATGTTCCCATGGTCTGCATTCCTTTGAGTGAGGGACATTGCTTAGGCTTCCATGCCTGTGGCGCCTCCGTGCCTGTGCAGGCGAGAACATACGTCCATCTACACACGGCTTCTTCCTGGGGTACAGGCCCCTCCTCAGCTGGTGACCGTCACCTCTGGCCTGCCCCGTTTGGGTCCCAGGATGAAGGTTGAGGAGAATCACGCCAACAGATTCTTACCGGTTGGGTGGGGGAAACCCACCCAACTCCATTCCCCCACCCCTACCCCCCACCCTCCTCGACTCTTTGCCCTTCGGGGTGGGCGCCCTGGAGGCGGTGCCTGCCCAGGGATCAGGGGAGCTAGCGCCTGCTCTTCGGGTGTCCTTCACACCTGCGCGCCGCCCCCCACCCACCACACATGGGGGCTCCTCGTGGTACCCGTTAAAAAACAGCCCAGTCTGCCCCCCCCGCCCCCCGCCGCCTCCCCGCTGCAGAGAGCGCTCCCTCTGGGTTTATAAAGTTGGCTGAAATTTCATCCCCCCACTGGGGAGGGACCTTCGCTGCACTGGAAGAAAACACCTCCTGGATTTTGTTTGTTTGTTTGTTTGTTCTCTGAAAAGCAGATGGAGGTTTTGGCTAGGAGTCCCTGAGGCTGGGGGTGGGCGCGGGGGAGAGTAAATTTGGCTGTGGTTTATTGCCCTAAGGAAAACATACTTGGGTTATGAAGTCTGCCCCCTTGAAATCTCACTTGACGTTCTGTAAAGAAAGAGGAACGTTTTTAAGAACTTGGCTGAGCCACCTAATACCTTGCCTCCAGAGCGAAGCCTTTCTGAAAGATTAATACCGAGCTGGAGACAGTCAGTCACTGTAATTGTGCTCGCCCGGCGCGCTCCCCTGCCCACGTCGTCTCGGGCTGTGAGCGCGTGAAAGCTGGATCTGGCCTGTGCCCGGGGTGGCGGGCTCAGCCGCGGTGCCTGAAGGGCTGCCAGCCCCCGCTTCGGGAGCCCGTGCAGACCCCCGAGGCTGGCGGCCTGGCCTGGCCTCCTTCCTTCCTTCTCTCTCCTCAACAGGGAAGAAGGGACAGACGCTGTCTTTGGTGTTCCTGGGTGTTTGAAAAGGGGATTAAGGATGGTTTCCAAAGATCACCTGCCTTTCATGCCGCTGCCCCGGCCACGTGCCCGAGGACCCTCAGTGGGCCCTGCATGGTCGGTGTCCCCTGCCTGTAACCAGAGGAGAGTTACAGGAAAGGCAAGTTTGGGGGGACTGCCCTCCCCAACCTCCTCAGACACAAAATGCTGCTTTTTGTTGCACTGTCTGCTGGTAAAAATTGTCTAAGAAGTGAATCTTGGCCCTCATCAGGGTAGACGAGACCGCCCCCCCACCCCCTGCTCCAAGGCCATGTCAGAGCCTCTCAGGTAGGACAGGGTAACCCAGGTTTAACCCTGCTGAAGCTCTGTGGTGTCGCCCCCAGGTGACCCGGGGGGGTCTCAGGGGCGGTAGCACTCTGCCTCTGTCACAGTGGGGGCCACTTGGAGTCACCTGTTGGTTTTTCATTTACCTCTTGCCTCCACTTGGCTGCCTATACGAAACTGGCCCCTACCACCAGCGTGGGCACCCACTGGGACCGCACCTGCTGGGTCAGGGGCGGGCTGCATCCCTTGCCTCTCCGCCTGTGAGGGGCGAAAGCCCCAATCTGCTGTACATGGTTGTTAGAAGGGCGTCACTCCACGGAGAGGGGGAGGGGCGTGGGATCACAGGGACAGATGTTCCAGAAACACGAATGTCTTCATTCGGGGATGGGGCGGGGTAGAGAACCTGCTCATGGAGTAATGGGAAGGCCACAAGGCTGAGTTCCACCACCGCCCCGCCCTCGCCCCCGGTCTAGCGCCGGCTCCCGGGCCTGCTCCGGGCTGGATGTATGCACTTCGCCAACGGCTCCCCGTGGCATCCAGGGCCACTTCTGACCCAGGGGAAGTCAGCGCCAACCGTGTGGCCATCATGGAGCAGCAGGGCTGTGCGCCCGCGGGGGTCCCTGGAATCATAAATCACCCAAGGGCCACTTGGGGAGGCAGACAAAGGACAGAGAAGGGACAAGGGCCTCCTTTCCAGGGAGCGATCAATTTTTTAAATGTAATTATGACCCAGGAATACAAATATCCACATCTGGAATTCTGCAGTCTCAGTTCCTGTTTGTTTAGACATGGAATGTGAATCGGGCCGCGTTTCTTTCCTGTTCCCAGACAGCTGGCAAGGCGTTTGGGACAGATGGTGCAGGGGACAGCAGGTCTGTTAGTCGGACTGTCATCGGAGACGCTCCAAGGGTGCGGGAATGTCCGCCGGGCTCCTGCCCTCTCTGGCTGACCGTCCACAGAAACGAGATTCAAAACCCATACCCACAGAGACCTGGAGAAACCACTCTCAGAGCCCACACGGTTTGAAAAGCTCCAAAAGAGATGGAGGACTCGATTGAATATTTGTGCTTGTCCTTTGCCTTTCTGGCCAGGGCTAAATAATATGAGTTCTAAATCAGGAGTTCAAAGATTATGCATTGTTTTTCCTGAAATTAAGGTCCAGGGAAGAAGATCTCTGCCCACCAAGCGGCAAGAAGGGCCGGGAGGGGCCGAGCGTCTCCGTTATTAGCGCTGGCGCCCTCTGGGAATTCACTTTTTCATTTGTTTGGGGTCTTCTTCTTGGTGGTTATTAATTTTTTGTGTCCAATAGTTTTTATTAGCTAAGCTTGTCCATTCCACCTCAAAGGCCCTAAGCAGGAAAGGCGGCTCCAAGGGGTTTTGCAAACACTTAGAATAACAAAGTGCAGTGCCAGGAGTTAGTGCCGTGACTGCTGTCCTCGTCCTAGCACACAGGATAGAGACAGGCACCGGGCGTCCTGGGAGTGCGGACAAGTCCCGAACCACAGGGCTGCTGGCTTCGCACCCAGGCCCCACAGAGTCTTAACGACCAGATGCTCGCCCAGCCAGAGCCCACTTCGATGTGCATGTGGTTAAGCTGCTGGTCAGAGCCTGAAAGTACTTCACGGTCTCACACCGTCACCAAGGTCACGGCTCCAGCCATTGGGATACCCACAGAATTTTATGCCCTGGGGATAGCAAATCTCTATTTCTCTGTAGATGGTGCAAGTAGGACGGAAGTTATAAACAGGGAAATAAAACGTGTTGTGTTCCTACCCTTCTCGTCCCCAGCGCAGGCGATCAGGTTGTAGACGTAGAATGAGTTTGCCCCCTACAGGTGCGCAGTGACAGCTCCGGGGAGCCAGGCGGGGCCGGGCATTGTGTCCTGGCCGCCTTCAGAGCTTTTTCCCCGCTGGACGTCTTTATGGACAGCCAGCGAGGCGGGCTGCTCGCGGCCGGGTGCCTGCGTGCGCGCCGCGGCCGTTACATTTTCCGTTTTCTAGCGGGGAATGGAATGTTGATACTGTGTGATTGTTTTATTTATTTTATACGTTTTCCTTGGAATGTCTACGTGGGGCCGCTGCCCTGGCTTGGCGGCCTCGTGATTTACGGTAGTTATAAACATTCCAAAGTAGACATGCCAGTTAAATGATACAATAACATTATCCAGTTACAGTTCGGTGATAAATGTGCCGACAGTTCCAGAAAGCCCATTTTCTGCGCCCCCTCGCCCACTCCATTCCTTCCTGCTGCCTGCACAGTAAGGGCTTTGGAAGCCGCCCCTCCACGGAAGGACGGCTGCAGGTCCGGGGCCGACTCATGGAGTAGCCCCTCCCCCAGCCTGGGCTCTGGAAAACATTTCTAAGAAGCCTGGGGACTGGCGTCCAGAAGCAACATGCTCGTTTAAGAACGTGCTTGAACTTTCTTTTCGCTGCAAATCGCATTTACTCATATAAGCGATGTACTCCCGGCGGACTTGTAGGCCCACGGTGGCAGCCGGTGCCGGGAAGGAGGTGACACGTCTCTCTCCCCAGCAGGAAGAGCGGTTTGTTTTCCTGAAGAGGCTCTGAGGGAAAGGAGGCAGAGAAGCTCTCCGTGGACCCAGCCACCGGGAGCCTTCACACACGGTCAGAAGACGCAGCTCGGAATCTCTGACAGCACTGTCTGGTGGGGTGCCTCCCACCTGTCCTCACGGAAAACGCTGGAACCGCCGCACAGGCTGCTAGGACGGTCTCGTGTCTAACTGACGTGTGCAGATCTGACCGCTGATACTGGAAGTAACATGTGCACTGAACACTTTTCTATTCTCTCTCCTAGAGCAGGAATCGGCAAACAACAGCCCAAAGGGACTCTCCGTGTCATCCACTTTGCCCTGCCGTTGTCACTTGGGGGATTCGCCATCGGTCCCTAACTGGTTTCCCTCAAACCCACCCATTTATCTGTTCCTCCTGCTATTTATCCCACCACCCCATCACCTGTCTGTCTACCCCGCCGTCTATCACACCGTCCGCCCGTCCATCCGTCCATCCACCCTCCCACTCACCATTCCTTCATCTCTCTATCCTACCACTACCTACCCACCGCCCACCCATCCTTCCTTCCTTCCTTCCTTCCTTCCATCCATCCACCCATCCTTCCTTCCTTCCTTCCATCCATCCATCCTTCCTTCCTTCCTTCCACCCATCCACCCATCCTTCCTTCCTTCCTTCCATCCATCCATCCATCCATCCACCCATCCTTCCTTCCTTCCTTCCATCCATCCATCCATCCATCCACCCATCCACCCATCCTTCCTTCCTTCCTTCCTTCCTTCCATCCATCCACCCATCCTTCCTTCCTTCCTTCCTTCCATCCATCCACCCATCCTTCCTTCCTTCCACCCATCCACCCATCCTTCCTTCCTTCCTTCCTTCCTTCCACCCATCCACCCATCCTTCCTTCCTTCCTTCCATCCATCCATCCATCCATCCACCCATCCTTCCTTCCTTCCTTCCATCCATCCATCCATCCATCCACCCATCCACCCATCCTTCCTTCCTTCCTTCCTTCCTTCCATCCATCCACCCATCCTTCCTTCCTTCCTTCCTTCCATCCTTCCTTCCTTCCTTCCATCCATCCACCCATCCTTCCTTCCTTCCACCCATCCACCCATCCTTCCTTCCTTCCTTCCTTCCTTCCTTCCACCCATCCACCCATCCTTCCTTCCTTCCTTCCATCCATCCATCCATCCACCCATCCTTCCTTCCTTCCTTCCATCCATCCATCCTCCCCACCCATCCACCCATCCTTCCTTCCTTCCTTCCTTCCATCCATCCACCCATCCTTCCTTCCTTCC